>NC_067398.1:247778529-249077695 GCF_016432865.1 Antechinus flavipes
GAAGAGGGGCTCAGAGGTTACTCTGGTGGCTCTCCCTTTCTCCGTACTCCTACTCCAAAGGACAATAAATAAACCTGAAACAGATTGTGTGAAAGATATATAGAGATTTGAATTTTCTAAACAAAAACAAACAAATAAACAAAATCCAAATTTTAGATGGCCTAGAAAGTCACCTTTCCTCCTCCTTTCCAATTTCATGTCTTCTCAAACTATCCCCCCTCCCCAAGCTGCAATTATCTTCCCCTCACACCCTCCAGCAACCTCCTCCTCTGTTCTTACACCACCACCCCCTTTCTCTCCTTGCTTGAAAAAAAGATTCCTATCTCCCCTGTACAATTTAAAAGCTCTGCTAAAGGAACAGGACAGAGGGTGATTACTGGAGCCTGGCAGGGCTCCCATGGACATAATATGTTCCCTTTGTTTTTAGAAGCCAAATAAGATGGAACTGAGTGAGCTTTAACCCAGAGGCTTCTAGCTTAGTGGACACACAGGACAACACACAAGGGTTGAAGGACTTCAGTTTCCCAGTTTTTTTGAGGGAGTTTATTTTATTGCTATTCTTTGTTTTTTTAAAAAAATGTAAATATTGCTTCCCAGTGATATTTTTTCCCCTATAGAATCCTCCATTCTAAAAAAAAAATTTTTTTTCAAAACAAATCAACATATTGATCATGAATAAAAATGTCTGACTGGTTTCTCCTTCTAGTTCATTACTGTTTTGCCAAAACCTGGGAGACAAGTAATAGTCCTTTTAAGTCAAGAAGGGTCACTTTACTGATCAGAATTTTGGAGTCTTTAATTGTTGTTTGTTTTACATGTTCAATCTTGTCTTATATTATTGAGATCACTGGGCAAATTGTTCTCCTGGGTCTGTTAATTTCACTCTGCATCAGTTCATATAAGTCTTCCTAAATATCCTTCATTTTTATCATTTTTTATAGCACAATAATATTCCATTATGTTTGTATATTACTTTTTGTTCAGCCATTCTTGATCTATTGGTACTTTTTCTTCCTTTGATTACTATAAAAGGACTTCCCAGTTTTTTTTTTAAAACTTATTCAGAGGGGCAGGAGATTTGGATATTTGCTCCAAAGGTCTCTTAAGATTGAGCATCATTTGATCAATTCTGATGGACATGGCTTTTTCCATCAATGAGATGATTCAGATCAGTTCCAATAATCTTGTGATGAAAAGAGCCATCTACACCCAGATAGAGGACTGTGGGAACTGAGTGTGGACCACAACATAGCATTTTCACTCTTTCTGTTGTTGTTTGCTTGCATTTTGTTTTCTTTCTCAGTTTTTTTTCCTTCTTGATCTGATTTTCCTTGTGCAGCCAGATAACTATATAAATATGTATACATATGTTGGATTTAATATATATATTAACATATTTAACATGTATTGGACTACCTTCCAGCTAGGAGAAGAGGTAAGAAGAAGGAGGGGAAAATTTGAAGTACAAGGTTTTGCAAGAGTCAGTGCTGAAAAAATTACTCATGTATATGTTTTGTAAATAAAAAGCTTTAATTTAAAAATAAAATTAAAGAAAAATAAAAAAATTAAAAAGATTGAGCACCATTTTCCCAGATCCACTCCAGTTCTGTGAGGAACCAATGGGAATTCTGGCTTGTATTTGTTGGCTGGATGTCAGTGTCTCTAATGTGATATTATACACTTGTTTACCATTTTGGAGTCTATGAAGAATTTCCATAAATATATGGGGAGGGAGGGAACATTTAATAAGCACCTATTATGTGCTAAGGCCTTTACAAATATTATCCCATTTGTCTCTTGCAACAACTCTGTGAGGTAGGTGCTATTATTACACCTCCCCTCTCCCCCCCACCTCCTTTACAATTGAGTAACTTGAGGCAGGCAGGAGTTAAATGAATTGTCCAGAATCACTGAGGTAGGAAATGTAAATTTGAATTAAGATTTTCCTGATTTTAGGCCGAATATTTAACTGTCATACTACCTAGCTGTCTTTTCTGATCTTCATTTGATCTTTCTAACAACCCTGAGAGATAGGCAAGGCAGGTATTATTGTCCTGTTTTACAGATGAGGAAACCATGAGTCAAAGAATTTTGAAAGCATTTACTAAATGCCTAGTATATGCCAGCTACAGGGCAAAGTGTTGGGGGTACAGAGAAAAAAACCAAATAGTCCCTTTCTTAAAGGAGTTTACATTCAAACAAGTGCTACATTTACATCTATAAATAAATATGGAACAGTCAGGTTTAGCAGTAGATAGAATGGTGGATCTAGAGTCAGGATGATCTGAATTCAAATTTGACCTCAGACACTTGCTAGCTGTATTACCTGGACAAGTCACATAACTATTACCTCAGTTTCCTCATCCGTAAGATGAATTCGAAAAGAAAATGGCAAACCACTCCAGTAACTTTTCTAAGAAAACCACAAAAGGGTTCAGGAAGAGTTGGACATGGCTGAAAAAACAACAAATAAATAGATACAAATACAAAGTCTATTGGGATATGACTGATTTCCATGCTTTGGAAATTAGGTTATAAAAGTAAACATAAAGTCATTTTGAGGGGAGTAAAGAAGGGAAGTCAGCCCTAATACCTAGCGATATTAAAGACTCAAGTAGAAGAAGTCACTTGAACTGAACTTTGAAGAAAGGTATTCCAAGGGCATTCTAGACAAGAGAAACAGCTTGGGCAAAGGTAAGGAGATGGAAAATAGAATAATGTGCATGGGAAATAGCAAAGTAGAGCAATTTGGCTAGAGCATATGCTAAGCAAAGGATAGCAATGTATAAATATGCCTAGAAAGGTAAGTTAGAGCCAGATTAGAAAGGATTTTAAATTCCAAACAGAGGCAAGTGTATGATTATAGGTACAATAGGGAGCCACTAGGACTTTTTTGAGCAGTGGGGTGATGTGATCAGAACTGAGTTTCAGAAAGTCCCATTGTCAGCTCTGTATGGCATTGGAACAGAAATGACTGGAGGCAGAGAGATCAATCATTGTAGGAGGCTTATGGCAGTAGTCAAGAAGTAAAGAGAAAAAGACAGATGCCAGAGATGCTCTGGAGGTGGAATTGACAATGTTTGGCAACTAATCAGTTATGTGGGATGAGTGAGAGGAAGGAGTTGAGGTTGTGAACAATGGTCCCTTCAGCAGAAAGAGAGAGGTTAGGAAGAGGGAGTGGTTTTAAGGGAATGATAATGAGTTTTATTTTGGACATGTTAAGTTTGAGATGGCCATGGGACAACTGTTTGGTCTACTGGTTCAGCAGATAGTTGGGGATTATGAACTAGAAGTTAGGAGAATGACTAGATTAGATAAAGAGATATGGCAGTCATCTGCACAGATATGATAAATACAAATATGGGAGAGGATGAGATCACTGAGAGAAAACCCAGGACAAAGCCTTGAGGTATATTCACAGGTAATTGGCGGGGAGGTAACATTTATACTTATTCAGCAAAGGAATCTCAGGAAGGGCTAGATGGTCAGGAAAGAGAAGAGGAGAGGAGAGAAAGAAAGAAAGAGAGAAACAAAGAGAAGAGGGAAAATGGAAATAAAGAGAGGAGGGGGGAAGAAATAAGAGAGGAGAAAGAGAGAAAGAGGGAAGTAAAGAGAAGATAAGGAAGAAGGGAGGGATAGAATAAAAATTAAAAAGAGAAGAGAGAGAGAAGAAAAAGGGAAAGAGAAGTGCAGGAGAGAGTGAAAATTGAAAGAGAAGGGAAGGAGGGAGAATAGGAAGAGAAGGGAAGGAGAGAGACACACAGAGACAGAAAGAGAATGACAAAGTTTCTGATCCAATTTTATTTGCAAGCCCAGGACTTTCCACTATACCACACTAGTTTCTCATGTCCACCTGTGAAAGGCACCTAAATTTTATAATCACAGTTATCTATCATGCATTGCAAAAAAGAACTAGATTTTGGGTTAGGGGGCCTGGATTTAAGATCTTTTCTTTCCTTTCCTTGTCACAGTGAGTTACTTAATCTTTCTGGGTCTCAGTTTCTTCTGAAATAGGCTTGTGGGATCTTTCACTTCTAAATCTACCTTCCCATGATGCTATAACCTTGTCCACACAATCTCTGATCCAATTATATGTAGTTAGGTCAACAGAATTGAGAATTGTCATCCTGTAGCATTAGAAAACTTTCCTCTGATTATATTTATCTTCAAAGTCCATAATCCTAAATATCGTGATGCAGGAAAAAAGGATAAAAATAATAAAACACCAGTTGGTGCTGGGGGAACTGGATCTGTGATTTTACTGGGATAGGAAATTTCCCTTCTGCCTTCAAGTTGAGCCTTAGTTTTTTCATTTGTCAAATGAGGATAAAAATGTCTGTGGTATCCATAGTATGTCATATGACTGTTGTGAAATTCAAATTATGTAATTTATGGAAAGCACTGCCATACACAGACACATACACACTTGTATTTATATACACATACACACACACACTCATACACACACAATAAATGTGTCAGTCCACACCCATGATTTCCTTCCTTTTGGTAACTCTCAATGTGGAAACTATCTCTACCAATGCAAGTTTCCTTCCTTTAGGTAACTTCCAGTCTGGAAACTCCCTGCATCAATGTGGATCAGTAATTCATTTGTAATTTTCATTATTAAGAGAGTGACTTGAAAGATTAAGCGAGTGACCCAGAATCACACAGCTATCCTGTCCACATCTTCCTGAATCCTAGTCTGGCCCTCTCTCCGTCACAGGAGATTGTGCAATGCTTGATGCATTGTGTGAATGCATTGTTAGAAGGTTAAATTTTGTCTTAACTGTACTGGGTTGTCAAGGAGGAAGACCTTGTATATTCTAAACAATGGCGTACTGTTAGAATCAAAGTGTGGTCATCCATAGGGATGTCCTTGAAGAGGAAAGCATTCATTTGGATCACAAAATTCTGCCATGTTTGTTCAAAGAAAAGCAAGACAAAGTGACAGTGTCTCATGTTATTTATAGTTATGTCTCATATTTTTAACAACAACAAAGAAGGACATGATTGTTTCACTGCTGTCAATACTTCTTTAACAACAAAATGTTCATGATGCTGGTAATAGAAATAGTATCTATTTCTTTTTGTTGGGGAATAAATTACCAAATCACTTTCTCAATCCAACCATCTCCAAATTTTCCCAACCATTCAAAATAGAATAGGAATGATTCTGGTTTATTGCCTCATTTTCCTCCTTTTGTTTGATTGCACATAATTGTACCTAAGAGGAATACTCCAAAGGACACAAAAGGAGTATCACCTACTTATTTTTGCAGTTTATTGAATTGCTATGGACATGGTAAAATTCACAATAATGGAAGGAAAGAGCTATTACTAAAGAACTACAGAATGAGAGAGATTGAGGGGACTTCAGACCCAGTTCACATGCTTATTTTACAGGGGGAAATCAAAGTTCCAAAAGGGAAACTTACTAGCCTGGGGTCACATGGTAAGATAAATTCTACACCAAATCCACAGGGAAAGACAAATAGGACTTGGCCCCAGGGGATGGAAATTTAGAAGGTGGTCAAAGCAGTTGAACTTCCTCAGCAGGCATAATCAAATAAATTAAGCATTTAGCAAAAATAAATAGTTGAAACAGGAAGCTACAGATGGCACTCGCTCTTTTTTTTGTTTTTTCTCCAGCACAAGCAACCTCATCATAGGTAAGCTCTACCTTAGCCTGGTTTCATCCTGCTTCCTCACCAGAAATCATCCCATTTGTGGTTTTCAGGTGTTCCAGAGCCTTCATTTAATGATACAATATTTTATGGTCTTTGCCTTGCCTAGCAAAGTGCTCTTCTCCCATGAATTTTTATGTCATAAATTCTGAGGTTTTTCCCTACTCCCAAAAGAATTTGTCCTTAAGAAATAGCTTTTGCAGTGGCTATTCTTCTTGACCTAGGCTTCAGAGTTGGTAGTTATTGTTCTGTTCAGGATTAGGACCCAAGTCCGCTTAATTCCCATCGCAGTAAACTTTTCACTGGTTCATTAATATCATAAATTATAGCTCTTGAACATATGAAGAAATATGCTATCTGCATCCAGAGAGAGAACTGATAAATAGAAGTATATGTAGAATAATTTTACATATATATACCTTTTTGTGTCTAATGGTAGAAGGGAGAAGGAAAAAAGAAATTTACATAATAATTTTGTTATATATTTGAAAGGAACAGCTAGTTGTATATAGTAGATTTGTAATTTCATATGCAGTCATTTTTTTTATTGTGGTATGTTATGGAAATGCTTTTTTATTCCATAAATTAAAAATGAAATAAAATGTAAAAATTTATAGCTCTTGTGAACTAATTAATGATCAAGTACATAAATACTCAAGAGCACTGTAACCACACCATTTCCCAGAAAATGCCATGCAGGAAATCTGAATTCAATCCAGACCAAAATCTCAGCAATCTCCAGAGGTCATTTAATCAACTTGTTCTCAGCTATGTCTTCTAGTAGTCTGGCACCCATGCTCTCTCAAATTTGTATTGAACATCATCAATAGGCAAATGTCTTGGACCACAAGGTCATTTATTATCCAATAATATTTGTTGAAAGAATGAATGGTACATCTGAATCAGGGGAGGCTAGAAATTCTACAAGGTGGAGGGAGATCTAGAAGGAATTCATTCTAGACATGAGGGATAGTCTATGCAAGAGGCAAAAAGTGAAATGTTCTAGAAAGACATTGCAAATAGTTCCATTTGATTAGATTGGAGAATTGGTGAAGGTCAGTAATTGAAATAACACTAGGAGGAGACAGTTTATGGGAGGCTTTAAATAATCTCTAAGGTTGGGAAAATGGAAGTTGTCCTAAGCCACAGAGGTTCCCAAGTGCTACAAAAACACTTCATTGGAGCTTAGAGATGTACCACTCTATGAGAATAACCTTGAGACTACCCCATCCAACCCAGGAATCTACAGTGTCCTCTAGAGAGCTGGGATAGACAAGCTGCCAAGAACAAAATACAGAATGCTGAGCACAGGTAGCTACTTGCCAAGGAGCTTTCAAGGCAGGTCCAGTCCTCCCTGTCTGAGCTCCAAATTGCCCACCCTAGTCTACTGTGATGGAGGAGGAGTGGGTGAGAGGATCTTTATGAGAAATTCAGAGCATTGCTCCTTGCCCAAGAAGAAGAGGGGCCAAGCTTCCCTCAAACCTATGACTGGTTACTTAAATCCAGCTCTTAAAGAAACAGAACCTGAGGCTGGCTGCATTCCAAACAGTGTCCAAACCTAGTCCTAGTCTAGCAGAGAGTATAGTCTTGAAACGTTCAGGAAGGGTCAAGTGGACCACCAATGGCTTTAGCCAAGCTGTGGGAGAAATATATTAGATAAAATCCAAATGCAGCAGTCCCTGAAGCCTGTGGTGGGAACTCAACATAGGAGTAACTCTTGAGCCAAGAGCAAGGATTAGAGTTGGCCCTTATAGCAGAGTCCCATTGTTCTGTTCAGGATTAGGACTCAAATCCACTTAATAAGAAGGATCCCCATATTCCTTAGGATCAGGTAAGCCTTACTGATAGCATTCAGTTGCAGAATTTGATCTAAGCATATTCTCCATCTTGAGCAAACTAAGGAAAATTTTTGAGACCATGAGAAAATACCTTGATTTGAGTGATACCCAGGTGTAAACTCAAAAGAGAATGTCAACACTATAACAAATGGAGGCAAAATCTCAGTGAAAAATATGTTCTGGTTTAGGGTTGCAGGAATAACTAGAGGAAATGAAATGAGACAACAGAAAAGTTTAGGAGGTAAGAAAAACTGATAAGTGAACTGAATGTCCTGAAAATTAGAAGTGATCCAAACAAAAGGCAGTGATTAAACAGTAAAATAAGAAATATCAAAACAAAACCAAGAAATTGAAAAAAAAAGGGGGGAGGAGGGAATTTAAGTAATATAACAACAACAACAAAAACTAATCTGGAAAATGGATAAAGAATAGATAATCTAATAATTATCACTGTGAAAATAAGGATCAGAAAAATTTGAATGCAACATTTCAGGATGTTGTAAATAAAAGTTGCCTGTCTTAGAATAACAGGACCAAGTGAAAAATAGAAAGAATCCACTGATCTCCTCTCAAAATAGACCTTAAAATGAAAACTCCTGAGAACCTTATAACCCAAATCTAGAACTTCCAGACCATCAAAGAGAAAAAATATTTAAGTTAGACAAGAAACATGAGCTGTAACAAGGATTACTCAAGACTTAGAATCTACCAATTTAAACAAAAGAAGAGATAGGAATGTGATATTCCAAAAAGCCCATGATAAAGGTCAACAACAAAGCTTGATTTTTTTCTAGCAGAACTAAATATAATCCTCCAGACCAAAAAAAGAGGATCTTCAATAGAATTGGAGCTTTTCAAGCATCCTAATGGAAAAACAAAACAAAACAAAACAAAAAAAAAAACTAGAACTGAGTAGACATTTGGAAATGGAATTGCAGGCAATTAGAAAAAATAGAAAGATACATATAGTTTATAATGGAAAAGGAATATGTGAAGATGAAATATTTACATGTTAATAAGGGGATATATGTTCTCACTTGTGCAAATGTGTTTTCAGAAGCTATTAATTTAAGGATCAGAGGGGCAAAAAATGAAAATAACAAGCTATGTGGGTAGCTTTAGAGAAGATTAAAAAAAAGGGTAAGAGACAAAGAAAGGGAAGGAAATTACTATTGTACAATAGGGGCTCATAAGATGAGAAGTATATAAACATGTGGAATGGGCATCCCATGGATTTCACTTCCATCTGAATTGGATAAAAGAAGATCTCTCCACCCAGATCTTGACGTAGAAATACATGAATATTAAAAAAAAAAAAGAAATTGTAAAGGACAGGAATCAGGGAGAATAAAGGGAGATCTAAGAGAGAGAGGGTAGGCATAGTTATAAGCAAAACAGTCTCAAAAGATGAAGGAATATTAAGGGATACTTAAAAGGGAAAGAAGAAAGTTTAAAACTATGGGATCAGGGTTGGTATAAGAAAAAGTGAAGAATTGTAACAGAGAAGAAATAGACTGTTTCACTTATAACATTACATGTCAGGCAAATTTCCTTTCTTCTGCTTCCTTCTTAAGATTTGTAAAGAGGGAGGTGGGAGTAAAGAAAGGAAAAAGTATAAGAGGACAGGATGAAGGGAAATTAGTAATCATAACTATGAATATGAATGAGATGTACCTATAATACAGAAAAGCAAACAGAATGAATTAGAAAGGAGAATCTGATAACAAGTTGTTTACAAGGAACTCACTTAGAACACATAGTTTCACATAGAGTTAAAATGAGGGACCAAAGCAAAATTTATTATTAACTTCATTTTTTCAAAAAGGAGGAGTAGCAATCATGATTTCAGAAAAGGCTTCAGCAAATATAGAAAAGATAAATGAGATAAACAGGGAAATTACATTAAGTTAAAACATATCATAGATAATGAATCTATATCAATAATTACCATGTACAACTAATAACATAATGGTTGGATACTTAAAAGAAAAGTTAATTGAATTGGAGAGAAAAAAACTCCACAACAACCTTTGTAATAAGTGTGCCTAGTTAAGCAAAACAAATCCACACACTGTCTATTTCTAAAAGTACCTGTCCATCACCTCCCTGTCAGGAGATGGAGAGCATGCTTTATCATCAGATCTTTAGAACTGAGGTTAATCATGAATACTATCTTTTTAAAAAAATTTTAATTTAATTTTATTTAATAATAACTTTGTATTGACAGAATCCATGCCAGGGTAATTTTTTACAACGTTATCTCTTGCACTCGCTTATATTTCAATTTTTCCCCTCCCTCCCTCCACCCCTCCCCCAAGATGGCAAGCAGTCCTATATATGTTAAATATGTTGCAGTATATCCTAGATACAATACATATTTGCAGAACCGAACAGTTCTCCTGTTGCACAGGGAGAATTGAATTCAGAAGGTAAAAATAACTCGGGAAGAAAATAAAAAATGCAAATAGTTCACATTCGTTTCCCAGTGTTCCTTCTTTGGGTGTAGCTGTTTCTGTCCATCATTTGTCCATTGAAACTCAGTCAGGTCTCTTTGTCATAGAAATCAACTTCCATCAGAATACATCCTCATACAATATCGTTGTCAAAGTGTATAATGATCTCCTGGTTCTGCTCATCTCACTTAGCATCAGTCCACGTAGGTCTCTCCAAGCCTCTCTGTATCATGAATACTATTTTTAAGAAGAGAGCCAGAGCCCTCACTGTAATGGCAAGAAACTGGAAACTGAGTGGATGCCCATCAGTTGCAGAATGGCTGGATGAATTGTGATATATGAATACTATGAAATGTTATTGTTCTGTAAGAAATGACCAGTAGGATGATTTCAGAGAGACCTGGAGAGACTTACATGAACTGATACTGAGTGAAATGAGCAGAACCAGGAGATCTTTGTACACAGCAACTAGAAGACTATACAACGATCAATTCTGATGGACGTGGCTCTCTTCAACATTGAGATGATTCAAATCAGTTCCACTTATTCAGTGATTAAGAGAGTCATCTGCACCCAAAGAGAGGACTATGGGAGCTGAATGTGGAACACAACATAGCATTCTCGCTTTTTCTGTTGTTATTTTCTTGCATTTTCTTTCTCTATTCTTCTTTTTCTTCCTTCTTGATCTGATTTTTCTCGTGCAGCAAGATAACTGTATAAACATGTATACATATATTGGATTTAACATGTACTTCAACATATTTAACATGTATTGGACTACTTGTCAGCTAAGGGAGGGGATGAGGAGAAGGAGGAGAAAATTTGGAGCAAAAGGTTTTGCAAGGGTCAATGTTGGAAAAATTACCTATGCATATGCTTTGTAAATAAAAAGCTTTAATAAAAAATTTTTTTTTTTAAAAAAGAGAGACCCTGGTTGTATTGGGCACAAACAATGTCAAAAATTTGGGTCCTTGAAGCATTGTTTTCCTTTGTTTCAGCATGGACAACTTTTGATGTTGAAACTCCTTCTACAAACAGAACTGGTCTGTGATTTAATTGGGAAGTCCTACGAAATTGCCAGAGGCACAGAGCAGTCAAATGGCTTTCTCTGGGTCACCCAAATAACAAGAATCAGAGGTGGGATTGGGACCCAGTTGCTCTTGTCTCTAAGTCCACCACATTATCTGCCATGCCACATTGCCTCTAAAAGTACCAAATAACATTATAAAAAAAGATTATATTTTGATAGACAGGAAATAACAATACTGATGTGAGTAATTTTCAAATGAATTCTTTCTGTCAGGTGGACCACGGGCTTATTAGAACACTTCCTTTAACTGTAAGAGGAAACAATAATAATATCTTTTAACAATTAAGGGAACTCCAATCTGACCTACATAAACAAAATGTTGAGTCAATAATATGGGAAATGGATAAGAGAAATGATATTGACATAACCTTTCTCAATTTCCTAAGGAAATTTGATGGACATAAATCAAATTAAAACCCCAAGTGGAAGATGAATAGAGCCTAGGAAAAACTTAGCCAGTGAACATCTCCTTCTAAATCAGAAAGAGATGGTAGCCAAAGGCAATACTAGTTCAGGATATAAGCTAATAAGTAAAAACTTACAGAGGAGGATAGTAGAAAGTTATGGGTAGTATTCACTTGTAAAACAGTGAGAAGCAGTGAAAGGGAAAACAAAATAATAGAAAGCTTGGGCAAATACTTAACTAAGCCAAACCATCCTAAGGGTATTTAAAAATGAAAATGGAAAGAAGATAATGAAAAGATGAAAAGTAGCAAATATCTGTGAAGATTTCTAGAAGAAAATCTTTTCTATAGCAATGATGTTGGAGCCATCACATCTGGACTCTAACATCACAGTGTCAGAGATGTTTTAGTTATAAAAGGCTCTAAAGAAAACAAGAATGGGAAAAGCAACTGAACTAGACCAGAGATACACAGGGGGGAATCCATAAGCTCAAGGTGACACAGTTTTGAGGTCATTATGGGACTGATTTACAAGATATCTGAAAGAAAAGATACCAAATATTTTAGGGGGGAAATGGCAACAAAGAAAATACCACTAACTTTTGATTCATGTGTCTACTTTTCCATCTTTTTAGAAATATACATCCATATCTGGAGCATCTTTGCTAAGATTCCAGACATGATTATTCCACCAAAGAAGGGATTAGGCAGACTTTGGAAAATAATATTTTGTAGAAAAAGATATCTTTTCAATTAAAAAAAATCAACTGAAAGGTGTAGAGAATGCAAGATCACACTAAGCATATTTATTGACTATAGAAAAGCAGTTGAATTTGTAGAGGGAAACACTTTCTTAAAGGTTTTTCTTCAACAAGATCCTTCCCATGCACACATCAAAATCATTTAAGTCCTTGAAAAAAGTAACAAAGGAAATAACTTTATACTATGACCCTCTGTTTTAAAAGATCAAATGAGAAATAAAGTAGGCAGATATGTTCTTACCAAAGGTATTTGCATGAAATGAAAAATGTTGATCAAGCATTAATCAAGAATGTCACAATGTATTTGAAATTAAAGGACTTAGGTTTAAATCCATTTATTCCCTGTTGGGCTGGATGCTCTCAAAAATCCCTTTGTGATTATTAATCTGGCACACAGTCCAAATGGAATAGAGATTTCCTACAGGTAGAGAAGTCCAACAGATGTTTCTGTCTAAGGATAAGAAGTCGAGTACTTAGAACATTATAGTCTTCTAGATGAAAATCAAAAAAGTTCCACACAGGAACTTTTCACTTTCCACAAACTATTCACACAGGAAAAACCTAGCGGATGAAGAATATTTATTGTTTAGGCTGAAACATTCAATTCAATGGTTAATCCATATGTTTTGTCCACCCACCCATATTCCCTAAACACACTCCATTCATGGACAATGGACAGAGAACTGCCAGATTGAACATGAAGAGTAAAGCCAGCTATATTACTTTTGTGAAATTGTATAGTGTTTTTAATGACTCCAACTGATTAACATCAATATCCTTCCAGTGTTGTTGTATGACTGTGATCTAAGAGTTTAAGCTGTAAAGTATCTCAAAGATAGTAGAGAGGTACATGATGGGGTAGGATGGAGAAGGGAA
Source organism: Antechinus flavipes (assembly GCF_016432865.1). Classification (NCBI taxonomy): domain Eukaryota; kingdom Metazoa; phylum Chordata; class Mammalia; order Dasyuromorphia; family Dasyuridae; genus Antechinus; species Antechinus flavipes. The sequence goes on from NC_067398.1 coordinate 247,791,639, forward strand.
CAGACATTTATTAAGTGCTTTCTATATGTCAGGTGCTGTACTAAGTGCTTCATAAATATTAACTTATTTGATTCCCCTAGCAATCTGGGAGTTAAGTGCTAGCTGTTATTACCCCCAATTTTACAGTTGAAGAAGCTGAGGCAAATAAAAATTAAATGACTTGCTCAGAGTCACACAGCTAGTAAGTGTCTGAGGTTGGATTTAGGTCTACACTCAGTATGCCTGTACCACTTAACTGCCTCTATGTAGTTTATGTGAGTAAGCTGCAATATTTTACCATTAAGAAATTGCTCGGGAGAAGTGGTATAAAGGATGTCATCAAAGAGACTTATATTCAGAAAAAAAATCTTAGAAATAACTCCAATGTTGCTCGTGTTCAGATCCCTATGGGATCTGATGGAGTTTTTTGTACAAGCTCCAATACCAACATTTAAGGTGGTATTGCACAGATCATGTGTAGGACAATCTTTATTTCAAACTGTAGAAAATGTAGAAAATCCATAAAGGACACACAGAAGCTCTTCAGCACTGAGAACTTTCTCCCTCTCTGGTGAGTCCCAATTTTCCTCAAGGTTCACCTATTTCCTTTTTCACCTTACTTCCTGTGGAAGTAAAACTAACTTATAATTGCTAGACATGAAACTCCTTTCTCCTTTCCCCTCCTCTTCCCCTTCCCCCCTCCCCCCCAGCATTCTAGTGAGATCTTCTTTCACTTGGGACTCATATAGGAATCCAATCTTATGGCACTATGATAGGAAACATGGACTCATTAAAAAGAAAGAAATTTGAGAAAGCAAAATTCAACTTCTTTTTCATCAGATCTTAACTGTACAAAATACTCACAGTAATAATAGAGAACAAAGTCCAGGTCTTTTGTTTCCTCATGTTGCAGATTTTCCTATGGTTCCTCTAGGCTTATGGACATGTGTATTATCCTCTTCTCTCTGCAAAAGGCTGCTGTTATTTAAGAAACTTGGGATCACAGATTTAGAGCTGAAAGGGACCTCTTGTACTAGTTAAAAGAGGTTATTTAGCACAATCCCTTCATTTTATAGTTGAGGAAACTGAGACCCAGACAAGTTAAATGATTTACCAGTGTCATACAGATAGTACATGACAGAGTCAGTATTCATATTCAGGGCCTTTGATTAAAATTGCTAAGTTCACAATCTTTAGATTGATGCTATCAGGAAATACCTCTTTTCTCTCTATAAGATTAGATTCAGGATTGTGTAGTTCAGGAACTTCTCTATCATTTAAAAGAATGGGAATCAGAAATTCTTTCCCTGCTCCCTACTTAATAGTATTTTTTATTTTTTCCAATTACATGTAAAGGTCGTTTTCACATTCATTTTTGTAAGATTTTAAGTTCCATTTATCTTCCTTATCATATACAATCTTTTAAAACACATTTTCTTATTAGTCATATTGTAAAAGAAAAATCAGGACTAAAAGGGAAAACAATGAGAAAGGAAAAACAAAAGTGAAAATAGCATGAGTTGATCTGCATTGTCTTCATAATTCTTTCTCTGAATGTGGATGACATTTTCCATCAGAAGTCTACTGGAATTGTCTTGGCTCACAGTATTGCTGAGAAGAGCTAAGTCTATCACAGCTGATCATCCTTGAAATGTTGCTGTTGTTCTCCTAGTTCTGCTTACTTCAGTCAGCATCAGTTCATGTAAGTTTTTCCAGACTTTTCTGAAATCAGTCTGTTCATCATTTCTTAGAACAATAGTATTTCATTACATTCATATATCACAACTTACTCAGCCATTCTCCAGTTGATGGGCATCCCCTTAGGAATCAGAAATATTCTTCTACAAATTCAAGGATCAAAATCTCCACTATTTGGACCATATGGGTCCTTCTTCATAAGACCTCCTCTCAGACCGAAATATTCCAGGTCTTAATACAACCCTTAATGCAACTCTTCAAACTAGAGTATCTAAAGTACCTCATTATTTGTTGGGAATCCTTCTCTTACTTATATTCTGTGCTGGACAAAGGAGTATAATATAATAGATTTAGAGGTAAAAAAACCTTTGATGACATCTAATCCAAACTCCTTCAATTTTGCTGAAACTTCCAGGAACCTTAGGCCCAATGATTTACCCAATATGATGCAGATAGTCCACAGCTGACACCTCTATTTTCTCACTAAAGCATGAAAAAAAAAACTTTGAGCTGAGCAGGAGGGAGAAGAGATGATGAGGGAGGTTTGTGGAGAAAGGATAAAGATTGAAATAGTCTCTGTTGATAGTAGGATAAAGAATCAATTAGGGAACTGCAAAAGGATTGTCTCCTAGAGAAGGCTCAGCTGAGATTCGATAACATAAAATTATCATGAAAGCAGTAAATTCAGTTGTGTGATTTCTTCCAGCTCCATTCAGCAGAATGTGAGTAGGCGTGAGGAAGACAGATGGCAAGAATAATCCAGGACTGGAATTCAGGAAACTGTGAAAGTTAATAGGACAGTGGAGCAAGGGATTAGAGCGTAGAAGAGAGGGTACAGTTACCCTTGCTCACCATGAGGCTGAGATTAGGAAGGGAAGAGAGTGTTGTCAGTGTACAGGTAATGGCCTGAGAGAATAATGAGAAATGGAGGGATTGGGGCTCCTGATAAAGACAAACAAGATGTAACAATGTTTCTTTGGTCTTCACTGACTGAAGACCAGGTATGTTACATTTTACCCTAGCTCAAGATTGATATTCTTTTTTAAAAAAAAAGTAAAAATAGCTTTTTATTTTTCAAAATACATACAAAGATAGTTTTCAACATTAACCCTTGTAAAATCTTGTGTTCCACATTTTTCTCCTTCCTTTCCTCCTGCCCCCTCCCCTAGACAGCAAGTAAGTAATTCAATATAGATTAGACATGTGCAGTTCTTCTAAACATATTTCCACATTTATCATGCTACACAAAAAAAAAGATTGGTATCCTTAAGGGAGATTTGGAGGGTATATGGACTCTTGGCCATTAAAAAGCTCTACCATCTACTAATGGTATTCCCCCAGTTGTTGGGATCCCTTGTACCCCAGTACCATTTAACCACTTAATAGTCAAATTAATCTTTTATGAAGGGATATTTATATTACAATGGAATATTAATATTCCTTCAATGGTATAACAAAAATAAACATCTAAACATTTTCACCAGTGATTGGGGGTATAATTCCACTCCTTTCCCCACAGGTCTCATACTCTGAGAAGAATGGGATTAGTTTCACAGTTTAACTTTAGCTCGATTCCTATATAGCAATGTCCTAAATTTCAAGTCCCCTTGAACTGGAATTTTGGGTATCCTGTCATTTTAGGGCTTCCCTGCTAGGCAGGCAGCACTTCAACCTGGAATTCTGCCTCCAGATACACTGTGGCTTATGTTCCAGGATCCAATGGGGATTCTATGACCTGTATCTAGAACTGAGAAAGACAAATGAAAAAGAACAAACCAAAATGAAACCTCAAGGTCAAGCCTATTTCTCAGGACCACAAAGTCAAGAATGGAAAGGAGAATAAGATAGTTCCCACTCCAACCTTGTCAATTCATGGCACCTATGCTGTGAGTAAACTTGGATCCTTGCTCTTTCTAGAGGCTATGGAAAAGATCAACAGTATCTTAGTCTGTTCCCATTAGAGACATAGCCTGGTGGTGATGCAGAATGCTTTCTCCTAGATACAGATCCTTGCTTTCTCCATTTTGGATGATTTGGGTACTCACAAAATAATGCACTTGTTGTAGTTGAGTCATTTCAATCATGTCCCATTCTTTGTGACCCCATTTGAGATTTTATTGGCAAAAATACTGGAATGGTTTGCCATTTTTTTTCTTCAGCTCATTCCAACTCATTTTACAGCCGAGAAACAGAAACAAATAGAGTAAAGTGACTTGCTGGGGGTCACACAGCTAGTAAATGTCTGAGGTTGGGTTTGAACTCGTGTCCTCCTGCTTTTAGGATCAGCTCTCTATCCACTGAGCCATCTAGCTCCTCCACATTCTTATTATAAAAAGATTAGGAGGGATAAGGAATAAAAAGAGAAGTAATGGTACAGAAAGTTATGGTCTGATGCAACAATTTTGGAATTTGATTACTGAAGTGAGATCTAGCTATCTCTGGGAAGGATAGAGGTGAAATGAAGGAGTGGGTCATGAGAACTGGGAATATTGAGGAATTAGGAGGCAAGTGTATTTCAGGACACTTTTACATGCATTCCGAGGCTCTCTAGTATAAGCCTAGGAATTGAGGTTGAGGGGATGACTGTGAGACAGCTACAGAGCTCTTTGAGAAAGAAATGAAAATGTCTTAGGGTGACAGATTTAAATGGAATGGAATTTAATGGAAGAGAGTTTGCTGAGTGATGTCAGTAAAAAAAAAAAAAGGGCTGAAAGTGGCTATGGAAAGTAAAGAGTATTCCTACCTCCCTTTGATCATCCCTTCTCCCCCACATCTCTTATTCCCTTCTTTTCCTATTTCCTTATTGGGTAATATAGATTTCTATACCTATATATTATTCCTTTTCTTTCAATTCCTATGAGAGTGAAATTTAAGCATCATCTACCACCATGTTTTTCCCCCCTTTCCTCTTTCTTAAGTGTCTCTTTTATGTGAAGAAATTTTCCCTGTTCTACCTCTGTTTCCCCTTTTCTCAGTACATCATTCTTTCTCACCCCTCATTTTATGGGAGGAGATAATTTCAACATAATTGACCTACATTCACAGCTTCTATGTTAGACTCTTTCTAACTGCCCTGATAATGATAAAGTTCTTAGTAATTACATGTTAATCTTTCCAAATAAGAATGCAAACAATGTAAACTTTACTAAGTCCTTTATATTTACTCTTTCATATTTACTTTTTATGCTTCTCTTGAGGCTTATATTTGAATATCAAATTTTCTATTGAACTCTACTTTCATCAGAAATACTTGAAAGTGTTCAATTTAATTAAATATCCTTTTTTTTTCCTCTTGAAGGATTATACTTAGTTTTGCCAAGTAGGTTGTAATCCTAGCTTCTTTGCTTTCCAGAATATCATGTTCTAGGCCTTCTTATCCTTTAACATGAAAGCTGTTAAATCTTGTGTGATTCTGACTGTGTCTCCACAATATTTGAATTATTTTTTTCTGACTGCTTGACATTTTTTCTCTTTAACTGATTTTGGTTTTAACATTCCTAGGTGTTTTCATTTGGGATCTTTTTCAGGTAGTAATTGGTATGTTCTTCCAAGTTTTATTTTATCCTCCGATTTTAGAATATCAGGACAATTTTCCCTGATAATTTATTGAAAAGTGATATTTTGGATCTTTTAAAATTATTTTGACATCAAAGTTATCCAATAATTACTTATCTCTTCTCAATCTATTTTCTATGTCATTTGTTTTCCCAATAAGATATTTCACATTTTCTTCTATTTCGCATTCTTTTGACTTTGTTTTATTTTGATGTTTCATGGAGTCATTAGTTTCCACCATGGAAACTTGCCCAATTTTAATTTTTAATAATTTATTTTCTTCAGTGAACTTTTGTACCTCCTTTTTCATTTTGCTAATTCTGCTTTTTAGGGAGTTCTTTTCTTCAATTAGTTTTTGTATCTCTTTTTCTATTTGGCCTATTCTGCTTTTTAAGGTATTCTTTTCTTCAGTGAATTTTTGTTTCTCTTTTATCATTAGGTCAATTCTATTTTTTAGGCATTGTTTTCTTCATTATTTTTGTGCCTTCCTATGCTGTTAATTTTCTTTTCATAATTATCTTGCATCTCTTGCATTTCTCTTCCCATTTTTTCCTTCCCCTTTCTTTAACTCTTTCAAGAATTCTTGTTGAGCTTGGATCCAATTTTTCTTTGAAGCTTGTCTTGTAGATATTTTTACCTTATTGTCTTTTTTTGAGTTTGTGTCTTGGTCTTCCCTGTTATCATAGTAGCTTTTTATAGTCAACTTCTTTTTTGTTCTTTTTTGCTCATTTTTTTCTAGCCTATTTCTGGACTTAGAACTTTATTTTAAAGTTGAGCTCTCACTTATGGATGGGCAGGCACTGTCCAAATCTTCAGGCTTGCTGTTTTGAAAGCTAGTTCTGAGGATCTGCAATAGGCATAGTGCTAGATTATTGGTAAGAAGTTTTTTCATAGGAGGTGTATTAATTGGTTGTAGCCAAAGAGTGGGTATGAGGCTTGAACTCATAGAAAAGCCATGGAAAGGAGAAGTGTTTTTAGTATAAAGGAGATTTTGGTGCTTCCAAGGTGATGTGATCCAGAAAAAGGGGTGATCACTGCTTTCCTAATCTGTGCTCTGGTCTTCACATAGGAAAGGACCCTGTTTCTCTCCAGCTACAAGTGCTAATGTTTTCTCTTGACCCTGGAACTGTGACCAGGTCCCTTGCTCCCTTGTGGCAAACACACACATTCCTCTCTGCTGTAGAACTGTGATCCAGAACCATGTAAGGACAATAATTGTTGCCAGTCAGCACCAGCTGCACCCAGTACTGCAAAGGATATCCCTTGTAATCTCTTTCTAACTTACTATCTTATCCCTTTAGTGATTGTAGTGGGAGCTCCTGAAGTTGCTGCTGCTGCTGCTTTTGAGGATGCTTTCAAATCCCACAATTGATGATGCTGATGTGCCCTAGCCAGTCCCCTCTCCAGTATCATAAACCTTTTCTGCTGACCTCTTAAAATATCTAAAGCTGGAGAAAATGTCTCATCCTGTCCTTTTGTTAACTCTGTCATTCCAAAAATCTATTTGAAGCCTTATTTTAAAGTTATTTGGAAGGGAATGTTAGGAGAGTTCAGCTCGGTTACAACCTATATCCTTCCATCTTGATGCCACTCTCCACTGGAATTCTAACAACTTTTCTTCCTTTTCCCCCCAAATTTATTTTACTGAAAGAAACAGAATCAGAAAAACAGAAGAGGAATACAAAACAAAAGAGAACATTGTCATGTGTCTAGCAGAACATCAGGGAGAATTCAAAATATATAACGACAAATATCAGTTCAAAAAAGTGTGTGTATATATATATACATATATATATCAGAAATTATATTCATAAGTGTCCATCTTTTCTTTATTTCCTTGTAAATTGTTCTTTTGTTCTCTGCTGTGCCCCCTTTTTTACTTTATTCTTCCCCCCCTTTCATCTACCCTCACCCCCATCCCCACTCCCAAGCAAGCTATAGGATCCATTTATATATAGATATATACATACACACACACACACACACATACATAGATACAAACATATTTTTCTTATCCCTATCCTATTCCCTTGCCCTTTGCTTCCCTCCCCCCTTCCCCTTATTTATTTATAGATTCTGGAGGGTGCTATACCCTTCATAGTATATGTGTAGGGTAGTATTTAATTCATTTCCAATGTAAATGGTTTTTCAGAACTATGAACTCTTCTCCCCCTCTAAAGCCAGTGTCTATTTTTCCTCTGCACTTCATTTGTATAACAAAATTACTATTGTTATCTTAACTCTGCCCCAATCTTTCTTTTGCACTACCCTATTGTTGATATCAATCTTAAACATACGCTATAAATTTCCCATGAAAAAACCCATAAACAATTTATCCATGTTGAATTTCTTGAAACTGATCTTTGACATTGGCTGTTATATGTTAAATTTTCTATTAAGTTAGGGTTAATTGATAGAAAATCCTGAAAATCTGCAATTCATTGAATGTCCATTTTTTTTCTCGTTCAATATTATAGATAATTTTGCTGGATTTGATATTTTTGGCCACAGACCTAGTTTTTTTGATGGCTGGTAGATATGATTACAAGCCCTGCAGGCTTGTATTGTGGCTGCTAAGTCCTGTACAATCCTAATTGTAGCTCTGGTGTATTTGAATTGTTTTTTCTTGTTTCTTGCAAAATGTTCTTTTTTATCTGAGGATTTTGAAATTTGGCCATAGTATTCCTATGTGTTTTCTACAAAGGATGTCATTGAGATGGTGATCAATGGATTTTTTCTATTTCTATTTTCCCTTCATGTTCTATCACTCCAGGACAATTTTTCTTGGATTATTTCTTGCATTATTCTGTCAAAGTCCTTTTTTTGGTCACAACTTTCAGGCAGCCCAATTATTCTTATATTTTCTCTTGATCTGTTCTCCAAATCTGTCATTTTTCTTATAAGATGTTTCACATTCTGTTCTATTTTATCATTCTTTGTCATCTGTTTTGTTATTTCTTGGTCTCTCATAGCTTCATTGGCTTCCCCTTGCCCAATTCTAATTTTCAGAGTTATTTTTGTCTTTGAGACTAGTATCTCCGTTTCTAGTTAACTTTTTTTCATAGTCTTCTTGTTTTTCTTGGATGACTTTTTAAAAATTTTTTTTCCTCAATGTCTCTCATTTGATTTTTAAATTCTTTTTGAGTTCTTCTATAAATTCTCTCTGGGCAGGGAGCCATTTCATGGCGTTCTTTGGGATAGAAGCTTTTTTTTTTTTTTTAAGTGTCCTTTTCTGAAGATGAACCCCAATTTTCTCTGTTCCCATAATATTTTTTTTTGATGAGGTTCTTTCTTCTTTGCCTGTTCACTTTTTAAAAAAATAAAATATATTAAGTGTAAGTACCTTTAATCCTGGGGTGGGGGAATTGTGTCTCTGGCTTCCCTTTAGTTCTTCCCTCTAATCAGGAATCCCCAACTAAGAGCTCTACCTTCCAACAAGTGCTTACAGCCAGAAGTGTCCCTGCTCCACTGCACTCACTCCTTCTAATGCTTCCTGCAGCACAGCAGGGCCTGGTGCTCCTAATCAGCCTAGGACTCAGACCCAAATTCCACAAGTAGTCATGGAGGTGAAAGTTTCTGTAGGAACTCTAGCCACACCCAACTCACCCCAGGTCTCCTCACTTGGTATTTCTGTGGAACTAATCAGGAGATATTTGCACTTCACACGAATTAATCCCGGGCCTGGATTTCTTTAATTTTCTAGAATTGAATCTGGAGGACCCCTATTCTACCCCAGTTTTCTTGATTTTTCACAAATCTATATTCTCCCTGAGGTGCAAATTTGTTCTATTTGTGGAGAAAATGGAGAGAGCTTGAAATTTACCAACCTATTCCACCATTTCCCTAGAATCCTCCTCTTAACAACTTTTCCTTTTGAGACATTCTTCCTTCATTTAGTTGTGAGTTCTTGTTTCCCTCAGTGCTGCAGTGCTCTACAAACAAATAATTGATATCTTTTTGATGAATCGTTGATTTGGTTGACTAGTTCAGCCAAAACTCACTTCCTACAATCTTTGCCCAGCTTTGCTTGACAACTAACTACTTCATAAACATTTGCATTTGCCAATAGGGGACCTGCCCAGCACTTGCCCTACAGATTATCAATGAAAAGTTGGCATCTGGTGCTATTCTTGTCTCTGAAAATTTTCACAAGGAACAGAGGGGCTGGAATGGTATTTCAAAGTGCCCACCTGTAATATTCTACTGTGCTGTGGTGCAGAAATTAAGGAGCCCTGAGGCATCAGAGAAAAGACAGCTACATCTGTCACACTCAAAGATAGGTCCTTGTCACTCAAATTAAAAAAAAAAAAGCCTAAATGGAGCATTTAAACCTCACCATGAAACAGATGCAATAGTCTAAAGAACAACTTCAGAAAACATTTGCAGGGCCATCTAGCAATCTAGTAATCTGCTTAAATTTGGAAACTACACAATTAGTGATGAGGTGCCTTTTAACCCAACATCCACCATAAAAGAGAAGAATAAAGAAAATCCTTCCCTTTAATATTTTCAAATCTGAGAGGAATCTCAGAGGTCATATAGCCCAACTCCTCCATTTTGCACATGAGGACACTAGATCAGAGAATGTAAGCTGCTTTAGGTGAGAAAAATAGCAAATGGCAGAATCAGAATTTGAATTTGTGTTCACTGGCTCCACTGCATACTGGTTTTTCCCTCTGCTAGTGGTGTGGCTGAAGTAGCAAATGATGGTCATTGTTTTTAAGGTAGGTTTATTTAGAAGAAGTTTCAGACAAAATGAAGAGATATAATAGACATTAGGAATGGTAAATTTGAAATAAAGTGGAAGAGCACATAGTTAGCAAGAAAAGGGTTTTTAACAATTAATGATGGAAAGGGTAAGTTCCCTAGTGAAACTTAAATAGTCAGGAGAAAGGAAATACCCCAAGAGGTTGGGGACCCTTAGCTTGCAGGCTAAACCCTAAGAGGGATTTAGCACCCTAAAAGAATTCGTTAGTTATAAGGAGAGACACCATTAGGCAGAGTATTGTGGTGAACAGACTTAAAGGAGGTTCAGCAAACATGGCATGGGCCATAAGTAGATTTATAGGGAAAATTTAACCTCAGGAATATGACAGGACAGGGCAGATCTGTCAGAACATAGCTGAGCTGCTCCTGACTTTCACAGAGGGTAGGAACCATGGATTTAAACTGATCTCTCTCAGAGCCTTTTCCCTGCCTGTACCAGGGACCAATTCATCAATTCCATCAATGCTCCAGTTGTCCTCTGCCAGCAACATCCAGCCACTGAAGACCTCATCAGTAGTTCTTGGCTTCTCTAGAAAATGGGCAGTAGATGGCATATTGAATGGAGCACTGGACTTGGAATCAGGAAGACTCATCAATTCAACTCTGGCTTCAGACATACTAGCTGCGTGATCCTGGGTAAACCATTTAACTTTGCTTTCCTCAGTTCCCTCATCTATAAAATGACCTGGAGAAGGAAATGGCAAACTGCTCCTATGTCTTTGCCAAGAAATCTCAAAGAAGTTGGACATGAATGAAAAATGACTCTACAACAACTCCTAATGCAGTTTTGTAAGGGTGAATGTTGAAAACTATTTTTGCATGCATTTTGAAAATAAAAAGCTATTATTAAAACAAAAACTCCTAGAAAATATGACCTTTAGTTGTACCTACTTGGGTCGAGAAATGCCATCACCTTAGAGAAAAGGAGAAAGGCTGGTTTCAGTAGGGCTGGAAAGAACCTTAGAGATTACTTAATTCAACCCCCTCATTTTTATAAATAAGGAAATCAGAGTCTAGAGCAGTGAAAGGTTTTGCTCATGGTCACCCAAATAATAAATGTTATGTCTGGGAGTTAAATTTAGATCTTCTCAATCCAAATCCAACAATTTTCTCATTATATCCTGCTATCTCCTTTAGGCTCCTTCATTTCATAGATGCACAAAGCTAAAAAGTCCTACAGAAGAGTATTCTGCTTACTAAAAAGGCTAGATAGAGCAGATCAAACACTAGACTGAGAACAGAAAGACATGGATCCATGGATTTATTCTGTTATTTATTAGTTATATGAGCTTGGGAAAGTCACTTGACATTTTCATGAAATGAAGATGATAGAGACTCACTTTTAAAAAACTTTCATCCTTTGAAAAAACAAATTTATTATTTATTTATACTTAACATTCATTTTTTAAAATTTAGAGTTCTGAATTCTCTCCCTTCTTCTAGTCCCTCTCCCACCCATTGAGAAGGCAAGCAATATGATATCAATTATACATGTGAAATCATGCAGAACATATTTCTACATTAGATGTTACCAAAAAAGCAAGAAAAATAAAGCAAAATATACCTCATTCTGCACACAGTGTTTATCAGTTCTCTCTCCTGAAATGAAGAACATTTTTCATCATGAATCCTTAGAGTTATCTTGGATCACCATGTTGATCAGAGCAGCTAAATCTGATAAAGACTTTTAAGGTTTAAAATATTTCTTTATTTTGGAATAGCACTCTTTCTACATATTATATACCTCTCTACTTGTACTACTTATCTCATGGAGTTGAATTTAAAAATAATTTGTAATTGTATGCATTGTAAATTATAAATTGCAGTAAAGGCTATATCTATGCAGCTAACTGGTCCAGAAAACTAATTAGAACCCAGAATTTCTGGTTCCCCATTGAGCTTACTTTGTTGGTATTTATCCCATTTCTGACCAAATATACCTGATCTTTGGAGTTCAGAGAACCTTCTGGAAAAGTCACACACTCAGCCAATAAGGATTTATTAAGCGCTTACTATGTGCAAGTAATATAGAAAGGCTAAGTGTGAGAGACTTTAAGGGCCTAGCTTCTCAGGTCCTAAGATATGGGGAAGAAAATGGGGAGTAGAGAAAATAAAAAGAGGGGAAACAGATTTGTGGAGCTGTTAGAACCCAGAATTCCTATATCCCAGTTAAGCTCACTTTTTCTTAGAGCATTCCTTCCAATGAAGACATATCTGGTAACTTGGCTAAGAATCAGGAATATGAGATACCTTTTTACTATGTGAACCTGGACAAATCATTGTCTACCTCAGTTTCCTCAATTGTAAAATGGACATAATAATAGTACTTACCTCGTGAGGTTATTGTGAGCATTGCCCATAAAACCAAGACCAAATATACCAAATGTAGCAGGAGTTAATGTGAACCCTAAATTAAGTTATTCTCAGGAATTGCTGAAAAACAAAAACAAACAAACAAAAAGACACACACACACACACACACACACACACACACACACACAAAATAAGCCCATCCTGAGCTTTTGTCTCAAGGACGAGAGACCAAATCTTTAATCAGCCTTTGTTGTCTCAATGATGTGAAGGGAAACTCTAAATCAGCTCATCCTCTGTGAGACTGTCTTGATTAGTATATCTTTAGACAATTCTGGGACCTGGTCAGCCAGGTGGATTCCATCTGACTCCTCCTGGATTCCTCTTTAACCTCGCTGCAATTCCTCCCTGGTTCCTCTCCTTATTCCCTAGATCCTGCCCTCCACTCCCCTGAGACTTTAAGAATTATATTCCCCCAAAAGTAAATTGCTCATTCATTTATGACTCTGTTTTGCCTAGTTGTATTTGCTTGAACCTATTTCACATAAAATAAAATAGCAAACTTCTATAATTTGGATGGATACCTATGACATAATTTATTTATGCCATAAAACAGATCTCTATTATACTATTTTTATAATGTTCTTTTACAATTATTCTCTCCCAAATCTATTTCATTTTACCACTCCTGGGACCTTTATTACTATTTCAGAAGTGATTAGGATGTGGCAACAGTAATCATGTCAGGGTTTTTGTTTGTTTGCTTTGAGGAAATGAAGTTTGGGGGACAAAGAAGGAGAACGAAAGGAAAGAGGATTTACTAATAATAAATCATAAATTTGCGACCCACAATTCAGTTATGAGACCCCATATGGGGTTGTGAAGCATCATTTAAAAAGTTGGATTCTTGCTAATGGACAGGTAGAAAAGAATGGACAAGGATTCACATCTACTGTAGTTAATTGTATGTGTAGAGGAGAAGTGTGAAATAAAAGGTAAGAGAATTAAGCTGGAAAACCTAGAGCATACAAAACTGAGGCGGAGCCTAAGACAAGAAATATACCATCAGGTCCTAAGTTACCCGGGTAACTTGACTGTAATCATCCTAGAGGTAGTCAGTGTGGAAGCTTCAAGAACGGTTACTAAATTCTAAGACTGAGACATTGAGACTCCCAATGGGAGTGGCTGAGTCTAAATATCTGAACAGTGTTGGGGAAAATCCAGGCTTATGGGATGCCTACAATTTATAGGTGGCCTGGGACTGGGAATTAATAAAAAAAAAAAAAACACCTTTTGATTGCATTCTTTTTATTGTTTTTTTATCATAAATAAAAATTGCAAACAGCACAACTATGATCGGATAGTCATTTTGAATGTACATATTCACTTAATAAGGGGCTATTGAATAGAAATGTACCATAAAAGAAGCTGCAATTTTCCCAGTGGATGAAGGCTTGATCTATTACAGATGAATTTAATAAATTCACAAAATTCACACCCTGAAACTAATGAAAGAAGAACTACCACATACAATAGAGTCAGAGTAGTAAGAAAAAGGTGGCGGAAAACCTTTCCTCAAAGTGCTCTTGTTGAAATGAAATGTATAATTGCCTGGGTTAACATGGAAGTGCCCATCTGAGATCAAACTATTGAAGTGCTCCCTGGTAGACTAAAAGAGTTCTAAACACATTTGAGGTTTATTTTTATTTATTTATTTATTTATTTTAAGAAAATGGAATCCTAGATTCTCACATTTAGAATGACCCTAAGAAGGGAAGAAATTGATTAAATGACCTGACCTAGATTGTGTAGCTCATTAGTGGTTGGAGAGGAGACTAGACTTTTTGGGGTGTATGTGTGGGTGTGGGTATTTCTTAAAGCTTAGGAAAGCCCTAACTGGTTCTAGGTCAGTTCCTACTTTGTGACTAGATTCAAGCTTTAGGTCTAGTAAGGATACTGTTAATTTTTTAAAAACCAAAAAGGACCCTGTTACTTGGAAGGGAGGGATGGAATAAGCATTTATTAAGCACCTTCTATATACCAGACACTGTGCTAAGCATTTTACAAATGCTCTCTCATTTGACCCTAACAACAACCCTGGAAGGGAACTAGTATTAGCTTCTTTTTACAGTTGAAGAAATTGAGGCAAATAGAGTTAAGTGACCCAATTAAAAATGTCTGAGGGCAATATTCCTGACTTTGAGCCAGTCAGTCAACAAACATTCATTAAGAAATTACTATGTGCTGAGCACTGTGTCAAGTCCTAAGGATATATAGAAAGGAAAAAAAAAATTAGTTGGTGACTACCCTCAAAGAGGTCACACTCTATTGGGGGAAAAAAGATACAAAAAACATACAAGATAGTGTTCTAACCACTATACCACTAGGCTGCCTTTAGAGTGTATGAAGGACAATAATGTGAAACAAAGCCAAAAAGCTCATTTGTGGAAGACTTTGAATAGTATGCTAAAGATCACAGAATCATAGATTTAGAGCTCTAGCACAATCTGCCCATTTTACAGAAGAGGAAACTGAGGTATCACAAAGGTCTAGGCAGAGTTAGAGAGTGAAGTCGAGTCATCCAAATCCAAATCCAACAGCTTTTACCACAGACTTTATCTTATCCTGCTAGTTGCCAACCTTTTGCAAGAATGACGACCTCGTTTAAAAAATTTATTGATATATTTTCTCTTTTCATCATGTTTATTTCTGAACATGTCCCTCTCCTCCTATCTTCTGAGTCACCTACCTTTGGAGCAAAGATTTAAATAGAATAAATTGGAAAAAAATAATTTTTTTCAGCAAAATCAATCATTGACCACAGAGGAACCTTTGAAACATCAAAAAAATTATAACCTCTTACATAATGGCTGTTGTGCTATTAGTTCACTGAAAAAAAACATACAATGACAAAAGGTTACTCCGAATCAAGTCTTTTAAATGCATTTGTATTTTATTAATCACAACAGAGTCTATATACATTTGAAAATATTAATGTCTGTATGTAGTGGTGGTTGTTTCATCATTTTCCGTCAGGCCCAATTCTTCATTATCCCATTTGGGGTTTTCTTGACAGAGATATTAGAATCATTTGCCATTTTCATCTCCAGCTAATTTTCCAGATGAAGAAACTGAGGCAAATCGGATTAAGTGAATTGTCTAGGGTCACACAACTAGTCAGTGTCTAAAGCTAAATTTGAACTCAGGAAGATAAATTTTCCTTCCTCCAGATCTGGCACTCTAATCATTGTGTCACCTAGTGCCCTTGTACAAAGGACGTGATGCTTTTTGGCATGGGCAGGTGTGTGTACTCTTTTTAAAGGATCTTCAGAACCCTAGAAACAGCTCTAGGTCCTTCCTTCCTTCTCAAGGGAGGAATCCATAATGCAATCCATAAATTGGGAGCTACTCACTATTCAAGGCAATGAGGCATTATGGAAAGATTTCAAGCAGTCATCAAAAGGTTTAGAGCAGTGGAGAGCTCATGATGAGCAATCTGTGCAAGAATAGAATTAATATATGAATATTAATTTGTGATGATTGTGATACTTCAGATAATCTTAATGTACCAATCAGGGAACTCCAGGACATGGTAATGAATATTCCATTTCTAAGATACTTCTAATAATATACATAGCAGACACTCGATTCAATTCAATACAATTCAATAAACTTCCATCAGATGCCTACAGGCACTTTCCTAGGTCTTAAAGGATACTAAGACATAAATGAAAATATCCTCTGCCCGTAAGGAGCTTACATTCTACTGGGATGGAGGTGGACAACATATATTTTTATACACACACACACACACACACACACACACACACATATATACACATAGATATGTTATATGTACACATATACATATATATGTTGTATATATACAAATAAGTTCAAAATATATGTAAAGTGATTTTTGTGAAGAGATGAGTGCTAAGAACTCAGGTGGAATGGGGAATCAAAATAGGTTTCATTGTTGACAGTGGAGCTGACACTGCAATGGAGCTAATTACAAGAGACCTCCATAAGAAAGTTATTCTAGAGATGGGAGACAACCTATGAAAATACTTAGGGTCAAGAAATGGAACACTTCTACTTGCAGAATTCTAAAATGTTAGAGCTTGAAGGAGATCATTTAATCTAATCTCTCTTATTTTATAGTTGAAGAAATTTAGACTCAATAAAATGAAGTGATCTGCTTGTGGTCACAAGGCTTTGTGATATTTAAAAAGTTCAAGAGACATGGTTTCTTTTTTTTAAATAGTATTTTATTTTTCCAAATACATGTAAATTTTCAATATTCATTTTTGTAAGACTTTTTATTTAAAATTTTTCTCCCTCTCTTCCTCACTTTCCCCCTCTCCAATATAGCAAGTGATTTGATATAGGTTAAATATATGCAATTCTTTTAAATATATTTCCATATTTGTCATGTTGTGCAAGAAAAAATCAAACCAAAAGGGAAAACCACGAGAAAGAAAAAGCAAACAGTTTTTTTTTCATACTTCAATTCATTCTCCATAGTTCTTAGAGACATAGTTTCTGGGTAATTAATTACTTTATTAATAATGTTAGCATTTTACCAATAAAAGATCAATCATGATGGTGGACTCCCAGTTTTAAAGCCCTTAGAAGAATTCCTGAGAATGGTTAACAATAAATGAGAAAGAATGAATATTACAATGAGAGATGGACCTATTTCTGATGAAGGGATTGGGAATTTAATTCTGATTAAGTCTAAATTACCCCCAGCCTTGGGCAATCTAATCAAAGAATTTATCACCACCCAAACCCAGATAAAACAATAATAGACTTCTCCATCTTAGATGAAATTCCTAGTAAGTTTGAATGGAGTCTGACTGATCCCTATTGTCAAGAAGGCTAATTCAACCTTCAGAAACTTTAAAATGAGGACTTTAGAAAAAGGGGGAACTCTAGATCTTCCCAAACAATTGGTTATTAATAATAATTTTTCTCAGCTGGTTAAATACCAGAGTACAGATTCAAACTTGGTTCTTCTGGTTCCAAGTCCAGTACACTTTCCATTATGGTGCCCTGATAAATTCGCTCAATTACTACAGGCTTTTGTCATGGAATCCCAGACTCTTCCTCTCCCCTCTCTTCTATTAAATTCTACCATATTCTCATTCTTTTAAAGCCTCATTTCCTCATTAGGCTTAGATCAAGATGGTCTAGTCTTAATGAAGATGGGAGTGAATTGAATTTTCAAGGAATAATGGTTACCTTTTTCCTGGAAAAAAGGGAACAGAACTCAATAATGGAAGGAGAGAAGGAGGCCTTTCCTCCATGAAATTTTTGGCAATAGCTCTAAGAAGTCAGATTATTATTATTATTTGGTGTGGCAATTGGGATGAAGTGACATGTCCAGAGTCACATGCCTATTAAGTGTCAAGTGTCTGAAACTAGATTTGAATTCAGGTTCTCCTCATTTCAGGGCCAGTGCTCTATCCTTTGTGCCACCTAGCTGCTTTATTATTAATATATAATTATGTGTGAAATACATAAGTATAATAATATAATTTTTAAACTCCTTTGAGTTTATCTGTGCCATGCCTATACATTAGACCAAGGGACCCAGAGTTCGCTCCAGTGCCAGGAGTAGAGCTAGAAAGAGACCTGACTTTATTTTATTTTATTTTTTAGTTTGCTTTTTTTAAAATAGTATTTTTTTTACTAGTTACATGTCAAGAATTTTTTTAGCATTCATTTTTACAAGATTTTGAGTTCCAAATTTCTTTCCCTCTCCTTCCCTCCCTTCTTCCAAAAATGGTAGGCAGTTTGATATAGTTTATACATGTGCTATCATGTAAAACTTATTTCCATATTAATCATAGTTGTGAAGAACAGATCGGAAGGGGAAAAAAAACTTCAAGAAAGAATAAAGCAAGTGGGGAAAAATGCTTTGTTCCGCATTCAGAACCCATCGGTTCTTTATCTGGTTATGGATACAATTTTCCATCATGAATCCTTTGTCTTGGATCATTTGGATAAGCAGAGAAGAGCTGAGTCAATCATAGTTGATCATCATACAATATTGCAAGTACTGTGAACAGTACTTCCTGGTTCTGCTCATTTCATTTTGCATCAGTTTCTACAAGTCTTTCCAGGTTTTCTAAAATCTGCCTATTTATCCTTTCTTATCACACAATAATAATATACCACAGTTTGTTCAGCCATTCCCCAATTGATGGGCATCCTCTCAATTTTTTACCACCATGACAATGGGTGCTATAAACATTTTTGCATGTGTGGGTCCTTTTCCCCTTATTTATGATCTCTTTGGGATACAGACCCAGTAATGGTATTGCTGGATCAAAGGGTGTGCCCAGTTTGGTTGCCCTTTGGGCATAGTTCCAGATTGAAGAGACTGACTTGAAAGTGAGAGAATATGAGTTGAAATTCCATCTCTGATTCTTCCTTCTTATATGATTTTGGGCAAGTCCTTTTCTTTCCTGAGGCCTCAGTTTGCTCAACTGTAAAATGAGGAAGTTTGATGATCTGGCCTTTTTAGTCCCTGTTGCCTCCAGAGGTTTGAGCCTGAAATACCAATCCTCCCTTCTACAGCATCTCTGAAAATCTACCAATCATGTAACAGAGGAAGTTCTCCCCTTCCTTGTGACGTGGCTTTAACCCCTTTGGAAATCTGGTGACAATTAAGATTCTTTCTCAGGATAATGTTTTTTTCAAAACTTAAAGGAAATACTAAATTTCAGTTTGAAGATTGTTAAAAAGTAAAAATGTAATCTTTTTTTCCAAGCTCAAGAACTCTCTGAAATCTATTCTTGATCCCCTTAGTTGTCCTTAGATCTCAAGTTAAGAACCCCTGATTTAGGCTAATACTATCCTCAAAATAATGATGATGATGATGATAAATGTGAGGCAATACAGTTGTGTTGTAAGAGGTGGGGATTTCAAAAAAGACATGGAAAGATTTATATGAACTGATGCAAAATGAAGTGAGCAGGGCCAGGAGAACAATTTATAACATATATTGTATAATTTATACCAATTATACAATAATCAATATTATATTAAATATTAATATATTTTGAACTGATGAGAAATGAAATTATTAAAACCAAAACAATGTATACAATAATAAAAACATGTAAAAAGAAAACTGAAAGGTGGAAGAATAGTGATCCATATCATGCTCATTCATGATTCCAGAGGATTGATGATGAAACATATTATCCATTATAGAGACACAGCAGACACACACACACACACACACACACACACACACACACACAATGAAGTACAACATTCTAAGAAAGTGGTTTGGATTGTGAAGCTCACAAAGATGTCCTCATAGCTACAAGAGCACTGGAGGAGATAAGACGATTTACCTGGGTGCTGTGAGGGAAGATACTACTTAAAACATGTAAAAGTAAGAGGTGAAGAGGGAGAGAGGAAGGAAAGACTGGGTCTGGAGAGTCCGGGAAGAATTAGAGAAGGTCCAAGTCAAGAATGAACTCGTAAGCTCATTATGTCTCCATCAGCAATTGCATGATGGGGATACAGAAAGAGCACTATACTAATACAGGATAATGAGGGTGTTTTTGTCACAAAGATTATTTTTCAGGCAAAAATATGCTCTAGTGCCCCTGCTCTGACAGGGTCCTTGCTTATTTGGTGGGTTGAGCAAAACTTGGTGATGATGACAAGATAATGGCTCCAGAAATGTGACCTCCCTTTGCGTGGGAAAGATTGACAATGGAAACAGGGTGGGCTCAGTTAAAGTTCACATCATTCCCAAGGACTGCACCACATCACACATATCACATACCACATATGATATATGTGTGTATATATATGTATCTATCTCATGCATGTATGTATCTCTCATAGATACATTAAGGAAATTTCTTTTGCTTGACTATGCATATTTATTACAAAAGTTTGTTTTCTTTTTCTTCTTTCCCCCAGTGAGATAGAGAGTGAGCGGGAATAGATTTCTATTCATTTAAGAAAAAAATAGAGTTGGGAGGGGATGCTACAGATATGTAATATTGTCTGAATTTTCAAATAAAGTCACTGTTATTGTTAGTTTTACTTAACTGTTTTATTGTTAAAAGAGACTTTTCTTGGTATAGAGGTAGGGGAACCATAGAAGGTAATCTATAAATATTTGTAACATGAAAATAAAACTTATCAATACAATTTTTTAAAAAATCTGTGAATAAGTGGCTGGTCAGAGAGGAATAGTGATTAACCCAATGCTATGTAGCAAATTAAACATCAGAATCTAGACTAGAAGTTATTTCAGGTTTTTTTCTACTGTCCCACATTACCTGACTAGAGGAGAATGTGACCATGAGAAAGGGAAGGCAAAAAACTGAAAATATATAATCTTACTCTCCTTTCTCTCTTGTGCCATTAGAGGTCTATTTGCATACATCCCTCTCCATGAGTTAGAGTTGGGACGGGCCAGATGCTGGTCATGTTAAGTGTCAAGGGGACCCAAAAGTACACAGTAATGGAGACAGCCAACAAGACAAGGGACCTAAAATTAGTCCAAAGCAGCTTTGTTTGAGAGTCCTGGCACAAATGCCCACGTTCTGCTCCCCCTCAGTTCTTCCTGCCTCGGTGGAAGGAGCCAAAAGGAGCTGGAAATAGCCGAGACGCTTACCACCCAGGCATCCCAAAAGCCCTGTTTTTCACCTACGCAGAGCCCCTGTGGACCTCCCTTCTAAAGAAAGACCTGTGAAGGAGGAAGATGAGAGAAAGCAGTGGAAGGTGATGGCCTGTGGTCTTTT
The DNA here is from genome assembly GCF_016432865.1 of Antechinus flavipes. Taxonomy (NCBI): domain Eukaryota; kingdom Metazoa; phylum Chordata; class Mammalia; order Dasyuromorphia; family Dasyuridae; genus Antechinus; species Antechinus flavipes. The sequence goes on from NC_067398.1 coordinate 247,812,731, forward strand.
CTGGGGCAGGGGAAGAGGCTGCATCTCTCCCTCCCCCTTTCTTTCCTTTCAGGGCTACCCTGGCTTTGGGTAACCAAAGTTTCCTGGCTGAAGTAGACAAGACAGGAGAAGCTTAAAAGGGAAACAATGAGAATAACAAAACTCCTATTTCCACCGCTCCAGAAGGCTTGCAAAAACATTTTCCTCCCTGCATTCTTGGCTTCTTCGTAGATTTAATTTTAATCTCATCTTTGGGAGGTTCCTTCCTCCCCCTCCAGTGCCTTCCTCTTCTTCTCCATACATATCTTGTATTTACCTGCCATCTTTTCCATTAAAATGTATGTTGTTTGGTGCAGCTGAGTGGTTCAGTGAGTGGAGCACAAGCTCTGGAGTCCAGAGGACCTGTGTCACCTCAGATACTTTCTAGCTATGTGACCCTGAACGAATCATTTAAGCCCCAGTATCTCCAAAAAAAGAATGTATCTCCAACACTTACAAATGCTTCATAAATGTTTGCTAATGGTAATCTGGTATCTTCACTTGAGATGTTACACCTTGTGAGTGGCAGATGGAGCCTAGATTTCACTCCAGGCCTCCTATGCCATCCTTCTTTCCATTAGACCATTGGCAAGGTGAACAGAGGGGGACTTTCCACTTTCATGTACAAAATTTCAAATAGATGGAGCCTTTTAAATGATTAGATTTTATAATACTGGAAGTCCACATGATTTAAATTCACTGTAAATATGCATCTGATAGATTCCACTTAAGAATTGAAGGGTCTTGATTGCACATGTTTAACCTATATTAGATTGCTTGACTGCTCAAGAAGGGGCTGAGAGAAGGAGGAAGGGATAGAATTGGGAATATAAAATTAAAAAAACCCAACAAAGTGTTAAAATTTGTTTTTTACATGTAACTGGTGGGAAAATAAAATATGATTTAAAATTTTATATTAAAGAATTGAAATCTCTTGCTTCCTGGATCAATGTTTTTTAATAGAAATAGTGGGATTGCCTTTGAAAGAAAATTTTACCTGTAATTCTTAACGCTAGTGCTTTTCCTCTATAATTATCTCCAATATATTCTATACCAGTTTTGTTTGTACAGTCATTTATAAATAGTAGTTCTATCAACAGATTGTTAATTCTTTGAGAGCGGGAACTGTTTTTGCTTTTCTTTGGCTCCTCAGTGTTCAGCACAATAACCACAAAGTTAATTGTTGTTATTTAAGTCATTTCAATATGGTTCACCAATTTGTGACTCTATTTTGGGATTTTCTAGTGTGGTTTGCCATTTCCTTTCTCCAGCTCATTTTACAGATGAGGAAACTGAGGCAAAAAAGGTTAAATGACTCCCCTAGGGTCACACAGCTAGCAATTGACTGAGGCTAGATTTGAACTCAGGATGATGAGGCTTCCTGCCTCCATCTAGCTACCATCTATGATTCTATGATACTACAAAAACATGAGTTATCCTTACAGCCAGTTATACTTAACTACATAATTATGCAGTAGTATGGTTAGAATACCACATTCTATCAGAAAGGTGAATCAAGGCAGCACCAGAACTGGAAATGAATCCAAAAAATAGAAGATAAATATGGTCTTGACTCTCATTGAACTTACCATCTAGTTGAGAACAATAAAAGGATCAAGTGAATGATAAAATAAATGCTCTATAGGAATGCAGGAGACAGAGACAGGGAGACACACAGAGAAAGAGGGAGAGAAAGAGAGGGAAAAAGAGAGGGAGAGGGAGAGGGAAGACAAACAGAAGACAAACAGACACAGAAAGAGATAGAGACAGAGAGAGACAGAGACAGAGAAAGAGAGAGACAGAGACAGAGACAGAGACAGAGAGATGGAGATAGAGAGGCAGAGAGATAAAGAGTAACAAAGAGAATGACAGAGAGACAGAGACACAGAACCACAGAGACAGAGACAAAGCAACATACACACACACACACACAAAGAAAAAGAGAGAAAAGAGAGCTCATGGTATCGTATGAGATAGTGTGACATGAGCTGGATCTTGAACAGTGAGTAATAGTATCTGAATAAGCTGATAGAAGGGGGAACACATGAATAGTATTTCAGAGAGGAGGTATGTACAAGGCGAGCTGTGGGCAGCACATCAAGAAGACCAGCCTGCTGGAGTGGGAAGTTTCATGTTGAGAAGAAAAGGCTTCTCATAGCTGATGGATGGACATGCATTTTGAGTTGGTGATAGGTACTGTGGTGAGAGTATACTGACCTTGGAGTTGAGACTTTTCTTTTTTCCTCTTACACATGAAGCAAGTCATTGTGATACTTTTGAGCTTGTTTTTTAATCTATAAAATGAGGATATCTCCTATCTTTTATTCAATATTTAGTTCATTGTCACCTTAGGTGGCCTTTCACTATGCCTTCTCCCCTTAATCATTTCACTTTTATTTTATATAGTTCTTGTATTTACTTATCTGTAAACATTTTTAATTCCCCTCAGTAGAATACAGATTTTTTTAAAATTTAGTAGTATTTTATTTTTCCAATTACATGTACAGATAGCTTTTCAGCATTCATTTTTGGTTAAATTTTGAGTTCCAAATTTTCTTCCTTCCTCCTGTTCCATCACATCCCGTCCAAAACAGCAAACAATCTGATATAGGTTATACATGCACAATGATTTTAAACATTTCCATATGAATTATGTTATGAAAGAAAAATCAAATAAAAAGGGGAAACCATGAAGGAAAAAAAAAAGCAAACAAAAAAAGGAGCTAATAGTATGGTTCGATCCACATTCAGTCTCCATAGTTCTATCTTTAAATGCGGATGGCATTTTCCTTTTCAAGTCTATTGGAATTGTCTTGGATCACTGCATTGGTGAGAAGAGTCATCCATTACATCTGATCACTACATAATCTTGCTGTTATAGTATACTCTTGGTTCTGTTTACTCAGCATCAGTTCACCTAAGTCCTTCTAGGCTTTTCTGAAATCAGCCTGCTTGTCAGTTCTTACAGAACAATAATATTCCATAACTTCATATACCACAATTTACTCAGCCATTCTCCAACTGATGAGCATCCATTCAGTTTCCAGTTTCTTGCCACTACAAAAAGGGTTGCCACAAACATTTTTGCATACGTAGGTCCTTTCCCCTTTTTTATAATTTCTTTGGGATACAGACGCAGTCGTGACATGAATAAAGATAATTTTTGCTTTAGGTAAAAGGACTGTTTGCCAGACCTTTACTTAAAGTTATTTTTACCATAATGGGAATATGCCCACAAAGGTGGGGGAGAAAGGAAGGGAGGCAAGAAGGGGGTTGTGTCAACCATGGTGGGAAGGGGCTGACATATGATTCAGGGACACAAAGAGGTATGCTCCCAGCTAGAGCCAGTCATGTTGGGGCTCAGATTGAATGAAAGTAAGAATACTAGGGGGCAGATACAGGGGGGCTGCATAGGACACAGGCAGGAGAGGACCCGAGACCCCAGGGACAGACACAAAATACCTGAGCTAACAAATAGACAGACATGTGGGACTCTGACTTGGGGAGAGAGAAGTGGAGTAGGGCACAATCTTATACCAAGCCCCCATCTATCTAACAAAGCCACGGGCATGGTAATCTCTCTGCTTCTGCTTCCAGTTGGAGAGTTTTAAAAGTTAGATTGGTTTTCATTCTGGAGAGCAATTTGGAGCTATATCCAAAGGGCTATCAAACTGTGCATACCTTTTGATCCAGTAGTGTTTCTACTATGATCCCAGAGAGATTATAAAGGAGGAAAAGGGACCTGTATGTGCAAAAATGTTTGTGGCAGCCCTTTTTGTAGTGGCCAGAAACTGGAAACTGAATGGATGTCCATCAATTGGAGAATGGCTGAATAAATTGTAGTATATATTAATGTCATGGAATATTATTGTTTTATAAGAAATGATGAACAGGATGACTTCAGGGAGGCCTGGAGAGACTTATATGAACTGATGGTAAGTGAAACGATCAGAACCAGGATTTCATTGTACATAGCAACAGCAAGATTATACTATGATCAATTCCTGATGGATGTGGCTCTCTTCAACAATGAGATGACTGATGCCATTTCCAATGATCTTGTGGTGAAGAGAGCCATCTACACTCAGAGAGAGAACTGTGGGAACTGAGAGTGGTTCACAACATAGCATTTTCCTCTTTTTGTTGTTATTTGCTTGCATTTTATTTTCTTTCTCATTTTTTCCCTTTTGATTTGATTATTCTTGTTCAGCAAGATAATTGTATAAATATGTATGCGTATATTGGATTTAACATGTTTCTACCATGTTTAACATATATTGGATTACCTGCCATCTAGGGGAGGGGAGAGGTTGGGGAAGGAGGAGGAAATTGGAACACAAGGTTTTACAAAGGTTAATGTTGAAAAATTATCCATACATATGTTTTGAAAATAAAAAGCTTTGATTAAAAAAAAGTTAGGTTAGTTTTGTTGTGGGGTTTTTTTTTTTGGAGGGGGGCTAGGAGGCCACAGGACCTTGAGCTAAGGAGCAGAAGTAAAAAGAGAGAGAGAGTGGACACAGTCCAATAAAGTTAACATAAGTGTTTATTTGGAATGCAGATTTTTTTTCCCAAAAATTTTTCCTTAAAATCAAATTTGACATGTGAATTTACATGAAAGGAGAATTATCTTGTATAAGCTTCTTAAGAGCAATGATTGTCTTGTTTTTGTCTTTTTATTTCCAATGTCTGACATGTAACAATAGTCATAATATAATAGCTAGCGTCTCCATAGTTTGTGTCCCCATACCTAGCATGATTCCTGGAACATAACAATATTATTATTAATAATATGAATATGTAATCTTAGTTTTAGAAAATGATGATGGAGATGATGTAGCATGTACTTCTAAGACTTTTTAACTTGATGAGGTATGCATATATCATTCACTAATTCAAATTAAAAACACATAGGATATTAAAAAGAGTCCTGCACTAAGATTCAGGAGTCTTTGATTCAGTATAGTATCAATATGATATTGATCAAAATTAATTTTAATGTAAGAATAGCCAACATTTATATGGTTACTACTAGTACCAGGCATTATGCTAAGCACTTTATAAATATTATTACATTTAATCCTTACAACAATCCTGCCAAGTAGTGCTATTATTACCCCCATTTTATAGTTGAGGAAAACTAGGTAAACACAGAGGTTTAGTGATCTGTCCAAATCAAATAGCTAGTAAGGGTTTTAGTCCACATTTGAACTCAGGTCTTGATAACTGCAGGTCCAGAGCTCTTATAATACAGGTATCTAGGTGATGTAAGCGGTAAAATGATGGACTCAAGTCAGGAAGTTCTGAATTTGAATCTTATTTCACTTATTAGTTGTTTGACTTAAATTCTTTGTGCCTCGGTTTCCTTAACTATAAAAGAGTTGGACTCAGTGGACTCAAAGATCCATTTCAGCTCTAATTCTCTGGTCTTATGATATTATAAATGCTTGTTGATCAATTGATAGTGAGGAAAATAATTGAATTGTTGTAGCTAACCATAGGAAAGTCTTATTTGGAAATGGAATGCTTCTCTGAAAGGGACCCTATCAGCTTACATGACTTCTGTGACTTTGCACTTAATTTGCAAGCATGGTTTATGGAAGTGACTAATGAAAGAACATTTTCCTGGTTGAGCAATAATTTTTCAGGAGCCAGAGGTTGCAATGAAATATACATATTTGAAGGTGAGGAACTGAGGACAATGAATGCTTAGAGTCATGTCCTTTTATTAGTCACTCCCATAAACCATCCTTGCAAATTAAATTCAAAGCTGCAGAATTCATATGATATTAAAGCTGGTAAAGACCATTAGTCCCACCCCTTCATTTTATTGAGGAAAAAACTAAGGTCCAGTCAGTGACTTAGCCAAAGAGGCATCAATTTGGTGATATAAGTAATGCAAGATCTAATAAAGTCAGTCAAAAGGCATATGCTAAGCACTAGAGATGCGAAAAAAGACAAAAGAGTCTTCTTTCTTTTCAGGAGTTCACAATCAATAATGGATTTTTGTATCTTCTTTTCCATTTGGCCAGCTATAGTTTTGAAGCAGTTATTTTCTTTTTTTAAGCTGTTGACTCTTTTCATAATTCTCATTTCTTTTCCTTATTTTCCTTCTACCTCTCTTATTTGACTTTTGAGCTCCTTTTTGAACTCTTCCATGAATTCTTTCTGGATTTGAGATGACTTTCCATTTTTCTCTGGAGTTTTGCCTAGTGGTGTTTTGACATAGTTGTCCTCTTCTGAGTTTTTGTCTTGAACTTTCCTGTCACTATATCATCAGATTCTTTCTTTGCTGTTTTTTGTTCATCTTTTTTTGGTCTTTTTCTTTTCTTTTAAATTTGAGCCCTGTTCTCAAGGGAGAAGGGCACTGTTTCAGGCTTCTTGTGTCAGATGCTGCAGGTATTGGATATTTACCTAGTGCTGCACTGATATTGCCCTGAAACGTACAGGGGACCCTTGTATCAGGTGCTGTGCTGAAGGGATTTATTAAGGATTGGCCAGCACTGCTGGAGGCCATAGGGGTCTGGCAACTTACTTAGTGCTAAGCCAGGGTCTTAGATGTGGTGTTGGACTGTGCTGAGGCTAGTGGAGTGTTTCTGCATTTCCTTGGGGCTACATTGAAACACATGGAGGGGATCTGTCTAATGGCAGATGCCTGTTTGCCCAGGGCTATGCTGATGCATGTGGTATTTAGCTGAGCTGGAGTCTGCTCATTCTCCTGGCTATACTGAGGCGTGTGCGTGTGTGTGTGTGTGTGTGTGTGTGTGTGTGTGTGTGAAAGAGAGAGAGAGAGAGAGAGAGAGAGAGAGAGAGAGAGAGAGAGAGAGAGAGAGAGAGAGAGAGAGAGAGAGAGAGAGAGAGAGAATGAATGTTGGTATTAGTGATTGCTTACTTTACCACACTGGAGGCTCAGAATCTACCTCTGGTTTGCTATATTGAGGTTTGTTGGGACACATCCCATCCTGGACTGTGTTCCCCTTTTACGCAAATGAGATAGACCTTTCTTGTCAATCTTCCAAATTTCTTGGGTTCAAAGATTATTTTCCCCCAATCTTTTTGTTGGTTGTGCTATTCCAGAATTTGTTTGGGGGTGTTCATTTGTGGTTGTTTGGAGATGAATATGGGAGAGTTATGGCAATTTACTACTACTCTGCCATCTCGGCTTCTATAGAAGCTCACTATCTAGTAGAAGAACAACATGGAAACATACTACATACCTACAAAGTATGTATAATATATACGCTATGTATTATTATGTACAAACAAGCTCTATACAGGACAAATGGAAGATAATCAACAGAGAGAAGGGATTAGCATTTAAGGGGATTGGGGAAGGCTTCCTGTAGATAATGGGATTTTATCTGGGACTAGAAGGAAGCCAGGGAAGCTAGGATATAAAGATGAGTAGAGAAAATATCCCATAAATATAAAAGAACAGCCAATAAAAGTGCTTGTAATTGGGAAATGAAGTGTCTTGTTTGGGGACCCAGTAAGGAGGAAATGTCACAAAGATCATTATGCAGCAAGGATGGGGGATAGGCTGATAAATATTGCTTCTGGCATTAGGTGGTTCAACAAGAATTGTGCTAAGCTGGAACTTCTCCATTGGTCTCCCCTGATTCCTATTAGACAGCAAAAGTGCAGACCCAAGCCTTCCAAGTAGTCCAGTGAGGTTCTACTCTGCAGCAAGAAGCTCTGGGAAGCAGGTGCCTTAGTTGCCCTTTGAAGTGGGTCTGTAACCCAGCATATGGGTTAGTGGATAGTGTAGTGGTTGAGGTAAGAATTGGACACCGGGAAAGGGAGAAGCTTAGCCAAGAAAAGGATGGGCTGACCCACTGCTACATCCCAGTCCAATCTGTGCCCTGGATCCTGAGCTGTGGATGAAGGGAACAGGATGCATCATATTGTCACTTTAGATCAAACCCACACCGACTGAAAACCCCCTCTTTGCTGACAGCAGCAAGAATTATGGTAATCTGTGTCTCTTTCCCTGTTAGCAGCACCACTCTCTTGAAGAAATGCCATCTGCCAGGATGAAAAATGAAGCCAATTAAGGACCAACAGAATGTACAGGCCAACAAGTGGCCTGGCTGATTCTGAGGCTGGGAATAATGGAGACCGGCATTTATCCCACTGGGGGCGCAATATTGTGTGTTTGTTTTTTATTGTAGTCCCTTCAGTTGACCATAGCGTTGGCCATGGTTTGGGAGTCAGGGTCTTGGCAGGTTTGTCAGAGGCTTGGAAAAACAGCTCCTGCTTGTATATCTCTCACTAGCAGGTGGTGTGACCCAGATCTGAAGTTGACATCATGGCCATCTGTAAGACAGGAAAAGAGCCATCTATCTAAAAAGCTTCTGGGTCCCCAAATACAACTGCCTTTCTGTCACTCTGTGGGTTATAAGTACTACTCTGGAGGTCTTCAGTTACTTTTTTTTTAAATCACTATTAAACTCTCACAAAGCAGAGGTTCTGTATCAAGTTTTTGGCTATGTGTTATCTGGGGAATGGATTTAAGAGTTTTGGAGACAACCATGCTATGGAAAAAAGATAGGTCAAAGACTATCATACTTTTACTACCTTGCTTCAAAATGTCATATCCAAGGAAGGAAGAAAACATATTTTCAAAAAATTATATCATTTTCAAAAAGGAAAGGACCCCAGTACCCATTTGGCTCCAAAAAGAATGGCATCTACAAAATACCCAATTTTTAACTTAGGTTATCTGGAACCACCGTTGTTTATTATTGATCTGTTCTTCATCCAGTTGGCAAAGAAAAACAAAAAAACATTCTATACAGGTCTAACTGTGGTCACTTCCCTACTGAGAACTGTGGCTTTCTATTGCCAAATGGACAAAATAAACAGTGGAACGATTGGCATTTAAAGTACTTTAAAAAATGGTTCCAGTCTTTTTCTTTTCCTTTTTTTCTGTTTTGAATTTAACAATCCTGAATAAAAACAAACATTCCTTTCCTGGCTTTGACACTACCAAGTTTGGACTTGCTGTGACCACTTTCTCCCTTCCTGCAGCACCAGGCTGAGCCATCTGACTGGTCCTGAGTAGATCAAGATGCACTATGCGCCAGTCTCTCTCCTGGCTGTCTTTGGTGGCAAAGAACAAGGACCTGAAAAAGATCCTGGATGGCATGGGCACCAAGGCCAATGTATTGATGCTGACAAGTGTCCTCAGTGAGCTGAGTAGCAAGCACATAGAAGATGTGATTGCCCGGGGGAGCAGTAAGTGAGCAGTCCCTATTGCTGTCAGCATTAGCTCTGCTGCTGGTGGCACTCCCCATGCTGCTGCAGAGAAGAAGGAAGAAAAGAAAGAGAAGTCCCACAAGATGATGACATAGGTTTTAGTTTCTGCCTGAGCATGCCACCCTGATTCTTGAGCAAATAATACTTTTATTTAAGAAAAACAAAATCAAACAAAAAAAATCCAATATGCAAAGAACAAAAAAGAGGATTGCAATAAAACTAAAAGTTCCTATTTTGTATGACTTTTAAAAATATATCTATACATTACATTTAATAAAATCATAACAAAAATTGCCCTATTTGTATCTCCTTTTAAAACTTCTTTTTTAACCTTCTTTTCCAGCTTTATTTCACATTATTCCCTCTTTTATTTCTTAGGCTCCAGTCAAATTAGATTACTAGACTATTTGCCAAACTGGAAATGCCACCCTCAATTTCCATGCTCCAATCCAGGACCAAAAGATCAGAGATCTAGATCTCAGATGTATAGATAATCTAGTCAATCTCCTCATTTTATAGGTAAGGAAACCAACGTCAAGCAAAGCAATGACTTTTTCAAGGTCATATAAGCAGTAAAGCATCAGAAGCAGGATTTGAATTCAAGTCTTCTGCCTCAAGAATCAATGTTCTAATCATGTGACTGTGCTGAAGCAAAGATCAAAAAAGAATATTAATGAGGGACTCTTTTCAATTTTTATGCATTATTTATCTGAATCACTGAAACATACACACATACTTGATTAAGTTAGGAAGTCTTTAAAATAAATACATACTATATCAACCCCATCATCATTTTCAAAATCACTTAAAACCTCAATTATATATTTCAGTCATTTTTTCAGGTGTTATCTGACTCATCATGGGGTTTTCTTAAGAGATACTGGATTGGTTTGTCACTTTCTTTTCCAGCTCATTTTACAGATGAGGAAACTAAAGCAAAGAGAATTAAATGACTTGCTCAGGATCATATAACTACAAGTGTCTGAGGTCAGATTTGAACTTAGGAAGATGAGGCTTCCTGACTTCAGGCCCAGTACTTTATCCTCTGTAAAACTTAACTGCCCCAATTAAAAAAATGTGTGTGTGTGTGTGTGTGTGTGTGTGTACATTATATATATAATGCTACATAAAGGAAATTGCATAGACATTATACCTGTCTTTGCATTCTAATTGTATACTTCTAATCATAACTAGACAAAATGCCACCATATAAAGAATTACAAACATTTAGAAAAAAGCAGAAAATGAATACAGAATGAACTAGATTTCCCTCCTCTGTCTTAAGGGCCAATAGCAAAGGAAAGTCATTTTTTAAAATGCTGAGGATTTTTTTTTTTTTTGGTTGTTAAAACTGTAACAGTTTTGACAAAAAAAAATTATTTATTTTACAATTGAATCAAGCACAAAACCACACACTCCAAATTACTTGATTTGCTCAAAAGAAAATATAGTGTTTTGTTTTGTTTTGTTTTTTTGCTGAGGCAATTGGAGTTAAGTGACTTGCCCAGGGTCACATAGTTAAGCCTGTTAAGTGTCTGAGACCTAATTTGAATTAGGTCCTCCTGACTTCAGGGCTGCTGCTCTATTCACTGCACTACCTACTGCCCCTATATAGTGCTTTAAGGCTTGTAAATCACTTTGCAAATATTATCTCATTACCTCACAATAATCCTGAGAAGTAGGTGCTACTTATTATACCATTTTTACAAGTGTTGAAACTGAGTCACACAAGACCAGATTTTAATTCAGGCCTCTCCTTCAAGTTCAGTTTCCTATTCATTGTGCTACAGTGTATTTGTTTTGTATTTGCTTCTGAGGGGAATGAATAAAAATGAAAGGATTGGTTTAGATGGTTTCTAAAGCCCCATTCGTCTTAAATGCTGCAATCCTATAAGAATTCATACTTCTTGGATTCACAATTTATAAGAAATCAGGTATTCTCATATAATGGACAACATGATATATTTAGAGCCAGAGTTGTTCAGTTGTGTCCAATTCTTGACAAAGATTCTGGAGTGATTTACCATTTCCTTTCTCCAGCTCATTTAACAGATGGGGAAACTGAGGCAAACAGGGTTAAGTGCCTTGAACAAGGTCACATGGCTGATAAGTGTTTTAGTCTAGATTTGATATCAAGAAGATTATTTTTCTCAACTTCAGGCTTGATACTCTATGCACTATGGTGCTATGTAGCTTTCCAGAATCAGGGTACCAGCTCTATTACCTACCTACAAAGTGACTTAAGGTGATTATGGTTACCTGTGTGATCTTGGGTAAGTCATAGAATCTCTGGATCTCTTTTTTCACCTGAAAAATCAGGAGGATGTATTACATGACTTCTAAGGCTCTTCTCAGCTCTGAATCTCTGATCTCTTTTCACTTTGAATTTTTAAAAATTGTGTTGATATTACTTTTTTTAAAATATAGCCATGGTCATGGCATATTATGACATTTTTATTTTCTTCATCCTGTGTCATTTTGCTGTAGTCTTGTATTTCTTCATATGGAAGGTCATGGGTTAAAGCTAAGTTTGTAGATAGGCTAGGAAGTATTTGTAAATTAGGGAAAAACGGGGAACTCCTGGTGAGTCATTCTCTTGGACTTAGAATGTACAACAGGTATCTGGGTAGCTATGTTTCGAGACTGCCTGGAAATAAGGAAATGAGGTAGGTAGGGATGAGTGGTCAGTTACTCCTTCCCCCCCCTCCCCCTCTCCCCGGCCTCCCCTCCCCCCCTGAAATTTCACCTACAGAGATTTTCTCTTTGTACTTAATGTCGCCCTCTCCAGGCTTCTCTCCTAAAGTGAACACATTAACTTCTTAACACCATAATTGAGTGTCTTGGATCAAGTTGGTTGACATTTTTGGGCTGCAGATTCTCACTCTGTAAAGTGAAGGAGTTGTCCTAGATAATTTCTAACCTCCCTTACACTCTAAATATATAATATTCTGACTAAATGTTTTCTTAGGGTTTTTTTCAACTCTCCTAATAAGTTCATCAGAAGCCTTTCTCTCAAACCCAAACAGCTTAAGAAGGATGAAAATTGCATTGATCAAATTTTACATATATAATCTCTTTTGAACATCTCATCAACCCTGGGAATTAAGTGCTATTTATAATATTCAATTTACAAGTAAAGAAACTGAGGCACAGGGCTTACCCTGTTAGGGTAAGGTTAGGTGACTTACCCAGAAACATTATAAGTGTCTGAGTGTGGATTTAAATTTAGATTTTCCTGACTTCAGCACCCTGACTGCTGGACCACCTAGCTGCTTCTGGGAGAGGTTAATTGAAGAAAAAGGTCTTAATAAGTAAAAGAGATGTGGATGATGTATTTAGGGAGGACTAAAATCTCTCTGGTTTAAGTTTTGCTGAGCTCTTTTTAGGGTTGTTTATTCGTCTTTGATGTCGCTCTTCACCCAACTCTTTCCTCTGGCTCCAACAGGCATGTGCAATGGCCACAGCCTGGTAAAACTGTCTTGGCAGAGGCGCTAAATCCAGATAGAGTGTAACCAACAGTCAAACCCGTCAGTGCGTTAGGGGAGATCTACCTCAAGCATGTGAAGGTTCCCTCTGACAGAATGGGAGGACGAGAATCATGTTCCAATGGCCACAAAAGTAGCTGAAGCAGGTTTCATGGCATGCCTGGAAGGTCATCCCGCATCCTGGACCATCACTAGTCATCTTAACTTTTGTCTTATCACTAGATTTCAATGACTTTGTATAACTCTACTTCACTTAAATCCAATTTACACACAAGTCATCACATCTTCAAGACATGTCATTGATTCTCCCTGAACAAGGATGAACAATTGGGAAGTGGGGAAATAATTCTAAAAACAAACCTTGCCTTGCCTGTCTTCATTACTTTAGGACAGTAGTCATCAGGAACTCTTTCCTGTATACCAGAAGTCTTTGTTTCAGAGATACCGTGTGCCCCGTATTGTCTGTGATAGATTTTGAATTCTCTTTTCATTTCTGTGATCCAATGGAAAATAGTAAGGGAGATCTCTTTATGTAGGACCATACTCCTGAGTTCCAGATTTGTCTCCACTTGTTCTTCTCTAATCATACTTCTTTCTCTTTTCTTTTCTTACTCACTGTTAGCTAGGAGCCAGCAAAAATCCATAATCAAATTTTGATATAATGTGATAAAAATTGGTGATATCACTTGGTGAGAGAAACATCTAAAACATTAGATAATAAAATCATGACCCTAAAAGATCTGGAGCTAGAACCATGGGCTGAATCTAATAAGGTGAAATCTGATGGGAATAATATAAAATCTAAGGCTTAGGTTCAAAAAATACCTACATAAGAAAGATAGGAAGAGGCAAAATGTAAATTAAAAGGATTTGGTATTTTTAGTGATTATTGAATTCCTAGCTCAATGGGAATCAGTAGTATGATATGATTGTAATAAAACTAATAATGTCAGTCAATTGAGGAGCACTTATTTTCTTTACAAGACTTCCAGTGTTACTTTATAAATTTTTATTTGCAGTTCCAAAATTTCTCCCTTCTTCCATTCCCTCCCCCCTCATTGAGGGGGCAAAAAATACAATACTCATTATACATATAAAGTCATACACAACATATATCTATATTAGCCATAGCAACAAGAACTTTTTAGACACCTGCTGATGTGGAACCTGAACTTTAATCACTAACTTACCCATCCTGTTTTCATTGTCACATAGACCAACTTCTGAGACTTGATTAGCATATCAAGACAGACTGATGCCTAGACTCAAATCACTGTTAACTCCCTGCTTCCTTTCTGGTCCCTCCCCAACTCTTCCCTAATTCCTATCCTTACTCTTTAGACTCTGCTCTGGCCCCTCCTCTTTAAAGCCTCTGAATCTGGAAGCACATTGCTTAATTATATATGATCCTGCCTCACTTAGTCATACTTGATTGAGCCCATGAACTATTTCATGTAATAAATGGCATCCTTTGTCCCTGTGATAAATGTCTCTTGTGATTGTTTCACTTTTTTTTTTGTTTGTTTGTTTCACTTTTCTTGATCCACTGGTGGATTCTAAATTATACTTTCCAGCTCTATTCTGTTATGTTTGAGGAATTTACTAAGAACTGGGAATACAAAAGAAAGATGCAAAATAAATGACCTGAGTTTTCTCCTTAAATGGAGGTTCTGGAAGGAGAGGTCTCCATCTTCCATTCAGAGGAAGGGATGCCAGGAACAGAGGGTATTGATGAAGTTCAATGGGCTTCAAGGGCTAAAGTTATGGAGGGGTTTCTGGGGCATGATGGAGAAGTCTAGGAGTACATCCAGGTTTTGAGGGTTTTTTTTTTTTTTTAATGAAGGTATAGGAATGTGACATATTGACTGCATGAATAAAACTCAAGAGTAGAGAATAAGGAAGTTGTTAGATCAACTGTATTCTGTGCTGATAAGAGCATTGTGTTTTGTCCTGGTCATCACATTTTCAGAAGAATGGACATTTAGGAGAATGAATAGAGTAGTAAAAACAGACTGGGTAGAGGACCTGGAAACTATATTATTCAAGGATGAATTAAAATGGGGACATGATAGTAGTCTTCAAGAGTTTGAAGAGCTGACATATGGAAGTAGGAAGAGAATGGGCAAAAATGGAAATCATGAATGGTATTGAATTGCATAAATGTAAAATTAGATGTGATCTAAAGGGGAAATAAGTTTCTATCAATTAGAACTGTTCAAAAGTGAAATGGACTGATTTGGAAGATAATGAAATTCCAACTGTAAGTCTTAAAATGGAGGCAGACTATCATTTGTCTTGGAAGTTGTAAAGGAGAGTCTTGTTTCAAGTATAAGTTGGTCTAAGATCACAGAGTTCCATACTCCTCTGAGATCCTATAATGCTTAGGGGAAACTCAATCAATCAACATGAATTTTTTAGCATTCACTATGTGCCCAAAACTGTGTTAGGCAGGAGGAATAAAAGTACAAAGAATGAAATAATTTCTAGTTTCAAGAAGCTTACATTCTAAAATTTAAAAAAACAAAAAACATTGTCCCATATGGGACATCTGGGCCCCAGCTTCAGTGGATCATTGCCCAGGACTTCTTGTATTTAATCACTGAAATAGAGGAATAGGCTCAGTATCTTCAGCATTATTTTTGTTTCCTGTCAATGGCCTGATGAGTCAGCATCAAATTAGATACTATATGTAAAATACTTTGCAAGCTCTTAAGTGATATATGTCTATTGTTATTTTTGTAAAAGGTGTGTGGGAGTGGGGCAGGGAAGTGGAATGTGATTCCCTTTCTAATTCAATTTAAATCATAGGACTGAGGATTTTAAATTTTCAAAAAATTAATGAAAGTTAATTTTAAAAATCTCTTCTTCCCACCTCCTTCAACTATTCTAGGGAAACCTCCCACAAATCCTTAAAACAAACATGCAGGTTCAATTAAAAAAATTTCCATATTGGCCATGTTCAAAAATATTTGTCTCATTCTGTACTCTCAGTCTGTCACTTCTTTATTAGGAAGTAGGTGCTACATCATTGATGTTATTGATTGACTATTAAATTTCCAGAGTTCTTAAGTCTTTCAGAATTGTTCATTTTTACAATATTGTTATTATAGTATAACTTATTCTGGGCAATCTTTAGCTTCTGGACCTTCCTGCAAGGCCTTTCTCTCCCGCTTCTCTGTTCTTTGGATTAATGTACCCCAGGTTTCAGAGGACAGATTTTCATAGTTTGTTAAAGCTGGAAAGGGCTTTAGAGATTATTTAGTTCAATTTTACCATTTTAGGGATAAGGAAACTGAAGCCTAAAAAGTTAAGATCTGCAGTCTTACAGATCATAAGTACAAAGCTGACAAGATTTTAAAACAAATTGTGGGACTCCAAAATTCATGTTCTTTTTTTATATACTGTATTTTAACTCCTGTTCTTTTTTTTTTTTTTTTTTTTTTTTGATGGAAGGTGGAGGGATTCTCAGACATTGTTGTTTTGCCATGTCTGACTTTTTATGACCTAATTTGGGGTTTTTGTGCCAAAGATACTGGAGTGGTTTGCCATTTCCTTCTCCAGTTCATTTTAGAGATGAGGAAACTGAGGCAGACGGTTAAGTGACATGCCTAGGGTCACACAGCTAGGAAGTGTCTGAGGCTGCATTTGAACTCAGATCTTCCTGATTCCAGGGCTAACTTTATCTACTACATCACCTATCTGACCTTCTAAAATGAATCCTTTCTCAATAACTGTGGATCAAATGTTCTTGACATCACACAATTACACAGTCTCCCATCATTCCTACCTCAAATCAGGCCATTTGGATTCCATTCTCCTTCATGGCTTCTTACCTTTGCTGGACCTCAGTTTCCTCATCTGTGAAAGGGAGAGGCCATCCTAGATGGCCTTTTGGGCCCCTTCCAATTCTATGAGATTGATGAGTCATGATCCTTCTCTCCTTTGCAATATCTTCATTCACAGATTCACAGTGTATATTAAAGATAGTCATTATATTCAATCAGTCAGCCAACAAGCATATATTACATTTTTTTCTGTGCCAGGAACTATGTCTTTTCCTACGGACAAAAACAAACAGTCCCTGCCCTCAAGGATCTTACGGTACAGTCATTTGGGAGAAACTATGGACCATGGGAGTCCATGTAGTCATATTGGTATATGCAAAAAGATACACCATAATTTTGAGGCAATGGAGGTATTGATATCTGTGGAGTTCAGGAAATGCTTCATTAGGAAATAGCACCTGGGCAAGGAGTTGGAAATTGAGGGAATGTTCATCAACTAGGGAATGGATGGATAAGTTATAGTATATGAATATAATGGAATATTATTATTCTATTAGAAATGATAAGCAGACTGATTTCAGAAAAGTCTGCAAAGACTTGAACTGATGCTGAGAAAAGTGAGCAGAACCAAGAGAACATTGTACAAAGTAACAGCAAGATTATGTGATTATCAATTATGACAGACTTAGCTCTTCTCAGCAATATAGTGATCTAAGACAATTCCAATGTCCAATGCAATTCCAAAACAATTTCCAATGAAAACTGCCATCTGCACCCAGAGACTGAATTCAGATCAAAACATACTATTTTCACCTTTGTTTGTTTTTTCTTTGCTATGGTTTTCCCTCTTGTTCTGATTTTTCTTTCACAACATGAGTAATATGGAAATGTATTTAGAATGATTTTGCATGTATAACTATATAGGACTACTTATTGTCTTGGGGGAGGAGAGAAAAAAATTTGGAACTCAGAATATTAAGGACTTGAATATTGGAAACTCTTTACATGTAATTTGAAAAAAAAAAGAATTAAAGTTTTAAAAATAGATTATTCACCGCAATCCAATAAAAGAAAAGAAAAAAAGAAAGTTGTACCTGAGTTGAAGAATCAGAGGTGAGAAGAGAGACTATTCCTGTCATAGAGATGCCAGTGCACAGGATGATGGATCATTGTGTATAAGGAACAATAAGTAAGTGTGGCTGAACTGTAACCACAGGGAGAGTAATAATGTGTAATAATACTATAAAGGGAGGTTAGGACCAGCTTGTAAAATGTTTACGTTATGGTATATGATTCAATGGAATGCCAAACAGAGGACTTTACAGTATTATTATTATTATATCAGCTGCATTTGCATTTTTAAACCTAAAACTCTTAATCCCTATTCTGGGATCTTTTCTCAGCATGTAATCATTTGGGGAAGGAAAGGGAACATTTCAGTACTGGCCTCTCTGTAGGTATTTTCCGTGTCCTTTTCTCTACCATCTGGCCCTGATGATGACAGGTAGGTAAACTTATGATCCCTATGCCCTCTACTTTGCAAATTAGTCTGACTTACAGGGAGAACCAAGGCTCCCTCAGGAAGCAGGAGCAAGTACTGTCCTTGCTTACTGATAATTCATTTTGTATTTTCTCAACTCCATTATAGTATAAGCTTTTTTTGTTTGGTTGTTTGTTTTTACCTTTCTTAGAATCCCCAGGACTGGTCTAGCCCACTGTTTGGCAAATAGTAGGTGCTTAATAAATGTTTCTTGATTGATTGGTGCATAGTAAGTGCTTGTTGACTGAGTGATGTTCTGTGGACATGAAGTTTCACTGGCCAAGATTACCCAAAGCAGTTCCAAATGCCACAGTATTTATATAGTCTCTCTCTTAATAAAAGCACTATCATCTAAGAAGTGCTTCTTAACCTGGCAGAAAATTAGCACCATTATAGAATGATGGAGATAGAAATGCAAAGGAAAGCAATTCTATGGGATACTGTATGTGGAACTGATGTAATTTTAGAAGCTTCTCCCAAATAAGCTTTTCAATAAATGTGTCAAACAAATTGGGCATCTCTGTTCGCTCCCACAGCAACAGTGGAAAAGGTCTAACAAGTATTTTGAGTTAGGTAAAAGACAAAAAGCCCAGGAAAACCACAGAGCCCATCTCTAATGGACCGTTCCAGTTAACGACATCATTGTGCCATCTGCTTCATGTAGAGCTGAAACCTAATTTATTCTGAACTTATTAACTTAAAACCTATTAGGCTCATTTACTTTGAGCTGCACATGCCACAGAGAGCCAAGCAGGGATGTGGGGCAGGAAAGGGAGGAGAAAAAGGGGTTTGGTGGTAGACAGCAGCCCAGGCAGCTCCAAGGAGAGAATAACATGCCCACTTTTGAATGCCAGAAGGACATTGCTTGCAGGAGACTGGATATGGAAGTCTCATATTTTCTAGAAAAAGATAATAAACTGGGGGATCTGAGCCTCACAGACAAGAAGGTGTTAGCTTCTAATGACCTTTTCAGAGGCAGCATGAAGGGATTCAAGCAGGCAGAAAGGTAAATGTTCGCCTGGCACTAGCCAAGAGGTTTAGGCAGCTTACGCAGATGGATAAAGGTCCAAAGTCTGGGTCCTGTCAGCTTACTGCAGGAAAAACAAACAAACAAACAAACAAACAAACAATGAACAGTCATCAACCTGATCTTTGGTTTTGTGCTTATGTGAAAACTTTGAAAAGGAACATCTGAGAGACAGTGTTGGGTAGTGGATAGTCAGCTTTGGTTTGCAAGAAGGGAGTTCTGAGTTCAAATTCAATTTTTGAAACATGCTGGAGCAGGTTATTTACTCTCTCACTGTTGCCAGGAAATTTTCTAAGACACTAAGTTGCAGAGATGTGCATTGACAGGGAAAGCTTTCTTATCAGAATTGCTCTGTATTAAAGAAATCAGAGATCTGGTTTGAAGAGGGAAAAAAAGGCACCTTTCCATTTCCAAATAGCCAAATGTACAAACTATACCAGAGAATATATGGACCTGGAGTTAGGAAGACTTTGGTCCAACCTCAAACATTCACTAGCTATGTGACCTCAGACAAGAAATTTAACTTCTACCTCGGTTTCCTCTTCTGTAAAAGGGAAATGATAATAGTACTTACCTCCCAAGGTTGTTTGTGAGGATAAAATGAGATTATACAACTGCGATGGATTTGGCTCTTCTTAGCAAAGTGATGATTTGATTTGAGATATTTCCAATAGACTTGGGATGGGAAATACCATCCATATCCAGAGAGAGAATTATGGAGACTGAATGTGGATTGAAACATCACATTTTCACCTTTTGTTGTTTGTTTGCTTTTTAAAATTTTCTTGTGATTTTTTCCCCTTTTTATCTGATTTTTCTTGTACAACATGACAAATATGGAAATGTAGTTAAAATAATTTATTTTATTAAATATTTAATTATTTAATTAATTTAAAATTTATTTAATTGATTGATTAAAATTAATATTTAAATATTTACTAAATATAATAATAATATTTAAAATAATATATTTAACATATCAGATTAATTGCTGTCTTGGGGAGAGAAGAAGTAAAGGGAGATAGGGAGAAAAATTTGGAAGACAGAGTCTTACAAAAATGAATGTTTAAAACTAACTTTACATGTATTTGGGAAAATAAAATACTATTAAAAATAAAATAAAAATAAGAATATTATTCTTAGTAAAGTGCCAGGTATATAGGTGCTTAATAAATGCTTGCTTCCTTCCTTCCTTCTCTGTGTGATGGCACAATTTTTATATCAGTGAGCAGTAGTACAAAAAGGTATTAAACTAAATTAAAAGGTAGGAGAGATGGTTTTAATTTTTATCAGATATCAGGCAAATCTCTGAACCTTAGATCTTCCCAATCACACAAAGGTCTACGCCAGAGGGTCTCTATATTCCTATCACTAGAGACCATGAATAAATGAATGATCAGAAATGTGATATTTGGACACTGGACAAAAACTGTGATATCCTTTTGGACAAGGTGGAGAGAAATCGACTGTGTCATAATACCACTGGGTGAATTTGGAGATGATTCTGTGACCTGATCAAGAGAATCCTCCTTGATGGGTCAATGTTACCTTGAATGAGTCTCAGTTGGAGAGTCATAAACCTGGAGAACCTATGATGTTCAACATTTTATCAGTGATGTGGACGAAGGACAAGAAGGAATGCTTGTGAGATGTGCATATGATGAAAAGCCAGAACAAACACTAAGATGTTAGGAAAGACGATCATGACTTAAAAAGATTTAAAATGATGGGCCAAAGCTAATGAGAAAACTTTAAAAAGAGTAAATATAAAGTTCCAAATTTGGCAGCTATGTGGTATAGTGGATAGAATACTGAGCACTACTATTTACTGGTGTAAAAATTGTACCACTTAGAGAAGGAAGAAAACAAGCAATTTATTAAGCACCTATTATGTGCCAGGCACTTTACTAAGCACTTTACAACTATTATTTCATTTTATCCTCACAAACAACCTTGTGGGTAAGTACAGTTATTATCCCCATCTTACAGAAGAGGAAACTGAGGCAGAAGTTAGTGTTAGAAAGACCAGAGTTCAAATCTGATCTCAGATATTTATTAGCTGAGTGACCCTGGGCAAATCACTTAACCTTGTTTGACTCAGTTGCCTTATCTATAAAATGAAAAGGATGGCAAACCATTCCAATATCTGCTAAGAAAACCCCAAATAGGATCATGAAAAAAATTGGAAAGAGATCATCTATTAAACCCTTCTCCAGACAAATCATATCTGGAGCATCATTGTTGAGATCAAAGACTGTCTTTCACCTTTTTTTGTATCCTCAAGGGCTTATTTAGTCCAGTGTCTGGAACATAGTAGATATTTAATAAATGTTCCTTGATTGTTATGCACTTTTGAGTGCCATATTGTAAGGAAGACATTGATACACTCCTTGTGGGGTGAGGAAGAGAAGAAGAAAGGAATCAGAGTAAATCATATGGAGTCACTTGAAGAAACTGGGGTTTTTTAGCCTGGAGAAAAGAAAGGAGATGAGATTGGGATAGCTGTCTTCAAATATCTTGTGGGCTGTCACATATAAGAGACTTATTAGACTTGTTCTATTTGGTTTCAGAGGTTATAAAAAAGGATCAGTGGATAGGGTAAAGAAGGAAGAAAGGAAGGAAGGAAGGAGGAAAGAAAGAAAGGAAAGAGGGAAAGGGACCTACATGTGCAAAAATGTTTGTAGTAACTCTTTGTGGTAGTCAAAAATTGGAAAAGAAGTGGATTCCCATCAATTGGGAAATGGCTGAAGAAGTTGTGGTACATGAAGGTAATGGAATATTATTATTGTTCTATAAAAAATTACAAACAAGCTGATTATAGAAAGGCCTGGAAAGATTTACATGAACTGAAGCTGAGTGTAACAAGTAGAACAAGGAATACATTGTACACAATAACAGCAAGAATGTGTGATGATTAACTATGAAAGGTTTGCTTCTCCGTAATTCAGTGATCCAAAGGAATCCCAATAAACTTGGGACAGAAAATTCTAGCTGCAACCAGAGAAAGAACTAAGGAGGTTGAATGTAAATCAACACATGCTATTTTCACTTCTTTTTTCTGTTTTTTTTTAATCTCTCCCATGGTTTTTCCTGTTTGCTCCAATTTTTCTCTCTAACATAATTCATAAAACAGTGTGTATTAAAATAATTAAACTAAAAAAATTAAAAAAGAAAGAAGACAAGGAAGGAAAGATGGAAGAAAATAGGGAAAGAAGGAAGCAGAGAAGAAAGGAGGGAAGGAAAGAGGAAAAAGAAGGGAGGGAGGGAAGGAAGGGAGAAAGAGAGGAGGGAGTGAGGGAAGAAGGAAGGGATGAAGGGAGGGAGGAAGGAAGGAAGGAAAGAAGGGAAAGAGGGAGGAAGGAAGGAAGGAAAGAAGGAAGGAAGGAAGAGAGGGAGGAAGGGAGGGAGGGAGGGAGGAAGAAGGAAATAAGCATTTATTAAAAAACCAGGTTGTTCTGCTAAAAGTTCAGTATATAAATAGAAGCAAAAAAGAAAAATATTCCCTGTCTTCAAGGAACTTACATTTTGTGTGTGTGTGTGCGTGTGTGTGTGTGTGTGTGTGTTAAATAGTATTTTATTTTTTCCAACTGCATGTAGAGGTAAAGAATTTGAGTTCAAATTTTTTCTCCCTCCATTCCTTCTATCCCCTCCTTCCCTCCCCTTCCCCCTTCCCAAGATGGCAAGCAATTTGATATCAGTTATACATGTGCAATCATGTCAACATATTTCCACATTAGTAAATGTTATGAAAGAAAGAAGAGACAAAAGGGAAAAGCCACAAAAACAAAACAAAACAAAACAAAAAAGAAAGAAAAGTAAAAATAGTAAGCTTCGATCTGCATTCAGATGCCAAACTTCTTTTTATGGCTTTGTATAGCATTTTCCATCATGATTCTTTTGGAATTGTCTTGGATCATTGTATTGCTGAGAAGAGCTAAGTCTATCAAAGTTGATCACTGCATGATGCAGTTTTGCTCACTTCACTCAACATCACTTCATGTTTCTAGATTTTTCTGAAATCTACCTGTTCATCATTTCTAAAGCACAATAGGACTATATTCTGTCACTTTCATATACACAACTTTTTCAGTCATATCCCACTTGGTGGGTATCCTCCCAGTTTCTAATACTTCACCACCACAAAAAGACTTTTGCTATGAATATTTTTGTACATAGGTCTCCTTTTCCTTTTTTTTTTGTCTCTTTGGGATATAGACCTAGTAGTGGTATTGCTGGATCAAAGGTATGCACAGTTTGGTTGCCTTTTGGGCATAAGGAACTTACATTCTAATGGGGAAGACAAAGCTACAAAGGGAAGAATGGGGAAGAAGGTACCTGATTCAGGGACTTGGTTTTCAAGACTGGTAGTCAAGCCTAGAGCCAGGAGGGGACGCATCTATAAAACATTTATTATGTGTCAAGTTTTCTGCATGTTTTGATTTGACATAGGAAAAAACTACTGATAATACAGTCCTGCAAAAGTATAATAGGCTGCCTTGAGAAATTGTGGGTTCCATGTTTAATTTATAATGAATTACTACCCATCTAGGGGAAGGAGAAGTGGGGCGGGAGAGAGAAAAATTTGGAACACAAGGTTTTGCAAAGGTAAATATTGAAAACTATCTTTGCATGTATTTTGAAAATAAAAAGCTATTATTTTAAAAAGAAAAATAGAAATTGTGGGTTCTCCCTCACTGCAAATGTCCAAGCAGAGGATGGATGATCACTTGGTAGCTATGCTGTAGAAAGGATTTGGGGTTAGTTATGGAATCCAAATCACTGGCCTCTGAGGTCACTCTCAATTCTAAAATGATTAGATGACCTCTAAGGGTTTAAAAAAAAGAAAAAAGATTTACTGAACACTTACTATGTGTCAGGTGCAGTGCTAAGCATGTTACAAATGTTATCTTATTTGCTCCTCCCTATGATCCTGGAAGATAAGTGCAATGATTATTCCCATTTTACACTTAAAGGAAACTGAGGCAAACAATGGTTACATGATCAGATTAGCTTGAGCTTTCTTTCATCTCTCTTTTCCTCTGCTTCTGTCCCTGCCTTGTTCATTAAATATTGATGAATAGGATTGCCTATATGGATGGCAAAAAGAGGAAAAGAAAGAGGTTTGAGAAGAAACTGGAGTAACTGTACTTGCAAATTTATTGGAGGAGGAGACACTCAAGTGAGGGAATTGCCCTTGACCAATACAGTTTGGCATCTTTTCTACAACTTATAAAGAGTTGTCTAAGAAGTCTAAGGGCTTCTTAAACTTTGTCCACTCGTGACCCTTTTTGCTTGAGAAATTTTTATGCAACCCTGGGTATACGAGTATATAAAATAAGTATACAAACCAAACATTTAGTGATAATAAATCATAATTCAGTTACGAGATCCCATATGAGGTCACAAGCCACAGTTTAAGAAGATGGGGTCTGCAACATACTGTGGTTAGAAGATTTTCCCAGGAGCATAGTGTATGTCAGAGGCAGCTCTTGAATTTTGAAGGCAGGTCTTCCTCTGTAATCCAGAACTTTAAGGTAGTTCCTTAGTATTCCTTTCAGAGGTTTTAAACCTGGGATATGTAATGAAGATGATAGCCAGCATTTATATAGCACCTACTATGTGCCAGATATTGTGCTAAGCATTTGACAAATATTCTCACATTCGATCCTTTCAACATTCCTAGGAGGTAGATGCTATAGTATTATTAGCCCCATTTTATAGATAAAGAAACTGAAGCGCAAAGAAGTTAAGATCACACAGCTGTCTGAAGTCAAATTTGAATTCAGATCTTCCTGACTCCAGACCTGGTGCTCTATCTGCTAAATACTGTCTAGTTGCTTTGTTCATGTAATCTTTTCTGTTGAAATATTTCGCTAACTGACACCATTATAACTGGCTTCCTTTGTAATTATGTGTCTTTTATTTTATTCACTTAAAAAACTTCACTCTGAAACTGGGAAATGAATGGATGCCCATCAATTAGAGAATGGTTGGGTAAATTGTGGTATATGAATGTTATGGAATATTATTGTTCTGTAAGAAATGACTAACAGGATGAAGACAGAGAGGCTTGGAGAGACTTACGTGAACTGATGCTGAGTGAAATGAGCAGAACCAGGAGATCATTATATACCTCAACAATGATACTGTACGAGAATGTATTTTGAGGAAGTGGATCTCTTCGACAAAGAGAAGATCTTACTCAGTTTCGATTGATCAATGATGGACAGAAGCAGCTACACCCAAAGAAAGAACACTGGGAAATGAATGTAAACTGTTTGCATCTTTGTTTTTCTTCCCGGGTTATTTTTTACCTTCTGAATCCAATTCTCCCTGTGCAACAAGAAAACTGTTCGGTTCTGCACACATATATTGTATTTAGGATATACTGTGATGTATAGGACTGCTTGCCATCTGGGGAGGGAGTAGAGGGAGGGAGGGGAAAAATCGGAACAGAAGTGAGTGCAAGGGATAATGTTGTAAAAAAAAATTACCATGGGTTCTGTCAATAAAAAGTTGTAATTATGAAAAAAATTAAAAAATATATTTATAGCAAAAAAAAAAACTTCACTCTGAGAAGGGGTTCATAAGCTTCCCTAGATTGCCAAGTGCTCTGTGACACACACTCACAAAAATGAAGAATTTATGCCTATGATAGTCTCGAGCTAGTTGGGGCTTTGGTCTTATATATCTGTAGGAAGTGATACAGAAAAACTTACATTCAGATTTCCTGATGAGTCCAGCTCAGCTCCTTGTGGAGTGGGTCACACGGCCAGCCCACTTCATATACAAGACCTGGGGAGACCTCCTCCCTCACCCCAAAATTTTACAATTAAATTTAGGTGGAACAATGGCTAAAGAGTTCAAATTCAGTTTCAGATACCAGCTGTATAATTCTGGGCAAGTTATTTGCTCTCTGCCTCAATTTCCACATCTGCAAAATGGGGATGATTGCAAACTACTTTCCAGAGCTATTGTGAAAATAAATTGAGATGATATTTATAAGGCATTTTGCAAACCTTAAAGTGTTTATAAATGTAAGCTTTTCCCCCAGGTCATCTAATAAAATTTGTATTATTATAGCATGAGGCACGAGAAAGAAATCTCACATTAAGACAGAAAGACTTCGACCCAGATGCCTTCTTCTTCCTTTTGCCTCAGAGTATTTAGTGTTACAACAACTCTTACTATGTCTTTTATGCAATTATTCAGTCATAATTCAAATTCATAGAATCACAAGCTAGTGGGGGAGGCAGACACCACCTGGTCCAAACACAACCAAAAGCAGGAATCTCATCTCTGACGCTGCTGACAATTGTTATTCAGCTGTGTCCAATCTCTTTGACCCCATGTGGGGTTTTCTTGGCAGAGGTTTAACTGAGGTAAACAGAATTAAGTGATTGGCCCAGGGTCACACAGCTAGTAAGTATCTGAGGGTGGATTTGACTCCTGTACTCTATCCACTGGGTCACTTAGCTGCCTCATATATAAAAGCTATATTATATATGTGTGTGCTTGTATATATGTGTACATCACACACATATATAAACACATATACATACACGCACACACATACATATAGACACACACATATATATTGTGGAGATCCAAATTATCCCACCGGCAATAAGAGAAACTGAGGCAGAAGTCCCTTTGGTACTTTATTAAAGGGTCCATGGACCCCTCTAAGAAGGTGGACCTCAGATATTCCTCACAATCTGGAGATACCTCCTCCTTCCAGGGCCCTATTTTTATAGGGCTAGATGTTCAGTCATTCTGGAACAGCTATATCAAATACAGAATGATTCCACTGAATACTGAATAAGCAATTTGTCAGCAGGGTCATAAGTTAGGTAAAGCAAGGAATAGCTCTGCATAAGATGGACAGGTTCTCCTTCATTTGGGCAGAAGAAAATAGGACAAGCTATCACAGTCAGTGACCTAAATGGTCATAAGATAGTCTTCTGCTTCTACAGGACAAGTGATTGATCCAGAGGTACAAAAATATTTGGGGGGACTTTCTGTGCAGTTGCAATCTTTGCCACGCTGGGCTTGGTCACAATGACAAGGCAAAACAAGAGTGGAGGGTCTCTAGTTAACTTCCTATAGTTAAGTAAATGAACATAGAATCTGCAGCTCACAGGTCTGGGACATTATGTAGAGAATTTTGATATGATTCTATCAAATTGACTTAATACTGATAGGAATAACAAAATTATCTCTCTCTTCCCCTCCCTCTTTCCTCCTTCCCTCCTTCCCTCCCTCCTTTCTCTGTCTCTCTGTCTCTGTCTGTCTGTCTGTCTGTCTCTCTATGTGTATACACACACACACACACACACACACACATATATACACAGGCACATACAAATATATGTGTATATATAAACTAATTAAACAGGAAATAACCTTCCTGGGTCTCAGTTTCCTCATCTGTAAAATGAGAATTGGCTTCTAGAGTCTTCCAGTTTTAAATCAATGATGCTGTGCTCCTACACAGCATCCATCACTGATACACTGATCCTTTGATTGTTTTTGTATTTCTCATTTCTTTAACTGACTTATAAGGGGGCGAAGGATCTTGAACATAACAGATGCTTGATAAATATTTGTTTGATGAATTAAAATGGATGAATGATCAAATATAGGCAGGCAGATTGTTATTTCTTACAATCTAAAGAGTCTAAAATCAAGACTCAACCCACTATTACCAGGACAGAAATTGAAGCTGACAGTGAAATGACTAGTTCTAACCTCCCATTGTAATAGAATATAGAATGGAACTGCTGAGTCTCTTGTATAAATCAGCAGAAAATATTCTTTAAAGGAAAGTGCTTTTTCCTTTAGATTTATAGTTGGTCAGCATCTTCTTTGATCTAACCCTGTGTTTTCTTTTTTTCATTATATTAAATTGCTTAAAATTGTGTTCATTATAAAGGCATAGGGACATGTGGAAATTTATGTCTATGTCAGAGAATAATGAGAAATGATGATGAATTAGTTCTGAGCAATATTTATTTTCGTACTTGAAGGACCTATGATTTCAATGATGAAGTCACTCCCTCAAGAGAGGCATAATGGTACAGTGGGGAAGAGAAATGGATTTAACATCAGAGGACCTGAATTCAAATTATATTTCTGCTCAAGTTATTTAATTAGCATGACCCTTAGCTTCCTCATTGATAAAATGTAAATGTTTGACTTATAGCTATAGATGTCACCCTTCTATGACTTATTCTGTGGTTTTTGAGAGCTACTATGACAAAAAAAATTTCTGCATCCTTTGGCCAGCTTAGGTTGAGTCAGAGAGAAACTTTAGTAGAGACTTTGTTAGGCAGTTCATCCATGGGTTGCTACCATAAAGTCCTCTGATGCCTCTTTGTCCTGTGGAGGAGACCCTGTGTTCTTCAAGGTTTTGACAGAAAAGCAAGAAATTCTGTTAGATTAGAGAGAATATCTGATTTAAAATTTTAGATCCCTGGGGACTTTCTAGTATTCATTATTTCTCTCCTCTGCCTCTTTCAATCACCTTTTTCAGAAAGGTGTCTCTCAGCTATGAAGATATCCACAGAAAGAAAAGAGAAATGTAGAACTGAATATTGGGATTGAAGGGAAAAGACTGATGAGTGATAGTAAAGTTCACTCTGTTTTGTCCAAATCCTTTTTGCTGGCATTTATGGGCCTCTAGGTTACTCTCTTTCCTCCCTAATATATGCATCCTTGGTTTACAGTACTTTTTAATTAAAACTTTTGTATTAAGAAGCATCTATTTTCTCTTCCTCTTAACTCTTCCCTAGGGGAGGAAAAAGAAAAACAAAATACTTTTAATAAATAAATATAGTTGATAAAATATTCCCATAGTGGTCATGTCCAAAAAAGTATGTTTCATTCTGCATATTAATCTATCAATTCTTTGTCCAGAAGATGAAGCACATTTCCTTGAAGGCATCTGGTTGATGATTGTATTGTTCAGAGTTCTTAAGTCTTCCAAAACTCTTTAGGTTTTTTTTTTCTTTCTTCCTTTCTTCATTCCTCCATCCTTCCTTCCTTCCTTTTTTCTTTCTTTCTTCCCTCCCTCTGTTCTCCTTTCTTTTTCTTTCTTTCTCCCTCTCTTCCTTCCTTCCTTCCTTCTTTTTTTACTTCCCTCTCTCCTTTCTTATCTCTCTCCCTTCCTCCCATCTTTTCTTTCTTCTTTCATTCTCTTCTTTCCCTCTCTTCCTTCCTTCCTTCCTTTTTTCTTTGCTTTCTTTCTCTCTCTCTCCCTCCCTCCCACCACCCTTTCTTTCTTCTTTCCTTCCTTTTTTCCTTCCTTCTTCCTTCCCTCCCTCCTTCCCTTTCTTTCTTTCTCTCTCTCTCCTTTTCTAAATGATATTTTTCTTTTAATGCACTTTAATTTTTTAAATTAAAAAAATTAATTTACTACACATTATTTTCAAAGCTAATTGTTCTTTTTTAATGTTGTTATAGAATAAATTATTCTTCTGGTTCTGTTCACTTCATTGATTACAATCACTCAAGGAATCTCAGAGATCTTGTGGTCCAATGCCCACATTTTAGATAAAAGGAAACAAAGGCCCAGGAAAGGGAAGTGACTTTTCTAGCTGGACAGACAAGATAAATAACCACAAAATAAAATAGCAAAAGGAAGAAATTGGTAAGAATCGGATGAGTAGTAAAAACAAGAAGTACTAAACTGAAGATTTCCCATCAAGTTGAAGTATAGTTGTTAGATTTCGTCCTACTTATTACATCACACGTAGCCCTCCTGTGAGGTTACCATATTTTGACAATGCTGTTCATTTGTAAGTGTTAGATCTTTAAAGTATACCCTAAATGCTTCAGAGAAATAAAGATTATTTAGGGGGTAAAATAGCTACAAAGCTTTAAGGATATAACTGGGTGGATAATGGGGAAGTTGCTTTGCTAGAGAGATTAAGGTCACAAAAAGTCACACCAACCAAATCAGTCATCCCACCCATTTCCTGTAGCAGAAAATGCTGCTGCCTATTAAGCACCTCAAGAAGCTTGAAATTTCAATTTTTCAAACTTGAATGTGTGTGTGTATAGGGAGGGAGGGCGGGAAATGGTTCAACCCTATAGCCCTGACTTATGGAAGAATAATTTTTTATTTAATGCTTTAAGGTTTGTAAAGTATTTTACATACATTATCTCACTTGATTCACAGCCAGAGATGATCCTGCTATTAGTGAGAGATTCTGGACTCAAGTTCCAGTCATCAGCAAGTCTCCAGTGGCACTTCCTATAACCAAGTTCTGACCAAGTTTTTCTGTCCCTAACATTCTATGAGGGCTGAAAAAAAACTTGACTTTTTTGTTCTTATTGTGCATCCTGGAGACTTGAGATGTGACTAACATTCATAAATTAATTAATAATAAATAACAATTATAATTTCATGGTAGAATCTAAGTAGGATATATATTAGTAGAAGAAATTATATTCATGAATGCCCATTTTTTTTTATTACTTCCTTGTAAATTGTTCTTTGGTTCTCTGCTGCACACCTTACTGTATTCTTTTTTTCCCCCTTCATCCCCACCATTAACCCCCAAGCAAAATATATATATAACATAAATTTATACACATGTAGATCTACATATATATACTGCCCCCACATACACACACCTCTTTCCTATCCCTGCTGACGCTTCGATTAAATTCTGCTCCTTAACTTGCCTTGCTATTACTTAATCTCTCTTCATCCAAAGATCCCTCCCATGTCTTCTTCCCTCACCCTTTGCTTCCCTATTTGCCCATTCCTCCCTCCTTAAAACATAAACTTAGGTAGACAGGAGCAATTTTATTTTTGTAACTCCAGTTTCATTTGATTAGTAGGATTTAATAAATAGTTGTTGATTTGGATCAAAATGGTGATGATGCAGAGTTGGAGATGATAAAGAGACAAAGCTCCCCATTATATTCCAAGGCTGCTTGACTGTATAAAGTCAAAGTTTAGAGCCCAAGATCTCTGACTCGCTGACTTCTTTTTGTGCATATAGATATTTTTTTTACTCCATCCTTTACCATTAAGGCCCTGGGCAAAGCACAGAGAAAAGAAAAAGAGCTGGCCAGGCAGTATTGAGCTATTGGAGGTTTGCCCAGGGTAGACAATGATAAACTGTTCCTTTTTGCTCAGAGAAGAGCTTCTAGCATTAAGAAGCACTTAATTATTCCAAGCCTCAAAGGGGCAGGAACCTGTGGCCTGAGTGTGATTATGTTTTACCTGGAAGAGAGCAGGAGCCTCTCCTGGGGACCGATTGAGACTTTGCCAGCTGGGAAGCTCTTGTACCAACTTGCTTCTCTAGAATCCAGGGGGATAAAGGCTTATAACCAACTAGACCTAATGTATCTTTTGATTTGGTGGAAAGATCAATGACTTAAATGGAGATTAGACTTAACCTGAGCAGCACTTCTTCCCCAACAGTCACTGAAGTACTTTGTGTCAAAATGATAGTACTAGCAGTGACCAGAATCCCAGAGTTTTTTTTTTTTATCAAGAACTAATCTCATTTCCTAACACCAAGTTCTCACTGTCTTATTGTAGCTTCCAGAAACAAGGAAAATTATACACTTACATTTTGTAAAAAGAATCATGGTTTTGTTGGCTATGTGCATATCCCTAGGTAAGTATGTGCGTTCACATATTTATATATACACGTACATATAGATGTAGGTTAGCTAGATGGCACAATGGATAGAGCACTGGGTCTGAAGTCAGAAAAATGTATCTTCCTGGGTTCAGATCTGGTCTCAGACACTTACTAATTTTATGACCCTGGGCAAGTCACTTTAACCTGATTTGCCTCAGTTTCCTTATCTGTAAAATAGTCTGGAGAAGGAAATGGCAAACCACTCCAGTATCTTTGCTAAGAAAACACACAAGACAACTAAATAATAACATATATGCATATGTGTGTGAGAAATATGCATATCTTCTCCACTAAAAGTCTATTAATGCCTCATGATAGCATAGATGTGACTCTGTGTTCTCCAAGGTCATTCCAGCGCATGGATGATTTAAAAGTTTCCAGGTTTAGTGATAGTCTATATATCTATTATGTGAAGACCAGACCAGTCAAGTTTGAAGAAGCTTATCATGAGATAATGATTTTAGGGGGTAAGGGGAAATTACAACTTAGGAAGACTCTCAGGTCTGGGGAGGTCTATCTGTCAGTGGTGGGTATATTCAATGGATTGAACCAGTGGAATTGAAGATTTATTGAAATATGAATGCATATATACATAGCTAAGTATATCTTTTCATATGTACATATGTAAATCTATCTATATATATATCTTTAAATGCTTATGCATGTACATATATGAATGTGTGTGTATATATATATGTAAGTATGTATGTAATATGTATTTGCCTTCACATTTTGGACTTCATTTACAATTCATGCACCTTGGGCCTAAGATTTGCCTTTTCACTGTCTATTAAAAAGAGAGGGGGTGTTTGCTAAGTAATTTAATAATGTAACCAAGGAAAATGTTTAGCCTACTTAAAAGTGTAGGCCAGCCATCTGTTTTCAAGTACTTGTAAAAATACTTTAGCATCAAATTCTGCATACAGATAGTCAAGAAACTTGAGTTCTAGTCTTAGATCTGTCAGATATTTGTTACATGACCAATGGCTGAGCCACTTTTCTCTGGCTTCAGTTTCCTTTTCTGTACCATGTGGGGGGTGGAAAAGATAGCCTCAAAGGTCCCTTCCAGCTCTTGCATTTTATAATTCTGCAACTCTTCTTTCTCTCTCTCTGTGCCAGCCCCCTCCTCCTGGGGAGCTCTACAGTGACAGAAGCAGCAGCCTCTGATGTCTGAGAATATTTAGGGCTCGATGGCACTCAGCCTAGAAACTCTGTGCCAGGTTTAGTGGCAGAAAATGACGATGCGCTGTGAGCAGGAGACAAATACAGTGGCATCTCTGATAATTAAAAAAAATGCAGAACAGAAATAGGATGGAATTGGTGAGGCTTCAAATGCAGTGTTAAAGTCTGCAGAATTAAGAGGCATTCTTAATAGAATCCTTTTTTTTTTTAATTGAAATTTGATTTTTCTCCCCCGGGAGACAAACACCATTTCTAAATGACAAGCTTTCAGACTACTGATGATTGATTTAAGTCTCTGCAATTTATATCAGTGCTATTGGCCTGAGGTTATCTGTTATTTCACCTTGAAGTCCAACAAAGACAACCTCATCCATCAGGTTAGCCAGCTGAGGGAGCAGGGAAGCACAAGAGCAGATCTGAGGCCATGGGTGGACAGCTCTTCCCACCCCTAGAGAAAAAGTAACTGAGTCTAATTACATTTAGTATCATGTCCTCCATGCTAAGTAGTAATATTTATCTTTAGAAATTCCACAGCATCAGTGATCCAGGAAAGGCATATTTCCTACAATCCTTCAGCTAGGGGGACTTAAAGGATCTCAGATTCAACACCTTGGACAGGGCCCTGTGCCCATAAGCTCACAGGACCTTAGCTCTAGAGTTAAAGAAATCTAGTTCATTTTACAGATAAAGAAACTTAAGGGACTTGCTTAAAATTAAGTAAGTAGTGAGGCTACTTGGTGCAGTGGATAAAGCACTAGTCATGAAGTCAGGAGGACCTGAGTTCAAATTTTACTTCAGACAAGTAACACTTCCTAGTTGTATGACTGGCCAAGTCACTTAATCCCAATTTCCTCAGCAAAACAAACAAACAAACAAATTTAAATAAGTAGTAACTGGAAGAATCAAGATTTAAATTTAAGATCTTTGATTCTAAATCCAGGGTTCTTCCCATTGTACTGTACAGATGCATACATTAGGTGTTTAATAAATATTTATTTGATTTAAATTGAATTGGATTTTTTAAGCCTCTAAAATGTTTTCTACTTACTTCAAAAGATCCAACTATCAGTATAAGACATGTTAGCTATAGAAAAGCTTCTTAAACTGTGGGTCAGGGCCCCATGTGGGAGGTTTACATAATTAAGTGTGGGGATCATAAAATTATGACTTGTGATCATAAATATTGATTTGTATATATATATTTTATGTACTATTTACCCAGAATTGTGTAAAAATTTCTCAGATGAAAACGGGTCATGAGTTGCAAAAGTTTAAGAAGCCCTGAATTATAAAGTCACAAAATTTTTGAGTTGGAAATGACAGTCAAGATATTGTTCAATATATTGCTTCCACAAAGGGGAACTCACTTCATCTCAAAGCAATCCATTCCAGTTTTTGGTAGCTTTATTGTTATTAAGGTTTCCTTTATATCAAGCCTACATTTGTCTCTTTCCACCTTCTATCCATTTCTCTTAGCTTGGCTCTCTAAAAGAGAATAAGTCTAATTCTTTTTTCATGTGAGAAACCTCCAAATACTTGAAGATTATTATCATGTCCCTACTGGTTACTCTTCTTCAATTTAAATGTCCCTAACTCCTTTCATCAATTCTTAAATGTCGTGAACTCAAGACCCTTCACCTCGTTCATTATTGACTTACTTTACTCCCCCTCCCCCTCTTTTCTCTTTGCTGTCAGAATAACTGAATGTCTGGACAGGCTTTCTTCCTGAAGAAGTTACTTAAGGTCTCTCCCTTCAAAGCTTGATCAGCTTCAAAAAAATCAAAACAAAACAAAACAAAAAACTCGGTGCAATTAACCACCAAATATTAATTGAATGCTTACATGCATGGACTTTCTAAAAAATAATTAGCAAAAGCAAAGAATGAAGTATGAACTATAATCCTTACCTTCAAATTATTTAAGTCTAGTCAGGGAGAAAGAATATAACTCTTGTGGAAAAAAATAATTCCGAATGCCTGGCAATATATGACAAGTGCCAAATAAATGTCCTGGGTATGAGAAAAAGGATAGCATATTTGAGTTTGATGGCTTGGTAACTTTTCACCCAATTTGGCGGGTTCCATAATAAGCACCTCTTTTTCCATTAAGTCTAAGGTCCAAAAACTATCTGAAAAAATCATTCATTTGATAATGAATTTGATAGTGAATGACCCCTCAGATTCTGCTACTGACCAAAACTATGAATAACAGCCCAAACAAATAGCCTCATTGCATTGGGTGGTAAAAAAAATAATTTTCAGTCTATTAGAAAAGCAATCACAAGATGTATTAATATAGCACTTAGCACAGTGCCTTATATATTGTAAGGGATAGAGGCTGAATGCACTATTTCACTGGTATAAGGAGCTCCTTCTATTGTTGCAGGTCAGTACTTTCTCTGCAGATATGTCTCATAATTTTATTATAATTTTAGACATGAATTGTTGCCAGTTACTCCCAATGAGTAAATTGCGTCTACAAATGTGGATCGGCAACTTATAATCTTAAGCATCTCCTAGAATTTTCAAAGTTAGCTGGATGCCACAGGATCCTACAACTAATATGAGATAGAGGTAGACCTTGGATTCAGATCTTTTAGGCTTCAAGACCAGATCTGTATATACCACAATATATCATACCTCATACATACTTAGCAGATAGATAGATACAGAGGATAGAGTGTTGATCTTGGAATTAGGAAGACCTGAGTTCAATCCTACTCCAGCTTCCTATTAAATATATAAAGCACTTAATTTGTATATAAAATATATAAAGCATTTAATTTCTCTCACTTTCTGGGTAAGTCACTTAACCTCACTCAGCCTTAGTTTCTTCATCTGTAAAATTACTATTACTTACCTTGAAGAGTTATTTTGAGGATCATATGAGATAACATATGTAAAGTGCTTTGCAAACCTTAGATCCCTACATAAATTCCAGTTATTATAATTGTTGTTGTTATTATTGGCTACAAAATATTTATATGTGCATAAATGAATGGACAAAAGAAAGAGTGGAAGAGATGAGTGCAAAAAGAGTAGAAAAGGAGATAAAGGAAAGAGAAGGACAAAATATACTGGATAACTTGAAGATAATCACAAAGGGAAGACACTGAGATTAAGGACCAGTTAACACTTTTTTAAAAAGATGAAACATTAGGTGAGATGTGAAGGAAGCCAGAGAAGACAGGAGGTAAAAAGTAGGAGGGAGAGAGTTCCAGATATGGAGGATAACCAATAAAAAGGGCCATTTGGGAAATAGAATATCACTGGATCACAGAGCACATTGCAGGGAGTAATAAGATGTAAGCAAACTGAAAAGGGAAAAAGGAGCCTTGTTTTGAGAGTCTTTAAAATCCAAACAAATATTTGTTACTGATTTTGCTAAGAAACCATTGGAGAAAATTGACTTGTGAGACTATTGCTTTAAAAAAAACATTTTGACAGCTGAGTAGAAGAGAGATGATACCTTCTAGCTTCCATAACCTAATTCTGGGATTGAGGATGGAAATTCCCAAGGATTGTACCCAAAAGAAGGAGTAAAAAATTTGATTCTGCTCTTGTTCTTGATCCCAATCTTCACCTGTCAGGATTTGGGAATTTGTTGCTTGGACACCTGCCATCCTCCTTTTGGCAATTCACCTATTTCGGCTTTTAACTAAATTGCTCCATCTTAAAGCATAGCCATTTCTGAGCCAAACCATCTTTCCGGATTCCAGTGGTAGTAAATTCTGATGAAGTGCTGGTACTTTAAATTAGTCCTGGCTGCTGAGGCTGCTGGGGAGGACACTGCCCTGGCTGGAGGCTTTTCAGGGGGCAACTGATGTAGAGGGAGCTCAGGTGCAAAAACAATTGAGCAGGTTTAGAGCTCCCCAATCTGGCAATTC
This sequence comes from Antechinus flavipes, assembly GCF_016432865.1. NCBI lineage: Eukaryota > Metazoa > Chordata > Mammalia > Dasyuromorphia > Dasyuridae > Antechinus > Antechinus flavipes. Next base: position 247,849,574 of record NC_067398.1, read on the forward strand.
ATTGGTTGTCTCTAAAAATATGGCAACCAATCAGGAGTTTTTACAGCAAAAATGGATATAGCCTATTCCCGTGTTAGGCAAAGTCTAATACTCCATTGATTTGCGACTTCATCCATGTGTATATTCTCTCCTATATTGTAGAGAGAAATATATTCATGCCTTCCCACCTATGCAGTTCTCATCTATATCCTCCAGTAAATTCACTACAGGGGATATACATGATCAATGGAGCATATGGTTTGCTACCAGTTCTCACCCTGAAATTTACCACTCCATTGTTTTATTTTGTTGTTTCCCCTCCAATTATACATATCTCTATGTTGTAATAGAACATCATGTTGTAATAGAAAGAAAACAAGCCTAGGAATCAGAAAGTCCACCTCAGAAACTTATTAAAAAGTTTTGTGACTTTAGGCAAGTCACAACTTCTCTGGAGCTCAGTTTCCCTATATGCAAAATGAAGGATTTTCGATTCAATGATCTCTGAGATCTCTTTCAGCTCTAAATCTATGATCCTTTACTTAACTTATTCTGTCTAATTCCTTGTCTGCAATGTATTATAGCAAACTCATTCCCAACATATGCCTTTCCATTGCTTTTTGAATGTTTCTTAATTTTAAGCCTTGTGATACTATGGTATTCTATGAATTATAGCCCAACACCATCAACAGAGAGAGCTGCCTTCAACATCTGAGTGACATCAGAAAATTCTGGGGGATTTTGTAAAGGAAACAAATTATATGAAAATATCCTTTAATTTCCAATACCAAATTAATGAGCAAGGGTAAAAATCATTTGGATTAATGACATCAGAAGTCAAGGAGTTAACTCACTTCCAAGTCATCTTGTATTAATACCACTTTTATTTTTTTCTTAGTGTGGCCTTTCTTTATAAACAGAGATTGAGAAAGGTCTGACTGTTTCTTGTTTGGTTACATCTTCATTTTCTTAGGGCTTTAAATGTTTTAAATGATGTTTAATAATTTATATCTTCCTTATCCTGAGTCCCTATTTGGTAGTTGAAGGGCATTTGAAATTGCTTTTTGACCCAGTTCTAAAAAATGGAAAATCAAACAAAGAGGAAAGAAAGCAAAAGGTATGGCTCAAGGCCTTCTTGAAGTTGTCTAATTCTTTCTCAGCCCTGGGGAGCAAATGCCGGAATTCAAAATTCTTAGGGTTGGTGTCTATCATTTGAGATGTCACACTGAGTTAAGGAGTAAGTATTAATGGATATTAATGGGCTATGCTAGTCTCATTCTCTCTACTGAGCTCCAAAATGTCATATCATCAAATAACTGCTCAATAGCTCTTATAGGCATCTTGAATTTGAGTCCAAAACAGAATTCATTACCTTTTCCTCAAAATTAATACACCTTTCTCTCCCAACTTTACTATTTTGGTTGAAGGTACCATCCTTCCCTCAGTCACTAAGATTTATATCTTCAGTCATTCTCAACACTTGACTCTTCCTTATGTAGTTTCCAATCAGTTTCCAACTCTGATCTATTTTGTTGCTATTGCTCTTCCATCTGTCCACTCAGATGGCCACTTCTCATCACTTTTGTCTGGGTATTACATTCTAATTGGTCTTTCTGGTTCTATTTTTTCCCTCTTTAAACCATCTTTCATATGGCTATTAAAATCATCTTCCTAAAGCACAGTCTGACCAAATTATTTCCTCCCTCAAGAATTTTCAGTGGCTCCCTATTGACTATAGGAAAAACAAAATAAAATCTCTTTTGTCTAATTCCTAAAACCCTGAGAAATCTGAATCCAACCTACCTTTTCAGAATCATTTCATATTATATCATCTTGTATGCTCTATTCCAATTAAATTGGTTTATTTATTGTCCCTCATACATATATCCTACCTTCTGATTCAGCTCTTTTCCATGAGCTGTACTCTCTGCCTGGAATGACTTTCCTCCTCCTTTTCATCTTAGAATTCATAGCTTCACTCAAGACTCAGCTTAGGTGTCATCTTCTATACGAGGGCTTCCTGATCCATCTTCCCTCCTCCCCCAATTTTTGGTGGTCTGCTTCTTATGAAATTACTTTGTAGTTACTTATCTGTTAACATGTTGTAGCGATCTGTTAGAATGGGAACTCTCTGAAGGCGGGGACTGTTTCATGTAATAATATGCTTATGATACCCAACAATAAATGCTTGTTGAATTGATTCAAATTAAAATTCTTGTGTCTCTATCAAGATTATAATACAATTATTCCTTAACTTTACAGAACTACCCAATGCCCACTCTGTGTCTGGATACATGATAGTCTGAGGCTCATCAAAGTACATCAATACTTTCTTCATAAAAATAATCTTCAAATAAAATGCCTGAAATGCCAGAATAGACAGATTTCTGATTCAGGGAAGGGTTGGTCTAGTTGCCCTCTGAGGATCCTTCCAACCTAGGGTTTTGTGATTCTGTGCAATGTATATCAGAGATGTTTTAGCCACAATTATCAACAACTGAAGGCTTGCAGGTTGGATTCACTAATAAATCCATGTGTTATTTTACACAGGCAACAAATGTGAATCTATAAGGCTTCCTCAAAAGTCAGAACTCTGAAGTCTCTCTCAGCCAGCCTTATAGCAAAATGGTTACATATTAACATACTACAGTGGGGAAAAATCATTTAACATATAAGCAATAGATCTGGATTCATATCCAGGTTCTGCCACTTATTAACCATATTCCTTTGGGCAAATGACACAACCTTTCCAAGTCTTAATTTCCTTACTTGTAAAATGGGGATAATAACACTTTCATAACCTGCCTTACAGATTATTGTGAGACTTAAATACAATAATACAGAAAGAATGCCTTATAACTCTACAGTACTATATAAATAACAACAGGATATATTTATATAGTGCCATATGGTTTACAAAAATGATTTTCCCACAACTTTTTGGTTGGTAGTGATAGTATTACTATCTCAGCATTAGAAGTGAGGAATCCAGAAGGTCCTGCAGCTTCCTATTCTCAGATTGCTGACAAAGCATTTATGAAACAATTATGCATTTAAGATCAAAGTAAAAATAAACAGTAACAGTTCTGCCACTTACTAGCTGTGTGATTTGGGTAAGTTATTTAACCTTTGGATTCGTCTCACTTTTCAAATTCATCATGAGTTCTTTGGAATTGTTTTAGATCATATATCATTGCTATTTTGAAAGATGTGGCAATCTATTGTCCTATGGTGCTATTGAGAATTCTTATGATTTTGACTTGTAGGAGGGCCAGGCATAAGTTTTCTTCCTTAGCCACTATCCCCAATCTTTTATACACCATCATGCTAGCCCATGTTATTCCTAATCATGATAGAGCCTACCTATGATCCTATTCATTTTTGAGCCTTGTGGAATCCCCATTCTTCTCTGTGGGGGTCCCCTTCTCCAACATTAATCATGTTGCAGGGGAAAAAGGACCAAGAAAAATAAAGTGTTAGAAAATATTCTTCAGTGTGAACTAAATGTTTTTCAGTTATCTTTCTGGAAGTAGAATTTCATCCTGTATTTTTCATCCTGAGTCCTTTGGAATTATCTTGGATTATTGTATTGCTCAGAAGTTAAGTCTTTTAAAGGAAAAGGACAAAAAAAAAGGACAAAAATGTGCAAAAATGTTTGTGGCAGCCCTTTTCATAGTGGCAAGAAACTGGAAACTGAGTGGATGCCCATCAGTTGGAGAATGGCTAAATAAGTTATGGTATATGAATGTTATGGAACATTATTGTTCTGTAAGAAATTATCAGGAGGATGATTTTAGAGAGGCCTGGAGAGACTTATATGAACTGATGATAAGTGAAATGAGCAGAACGAGGAGATCATTGTACATGAGAGCATCAATATTATATGATGATCAATTCTGATGAATTGAGTCTTTCCAACAATGAGATGATTCAGACCAGTTCCAAAGATCTTATGATGAAGAGAGCTATCTACACCCAGAGAGAGGACTGTGGGAACTGAATGTGGATCACAACATAACATTCTCACTCTTTTTGTTGTTGATTGCTTGCATTTTGTTTTCTTACTCATTTACTTTCTTGTTTTATCTGATTTTACATATTGGATTTAACATATATTTTAACATGTTTAACATATATTGGATTACTTGCCATCTAGGGAAAAAAGTGGAGAGAAGGAGGAGAAAATCTGAAACACAAGGCTATGCAAATGTCAATGCTGTCAAATAATCCATGCATATGTTTTGAAAATAAAAAGCTTAAAAAAATTGTCTTTCATTGTTGATCATTGTTACTATATTGCTGTTCTCCTTCTAATTCTGCTCACTTTACTTTGTATTAGTTTCCCCAGGTTTTTCTGAAACCAACTGTCTCATCATTTCTTCAAATATAAGAATTTTATTACAATCATATACTATAATGTGTTCAGCCATGGCTGAACTTGTTCAGAATGAACATCCTCCAGTTAATGAGGATCCCTTCCATTTCCATATTTTTAAAATTTCATTTTTTTAGGTTATACATGTACATTCATTTTTTTTACATATTTCCACGAATCATGTTGGGAGAGAAAAATCAGAACAAAAGGGGAAAACTTCAAGAAAGAAAACAAGGGGAAAAAGGTGAAAACAGTATGCATTAATCCATATTTGGCATCCATAGATCTCTCTCTGGATACAAATAGCATTTTTCATCCGAAGTTTATTGGAATTGCTTTGGATCACTAAATTGCTGAGAAGAGCTGTCTATGATAGTTGATTATCACACAATCTTGCTGTTGCTATGTACAATGCTCTCTTGGTTCTACTCATTTCATTCAGCATCAGTTCATGTAAGTCTTTCCAGGCTTTTCTGAAATCAGCCTGCTCATCATTTTTTATAGAACAATAATATTCCATTTCTTCCACATGCCATAATTTATCCAGCCATTTCCCAGCTGATGGGCATCTACTCATTTTCCAATTCTTTGCCACCAAAAATAGAGCTGCTATAAATATTTTTGTACATGAGGCTTTTTTCTTTGATCTTTGTTAGAGTGTATATGCTAGTAGCAGTATTGCTGGGTCAATGGGCATGTACAGTCTGATAATTAGCCCTTTAGGCATAGTTTCAAATTTTTCTTCAGATTGTTTGCACCAATTCATAACTCCACAACAATGCCTATTTTTGTACATATTTTTCCACATACCTGGAATATCCAATCTATTATTTAACAAACTACCCTCTACATAGACTTTTGTCTTTAATATGCCTGTTCTTTCTTTTTTGTTTTTATTCTTTAACATATAATAGGCACTTAATAAATGCTTGTTGAATTGAACCCTCATTTTCCTCATCATTAAAATGGTTCTTTGTAGATCTTAAAACACTATATATGTCTATATGTGTGGTTTATTATGAATAATGAATTTATTTTAAATTAAAAAAAATAAAAACTCTAGTAGCTGGGAGCTCTAATGTCAGCTGGTCCACTGAGATGTTGCGTGACCTCAGGCAAATTTCTGGCCTGCTTTATGCCTTCAGTTTCCTTAGCTGCAATATGGAGTTAAACACACTCACTTTACTCCCTAGGGTACTGTGAAAGGCAAAATGAATCTTAAAGGGTTTTACAAATGAAAAAAAAATCATGTTCTAGTCATCCATAGTTACTAAGAATAACTGACATTTATATAGTGCTTTAAGACTTTGAAAGCACATTATGTGCATCACCTCGTTTAAGCCTTAGAAAAGGCAGTGCAAGGATTATTACCTCCAATTAACAAATGAAGAAACTGAGGCTCAAAGAACTTATGTGACTTTCTCATAGTTACACAGCTCAGAAGCATCTATGATAGAATTCAAACACTTGTTTTCCTGACTCCAAATCCAGCATTCTATACAGTACACCAGGCTGTCTCTGTTTATACATTCTTTTATATCCCAAACTAAAATGACCAATTCACAGAGCCCAGAATGAGAAATCAAAGGATTAAGACAACAACAAGTCCTCTGTGTGAGACAAAATCCTTATAAAGTGAGACTTTAGCAGGGGTCTGACAGGGACTTGAGGAAGGATCAGTTAGTGAAAGTTACAGATTTCTTTTCTGTTCCTAAAAATCTCAGAAGCATCATCTTTAATCTTATGGATACAAAACCTTTCACTGTGTTTCAGTCTCAGGAGCTCATTTTACCTCAATATACTTAACAGACATAATCCCTCATCATTAACTCTCTCTAAGCCCATATCCTGAATACCTATCAGTATATATTGAGTGATCATGGAGTCATAGGTTATATGGCTGGAAGGGACCTTAGAGAGGCAGCTTGCTGCAGTTTATAACACATTGGGCTTGGAGGAAGGAAGCCTTTGATTTGAATCCTATCTTAAGACACTCACTAGCTGGATTACTCTGGGCAAATCACATAAGCATTCTGATTTTCCTTTCATTGCTTTTCCTCATATATAAAATGGAAGTAATAATAATTTTATCAGAGTGTGATTGTGAGGATTAATGAGACAATATCTGCAAAGTGCTTTGCAAATCTTAAAACATGATATAAATATGAGCTATTTTTGGAGGAATAAACTGAGGCTCAGAGAAGTCATTTAAGGTTACAGAAGTAGAACTCAAGTCTTATGAGTTCAAATTTAACATTCTTTCCACAGGAAATAAAATATGGTTATAAAATCCTACAATATTGAAACTATAAGGAAAAATAAAACTAGTATGAATCCAATGAAATCCAATGAAATGAGTTAACTCTTTGTCTCATTATATTAGAGACTAAGATATTAGATGCATTTGTTTCTGGGTTGATTTTTTTAATGTACCTAAAATCTTCCACTGGTCTATCTATTTTTAATCATTTTTCTACTTATTTTTAATTTTTGTTGGCTCCTGGGGCCAACAATCCAAATGATTTTCATTTTCCGTGGAGGAATATTTTTTTAACCCTTGTTCATTAATTGGGTTATAGAAAATTAAAAGGAGTGTTCATGCTGTCTACTTCCTTTATAAATTCCTTTAGCATTCTTCATGGTGATGGTCCAACATATGGTGTTGACTGACTGAAAAATATATGAGTCAAGTGTTGAAGGTAATCCTCTCTGTTGATATTCCAGGACCGTCACAGAAAACCATCATTTCCAAAGGACTGATACTAAACAACACCCAAAAAGCTATAGAGAAGGGCATGGTGGGAGTGAGTTGATAACATATTACTGACAAGGAATTAAGCAGGAGAAGGTATATAAAGAATCAGAAGTATAGAACCAAAAAGGATCTTAGAGATCATTTAAGTCTTATTTTATGATTGAGGTAATTGAAATAAAGGAGAGGAAATTACTTGAGAGACAGCCTGACATGGTAAACCAAGTGCTTGGTCTGGGTTCGGAAAGATCAGTTTTGAATTTCAACTCAAACTAACTTGGGGCAAATCACTTGACCTTTCTGACTTTCAGTTTTCTTATCCATAAAGCAAAAACACAGACACTAATACTAGCTATCTTATGGGGCCATAGTGAAGTTCAAAGGAGAGAATATGTATAAAGTGCTTTGCAAATATCAGAGTGATGGCTAAAGGTAAAATCTTGTTATTGCCCAACATCACACAGTCTGTAGAGCAGAGGCTTGAACCCAGAGCTCTTGATTCCCCCAGACAGAGATGTTACCCACTACACCACATTGCCATTTCCTACACATTGCAGGAACATGTGTTTGAAAGCTACAGACTCTGGGGGTATGATAATAATAATAATAATAGCTAACATTCTACTTCATGCATATTATATGCCAGGAACTATGATAAGCACTTTACCATTCTTGCAATAACTCCAAGAGATAAGTACTATAATTATCCCCATTTTACAGATGAGGAAACTGAGATTAAGTCACTTGCCCCAGATCACACATTTAGTGATGTCCAGCCAGCTAGGTGGCATAGTTCATAAAGCATTGGCCTTGAGTTAGAAAGAACTGAGTTCAAATCTGGATTTAAACACTTATTAATTATGTGACAAATTACTTCACCTTGTTTCCTTGGTTTCCTCACCTGTAAAATGGGCTGAAAAAGGAGATGGCGATCCAATTCCTTATCTTTGCCAAGAAAACCCCAGATGGAGTGGCAAAGAATTAGAAACAATTGAACAATAAACAGACCTAGAATTCTACCCATTGTATCACCCAGTTGATAGGATAAACAGGATCCATGGAAGAGTTCATTAGTTATACCCTGAGTCTAAATGTTGGCAGAGTTGTTTAGAGTTGCCACAAATACATAACAGCGATTAAGTGTTTTAGTTCCACTTACTAGTGATACCTAAACTCCTATATGTAGACTTCCTAGTGAGGCAACATGGTGCCACGGAAAAGAAGGCTGAATTCAGGAGATTCAGAGAATCAGGGTCCAAATTCCTGATTTGAAACCCAAGTATTTATGTGAACTGTGATTTACCCAGGTTCACACAACTGGTAAGTATCTAAAGCCACATTTGAATTAAGGTCTTCTTGATTCCACATCTAGAGCTCTATCTAGCTATCTTCTAATTATCTCACTCCACCTTTAAATAACTCTCATCTTGTGGAATGATTTTTCTGAATGCAGAACCATAACATGTCTCCCTGTAACCACTGCTGCTAGTTCTGTTCTCTGGGGCCAGGCAGAACAAGAATACTTCTTTCTCCATGTGACAAGCCCTTCAAATACCCGAGGACATCTTTCATGTGTCTTCTTGTTTTCTCTGGGGTAAACATCCTCAGTTCAAAAGGCACAAGATCCTGATCATTCCTCTTTGAACCTGCTTCCCACAATTCAGCACTATATAATTCAATTCAATATCCATTTTTACATGCTTGCTAAGTGAAAAACACTATCATATCTCTACACAGAAAGTATACATAATTCCTTTGCACACATAACCATATTGTCAGCCCAGTACTTTTACTGTGTTATAAGGTTCCCAAGAGCTGGGAATGCTCCTGTGCTATATACTTCCCAGTACTGCCTATATAATTTGGACCAACTACTTATTTTTTAATAATAACTTTTTATTTTCAAAATATATGCAAAGATGGTTTTCAATATTCTTCCTTGTAAAATCTCATGTTCCAAATTTTTCTCTCTCCCTTCCTTCTCCCAAACAATCCAATACATATTAAACATGTGCAATTCTTCTATATATATATTTCCACAGTTATCATATTGCACAAAAAAAAATCAGATCAAAAAGGAAAAAAATGAGAAAGAAAACAAAAAGCAAGCAAGTGACAAAAATTGTTTTGTGATACTATATTGTGATACACATTCAGTCCCCATAGTCCTTTTTCTGGATGCAGATGACTCTCTCCATCACAGTCTTTTGGAATTAGCCTAAAACACCTCATTGTTGAAAAGAGCCATCTCCATCAGAATTGATCATAGAATCAACTATTTAAAGTTGGAGAGATTTTAAGAGGCTATTGGGCTAACAACCTCATTTACAGATGAGGAAACTGAGACCCAGAGAGATAAAATGATTTGTGCCGTTAACAGAGGGAGCAACTAAGTGATACAGTAGAGAAAGCAGTGTACTTGGAATGAGAAAGATTTGTCTTCATGAGTTCAAATGTGACCTCAGATATTTACTAGCTGTGTGATCCTAAGCAAGACACTTAATCTCTGAATGCCTCAGTTTCCTCAACTATAAAATGGTGAAAATAAAAGCACCTATCTCCCAGGATTGTTATAAGGATCAAATGAGTTAATATTTGTAAAGAACTATAACTGGAAAATAGTAGTTACTTAATAAGCTTATTCCTTTCTCCTCCTCATTACAAAAAATCTTCAAGTGGAGATCAATTGACTGTAGGGTAAAATGTAGAGGAAAGTATTCTTCTTGTTCAGATTAGATAATCTCCAGTTTTTTTTATAACACTGATACTCTAGGATTATATGAATGGAAAAAGTATATCAATCAAATTGAATGTCACAAATCATTTTTTGTCAAATCAAGGGAGGTTTCCAGAAGGATACAAATTCATGAGAACTATAGTATTCCACCCCAAATTGAAGAGTTTGAAAAAGGTTTGGGCAAGGGTTTAAGGGGGAGGTGTATGTTGGAAATACTAGCCCTGTCAAAGATTTTCTAATCTTGATTCATCACAAATGTAAATGAAGTCTGAGAGAAACTGACCTGGTCTTATTTCAGATTGCTGCTGCTCCAGCATTTTAGAAACTGCAGTGAAGTCCCTGAGGTGTTCATAGTACCGTAGATTTATAACTAGAAGAAATCTTAAAGTTCATTTTCCCCCTTTTCCTTTTATTTATTTGTTTTTAGTAGGAGAATGGAAATGGGAGAGAGGAAAAAAACCAAATGCTTAATTAGAGAGAAATCTAAATATTTTTCTTTTTTGAGTAGTATTTTTTTTCAAATACATGTAAAGATAGTTTTCAACATTCACCTTTGCAAAAATGTTGTGTTGCAAAATTTTCTCCTATTTTCTACTACCCTCTTTCCACGACAGCAAGCAATTCTACATAGATTAAACATGTGCGATTCTTCTAAACATATTTCCATATTTGTCATTCTGCACAATAAAAATCAGGTCAAAAGGAGAAAAAAAATGAGAAAGAAAAAATCAACAGTAAACAAACAACAAAAAGGTGAAAATTCTATGCTTTGATACACATTCATTCTCCACATTTCTATCTCTAGACGTAAAAGTTCTTTCCATTCCAAAGTCTTTTGGAATTTCCCTGAATTACCTCATTGTTGAAAACAGCCAAGTCCAAGTCAACAGTTGATCATCACATAATCTTATTGTTGCTTTGTACAATGTTCTCTTGGTTCTGCTAACTTGACTTAACATCAGTTCATGTAAATTTTTCCAGGCTTTTCTGAAATCAGCCTGCTTATCATTTCTTATAGAATAATAATATACCATTACATTCATATATCATAGCTTATTCAGTCACTCCCCCAATTGATGGGTATCCACTCAATTTCCAGCAAAAAAATCAAATGTAATAAAAACAACTGAAAACAGAAAGAACCTCTAAAGATTCCACAGGTACTAAATGGCAAAGGCCAGGTCCGTTGATCCCAAATCTAGAGCTCTTCCAGTTATACTACAAAGCAAGGCAAGGGAAGGGAAAAGAAGGGAAGGGGCATCATAGTATAATGGATAAAGAGCTGACCTTGAAGTTAGCAAGAACTGACTTCAATGATTGTAGATAAATCATAGGATCATAAATTTTATCAATGAGGAACTTGAGTTCTAAGAAAGGTGTGATTTGTTGAAGGCCCCCAAAACTCTGGAGTGCAGCATTCTTTCCATTGCATTGTACTAGCTCATTAAGTCACTTTCAGTATTTTAGTGGCTAATATGTGCTGCTAGGAGTTTCTTTACCAGGCATTCCTTGCACCGAAATCACAGGTCTAGAGCAATATATATATATGTATATATATATATATATATGTATATATGCATTGATACATATATATGTATTGATACACACTTGTGCATATTTTTAAAACAAGAAAACTATTACCATGGATTGTGGATATTTGTTTTATGACAATGTAAGTCATCCAAAAAAGCAGGGAAGGCTGAAGCACGACCACAAAAGAGACACAGTTGCCATATCTTGTCTAGTATCTACTCATGCTTCCTCTGGGCTCTGCTAAGAGTTAAAACAAGAAACAGAGACCGCTTGATTACTATTCTAGTCCCTTTCATCCTGCGTGGGCTATGATTTTATTGGTATTCAGATTTCCATGGCAACCAGGAGATAAGTTCTTTTAGCCAAGAGTGACAGATTTTTTTGTAAGCAAAAAAGTTTATATTTTTATCTCTACAAATCCTGCCTAAGTCCCAAATGATTATTTCCTCACATGTTATGAACAAGAGCACAGTGGGGTCTCCCAGAGTGTCCTGACCTTTCCAACTAAGTGCTGCGGGGTTTAGGCTCAGCAGGGAAGGGTTGAGACCCTGGCAGCCTGTAGAGAACTACTGAGCATGTAAAAAAATATTTATGCTACAGATGATTTTGGATTTTTTATCATAATTTTTTTACTTTTCATCTCTTCCTCTGCCTATTTCTTAGTGTTTGTATTTCTTTTTGCCTCCTGTCTTTCTCCCTCTCCTTTTAACTCTCTGTGTGTATGTCTCTGTCTCTTTCTCTCTGAATCTCTCTGCATCTGTCTGTCTGTCTTGCCTTCACCTCTGCTTGAAGTCTTCCGAGGACATTTACAAGAAAATTAGATCTTTGTTACCTGTCACTTCATCTCTTCCCTTTTCCTTTTCTTCACTTAAAGTCATTATCTTCAGTGTGTGCCATAACAGGCACATACCTAGGCAAACAGGTCTTTTCAAAGGTCTTGGAAGCAAATCATGGTTAGAGATGAGAGAGGTTCCCTTTAAGAGGATCCTTACTCCTGCACACTGTAAGTTCTGATCACAAAGCAATGAGCATAAGTTTCCTGGAAGGAATAACACATGAGGCTACAGTCTCTGGCTTCCAGACTTCCCAGACTGGCTGGTATTGGAGAAGTTAAGGACTCAGATATTGGTAGAGCGGGTCCTTAGATCTTGGATCTTCTCACTGGTGCTGCTACAGTGTGGCCCATGAGCACATGCCATGCTTCCATCCCTGTTGCATCTATACTTCCTACTAAGAGACTGTGATGAATTTTAAATGACCAAAAGAGTGAGCCACTAGAAGTCTGGGTGCCAGAGTCCATTCTGAGATTTGTTATAGATAAATAGTGAGAAGGGAAATCCTCAGTGACCTGCCCTCAAGATCCAATTCAACAGTAGCAGAGATGGAAACTCATCCATACATAGGCCATGCTGCATTTGAAAGTGAACTTAGTAGGGTTAGGGTTAGTGCTAGGTAAAAACTCTGACGCATTCTTCCTTATTGGAGATCAAAGTGGGATAGGAGTGTCTGTCCCTTCCCTGCCCCCGCCAAGCGTTGGGGTATGAGGACAGAAAACATACTTCTGTTCTTCCCATATCTGAGGAGAAAAGAAAGAAACAGAGGAAGGGAGGGAGGGAGGGAGGGAGAAAGGAAAGAAGGAAGGAAAGAAGGGAAAGAAAGAGGGAAGGAGAGAAGGAAGGAAGGAAGGAAGGAAGGAAGGAAGGAAGGAAGGAAAAAAGGAAGGGAAGGAAGGAAGGAAGGAAGAAGGAAGGAAGGAAGGAAGGAAGAAGGAAGGAAGGAAGGAAGGAAGGAAGGAAGGAAGGAAGGAAAAAAGGAAGGGAAGGAAGGAAGGACGGGAAGGAAGAAAACGAAGGAGGGAGGGAAAGAAGGGGAGGGAAGGAAAGAAGAGAAGGAAGGGAAGGAAGGAGGGAGGGAAGGAAGGAAGGAAGGAAGGCCAAATTATCTGCCTAGAACATGTATATATGTACATATGCATATGTTGACCCCCTTCTTTAAGGAGTCTTTTTTTGTTTTTAGCAATATATTGGATTTTAACACTCACAGAAGTCAAGAATTCCACTTAGACTTATTTAAACAAGGTCTTACATTAGTTAAAGTTTGTGCCTGTAAAAAGACTTGGTTGTAAAACACAACAAAACAAAACACCATATACATGAACTCGTCTGGAAACTACAACTTGCTCTGCAGGAATCTGGGTGGGTGTAAATTGAGACTTCCCAGGCATCAGGCACCTAGCTATATTTTGAAATTAGTTGAACCCTCCCCGCAGCAAAAGGCTAAACAGCTCCACCATATGCCACTTGTGTGTTCAGCAGGCCATAGGAGCTGTTTAGGATCAGTGTGGGGCAGGAGGAGTGTGTGCGAAAGTGTGTGTATGTGTGTGTGCATACGCATACATATGGAATTACAGGATAAAAAGCATCAGCAGTGTGTTGACAGTAAGCTACACACTTCAGCAGCGAGCACCCCAGCAGTCAGTTCAACAGATTGAGTTATAAAGTTATTTCTGGGCTTTCATATAGAGCTTCAAACTCGGTCTCCATTTTCACATTTCTAAGAGTCAGCTAAATGACACATCAGACACACTGACAAACACCGTGGTCTCTGTCACACATCATAACTCTCAAAAGTCCCTTTTAACACCATCTCACCAAGTGAAGTTGAGCTCTGGTAGAGTTTTTCTATCTGGTCAACTTTATTAATGTTTTCATGCGTATTAACCAGTGAATCTTTTCTCACTTTATGGAGTCATTTTTGCCTGAATGGAGTTTTAAATCATAGAGAGCTAACTATGTTTAAGACCCTACCGGTAATAGGTGTATAGCCCAGGACCTTCTCGACATGGTCTCTGCTCAGCTATTCCCAGGCTGACAGAATGGTTTTGTCTATTTAAAACCATAGCTTTGAGCACCTATTGATATATCTATCTCTTCTTGTATCTGCTAAGCCAGATGGCACATCAATTCATACTAAAAGGCATTTAAAGATGATTGCAAGGTAAATAACAAGGAAAAGTTCCAAATAGACAGAGGGGTACAATTTCCCAACAGACTCCCATATTGCCAGTGGTAGAAAGAATGCCTCTCAGACACCTTATGAGCCTGTGGTTGCATCCCAACTGGAACTTCTTCATGTCTTCTTTAACTCAGCCTACTGTGATTCAATAATTCTCCATTCTGCCCCCAAAGCTGAAGCCTGATCTTTTCTGCAGACTCTCATCTGCTACTAAGCTTCTCCTCTAAGATGCTGCCATCTGCTGGAATGATCTTTGACAGCTGGGTCTTCTTCCTCAAAGGCAATTATGTAGTTCTCCCTTCTCACTCCTCTGGGAGATTTCAGCTCTTTTGTTAGTCAGGTCCATGAACACACCTAGGTAGTCCAGCAAACAGTTCTTCACCTTTCTTTCTCAGAGAAAGAGTTCTTACAACTACTTTTCTCTCCCTCAGTGAGAACTCCCCCCCCCCCCACATCTATGAGATATCTAGTTTGGGGTGATTAAATTCTTTTTAATTCTCATAAACCTCTGGAAATTAGTGCCAGGGTCATGCAAATTAACTTGGAATATAATTTAGGAAAGTGGGAATTTAGAACTATAACTTTGGAACACTTAGGAAGGACAGAAAGGAACTGTCCACCCTTGCCATTTCTTCAATTGTTCCCATCCCTTAGATACAGAACATACAATGCAATTCAGTGTGGTCTGTGCCATTGCCATATTAATGCCAACATTGACACTGTGTTTCAGAATCCCAGTTGGCTTTCTTGGGAAGCATGGAAAGACTCTGTTAATATGTTTTTTAAAAAGGAAACACATTCACATACAAAGAGCATGACTAAACTGAAGTTGTCTAAAAGGTAGGTTTTGGATGGTCCCACAAATTCAAAGCAAAAGTAGACCAATTTGTGAAGAATCAAAGAATCTCAGATTTAGAAGAAAGTTCATAAATCAATGGAGTCCAGTTCTATCTGAAGCATGATAATATGGTGTAACAGAAAGAATTATGCTGTTTTCAGAGGCAGACGATCTGGATTGAAATCTCTCTTCTGTTGCTTACCACTAAATATAACCTTGGGCAAATTACTTTCTATCTGTTTCCTCATATATAAAATGAGTGTTTGGGTGGAAGAGTGAGAGGAAGGAAGGGAAAGAAATTCATGATGCCCAAGCTCACTTCTATCTCTAAATCCTGTGGTAAATGGTAAAGATCCCTGATTCAGTCTTCCTTGATCAGTCAGTCGTAGAGGTGCCCTTGAATTTTTTTCTTTTTAATATAGGTGACCCTGTCTTGGGTCAAACTTCTCAAAATTTCCTTAGCCCAGACTTACATGCCCATAATTGAGCTAGGATCACCTTGGCTTCCAGGGCCTGAGGTGGTCATCTACATAGATTTGTTCTGCTATCAGCCAATTTCTGTCAATGAAAGTCAGCATGAGGGACTTAGGGAGGACCTAAAGAGTGTGAAATACCAATAATACAAATAATTAAATATTTCCTAGATCAGGAGCCAAAAGGGATCCCAGGGCTCATTTAGTCCATTCTTTCTATTTAAAAAAATTTACAGAAAAATGCTGATTCAATTTGGCAGCCAACCCCTAGGGGTGGGGGGCACTCACTCATGGTTATTGCCTATTCCATTATTTGAATACAAAATTTAGATGAGTTGAGCAATTATGCATAGAGGAGGGACAAAGTCTGTTTTAGAAGATTAAACTTCAACCCCAGAAAGATGGCTCTATCTTAGGTCTCACCCATCAGGCATAATTGTGCTATCTTCATGACCCTAAAGTTCCTTTCTTTGATCCCAACTTTTTGTTCTTCCTTTATTTATGTCTGCTTCAATTTTTTAAGAAAAAATATGTTAAAGTATATGTTAAACACAATATATGTATACATATCCATACAGTTATTTTGCTGCACAAGAAAAATTGGAGTTAGAAATAGGGTAAGAACAACCTGAGAAGGAAATAAAAAATGCAAGTGGATAAAATCAGAAGAAGTAGAAAGGCTATGTTGTGGTTCACACTCATTTCCCATAGTTCTTTCACTGGGTGTAGCTGGTTCTCTTCATTATTGAACAAATGGAACTGAAGTTGAAGAGGGCCAGGTCCATCAGAATTGATTATCATATAGTATTGTTGTTGAAGTGTATAATGATCTCCTGGTTCTGCTCATCTCAGCAACAGTTCATGTAAGTCTCTCCAGGCCTCTCTGAAATCATCCCGCTGGTTGTTTCTTACAGAACAATAATATTCCATAACATTCATATACCATAACTTATCCAGCCATTCTCCAATTGATGAGCATCCATTCAATTTCCAGTTTCTAGCCACTATAAAGAGGGCTGCCACAAACATTTTTGCACCTTTAGGTTTCTTTTCTTCAAAATCTCTTTGGGATATAAGCCCAGTAGTAACACTGCTTCTGCCTTAATTCTTCCTAAATCTTTGTAGCACTTGAGGCCACATGGGTCTCTAACACATGTGCCCTGGCCACATGAGATCCTGGCACATTTACACATTTTCCTTAGCTACATGGGAGCCATCCTTGGAGGTCCCTTGTTCACACCTTTTCCCTGCATGTGTATTCACTACTTGTTATACGAGAGTGTGGCCCCCTATGTATATAAGGTAATTTTTTTCCTATCACCTTTGTGCTATGCTGTTTAAGTTTCTTTTTTATTTTGAATAATGTATCCTCTTGCTAGATAGTAAAAATAAAATTACTGGTGGGAGCTTGTGACCTGTGGTTTTGAATGGGTGCCAATTCACCGAGTGCTCTAATGAATGCCTCAGGTGCTATGCAGATTCTTTAACCTCTTTTTGACCTCCAGTCCTGAAGATCTCTGTCTTTGATTGGAAACTCCTTAAAGTTACTGACAATTCAACTCTGAATCCTTATCTGGCTTGCTCTTTCTTTAGCTTTTGACTTCTCCCTATTGCTTCCACAATACTGTTCTTATTCTACTTCTACCTGTCTGCCCATTCCTTCTCAATTTCTTTTGTAAGAACATCAGCACATAATAGATGGAAAAGGACCCACATGTGCAAAAATATTTGTAGCAGCTCTTTTTGTGGTAGCAAAGAACTGGAAAATGAGTATATGCTCATCAGTTGGAGAATGGCTGAATAAGTTATGGTATATAAAAGTAATGGAATACTATTGTTCTATTAAAAAATGACAAACAGTCTGATTTTTAGAAAGGCCTGGAAAGATTTACGTGAACTAATGCTGAGTGAAATAAGCAGAACCAGGAAAACATTGTACATGGCAACAAAAAGATTGAGCAATGATCAACTATGACAAACTTGCTTCTCATTGGTTCAGTGATGCAAGGCAATCCCAGTAAACTTTGGATGGAAATTGCCATTCAAATACACAAAGAGAACTATGGAAACTGAATGTAAATCAACACATGCTATGTTTATTTTCCCCCTTTTTTCTGTTTTTTTTTCCTCTTGTGGTTTTTCCCTTTTGTTCTGATTTTTCTCTCCCAATATGATTCATAAGGTAATATGTAAAAATATGTTTTAAAAAATGAAGTATAACCAAAAAAATGTTGTTTCTACATATAACTGGGAAAAATGAAAATAAAAAAGAATATCAGCAATTCCACTAAGCTGTAAGTCCTCCAAAGCTCTGTCGGGGAACTTGTACTTTCTTCTCTTAACAACTCTCCTTTAATATCTCATCTAATCCTATGGGTTCAATTATTATTTTTATCAAGTTTATATATGCAGCCCAAATCCTTTTCTTCAACTTTATTCTATCTCTTTCTGTTTGTTGGAGTCTTTCACCTGTTGTCTGGTGGAACTATGGGCTATTTATCAACTAACCTTTGCTCACACCTCCTGACCATCTTACCTTCTTTTCTAATAATATATCTCTCCAATGACATCTCCTATCTGCTTACTTGTATTTGTACTTGTACACAATTCTTGGTTGGTTATTTGTTGGAGTGAATCTAGTACCTTTCCATTTTCCTTGAGGTGACCTGAAATTTTAGTACTTTGGAGCTTTTGGGTTGTTATGACTCACGTCTGTATAGTATACTGGAAGAAAAATATGTTGGGTTTGTTTTTTTTTTTTTTTTCAAAAAAGGGCATTCGTTTCAGGAACTTAGGGCCCATTAAACACAGTTTCCCAAAGGTTAGCCAATCTTCTTGTTGTTCAATTCAGGATTCCAAAATATATGTACTGTTGTTCCAACTCTATGGATTGTCCACCCTACTTAATATCATAGATAATTCTCTATTAGGCATTCTTCATCTACATGTTTCTTCCCATGTGATTAGTTAGAGTGAAGTTTTTTAAAGGATTACAGATCTCTTCTTGGAAGCTCTCCAACATTCTAGGACTTGATACAATGTCAACATAATATCAGTCAGTCAATAAGCATTTATTAGTTCCTACTATGTGCAAGGCACTGTGCTAAGCATAGGATGCTATTCACAAACAGTACAATCTGGAATATCTCAGTGTCTTTATTCTGGACATCCTTGATTATCATGCCAAACAACTTTGTTGAATATAGTCTCCTTGTTTTATGTCTTGCTCAATGTTAATAATCAGGAGTTCCTCAAACAGTTATCTCTGTTGTTCCATCTTGCAAGGAATCTTGAATGATTTTTATATACACCATGTTGGAGAGAACTTTTAAGGCCTACAAAATCAAATGGTTTTTGAAGGAACACTATATTTAGTTAGTTAAAAGCTAACCCAACCAGTTCATAATAATATTTCCCTCTTTCATGCTTTCTTTAGAGACCACATGGAAAACTATGACGATTTATGTGATTGAGTTAAACTTTGATTAAATACCTTTAATTAATCAAGAGAATACCTGGGTAACAAAAAATGATAACATCAAAGCAGAACTGAAAAAAAATTCCTTGAAATGCAAAAAGGTTTTGAAAGATCCAGAGTGAAATGAAGCAAACACCAAGGATTTTGCCAACTTTCAAACAGTGCCCAGTGGATGGCCCTCATCATTACCTTGAAGTAGGAGCTAGGATCACCCAAAGATTTTGGTTTTCATTGCTAAGATTTAATAATCCCTTTGGACTGGGACATCTTACTTACCTCCTTTGACTCTGCTAGAAATGGATGCCTTTAAGTGAGGCAGTTTGAAATGGGCAAAATACAGAATCGCACTGCATACAGAGGTGAAATCCAAGAAAGCCCACGAGCCTGCCAACTTCAGCAATTTCACTGCTTAAGCCTGCTTGAGCCCCTGGGAAGCCTCATTTCTCTTTGGGAGCCTATTTTTTGTTTTCTTTTATATAGAAAAGCTCAATTTTAATCTTGTGAGGTGGATGGGCTATTTCATTCTTGCCATTCAGTCATGGGGCATAGAGAAGAGATTTCTTGATTCACTTGGGGAGGTCATTCACACTTGGCTGGATCTCAGTGCATTTCTACTTCACCTTTATCAAGGACGGTGGAGGAGAATGCTTCTGAATGATTCAAGGAATGGGCACCTCAAACTTTATGTAGGCTTTATTTCTTTAGGATTTTAGTAGAACATCATATCCTCAGCAGACTTTTGATAACTGCTGGCTGATGAAAAGGACTTTTAGAGGAGTTAAGTGACCTCTGTTAGAGCCTGAGGTCCCATAATGAGTCACTAGTAGAACAGAGTGGAGAGTCACAGTGCCAGCTTATGGCCCAAACCACAAAGCTCAGCTCACCTCCAAGGTTAAGTTTTCTTTCAAGTTCCCTAAGAGGAGTTCAGGCTGCTGCTCCCTGCTAAGAATAAGCTCTTATTAAAAAGAGTTACAGGACTCTCAGCCAGATTTTCATGGTGGGTATGGCCCCCCAAGGCAAAAAAAGGACCACAATCACAGCTTGGTTTGACCCACCCCTTGGTGGTCTGTAATCTTGGAGCATGCTGTGAAGGTCAAATCCTACATTGCTCATCCAGAACAGCCACCCGCACAGGAGGCTGGCAGGGAAACTCAGCCCCTCTGGTCTCCTGGCTCTGGTCACCATGACAACGAGCCCATCTCACTGTGACCAAGGATTCAACAAGGCCTACATACCTAGAGGCCTATTTAAACAGCCACTCCTGAGGGGCCCCATGACAAAATGGACATCCCAGAGTGCAGCAGGGCCTCGTTCAACAAAACCTGGCAAAAACTGCTCCCTGTGAATTATACTTGTAACCTGTGTCTCAAAGGAGATGCAAAGTAGGGAATGATTTTTAGGTTACAGCTGTTTTGGGTCATTATACATTTGGCCCACATTTTTACATTCTCTCTCTCTCTCTCTCTCTCTCTCTCTCTCTTCTCTCTCTCTCTCTCTCTCTCTCTTTCTCTCTCTCTGTCTCTGTCTCTCTCTTTCCCTCTCACTGTCTGTCTGTCTGTCTGTCTCTCATACACACACACACACACACACACACACACACACACACACACACACACAGCTAAACTCTTATCTGATCATACCTTTTGTCTGACCCTTGGGGTTTTATATGTTCCATTCAGCTCACGGACTAGTATTCATTAAGCACAAGAATTGTGCCAACAACAAGCATGCCTTTAACAAACCAAAAGTCTGGGGGTAAACTAAGCAAAGATATTCACAAGCAGGCAGATGGTCAACTCACTGACTAGGGAGAACAAGTGCAGACTAATAAATAATAGCTGCAAGGTATGAGAGCCAGTCTTCTGCATTATCCATAATTCCATCTCAGATTTCCAGTGCATTATCTGTTTCCTGAGATTCACAGCTTCAGGTAGATGCTGGGAAATACTTAGGATCATAGGCTTTGGAGCTAGAAAGAACTTTAAGGATCATTTTCTTCAAGCTCCTCATTTGTTCATGGTAACAGAGTTGGGGAGACTGGGGGATATTACTTCCTTGAGAAGGAATAAAATCTCTCTAAACACAGAGTTTGTGTGTTGTAGGATCATAGAATTTAAGAATTAGGGATGACCTTGAAGAACATTTCATCACTTTTACAGATAGGGGAAATTGAGGCCCAGAAAGATTGTTGCTCAAAAGCCCAAAGCTTGTCAAATTTAATTGACTTGTCACAAGCCTTGTTTTATGATAGACCTCTTCTTTTCACTCTCACAGCCATCCATCCCCTAGTTCAGGCTCTTATTACCTCTCAAACTCAGTTTATCATTCAAAACCTTTTTGTCTTTCCAGTTATAGCCCCACTCCTGGGTTACTGTCTCTTTTTGCCCTTCACAGGCCTCTTCACATAATCCATGTTCTAATCAAACTGGCCACCTTTGGCCTTTTCTTGCATTCTTATTTCCTATCTCTGTGCCTTTGGATAAGCTGTTCCCCATCTGGGATCCATTCTTTCCTCAATTCTAGCTTTTCGAAACCCCAGTTCCATTTAAGGCAACTCTGACCACCCCATTCCTCCTCCAGCTCTCTCCCTCTTCAAATTATCCTGGATTTATTTAGACTATTTATGTTAACAATGTTGTATCTCTCACTGGCAAAGCTCCTCAAAGAGCTTTGAGGAAAGGAACTGTTTTATTTGGTCTTTAATCCTTGGCATCTAGCACAGTGCCTTGAGTGTAATATGCGCTTAACAAACATTTATGGAATTTCATTGTTCACAATGATACCTCTTATTAACATGAGAATCTCACATCTAAACCGAGGTCTTCCAATTTAGAGGCCTATGCTTTTCTATTATTTTATTCTTTATTCCCATCACTAAGTAAGGAAATTGAGATTTATATCATTGGATCCTGAACAATTAGAGGAATGATAAAGATAAGATGAAAGTCCGTGAGGATAAACATTGAGAAAATCACTCATGACAAAAAACAAAACAAAGCAAAAAAAAAAAAAAACTGGAAACCAAAGGGGTACTTGTCAATTGGAGAATAAATTATAGCATACAAATTTAATGGAATTTTATTGTGTCATAAGAAATAGTAAGGGGATGGTTTTAGAGAAACTGGGAAGACTTGTATTAATGGATGCAGGGTAAAGTAAACAGAACCAATAGAGCAATTTATACAGTCACAAAAATAGTATAAAAATTAAAAAAACTTTGAAAGACTTAAGAACTCATATCAATGACCAATTATAGAATCCCAGGGGACCGATGATGAAACAGGCTATTTATCTACTGAAAGAAAGGTGATAAGGTCAAGATACGAGACATACATTTTTGGCCATAGCCAATGAGAATATCTGTTTTGCTTAATTATGTTTATTTATTATGAGAGTTTTGTGTAGGCTTTTTTTTCAATTAAGGGAAGGAAATGGGAGGCAGAAAAATAAATGTTTAATTGAAAATAAGAAAAAGAAAAATTGTTCATCTACTGCTCAAAGAAAATAAAATTTTATTTCATGGTAGCAGAAATGACAGATGATTTCTGAACTTTGATGCTTTACTTTCCCATAAATGTATACTTTCCAGTTTCCTCTTGTTTCTCTGTTGAGAATGTTTTAGCAGTGGGTAAGGCCCTTTAACAGCCTTAGTTACTAAGTTGCTAGTTACTAACTATAGATACAATGGCTAGAAAGTGTTTTTGCACACTTCATTTTTCTCCTACACTTCCATGTCTCCTTGGAGTCCTGTGGACTGCAAGGAATTTGACATAGTAATTGTTCATCTATGTGGAAAGGCCCTTCCAGCAGCCTTTTGCACTAATGGACTTTTGCCTCACTCACACAGATTGCTAAGACTCTGGGGGCAGAAAGGCTGGAGTGGAAATGATTTCTTTTGAGATTTTAAAGGCAAGTGAGATTTTTTTTCACCTTTCTGGAAGTCACTCAGTTCAGAAAGAGGGGAGAGAAAGAAGAGGGAGGAAGGGGAAAGGAGGGAGATAGAGACACAGAGAGACAGACAGAGAGACAGAGAGATATAGAGAAAAAGACAGAATAAGAGAGAGAGAAAAATAGGGAAAGGGAGGAGGATAGAGTAATGTGGGGAGAGAGAAAGGGAGAGGGAAAGAGAGTAGAAGGAGTGAGAGGGGGAGGAAAGAAGAAAGGAAGAAGGAAAATAAAAGGAGTGAAGGAGAGAAATATGAGAAGGGAAGAATGAAAAGAGCGAGAAAAAAGAGAGGAAAGGGAGAGAGAGGGCAAGAAAAGAGAGAGGGGGGATACAGGAAAGGATACAGGAAAGGAAGGGAACAAGAGGGGGAAAAGGAAGAGAGAGGGAAAGAGAAGGAAGGAGGGAAGAAGAAAAGAAAAAAGGAAGGAGAAAAAATAAAGGGAAAGGGAAAGAGGAAAAGATGAGAAGAATATGGGAAGAATGAAAAGAGCAAGAAAAAAGAGGGAGTGGGAAAAAGAGAGAGAAAAAAGAAAAGGAAGAAAAATAGAGGCAGGAAGAAGAGGAGGGGGAAATGGAGGGAGGAAAGGAAAGAGAGAGAGGAAGAGAGGGGGTAAAGAGAGAAAGGGAGGGAGTGAGGAAGGAGGAAT
Organism: Antechinus flavipes; assembly: GCF_016432865.1. NCBI lineage: Eukaryota > Metazoa > Chordata > Mammalia > Dasyuromorphia > Dasyuridae > Antechinus > Antechinus flavipes. The sequence goes on from NC_067398.1 coordinate 247,873,347, forward strand.
AGAGAAGGTAGAAGGGAGGGGGGAGAGAGAGAGGGAAAGAGAGAGATCCAGCCTGTAGAACTGACAATGGGACCAATTATAATTTGAATGACCTGCCATGACATGTCAGGTACCTGGAAGTGAGGAGAGAATAAAGATGCAGATTCCTTGCAATGAACTACTCTAGAAACCTCATAATTATTCATTGCTTAGTTTCTGAAGAGATTAGAATTTGAGGGGAAAGAAAAATTGTCAAAAGGTGCAGTTAATCCAGAGGTTTTGAATGTGGTTACTTGTCTATAGCAGTGAACCGGGTTAGGAGTTAGGAAATCTTGGTTCAAACACTGTTTTAGATTCTACCTATTATATTGGGTAAGTCAATTTCTCAGAGTCTCAGTTTCCAATTCAATAAAATGGAATGATATCTATCTTCAAGTATCTGTAATGAAGAGCACAGGATCATTAAGATCTTTAAGATCTCTATATCATTTTTTTCATTTTGGTAATCATCTATTTCCTTTAAATTCTCAGTACTGCTTGCATATGGTTGCATACAGTTTCCAATAACAATTTTTTTTATTTTTATTATTTGGTTTTTATTTTGGGAAATCTTGTCTAGTATCATAGATTTAGGGCTAGAAGTGACCTTTAAAGCTCACCTACTATCAAGCTTTTCATTTTATAGATGAAGAACTGAGCCCAGGAAAGTGAACTAACTCACCATGTCACAAAAGTAGTAAGCAGCACTTCTTGGATTAGCATCTGGGTCTTCCATGTCTTAATCTGGTGTATTTTGTGCCATACTGCTCCATCTCCTTTAGATGAGCATCATATTAGTGCAGGATATCCCCTGCTTAAAGTTTTGATGAAGCTTAAAACTGCACTAAGACTTTGGGAACACCCTGCCTTTTGAATCATATCATTCTAGATACAATTCACTTGTATATCATGGTATCACTTCCCTGATGTCATGATTCTCTTTGAGAATAAAGAACAAACAACAAAAACAATTATTCAGCCTGTATTCATCCACAGTCTTGTACTGTTCGCTAATCATTTGGTATTTGTCAGTCTTGTTTAGACTTTGGACTTCTTTTTTATTTTATATTTTTATTATATCTTTTTATTTACAAGACATATACATGGGTAATTTTCAGCATTGACCTTTGCAAAATCTTCTGTTCCAACTTTTCCCCTCCCCCCCCCATATGTCAGGTAGACCAATACATGTTAAATATGTTAAATAGACTTTAGACTTCTTGAGGACAGGAACCACATCTTATATAGCATTGTAGGCACTATGATGTAGTAGATACCAGACTTGGTTTCAGGAACATCTGGGAAAACTCCAACATTTTTCTGGAACTTCATTTTCTGATCTATAAAAATAGGGGTATTACAGGATTGTTATTGCTGTTGTAGTTGTCATTAAGTCATTTTCAGTCATGTCTGACTTGTTCTGACCCTATTTGGAGTTTTCTTGATAAAGATACTGGAGCAGTTTGCCATTTCTTTCTCCAGTTCTTTTTATAGATGAGAAAACTAAGAGCAAACAGAGGGAAGTGACTTTCCTAGAGTCATATAGCTAATAAGTATCCAAGGCCAGATTTTGTAATTAAGATGAGTCTTCCTGACTCCAGATCCAGCCATCTATCCACTGTGCCACTTATTGTGAGATCATACACATAAAGTACTTTGCAAAACTAATATGTTGGGCATGGATGTACATATCTATGATATCAGGGTGTAATGTTTATAATTCTAGTTCCAGAAGAAGCTGAGACTGGAGGATCATAAGCATTCTGGAGTTCTGATATATAATATAATAGCTATAATATGATATAATACAAATATGCTTATATATGTATCTATCTATCTATCTATATATATATATATATATATATAATAGTATTAAAGTCTAATCAGGTATCCACCCTAAGTCTGGCACCTATATGGTGACCCCAAAGAAGCAAGGCCAATGGATTGCCTAAAGAGGTATAAAGTGGTCCAGAATGAAAATGGAGCAGCTCAAAGCTTCCAATGAGTAGTGCTATTGGGTGCGTGAGCAGCTGCTGCAATCCTAGCCTGGACAACATAGGAAGACCAATCCCAAGAAAAGTAAAAAATTAATGTAAATGACATCTATTTTTATTTTTTCTGTGTCTCTGATAGTTGCCCAGAGCATTGTTAAACACATGATTATTGATTAATAGTCAGGCAGAATGGTGTTGTATTGTATTTTGTACCATAAAGTAAAAACTGCATATTTGAAAGCTGCTAGTCCAACCAGATTTGAAATGATCCTTCACTCAGCATAGTTTAATTAAGTCCATGCTTTTCTGAAATCAGCCCAAACATCATATCTTATAGCACAATAATATTCTAGCATAATCATATACTAAAAATTTATTCAGTCATTCCCCAATTGATGGGCATCTTCTCAATTTCCAATTTTTTTCCACTATAAAAAGATCCAGCTCATTTTTGCAGATAAAACTGAGGCAGAGTTAAGTGACTTGCTCAGTCACATAAGTGTCTGAGGTTGGATCTGAACTCCATTTTTCCTGTCTCCAGACACAGGATTTTGTCCACTGAGCCTTTTAGTGGCCACAGGGCTCATTCTAAAACTTAACACCCAAATTAATTAACAATAGCTAGCATTTATAGAGGCTTTAAGGTTTGAAAAGCACTTTATACATACTAACTCTTTTGATCCTCAGAACAAGGGAGGTACATGTAGATACTTAATTTCTCCATTTTACAGATGAGGAAACCAAGGCACAGAGAGATTCAGTGACTTGCTCAGGATCATACAACTGACTATCTGAGGAAGGATTTGAACTTAGGCCTTCCTGATTTCAAGTTCCTAGGCTCTATCTACTGTACCACTTAGTGCCCTACAATTATTATCACATTATAGATATAATTGTGAATGCCAATTATTATTACTAATTGATTGAAGGAGTGTTAAATAAAATTATATTGACATAATAGGATAGAGTTATACAGTAAGAAATGATGAAAATAGGGATTTCAGAGAACTATGAAATGATATCCATGAACTGATGAAGAGTAAAGCAAGCAAAACAAGAAGAAAAATATACAATAATGACTACGGTAAAGCAATTTAAAAGGACACATAAAGAAACCCCATCCTCAGTAATAATTTTAGTTCTGGAGAATACCAATCTACATTCTTCCCCTTGGTAGAGAAACAGGAGACTATTTTATTGAATACTTCCTACATGCAAGTCCCTAGAGGATTTTCCATGGGAGCTAATTTGCAATTTTCTAATGTAGATTAGAAGAAAATAATTTTTTAAGGATCCAAGGTTAGAAGCCCAATTTCATCTTAGCTCTTTGTGATTCACTGAAGCCCATATAGAACACAGAATCATCAAATTCACCAATTATAGAGAGCCACTTTGGTACAAGCTCCATCATCATCATCATCATTATCATTGCCACTTGGATACAAATCCACTTCTGGAATCCTCTCTTGAAAATTAAATGAGATAATATTTGTAAAATGCTTAACACAATGTTGGGCACATAGTAAGTACTTAATAGATGCTTATTTCCTTCCTTCCTTCCTTCATGAAGGTAAGGATACCGAAACTACAATCTAACATGATGGAACTTTATTTTCCTTTCTAACTGAATTCAGAGCAGCTCAACAATAGAAAGAATTAGGTTTATTCTGGAGAGTAATATGGAACTATGCCCACAGGACCGTCATACTATGCATATGTTTTGATATCCAAAAGAAATCATAAAAAAGGAAAAAGGATCCACATGTGCAAAAATGTTTGTAGCAGTTCTTTTTGTAGTGGCAAGGAATTGAGTGGATACCCATCGGTTGGAAAAGGGCTGAATAAATTATGTTATATGAATGCTATGGAATATTGTTGTTCTATAAGAAACTATCAGCAGGATTATTTCAGAAAGATCGAGAGACTTACATGAGCTGATGCTAAGTGAAATGAGTAGGACCAGGAGAATATTGTACACAGCAATATCAAGTTTATGTGATGATCAAATTCTAATGAAAGTGGCTCTTTTAAACAGCAAGGTAATTTAGGCCAGTTCCAATGGTCTTGTGATGGAGAGAACTATCTGCACCCAGAGAGAGGACTAAGGGGACTAAATGTGGATCACAATATAGTATTTTTATTTTTTTGTTGTAGTTTGCTTGCATTTTGTTTTCATTTTCATTTTTTCCTCTTTTTGATTTGATTTTTCTTGTGCACTATGATAATTGTAGAAATATGTATGGAAGAATTGCACATGTTTAACATATATTTGATTACTTGCCTTCTAGGGGAAAGTATGGAGGGAAGGAAAAGAGAGAAATTTGGAACATAAGGTTTGCAAGGATGAATGTTGAAAACTAACAATGCATATGTTTTGAAAATAAAAGGTTTATAAAAAGACTTAGAACTTATCTTTCTGTCATCATAGTAGGACCTATCACATAACAGACACTTAATACTGACTGATCTCTTCAATCAATCATTAGGATATTAGAACAGAATCTCAGATCTGGGTCTCTTTAAGATTAGCGTGGGAAAGGGATCAGGGAAAACTTTTGATTACCAAGAGACAAAACAAATGTGAGATAATTTATCCCTCTTGTTAATAAAGCTCTGGGCTCCATCTTAGGCTGGGGTTTTCTCAACCCTAAAACAAATGGTTCAATAAAGGGATCTCAATATTCATTCTACCCCATTCTGAAAGGCCAATCATGGCCATCAAGGTCTGATTGGAAGTCTTGCCACTAATACAACATGGCCGTGACATTAACTTCTCAGTGTCCTAAGCAACTCTAATATTATAAGTTACAGAGATGATCTATATTGATAGAGGAAATTTCTAGATTTGGAATGGAATAGAATATTGCAACAGGTTTCATATAGGTCTCTCTCTGCTCTAATCAATCTTCCACTCAGTGGCCAAGGTAATTTTTTTGTTTGTTTTTTGTTTTGTTTTAACTTAAAGCATTTCTTTATTGAATGACTACATCTAGCTATATATTGGGTTATACAAGTGCATTAATTTTTAAAATATTTTCATATTAGTCATGTTGAGAGAGAAAAATTAGAACAAAAGGAAAAACTCTGAGAAAGGAAAAAAAGGGGGGAAAAAAACAAGGAAAAAAACCCCAGTAAAAACAGTATGCTTCAATCTGCATTTCCATAGTTCTCTCTGGATGTTAATGGCATTTTCCACTCAAAGTTTATTTATTGCCTTAGATCACTAACTTGCTAAAAAGAGTTAAGTCTATCATAGTTGATCATCCAAAGTGATATTTCTAAAGCATAATCTGATCATTTGACCCCTCTCTCCTTCCGACTCAAGGATGTCTGGAATCAAATTCTGTGTTTGTCATTCAAAGCCCTTTTTAACCTATCCCTTCCTCCCTTTCTAATATTCTTATACATTACTCCCTTTCATGTATTTTGCAATCCAGCTCATTGGTTTAATTGCTGGTCTTTGTACACAACAAATGTCCATACTTGGAATGCTCTGTCCCTTACTTTTTCTATTTAGTGTCCCTGGTTTCCTTCCAAACATGACTCAAATTCCACCATTTTTAGGTGACTTTTTCTGCTTCCCTAACTGCTCAAGCCTTCTGCCTTCAGATTACCTTCATATACTCTGTATATAAAATCAATGAGCATTTATTATTGTTTCTTGTTGCTGGTTCTTCGTTTTCAAAGAGACTAATGATATCTCTATGTACCATTCTCTATGCTAAGTGTTAGAATACAAAGAAAAGCAAAAAACAGTCTCTGTTCCAAGAGAGCTCTCCTAGATTTTTACATATTCTCTCTCTCATTAGCATGTATGCTCCTTGAAGGCCAGGGCTGTGTTTTGGATTTTGTTTTTGTTTTTTGCCTTTCTTTGTATCTTGAGTGTTTAACACAGTGCTGAAACATAGTGGGCACTTGATAAGTGTTTGTTGACTGTCTGTAGCCTTGATCCCGTGTTCTTAACCTCCTCTTTATACAAATACCCTAAAAATTTTAGGGGTAGTCAAGAGAGTTCATTGTTTCCTTTGTTTATCCCTCTGCTTCTGCCCTCATTTTATTTCCCTTACTTTCTTCCTGACACAGCTCAAATCCCATCATTCTCAAGAGGCTTCTCCTGGTCTCCCTAGCTGCTAATGCCTTCCCCTTTCAGATGATCTTCATATGTTCTGTACAAGTAGGTGTGCCCTCCACACTAATACTGAAGCCTGTGTAAGTTCACTGTCTTTATTAGAATGCTATATTGTTTTGGAGGGTTGAAAGCAGATCTAGAAGTACTTGATGCAGAAGCAATAAAAAGAAAAACTTATGGAAAATTGTAAAAAGAAGAAAGGCAGGAGAGCTGATATGAGACTTTCTGGATAAAAACAAATTGTCTAAATTAGGTTTCCTTACCCTTTCTCAATGTTCGATCTTATCAGAGGACAGAGAAATTGGCAAGAATGGTGGGGAGGGCTTAGAGAAACTACCAATCCTTGACTACATCCTTAAAAAATCTTTTTTCACTATAGATTTGATTTATTCTTTATACCTCAGGCTCTTCTTTGGGCTAACAGTTGGATCTGCAGTGAATGTGGAGCTAAATTTTGTCCTTGAAGAACTGTTTTGCAAGATGCAGTGGAGGCACACCCCCTGCAGGAGGGCTGTTTGGTTCTGATGATTCTTAGGAAAGATGGATTATATCCTGACATTCTGCAGACCTGAAGTTCAAGTGATGTGAAAAGGTTCTTCGGTAGGGGTGGACCATGGCCCAACCTGGAAATGCTTAAAAATGCAAATCCCAGGTATCAGAGCCAATCTATGGGGACAGTTGTCTGAAGATCCTTCATCATGCATCTATCTACTGCCTGCTCTTTTGTTGTAAGACATTATGGGCAGGGGAACATATCCTGAAAGTCTAGTCAGCATTAGGATTTGGCATTTTTACCGGGGTGATCTAGCCTTTACTCCTGATACCTTTTGATCTTATTTGAGACATCCTTTTTTTTCTTTCACAATAGTCCCATGAACAATTTGAATCAGAAGTGATGGCTGCAAAACCAGCTTTTGTTTTGTTAGCTGCATAACCCAGCTCTCAATTACCTTGCCTTAAATTGAAGAGGTTGCAACTAGATGGCTCATAAAAACTCTGCAGGCTCCAAGTTTATAATCCTAATGAAATGCTTGGGCAACTAGGTGACACAATGGATAGAGAGCCAGCTGGACCTAGAGTCAGGAAGACTCATCTTCCTAAGTCCAAATATGCTCATCCAACTTATCCTGGGCACCTCATTTCACCCTGTTTCCCTCAGTTTCCTCATCTGTAAAATGAACTAGAGAAGGAAATGGCAGTATTTTTGCCAAGAAAAACTCTCAAATGGGGTCATGAAGAGTCAGATGTGACTGAAATGACTGGAAATAAACAAATGAAATATCTTTGTCACTGGCCACTTTATCTGCTATGACCATCATTTCTTCCCCTATGTGCAAACATCATGCAACATTCCATTTTTTTCCCTTATATGTGGCAAATATAGAAGAAACCCTTTAGTGAGATCCCTCCAGTAGTTTTATTGTGTAAAAATACTTTCATTTAACATTTAGACGTCATTGTCTAAATTTTATTGCCTAAATTATTTTCGTCTAAATGGTCTGTTAAAATTTAAACTTTATTTTAGATTTAAATTTAAACTTTGTTGTATAAAATATTCGAATATAAAAAATACTTTATTTCAAAATATAAAAACAATTCTTAGTTAGGGGCTGCATAAAAAACAGGAAGAGAGCTGGATTTGGCTGACATGCCATAGGTAGTTTGCCAACCCCTGCCTTAGGATGCCAGATTTAGAGAATGCTATATTTAGAGACGCTAAGAGTACTTTCAGTCCTTCAGTAGCATAAAAACAATAACTTAACACCCAATTAGAAAAATAATTAGTTAAAGTAAGAAACTACTAGTTAGAATAGGGTGAATTTTTTTCCTTTCACTATCTTCCTCTTTGACCCATGATTTACCACTTGAATTAATGGCAAATTAATGCTTCATGACTTTGCCCCAGGTACAACAATTTCTTATGGTTCTGTTATTGTTGTTGTTGTTGTTGTTGTTGTTGTTGTTGTTGTTTTTATTATCCAAGTTCTTTCTGTAGAGTTCAATGGGCCCTGGACAGATTTCTGTCATTTTCTCACATTCCTTCAAGACAGATTTCTCCCCTACACCTGTTCTTTCTAATTTCACAATTTCTATCAGCACTACCATGTGACCATCCTCAAATGTTCAAAACTTGGGTATTATCTTCTGCTCTTTGAATTCTCTCATCTTTCATATCTAATCATCAACAATCCTTTGGATTCTATTCCTGTAACACTTCTTAAATATGCTCCACCCTCCCTATTCCCATTATTTTACACTAGTACCAAACCCTCATTATTATACATGTGAATTATTATAAGAGTTCATCATCTTTTATAATAGCCCTGAATTTTATCATCTTTGCATTTTGTTCATGCTATTACCTGTTTGGAATGTCTTTCCCACTCCATTCCCAGTTTGATAAACTCCTACTCATCCTTCAAAGCCCAATATTACCTCTTCCAAGAAGCCTTCCCATATTTCCCTAATCAGTTATGACCTTTCCTTCCCTTTATATCTGGAGCACTTTGTTTTTATTTCTCTTATACATGTACATATTTTTAATTAGTATAGCATTTGTTATTGATTACTTGTTCATTTGTGTCTGATTCTTTGTGGCCCCATTTGGGGATCTTCTTGGCAAAGATACTATAGTGGTTTGCCATTTTCCTTTCCAGTTCATTTTGCAGATGAGGAAACTGAGGCAAACAGAGTGAAGTCACACAGCGAGTCATGAAGATGAATCTTCTGATTTCAAGTCCAGTGTTCTATCTACTGTTCCTAGTAGATCATAATTAATGTTACTATGTATGGGTGTGTAAATATATGTGTGTGCATATGTGTATATGTATTATCTATTCTTATTAAACTACAAGATTCATGGATCAAAAAAAGAGAGAATAATATTTATCATTTATATAACATCTACTATGTACTAGGCAGTGTGCTTTCTAAATACTACCTTATTTGATCCTTACAATTCTATGAGGCAGCTATTATTATTATCCCCATTTGATAATTGAGGAAAGTGAGAGAAACAGATATTAAATAATTCACCCAAATGTCCATCAATAAGATAATGGCTAAACACATTATGTATATGATTATGATGGAATACTAGTGTTATAAAAAATGACAGAAGATGATTTCAAAAAAGCCTGTGAAGACATATATGAACTGATACAAATTAAAGTGACCAGAACTAGAATATTGTAACAGTAAATAAATAAAACATTAATGACAATATTAGAATGATGATCAACTGTGAAAGACTTAGCTACTGTCAATACAATGTTCCAGAAAAGTTCCAAAGGATCCATGATGAAAACTACTATCTATTTTCAAAGAGAGAATTAATGAACTCTGAGTATAGACTGAAATATACTTTTTGTCTTTAAATTTTTTTTACTTTTTTTTCAACAGGGCTAATATGGGAATATATTTTGCATATTGGGTTTCATATTGTTTGCCTTCTGAATGGGTGGAGAAGAAGATGATGGAAGGGAGAGAATTTGAAACTTAAAAAACAAATGCTAAAAAACAAACAAACAAAGAGATAAATAAATAAATTTAGAAACTCAATCAAAGTCACACAACAACTAGTCATAGGCCTGAGGTAGAATTTGAACTCAAGCCTTGTTCAGGTAGAATTTGAACTTTAACTCTTAGCTGCCTAAGGCATGGGAAGATCCTCCCCACTCTCCGTTTTGCAAAGATGACCAGAAGTCTTACACACTGCACATATCTTCAGATTCTATGTATCAATCAGTTAGTCTGATTCCCCCCTTCCTTTTTTCTTTTTTGACTTAAAAAATGCTATGTATTATATGGGATAGATCTTTAGGAAGAGAAGAATAAAAAAACTGAGGGAACTATGGTTATGTAAAACAAAAAAGACTTCATTAAAAATGTATTTAAAAAACAAACAAACAAACCAATAAGTTCCAAAATGGCAGAAACTATCTTAATTCATCTTTATGTCTCCCTGGCTCCGTGAAGCAAAGATCTTCAAATGATAGGATGATTGATCTAAAAGAGCCCTCTTTAGTCAATCTTGTCCCACCCCCTTATTTTACAGATGAGTAAACTGGGAGTTCAAGCAGCTTACCCATCGTCACACAGCTAGCCTTAGAAGGACATGAACCCAGGGCCTGACTCCAGTGCTCTTTTCTTTTGCCCTACCTGTTTGTTAGGGCAGTAAGGTGGCATGGTGGATAGAGTGCCAGTGATAGTCAGGAAAATCTGAGTTCAAATCTAGCCTCAGATATTTATTAACTATGTGACCCTGAGTAAATTACTTCACTCTATTTGTCTCAGTTTCCCCAACTGTAAAGTGAGCTGGAGAAGGAAATGGCAAATCACTCCAGTATCTTTGCAAAAAAAAAAAAAAAACTCCAAATGGGGTCACAAAGAGTGGGACACATGTGAAACAATGAACAACCTGTTTTCTGAATTAAGTTGAATTCTTCTCTCTTCATCTACCAAACCCAACTTGCTAGAAGAAGACTTAGATTGAATCTCCTGCATTCCCCACATGGCATTCCAGTCTATTTTCCTCATATCACCATCCCACATTTGAACACTGTGTACATCCCACCTCCCTCCAAATTGTGTATTGGTGCTCTGGCCATCTGGTTCCATGGAGATCAAATATGGGGAGGTTCCCATTGGTTTTGAGTTCCTTGAGAAAATTAGGACCAGGAGAGGGATCAGTTACAGGTCCAGTTGTTCTTGTCATTTATCACCCTCATCTCTAACTTCCAGGTCACAATTGTCCTAAGTATCTAAGATAGGTTACTAGGACTTAGATTAGCTTCAACTAAAATAGAATACAATTAAACTTTTAAAGCCAAATGAGCTGCTAATAGAAGCCTTGCACAGTGACTCCCACAGAGTCATGCACAAACATCACCAGATATGCTCAGGGAAATACATATACACAAGATAAAACATAGGGATTCCAGAAAACAACAGAGACATCTCCAGGCACTTGCAACTGCTGTAATTGATTGGCACCCATCACCAATTAATCTCCAATGATTGCTTAACTCAAGAGCCTTGATTACAGCTTTGCATAATTAAAAAATGTCAAAAGACAATTAGCAGTAGGAGAAAAAGAAAAAATTATTAATCATAGTATATTGATGGGAGTCTGCTCAATCTCCAGGAATTGGTTCTGTCATTGATCACGACCATTTAAGAGGTAAATACAAATAAAGCTCATTTAGAAAACTCATCAGGAAACAATGTAAATTGAGGAAATTAGGACAGTTTCCAATTTTCTTGTGATTTTCACAAAGTTTTTTTCTTTTCACGAAGTTCAAATGAGCTTCTAGAATGGCATGTTTTACTTGGAGAAGACAGTATTTGTGGAATAGTAAACAGACTATTGGGCTTATATTCAGGAAGGCAAGAATTCAAATCTATCCTCTAATACTTTAACATTTACCTCTAAGTGTATTGGGCAGCTGCCTAGGGTTTATGTTCAAGGTCAAATTATGATATATGGAAAGTAAGAGTTTTCCATGTTGGGAAACCCTTCTTCTGACAAAATCAAAGGTCCTGTTTCTAGTCTTTAATACCTGCACACTGAAGGGGCTCATCTTCCAGTAATGAAGAATGAAGGCTCTAATAGGTTGTACATTCACATCTGTATGGGGTAGAAATTGAGACGAAACATGAGTGCAATTTAAAATCTTCCTTTTTCCATCACTGTTGCCACGACTAAGAAGATTCAACATCAGGGTTTCTCAGAGCAAATCATTCTCATCACTGCTAATTTCTATTCACTCTTCTTACAACCAGTAAGATTCAGCTATGGTGGGAGTCAAGAATGGGAGAAGAGAATTCATCCCAAGACTTCTCATTCACTTCCTCTAAGACTCTTCACTACAAAAATGATCTTATTTCAGATAATCCAAGAGAGAAGAAAATGACAGCTAAGACATCCCATGGGTCAATGGTCCTATTTTAATTAACTGCCTTCCCCCCAGCAGAAATTGTTGTTGCTTTGATGAGGATGACTAAAATCCTCAAGAGAGCAGCATGGCATAATAGATAGCATACTGATCTTAGTTTCAGAGAGGGGATTTAAGGAATGCAGTGGCTAGAGCTCTAGTCAGGAGTACTTGAATTCAAATCCAGCTTCAGATGCTTACTAGCTGTGCAATTTTGGGCTCCATCCTATTCCACCCTGTTTTTCTCAGTTTTCTCACTGAATTGGAGAAGAGAATGGCAAACCATTCCAGTATCTTGGCCAAGAAAACCCCAAATGGAATCATAAAGAGGCAGACGTGATTGAATAACAACATGGGTTCAAATTCTTCTTCAGATACATTATCTGTGTGATTTGGGAAAGTCACTTAATTTCTCTAAATCTTTAATTTTCTTATTTATAAAATGAAGGAATTGAACTCAATGGCTAGCTTTAGATCTAAGATTCTGCCGTTCTATGTGGACACTTCATCATATTGTCAAGCTGGTTCTTAAAAGCTAAGCTCTAGAGAGCCTATCAAGCTAAAAAACCTTTGAATGTGGACCTGGAAATTGATCACTTAATCAAACAAGAATTAATAAGTATCTGTTGTGTTCTAGGCACTATATTGTGTGCTGGGGAGATTCTTACCACCTATCTTTCCCCTTCTATTCACAGGCAGCTAAACAGAACCAGAAGAAATCACAAAACACAGGTTGAATGGATCCACTATAACTTTATACTAGCTCTTGATAATTTTCAGCCTCTGCCCATCTACTGATTCTTTCCCCAGTGTCTACAAACATGCCCAAGTCTCCTCCATCAAAAACAAAATCTTGAGATCCTACCATGCCCTCCAGTTATTATCCTACAAGTCACTTCTCCTTCTTGTTGATTGATAGAAACACAAAAAATGAAACAATTCTAAATCTAAGGAGCTACATTTTAATGAGGGAAACTAGTGTATGTATGCATGTGCATATGTATATAAACATGCATGTATTCTCATACAGTGTGTATATATACATACATGTATACATATTATATGTGCGTATATACACACATAGTCTCTCCTTCTTACTTAATTGACTTTAATGAATATCTTAAGAGAGGAAAAGCACTTCCAAAGGATGGGGCTTTGCTGTTCACATTCTTGGTCCAAAATTCTGATCTAGAAGTTGATTGGGTGGTATCAGGTAATTGTGGTGTCAGGAAAAATTGTGTTCAGAATCTTACTCTGATTCTGATTAGCTATCTGACTCTGTATCACCTAATCACATGCATGCATGCATGCACATACATCTTCACACATATGCAGTCACACATAACAGCATACATGTTTGCACACGTGTTTGTATATATGTCTACATTAATATATGTGTTACATACTTGTGTGTGGTATGTGGTCATTTTCGGAGAGAACCAGTGACATCACAAGATAATATCTTGATTCGAATTGGATTTGAATGAGGCAGAGTTGCACAAAGTTATCAGCCTTATTTTCTCTTCTAGAGTTATCAAGTCCAGTTGCAAGTTAAGTTAAGATGACCGGCAATGGCCTAGGATGCAGTGGATGACCATGGAGTCTTTAATATCTGACCAAGCTCTAAGTGCTTCACAGGCTGCATCAGCTGCCTTTGTGGATATTGGAAAACACTTTTCCAAATTGTGAATGTGTGTGTGTGTGTATGTGTTCAGAATAGTAGAAAGAACACTGGATTTAGAATAGGAAGAACTGGGTTAAAATTTTGACAGTGTCATTTACTAGCTGTTTGATCCTGAACAAATCACTGAATGTCTTGGGTTTGCCATCTGTAAAATGAGGATGTTGGACTCAATGACTTCTAAGATTTCTTCCAGAATGAAATTTAAAATCCTTGGACATTTGTTATTGTTCAGATATATTTTAATCATGTCCAACTTGTTGTTCAGACATATTTTAGTCATGTCCAACTTGTTGTTCAGACATATTTTAGTCATGTCCAATTCTTCATGATTTTCTTGGCAGAGATTTGCCATTTCCTTTTCCAGCTCATTTTACAAAAGAAGAAACTGAGGCAAATAGGGTAAAGTGACTTGAACAAGGTCACATAGCTGGCAAATGTCCAATGCCAGATTTGAATTCAGGTCTCCCTGGCTCTACTTCTAGCACTCTATCTACTATATCACCTAATTTCCCTGATTCTAGGGCTGGATAATCTCAAAGATTGCTTCTGACTCTAATCTTTTGACTCTCATCTTAAAGAGAGACAGTGTTGACTGTTGGAAAGATATAACAAAATGAGATTCCTTCTAACCAATGGAAGCTAATGCTTATGGAATGAGGGAACCAGTAGGAAACAAAGAAAAAAAGCAAGATGGATGTTTTTGAGGGGAAAGAGAAAGTAAAAAGGACAGCATTAAGATAGAAGTACCAATGTTAACTCCATGAAAACCTTCCAAAACAGAAAACAAGTCGTATGGAACCTCAATTTCCTCCTCACTACAATAAAGTAGCTGAAGTTGAGGATTGCTAAATCACTCTTCAGCTGTCACAGGCCAGGATTCTAGGCCTGTATAATTCAAAGAGCAGATGCCCTGAGAAAAAGCTAGCATCTCTGAAGTCTTGTAGACATTTTAAAATAGTACTCTACGTGAGAATAAGAAATAGAGCATATAATATTCTAGTCTTAGAACTTCAACTGAGACCTGGGGAAGACCTTCCTAAATTGGAAGGAAAAGGTCACTCACTGCATCCTAGGCTATCACTAGAAATTTTGACTTTAGCCTTGCCCCTGGATTTCAATGGCTCTGGAGAAAAATGAGGCTGATGACTTTGCACTCATATCCAATTCACTCTCAAGACATTACCTTCATTATATAATTGGTCCTCTTTGAGAACAAATGATGAACAACAATAAATAGTTACTTCCAATTTGCCATTTCTAGAAAATAGAGGGAGGGAAAATAGGGGAAAAGAGAAGATGGAAGAGTCTCTCATCCTGATTTAATTTAATTTAGTGAATCTCTTAGGAAAGGAAAAACACACCTAAATGATGGGACTTTACTATTCTCATTCTTAGTCCAAAGCTACTGAACTAGAAGTTGGTTAAGTGGTGCTTTTTTCTTGACTCCATAGTCAAGAAGACCTGAATTCATAATCTTGACTCTGATATAGTCATCTAACCATCTTCCTTCTTCATGGGAGCAAAATGGGGATAATAACAGTATCTATTTCATAGGATTTTTGTGAGGATAAAATCAGAATATAGATCTGAAATACTGCCAACTTTAAAGTGCTATATAAACATTAACTATTATTACCCCTAGAGATTTTCTTTGATTTTATAAAGTACATGAACATGATTTCCTTGCCCCCATTTTTTTTTTTTGCACACGGTCAGAACTGCTATATAGTCTTCCTAACTCTTAACTCTTGCATTTTCATGCATCAAAGATCTTCCCATACATTTTAATGTGGAAATTTATTAATATACCTAATGGTTCCAACAGCCAAATGACATACTAGGAAATAGAACCTGACAGGCTTGGCTTTGCTTCTGTATTTTTAAATTCCTTGATAAATTTGAATGATTACAGGGTACTCTCAGTAATACCCTCATAGCCAATAAATAAATAAATAAATGCAGCTCTCTGACAGAAAGAAGGAAACTCAATCAAGATCTCCATTGGCAGGAACAACTCAAATGATATAGCCACTATTCAGGGGAAGAGGCTACATTTCCTGCTTTACCTCTGACTACCTCGTCTAATTAAGCAGATCCTACATGAAACCCAGTCTTCAAAGAAACCTTCCCTTCACTAACACATGCAGACTTTCAGCACCTTTGGAGGGATTTTGATTTGCATAATCTTAGAAGGGGAAGAAGATAGTTAGTGAAAGAGTCTCAGTAGAAAACTGATTGCTTTCAAGGGCTTAAAACAAAATCTGGTAAAGATGCAAGCCAGTTATGAGAAGACATTGTTTTTCTAACTATTTATTAAAATCTTTAATTATAGTCCCTCTCCCACCCCCCTCCAAAAAAAAATCCTCTTAAATGGTTGTCTGATTATGTGTCTGATACAAACACAAAAAATGAATTTACATTCTAATGGGGGAGGCATGTGTATATAAATACACAATATGTACAAATATGTATACTGAGACATGCATACCTACATATACATAAGTACACATACATATAATAGTGGAAAGAGCATTTAATTTAGAAAATTAGGACCTAAAACTTTGCGTCTGCCACTTACTAATCTTGGATCTTTTGGTAAGCCATTATAATGGTCCTTTTCATTTTCAGTTTCTTTATTTGGAAAATGAAGAAGCTCAATGAAGTCAGGAAGAGTTAGAGTCGAGCAGTATTCACTTTTCAAAAATGATCTACTGAGCTAAGAATCTGAGTGGCTGAGGATATAACTGAGTGGTTTTTTTCATAATGCCATCTGGGAGGAGTTCAGAACTTCTTGAAAACAAATCCTCTGAATATTTCAGGGAAAGAGAAGCCATTCATTACTGGGTCCACTTTGCAGCCAGAAAAATTGAGCTGATTGTCTCTGAAATCACTTGGACAGTTAATGAGTGGTAACAGCCAGAAATGGAATCTAGGTCTTATTCCCTGTGTGTTGTATTTTATAATCATACCGCCTTGGAACTGGTAGTTGGATATAGATAGATATGTGATTATGCCCACATGGCCATCTGGAGTTTGTCCATGGCTGATTAGCCATGCCCGAAGGAGAGTCTGAACTATCCCTGAGCAAATTTATTTTTTTAAAGTAGTGAGGGTTCTGGAGGTGTCTAAGGTAGTGATAGCTAAAGTGCTTTTTAAAAAAATTGCATCCTTATCAGTAAAAATATTTTGAGAACATACCAAATATATATACTGATTTATTTATAAAATTATACATACTTATTTACATAGATATATATTAATGTAAGACTTATAGAAATATAATAGAATGTTGTAAATTCGAATTCAAAAATAGAAATTTTTAAAAGATGGGATAAAGATGAAATTATATATTTGGTCTTAGGGTTAAGAAAAAGACCCTGTAGTTTTTTAGTAAGAGAGAGATAATGGATGAATCTGGATTTTAGCAAAATCATTTTGGCATCTGTGTGGAGAATGGATCTGAGAGGAGAGAGATTGGGAAACCAATGAAAAAGTTATGCTGTATTGATGAGAGGTGGATGAGAGTCTGGATTACTAGTAGTCCTACAAGTGGAATGAAAGGGATGGAGATGAGAGATGTTTGTGAGGTAAAGATGCCAAGATTTCACAACGGAGGGAAGTATGTGGATTGAGGGAAAGTAAAAGGATAGAAGGTAATTTAAAGTTTGTGAAAGTTCCCTGATTAGACAGAAGTTCAGAAGGAGGGGAAGTGGTTTCTTAAATAATATAATAAAATCCACTCTGCTGATTACAAACCATCCAAATCTGCTCATCCTACACTAACTCATTCTCCTATTGAAAATATGAAATAGTTTGGGTGAGATGCTGAGGAGGAAACCAAGTATAAAAGCAGCTAGAGATTGCAGTGGATAGAGTCCTGGGCTTATAGTTAGGGACACTTGAGTTTTATTCCTCCCTTAGAAATATAGTAGCTGAATGATCCTAGTCAGTTCACTTAATCTCTCTCAGCCTCAGTTTCCCCACCAAAATGAGGACTTAATCACTTCCAAGATCTTTTCTGGTTCTAAATCTATATAGTATCTTACTTCTCAGCTGCTGGTTGGGGTGGAAAGTATAAAATTTAGGATTTGGGATGAGATCCTTAGGTGATCTAGGGAACAAAGTGTGGGGAGACAAGAGAAATCTTGCCTTTGTTGCTATTTTGTTGTGAGGGACCCATCCTTGAGGCCAATAGGTAGATGCAGACATTTGGGGGAGCCCTGACTATGTAGTAGTAAGTTGGACTGGAGTCAAGGCGCCAAAGGCAATCATAAAAAGGATGAGATTATCAACCCTGGAATTGATAACATAACCCTTAGCATCATATACCCAAGAAGGCCTCTCTTTTTGAAGACCTAAGGTAGGAGAGGTGGGGCACCAGGCAGTATCAGGCAGTTTGTCCCTTTGAGAAGCATCCATGGTATAGTGGAAAGAAGCCTAGATTAAAAATTAAGATGCAAATGTCAGAAATCACCATGCTATTTACTAGCTGTGAAATGTTGAACAAGTCACTTTCTACCCTTCTGGATCTGTTTCATTATCTTTTTTTTCTTTTTTTCAAAATGAAGATAATATCCAAGGTCCTTTATAAGTCTCAGATACTTTAGTAATAATAAAAATGATAATAATTGATATTGCTTTTCTCTTCTGGTGTGGTTACAGGGAACTATGGTACAAAAACTCCCTCTCTCATGCAGAGCCACAGTATTGCTGTAATTTATACAATTATAAATTTGTAATTTATAGACTTAGAAAGGTGACTGACTCCAAAGCCAGCCATTTATCTACCACCACCTAGCAGGGGTCCTCAAACTTTTTAAATAGGGGGCCAGTTCCCTGTCTCTCAGACAGTTAGAGGGCCGGACTATAGTAAAAACAAAAACTTTGTTTCATGGGCCTTTTAATAAAGAAACTTCATAGCCCTGGGTGAGGGGGATAAACGTCCTCAGCTGCCGCATCTGGCCCGCGGGCTATAGTTTGAGGACCCCTGATTACTGTCTCTCAAATGACATTGACAGAGCAATTTAAAATTTGCAGAAGGCTTACATATACTATTTCATTTAAAACTCACAGAAGCACTGTGAACTGGATACCATGATATTTTTAATTTATCAGAATCGAGTTTTGAATTCATGTCTATCACAGATTTAGATCTAGTAGGAACTCTCAAGGGCCATCAAGGCCAATGGCTTCATTTGAAGATTAAAAAACTGAGGCACAGAGATGGCAAATGGCTTGTATCAGTTCACACCACAACTGGGTGAGATCTGATCCTGGTTCTTCCTGATTCTAAGACCAATGTTCTGATTTGGAATCCAGAACTGATTTGGTGATTTGAATTTGTTCTGATGAGGGAACCCAACAAAGACCAGGGTTTTAATCAATTTGAGAATCTAAACTCTCCCTGCTAGGAAAAGCAAACCTGCCACGGAGTTTGCCACTGACCCAGAGGCTTCAGCCGCCTCCTCCTCCCCCATGGCATGCTGCAGAAGGTCAGACTTCAATAAATATTTGTTGATTGATTGATGCAACCAGGACACCTGGCTCTTTAATCACAGCTGTGAGACTGGTCCCCCCCCCCCCCTCTCTCCTTTCTCCCATCCTCTACATACACAAACAATGATGCATTTGATTGAAAAACTGAAATAAGCAATTGGGCATCTCTGAAGGCCAGACCTTGTGGGAGGTGCTCCCCTGGCTCCACCTAAGCTGGACCCCCATGTTTGACAGTCAAGAAACAGTGACTGTCACATTCCTGTCTTGCTTTTACCTTGGCCACCCACACAGTAGGGGTCATGCAGAAATATAAACAACAGTGATAACCTCCTCTAGGAAGGAAAAGAAAAAAAGACCATAAATCACAGTGGGATGTTTCTGGGTTTGTTTAAAAAAAAATAAAAGATGTAGGCTGAGCAAATCAAGTCCTTCGTGTTATTTTGTTGGTCCAAATCACTGAACACCAGCTGCTGAAAATATCCTGAAAGCCTGCTGGTAACTGTTTGGAATGTCTAAAAGACAAGTCTAGATGTCCTATGTGGAACTGAGGGGTGACAAAAAGGTCTCTTGGAAGTTAGAGAGATCTGGATCTTCCCTTCTGCAGCCATAGGAAGTACCATGGAGAATATCCTGGCCCAGATGAGATCCTTTCCCTCAGAGGATAAATCTACTAGAATAATGCTACGATTCTTTCCCATTCTGGCATTCTAAGAGTCCATGTGATTATACATACAACATGTGTACGTGTATATACACACATACATCACATAACAACACATAATATATAATTTATATATGCACATGCACACACATGTTTGTTTGCATATATACATAAATACACGTGCAAATTTATACACACATACATAGCCATACCCATATACACTATTATATATACACACATCTATACCTACACACAATTAAACACATACACACACACACAGATGCACTTATATGTGCATCTATATGTGTGCATGTGTGGTATGTGTCCATATCTATATTTATACATACATATATTCATGTAGATACAATGCTTATACACACATTTATACACACACACACATATGTATACAGATACACACATACGCACATTCCAGGGTCGATGGATGGTATACCAACATCTCCCTGGATAGAATATAAACTCTATGAGGGCTGGTATTGTTTCATTTTTGTCTTAGCATTCCCAGTGTCTGACATAATGCCTGATATAATATGCTCAATATATGCTTGTTGATAGACTGAATGATAATTAACCTGAGACTAAAAGCTTAGAGTAGATCATTGAAAGAGGGGAAGGGAATATACATCTGTGTCTTTGAAAAACAAGAGTCCTCAGAGAATTATGTTGAACTTAGCACAATATACATCCTCTTTTCTAATATTTTCCTCAAGATTTTCCGTCCTGAGACACCAAAAGCTTCTCCACTTTGCATTTTAAGAAAGGAAAACAAAATAAAAACTGTATAGTCTTTCTCTGGGATACAAATTATCTTTCACACTGGTATGACTTGCAAGGATTATTTTGCATTAGTATTCCAAGTATATTTCGCTATCTTTTTTATTTGAGGGTAGAAGGGGAGATTTTGTATTTACCCTAAGATCATAAATTTAGAGCTGGAGAGGACCTTAGAAGAACATCTAGTCTGATTCCATTTTATAGAAAAGGAAACAGTACATGACTCCCAAGTTCACATGTGACTTCTCCCAAGGTCATAGAGATATTAAGTGAAAAAAATCTGAATCTGAACCCACCTCCTCATACTCCAAAGGCTGTTTTGTTCTCTTTCCTTCCAAGTATACCATAATGATTTTCTGGCAGTTCAGTTCCAGAGAAAGTTAAGAAAACCAGCTTCCATCCTCATGAAATCCAGAGAAAGAATGAGGGTACTGACTTGGGATTTTGACCCCAAGACAATGAAATTTAGAGAGGGTTGATAAACACTTCTTTTTATGGATGACAAAACTATAGTCATAAGCAGGTGAATTCCATAGCTAGTTGGTGACAGCCTTGCAGGAAAATCAGTGAAGACAGAACATTTTGGGGGTTTGGGTTTGGGCTTTTTCATGGAGATAGCAGAAGGTCAGTGTGGCTGCACACACTAAGGACAAGTAGTTGGTTAGAGGTTTAAAACTAATTACTAAACTAATGATTCTTAGCATGACCTCCCCAGCTATTTCTATTTGGGGGAGGTGAGTTTGGTCAAATGACTGTTTGCCTCAGTTTCCTCAATTATAAAATGGAAATCAGCAGTACCTACCTCTCAGGATTATTTTGAGGATCAAATAATACTGGTCAAGTGCTTAGCCCAGTATATGACACATAGTAGGCACTATATAAATGCTCATCCCCTTCCCTTTACACCATCTTGTTTTTCCTTCTTAAAATATCTGTCTTCTCCATAGTTAAAGAGGTGTCTCAAGAAAGAAGGTAAAATATATTCAGCTCTACCAATGAGATAATGAATGTTATGAAGCAGAATTTAGCAATCTCCCTAATTCTGTGGGAACAGAATTGGGGGAGGAATCTGGGGCATCTTTCCAGGGATTTAATCAGATGACAAAGTAGCACAAATACTATATATCACTCTTCCACAAGCCAGAGGCAACCCCAAACAGAAAGCTCTCTGGTGCTCAATTCTCAGCCTCTGATACCTTTCTACAGCACAACTCAATATAGTTTTGTTTCTGCCTGTCACAGGCTGACTTCCCACCGGCTTTGCAGAGTGAGACATAAGTACTGTGCTAAGCTTGGTTCTAGCTTGGATGGGCAGCCCAATAACAGGTTATTCATTCTCTGAATACATGAGAGTACTTTGTTGATTGCACGTATGACAGTCTATATCAGAGGCACCCAACAAAAGTATAAATGAAAGAGCATTTATTAATCACTTACTATACTAAATACTAAGTATATAAAAATGCAATAATCCCTACCCTATAGGAAGTGACAATCTAATGAGAGTAGGAGATGTAATATTTTAGTAGCTATTAGAAGGTTTTGAAGTCTTTTGTAGCAGATCTCGAAGCCCTCTCCAAATTTTGTAAAGATTTCCATTGGGTTTCCAACCAGCAGTAGCATCTGTTTCATGCCTTCCCCTGTCCCAGTCCTCTCTCTCCAAACAAATGACTTCAGGCTTTATAGAAAAACTTTTAATTCTTCCTCATGAAGAAAATTACTATTATGATTATTATTTAATAACCAATTGTTATCCATCTTTTTCCTCATTTTGTCAGACTCCATTTCTGAAGAACAAGCAATTTCTGAAAGGTATTGAGTAATGTGATCACTCCCAGACCCTAATGAAACATTTGTTTGTTAACCAGCCTGGGCAAGGCCCCTGTCAAGTGGGGACTCACTTCTGTTTACCCTATAAACAGGAGCCAGCTTGAGCTAGATTCTCCCCAGGAGACATATCCCTCAGCCTTGCTTTTTCTTCAGCAAAGTTAGGGGTGACCTGGTCTACCAGGAGGAGATCAGACCTGGGAGAATTTGATTGAGATGGCTTTTATTTTTCTAATCAACATTGCTAGAGGCATCTGGGGCTCAAAACCAGCTTAAATTCACTAAGTATCAGAGTAGGGGTTGCCATCCCACGTGGAAGGGGGTATGCCTGCTTTCTGTAGCCAGTTTTAATCTTTCACTTCTTTAATACTGTCCAAGTACATCATTTTTGTTCCGTCCTTTGTTCTATGCTTATAAAAATATATTGCACCTTCAATTTGGGGTCTTTGGCCAAGCCAGAACCATTGACCGGCCCATACTTATTATTAGCCCAAATGCTCCTGTTAATAAGTTATAGTTTGTTTGGAGAATTGCCTCAGTTCACCCTTTTGTTTAATTTCACTCTCCACATTCACAAAAAGATTGGGGTCTGGTATAATAGCTTATTTTAAAGCAGGTTTACCCAAACAGCCAATTCTTAATTTTATCCACTAGTGGAGCAGGAGCAGAAGCTTAAATACTTCCCCCCCAAAAAAAAAATTACATTTGTTTTTGGATTGTATTTTGGTAGTGACATCTGAATATAGGTATGACTGATGAACGACAAATTCACTGAAAACATGATAAGGAATCGAGGAGACAAGCTGCCCACTCTCCATATCTTGCCCCTCTGCTCTGCCTCTCCCTGCAACCCACTCAAAAGCTGTCTGAGACTGATTTGCCTTCTTCTAAAGCTCTCTAAAAGCAAGGGAAATGGGTAAGTGCTTGGGTTTCAAAAAGGCATTTCTGCATAGGATGCTGAAGTTCGACAAAGCTGTAATTAAGCAGATGAGGTACTTTCAACAGTTAGAGCTCAGATGTCAAGTAGGCTTGCCTCAGATCACTACAAAGGCCATCCATTATCCTGCCTCTGACACCTCCTGGTTCTGTGACCTTGGGCAAAGTATTTAACTTCTCAGTACCTCTCAGCAGATCACTCTTTTCAGACTATAAATTACTGGCAAGTTCCCATACTGGGTGTTTATCACAAATCTGGACCCATCCACTATTCCGGAGGCAGTAGTGCCTCTGGAATGTCATTGTCTAAGTAATGCGCATAATGGGGTAGACAGTTGGGCTTGGAGTCACAAGGACCCGAGTTCAAATCTTATCTTGCTAGAGGTGATTGGACCTTGTCAATATGATTTAACCTTTCACCTAAGCAATTGCCTAGGATTCTTCCAAACCGTAGCTGGATGGCTTTTTGTGCTGACTCCAACGTATTTTCCCAGACTTAGTAGGATACTGGTTTTTCTCTTACATACAGCACTATTCCCCAAACTGGGCTTTTCTCTGTTCTCACTTAGAACACTTTCATTCCGGTGCCTTTGTTCTGGCTGTTCCCCAGGATAGGAATGTACTCTCTCCTTACAGAATCACTCTGTCCCTCTAATATGTAGCTCAACCAATACCTTTAAAATCCTTCTAATTCTAAATCTATGATCCTATTCACATTTAGGATGACATAGTAAATGGAGTACCAGATCTGGAATCGGGAAGACGTGAATTCAAATGTGATCTCAGACACTAACCTAAGTTACTTCACACTGTTTGCCTCAGTTTTCTCATTTGTAAAATGAACTGGAGGAAGAAATAGCAATGCACTCCAATCTCTCTGCCAAGAAAACCTCATATGGGGTCACGGAGAAATGGGCACAACTGGACAATAACAGTACCATGAAGGGCGGCTAGATGTTGCACTGGTTCTGAATTCAGGAGGACCTGAGTTCAAGTCCAAATACTTAAACACTTCGTAGCTGTGTGAGCCTGGACAAGTCACTTAACCCCAATTGCCTCAAAAAAAAAATTAACAAGTATCATGAAATTTTGATTTTCAAAGCCAGACACTAGGTTCTTAAATTTCCTAAATCTATCAAAGTCAACTACCCTTTTAAACTTAACTTTTTATTTCTTCCTCCTTCTTTTCCCAGAAAACATCAGGAACCAGTCTGGTCTGGGCCAACCTGCTCAGGCTGACCCAGTTTTTTTCAGAAGACTCCTTACATCAGGCAGTCTGCCAGCAATTCATATTAACAACAAGCAACAAATGCCAAGGGATGGAAAGATCTGGGGAACAAAGAGGATGTTAAGGTTTCAATATTGTTTACTACAAAAATAAAATTAAATGAAAATGTAGCCCACTGCAATCACTGCTTAATTGCTCCATGACAAGGGAGCAGAAAGTACAGTAATGAGAGATGGGGTTTTTTGTTCTTTTTCTCCCTTCCCCATTCTTTTAAATTTAGAGCAAGAACCTGAGTTTCATTACCTCTAGACCCAAATGTGCTTTTTTGCCAATAGTGAGAAGCATTGTAAAGAGATTGACTAGCTCATTCCTGGGAGGGCTCTTCTAAAGCATGAGCTTAAGTGAATAATAAATTACAAAGAAAAGGGTTTTTATTGATCCTGCCTGTTGCCTTAGAGGAATGGAAATGTTGAAACTAAATAGGGTTTTACTGTGCATTGGGAATGCAGGACCAGTTACTGGTCTGAGGCTTAGTGAGAAGCAGGCACCCAATCCTATTGCCACGTGGCTATCCAACACCTTCTTTGGAAGTCCTTCTTGTTTTAGGAAGCTCACAAAGAAAAGGCTTATGAGCTGAATCTTAGCCTCAAACAGTATGACCAAGTAGTGGATGCTGAGAAAATAATTGCATCTGACAGATGGGCCTGGCTTGCATCAAACAAGCCTAGGGTTAGCTATACTGGAGGGGGTAGGTGTTGGGAGTGCTAAGAGGCGAGCTGCAAAGGGAGACTGGTTCTGTAAGCAGCTGCCAGAGGTGCAAATCCAAAAATCACCCTTGTGTGCCTCTCGAGGCAAGAACTGTTGGTCTCTGCAGCCATGGCTCTGCCCTACAAACACATAATTGCGGTGATTATTACAAGAAAAAGCCACCCCTACTTAATAATAATACATCCTATTTAATAATAATAATCACTTGTATTTATGTAGAGCTTTAAGACTCACAAAACAATTTACATAGTATCTCCTTTGATCCCCCAAACCACCTTATTTCTCCATTTTAAAGATGAGGAAACTGAGACTGAGGGAAATTCAGTGACTTGGCCAGAGGGTCACACAAGTAGTAAGGATGTGTGAAGCAGAATTTGAATTTAGATCCTGACTCCAATCTAATAACTTATCCTACTTAATTAGAGGAACATAGACAGATATCTAGAAAGAGACTTTGGAGATCACTGAGTCATGATATCACTGGTTCAGAGTTAGAGAGGATCTCAGACACCATCTAATCCAACCTCTTCATTTTACACATGATGAAGTTAAGTGACTTACTCAATATGACACAACATATAGTAAGTGTGCCAGGTAGGATCTGAACCTTATCCTCTTCACCTCAACCCCCTCGTTTTCTTCTCCAAGTCAAGCAAAATTTTAATATTAATGTGCATCTAAAGTCATGTTGTTTTCTATAAGACTTTTGTTATTCCAGGCAACAGTTCAATCTCCACATCCCAAGGGCATTTTGTAAGGGTAGAACAGGCATTAATAAAAGGGATCTCAACCAGGGCTTTCTCGACAGTAAAGGAATAGAAAGAATCTTTTCCCCATTTGCTTTGCAGTGGAATCAGAGCCTGTTTGATGTATCCAAACATTTCCACTTTCCAAATGTGCGAAAATCAGAACTCAATGCATAAATTAAAAAAACACTCACAGGCAAACAAGTTATTTCTTTTCCAGAATCTAACAGCTATATGTGTGCGTGGTAGTTTTTTCTTATGCACATGCACAACAAATAAATATCCTTTTGCACAATATAAGTTTCACATTGTCTCTTGAAAATCAAACATCCTAAAAGATGGTCTTCTCAAATACTTTTTTTCCACAGTCCTAAAGAAACTATGAAATACATAGAAAAGATTCCTCAACAGAATGAATGAATTCATACCTGCTGGTATAAATCTAGTACCTTCTGGATTAAACCCTAGGAGAGGTAGTTTGGGGGTATTTAGAAGCATTATTACATTGTGAATCATCTGACAAGATGGAGTGCTCTGAACAAGGAAGAATTCAAAAGCAGCAGCTACATTTGCTGAGAGGTTACATAGTATACACACTTACACATACATACACACTCCCATTTTTTTTTCAGTGAATGTTTCATAAGACAGACCTCTGCTCACCAAAATAAGTCAGTTCATATGATGTGGTCCATCAAATATTAAAAATGAAGATATTTTCTGAGAAGACCACCAAAGATATTTTATATAAGATACATATCTTTTTGATGGAAAAGACTAAAGACCAGAGGCTCCATGTGTCTTCACTCAATCAATTAACATTTATTAAACACCTACTATGTGCTAAGTGCTAGAGATACAAAAAAGAGGGAAAGGACAGTTCCTGCCCTCAAAGAGCTTACAATCTAATATCTTCATTAGCTACATCTCTTAGCAACTGTAGCTTTTCAACATTTGCTTGTTTTCTCTTCTTCATTTCATGTCAACTCCTTGGGGGAAGGACTTGCAAAGCTCTGTGGATATGAGATCTTAATGATTGATGAGTCCCTTTTCATGAAAATGCCCAGACAAATTGATGATTCTCAACTTCCAACTCATCCTCTTGCCTATTTCAGCACCACATCAGATTTCTCTACTTCTCCACTGGCTGTTTGACCATGAGAGAGATACCTTCTTTTCCTTTCCCAACACCACCCAGTTTCCCTTTATGTTGGATCTTCCTCTGTCAGACTGTAAATTCCTTGAAAATAGAATTGACTTATTCTCCAACTGATAAATGATCAAAGGATATGAACAGACAATTTTCAGTTGAAGAAATTAAAACCATTTCTGGCCATATGAAAAGTTGCTCTAAATCATTATTGGTCAGAGAAATGCAAATTAAAACAACTCTGAGATACCACTACACACCTGTCAGATTGGCTAAGATGACAGGAAAAGGGGCAGCTAGGTGGCACAGTGGATTTCAGGCAACCCTGAAGTCAGGAGGACTTGAGTTCAAATCTGACCTCAGACCCTAGGTAAGTTACTTAACCCCAATTGCCTCAGCAGGATATCAGGGAAATAGGAAAAGATAATGATGAATGTTGAAGGAGATGTGGGGAAATTGGGACACTGATATATTATTGGTGGAGTTGTGAACTGATCCAACCATTCTGGAGAGCAATTTGAAACTATGACTAAAGGGCTATCAAACTGTACATACCCTTTGATCCAGCAGTGTTTCTACTGGGCTTATATCCCAAAGAGATATTAAAAGACAAAAAGGGACCCACATGTGCCAAAATGTTTGTGGCAGCCCTTTTTGTAGTGGCAAGAAAATGGAAACTGAGTGGATGCCCATCAATTGGAGAATGGCTGAATAAATTGTAGTATATGAATGCTATGAGATAGTATTGCTCTGTAAGAAATGACCAGCAGGATGATTTCAGAGAGACCAGAAGAAACTGACAGGAACTGATGCTAAATGAAATGAATAGAACCAGAAGATCATTGTACACAGCAAAAACAAGATTATGTGATGATCAATTCTGATGGATGAGGATCTTTTCAACAATAGGGTGATTCACCAACCATTCTGGCGAGCAATCTGGAATTATGTCCAAAAAATTATCAAATTGTGCATACCTTTGATCCAGCAGTGTTTCTATTGGGCTTATATCCCAAAGAAATACTAAAGAAGGGAAAGGGACCTGTATGTGCCAAAATGTTTGTAGCAGCCCTGTTTGTAGTGGCTAGAAACTGGAAAATGAATGGATGCCCATCAATTGGAGAATGGCTGGGTAAATTGTGGTATATGAATGTTATGGAATATTATTGTTCTGTAAGAAATGACCAGCAGGATGAATACAGAGAGGACTGGCGAGACTTACATGAACTGATGCTAAGTGAAATGAGCAGAACCAGGAGATCATTATACACTTCGACAACGATATTGTATGAGGACATATTTTGATGGAAGTGGATTTCTTTGACAAAGAGACCTGAGTTTCAATTGATAAATGATGGACAAAAGCAGCTACACCCAAAGAAAGAACACTGGGAAACGAATATGAACTATCTACATTTTTGTTTTTCTTCCCGGGTTATTTATACCTTCTGAATCCAATTCTCCCTATGCAACAAGAGAACTGTTCGGTTCTGCAAACATATATTGTATCTAGGATATACTGCAACATATCCAACATATAAAGGACTGCTTGCCATCTAGGGGAGGGGGTGGAGGAAGGGAGGGGAAAAAAATTGGAACGGAAACGAGTGTCAATATAAAGTAATTATTAAATAAAAATTAAAAAAAAAAAAACAATAGGGTGATTCAGGCCAGTTCTAATAGTCTTGTGACGAAGAGAGACATCTACACCTAGAGAAAGGACTGTGGGAACTGAGTGTGGATCACAACATACTTTTTTCACTTTTTTGTTGTTATTTGCTTGTATTTTGTTTTCTTTCTCCTTTTTTTTTTCCTTTTTGATCTGATTTTTCTTCTGCAGCAAGATAATTGTGAAAATATGAATGGAAAAATTGCACATGTTTAACATATTGGAATACTAGCTGTCTAAAGACAGGGGTAAGGGGAAGGGCAGGAAAAAAATTGGAACACAAGGATTTCAAAAGAGTGAATATTGAAAATTATCTATACATATGTTTTCATATGTTTTGAAAACAAAAAGCTTTCATTTAAAAAAAGGAAATAGAATTGGCTTTACTTTCTTGTTATTTCTTTAATTGCTAGCATTTAGCACAGTAACTTGAACATAGTAAACTCTTATTAAATGCTTGCTCACCATATCTATCTATTTATCCATCCATCCATCTATCTATCTATCTGTCTAGTTATCTCTGACTTGGGAATATCTTCTGCTAGCCTACTTATTCTGTATAATTCTGGCTTTTGACCCTCCATAAGTCCATTAGAATAGATTCATCCAATAGAGAGATAGCCTTCCTGATGTCCTAATGAATGGCAAGACACCACTCTGGCTATTGCTATTATTCTTCAATCTTCTTCCTCACATGAATGGCCCACCTCCTTTGCTGGTTGTAATGCCCTCAATGACGCATTTAATGTCACTTTTTGCCCACAAGTCACCATTGGTAATGAGCTAGAGTCTACTGACAGCCACCATGCCTGTAATCCATTACCCTTTGGGTCACCCCCAATTTTGAATCGTCAGCTATTCACAGTTATATATCACTGCTAAGAGATTACTAGTGTTGGAGAAATGAGTTTTTGTGTCAAGGTGTAGGTTGGGATCACTGAAAGCACTCTGCAGTTTCTCACCTGAAATTCATCCTGCTCATCTATTCAACTCTGAGCTCAGCTTATCATTCATTCATCTGCAGGGTTTACCTCACCCCTAAGTTTTGGGAAACAAATAGTCTTGGAATCAGGAATAGCTAAAATAGAATTTACTAGTGATAGCTAGTTTTGTCATCTAAAAAATGGAGAAACTGAGGTGGAGAGACTCACTTAATCATTGTTTGCCTCAGATAATAGCACTCATTTCTCAGAATTGTGAGGCTCAAATAAGTTACCACATCTAAAGTCCTATCCAAAATTTAAAGCACTGTATAGATTTTAGCTATTGTTATTATTAAAAGATTAACCTAATATCTATTCAACAGAATGTCAATCTGAGTTATCTGTATTCTACTTGATATTTTATATTAGCTCTTTTCTATTTTTCACTAGCACTACAGTACAGTACAAGTATTTAGTAGGCACTGAAATACAGGGTGAATTAGCTAACTTTCTCTGATTAAGACATAGCTCAAGTTGCTCAGTGCATTAGCTATGAAAAATGTGTTCTGGTCCAGATATTAATCTCTGTCTATACACAATCTAGCCTGGCTATTTATAAATGGACCAAATTACCTGGTCAGAATGTGAGAAAAATCTAAATTCCCGACTTAGGCAGGTCAGATCTGTAATGGCTAAGAGTCCTCAGGCTAAGATCTCAAACAAGCTGCGAAATCCCTTACAGAATTTTAACCACTTGACTGTTTTATTGCCAGGAATTGTGGCCCTTATAAATATTTCTAATGACCTGTCCCATTTTTATACACTTTCTCTGTCATATTTGGAGATCAAGCTGAACAGTGAACCAAACCCTTTTCATCCTAACTCATTCAATTCTAATTCTAGAGACAGCAGTTGGTATCTTTAAAACAGCCAGAAGGGAGAATACCTAACCAATGAATGATGAAAATGTCAATTTGAAGCTGCTCTTCAGGATTTAGCTAAATGGAATAAATCTAAAAAGAAAAAAAATCATAACCTTAAATTCAATTTCTATAAGTAAGGAAGAAGGACAATACGCCAATAAAAACCAGAAAGTATCCAAAAATTCATGGGGAAATGACTGGCACTGAAAATGTTGACCTGCTTCAGAAAACAAAATAAGTTATTGAGAATCAGGGCAGTATGGTAGGTGGGGAAAGTGCAGGTCTTAGATCTAGAAAACTTGGAGTCCAGTTAAGTTTCTGACATTTATTGGCTGTGTGACTCTAGCCAAGTCAGTTCTTTTCTGAGTCTCTGTTTCTTGTATTCTTTTATATTTAACCGACTCCCAACATTTGTTCTGTATCTATGTACTTGTTTCCCTATTAGAATGTAACTTCATTAACAGGAGGGATTGCTCCATTTTCTGTATTTGTATCCCTAGCATTCCCATCAGGATGCCTAGTACATAGGCAGTACATTTCTTTATCTATAAAATGAAAAGGTTGAACTCTAGGCTTTCTAAGTCCTCTTTCAATTCTAAATCCCATTATTCTATAATTATGTCAGGAGGCAGTCTTTTAAAGACAGTGATAAAAATGCAAATTGTATCTGTAAGAGAATTTGGTGCAGAAGGTTACAAGGAGTTTTTTTTTTTTTTTAGAATTTTGGGGCAGTTGCTTCCTCCAGTCCTCTTAACATTCAGTTTCCTAGTTTCACATATACTTTATAAGAAAGTGTCTCTGATATCAAGTGAACTTTTTTTTTTTTTAGTTCTGTTTCACCTAAATTGATAAACAACAACAGTAGGGTACAGAGTTTAAAGGAAGCATGGGATCAACAAATAACTATCTGAGTTTTCAAATGAACAAACTATAGAATTTTAAAAGGAAAATGAAGGCAGATGATTAGATTGAATGCAATTAGCCTTGACAACAAAAATGTAATAAGGCTCATAATTAGTCTCATTATTCTTAGAAATTGGTAGAGGAAATAGGGTCTCTCTCTTTGTTCTCTCTTTTTGTACTTTTATCTATATATACATATACAAAACTACATATATGTATATTGTGTACATGCATGTATACATAGATGCATATGTCATGACTATGTCCATATATGTATGCATGTGTATGAATGCGGACATATGCAATTATATGCACACACATGTACATACACATACAGATTCAAACAGGGTCAGGTAAAAGCTGTTCTGTAGTTTTATATCAAAGAAAGCTAACTTGTAAGACACAAAATAAGCAATTTAACCACAAAGAGATAGGATTTGTTCAGCAGTACAATGCTTTGTGCCTCAGTGTTTATGTAATGGCGTGGCTGTTTTGGTCTGCTTCTGTGATTTCATTGGTATATGGCAGACACTTTCAATGAGCAAATGCCCTCTGTAAAGGTAAATTAACTATTGTCCTACTGTGTATAATCTCAGAGATGCAAGAAGTTACGTGACTTGTTCAGATATGTATAAAAGACTTGTACCCAGATCTTCCCAACTTCCTATTCAGTTCTCTATCTCCCTTATTCCAATCTTTGTTTATGTACATAAAGGATTTAAAATTCCTTGTGAATTTCCAAATATGGTAGGTATGATAGAAACAATTATAAATAGCATCTTAAAGTTTGAATTTTAAACTTTGGGGAAAATACATTATTCACCTGTACAGGTAGCTGTAACTTCTATGACAAATGGAAAATAACTACCACATTTTTTCTTTTGGCCTATTTCTTCTTTTACTGCCTGATTAATATGGAAATATATTTTATGTGTTTATAGATATATTACCTATATCAAATCATTTATCATCTTGGGGAGAGGGAGAAAATTTGAAAGTCAAATTAAAAAAAAAAAAAAAAAAGAATGTTGGGACAGCTAGGTGGTGCAGAGGATAGAGCACCAGCCTGAAATCAGGAGGACCTGAGTTCAAATCTGATCTCAGACACTTAACACCTTTTAGCTGTGTGACCCTGGGCATGTCACTTAACCCCAAGTGTCTTGGCAAAAAAAAAAAAAAAAAAAAAAAGTCTTTACATGTAATTGAAAAAAAAAATACTATTAGATTAAAAAAAAAGAAAAACCTACCACAGATTAAGAGATAGCCATGATCCTATAGAGAGCAGATTTTTAAGGCCTTATTTATTTGTTTGTGTATCCATCTATCTAGCTGGGAAGGGAGTCCATATCTGTGATTTCATATAAATTAAGGAGCTCTCCTACTGAAGAAATTCACTTGCCTATATATACTATGAAAGGGAATGTAGATAGAAAAACATTTAGTGGGGAAAAAGTCTGGAGGAGGTATGTATCTTGCTCTTTCCTACCAGCTAGGCTCCTTAACTCTAAACTCACACATAGAGTTACATTCTTTCCAATTCCTATATTTTTGTCTGTCTGCATTTTGGATTTCCTTCACAAGCTAATTGTACAATATTTCAGAGTTCGATTCTTTTTGTACAGCAAAATAACAGTTTGGTCATGTATACTTATTGTATATCTAATTTATACTCTAATATATTCAACATCTACTGGTCATCCTGCCATCTTGGGGAGGGGGTGGGGGGAAGGAGGGGGAAAAATTGGAACAAAAGGTTTGACAATTGTCAATGTTGTAAAATTACCCATACATATAATTTGTAAATAAAAAGCTATGAAATAAAAAAAAAGAAAAAAAAAAAGAGTTACATTCAGTATTGGAGTTAGGTAGACTGGGGTGGGGTGGGGAGAATGGCCTCTCATTTCAAGAGAAGGTCCAAACAGGGTCTTTTCTTGATATCTCTGGCTCTCTTGGCTTATACCCTAAAGTCCTTCCTAGGGAAGGTCATTTCAAGTTTATATATGCTTCATTTCTACAATCTCCCCAAAAGGGGATAATGTAAATTAAGTGTAGAACAGCTAATTCATTTCCTTCTTCAAGAAAAATACTTAATATGCAAAAGGGTGAAGGAAGGGAATAAGCTATTATATGGTGACTACTATGTAGATATTGTGTCCTAAACCCTTTTTTTTTTCCCCAGATATCTCATTTGGTCCTCACATCAACTCTCAGACTCTTCCTCAGCAAGGAAGATGCTATTATGATCTTCATTTATAGTTGGGAAAATTGAGACAAAGACTAAGTGATTTACCTGAAACACAGTGATTAGATTTTGGAAGCTGCATTTGAACTGATATTTCTGACTCTAGATCCAATGTTCTATTCATGGTATCACCTAGCTGCCTCAAAAAGAAAAAAGATTTATGAGTGTATATTGACAAAGATATAAAGCATAACACAAAACATAACAACCTAGTACTCCTATTATATTCTTCTGGGGGTAAGGGTGGACACTTACACTTTACAACATGAGACATTTAGTAGGAGTCTTGAATGGACATTCCAAACAACTCTTTTAAGATCTGGGGTTCTTAGCAAGCCCATGTAGAGTTTAGATTCTTTCTTATGATGGCAGTCATTTTCTACTCTAAAAAATATTGCAATAGTTATAGCAGAGAGTACTTCCTGTAAAGCAACTGGCACTGAGTAAGTGACTCAGGAACTCCTGAACTCTTAAGGTTGCCTCTAAGGCTGAAGAGGGCATTTCAAGGATCACTGTTGAGTCAGCTATACACAGGAGAAACACACACAAATACATATATATATATGTTCACATCTATTTATCTATCTACCTACCTATCTCTCTACCTATTCATCTATCTATCTATCTATCCATATATCTACCTACGTATCTATCCATCTATCTACCTACCTATCTATCCATTTACCTGCCTGCCTATCTATCCATTTACCTGCCTATCTATCTATCTATCTATCTATCTATCTATCCCTAAGAGTCTGACGACTATTTTCTAGTTCTAGCTGTATATTAATTAGTTATGTTATAAATTTCATTTGTGAATGGAAAGTTTTGGATCACACACATGTCTTCTAAGTTTCCTTTCAAATTCTAAAATAATTTTAAAATTTGTGTGCATGCATATATGTGTATATACAGACAGAAATGTCAACTCAACAAAGAACTATGGAATGTGTATTCTCTGTAAGGCACTATAGAACCCTGGGCACGGAGGAGAATGGAGCCTAATGATTGCCAGTGATTAAATACGATCCACAGGGCTTGTAAGAGGGCAAAAGAAAGGTGTGACTCAAGTCTTATCTAAGACAGGCAGTAAGGCACAGTAGAAAGTGTCTAGCGACCTGCCTTCATTGAATTCAGATACATTCATCACTAAGTTGACTGCAGGGTGGTGAATTTTAAGGGGCTTCAGTGATTAGAAAAGACCATTAAACTAAAAAGGGAAGACAATCTGCCTTTAATAGAGGAAGTACCAATACCAGTGGGACTATAGATTCTTGAAGGTGAGTCTTTGAGACTTGCTGTAGACAAAAAATTAATCACAGTTCCAAATATGATGATAAGCCTCTGAACTTGGGCTGGTCCTGAGACAATAATACAAATAATAGCATTACATAGTGCTTCAAGTTTTGTAAAGCCCTTTATTATATAGGATGTCCCAAGTCTTAATGCAGTTTTAAGCTTTAATAATTTAAAGTTAACAATTAAGCTTAAGTTAATAGTTTAAAACTACATTAAAATTAAGACTGTTGGGACATCCTGTATTAGCTCATTTGATCTTCAGCACACTGTGAGGTAGGTACCATTATTATTCCTGCTTTAGAGATAAGGAAATTGAGGCTGAAGGAGATTTAGTCACTTGTATTTATAGATGAGATTATGACTCAGATCTTCAATCTAAATCCAGTACTGTGGTATCTAGCTGACAATAGATGTACACTCATGAGGGGGACTGGGAGGAAGTAAAGGAAATCTACTCCTCATCAATGACAGTTTTTATCCTTTCAAGAATCTGTAATTGCCTGGGCAAGTGGGATGAGTATAGTGGAAAGAGTACTAGACCGAGAAACAGGAGCCCTGGGTCCTAGTTAGATGTGCAGGTAAGTGACAACTTCTTAAGGCTTGAGTTTCACAGAATTCTAGATCTATGAATGAAATTTGAAATCATCTAGTTCAAAGTTTCTCAAGTTGCATTTCACAATTCCATGTAGTATCTCCTAACAAAATTTGGTGGTCACAAAATTATGATTTTTTTTACCAGTGTTTGCATAAAATTTTCTAGGGCAAAAGGGGCCATGAGTTTATTTATTTAATGTTTTTATTTTTATTTTCTTTTTTTTGCCCAAATGAAGCAATTGGGGCTAAGTGACTTGCCCAGTTAAGTGTTATGTGAGGCCAGATTTACACTTGGGTCCTCCTGACTTCATAGCTGGCACTCTATCTAGCTGCCCCAAGTAGAAAAAGTTTAAGAAGTCTTGGACTCTAATCCAACTTACTTATTCTACACTTGAGGAAACTGAGGCACAAGGAAGTTGAATATATATCCTCATTTGTTTCATTTCTCTACAAAGTCTTGGGGCATGGGACTTTTATAGCCTACAAAAATTTATTGAGTACCTGATATATACAAGACATTGTTCTAAGAGAAATACAGTCATATGGTTCCTGCCTTTATAATTAAGAAAAGGAGGTTATATACAGAAATTATACATACACACACACAAATTGCTCTAAAGAATTGAATGTGATATGTACATAAGAGGTCAAACAATGGGCTTGCTGTGTATGTACAAAGAAAGGTTGCCTGGAAAGAGTAGCATGGCCTGAGACCTTGCTCTGAGAACTAGCAGGTTTCATCAACATAAGTGGGAGCAAGAGCTCTCTAGAAACGAGCAAAAACACTAAGACAGAAAAGGAGAAGATGTGTTTGGGGATACATTGAATTGTTTCTTTGGGGTGTAAGCTATCTGAAACTTGAGATAAGTCCTGAATGTGAGGCTGGGTTGGACTCAACTGGTCAATGAAACTCAAAAGCCAGAGAAGGCTTTTAAGCAGGAGTGCAGTGATCTGAGCAGTACATTAGGAAGATTAATTGAGAGTGGAGTGTGGGGGATGTATAACAAAATGGGAGTAGGGAGAAGTTTTATCTTTTTTCATCCAGTCAATTCCCTGGATTTTTTCATTCTTGGTTACCTTTTTTTCCTTCCCAATCCTGAACCTCCATTAAAGAACTCAATGTTCAGGTACCTGAAGATAAGCTGGGAAGGAAGGATACTGACAGCTTTAACTATCTCCATATGTAAAAGAAACACAGACCACTAAAAATAGAATCTATTCCCTCAATCCCCTAAAACAAGCAGTTTGTTTCAATAGATTGCTTTTTCTGTTGTTTTTTTTTCCTACTCAAAAGCACAACAGACAAAGATGATTATCTGCCCATCAAAACCCTGCCATAGTGTGTCTGCTTTAAGCAAACAAAACAGCTTCATTACTATAGAAGTATTTTGCATTTCTATGGTTCTTCATATGGAGCTGAACATTTTAGAGTTCATCTGCTAATGTAAACTCAGATATAAATAATGGCCATGACTGGGGGAGAAGAGCAAAGAAAGACACATAGAAACACAAGAGAAAAAGCTTCAATCTCTGATTTTATCACCAAACTCTCTCCTTCTGGAAGCTCAGTGTTAATAGCACTGAAAACAAACAGAACAGACAAAATAAAGCAAAGGCAAGTAACTGGACACTCAACAATCTGTCTAGCCTGAAGTATCTTAATACAGAGGATGCTGCTCAAGGCCCTTTATACTGAACATAATTAGATCATTAGGGATTAGGCCAAGTACCTTCCTAAAACTGGAGACTGCCAGTTACAAATCAAAATAATAAACCATCCAATAAGGTGATGGTTAATGTGCCATTTAAATACTGTTCTCACTCACCCCCCTCTGAATCTTATTATTTTAGCTGGGTTAGAAGGAAAGAAGGTAATGAGGACTTATGGAGGGAAGACAAATGACAAGGGCATAAGAGTTTTCTTTCATAGTACTGATTTGAGCAGGGGTCTCTGTTACAAGGATTTAAAAATAAAACCCCAAAATTTCCCAAAATGACCACCCGAGTCTCTACTTCTCCAAGCAAATCACCTAGTCTCCATTCCTGAAGCACCAGCTCCTCCACAAAAACCTCCTTAATAGCAACTGCTGTCTGATGGTAGGACAAAAGTAGCAAACTAGAAATCATTAAGAAAAGGAATATCTGTATTGATCAAACAAAAAATAAGTAAATACATGCTCCTAACCAAACTTCAGAAGTGAAATGCAACAGTCCTTAGATGACACAGTCACCTCTTATTTACATTTTGCTCTTTGTCCTTTGCTTCTTACTCCCACACCCTGTTTTCCCCCTCTCAGGTCTGTGAATTTAGGCTATTTATGCTTCTAGTTCACAGGAACATCAGACCTTGTGATATACTTGCACATGTTAGGGCTGTTCTCCACCTCATTTCTAATGCCTAAGCTAGGAAACATATTTAGGGGAGAAAGATTTCCCAAAGAGCAAGCTTATTATTAGCTGTAGTCACCTTCTCTTGGCCACTTTTAGCTCTGGCTCAGCTCTCTTGCGGGTTTGTTTTAGAAAAAGCTATAAAACAAGCATTAGACAAGAGGGGCAAGATGAAGAGAGCTTCTTTACAGATAAGACTAAATAAAATGGGTAAGAAAATGTAGCTAGCAAATGGGATGCATATGTTTAGCAGAACAAGTTAGTCCCTACCTTAGTATAAATAAAGGTTTTCCATCCACTGAACTTTTCTCTTCCTTGCTTCATCTCCATCATGATTATCCACAAGAAGTTCATCCTTCCTTTCCTTTAGCATGTAGTTCCTTCACATTCTCAGTTCTATCACACACTTGTTCCTCACATCCCATCTCCAAGAATCTCCCTGGTTGAAGGATTTCCTTCAGGGATCTAGTCAAATTCCATCTTCTATAAGAAGCCTTTCCTAATCTAACTAGGTATCTTTCCTAATTTTCTCAAATCATGATGTATTTATTTTGTCTATCTGCAAACTTGCATATGTGATTTCCCTTGGTTATACTGTATACTCTCAAAGGTTAAAGGATGTTCTCTTTTGCTTTTATATCGTCAGGGTATAAGACCATGCCTTACATGTAACTATTCCCCCAATTTGAGGAGGCAGGATGAGAGGCAGAGACTCACTAAAAGGGCTCCTTAGCTTACCTAGACCAATTGTCTGATTTTACAGATGAGGAAACTGAGAACCACATGGAGAAATGACTTGTCCAAAGGCAGAATTGGGACTATAAGTCATATCTTACATTCATCGATATGAATTCCACAACCATTATTGTGCATCTTTTTTTTTTTTTTAAATAAGAAAGTCTGTATCCTATCATGATACATGAAAACAAAGGGCATATTTCTAGGCTGTCATTTTTTGAGAAAGATGAAGACTATGGCTTTGTGAAGTCTTACAATCCAAGGGCAAAGTCCGTAGTCCAGTCATTCTTTTTTTTTCTCCTCTCAAAATTGAGAGCTATACCAAGATTGTCCACAAAGAGGTTTTGAAGTCTCCATGGCCACAAAAGTCCTTGGTAATGATAAAAAGGTAGGCCTACCTACTTCAGAGCCATTTGTGAGAGTTTTAAAAAACACATTTAAATGAAAAGAAAGTTACACTATTGAAATGCAAATAGACTTTTACCCAAGGGAACACATGAAAGGACATTTAAATAATATTTCTTAGAAGGGTCTCTACTACCTTTCTCTTACCTTGGCTTTTCCCCAAGAATTTAAATTTGTTGAAAAGAATGAAATGCTGTAAGCAATTTGGGTAGAGATCAAATGGATTATTTCCCTCCTTCCACAGTACATGTTTTTCCAAAGTTTATTTCAGATTGATGAGGTTCCTCGAAACTTATAGAACATCACATAAACACTGGTGCATGCATTTGAGAATAAGTTTTTTTTTAATTTCAGATATAGAATCATAGTTTGTAGGGCTATGCAGACTTTGGAGGTAATCTAGTTTAACATTCTCATTTTACAGATGAGTAAAGTCAAGCTCAGGGAGTTTTAAGGGCTTTGACCAAGCTAATAGAGCTAGTGCCAGAAGCAGGATCTGAGCTGAACCCAATGCCTATGAGTTCAGTGCCAAAGTACTTTCCACTGTATTGTGATATGTGGGAATGGAAGAAGGGTTTTGGATAAAAAGGCAATGCAAAAGTTGTATATATCAAGATCAGAAATATGTTAAATGTCCTTGGACCTTTTAAGTAATCAAGTAAAATCTGTTTTGAGAAATTACAAAGGTTGTAGCATTTCTGAGAAACACAAGGTCAATCAGCATGGGACAACTTGAGATATCAATAATCATTAAATCAAAGTTTAATATGCAAAGGAGCAGAGTTTATCATCTTAGACCTTCCTTGTTTCCCCTTAGTTCATGTGCTTAGAAATCAATCACTCAGAAGGCCTCAAACATGGATATGTGTTATACAAAGATCCAACCCAGTCTATTTTTCATGACTGAAGCTTAACATACACTAAAGTCAAGTTTTGAGGAAATGGAATGATTACATCCTCCCAAGATTGTTTTTATCTACATGACATCATCTCAAATCCTGAAGATTCTCTGCGCTCTAAACACAGCATAGTTGTCTATTTCCCATGTCCCAGCATGGG
The DNA here is from genome assembly GCF_016432865.1 of Antechinus flavipes. Taxonomy (NCBI): domain Eukaryota; kingdom Metazoa; phylum Chordata; class Mammalia; order Dasyuromorphia; family Dasyuridae; genus Antechinus; species Antechinus flavipes. Next base: position 247,913,855 of record NC_067398.1, read on the forward strand.
ACACAAAAATTTTCTTTTTGAACACTGAATGTTTACAACAAAAGCATAATGGCCTCTTTCACCTCTCTTCTACAATGACACTTAAAATGGTGGAATGCCACACAAAGCATGAAGTATTTGTATTTTCTTTTCTTTTGTAAGAGCAAGGTTATCAGCGGCTCAGATCTGAGATCAAGTACTCTCTATGACAAGAGATAGTCAGGGAATGAAACTAAAAAGTTTCATGAGATTTCATCCTGCCCCTGTTAACAACTTACTATAAAATATAATAATCATTGTGTCCATGTTTCTAAACGTATGAGCAATGAATACAGCTCTGCCTCTTAGGGGGTGTCAAAATCACAAAACGTAATACTAAAATGTGCTAGACTTTTACATGGGAGTTCTCCGCTTCAGGAAACACTTTCCTCACAATCCTAGTAAGACAGACAATGCAAGTATTATTCCAGGATTTAGAAAGGTTAAAAAACTTACTGATGATTGCTTACTTACTTCCTATCTACCCCTGAAGTTCATAGGCTAGATTTTTTAAGGACTATGCTTTAAACCCAAATTACTCTGGCTCTCATTAACTGGCCAACAAAAGGTTCCACTTGGTCTGTTTTGTCCCCAACTGCCTCAGAATGAAGGTAAATAGCATTTATTGCTCTTTTGGCGAGAAACCATAAGTCTTCCCCTCTCAGAGTGATTCCATTCTTTGCTTCATTTCTTTCTTATCTAGCCTTAATCACTGAATGGACAGTTGCTTGGGTCAAACCTATTAAAGATCTTAGATTAAAAAGGCAGAGACCTTCCACCCAATTCAGGGCCATCTCCACCTATTCTAATCTCTATCTTGATGCTGGACCCAGATGATTCCAGAGGAGAGAGTTGTTGGTAATTTGGCATAGCCCTCCCTCAGTCAAATCCAATGCACTTGCATGTCATGCTATTACCTTCCTTCTTAGAAAAGGAAGAACGACAACTTGATGGTCACACAACCAGTAAGTAGAGGAGCTGGAATTCTGGGATTCCAGATCTTATAACTCTAAAAACTATTGTTTTTACCAGCATGCTAGTTATCCTAGCATCCTAGCCTTTCTATATCATTCTATATTTAATTAACACCCAAGTATTATGAATACCACACTCTCATTCCCTGCTAAATGACATACACAGACACACACACACATGTTTAGGGACATAATTTCAAGGCTATACCTCAAAATACATGAGTACTAAGAAAATTGAAAAATCTATGCAGAGAGCTGTCCCCAACCATGATATTCTGCATATACAGAAGATATATTACATTCCTATGAGACAAATAGCCAACAATATTCCTTTCTTGTTATGCATTATCTAAAATAGTGTTCATTTGGTCCTTCAACATGCAATTTTCTTAACAGACATAGTAGCATCCTTGTTGCTAAAGAAGTTGTCCTTTAGTCACCTAAGTTCAAAGACCTTAATTTTACGCAGAATGCTTTTACTATATCAGCTAATAGTACAAATGGTTATTTGAAAAAAGGAAGTTTTCTACCACCTAGTGGTGAAAAAATAATGACCATTCATCTTAAGTTTTTCTAATTCTTTTTCAGCACAATAGTTCAAGATATGTAGATCTGTCAACTTCTTGAAGTATTCACATTTAAAATGCAAGAACAATTGCTCATCTGAGAAAAAAATTTTCACTTTTTTGATAGTTAATAAAGACCAGACACCACCCCATTTATAAGCCATTGAAACCACTGCTAGTCTTTTCACATTGTTTGTGGTATCTTTTAAAAGTATAGCCAAAAATATGGAACACAAGTTTTGCAAGGGTAAATGTTGAAAATTATCCATGCATATGTTTTGAAAATAAAAAGCTTTAACTAAAAAAAATAAAATTAAAATAATTAAAATGTGGAAAAATAAGTAGCATCTGAATTAGTCTGTTACCCACCAATCAAGTTGATCTGGGCTTGCCTACAGTCTGAAAGAATTCTGAAGTAAAAAGTACACAGTAAAATTTATTTATATTCTACATCTATTATTTCAAATTTTAGGGATGATGCAGTCTTCTGAAATAAAACCTCTTACAAAACTACAGTAGTTTAAAAAAATATAAAACAATGGAATGGAAAATAATCGAGTAGAATTTTAGTACAGGACAAATAAGTAAAAACTTGTTCACCTACTTCTCTACTTCCCCCAAAGAAAAATGAAATGAATGAATATTTTTGATACTTAAGATAGTAAACTAAAGGAAAGCAACATTAGATATTTAGACAATCCAGAGAAACCAGTTTATAAGATACTAGATTATGCAAATTTTTTTTAATCATCCCACTACCCCAGGCAAGCAATTCAGCAAGGTAGCAGTATTCAAAGTCATAGCTTCCAGTTTTAATACCTGATTCCCTATAACCTGTTTATAAATCCTCAAGTATCAACCTACATCTATAACATGAACGAGCCTTTAAAAAGAAAACATAGGTCTGCAAACTCAAAACAATTTGCTACTTTATTGTCCCATTCACAACGTGTCATAAGGAACAACCTTGGAATGTATACAGAAGATATAGCTTGGAAATGCCCATTAATTTTCATCTGTATAAAGCCATGCAAATTGGCAAGGACCCACCCCCAAGAAACAGCAGATAAATTTTACAAAGACATTATTAGAGGATAAGCAATTTGGAATTTTTAATGAAAATGAAAAAAATATGACCCATTAGTATTGTACTTATTTCAGGCCACTGATGTTCTCCCTACAAACATCATTATTCATCACTGTTACAAGTACCATAAGAGTAAGTGTGGACAAGGGCAGATTTTTAAAAATTTTCTTTAAGGCTTTAGGCTTTACTTTGAGTAGGGCTTCCCAAGGATGTCCTTTAAAAAGGATGGTTACTGTGGAGTTCAAAATCATCTGTTTAACATGCACATCACCCTGCTATACCAGTTTCCTTAATCCCCTGCAAGAACAGCTCGGTTACAGATGTATCGCAGTATGTGCAGTTGGACTAATTTCCATCCTCAGCAGTTGTGCTGCCCTTAATGGATTTCATTTTGAACTCTTTTCAAGGCCTGAGGCTCAGGAAAAGACAAGGAACTAAAGATATTACAAAAGGTCAATAGTACAGGTATTGAAGGAAACCAGAATGACCTCACAGGTAAGAAATACTACTTTAAAAATTTCTCTCCTCACATTATTCAGTCTTTATAATTTCTCTTTAAAACAATAGCTTGGAAAACAATATTTGAAAAGTAACATGAAATCACTGTAGTTTACAAAAATATAACAAAATCAAATGATTTAGCTTTTTAAAAAAGCTACTGAGACTGAAGGTATGTTACCCCATGCTCTTATGAATTCATATGTTACATGTTAAATATAGCTAATGCATATAAATGTTTACACAATTCTTTTTTTTCTAAATGAAACTCTTTAGATATGCAACTAATATAAATGAGGTGATAAAAGTCTACAAAAACTTTACCAAATTGAGAGGCCACTTAAAATGTAGGTAGTTACAATCAATCAAGCCTAGAACCACTTTCCCAGATGTTCACATTCTAATGAAACGCATTGTACACTTCATTTGGCAGGGTGAAACTTGGAAATAAATGTCTTTCAATAAAGCTTTTCCTTAGCAAAACCACAAACTCTTCTCTAAATAGGGAAACCTTTAACAATTGAAATAACACAGCTTTGTGCACATGGAACACTTTTAAATTGTTTCTCAGACTGGTTAAATTAAAAGTAAAATTCTATGCACTAGAAGAGAGGCAATATATAATTGATAGAGCCTGATTCTAAGCCAAGAAGACCTAAGTTTAAGTCCAGTTTCTAATACATAATAAGTTTTGCAACAATAAGTAAACATCACTTAGCATTTCAGTGTCCCAAACAACTAAATCACAAAATTGCAATCTGCACTTAATAAAAGTAATTTTCTTATTGGGAATTCTCTTCACTCATGAAATACAACCAAAAAAAAAAAAAAATGCAAGTACAATGTAATTATCTTCATTACACTTCATTACACATTACAACAATCCAGATTAGATTATTGGTTATTAATTTGGATTATTTCCCATAACTGATAATATTTACTTCTTTTTGTCCCCCCAAAGTTAAATAAATGACCTCAGGAGCGTAAAAATGAAACTTGCTAGCTTTGTATCAACATATAAGACCACAGCAAATTCTGATAGAGTGAATTATATACTTTCTTAAAAAAAACCAATGCAGTAATTCACGTGAACAAAATTCTTAGTATAAACTTTTAATCTATCTTCAGAGTACTGATGCTATTGATGCTGAAATGTTCTGAAGATAATTAAGATGAATGCCTGGTACAGATAAATGTACTATTTGCCTGTGAACATGCAATGAATTAAAGAAAGACAACATGTATAACAACACAGGTTTAATGTCTTATGCAGTTATAGAATTCTAACAGCAAAGGGCTTTTGATCAGATCTGGACAGTTCATGGAGTGGAATGTAATTTGTAAGCATACTTTTACACTGTTTACACACACATACAAAACAAACATTAGCAACACATGCTACAACTTCATCCAAAAAGGGAATGGGAAAAGGAAGGAATTTAAATTAAAATTCAGTAAAAATGGGGGAAAATCCACCAGACAATATGAAGTGAAATAATGAAAGGCTCTATCAAATTATAAGTTTTAATAAGGTTTGACTTTTCAAAGTCAGATTCTTCCCTAGTCCATTATTGATAAAGGATGAAAAAAAGGTCATGTCTATTCAAAGCAATTTCAGGAACCCTACCTGAAACTTGCAGAATCTTAAAAAGATAATGTGAACAAAGGATTTGAAAGGGAAAAGAGATCCAATATGGACCAAAGTTATGTCTACATTATGACCCTTGTCAGGTGAGAACTAAAATATACACACAAAAAATCTGGCTGCTTGATAAATGTCTCCTAATGTGTAAGTGCAACCTGAAATAAGTTATGCACAAAGAACCAGAGTTCTAGACAATGCATCCTACCAAAATTGCACCAATAGCTGAAATGTGCTCTTCTTTTATGTCAAGAAAAAGCTATTAGCTTTCAACTCTAGGTACCATAGAAGAAAAAAACAAAAGCTTTCACCTAACTGCATCCTTTTTGGTTTTTATAATTGTTAAGTACACTTGTAAAATATATTTGGATTTTTAGTTGCTCAAGCACAAAACTATCAAATATTTCTTTTCAATTAAGTGACTCAGTCATTCAGCATGCAAGAGATACTTATTTATATCTATTATAAAGTCATGCTTCATATAACTTGTTTGTGCCAACTCTGTTATGAAAGTCAAGAAAATATAAAATATAAAAGGAATTTAATACAAAAAAATTTTCCAACTCAGTTTGATTGTTCTGGTCACTATCTTTTGTAGGGTCTCAATTTTCCTTATGCAATTATCTACAAATAGCTCCTTTGTCAGACAGTCAACATTATAACATTTTAAAATATCATTCTGAAACAACTTTACAAGTCTCATTTTTTATGTGTGACACTTTATGTAGTTGAAGGGAAGAAGAGATGATCTGAAAAGGAAACCATGCTGTTTAGGTGCTGTAGGGGAAACAAAGAAGGTCAGTAGTAGAAAGAAAATATCCAGGAGCTTCTCAGTTGTTCCCACTATTAGTTTTAGGAACGCTCAAATTCACAATCTGAAGCCGCTAACCCTTTTTCCTACCTCAAGGATAACCTGGAAAAAGGTAATAGAATGGAACCAGACTTAGTGAATACAGGGATAGTAACAACCCGAATGGGAGCAAAGTTATCTCCTTACCCCAGGAGAGGTTCAATCAATGATTTAGCTAATATAATTCTCATAGTCCCAGGGAGGAAGAGGAACAGAGTGCATACATGTCAAGATATCATCCTTGTCCACTAGACATTTGAGCCACTAGAGATCTCTAACCAGGACACAACAGAACCACGGTGGCCAGTTCATAGCCACAATTGGCACTGATGTTCTGTCTTTGCTCAATACAGCCAAACTAAGGCAAATGAGCTTTCATTTTTACTGGGGTCATATGCTAATATTAGAGTCCAAAAGAACCACACTCTGGGGGGAAAAAAAGTAACTCATAATACCAGTAGTCTGTTTGGCTTAAGAATCAGTGTCAAAATTCTATATATTAGCTTTCAACTTTACCAATAATTTACGGTTGGGGTTTATGCTGTTGTTCATTATTTCTGGTACTGAGGAATAAAAACAGTGTATATATGAAATCATAGGTAATTCAAGACACCAATCATGACTAATAGTTGTTTTCCATCAAGCCTTGCATCCAAAGGATTAGAACTGAATCAACCATCAAGTGAGTTAGTTTTTTTTTTTTTTTAATGTTTTTTATTCAAGTTTGATGCTGGCTCAAACTAGTTTACTAGGCTTTCTTTCACTCTTAAAAAAAAAGTTAGAAAAAAATTTTTAACAAAATTTGATTTAACTAATGAACAAAGGGGGAGAAGGGAACTTTGTATTCAGAGTTCAGCAAATTAGTAGAATGTGTAGAACTGGGTCAAGACATAATTGTAATTTTTAGTCTCATTCATCTCTGCTGTAACAGAACATCTAATTCAGAGGGAGGTAGGCAACCTGTGGTACTTGCTGGAGGCACTCTTAACAATCCCTAACATATGCTTAAAGGGATTATTGATCCCCAATCTATCAAGAGATATTGTTTTGTTTCAATTCTCAAGTGGAAGAAGTACTAGTGGGCAATGAAATGACCAAAAAGTTGGCTAAAGAGTACAGACAGAAGTTCATCAATAAAGAAAACTCTTAGTGAGAAATGCTTACCTCCATTTTTGAGGTATACTAAAAGTTCATGTTTAAAGTCAAACATTATTCCCTTTTCTTCTAATAAAAGAAGGTTATACTTATTTTAAACTTTCTTTCTCTGCCAGTCACATCTTCCAAAAACATTTTTGGCACAATATTAAAAAGTGCAAATATGTATATTTTACCTCTGGTGACTATCCACTTTATTATGAAAGCAAATTCAGCCCTTGAAAACTACCTACCTACCTAAATAAATAAATAAATAATTGTGCGTGCTCCCACAATAACATTAATGACATTTCAATACAATGGAAAGGAAAAAGCAGTTCCTTCTTCATTCATCAAAACACTAAGTTAGGCTCCCAACTGTAAGGGGAACACTTCTTACTCTGTATTACAAAACCTTATCATAAACTACAATGCCACATCCTGGTGGTGAAGAGAATTGAGAGAGAAAATTGAAAGCAATTAGATAACTAGCTACAGGATAGTACAATTGTTCTACAAAAGTGTTCCCAGGGTAGCATTTCTATTACTTCAACTCTGATATACCCAAATAACTTCCCATCATGTTCCTAAGAATCACTTTATAGCAAACTTCAAGTGAATACACCAAGTTTTTGTTTAAAGAGAGATATGGGCAGTCCTCATTAAATTTTTTTTTACTGCTTTGTTCTTTTAGATGCTTACCAGAGCTATACCTTACTCTCCTCCCCCACCCCCGATTTCTGAACAGATGAAGGGAAATTACATGCAGCCAGAATTTTGCTGTGAAGATGTTTTACTGACAAACTTTGGCTACCACCTGTATAACTTTTTTCTTTCACATACGGTTTAATTCGGCCAGTGACCAAGACACAAAGAGCAAATCTGAAAAACCTCCCCTCTTTCATTACTGCCTACTGTTCAAAATTCAACAGTGAAACCAAAAAACTAGTTAAAGCAACATTTTTCTTGCTTCTATTTATAAAGTTTAAGCTCAGCCCTGAGTCAGATTTATATCTTTCAAACCATTAAGTTTCTATCACAAAATAAACTGGTATGTGTCTTGTTTTGGAATGCAGAGATTGAAGTAATTCAGGATGCTTTAGCCTTTATCTCCCATTTAAAAAAAAAAAAAGAAAGAAAAAGAAAATAACAGGGAATCTGACAGATTAGTGACATTTAGAACCATAATCTCATATTTTGCTAAATACATCTCAAAAAAAATTAAGACACAAAAGTACACAGAACCCAACCTAACTATATAGGATTTTATATCAGTTTCTTTTTTCTCATATTTTTGTGCCTTGGGAATTCTCTTAAAGATCAAACCCTTACAGAATGGAAATGATATTGTTACAGTAAGAAGACAGCTTAGCAACAAATTGAAGTAAAGTTTTTTTGTGCTTTTCTGGAAAAAGTAGTTGATAGACACTCTCCTTAAAGTCAGCACTGATTAAAAAAAACCCACAAAAAAAAAAAAAAAACCAAACCCTGAAATCTAAAATAATGAACAGATGATTTAACTGCACATGCCATCTTAATCTCTAGATGTTTTTAAGTACTTTTTCAACTTCATGTGCTGAGGGGAAGGAGTTGGTTTTTGATCTGAAAACAGATCACCCTTATCCAACTCCCACAAAACAGAACCAAGAACAAAAGAAAAGTCCACCACAGAAGTCCCACAAATGAGCAACATTCAGGAGGAATTTAATTAACAAAAAATAAAATAATTTTTTTTTTAAATGGTCCAGGAGTGGGAAACTGAAGAAAGAGGGTGTCTCTCAAAAGGTCACACGTCAGTCACTAAAGCACACCGACAAGCCCATGCATAAGAAACTTTCTGGACCTTTGTCAGTGCAGAACTAACCTCAGCATTAAGAATCATGTCTTCACACTTTCTTTATATATACTTACTATTATATACATGTATAAAAAGAAATACAAACTTTAGTTTGTTATAAAGTGGCTTCTCTTTCTCCTATGCTAGCTTGGCACATGAATGCATGCAAAGCGAGGAGGTTCTAAGGGTCCACCAAACAGCTGATTTTGGCAAAAAAAAAATGGGGGGAAAAAACCAAGAAAGCTAAAATAGAGAAGATTAAAAGCCACAGAAGTGAAAACAATATATTTTCTAATTATTAGTCTACGGCTACAACTTAAATGTCTCTGCCATCCTGTCTCCCCAAATCATGTCAAAGTTCATAGCAGCTTAACACAGAGTCCTCAAAGAAGTATCAAGCCAGTGTTCTCTGCTTCAAGGGGTTAGAGTTCACAGGTTAAAGTTCAGTCAGTCCGAAGAATCATGGGAGGATGCTCGCTGTCTTCATCCAATCGTAGTGCATTGGTTTCATCTTCCAGACAAGTACCACCTACTGCACCCAGATCCTCTGTGTATGCTACAAAGAAATAGTGATAAAGTATTTAGAAGATATACAAAAAAGAATTCCAGAAATAGGCTCTTTAAAAGTGTTATCCAAAGTTAAGAAATAATCTGAGAAATATCTGCAAGTCTTGAGTATCTCATACTGTCAAGATAAGTGATGCAAAATTCTAAACTTTAAATATGGATTGGAAAGAGCTCAAAAGATGAAATGCACTTATAGGCTATTAGCATAGTTAAAAATTAAGACATAATTGACTACCCACACCTGATTGATATATTAGTGGAAAAGATGGAAATTAACACAACTGCTCTTCTACTGTTTGGCCTATCAAAAAGAAAGAGCAGAGCTCTTTATTATTTTCCTGTCAGTGACTTGTCAAGATGTAGACTGGTGCTCTGAAGCAACTGACTTTAGACATATTTAAACAAGGATCACAGAAGCAAAGGAAATACTAAAATGACATGGCAACTCTTAAAAGTGTTAAATACCTCCAAATCACATTTTAAAAAATGATCCTGAATCATGATATCTTTGGTAAGATTATCAAACAAAATAGAGGAAAAAACAAAGTACAGATTAAAAAAATAAATGGAACTTCAGCCTGAAAAAAATCTAAAATACAATGACCTCTGGAAACTTATTTCTTGTCATATCTGACAGCAGTTACCATTCCATCCCTACCTCTCCCAAGGAAAACAGCATAAAAATATGAGAGTTCAGTGAGATAAATCTACAAAAGAACCTATAATAGCAGACACTAAGCAGATTATATTTATAGTTATATGAAACTTTTCTATTTAATGTAAGTTAAGTTCCTGCTATTTTTTCCTCCCTTACCATGTCTCGTAGGTGAGGAAGGTACATAAGCACCTCTTGTCACAGCAGTATTGTAGGTCTGAGCTACTAATGGACGGTCATGGGATGCAGATTCTAAGATTTCATTGGCCGGCTCCATACTGCCATCCAATCTGGGAATATTTAGAAAAAATATAACTGCCACAATATAATTATAACATTATTTTATCATTTAATTCAACATCAACAAGGAAAAGAATACAAACATTAAAGGTTATAAACCATGTATGATATACCCTAAACAAAAGAATCTAAGTACTTTTCCTGGAAGCTTTCAAGTAATGAAGAAATACTACTTTGAGCCTTGAATCAGGAGAGACATTGGCAGCAATCACAGTAACTTACCTGCCACCAGGTAGCTCATGGCTATGAAGGAATGGTGTCACTTGTTTGTGTCTGTGGTATATTATTTTAGATCCCTAGGTGATTGAGTACCTGAGATGGAACAGACCAGGTTACAGTCTTGTGTCAAAAGGTTAGAAAAGTCATTGTCTGGAAGTCTAGCCATCTGGACTAAGTTCAATAAGCACTCCCCAACAAATAGTGGAGATGAAAAAAGCAAAACAAAAAAACAAAAACAAACAAAAAAACAAAAACCACTAGTCCTGGCAAGAGGTGATGAAGACCTGAACTAGGGTAATGATAGAAAAAAGGTATAAAGAGAATGTATGAGATAGCAATGTTTGGGTATGTGAGCAGAGAGTAACAAGATGAGGGAAATGAGGTTGTAGGCCTGGAAGACCAAGATGGTACCCTTGAATAGTGATAGGGGAAGTTTAGAAGGGAGGAATTTGGAGAAAACGTGTGATGCTTTGGATAAGCTGATAGCTATAAAATTTCTAGCTTGAGAGGCATTTGGAAATGTAGGATGGCAACCTGACAATGTAGGACATACAGATCTGGGAATCATTTCCATTGTCCATAACTGAACCCATGAGATTGAAATCGGTAAGAAAGCACTTATGTGAAATGAGAAGGCTGGCCACAACCTGAGCCTTAAGGAGACATGTAAATTCTTGGTGGAGTCTGCTAGTGACTACATAAACCAAATCTAGAAAGATCAATTAGCATGATACAATACAACAGTGACTAGAACCAGCACATCAAGACAATTTGTTCCAGGGACAAAGGAGTAATTATAATACTCATTACTACTCAGAAGTAAAGGAGGGAGTGGGAAGAATTCAATTTATCACACTTTGTGAGCCCCATCAGATTGACCCTCAGATCTATTTATCTAGTCTTCTCTTTGAGCCCCATGCTTACATCAATTGCCTTTTCAAACTTATTGACACCTCAAACTCCAAAATTAAATTCTTTTCTGAAATCCTTACTTCTTTCCCTATTATACCATTGGGAATTACCATTTTCCTAATCCAAAACTTGTCATCCTGATTTATCCCTTGAATTCATACCCCATTTCCAATGTAGCTATTGTATTTATTATTTCTCTCCAACCATCATTCACTCCCATCTGAACAGTAGTTCAGGACTCCCTGACTTAAGTCTCTTTCTACTATAAACATGCCATTCTCCATGCAGTTGCCAAAATGATCACCCTAAAACCTAAATCTGACCTTTTATGTGTCTGCCACCCTTTCATGCTGTACTTCATGCTCATAACACATCATCTCTGGACTTTTTGTTGAGTATCATTCTTGGAATGTCTTCCTTCTCGCTTTCTTGTTTTAAGTTCAGTGTCCACCTCCTACAGAAGGCCTTTACTGGCCACACACTGCCTCAAATATTCCATTTTGAGATGACCCGATTATTTGCACTGTATATAGTCTTATGTTCCTGTACATTAAACACTAATTTTAGTTAAGATCACAAACTTAGCAGATGGTAGAATCTGAAGCGCATGCACACAAGTGCACACATAACCCTTTGTATTTCTAGCACTTAATATAATGCTCAATGCTTGAAGACTGATAGTCATCATTTGAAATTTTTAGTTCATTCTCTCCAGGGACAAAGGGCAAAGTATATCTTAGTATGGCAGGATGTTTTTATAAATTGTAAATTAGAATGCATAATTGTAAACGGAATTTGTGTAGACTCAGGAACTTTTTTTTTTTTTTTATCTCTATCTTTCATGCTGCATTGCTTAAAGAATCAAACAGTACTGCTTTCTATTTCAATGCTTTGCAGATAAGTTTTTTAAAGTTGGGACAATGCTTCCAAATGCAAGTAATATGTAGGTTCTCATCTAGAACTTCCATTTTCAGGGACAAGAAGGCTCTGGCATTTCTCCTTAATTTTAGTGCCTTTCTTCTGAAATGATCTCCAATAGTAAATACTTAGATTATGAGATTATGACAAGAGACTGCTTTTGCCTTTCTTTGTAATCCTAAATATTTGACTGTAATGAAATAGCTGGCATAAAATATAACAAAGGAAACTGGTAAGAAACTGATATAATAAAGTAAGCCTAATAGGATAATATCATAACTTATAAACTTTGACTTTAAAACTCTGCTTGTAAAGTCATGTTTCCAGTGTACTGAGATGAAGTACACATCCTATCCTTCCAGACAGTGGATGGGCTAACAATGGAAAACTTTTGTCTCTGCATCTCTGGAAGGTTTTCTGCTCTGTATAGTACAGTTGTCAGGGAGGAGGAAGGGAAGAGACACTGAGACTTTTGTCGGATTTCCTATATGTTTCAGAACTCCTTAGAGAAAATGTTGGCTATCTTTATTTTAGGGACCCCCTTGTGGAAAGACACCTGAAAACTGGACATTCAATTAGATTATACAGGTGTTTTAGAGCTCCCTGGAGAAAATGTGTGTCACTTTTCAGGAACTCAGCAAATTTTGCTGGATAAACATCCAGTTGGATTCCCAAATGATTATCAGGAGTCTCTAGAGAAAAGTTTAGGGTTCTATGTTAGGGAAATGCACACACACACATAAAAAATTATAGGCTTAAATCCTGTCTATGAATGTGGGACCAGAACAAAGGAAATACCATTTAGCAGAAGTAAAGTTTCCCAATGCCCACTGGAACCAAGGTCTGTTATGCTGTAGCTCTTAGTACTCAGTTGCTACACAAACTTATCTGTCACTTGAGACTTAGGGGGTGACCCACAGTAAACCTTGCAAGGATAATTTCACAAGGTCTAGGAAACTCCATTGGGACCAGTGTCCCTGCTATAATAAGAAACTTGATTTTTCTTTTTTGACTTTTGACATGGGAAAGTTATTTTGAGCACCAAGGCAAGCTCTTGTTAAATACTAAGTAAACAGTAGTAACCTCTGATTAATATTATTGTACAATTATATGTTTTATTAAACATTCTTTGTTGGATTTTCCTACTGATGGGAAAATGTGGGATTTTATTAAGATCTATACCATGAAGTTTGTTATAAGAAATAAAAGTGAGTTCCCCAGCAATGGGGTAGTGGCTGGACAGATTATAGTATATTAACATGATAGATTATTTTTCTGTATTAAAAAAAACTGATGGTTTCACAGAAACCTAGTCAAAAATGAAATAAACATAAGTAGTGACGCTGTAAGATTTTGAAAACTGATCAACATCATAAAGATGACTTTGTAAGATCAATGATTTACCACTATTACAGAAAAATCAATGATAAAACATGCTCCTGACAAAGTGATAGATTCAAGGTGAAGAATGATAGTTTCAGACACAGCCCATGTAGTAACTTGTTTTGCATGATAATGCAATGCATATTTTATATAAATGCTTTGATTTTTTTCCCTGAACTATTGGAGGCAAGGAAAAAGCTGCAAGGAAAGGGAAACAAGGAGTAGTAATACAAAAGATTACATAATAATTTCCTGATCCCAGGTAGATTAATGTATTATTTTTTATTATTTTTCTCAGGCAGCAAAAATACTTCACCTTTTTACCAACCCTGTAGCCACAACTGAAAATGACAAAATCTTTATTAAAATGTATGGTCAAGCAAAAAAATTTTCCATTTAGTTACACAGAAGAAAAATATAGAAGGTAGGTACCATGTCTAGGATAATGCTGAAACGTTCACTGTAATGACAAACTAGGCAATTAGAATTGTCACTGTACAAACTTCAATTCTGTTCACTTCACTCTGCTCTGCATTAGTTCAAACATTCCCAGGTTTCTCTGAAAGCATTCCTTTTTATGGGCCAGAACTTGAAACCAAGGTGTTAACTCACCGGAATTGATAGAAACAATGCTTATGTACTTAAGTTTACACTTTTGAGGGTTCATACATTAGAGTACACAAATTTGGAAAATTCACAAATTACACCTCCCACAATCCCACACTCTAAGAGGAGTCAACCTTTGAATTCACACCTCTAAAAGAGCATATAAAAGGACAAGCCTCAGTAGAGGAGACTGAAAAGCCAGACACTGCAGTTTGGCAGAACAAAGAATTCTGAAGAGGAGAGGCTGAAGCTAGCAGTGACAGAGGCAAAGGACAAGCTGCAAGAGCTCTTGGAACCAAGGGGAAAGATAGCTTCTAAGAAAACTAACCAGGTTATTTTGGAAGAGACAATAAAGAACAGCTCGCTGCATTTGAGGCATTATTACTCTAAACTGAAACTAAGGCTGCCTCCAGAAGTTCCCCGAGAAACCTGCTCCCAGAGAACAATTATATTTTTGAAAAGAAGACAACACTTAGATTTTGGCGTCTGAACATGGTCTGAATAAGACCCTGATTCCAGTGGAAAAGCCTCTGATACCAGTTTCAGAGGAAAAGTCTCTTCACCCCTGAAATTAGGATGACTACAACAAAGAAACTTTGTTAAAGAGCTAAGGTAGAATTTCAGTTGAAATGGGACAGATGTTCAGAAAACAGCCTGCTTTTTCTCTGCATTGTCAAGGTTATGAAAAACCAAGGTTTGATTATAATTTTGGAGCAGATCAGTCAACTTTTAGAAACTATAAAGTACACATCTCCTTGGTTCTCTATGGAAAAATTGGATCTGGACGAGTGGACATTAGGAGAGCAACTTTGTCAATCCTACAACAAAAATGGACCTGACTCAATTTCCAAAGACACACTTAATAGATATAATTTAATACAACTGGCTTTAGGAAATTATCTAAGTGTTAGAATAAGGAAAAAGAAGAAAGAGCAGGAGGGGGAGATGCCAACTAAACTAGGTGAAAAGGATGAAGAATCAGATAAGCAGGAGAAATTAGATCATTCCACATCTCATGACCCTCACCCCTCAATTACCCCTTCATGGGTGGAGGAGAGGGAGAGGCAGTAATGTAGTCAGAACCACCTATTAAGGAGCCTGTGACAAGATTAGAAAAGGCAATAATTAGGCAAAAAAATGAAGGACAAGATGTATCTGATTTTATAAATGCATATCCTGTGATTGAAGAGATCTTCAGGTCAAAAAAGGATTAGATACACTCCTTTTAATTTGGAAAAAATTAAGGATTTGAAAAAGGGTTGCACTCTTTCTGGGGGGTTAAGATCGGAAATCCATAGCTAGGACACATTTAAAACCTGGACAAAACTTGTGGCTTTTGGAGTATCATGAATTATGTAGGATTCAAGCCAGATGCAGTGGGCAAACGGAAGTTAATGTACAAATCACTTTTGACCAACTAGCTGGTGAAGGTCAATATGCAGAGAATTCAGAACAGATTTATTATCACAGTATATGAGCAAATTTCTAAGGCTGCAATAAAAGCTTGGGGTTCCCTCCCAAGACAAAAAGTTTGAGGGGAAGCCTTCACAAAAATAGAGCAAAGTCCCAATGAACCTTTTGCCGATTTTGTGGGACGTTTGCAAACAGCTTTAACCAGAACCATTGGAGAAAATGCAGCTACAGAAATAATGACCAGACATCTGGCTAAGGAAAATGCCAATGAGGACTACACAAAGATGCTCCTTTAGAGGAGATCATAAGACACTGTGTCACAGTAGGTACAAATGATTATACCCAAATTATGATGAACATGGGGAAGATAGGGTCCCTCTTGGCAAGGGATTTCTAGAGAATATCATCAATATTTTCAGTGTGGAAAAGTGGGACATTTGAGAGCCCAATGCAGATATGGAGATAGTGAGAAGACAGGGGGAGAGAAAACCCAAAACCCTATGTCCAAAATGCAACCGAGGCTTCCACTAAGCCTCAGAATGTAGATTGATCCAGAGAAAGACAGGGCCCAGCTCCAAGATATCATACAAAAGACAGGTAGGGTATGATGGCAGCTGAGGTTATACCCAGAGAGTCTTTAGAAGGTCAGGACTCTGATGTGATCAATCAGCCTAAAAGTAATCACATGGCAGAAAGAGATTACAGTTGGGGAGAATACAGGCTTTTTAACCCAACAGAGCAGTGTCCAATGCAAACAGCTCCAATGTAATTGCCAGATGATGAGAAATCCCCAAAGTGGTAAATAGAAGGGAATTAGATAGGTTAACTGCCTGGGAGAGAGGGTTTGCTTATATTCCTACAGATAGAGAAGCAAACAGATGGAGAAGGAAACAGATGGGTGGCAATGAGCACCTGGAAGAGAGACAGAAAAGGAGAAAAACCTCAAAACAAAGGAGAAAATTTAAGAAACATCTGACACTGAAAGAACATGGCTGACAATGAGACTATTAAAAGAACTTTAATACCTTCAGGAATCGTTGGATTCCCTAACACAAGATAAAACTGTTTCAAGGTCTTGAAAACCAGCAGGAATTATTGGATTCCTCAAGATGAAAAATTATTGAGACTATTGCAGTACTTCAAAGCTTGCAGGAATTATTGGATTCCTGGTACATGAACTAATGGACAATGGATTCCTTTTGGACTATTTCTAGGACTTATGGACATGTATAAATTCTCATGATGATTCATGTTATTTGTTACACATCACTTCTAGCCTGTGTTATATTGCTATGTGCTTAGGTAATTGATGTAATTATATGTAATACCTCCCATATTGGATTTATGTATACCTGTTTCAAATGAACCCCTTCAGAAACCAGCTAATCTGATTTGATTTCCCATTTCCTTTGGTGTTTTCATCTCCCTTCCCAAGAAGTCAGGGAGGGTGTGATCACCTCCTTTTTATGATATTTTCACTTTTTTGAGCAGTCAGGGAAGGGTGATCACCTTTTTTGGGATTCTCACCTCCTTGACAACTCGGGGAGATCATGACCACCTCATGTTCTAAATCAAAAGAAAGCAGGAGATATGGGCCAGAACGTGAAACAAGGTGTTAATTCACTGGAATTGATAGAAATAATGCTTATGTTTACATCTTTGAGTTCAGAAGTTCGGGAGATTCACAAGTTACACCTCCCACAATCCCACTCTCCCTTTGGAGGACATTCTTTTCCCTTTCCCATTCTTCAAGATCAAAATTTAATAGAACCACTTCCAGGCCTTGGGAAAAGACTTTATGACCTTTTATAAGGTCAGAGTGGTACCTCCCATATCTGAATATCAAGCCATTTATCCTGATCATTCATGGTTGCTTGTTTTCCTTTCCTTTCTAGTTTGCTTGCAGCTGTCACTTTGATCAGGAATTCTGCCATTCAAGATTCATTTTCCCTCTGAATCATTATACTCAATTTTGCTAAAGTCTATATCCTGTGCCTACATTCCAAGTTCTCTGCTCCTTTACAGCAATGGTTACTAAATCACATGTGATCCTGTCTGTGGATCTTTAGTATCTGATTTCTTTCTAGTGGCTTTCATTATTTGACTTCAGAAAGTGACTAGTGATATCTTTGTTTCCATTTTCCCACGGGTTCTAAGAAATCTAGACAAATTTGTTTTCTGGGCTCCTTTTTTGGTCTCAGCATTCAGATGATCCAATGATTCATTTTTTCTATTCAATCTATTTTCTAAATTAGTTTTACTCTAAGATATTATTTTCTCTTTTTTTCAGTGTTCTGACCGTTGTCATCTCATGGAATCATTGGCTATTTAATCTATTTTAATTTTTAGGGAGTTTTATGCTTGGACAAGCTTTTGTACCTCTTGAGGTTAATTACTTTTCCATTTTCCCCCTCACTGCCATGTTTCCAGACCTTTTAGCTGTTTGTACCCAACTGTGTTTTCTCAAAGATTCAGTTTTAGACTTATTCTTTTTCTGTTCTTGTATACTAAGTACCTTTGCAATCAAAACATTTTTTTATGGCTGAGTTCTTTGTTTACTCATTCTTCCAGGTTAAATCAATTTGAAAGAATATATGTTTAGAAATTTTTCATGAGTGGAAATTGTATTGTTTCTTGCACCTCCTCCATCTTGTCTGCAGCTGCTTTATGCTCTTTCACTGGTAAATGATTATCTGAGATATAGCCTAGGTTATGATCCTGTGAACTTCAAAAGGTGGGAAGATCCACCAGAAGCCCATCAAGTGTAGTACATAGCAATCTGCTGATAAGCACAGTAGCTAACTCTAGTGAGGAGTCAGCCCTAAAGTCAGGAGATCAAGCTCAGAAAAGCGGACCAATGAAGCATGTATTTTTGAAATGCACATAACTGAAGACCAGGTGAAAATCCCATCCAGGGAAAATGGTAATACAATGAATTTATTATATATACAAGATATTCATAGTATTATGGACAATATTCAAGATAAAAATTAAATCTGTGATTCTAAAGAAAAAAAAAAATCTCTCCATTATATTCAAAATGCATCCAGAGAGATAGCAGGATGGAGTAATGGGGAGAATGGCCAATCAGTGTTAAGGCCATGGCACATGTGCAATATGTGTTTGCCTCTTGGTAATCAGAGGTCTGGGAAGTCAGCGATGAAGCTCTGTCAGCCCTTGTACAGATATCCAGTGACTGAACTTGTTGAACATGAATACATGCTATTCCTTCTGTTTGGTTCTGTGTAGACTTTCACAATCCTGAGTGAATCTGAGACGAAACAGACCAGGCTACGATCTTATGAGCTTCAAAAAGTCTTATCTACCAACAGTCCCGAGTTTGCTGACAGTTACAGTAGTCAAGTGTGGTGAGGAACCAGATTTGTGGGCTTAACCTAGTTGGCCCAGCCCAACAATAGCTATATTCAGTCACTGTGTCCTGAGAGCAAGGTATCAACTCATTTATTAGTTAAGTACCCCTCAGAAGTGAATCTGTATAAGAGAAATGTCTTTTCTTTGAAAAGGCTAAAAAAACAAAACAAATACAACAAATGGAACTAAATGAAATATTTACAGATGAAGACATTTTAAAACTTCCACTAATTAATATTTTATATGGGTTTGCTTAAAGTGGGGATCAATAAAACAAAAAAAGTAACTGCTTAATTCTAGTGCCTGACATTTTCATGCAAAAGGGCAGAATTTAAAGCATAATGCTGTAGTGGCAGCAACGGATTTTAATGATGTCTTTAATTAAAGACATCAATACACATTTTATTTTTTGTTGAGGCAATTTGGTTTAAATGACTTGCCCAGAGTCACACAGCAAGGGAGTGTCTGAGGTAAGATTTGAACTCAGTTCCTCCTGACTTTTGGCTGGTGCTCTCTACTACGCCACTTAGCTTCCCCAATCAATACATATTTTATTAAGAAACTCATATATCAAGGTTCTAGGTTCTGTGGATACAAAGATAAAAACAGTTCCTATCTTCAAGAACCTTATTACCACTAAGCTTACTCTGAAATAATTTCATAATCCTATTGCATTAAGATTCTCAAAAAAATATAATGAATATCATAGTATAAAATGCTAGCATTTACACTGTTAGTGTAAAAGATAAACTTCTCTCCTCTACCCACTTCTTGAAAAGGAACTTCAATGTGTAAGGAGACATATTTGTAAAATCAATTAGATAAACTTACTTGTGTTGTTTCATCAGAGTGCATTCCCCTCCTTCCTGAGGGTCCAGGTTATACATGTATAAGTATCCATCAGAAGCTCCCACTAATAATCGAGGAATCTTCTGAATTCTAGAGAAGAAAATTGTTTAAAGGTGAGTTCCAGCAACATATTTCCTACAAAGACTATTCTTAATTTATCACAATAAGCTTGCTGAATGACCCTGGAGAGCTAAAGATATTCTCTCATATGAACAGAAAGGCAATGAGTCACAGATCTAAGCAAATTACCTATGGTCATGTAGGCAAGATTTGAAACCAAGCCCTCAATTCCAATTTCAGTCACTTTCCACAGTACCTCAAAAGAAATAAATAACTGTTTCTTCTATCAAGAAGAGTACTTACAGATAATGTGAGGAAACATAATTTCCAATGAGATAAAAACAAACTGCCAAAAAATCCCAAACTTTTCATCTTTAAATAAAATAAAAAATCTTGCAAAACATAACATTTAAGATTTTTAAAAAGTTGTAACTGTTGGGAAGGAATTGGAAAACAAATGGATGCTGAATAATTATAATGACTAAGCATGGTAGTTCAGAGAGGAGTTGAGAAAATGTATTTCATTACATTCTCAGCAAGTATGGGATAATGCTAACTACAGTTAGTTTTTTTTTTTAAAATGTTACAATCATTTGGAGTGCAAAGAGGATTCGGATACATAATGAAAATGTAAAAGGGCAATTTTTTATTTACCTATAGCTATTCACATTGAGGGCATTCCATGACTGGGCAGTCAGCACAAAACTGAAAACTAATGAATAACTGAAGAATTTTAATGTGTGCTCAAGTTATACTTGAGAACTTTGGTTCAAAATTTTTTCACATTAAATTGACCGTTGCACTACTTGTTTCAATATTTTTATCAATGCTATTAGAAGATCCTACTATCACCCAAAGGGTTCCTATCCAATGAATTATCCTAGAAACTAATTTCACATAAGGAAGTAGGTTAAGAAAGATTAAGTTATTTGACTACACTCACAAAACTATTAAGCGAATTTAAATCCTGTAGTTGCACCATGATAATTTCAGAACCCAGGAATTCCCTTGCTATTCAATATAAACATTGCAAAACAAATTATGCCAAAACCATACTTACGTGGCAAGTGAACAGATATTTTTGTGACCGCAAAATGGTAGTCGGACAGTAGCAAATGCTCTACCCTGGTTAAACATTTCTGTTACTTGAGAGGGCAAATAGCTGGTAGAGGCCATAAGCACTTTCCCAAAGTAACCAGTCCAGGTAGTTGGTTCCTCCTGAGGTCTAGAAGAAATAGGGTGCCTCATGAAAATTATGCAGGAATAGAATACATACTACTTTTTATGAACTCAATTTCTATTTCCTCAGCAATGTTACCCTGAACTTGAAATGCTACCCTTTCCACATTCCTAAAGCACAAAAAATTAAAAAGGAGTTAAATGGGATGCTCTAAAGGGAAAAAAAAATTCTTCTAAGCACATCTGCAGCACTATCATTCCATTTCCTTATTGTTACAAAAACAAAACTTTGCAAATAAAAAAAACTTTGCAAAATATTAGGGGGTAATTGTGTGATTGTCATGTAAACATAATTCTTTTTTCTTGATGGCTAAGCAATTTTACAAAGCTATTTTTAAAAAAGGAACAGTACAGGCCAGTTACTCTAAAAGTTATCTTCATAGCAAACCACAACTGGAAGCCTGTGCATACTAATAAGTCTGAAAAGGGCAAGAAAATAACCATGAGTGGCTGAAGAGGATTCAGGTGCCTGTTATTTCAGAGGCTATTTTCTGTCATGTGGATGAACTGAAAAGGACCTCAGCATTTTTCTACTCTATTCTCTCCTTTTCTAGATGAAAAAATTGAGGACCAGAGAGATTCAGTGGATTGCTTACAGTCAGTCACACAGGTGACAAGCATCAAAAGGAGGATTTTACTCCAAAGTGTATTTTACCCCAGAGTTTAAAAAAAGAGGTGGAATTAACAAAAGGACAAATTAAGGTCTGATTAAAAGGAAACTTTAGAGTTATTCAAAAGAGGAATAAGTTGTAATATTCATTAATTCAATAAGAAGTACTATTCAACCAAAGGCAAGATGACCATTTACTTATTAGCAAAAAGGATATTTTTGGAGGGCAACAGGGAGGAGTGGGGAAGGAGGGTACAGAGAGGAGAGAAAGGAATGAAAGAAAGGACAAGCATCCACTATATAAGTACTTGATCTTCACAACATGTAGTAGCTTCTAAAATCTGATACTCTGACTCACTTCTCTTTCACAGTCTCAAGTTTGAAGATGTGCACTGTTTCAGTGTTACTGGACGCAGAGAGGAACATTCCATCCATGCTGAAGGCCAAAGAGCAGATGCTTACACACCTGAAAAGGAGTGTAAAGAATTCATTCAAGCAAAGATACAATTTACTCTCTTTACCCTCTAAAAAACAGAAAGGGCACTAGTAAATGTTAAATGATTATGACAACAAAACATTTCCCATAACAGAATTCTTGGCTTCTCATTCCATTTGGCCTTTTTTCTCATGAATTTGAGGGGAGGGAAGGTTAAAAAGAAAAAAATTCTGTAGGATATACTATTCACAATGAATTTAATTTTTATTAGGGAAAGAGGAAAAGGAACAAAAATTTATAAGTACATACTATGTATTACAGAAACTGAGGCAGAGGTTGAATGATTGACATATTACGGTGGTATAAATCAGCACTCTTTAATGCCATTAACACTGTAGAACTTTCTAAATATGATGTTCGATTCTAAGTTCCCCTAGTTTAAATGAATTTGATCTTGACAAAAAGGAACAATTTTTTTCACTCATAATTAGCAAGGATAAGAAGTTTATGTTATAATAAGGTCTAAACATCATGTTGTATTTCTATTTTGGGTCCATTATTTAAAATCTACTGCTGGTGAATAGCAAGTTGAACATTCTAATTCAAGGGTTATAAATAGTACCTGAAACTAAACAGTTTAAATTCTGGATTTTTAAAAAACCCCAACTCTTCTATAGTTTATAATCACATTCTGAAGTAACATAGTATGTTAACCATTATTCAGTGAAACAATGAAATCTTCAATTTTAGTTAATTAAGCAACTGAGAGGATTATTTTAAAGTATATGCTATTTACACTACTTAAGAGTACTATTTGCTACTTCATAATAGGAGTCAGATCTGTGATTTCATTAATTTTAGAGAGCTGCTCGTAAGAAATGTCTTCTATCAATAGACAGGTGGCAGAAAAAGTGTCTTTTTCTGCCACCTAGGTTTTTACAAAGTTGTCTAGATTATATACTTCAACAATACTATATGATCATCAATTCTGATGGACGTGGCCCTATTCAACAATGAGATGAACCAAATCAGTTCCAATAGACAGTGATGAACTGAATCAACTATACTCATCAAAAGAGCTCTGGGAGATGACCATGAACCACTACAGAGAATTCCCAATCCCTCTATTTATGTCCACTTGCATTTTTGATCTCCCTCACAGGCTAATTGTACACTATTTCAAAGTCCGATTCTTTTTATATAGCAAAATAACTGTTTGGATATGTATACATATATTGTATTTAACTTAATTAAAAAAGAAAAGAAAAGAAAGTTGCCTAGAGCACTGAGAAGTTAGCTAGGTTAAGATCGTCTATGTCAAAACTCTATAACTAGATCTTCTGGGGAAGGCTCATATTGCAAATATAATTTCCAATAGCAAATGAAATCCTTCTGTTAAAACTGAAAGTTAACCATAATACAATACATCATATATAATAGCAATACATAATACAATAGGAGGGTAAAGATGAGGGCCGTGATAGTCAGATTCATGTGGTGTCACAAAGATTCCAGATCATTCTAGAAATTTTTTTATCTAGAAAACCTTTAATATGCACCAAATTCTTGTTGCCCTTTAAACCTCGCTTTACTTTTTAGACAAAGCAGATTGCCTACAAATAAAATTCAAGTATATCCAAAAGAACTTCCAAGAAGTGCAGCTATACATTACCGCTTTACTCCTCTCCGGAATTCAAAGATTTTCTGTCCTTCTGGGATGGAAAATACTCTAATCACAGTTCCCTATGAGAGGAGAAAGAAAAAAAAATCTTACCTATAGGTAATGAAACATGAGAAAACATCAACATAAATAGAAGGGATCTCAAACTCCTCAAATTTCAAAATTCTTATTCTTATTAATGAACAATTAATTTATTATTGGGCATTACTAAGAATGACCAGAGTTGAAAATGCATCTTTTCTGCAGTGATTGGGGCCTTAGGATTTGAATCATCACTGATCTAATTGATAATAGTTTTAGCTAATTCCACCTCATTTTACCTATTTGTGTTTTGTTATAGAAAGACAACTGAGTAGTGGGGAGGAAGAAGAATGTATCAGGAAATAAAAACAATAAAACAAAAAACAGTAATTTAAAGGGGACTCAATAAGAGTTATAGGTTTTCTCAAGCAGGCTCTACTATTGGGCCAGTGAGAAAGGATAAGGTTATAGGGGACCTCTCCATAAAAAAGGAACATTTTAGAAATTATTTTGAAGCAAAACTTAATAGCTCAAAACCTTTGTAATAATTGAAAATACCTCTCCTTTTCTACCTTCTGTGATATGATCCAAATTCTAAATTTAGTTTTATAAATATTCAACAGATATTAAAAATAAGTTCAAGGGACCACACCTACTTATCTTTTCTTTCTCTGTAATGTTTACATGAGAATAAGATTGACTAGGTGAACAGTATTGCCAAAAACTTTATATAATGTGTATTATTATTATATGAACCAAGATTATATGATATAAACAAATTAAAACATAGGATAGTTTACCTCTCAGATTTGTGGAGGAGGAAGGAATTTGTGACCACAGAAGAACTAGGGACCATTATTGATCACAAAATAGATAATTTTGATTATATTAAATTTTTGCACAAACAAAACTAGGGACGACAAGATTAGAAGGGAAGCAATAAACTGGTTAAAATATCCAAAGGATCTGATAAAGGCTTCATTTCTAAAATATAAAGAACTGACTCAAATTTACAATAGTTCAAGCCATCCTATTGATAAATAGTCAAAGGATATGAACACTTTTCAGATGAAATTAAAACTATGTTGTCACATGAAAAGGTGCTCCAAATCACTACTGATCAGAGAAATGCAAAACAACTCTGAGATATCACTACACACCTGTCAGATTGGCTAAGATAACAGGAAAATATAATGACAAATGTTGGAAAACTGGAACTGATACTTTGTTGGTTGGTAGAACTGTGAACAGATCCAACTATTCTGGAGAGCAGTTTGGAATCCATGCTCAAAAAATTTTATCCTACTGTGCAAACCCTTTGATCCAACAGTGTTTCTCCTGGGATATATCCCAAAGAGGAGGGAAAAGGACCCACAAGTGAAAAAATGTTTGTGGCAGCCCTTTTTGTAGTGGCAAGAAACTGGAAACGGAGTAGATGCCCATCAATTGGAGAATGGCTTAATAAATTATGCTATATGAATGCTATGGAATACTATTGTTCTCTAAGAAACGACCAGCAGGATGATTTCGGAGAGGCTTACATGAACTGATGCTAAGTGGAATGAGCAGTATGAGGAGATAATATACATGGCAACTAGAAGACTGTAAGACGGATCAATTCTGATGGACATGGCTCTCTTCAACAATAAAATGATTCAAACCAGTTCCATTTGTTCAGTGATGAAGAGAGCCATCTACTCCCAGAGAGAGAACTGTGGGAACAGTGTAGAATACAACAGAGCATTTCTCACTCTGTTATTTGCTTTCATTGTTTTCTTTCTCAGTTTTTCTTTTCCTTCCTTCTTGACCTGATTTTTTTTTTGTGCAGCAAGATAACTGTATAAATATATACATATTAGATTTAACATGTATTTCAACATATTTAACATGTATTGGACTACCTGCCAATTAGAGGAGGGGGTGGGAGGAAGATGGGAAAATTTGGAACAAAAGGTTTTACAAGGGTCAATGTTGGAAAAATTATGCTTTGTAAATAAATTTTTTAAAAAACTAGATGAAATCATCTAACCTACAATAAATTATGACCTACCTTCTCAGAAGCAGTGGCAAGTTTGGTACCACTTGCATCAAAAGCCAAGGCTGCTAGGGGACTGTCATGAGCTGGTATCATATTAGCAGCCCTCTAAAAAGTGTAAAAAATAACATGTGAATTATTGAACAAGAAATTCCAATTCACTTAAATTATGTGCTAGAAATACAGATGAGTGCTTTACTAAAAATTTCTACAATGCAACAGACAATAAATACCTATAAATTGAATATGTGCAATGAGACACCAAAGTTCTAAATATTCAAAGCTGCTTCAGACCTCACAAATCACATTAACAGCAAAAGACCTACACTCTTAAAAATTCAGATTGCCCAAACTCCCCCAGTACATAAAAACTTCATTTTGAAAAAAGGATCCTCACCAAATTAATTGTGTCAAAGACTTGTACTTCCCCAATTGTTGCACTCCCAGGATAAGCCAGATAACAATTTTCATTGTTTATTGACAGCGCACACAAACCTGTGAAAAATATAGAGGATTAGTGGTAAAAGGCTTAAGAATTTTTCTCTCATTTAAAAGATTAATAACTTAATACACTAGACATACATGGTACTTAAAATTTTAGCAACTTAACTTCATTTAAAGCCATTTGATACTTATACAATAAAGAGTGTAGGCATATTTACTAGAAATATGGGGCTTAAATTATAATGAATAGCCTGAGAAGCTTGAATTCTAATTATGAACCCCACAAAAGAAAATTGGTTGTCCAACTCAATTTAAAAGTTATTTTATTTTTTGAGATTTTATTCTTTTACCATTTGGCCAATTCTAAGCTTTATTTATTTATTTTCAATATTTTTTGTGCCTCTTTTGTAAAGCTGTTTAAGTCATTGTCCCGAGTTTCTCAAATTTCCCTGTCACTATAGAAGTTTAATAGTTTTTGGTGATGGTGTTGCCTCATTTTCCAGCCTATTTATTTGACTATGTCATATAAAAGTTGGATTCTACACCTTCTCTTGAAATGAGGAAGGATGGGAGGAGGGAAGGGAGCATATCTAGACTGAACTTCCATCTCATGATCTTACAGTTTTCACAGCTCAGTTGTTTTCAGTTCTTTCAATGTGGTGTGATCCAGTGATAAGTCTCTTTATTGCCCTGCTGATTTGAGCTCTGATCCTTACTCAGGTAGGGTAAGGCTTCCCGTTTCCTTATGGTCCAACTCTTTTGGCCTTGGAACTGATAACTGGGTGACAGAACTGCCACATGGTACCTGTTTGTATTCCCAGTATTAATAGAGGATTCTCCTGGAATCTGCCTAGGCGGTCAATCTGTTTACTGTCCTTGGGCATTGTTGGGCTGCTCCTTCATGCTGCTGTTACATTCTTACTGTTGCTTGCTTCGGCCTAGTTCTTGCTCCACTCCTGTCTTCCTAAGCTGCCCTAAGCTAGACAAATGACTCACTGATTTAATTAGCTTTCCTGCCCAGAAGGAAAGCCTGCCCTACAGTTTGATAGTTGTTTTGGAAGGGAAGTGATGAGAGAAAAATAAAAAATAGAAAAGCCACCATCTTTGACTCCACCAAAAGGCAAATTACCAATGCCCCATTTCTACCCATAATTTAAGGTCAAAATAGAACATTTTTATATTGTCTTTCTGTTTACTTGCATTCCAAATACTCATTTGGTCCTCAGAACAAATTTATGGGGAAAATTCAGATATGATCAACATTCTACTAATGAAACAGATTGAGAAGTGGGACACGGATGTTTCTGATTTCATGACTATTCTATATTTGTTAACCATTATGCCTCGTAAAATTACTTTAAAACTGTTAGTAGTTTTTCTAACCACACTGTAATCAAAAATAACCAAAAGGCAGTAATAAAGATACATAATGGAAACTAAATATTTTAATATATTTTGAATTTCCCAAAAAGAATGAATTTACCTGCAGGGTTAGGAGGAGTTTCCCTGATTGTATGCAATACCTTCATATCACGAATATTATGTATGTACAGACATTCTTCTAGGCATACTATCAATCTCTGAACAATGAAAAGGAAAGAAAAAAGAAAACAAGATTACTAAATGACTATGCTGAAATGTAAGGGTCATTTAAACATGCATTTTTTTAACTGAAAGTAACAATAATTACTTCATATATTAGAGTAGTTAAGATTTCTCTAATAATAGCAATATTTATTCTATAGCCAGCTGTGCAATCATCTTTCCCCTTCTCAACCCCATGCAATGAACAGAAAGCTTTTAAGGATCCTTAGGGATAGCCCTTTCTCTGACAATGCACTTATTCAGTAAGCAAATAAGAGCTGTGTAGGGAAGTCTCATAAAACCAAATAAAAAAATATTAAAAATTCTCCTAGGTGTAGAAGACATTAAGGAATATAAACAAGATGAGTTCCTGCTCTCTAGAAACACAGAAACTGGCTGGGGATTCAAGACTTAAGTACTTAAAATGCTAAGCAGATAAATAATGGTTCAAAACAAGAATAGAAGACTATTTCAGAAGAATATACACAATTGTGTGATGAGCTAAGAGATAAAAGGAAGGTGGAGTACTTCAAAGAGTGTTTTAGGAGACAATGAATACATTGGTTTTGCTGAAGTATGCATGACAGCAACTGTGAAGATCCTTGAATCTTTAGTTTGAATTATATTTTGTAGGAAAAGAAAAGACTTGGATAAATATATTTTGCAATTTTTTAAAAGCTGCTAACTCACCTGCCTATTCAATTTAACTGCCAATATGGTATTGGAATAGCTATAATTGCATATTTCAGTCCCCTTCTTAAAGTGGCAGACTTTTAGTTTTCGTGGAGCTTTGAGACTAACGATAGCCACCAGGCTGCTTGAAAACAATCTTTCCACAATACACACATCTTCAGTATCAGCTGTAATATAAGCATAAATGGGAGAAAGTAGGAAGAATTCAAGTTAGTGCAAATCATGACAAGTCCATGTTAGTGCAGATCAAGAAAAATTTAATCTGCAAATCAGGTAATATTTGACCAATTTTATAATTCTTATAAATTTTATAATAAAATTCTTATGACAGAAATCCCAATTTAGAAACAAGTGATATGGATGCTATTTGAACCAAAAATGTTTCAATACATCAAGCAAAAATACAAAATGATAAAGCTATCTATTCCAGTCTAAAAATAAACTAAAAATTAAAGACAATGAGCTATCACCTCAAAAGTTACGCTCGGTTGTTAAAATTTCAGACTGAATGAAGGAGGAATGGTAGAAATAAAAATATATCGGTATGAAATTTTTAAAAATTTCTTTCCTTGTTTTTTAATAGCATTTGGGGTATGTGAGATAGCTACAGCAATTTATTTTTGATTTATTAACTTAGCATTTACCATTAGTGCTATAATGGATGTTAAGTTATCACCCAACATCTCTTTTTTTAAATACACATTTCTTTATTAATCCTGTTGAGAGGAAAAACAAGGGAAAAACCCCTGAAGAAAAAGGAAAAAACAGCATTCCATAGTTCTCTGAATGCAGATGGTATTTTCTATCAAAGTTTATTGGGAATGCCTTGGTTTACTAAACCACCGAGAACCAAATCTTTCATAGTTGATCATAACACAATCTTGCTATTACTGTGTACAGTATATTCCTGGTTTGCTCAGCCTCAGTTTGTGTTATGACAATACACCAGGAGAGTAAATCTGGAAATTTCTGATCAAGCTAGATCAAAAAGAAGCAAGTCAAGAATAAGATAGTATAGATTTGAAGCCTACGATAGAAAAGTAATGATAGTTTTAGCTTAGAGATTAGCATCTCAGCTCATAAACTAAGCAAAACACCACAAAACTAAAAAATAAAACTAAATTTTTGTGGACAGAAGCCAAGAACAAGAATACAACAAGATAAGTACAAAAGATTATTGTGAAGGAAATGACAAACCACTCTAGTATCTTCACCAAAAAAAACACCATATAGAGTAATGGACAAGACTTATCCACATGTACTCATTAGCATACTAGGAAACTTATTGCGGGTCTGTAATGTATTCATTAACAAGCTATGAGAAGCACTTTATAAGACAGTTATAGAGACATGACTGAATACATTAAATAGTGAATATAGTAAGATATGCAAACTATACAGGAGTCAATCAATGTGAACTATAGCAAAATCATAAACTCAACTCAATCAAATTTGGAAAAAAGCAATATTTAAAACTGATCAGTATCTCTGATGTTTAAAAAGATCTTCTAGACCAACAAGTATGCTGATTTTTACTCGACTATATATGATTACTTGAAATATTAATCTATTCATAAAATTTAGGGGTCCATCAAATCTTCATCTGATGTACTTACAAATCTTCATAAGATGTACTTATAGAGTATGAATGAAACAATTTAAAGCATCCACCAAGAAATTTTTAGGGAGTCATCTATTTTATTATACAAAAAAAGATGCAGCTCTGTTACAGATCTCTTAATTCCATTGCATCTGTTCAACAAGTTCTTTTAATACTTTTTTATTTATTTTATCATCACTGCACTACAATAAACAGCTACATAGCTGTAGCAATCATTTATAATAATTGCTACCAGCCTAAACACCTAAAGTGCCTTATGACAAGCATTAATACCATCAATTCTAGGGAGTGAAATTGAAGGGGAAAAAAAAAGAACAAAGTGATTATTCCAAAATGGCACACCAGGGTCAATGTGAACGAGCATAAGTCGTGCTTTCATATTCCAGCTAGGGTGATATCTGCCAGATATGAAACTATGAAGCTGTGTTTTTTAAAATCTAAAAAGTTGGGCCCTTTATTTTAGATAAAACAATGTTTTTCTACTATGGCTGTTCCTTCTTAAGGCATTGTTTCTTGCAGAAAACAATATTGTAGGGCACTATATGTAGCAGAAAGCATTATCTCCCATACTGAAGCAGGAAAAGAATAAACATCATAGTATGATGCACATCCATCAGATGCTTTCAATAGTTCAAGTTGTAAATAAATACCTGCTATTCCAAGCTAAATACCTGCTTTTACCCAAGTAAAAGACTTGGGAAATAGCTAAATTACTTGAATTTCCTACAATGAAAGCATCACTACATATTAAATCAATTTTCAGTGCAATTTAAATCCAATAAGGATTGCTCACAAAGCATTTTTTCCTCAAGACTTAGATACATCTGGTGGTCTGGTAATGCAATTGTTAAGTTTTCATTAGCTAAGCTGAGGGAAAGTTCAATTCCTTATTACAATGCATTTCCAGAATGAAACTTCCATATCTTACTTTTTTTAAGTTAATAGTTTATAAATATTTAAATATTAATATTTAGATTTTTATCTATAGATTTAATATTTAATTTAAATACTAAAATATTTAGCTTCAGATGGGGGATAATTTAGATAGGGAGTATTGTCCTATATCAGAAATATTTAATAACTCAAAATTAAAATATATCCAAGGAACACATCTATCAAGTTACTCAATTTGACATAACTTATATAAATGCTTAAAGGGCATCTTCTAGACCAAATGCGATGGATTCCGATTTTTATTCTACTATAGAGTGTTTACTTCAAATATAAAATGATTTGCCTTAGGAGCTAATTAAATCTCCCCAACTAGATTATATATTCATATATGTAATCTTTAAAATTAGGTTCAAGCAACTTGTCTCTCTCAAAGAAAAAATACTGAAGTGAATTAAAAGAAAACATCAAATCTTTTTAAATTAAACTTATACATTAAGCTGTGCCTTATATAAAATGATATAACTGATATATCCTTGGAACAGTTTAAAGAAAGACAAATCAGATTTTGCTCATTTCAAAAAATGAATGGAACAAATGAAAGAATCTTATAAAAACAGCAAAAGCAAATCATTTTTCTAAAGAGGGGTTCAATTCACTTTCTACATGGCAATGGTAACTTAGAGATCTGATTTTCTAAATCTGAACTAAAAGCTAAAGCAGGGGAAAAAATGAGTTTTTCCTATAAAGAAGCTAAGGACAGAGACTGAGGAACAATTAAGAAATCACTCTTGGAAGCCATTATTTTCTACAGACACAGAAGGACACACAGCAGACACAAAGGCCAACAGACACACACACACAGACACAGACACACACACGACACCGACAGACACACGACACCGACACCGACACACACACACGACACCGACACACACACACGACACCGACACACACACACGACACCGACACACACACACACGACACACACACACACGACAGACACACACATGTTCTCAATGCTAAATTTTGTGTAAAAAGATGTAATATATACAAATAAAAAAGCAGTCAATAAAAAGCTAGAACATTTGCCGTTTTTTTCCCTTAGTCATCTGTAACCCAACTTCACCAGATCTACCTACAAAGTGGCTTGCCATGCTGTCAAGTTACCAGTTAAATTTTTGTATTATCAGAAAAATCTGAGTGAAGGAAGGAAAAGAGAAGTGCCCCAATGGCTATGTAATTCAGGAGAACTAAATTGGTCAATTTAAGGGACAGTTAACAACAAATTTTAGCCATCTGCAAATCCAGTGTTTTAACAAATCTGAGATTTCTCACACTTTCACAACACTTAACATTGCCACAGCATAATTCCAAAACATCTAATATGCATTTATCCATCGGGAAAATTACTTATAATAAAAATAAATCCATCATTACATAATAAGCTCTTGAACTCATTCATTCTGGTATGCAAAACACAATTCTTAAAATATAAACTTATTTCAGTGATACAATGAATGGTACTGGTAAATAACCAGAAAGAAATTGAGATTATCAATAGGGAGAGAAAAAATTTAATTTCTCCAAGCTCACATAGTGAATTAATAAGAACTAAAAAATATCTTCTGTTCATATTTCCATCTATTATGAAACTTGTAACTTAACTTTTACAGAGAAGTTTACCATCAGGTGTCATTTCTAAGACACCTAATTGTACAAAACAGATTATGGCACCAAAAATGGCCAGCCACAATACGAAAAATCAGTGATTTACAATAACATTTTAGCAAATAGTCCTCTCTCAATGTCCTAAGAGTCTTTAAGATACCAAATAAGTATGGTAACATGACACTGAAAAAAGGGAAAATTAACAGAATACTTACTACATTCATAAATTTGTTCCAGCTTATCCACAGAAGAAAGGGAGAAGAATTTGTAACCAGATTTACTACCAACAGCTAAGGACCTGAAAAAGAATTAAATTATTAAAGAAAGGCAAGCCGTGATGTAATACTAATTCCACACAGTATTGGTTCTTTTAGTAAAATAAGGAACTCTCAAATTCCTTATTATCTTAAGAAAATTGGGTGGGCACTAAGAGGGTAACTAATTTGCCCAAGGTCATGTATCAAAAGTGGAATAGTTCTCCATTTACTATGTTCCATTTTGAAATGTAAACAATAATAGCCTATTATGTGTTAACCAATTGGAGATGCAAAATAACCAAGAACTTTTTATTATTTTATAGCAAATGAAAAGAGATAAATAGAATGTGCATAAAAGATTTTACAAACCCTCAGTTAGGAAACTAGATTCATTTGTTAAAGGATGACCTGAGAGAATTTGTGTGCTAAAATAGCTTTAATTATGATTGTATTATAGTCATAAGATTTTTACCTTTAACTATATTTCCAACAAAATACTGTAAATTATATTTTACAAGTATCAGGATATTGTACAGTGTTGTCAGAAAATTGGCCTAAAATAAGGTAAGCCTAGAATGTAATCTTTATATAAATATCAGTCAATATAACAGTTTCTGCCAAAGTTAGAAGTATCTACACAGGAAATCACAAGGAAAAGTATCCATGAAACCTAAATGAATTTTTCTTTTATTGATTAGATCATATTACTGCACATTACTAAACCAAAGAAAATGAAGACTTAAGAAAGTACATGGCAAATAAGGGAAAATAGCAGCAATAGATGGGATAAGAATCAATTATCATAAATCATTTTAAACATTGCAACCATAAACAGAATATGAAGCATAGGACCTAGAATGATAAAAGCAGATTAAAGTTCTGTAGCTAAGCAACAGTTTCCCTATCTGTAAAAATGAGAATTGCCCTAATAATTTTACAAAGTTGCTATAAGTATCAAGAAAGGCTACATGCTAAAGCATTTTATGACTGAAAATGCTATAAATATGAATTGAGACTAATCTAGTACAAAGAACACACTAACATACTATGAAACCAAAAGTAGCAAATAAAAATATACTACAAAAGCAGTGTTTGATACCAGCTAAAATCTAGAAAAGTGAAACAAATTAGGCACCCAACATATGGAAGCAAACACAGAAGGATGTTTGATAAATATTAAGACTACTATTACTGGGCGGGTCTTACTATGAACAAATTTACTTAGAAAATGACAAGCAATTTGGTTTATTAAATTTAGCCCAACAGCTCACAGTATATTGCAAAATTAAGTTTCAAATGTATAGTTATAAAAGGGTAAATAAAAAGAATTACAAAAAAATTGGGTGGGGTGGGGGGTGGGATCATGACCAATTTAAGGGATAAAGATCATTCACATTAGACTAAATGGACAATTTTGATTATACAAAATTGTTTTTGCAAAGAAAATTGATGCAATGAAAGAAAATCATTTAAAGTGGAATTTTGCAGAAAATTTCTGACAAGGATCTGATATTAAAAACTTTAGGAAAGGATTCAACTAAGAACAGAAGGTACTCCAATTGATAAAATGGTCAAAGGATATAATAAGCAGATAGTTTTCAAACAATAATTCTAAAAGTTCCAAATCATTTTTAGCAAAATGCAAATTAAGTCTATGAACTATGAAGTTCCACTTTACATCAGACTGTCACAGTTGGCAAAAATACATAAGGTGGGGAAGGACAAATTGTTGAAAAAAACTGAAGAAAAGTAAGCGCAAGAATATAATTGGAACTGTGAAGTGGTTCAGCCATTTTAGAAGTGTATGTATGTATGTGTATATGTATAGTTCCAAATACCCCCAAAATTATTTTTAATCTACAATTATTAAATTGTAAATGGCCTCTAACCCAGTACTATTACTTCCATTATCACAGCAACAATTAGGCTTCTATTCCAAAGAGATCAAAAAAAAGAACAGGCCTCAAATACAAAAATATCTATAGTACATCATTTTTTTGTACACAAAAAATTAGAAACTAATGGGGTATCTATCAAGTGGGGAATAGAGTATCTACACCCCAAGAAATTACAAAAGGTTTGAGAAATCTGGAAAGACTACTATGAACTGATGAAGAGAGAAGGGAATATCCAACATCTAAAAAAAAAAACTTATGTAAAGACTGATGATCTCTGATCAATGCAATGATCAACAAGGATTTCAGAGGACCGGTGATGAAATATATACACCTACATCTAGAGACAAAGGTGAACTCAAAGTGCAGAATGAGACATCCATTTTCAGACATAGCCCAGTTGGTTTGACTATAAAGCCACAGGGCTTTATCTGCCCCTCTCCTAGGGTTAAAGGTGGAGTCAATTGACAAGATTTAAAAAAAAAAAAAAAAAAAGAGGATCATTGAAGCAGAATAGGTTAGTAGGAAATGCAGACAAGTAGGACTATTGAAAAACATTTATATATATACATATAATATAGATTTCTAAGTGTGTGTGATTATTTAGTGGCTTAAAAATTCAGAATAAAAAGCTAAAATAAAAATTGATTACAAATTGGAAGGTGGGGATGGGAATTTTCTTCCCACCTTTAAACTTTTTCTTTCTTCTGGCAAAGTCACCATACATCCAAACTTCTCCCAACATCTATTCAGTGACCAAAAATTATTCCCATCTATTCACACCTTAATTCAGGTTCTTATCACCTGTACTTTACTGCCAATAACATCCTAATTGGTGCCTCTACTTCTCAAGGTCCTACCTCTTTTTGAGCCACTTTATACACAGCTGCCAGCGATTTTTCTTAAGCTTCTATCATGTCTGTCCCATATTGTTCTGTGGCTGTTGAAGCTTTTAAAGCCCTTCACAAATTTTGCCCCAATCTTTCCAGCTTAACTGAACAATTACTCCTCTGCCAGAACTTTGATCCAATCAAAATGATTTATTCTGTATCTTTGAATGAAAATCCTTTTCACATGGATCACAGAATCTTCCTTGAAAATAGCACCACCTTCTTTATTAAGCATTTTCTGATCCCAATTGTCTGCCCTTATTTTAACTACTTTGCATTTATTTATGCTTGCTACTTTCATAATTATATTCTGTATATATCTTCAACTGTATATGCTGATATCTTTTCTTTCTCATTGGAATGTAAATTCCTTAGGAATAGACATAGCTAAACATACCACTTTAATAAATAGGGTGTTACTTAACAGTAAATTGGAGATCACCTGGCCTCATCTGCCTTGCCACAGAGCTTTATCTGCCCCTCTCACTCTTCAACTCCACCTCGCCCCAAAGCTGTAATCTCTTGGTGGTACTACCTCTTCCAAATAGAATGAGTCTTTTGAAAAGAGGTATTGTCTTGCTCTTGAATGCTTTTCCATTCAAGTGATTGAAAACAAGGGCAAGACAATTAACTATCAAAAATTCTAAAATATAGAACAAGTGAAAAGGTTAAAAGTGAAAAGGAGTTATGCTTGAGGTCAGAACTTCATTTTTCTTAAATGGAAAAAATTAAATAGTGAATTTTGATGGGTTGGAATAGCCCATGGAAATGGATCAACATTCCTTGTGCTTTCTGAATTGTTCCTTTTAAAAAGGAATTTTTAAAAGTACAACTTGAAAGGTCTTCCTATATTCAACTATTTGGGGTTATCATTTTATGTTGCTTACTCTTATAAATTCTATTAATTCTAAAATTATGGGGGCAGCTAGGTGGCACAGTGGATAGAGAGCCAGCCCTGGAGTCAAGAAGACCCGAGTTTAAATCCAATCTCAGACACTACTAGTTGTGTGACCCTGGGGAAGAAGAAAGAAGTTATAATAAAACAAGATATTTCATTTTCTGATGAGTAAATAAAAAGCAAAAAGCCACATTCAATGTTGTTTCCAATACTTCCATACTTCCCAAAAGTTTCTTTTCTTTCTGAGCAAGGCAATTGGAGTTAAGTGACTTACCCAGGGTCACATAGCTAGTGAGTCTCGAGCATCTGAGGCTGGATTTGAGCTGAAGTCCTCTGGAGGTATTCTATCTACTTCAGCCACCTTAAAGATCTCCCCCCTTCCTTCCACAATATCTTTCTTTTAAGGAACAGGGGTTCTTAAGCTTTTCTGTGTTATGAATCTCTCTGCAGTCTGGTGAAACCTTCCCAGAATATTGTTTTTAAATTAATGAAAGGGAAAGCTAAAAAATATAGTCCTAAAGAGTTTTTGATTTTGATATTTCTTTTGATTCTCAAAAATGGCTGTGAGACAGGTAGATGTACTTCTATTTTGCAGATAAAAATTGGCAATCCAAAAGCAATATTTTGCAAGTACTGAGTCCTGAGTTAAGGTAGTCATTTAACACATATACAAATTTTGAAAACTCTAGAAATTACCTAAGGCCTGTGAATGAAATTGTTTACTAATTATGATTTCAAGTGTTAATTTTTACTAAATTTTTACAATTTGCCATTATTTTGAACAAAACTGACACATAACTGCCCAAATACTTTGTTGTACTGAAAATTTGTCATACGGAATACTGGTTGAAATATCAGGTCATGAAAAGGTCTCAATTCCTTCCTTAAAAACAATTTTTTTTGGTTGCAAAAATTTGTTGCAACAAGTCCTGGCCTATCGTGATATCCCTTTCAAACATTACAATTCATAAATCCACCTTTTAGACTATTCAATACATCAGAGGAACTCTAGTATTAAACAAAACAAAACAAAACAAAAAAAAAAAAAAAAAAAAAAAAAAAAACCAGAGGATCTTTGTTTTTACAGCAGTATAGGTGATATTTAAATGTTTGTTAAGTTGTAACTGTGGCCAAATATTTTACCTTCCTAAGCAGTTCATTTAATAAAAGATGTTTGGATCAGGTGATCTTCTAAATCCCTGGCCCAGATGTATGATTCTGTCTAATGCAACCAACTATCCTAACCTAATTTTGAGCTCTCCTACTTCAGTGCAGTCAGTCCTTCTAGACTCAATTAACACTGAGATGAGCATTCAATTTCTAGTTTGCCAGTATATTGATTATATCCAGTAAAACAAACTCAATCCAAGGACCAACAATTACTTTGAATAGAGACATATTCCTCCACTACCACCACCCTTACATCATTTCCTCTTACTCACTTTTCAGATGACCCTCCTCCCTCTTAGTCCCATAAGTCATCCTCCTTTCCTCGGCAACCTCATCTCTTAATTATCTTTCTCAGTACCATCATCTGAACAATCTCATACCATCAGTCCTTTTTTTCCAACTATAGGGACTTGTCCTATAGCTCCCTATGACATCATCTCTGAGGGGAAAAAAAGCCTCAAGATTCTCACTGGACACCAGTGATGGCCCCAAATACTTATGGCAAAATACAAAAATGGCCCCGATACTTATTATTTATTATCAATATCCTTGCTGCATCTGTACATTTCAGTGCACATTAAGAAAACACAGATTTCACTACTGACTTCTACAAAATGATGGCAACCTGTAGTGTCAAAAGTGGAGAGAAGAATCCCAAACCTATTGACCTTTAGTCCAAAATTCTATCTCATGTGTTGTACGATTCTAAACAAGTTAATCTTACTAAGATTCATCGGTAAAATAAAAACTTGGGACTCTTAATACTCTTTCCAGCTCGAACCCTGTGACTGACAGCAGGATGACAACACCAAGGAAAACTTTTGTGTTAATTTTGATTCAAAGTGAGGCTGAAAAAAAGCCACCCTCCCCTTCGCGTTAGCTTAAAAAGCTCAAGAAACAAACCCAAAGAACTACTTCACACCGGTGAAAAAAATTATCTGTGGGACATGAACTTTCCTCTCCTTTGCCCCTCAATGTCCCATTCCTCCCAAGGCCAAGAAATCAATAGAAAGAGACAACTCTACAGTCTCGGAGTCCCACCACCAGGAAGCAATTGTCCCCACTGCTCTCGTGATTGGCCCTTATCCACCCCACCTCTCTCCCAGCCTCCCAGGGAAGGCCTGGCCTTCACCCCAATTTAGACTGGGAAGCTGCGGGGATGGGGGGTTGGGTGGGTGGGTGGGGGAGGTGGAGGATCAACTCCTAATGTCTCAAGAGTAAAGAACAGCGCAGTCGGGAGACAGACCCCCGAAGGAGTGCCCCGACCCCCACCCCGGGGGATTCCACTCGAGTCCCGACACCTCGGGGTTGGGGGGGGGGGGTCCTTCCTTACGTGTTGTCCTGGTTGAAGTTGGCGAAGAGCAGCTGGCTGGAGCCGGCCTCCCCGCTCTGACTGGCCAGGTTCATGACTGAGGGGGGGGGCTCGGCTCGGGCGCTCTAGAGACGAGGGAGTCAGGCTCGGCTCCAGGCCCCTCTCTTCACCACAGTCGTCTCCTCCGTCGTGGGTCCTCCAGCTGCTGTGGTCGTTGCTTCGGTTCCTACAGTTGCTGTCACCACCACCGCCGCTCGCTGCTCCAACTTCTGCTGTCGCCTCATCCCTTCCCGTCTCTTGTTTACGCTCCAGGTCCTAAACCTCGCACGGCGCTTGCGCCGCTCCGCCCCCGCGGCCGCACACGACCTAGGTCACGCACAGGCGCAATAGCCACCACGCGAGTGGTGCGGGCTACCGGTGGCCGCGAAGGACGCTGGTTCTGCATGAATGCGCACGCGCGACGCGTGAAGCCCGGTGTGGAGGCCTATCTCTTAGACTGCCGACGCGAAATCCGGGAAACTGCGCGTGCCTGAATGAGCGGTCTCCTTGGGAGCATGCGCATTGAGATTTTGGGAACTGGAACAAAATTTAACTTTTTTTTTTCTATCCCTGTGGGGAGTTTGCTTTTTAGATAGAACTGAAATTCTTAACTTTTTCTGTGGACTTTTGCCCAGAATAATATGGTTGCCAACATTCAAAATGGAAGGAAATGCTGAATTTCAATTAGATGTTCCCAAACTAAAGATGTACATTTTTCCCCAGATTAAAAACTGCTGAGTTATATAGACTTGCAGTTGAGATCTTTTATAAAAAGATACGCCCATCCCGTAAATCTGCAGTGATCTCGCTTGACTTTGCAAATGGTGATGCTTCTTTAATTCCACAAATAATTATCGCATGCCGGCTGCGAGCATAGTTTCAGCACAGATTGAAAAAGTCTGCCCCCAAGGGCAAAAGTCAAGTCTGCAAGGAACAAAAAGCACTTTAATAAGCACTTAATAGTGCTTACTGTGTCCCGGGCACACATTATGTACAAGACATAGCCCTTGACTTGTTTACAATCTCTTAGGAAAGATGAGACATATCAAGAATTATTAACACCGACGGGGAATATTCAACTCAATTCGACAAATGTTTACGAAGCAGTTAGAAAAAAGTGAAACTATTGAGCAAAATATAGGTATTACCCTCAAGGGAGGCAATAAGAAGGGGAGAGAAGCAAATGAATAAATAAATTAGGAAATTTTTAAGTGTCTAGAATAGAAAAGTAGAAATAGCCTTTATTGGAGTCAGATTATCTGTGTTCAAATTACCCATATGTAGCTGGTTCATCTGTGTGACTTGGAAAGTCATACGATAAGATTCAGAGCTCAATTTAGCTCAACTTCATCACTTTTTAGAGTAACAAATTGAGGACCAAAGAGGTTGTATTAAGGCTCAAAGTCCCACAGGTAGGAAGTTGCAGAGTCAGGAATCAAATTAAGATTTTATGAAGTTAAAGCCAAGACTTTTTCTGCAATGCTACAAAAGCCTTTTTACATGACTCTCAGCAGCTTCATCTATAGAATGAAGATATTGAACTAGATGCTTTTTAAGGCCCTTTTCTTGCATTAAATCCTAGGATCCTTTCAAAGGATCAGAGTGCTCCAAT
Organism: Antechinus flavipes; assembly: GCF_016432865.1. NCBI lineage: Eukaryota > Metazoa > Chordata > Mammalia > Dasyuromorphia > Dasyuridae > Antechinus > Antechinus flavipes. The sequence goes on from NC_067398.1 coordinate 247,954,714, forward strand.
CTTTTAGCTCATCTCAAAATCTCCATAGGTCCTGGCTGCTGATTAAACGCCCAAATTGCAATATTGGCTGAAGACATGTTGGTAAATTTGTTTAACAGGTTCTGTCGGGGACACTGAGATAGGCTCAATTTAGAACTCCTACAGTAAATTGAAGAGGAAGAAGACATGAAGATTCTTATTATGGCACTAGAATACAAAGTTATAGCCCCTAGATGACGGAATTATGAACTTGGCTGTCCACTTTCAGCCTTCCCAGGCTTCTTTCTAAAAGTCAATAAGACTTAATAATATCTAATATTTTGACTACAGTGCCAACATCATTTGGAAAAGAAGTCTCCCTATCTTTATGTTAGGAGACCTGTATGAAATATGTATTATACATGTAAAATATGTCTATTCACATGGGTTATCTAAATGCAGCTTTTGGGGGGCATTGATAGATAATTCTGACACCTTGCCCAACCCTCCCCTAAGGGAAATGTTGATTTTTGCCCAAAGAAGAGCAGGAGGAGAAGGATGACTACTCTGTTTTCTTAAAGAGGGGTATCAGACTAGAATTATATTTATCTGCTCCTTTTCCTAAATTGTGTAGGGGAGTGAATTTTTTTAGTTTCAAAAGCTACAAAGCTCTCTGGTTTTTAAAGATGGAATAATCCCAAATTATACTTGCCAACTCTTTTCCTTCCCACCAAATACTAATTATACAGAAGACCCACACAAATAGTGAATATTGAGTAAACTCATTTATCCTAGCAGACAGGATAGAGAAATCAAAGATGTTTGTAGATGAGAATATATCAGAAAATATACAGAATGAATGAGCTCTTTCACTGAGAATGAGAAGTACTAAAATAGAGGATTCCATCATTTCACCCAAGGAGAGTATTGCTCTAAGTCTGTAGGAAGGCAGAGCTGGAAATTCAGACTATGTTGAGGAGCTTGCTTCCTCCTACATATCTGTTTTCCTGTAGAAGACCTGGAATAGATTCTGTAGGAGGCCAGGAGGTAAGAATCCATTCCAGATCTTGAATTTTACAAAACATTTCTCTTTTCAAGGGGTGTTGGAATCTTTACAAACTGTTAAGTCATTAGAGTTGATAGAGACAATAATTATCTAGTTTAGCTTGATTCAGTATCCTTGATCTGATCTTACAAGGATCTGATCAGTATCCTTGATCTGATCTTACAAGGATCTGATCATATCCTTGATCTGATCTTACAAGGATCTGATCAGTATCCTTGATCTGATCTTACAAAACATCTTGTAACTTCAGATCAAGAATACCGAACCATGCTAAATTAGATAATTATTGTCTCTATCAACTCTAATGACTTAACAATTTGTAAATATTCCAACAAAGGGGCTTTCAGGGAAGACCCTCTAGAACCTTGTATATTATTTTCTTCTAGAAGTAGGAAGAATATTTCTCATGTAGCTCTCCCAATTCACTCCAGTAATCCAGAATCACACCTAAAGCAAAACAAGCAAAATATTTTGGGCTTGAAAGTTGATTTCAGTTAGAATGACACAAATGCTTGGGCTCCTTGGTTTTCCTTCTGGAAATCCTCCTTTCTGGTAACTATAGGGTCTTTCACACACACATTTCCCTATCCTTTGGCTGTGTTAATCTCCTTTTTGCTAGTTGTCTCTACAGAAGATACTTTCCAAACTGCTGACAGAAGGTAAACTAGGAGAATCTCCCTTGTACTTTTCTGAAGAATAGGGCAAGATCTGTCTTGAGCTTCCTGAACATCCTTTGGACAATTTTTCCTTTCCCTTGAGAACCTAAATTTTTAGACTATAGATGGCTAAAACTAAGGTATTTATTTTTGGGGCTAGATAAAATTTAAGGATAATATACTCAACTTTTATGTCCTCATTTACCTCTTTTAGGCTTTGTATTGCTAATGCTTTTATCCTTCCATTAGAAATTAATCAGCAATTGTTGAGTATTTACCACTTACTAAGTACTGTGCTAAGCTCTAGAAAATAAACTTACTCAACCTTTTAAGGACCTATCACAGCGAGATAGTGTTGTAAGGCTAAGTAGGCAAACAAAGGAAAAAAAAAAAACAGGCAGCCCACAAAGTCCCTGCCCTCAAGAAGCTGGTATAGCAATGAGAGGTCTATCTATATCTATCTATTTTGTATAAATGGGAGGTCCTCTCAGAGGGGAGGGACTTCTTAAAGATGATATGATTTGAGCTCAGTCTTTTTCTTTTTTTTTTTTTACTTTTACAGAAATTTTATTTTATTTTATTTTTTATTATAGCTTTTTATTTACAAGTTATATACATAGGTAATTTTACAGCATTGACAATTGCAAAACCTTTTGTTCCAATTTTTCCCCTCCTTCCCCCTTTCCTCTCCCCCCTATGGCAGGTTGACCAATACATGTTAAGTATGTTAAAGCATATATGTCCTAACAGTTATTTTGCTGTACAAAAAGAATCAGAGTTTGAAATAGTGTACTATTAGCCTGTGAAGGAAATAAAAAATGCAGGCGGACAAAAATAGAGGTATTGGGAATTCTATGTAATGGTTCATAGTCATCTGCCAGAGTTCTGTCGTTGGGTGTAGCTGGTTCAGTTCATTACTGCTCTATTGGAACTGCTTTGGTTCATCTCATTACTGAAGAGGGCCACATCCATCAGTATTGATCATCATATAGTATTGTTGTTGAAGTATATAATGATCTTCTGGTCCTGCTCATTTCACTCAGCATGAGTTCATGTAACTCCAGGTCTTTCTGAAATCCTCCTGCTGGTCATTTCTCACCAAACAATAATATTCCATAATATTCATATACCACAATTTATTCAGCCATTCTCCAATTGATGGGCTTCCACTCAGTTTCTAGTTTCTGGCCACTACAAAGAGACCTGCCACAAACATTCATGCACATATAGGTCCCTTTCCCTTCTTTAAGATTTTTTTGGGATATAAGCCAGTAGAAACACTGCTGGATCAAAGGGTATGCACAGTTTGATAACTTTTTGAGCATAGTTCCAAATTGCTCTCCAGAATGGCTGGATATATTCACAATTCCACCAAATATGTATCAGTGTCCCTATTTTCCCACATCCCCTCCAACATTCCGCATTGTCTTTCCCTGTCATTCTAGCCAATCTGACAAGTGTGTAGTGGTATCTCAGAGTTGTCTTAATTTGCATTTCTCTGATTAATAATGATTTGGAGCATATTTTCATATGGCTATAAATAGTTTTAATTTCTTCATCTGAGAATTGTCTGTTCATATCCTTTAACCATTTATCAATTGGAGAATGGCTTGATTTCTTATAAATTAGAGTCAGTTCTCTATATATTTTGGAAATGAGGCCTTTATTGGAACCTTTGACAGTAAAAATGTTTTCCCAATTTATTGTTTCCCTTCTAAACTTGTCTGCATTTGTTTTGTTTGTACAAAAACTTTTCAATTTGATATAATCAAAATTTTCTATTTTGTAGTCAATAGTGATCTCTAGTTCTTCTTTGGCCATAAATTCCTCCCTCTTTCACAGGTCTGAGAGGTAAACTATCCTATGCTCTTCCAATTTATTTATAATCTCATTCTTTATGCCTAGGTCATGAACCCATTTTGATCTTATCTTGGTGTATGGTGTTAAGTGTGGGTCAATGCCTAGTTTCTGCCATGCTAATTTCCAATTTTCCCAGCAATTTTTGTCAAATAGTGAGTTCTTATCCCAAAAACTGGGGTCTTTGGGTTTGTCAAAGACTAGATTATTAAAGTTATTGGCTGTTTTGTCCTTTAAACCTAACCACTTCCATTGATCAACTAGTCTATTTCTTAGCCAATACCAAATGGTTTTGGTAACTGCTGCTTTATAATATAATTTTAGATCTGGTACAGCTAAGCCACCTTCATTTGATTTTTTTTTTCATTAATTCCCTTGAAATTCGTAACCTTTTATTTTTCCATATGAACTTTGTTGTTATTTTTTTCTAGGTCATTAAAATAGTTTTTTTTGGGGAATCTGATTGGTATAGTGCCAAATAAATAGATTAGTTTAAGTAGTATTGTCATCTTTATTATATTTGCTCACTCTATCCAAGAGCATTTAATATTTTTCCAGTTGGTTAGATCAGACTTAATTTGTGTGGAAAGCGTTTTGTAGTTTTGCTCATAAAGTTTCTGATTTCCCCTTGGCAGATAGATTCTTAAATATTTTATACTATCAGTAGTTACTTTAAATGGAATTTCTCTTTGTAACTCTATTGGATTTTGTTAGTGATATATAAGAATGCTGATGACTTATGTGGGTTTATTTTGTATCCTGCAACTTTGCTAAAGTGTGGATCATTTCTAATAACTTTTTAGTAGAATCTCTGGAGTTCTCTAAGTATACCATCATATCATCAGCAAAGAGTGATAATTTGGTTTCCTCATTGCCTACTCTAATTCCTTTAATCTCTTTCTCAACTTATTGCCAAAGCTAGCATTTCTAATACAATATTGAATAGTAACGGTGATAGTGGGCAACCTTGTTTTACTCCTGATCTTATTGGGAATGGTTACAGTTTGTCCCCATTACATATGATGCTTACTGATGGTTTTAAATAGACGTTGACCTCAGTCTTAAGAGAAGTCAAGGAAGATAGGATATGGAGGTGAAGATGAAGAACATTGCTAGAGTGGAAGATAGTAAAAAGGCAAAGAGAAAAGGAGTGTTGTGCAAGGAACAGCAAGAGAGTAAAGTATACAAACACTAGAAAGATAGGCATGAAAGGGCCAGGTTGTTTAAAATCCAAAGGATGTATATTTGATCATGAAGAACTTAATAGGTAGTCATTGGAGTTTATTGAATAGGGAGATGACATGGACAGACCTGTGCTTTAGGAACATCACTTTGGCAGCTGGGAGAAGAGGATAGAATGGAATAAGGACAGGGTTTGCAAGTAACTTTAACAATTGGCTTTTTGGGGGGAAGAGAATAAATGACATACTTTTAAGTTTAATATGCATGTTAGTAATCCTCTCCATCATTTTGTTAAGTCTAGATGATCAACAAAACAGTGAATCAAGCTCTGATTTGTACCTTTTGCTCATTTCCCAGATGTAAATACTCATACTGAATATTTAACAATCAGCTCTCCAGAGCCAGTAAAGGCTGGATCCAGCATACTGGATGAAAGACTTGAGGCAAGTAAAATTATCCAGATAGCCAAATTGGCCAAAAATTCTGATGGGGAGATTATATTTTTATATATACTTACTATAATCATCATTGATATAAAGTAGTTAAATACAAAATAGTTTAGGAAGGAAATCACTGGTGGTTGAGGGGGATCCAGAAAGATGCAGAAGATAATGTTTGAAATGAGCACTAATAGCAAGTACTTTCAATAACACAAGGTTACAGTTCTAAAGACCTGGATAAAGAATATATGGAAGCATATTACAAAGGAAAAAAACACACCCACACAATTTGAAAATTATTTGGATATGGAGTAAAGAAGAGAAAAAATAAAAATGATCTCAAGTGTGAAACCTGAATGACTAGGAAAATGATGATACCATTAGGGAAGTAGAATGGAAAGGAGCTCCTTCAAAGAAGGGGGGGGCAAAAAAAAAAAAAACAATGAGTTAGTTTTAGACCTACTGACTTAGAAGCAACAATGGAACATTGATGTGAAAATGTCTAGTAAATAGACTCGTACTTTCAAAGAAAGTACAGCTATTGACTTTGTTTAAGATTTCTATTCTGGAGAGGAGCCAAAAGTGAATAAAGGCAGGGATTGCCTAAGTTCTCTTCTAAACCCTTCCAAATATCTTTAAATAATGAATTTAAACAAATTTTAGATCAGCAGAACCCAAAAAAGATAGTGAAACAATTTTCCAGCCCAAGACAGCTTAAAAGGTCTGCAAAAACAGTCTTTCACTTGGATGAAAGTGAAGCATAGTCCAGCACAAGTTGTGCCAGCAGGGCCCTGGCTCCAACAAACAAGGACCAGGTCTTGGGAACCAGTGAATCAGCAGCTTCAGTAGCTGATTTTAGAGCTCTCAGCCCTAATAGTTAAGGGGTCAAACAACTGGTCAGAAGGAGATTACAAAAGTTACTTTGATAGCACTGAGGCAAGACTAATCTTTGCTTTGCCCATACTCACATCTGGGTCTCAATCCTTCCTGGCAATCCTAAAACAAGGAGGAGCACTAGCATACTAGAGCTTGAGATCACAGTGCGGCAAATACCCTCTCCATAGTTCCAGAGCATAAAAGAATGTTTGTGGCCACTTACAGATAAGAGCACAGACTAAGAGAAGCCTTAGATCATACCACTTTGGAAAAATTGAAAACATATAGGTCCTTAGAAGTATCTCTGAAAATAGTACAAAACCTTTGAAGTTTAGGACAGACTTCTGTTAGGAGACCTATATGAAGTATGTGTTGCCCATGTAAAATATGTCTATTCACATGGGTTATCTAAAATCAGCTTCACCCTGGAAGCAGAGCCTTACTTGAACAAATAACACATTGGGGAAATGAGCAAACAATAGTAAAAAAAAATTTTGACCATAGAAAGTTTCTATGATGACAAAGAAGATCAAAACATACACTCAGAAGAAGATAACAAAGTCAAAGCTCCTACATCCAAAGCCTCCAAGAAAAATGTCTCAGGCTTTGGAGAGCTCAAAAAGGATTTTAAAAATCAAGTAAGAAAGGTAAAGGGAAAATTGAGAAGAGAAATGAGAATGATGCAAGGAAATAATGAAAAACAAAAAAATAGTTTGGTAAAGGAGACAAAAAAATGCTGAAGAAATAACACCTTAAAAAACAGACTAGGACAAATAATAAAGAAAGTTTTTAAAAAATGATGAGAAAAATGCCTTGAAAAGAAGAACTGGATAAATGGAAAGAGACACAAAAATTCACTGAAGAAATAACAAAACAAAGCCAAAAGAATGAAAAAATAGAAGATAATGTGAAATATCTCACTGGAAAAAATCCTGGAAATGGAGATAATTTTTAAATTACTGCACTACCTGAAATTCATAATCAAAAACAGAAGCTAGACATTATCTTTCAAGAAATTATCAAGGAAAACTGCCTCGATACTCTGGAACCAGAGAATAAAATAGAAATAGAAAGAATTCACCAATCATCTCCTGAAAGAGATCCCCAAATAAAAACTCCCAGGAATATTATAGCCAAATCCCAAGGCTCTCAAGTCAAGGAGAAAATATTGCAAACAGCCAGAAAGAAACAATTCAAGTATCATGCAGCCACAGTCAGGATAACACGAGAATAAACTACCCAGCAAAACTGAATATAATTCTTTAAGGGAGAAAATGGATATTCAATGAAATAGAAGACTTTTAAAGCATTTTTAATGAAAAGACCAGAGCTGAATAGAAATTTTGACTTTTAATACAAGACTCTAGACTAGCATAAAAATGTAAATGGGAAAGGGAAATCATAACAGACTTAATAAGGTTAAGCTGTTTACATCTTGTATGGGAAGATGATACTTGCATCTCTTAAGAACTTAATGTTATCTTCACAGTTAAAGATTCTGATAAAGGCCTCATTTCCAAAATATATAGAGAACTGACTCAAATTTACAAGAAATCAAGCCATTCTCCAATTGATAAATCGTCAAAGGATATGAACAGACAATTTTCAGATGATGAAATTGAAACTATTACCACTCATATGAAAGAGTGTTCCAAATCACTATTGATCAGAGAAATGCAAATTAAGACAACTCTGAGATACCACTACACACCTGTCAGATTGGCTAAGATGACAGGAAAAAATAATGGTGAATGTTGGAGGGGATGCGGGAAAACTGGGACACTGATGCATTGTTGGTGGAGTTGTGAACGAATCCAACCATTCTGGAGAGCAATCTGGAATTATGCCCAAAAAGTTATCAAACTGTGCATACCCTTTGATCCAGCAGTGCTACTACTGGGCTTATACCCCAAAGAGATACTAAAGAAGGGAAAGGGACCTGTATGTGCCAAAATGTTTGTGGCAACCCTGTTTGTAGTGGCTAGAAACTGGAAATTGAATTGATGCCCATCAATTGGAGAATGGCTAGGTAAATTGTGGTATATGAATGGTATGGAATATTATTGTTCTGTAAGGAATGACCAGCAGGATGAATACAGAGAGGCTTGGAGAGATTTACATGAACTGATGCTAAGTGAAATGAGCAGAACCAGGAGATCATTATACACTTCCACAACGATATTGTATGAGGATGTATTCTGATGGAAGTGGATTTCTTTGACAAAGAGACCTAACTGAGTTTCAATTGATAAATGATGGACAGAAGCAGCTACACCCAAAGAAAGAACACTGGGAAATGAATGTAAACTATTTGCATTTTTGTTTTAATTCCCGGGTTATTTTTACCTTATGAATTGGATAATTCTCCCTATGCAACAAGAGAATTGTTCGGTTCTGCAAACATATATTGTATCTAGGATATAATGTAGCATATCTAACATATATAGGACTGCTTGCCATCTAGGGGAGGAGGTGGAGGGAGGAAGGGGAAAAATCAGAACAGAAGCGAGTGCAAGGGATAATGTTGTAAAAAAAAATTACCCTGGCATGGATTCTGTCAATATAAACTTATTATAAAATAAATTAAATTAAAAAATAAATAAATAAAATTGGTTGGTGCTGATCAATTTCCCTTCAGATATCAGTAGAACAGTAGTTGAGAATATTTGACATCAGCTCCCCCAAACCTGCCAAGGTTTCTTGGCCTCTTGAACATTTGTTTCAGTATTTAGATTTTAGTTCTGGTCAAAATATATTGAAATTTGCTCTTCATATGTAAAGATGAGGGAGACATAGTTCCTATCCTCCCCAAACCGACAATCAGTTCCCCTTCCATATAATCTGTTTCTGTTAGGAGTAGTGCCACCATCTTTCCAATTTCTCAAGCTAGAAACCCGGGAATCATCTTTGATTCTTTATTCTTTATAGTAAATTTCTATTTAGTTTCAAACTTCAAACTCAGACTCTCATGGCTTCTTATGAACTCTGGACTTGGAACAAAGGACCAAAGTTCAAACTTTGGTCTTGTTGCTTACCACTTACTGTCATGGCTTTGGGTGATCCCTTAGCCTTTGGGGGCCCCAATTTTACTAAAATGTAAAATGAGGGAATTATACTACTAGATGCTTTCAAAGGCTTCGCTCCAGATTTTTAATCCTATGATAACCATCAATCTTACTGGTCCAAATAATTCATACACAATTGTAACAAATAATGCCAAGGCATAGATAAATATTCACACAATGTAACAGATCTGAGGCAGGTCAAGTCCTATCACCCTTCTGCTATTGTAGACTGCTTTTTGTATTTTCTCACTAAAGGTTACAATTGTGAATCCCTCCAAAACGTGGAACCATAATCCTACAATTCAATTCTCTCAGCGTGACAGTTAAGTTGTATTAGTTCCTCTCAAGTATTTTCTTCAGAATGCCTTTTCTCCTTTTTCCTTTTTTTTCTTTTTCCTTTTTTCTCTTTTCCCCTTTCCCTTTTTTCCTCTTTTCCCTTTTCCCTTCCCTTTCCTTCTCTCTTCCCTTCCTTTCCCTTTTCCCTTTCTTTCCCTTCCCTTCTCTTTTCTTTCCCTCTGTCTCTGTCTCCCTCTGTGTGTGTCTCTCTCCCTCTCTTCCTCTCCTTCTGCTTTTCCCTTTCCCTCTTTCTCCCTTTCCCTCTCCCTCCCCCCCTCTCCCCATGCAAGCAATTGAGATTAATGACTTGCCCAGGGTCATACAGATGGTAAATTTCTGAGATCAAATTTAAACTCAGATTCTCCTAACTCAGAGCCACTACTTTATCACCTGTCCCACCTAGTTGCCCTAGAATGTTTTCTTCATTCTCTACAGAATGAGAGTTTGTTCAAAATCTTTTTTCAAAAGTTATGCTGATCAATGTTTAGCAAGTACCTCTCCAGGAGAAAAAAAAAGTACAGAAGACAACTTTGAAATTTAAATGTTTCTTATGGGAACTTTGGGTATTGTTACTATACCTTTATACTATACCTTTAAAGAAAAGAGGAGGGGGGAAGGGGGAGAGAGTGGGGCAGGGACAGGGATAGGGAGAGGGAGAGAGAAAGGGAAAGACAAGAAAATGAGAATCTTGGTGATTGAGATTGACAATTAATTGTTATCTTTGGACAATGAGTTAAGAGAAGCTCAGATGAGCTTCTTTGCCAAGGAAGTTTGAAAAGTTAACTGTCATGATGGAGACTGAGACAATTAACTGTCATTTCAGAAAGTCTATGAGCGACTTATAGAGTGAAATTATTTTTTAAAGGAGCCCAAAGCATAAATATACTGGATACAGCTCTTATCAGCTCCTAAAAGATGATTCTTAAATTTTCAGTATGAACATTTACACTTCACAAATGGACAAATGCTACATATAAGCCTTGATTTGTTGTTCTGTTGATTATCTAGACTTGAAAGGGATGTTAATATCAAAATGTTAATGATGCAAATTAAAGTAAGACTAGGATTTGCCTTCTGCCTAGAATCCTGAATTGTAAGTTAACCTTTATGATCTCAGCCTTTAGACTATGAGCTCTTTGAGAATCAAGGTCTTTTACATTTCTTTTAGCATTATACTTAAATATAGTGCCCAACAGTAGTTGGTGCTTAATAAAAGTTTGTTGACTGCTTACTTCAGACTCCTTGTGACTACTAATATGTTGTTTAGCTTCTCAGCCCCTAGTTTGTACACCTGTAATGTTTAGAATATATCAACTAAACTCTTTGAAAACAATACTATTGGTTTTAAAAAAGCATCTCCAAATTACCCAATTTTAAAAAATAGTTTAGTCAAACATTTATTAATGTCCAAACACTTCTTGAAATAAACAGATGAAAAGGCCTATTGAGCTGCTGAGGAAATGGTAGTTTTACTAGCCAGATGGCTGAAAAGAATACAATAGCTCTAATAAATGCAAAATACTTTTAATAAGAAAATCTTTGTGAGGGCTCTGTGCTGCTTTAACCTCTTTCATGTAGCACTGCCAACCTGGTGTTTGGTTTTGTTTAAAAAAAAGTTTTGTTTTTTTTATTGTATTTTATGGCAAGAACTAACCAAATACCAAATCAGAATAGCTGGAACCTTGATTTTTGTATTCATTTGAGATGAGGTTTAGATTTAGGGTACCCAAATGAAATTAGGGTTTCTGGTGGTCAGAGAGTTAAATAAGGTCTAGTGGCAGGTTCGGGGTACAAGGTAGGTTTGTCTCCCTTGTAATCCCTCAGGATTCAGCGCAAGGGTAGGGAGTTCTGGGGAACTCCCTTCTAGCGTCACAAGCAGTTCTCTGTTAAGAAATTTACAGACCCAAAAATCTAGATTGATAAAAGAGGTTTATTATGGGGATTGGAAGTAAGTCTAGTTAAGGAAATAGGTAAAGATAAAAAGAGGATGGCACTGGAAACAGTATTCCAGTGGGCAGAAGCTCCTTAGAGTGCTAAGCATGGTTCTGGCATGTTTGGAACCTCTGCAAAGAGAGGGTTTTAGTTTGGCTCTTTTTATAATGAGAGATTTAGCTAAAGGGGGTCTATGGGTAGAGTCCCAAGTTGGTTCAGATTTGGTAGGGGCTGGGACAAGCCTAGATCTCCCATTGGACTTCAAAGGGGTGCTTTTGACCAGGATTTGTGAATCAAAGGTCCGAGCTTCCTGAATTTATAATGCATCAAAGAGGAGGGGTTGGGAATCAGAAAGGAATAATCATAACTGTGGTTTCTTAAAGGGACCACAACCTACTTCATTCCCCCCCTCAAGCAGTTAAAACTTAAATTCATTTAAGAGAAAAAAATGACTTGGGGTATTGAGGCAGAATTGAAGAAGATTTTCTCCTTCAAGGATTTTCAGAGTTCCAGGGTCCCCTCTTCATTTGGAATTCCCATTTTTGAATTTTGTATTCCAAGTACATAAGATAAAAGAGCTCACTAAACTGGTTTTCAAAACTCAATATTCCTTAATGTTGGCTTTAAAAACAAGTCTGGTGAGCTATTTCATTGTTCATGTAAAATGTGGTAATGTTTTCAGCCAATCAATCTGTAGTGATCACATTCCAGGAAAGGAGAGACAGCCAAAGTGTGTTGCTCATTTAGCCTTTGCTTTTAGGAAGGAAGAAGAGCCCTAACTAGAACTGAGGTTCAGGAAATGTAAGGAAACAGACTAAAGCAAATTCTTCTTACTCCAAGTCATTAAACAGATCTTCAATGAGGTATTATTCCCAACTTCAAGAAAAAGTAACAACTGTAGGTTATCTCCCTGGTGGTCAGTAAGATGTTTAGTAGATTCCTTCTGTGTTAGTCTAATCATACCCAAAAGGATAATCATGGAACTATTTGCTAAGTTAGGAGGCAGAGAGGTGTAATGTTATTAGTCAGTCAGTTGACTAGCTTTTATTATGTGCTTACTATCTGCCAAGTACTGTGCCAAGCACTGATAATACAAAGATAAGCACAAAGAAAGATAGTATCTTTCTTCAAGGAGCTTACATTTTCTTTTCCTTTTTTTTTTTTTTTTTTTGTTCTTGTCATATTTATGAAGTAAATATCTTTTAAAAAAAAAAGCTACATGATATCAGATGATTAAATGGAACTGGAATGCTGGTCATTGATCCTTAACAATGAGGGAAATATAGAATCTCTTGATGATAATAATAGAAATGATAGAACCCCCAAATCTTCCATGTTCCCTAGAACGCTACAGGTAAAATGTAGTCTCCTAGCTCTGGGAGAACAAGCTAGATCATATTTATTGTACATCACAAATTTATAGTGGATGTATTGTAGCAACTTCCAATATGATTTTATACATTTTCTCTATGAAAGCTTTCCCAACTATTCTAGCCAATGTCAATCAATCAGTTAACAAACATTTATTAAATTCTTATGATGTGCCAGGCCCTATGCTAAGCTATGTTAATATTTTTCCTTTCTGATCTCCCAAGGAATTTTAGTCTGAGCCAAAGATTTTGGCCCTTAGCTATGTTGAATGTTCAATATTGTTTTTCAATTGTTTCATTGCCTAGGTTCATCTCCTCCAAAAAAAAGTCAATTTCTTGGAAACAGGACCTGAATCCCAGTTCTCTTATATCACTTGTAAGACCTTAACTAAATCACAACCTCTCTGGGCCTCATTTTCCTCTTCTGGGCCTATGAGATAAAAGATAAAAGATTTCTAAAATACTATCAAGTTTTCATCACAGGATTCCATTATTTTGTGCCTATGTTCTTCACAAAGCACAGCATGGTCTTAGATACATGATTTAATAAGTGCCCGTGCAGTTAGAGAACAATATAGGTTCAGTTTAATGTAAGGAGAGATTGTAGCCTCCAAACCAATAATTTTATAGGTAGTTAGATGGCTCAGTGGATAAAGAAGACCTAAATTCAAATCCAGCTTTAAACACTTGCTAGCTAGCTGTTCTTGGGCAAATCCCTTAATCTCTGCCTTAATCCACTGAGGAAGGAAAGCAAATCACTCCTGTATCTTTGCCAAAAAACAGCATTGACATGATATCGTCTGTGGAGTCGTGAAGAGTTGGACAACTTTATAATTCTGATACTCATGATTATTGTTTCTGTGCTCCAACCTCAGAATGATTTTTTTGTAGAATTTGAACACTTCACATAATTGCTCCTCTAGCCTTTAAATATTTAGTAGTAGAGACTTCATTAATATGATCTTAAGGTCAAAGAAGCAGAAACAATACAATATAATGAGTGGAAAACCCACAGGAAGATGTGGGTTCAAATCTTCCCTCAGATACTTAGGCTGTGTGACTTTAGGAAAATTAATTAACCCTTTTGAGCCTGTTTCCTCATCTGCAAAAAAAAAAAAAAAGTTTGAATTAGATGATCTCTAATGTCCTTTATAAAGTCTAAGATTTTATGATAGAAAATGAGATAAATGCTGATTTTCTGAGGCATGATGGGTCTGTTCAGAAGTATTGTGGTGTGCTAGATCAGTCTCCATATCTGGAAGACTAATCTCCCTCTTCTGACACATATTGACTTTGTGACTTTGGACAAGTCACTTAATTTCTTAGTGCTTTGGGTAGCCATAAACTTTTAGTTTTTGTATATTCACACGAACATTTAAGGACCAGCTCTCTTAAACTGGTTTCTAGCACCCCTCTTTCCCTACAAAATATTCCCAACCCAGCTTCCTAATTATTTAGAAAACAAAGATAAAAATACAATAGTTCCCTTTGCTTCCATACTTCTACTATTATCCTCCCACCCCCAAATCTTTGTTTTTGTGGAGTATAATGTGCACAGATAAGGAAACACAAAGTATTCAGAGTGATTTCAAGAGTTCTGACATCTGAAGGGTTCAGGAGAGGCTTACCTGTAAGAGTCCTCTTTGAAGGAAGCTAGGATTCTGTAAAGCAGAAGGAAGAAGGAAATGCATTCCCGATATGGGGGGCTACCTGTGGAAACTCAAAAGGCAGAGTTATGATGCCAATTATGAGCAAACTAGCTGTCTAGTTTGGCTGTATTGGATAGTAGTTGAAAGGAAGCAATAAGAAGTAAGTCACGAAATGTCTTAAGTAGGAGGAAGACCATATAGGGCTTTTAATACCAACCTTGCTATTATCTATTTTATCCTAAATGCAATAGGAAAATTTTTAAGTAGTGGAATATCATGACTCCATGCTTAAGGAATAACAGCTGTGTGGGGGATGCATCCATTTGGCAGCTGTAACATGGAGATGGAAATCACCAATTACAGGATCAGATGAAATAAAGAACCAAACTTTATTCAAGTATTAAACATTATTAATTGCCTACTAACAGAAGAGACACTCTCTCTGCTAGGTCTTGGTGACAATGCAAAGATAAAGCTTGTATTTATGTAGCCTTTTATAAATATATGAAGCATTTCCCTAAATTCATTCCTATATTGCAGGCCATGCATATATTATCATCTCTGTTTAATATGTAGAATATCCGAGGCTTAGCACATTTAAATAACTTAATTCATAGCTAATAAATGTATAGACAAGGACTTGAACTCCGGTAGAAGTAAGGGATCAGTTCACTAGAGGCATTTGGTACAGCTCTAGCAAAAGCATAGAGAGGGGAAATCAGTGTCACATGGTAGAAGTACAATCATACTACCTATATGAAGTCTAGGACTCATTCTATCACACTAGCTTATATCTCAAATAAATAATTCCTGCCCTTAAGGAGCCTACAAATTAGCAAGTGTGCTTGTAGTACACCTTTTGATATGTACAAATCGATATAATCTAAAATAGAATATGCTAAGTAAATAAGGAATTTGGCAGGATTTTTCAGGGAAGACTTCAGGAAGAATCTGAATCTTTAAGGAAGGGCAGGATTTTAATAGGCGAACATATGGGAAAAACGTTCCAGATTGTAGGAAATGAGATGAGAAAATTACAATAACATTTATATATTGTTTTACAAGAACCTTGCTTCATAAAAACTCTATGAAATAGTCCTATAAGTATATTCTGTTTCTCATATGTGACATTGCTTCTCCCAGTTCCATTTTTTTGTACTGATTCCTAACTTTCATCTTTAGAGAAAAGAACAACTCTTCTTTTCCTTCAAAACTCAACTCAAGCATCATATTATCCATAAAGACTTTCTTGAAACATCCAAATGCTATTGCTTATCCTCCAAAAGTACCTTGTATTTAACCATTTAGTATTCATTCATTAACTTTATATTTATGCTTTTTAAATTATCATATACTCTTTTCTGCTATTTTAGAATGTAAACGCCTTGTGAGTAAGGAGTAGTTATATCTCCAATGCCCAGACCACTGTTTGTTACAATTTAACAGTTTATTAAATGTTTGTTGATTAATTGATCATTAGCATTTTGTTGATAAAGAAACAAAGGTTCAGAGAGCTCAGTTAATAACTGATTTTCCCATTATAACATGATGGCCACACAGCTATAAAATCCTTTACTACCTCAGATTAAGTGGGGAATATTTTGAGTCATCAGTGTTTCTGCCAACATATCCCAATCTAAGGCAGTTAGGGGGTGTAATGGATAGAGTACTGGACCTGGAGTCTGGAAGACATGATTTTGGGCAAGTCACTTAACTTCTGTTTACCTCAGCTTCCTCCACTGTAAAATGGAGATAATCTATCTTGAACAATTGCTTTTTTCAAGTATTTTATTTTTCCCAGTTATATGTAAAGATAATTTTGAGCAAAATTTTTTTGTCACTACACCACAAAAAGAGCTATTGTAAATATTTGTGTACATATAGGTCCTTTTCTCTTTTTTATGAGCTCTTTGGGATGAACACCTAGTAGTGACAGATCAAAGAGTTTGCATAGTTTGGTTGTCTTTTGGACATAGTTCCAAATTGTTCTTCAGAATGGTGGACCAGTTCACAACTCCACCAACGATGCATTAATGTCCGGCTTTTCTCATATCCTTTCCAACATTTATCATTTTCCTTTTTTGTCATTTGTTAGCCAATATGTTAAGTGTGAGGTGGTAGTTCATAGTTGTTTTAATTTGCATTTCTCTAATCAAAAGCGAACAGAGCACTTCTTTATTTAACTATACATAGTTTTACTTTCCTTATCTGAAACTATTTGTGTTTGATCATTTATCAATTATGAATTATTTGTATTCTTATACATTTGACTCAATTCTTTATGTATTTGAGAAATGAGGCTATAAAGATTGTTTCCTGGCTTTCTGCTTGCCTTCTAATCTTGATTACATTTGTTTGTACAACCCCTTTTAACTTAATATAATTAAAATTATCTATTTAACATTCTACAATGTTTTCTCTCTCTTATTTGGTCATAAATTCTTCCCTTTTTAATAGATCTAACAAATAGATTATTCTTTGCCTTGAACAAATTGTTATGAGGATCAAATGTGATATCTGCAAAACACAGCATATAGCTTGGCACATAGTAGGCACTATATAAATGCTTATTCCTTTCCCTCTCTGCCCTGTTCCCTCCTCCCTCCCCCAAATCTGGTATATCCCCATGTAAAGCATTATTTGCCTTGATCACCAGAGAAACAGGGAACTCTTTTGACCATTTGATTCCCTATACACTATTAGCACACTCAGGTTCAGCAGTCAACCAAAGGGCTTTTCTTTACCACTCATTAAATAATAGGAAACAATTAGATGTTTAGGATTCAACCAAACCAATTGCTGAACTTAATACACTTCACTGTTGTCTCTCAGAACCCGAAGTCAACATTTAAATTGATTAAATTAATGCAAAATTGGGCAAACAAGGATGATGAAGACTATATTGAAAATATGGTTCATAACTACAAAAAGAAGTGCCCAATTTTTACTTGGAATATTACTCAAATTTGTATGAGAGAAAGAGAATAAGTATAGAAGAGACACATTTTACCAATGTAGGATACAGTATCAAGGAAATGTCTAAATATCACATGGGATAGAATGTGTCACATTGTGGGGAGAGAAGGAATGAAGTACAGAACTGATACATTTCACCACTGGAGTTAGTGGGATATGATGCCAACAAGCTTTTAGATGTATGAGGAACTAAGGAGAAGAAGTATTCTTATGTGAAATGCAGAGACAGCTAACGAGTGGGTTGGGGAAAGGATCTCAGAGTCAGGATGGGTAGCTCTAGGGTTATAGAGAAGCAAGTGTCTAGTGGTGATCATGCTTGAAGAAGAGTTAGAAGCTGCCAAAAGCAATTTTCCTTGCAGTTTTGACATCAACATCTTGGATAAGGTGATGAGACAAGCGTAAAACCTTCTTTAATTATATGTAGAAAATTGGACTGGGGGAAAATGTGATTCTTTCAGAGTGCACGATTTGTATTTGAAGAAGTCTCTTTCAGCAAGAATAGGGTATGTTAGACTTAATGTTTTTTGTTGTTGTTTTTCCTCCATAGAATTTCTAGACTGGTAGATCAGGAGAATGCTCTCAACTTAATTTACTTAGATTTTATTCAAGCATTTAATAAAATGTCTCAATTTTTTCTCGTGGAGAAAATGGAGAAATATAGGCCAGACAATAATATATATTAGGTGTATTTGGAATGGGATTAGGTGGCCAAATTCCATAGTACACTTCAATAACACCTTGGAAGGGTGGTTTCTAACTGAGTGCCCCAAAGATCTTTCCTTGACCCTTTGGTGTTTAACATTATTATCAATAGCTTGAATAATTCATGGATAACATACTTAACAAATTTGCAAATGACACAAAGCTAGAAGGATGACTAACATTGTATAAAAAGGCCAAAATCCAAAACAATCCCAATAGATTTAACACATTGGACTGAATCTCATAAGAAGAATTTTGATAGGCATTAGTATAAAATCTTACATTTGGATTAAAAAAAAATCACTTTTATAAGTACAGGATGGCAGAAGGGATAATTAGTTCATGAATTAACATGCGAGTTCATTTAAAAAACATCTGGGGATTTCAGTAGATTATAGCTCATTATCAGTCAAAATAACAGTGATAAAAAGAGATTGTATATTAAATGTTAATAAGAGAAACAGAATGTTTAGAAGAAGGAAAGTAAGAGTCTTATTATATACATTTAACTTTGTTTGGACCATATCAGGAGGGGTATGTTCTGTTCTGGGGAATCACATTTAAATAAGGACATTAATAAACCAGAGAGGTTAGATAACCAAATGACAAAGAGCCTTGTATTGAGATTGTGCCATTTGAGGGTAAATGAAAGGAACTGGGTGTATTTTATCTAGGAAGAAGAGATTTAAGGGAGAACTTAACTAGTGTTTTCAAATATTTAAAGGTTTCCTGTTAAGGAAGGATTAGGTTTATTCTGCTTGGCCTGAGAGGGCAGCCTTAGGAACAATAAGGTATTCTTTGAAAAGAAGCATATCTAGATTATATATGTAAAGAATAAGTTCTAAGCCATTAGAGTTATTAAAGTCAGCTATCTGGTTTTGGGAAGAAATACTTTCCTAGCACTAGAAGTCTTCAAGAGCAGAACAGATGTTACATTGTAGAATATATGATCAAATATGGGTTATTTCGATAACCTCTGATGTCCTTTCTAAGCTCCAAGATTCTATGAATCTGTGGTTGGAGGACCTGGTCTCATATTTCATTTCTGAAGCTCATGCTTCAGATATGACCTTGGCCAAGTCTCTTAAATATATAGATTTCCTCACCTGTAAAATGGGATTATATGATACTTCAGGTCCTTTCTACTTCTTTATTTGTTTGTTAACATTTATTACTATACATATATCATGTATTATTATATTGTATTCAAACTTTTTAAATAGAGGGCCAGTTCACTGTCCCTCAGACTGTTGATGGGTCAGACTATAGTAAAAACAAAAACTTTGTTTTGTGGGCCTTTAAATAAAGAAACTTCATAGCCCTGGGTGAGGGGGATAAACATCCTCAGCTGCTGCATCTGGCCCTCAGGCCATAGTTTGAGGACCCCTGTTATTTATTAGTTTACTATTTATTAATATATTAACATTTAGTTAATAGTATAGTGTAGTATATTAACATTTATTAATTCTTAATATATGTCAGGGAGTACACTAAGCCCTTTATAATACCCTCTGATTCTCAAGACAACCCTGGGGGGTAGGTGCCAAAATTATCCCATTTTTACAGTTAAAGAAAGTGAGGCAGAGAAAAGTTAAGTGATTTGCCCAGAGTCACACAGCTACTAAGTGTATGAGGGTAGATTTTATCCTAGGGTTCCAAACCTAGAGTCCAGGCTCAGTACTACATCCACTATACCACTTAGTTGCCTCTAATCTTGTTCCTCCTTTGTTCTCAAAGAAGACCAGGGTTGTCACAAGATTTTGAGTGATTCAATCACTCCTTTAGGATTTAGTCATTTCCTCTTTTGAATGCTAAAGAAAGTCACAAGAATTAGTGACTGATGCATAAAGGCTAGAACCATGTGAATAGTTACATGCAGAGTTTGTTGAGATGTGCATGTTATAGATCATGCATGTTGAGAAGGGAGGGAGCTTAGCTATTATCCTTGTTTAACCCCTTCCTTTCACAGGAGAGGAAACTGAGGGCCTTGAATGAAAAAGATATGTTTTTCTTAAGTTATATCTGGTGAAATGATTGTTTTTCATATTGTCTTGAAGTTCTAGCTTAACACTACAAAGCTAGTACTAGGAATTTTTCTGCCTGGATAAAACATCGTCAACCTTATCAAGGCAATGGCAACCTCAGTTGAGGAGAAATGAGACCAGAACACAATACTGTGTTTAGGGAGGGAGGGAGGAAACACCTTTTTAAATTTTTATTGTTACTATTTATTCTGGCTAAGTAGATGCTAAACTCTGTTGATTCTATCCACAGAAGGACTCTAAGTACTACCAGAGACTTTGGTATCCATCCCCACCCTCTAGTTACTCTTTCTTTGTTGCTTGCACATATTTTACAAATAAGTGCTTTGTTGAATTAATTCAATCAGCAAAAAAATTTTTAATCACCTTCTACTACAGAACACAATATTAGGTTCTGGGGAATACAAAGACAGGAGTGAAACAATCATTGTCTTCAAGGAATTTATAATCTGTCAGGAAAGAAAATATGCTGTATACAGGCATATACAAAATTCCTCATTCCTTCTTCCCCCAGCTCAGTTGATAATTACTGTAAGATGATAAAACATCATGTTGATATAAGTACAATTTTTAGGGGAAATATAGCAATAATTTTAAGGTTCCCTGACCTTAGGGTGCTTTTGTTCTAACAATCTGTCAATGATTCTAAAGTCTTCTGGCTTTGGAATCAGTGATCTTGAGACCCCCATCCTTAGAGTACTATTGTTTTAACAATCTGCCAACGATTCTAAAATCTTCTGGCCTTAGAATTGTCCTACAAATATTGCTAATTGTCAAATACATAATCTGCTGATCCTGAGACCACTCCTCAGTTCTACCTCTAGGACCCAAAATTGGCATGTTAATGACATTAAAACTGGATAAATTTGTTTCCTTGCTCCTGGTTCTTTGCTAAATTCTTTTGGAACTTAGCCTGCTTCAAATAAACTTTGCCCCTTGACTTGGATATGGGTTAAAGCCTACAAATTCTGTTGAGATCTGTGATCCCAACCTTTTGGGGTCCCTTCTGAGCCTCAACAATATGATTACATCAACTAAGCTGAGGATAGAAGAACTTAATCTTCTTCCATTTAACAAATAATACTAGATGATCTTAAAGGGGAATACACCAGCAACTAAAAAGATCAGTTTTGGGGTGGGATGCAATTAAAAGAACTTCTTGATTTATTTAAGGTTTTATTTTGTTTTTTCATTTGGATTTTAAAACCTATTAGGCTTGGTTCCATCCATTTGCGCCACCGTCACCCCCACTTTAGCTATGAATGTAATATTAGATCTGGCCATCTCAAAAGGAACTCTAACTATGATAGTTTTTGATAGACTAGCAGCTTCAACTCACAGTTACATACTCTGTAGCCTGCCTTTAAAACCATTCTCTCCTCTAGATGTTGGCCTTCTTGGCTTCAAGGAAATATGGGGCTCACAAATTAATTTGATAGTTTTACTTAGTAGTGAAGAAACACACATTCCATCCTCTGACAGATACAAGTTATGTGACTCTGAGCTAATTACTTAAATTCTCAGTGATCTAGTCCTTTCTCTATAACTATGAATTGTAGAGTGACATTGATGGAGTTTTCTCACATGGGAAATCCTTATACCAGTGAAATAATAGGTTCAGTTCCCGTCTCTAACCCAATTTTTTAAAAAAGAAGAGCTGTTGCTTTTCTGATCCAAGCAAAGCCAAGTCCACATCTTGCTTCCTCTTTTTCTAACCTGCTCAGACATCAGTCCCTATAGGTTTCTGCCTTTCCCATTCTGCCAAATGACTGATTTTTCCTGTCAGATTGTTTTGTGTCCTGGGGCCATTCTTTCAGTTCTGTGCAATTCTGTCTTAGTGGAGCCAATGGAAATATTAGGTGAGCTTGTCGTGCTCTGCCTGACAGCTTCAGAGCCTTGACTGTAGGCATAACTTAGTGATGAGCCCTCATGGCAGCTCTCAGAACTCTTCCCCCAATGTTCTCAAACTATGAGAAAAGCATGCCAGCTTGTGCTATGACTGAATTGTTCTAGACCCAGAGGGAAGCACAAGACAGCATTTCTGACAGCTCAGAGATGCAGAACCAATACTATCGAATTGCTGTCATACCAGTTGGGAATCCTTCAATGTGCTGGCAATTAGCCAATCCCAGACAGCAACGTTTCTTTTCATTTCAGTGATCTCAAAAGTACCACCTGTCACTCCAATGTGTTTGGAATGTTCCATGGTTATTTTTGTTTTATGCAACACTCAAGGCCGAACAATTCTCCCATAGGCAATTTTCTAAATAAATGAGTGGGATAAACAGATGGCAGGGAGGAGGAAAGTAGATGGCTGAATAGATAGCAAGCTTGATGGTACGGAGATGTTGTATAAGGCTTCATGCTATCAATATACTGTTACTGTAGATTACTGCCATTCAGTCTTGTTCTTGGCCACTGGAGGGCACCAAGGGTTAGCTCATGGACCACTGATAGCCATTATTAAAATTCTATCCAGTACATAAGGAGCTCAGATACCAAGAATTTATTCACCTTGAGCATCCTTTCTCGAGACAGGTAATTGATCCGTTTATTCAGCAAACATTTGTGTATAAGGTCCACTGCTAGAGGATTTTAAAAGACGAATCAGTGAATGAAATTATGGATTTCAGATCTAGAAACCATACCCTTGGGCAAACTACTTCCCAGAGCTTTAGTTTCCACATCTGTAAAGGTGCCGTGATATAATGAAAAAAGAGCTAGACTTTAGAGACTGGAATTTATATCCATATATATAATTATGGATAAGTTACTTAACCTAACGCTCAATTTTTTTTTTCATGAGCAAAAAGGGGATGATAGAACTTACCTTACAGAACAAATCCTATCTCATTTAAATTCCCAGAATCTTGGTTTTTCTATCTTCAAAATTTATTGTCATTTTCAATTGTGCTTGATTCTTTATGATCCCATTTGGGCTTTCCTTACTGAATACTGAAGAGATTTGCCATTTCCTTCTTAAGATTATTTTATAGATAAGGACACCAAGGCAAAGAGAATTAAGTAACTTTCCCAGTGTCATATAGATAATGTATCTGAGGCCAGACTTGAACTCAGGAAAATGAGTCTTGCTGACTCCAGGCCAACACTTTATTTTTTTGTGCCATTTAGCACAAGATTATTGTAAAGATCAAATGAAATATTTGAAAAGTGGTTCATTTATTTGAAAACAATATATAAGTATTGAATAATAAAATATTAATATGAGAAAGTAGTAGATCATCTCCATGTTCTCTTCTAGTTTTAAAATTCACTAATTTGTTATTCTTGAGAAAAAGAAAATATTGGCATGGGAATTGTAATATCACTAAGCAAGGCACAAATATTTCATTAGCTATCAACATGAATGTTATTTGTGCATAATACATTCATTGTAATTATATAATATGCAAAATATTATATTCTACACAATCACTACTTTGTGCCTCAGTTTCCTTGTATAAAGTTAGGATTTTGAATACCTATAAGATCCCTTCTGACTCTAAATCTATGATCCTTTGATCCTAATAAACAATAATGAATTATAATGCAGTTGTAGTAAAAAACTTCCATAATACCATATTCACATACAAATGTAGTCTTAAAGGGGCTATGTTTGGGGTTATGAAGGATGCAGACTTAACTTATGAACACAGAAGCAAAGATATTTTAGAACTGGAAGGGAATTTTGAATCTAGTCTGAATCTTTCTTTACACAGGAAGTAATAGAGATCCAGAAAGATTTTGTCCCAGGTTATCCAGTAAATTAATGACAGAATCTAAATTAGAACACTTCGGATTCCTTGATTTGGTTAAAATTTTCTAAAAAGAAAAAGAACAGATTACTCAAAGGTCACAAATGTTGAATTGAAAACCTTAATTGAATTGAATTGAATTGAACTGAAAACAATGATTGTACCTAAAGACTCTGTGAGGTTTTTTTGTTTTGTATTATTTTGGTTGTCAGACACACAGGAAAAGTGATGAGCTCACAGTAGAGCCTCTGCTCTCCTGATTGAGTTGTCTCTCCATTGCCCATTACAACATCTTGGCCATGTTTCATTTCTCTCCCAGGCCATCTTCTCACCAGCTGCCTTATCCTTGCCTCTCCTCTTGTCCTCTCCCCTTTCCCTATCATTCCATATCTTTCCAATCCTATATCCATAATCAAATCAATAATTTTTTTTCTCATTTCTCCTTTGGTTCCTCTCTTCATATCTCTAGTTTTCTTTTTTTTTTCCATATCTATAATTTTCCAAACCCAAATCCTCCCTTCCTAGTCACACTATTCTTCTATATGTATTTTTGTTCTGTTGTTTTTAGTCATGTCAGATTCTTTGTGACTCATTTGAGGTTTTCTTGGCAAAGATGCTGGAATATTTGAACTTTTCTTCTCATTTTATAGTTGGGGAAACTGAAGCAAACACCATAAAATTACTTGCCCAGGGTCACAAAGTATCTCAGACCAGATTTGAACTCAGAGTCTTCCTGACTCTAGACTCAGTATTCTATCTACTGCACCACCTACCTGCTCTCATGTATATATATATATATATATATATATATATATATTCTCTTTCTCCATTAGAATGGAATCTTCTTGAGAGAAAAAACTGTCTTCACTTTTGTATTTGCATTCCCAATCCTTAGAACAATGCTTGATACATAGTAAGTCCTAAAAAAGTACATTTTCATCCATCCATGCATTCATGAAGGATACTCATTGTCTAGACTTATAACATGCAATTATATGGACAAGCTATAGACCTCATGTATTAATGCATGTATGTGTGACTTGCCCAGGAACACATAACGAGTAAACATACAAGGCTGAGTCTGAACTCAAGTTTTCTTGACTCAGCATCCAAGTACAAATCACTCTTCAAATCTAGTGGAAAAAATAGTAATAATAACAACACATAACTTTAATGGTGGAAAGTTTTTAAATATTTGCTTCTCAGCAAATCTATGAGGTAGGTAGTCTGAGTATTATCATTCCTATTTTACTGATGATGAAAATGGCACTCTGAGAGGTACAACTATTTGCCCATAATCGTATACCTAGTAAATGGTAGCGCATCTTCTAACTTTCTAGTTTATTGCTCTTCCATTTTACTAGCTTGCCTCTTGAGAGTATAAAATGTCAGCTCCAAACCTATATTTTCAAGTGGAGCCATAACTTGGGAAAGATCATTAAGGTTTTCTCTTAAGGTTACTGACATCAAAGTATATACCTCTCTCCAGGGGTATATACTTCTTCAGTTGGACCAGATAGAACTTGCCTTTCACCTCAAAGAAATATTGTCCCAACATTTTTTGAGTTCTCTGCCTGCCTGTACCAAGTAGAATAATGCTTCTCTCTCAACAACACTCATCCCCAGAGACTTGTCAACATGCTGCCCCTCTTTTGGGGGCCTGCCTTCCATTATAAATCTTGCTGCAAGCAAAAAAGAATTCTAATTTGGTATCTGCTCTTGAACTAGTCTCTGTTCATTTAAATAAATACACAAAAGAGAATAAAAAGAAATTCAGAAGGGACATGGAGAAAAGCAAGACAATTATGTTGCTTCTGAATCAAATTTATTGTATACTTAAAAAACAAGCTATATGTAACAAAGCTTACAATTTCCTTTCATATACCATCCTTTTTAATGTTCTTTGTCTATGGAAATGTTCATACTTGTTAATTGTTGTTTATGAGGAAAAAATAAAATTATTTTATGTAAAATATGAAATGAAGTATGATTTACTGTGTTTAGATGTGCATCAGGTGTTGTTTCTTTTAAGTATATGATAATGTAATACAGACAAGGATGATGAAAAACAGAGAAGAAGAATAGAATCTTCAGGAAAACCAGAGAATTCAGAAAAAATGATTCTAGCCCTAGGCTTGTTTCCTATTTTCCCTCTGTAGACAGTAGCTCTACTGAGCCTCATTTTCCCATCCAATATCTTAATAAGAATAAGAATAAGAATATTTTCCCTACCAATCTTGCAGGGTTGTGAGAAGCAAGTAAGGGAAGAGATGAAAATGTTTTGAAAATGGTAAAGCTTTAGAAAGACATGAATTACCAGACAACATGTTTCAAGTAAAGCTAAAGATTTAATTTGTTGTTGTTGAATCATTTTAGTCATATCCAACTCTTCATGACTCTATTTGGAATTTTCTTGGCAAAGATACTGGAATGGTTTGCCATTTTCTTCTTCAGCTCATTTTACAGATGAGGAAACTGAGGCAATCAGGATGAAGTGATTGGCTCAGGGTTATACAGCTAGAAGGTATCTGAGGCCAAATGCTATATGCACTGCATCATCTAACTGCAAACAGCAAATAACAAATAAACTCCAAATTTGACATCTTTCCTTCCTTCTTCCCTTCCCTCTGCCTTTGCATTTATTTATTTTTAAGATTCATGCTTAGTATGGATGGAGTTAAAAAGGTTTAGTTGTTGTTCAATCTTGTCTGACTTCATGACTCTATTTAGGGTTTTCTTGGCAAAGATACTAAAGTGGTTTGCCATTTCCTTCTCCAGTTTATTTTATAGATAAGGAAACTGGGGCAAACAGAGTAAAATGATTTAATCAGAGTCACATAGTGTCTGAATCCAGATTTGAACTCAGGTATTCTTGACTATCTACCGTATATACTCGAGTATAAGCCGAGTTTTTCTGCCCAATTTTTGGGCAGAAAATCCCCTCCTCGGCTTATACTCGAGTCACTAGATAAAACATGTGTAAATATCCTTTTGAATGCCCCCTTGCTGTGTAGTATACAGCGCGATTTTTGGGTTAAAATTAGGGGCCTCGGCTTATATTCGGGTCGGCTTATACTCGAGTATATACGGTACTTCTGTCATCTAACTGCCCTGGATCTGGAAGACCTAGTTATGATAACCAGTTATATAGTTACCTTTCTAAATCTCAATTTTTTCACCTTTAAAACAGCATTAACTTAATAGAATTATTATAAGGTTCAGATGAAATTATATATGTAAAGTCCTCTGTAAATTGTCTGAGACCCAAATTCAGATGAATCTTCCTGATTTCAGGTCTGGCACTCTCTCCACTGTGCCCCTGGCATTCCAGGGAGATACTACCAGAATTTAATTTTATATGCAGTGAATTACCTAGAGCCATAACCAGTAAACTGAACCTAGAGAAAATTCAGCTGGTGCAAAGGGGCAGACAAGAGCAGACAATTTGATCATAAATGTGGTCACACATAGAAGGAGGTTGAATGTATCTTGTAGAGAGTCTGGGCTTTACTCAGGGTTTGGAGGAAAATTAAACCTAGGGAGAGGGGAACCGTGATAAAGGAGGAAACAATAAATGTGAAAAGTTTCAGCTGTGAATGAAGTGAAATATTCCCATGATTTTTAAGGTGCAGCAGTAAGGCAGATGGGAATTTCTCATCTTTAATGTCATATTCACTGATAAAATTATATCAGTTTCTGATATTAAACCATTTGGCATTGCTAAGGACTTTGGTGTCAAAAACTTTCTTTTCTGGGTCTCCTGTGGTCCTGTCTGTAGCACCTGCAGAGGTAGTTGCCAAGGTGCATCTGCCATGATAATGGCCAAGGACCCTGGACAGGAAACTTTGATATTCTTAAGGCTCTTGGATTGTGGACTGTTTCTATTAGGGCTGAGGGGAAATAGTGGTCAATGTGGGGGCTGACTGGCAACTTTAAAGGTAAGCTTCATCCCACCTTCTTTATAAAACCTTTCATAACTTGCCCAGTCCTCACTGACCTGTCCTCTTATTCTCAATTCTGTCAGTATTTAAGATTTAATATATATTCTCTTATGTTATTTTCATTTATTTCAGGAATGATATCTACCAACTAGATTGTAAGCTGCTTGAAGTCAGGGCCTTGCCTTATACAATTGTCTGTGTGCCTTATAATGTGTAGTACAAGACAGCACAGAGTAGAAGATCAATAAATATTTACTGACAGATTCTAAGTGTTTTCCTCTTTAAATTCCTTAAAGAGAAGGGTTTTCAAAAAAAAAAAGTATCTTTAAAAAGGAAGTGGAATCTCAGGAATAAATGGGACATTGACATAACTCAAACTCAGCATGGCTCTATGGGAGGTATGATAGATTGGGCATAAAGGACCTGGGTATGAAATCTAGCCCTGCTAAATCTGCTTGTGTGACTGCGGGTATCATTTCTCTTGCCAGGGCCTGTTGCCTCATCTGTAAAATGGAAGGGTTGAACTCAGTTGTCACCATCAGCTCTAATTATGCAATCCTGTGATCCCAAATGGGGGCATTGGAATGTAGAGAGTACCAAAATTTCAATATTGATTTTTAAAAGATCATGCAATTTTTATTTACATTTCTGTAAAGTTAGTAAAAAAAAAAAAAACCCAACCATTAGTTAAAATAAAAAGCTACCCGATGTAATAGACCATCCCCATGTGGTTATCATTCATTCAAATTCCTCCCATACCTAGTCCAGACCCTATTTAATCAACCTACCTTGCACAAAATTTCCACCAGGGGCCTCTGGTGTGCCCAGCCCCCCTCCTTTTTCTTTCTCTCTTTCTGTTTTTCTCTCCCTCTCTCTTTCTTTTTCTCTGTCTCTCTTTACCTCTCTCTCATCAGGATGGGAAGAGTATCTTTGGGATCACATTTCCCGCTCAACTAATTTTGTTTTAATTAGTTTTAATATGATTTTTATATAATATCAATTAACATTTATGTAGAATTTCACATGTATTATCTTACATATACATAAATTCTTACTGTAGTTTTAAGCTTTAATAGCAGGCAACTAGATAATAAAGGAGTACAGTACTGAACTTTGCATCTAGATGATCTGAGTTCAAAAACAGCCTTAGAAATTTACTGGTTAGTTGTATGACCATGGAGACATTCCACCTTTCCCAAGTTAAAGTTTCCCAGTCCCAGTTTCTTTGTCTTTAAAATGGGAGTAATAATAGCACCTCTCTCATAGATTGTTATGAGGGTAAAATGCTTTTCAAACCTTAAAGTAATATGTAAATGCTAGATATCATCATCACCATCATCATTGTTATTATTATTTTTACTGGGCAGCTAGGTGGCCTGTGAATAGAGTGCTGGGACTGAAGTAAAGAAGATTCTTTTTTCCTGAGTTCAAATCTAGCTTCAGATACTAGCTATGTGACCCTGGGCAAGTGATTTAACCCTTTTTGCCTCAATTTCCTCTGTAACTGTAACTGTAAACTGTAACTGTAAAATGAACTGGAGAAGGAAATAGCAAAATACTCCAGTATCTTTGGCAATAAAACACCAAATGGGGGTCAGAGAGAGTAAAATAACTGAAATGACCAAAAAATAACAAAATCATTATTATTATCTCATCTGAATTTCATAATAACTCTGTGAAGCATATGCTGTTATTATCCCCATTTTAAATTTGAGGAAACTAGGACTTGGAAATAAAATTACTTACCTAGGGCCATACAACTAGTAAGGATTTGGAGCAGATCTGGAATCCAAATCTTCTTATCTCCAAGTCTAGTCTTTAACTTGGGAAAGGTTAAAGAATGTCTCCATGGTCATACAACTAACCAGTAAATTTCTAAGGCTGTTTTTGAACTCAGATCATCTAGATGCAAAGTTCAGTACTGTACTCTATCTAATATTCCACACTGATTCACTGACAGATGATATGAGGACATGCTATTCTCCCCTCCCTAGATGTTAAAAATGATCTGAAGACAATTGTATTGGGAGAAGAGCTCTGTTTTGCTTTTCTTCTTTAAGCTAAATGTTTCATATTCTCTCTGTCTTTCCTCCTTCTCCCCTTTTTCTGTTTGTCTGACTCTGTCTCTATGTGCCATCTCTGTCCTTCTATCTCTGTCTCTGTCTCTCTCCACACACACACACACACACACACACACACACAATCATTTCCTCATAACTTCCCCTCCTTCAATAGAACCCTCTCTTAATACAAAGTACTAAATAAAACAAACATGTTGGTCATGTCTGACAATGTATGCTTCATTCTGTACCTGTTTTCCATCACTTTTCTATAGAGAGGAGGGAATTTTGCTTCTCTTTCAGTCCTCTGAAATCATGAAATCACGATTGGCCACTGGATTGTAGAGTTCTGATGTCTTTTAGTGTTGTTTTCTTTTACATTATTATGGATGTTCTCCCAGTGCTGATCACTTCATTTCAAATCAGTTCCTACAACTTTCCCCAGGTTTCTCTCATTTTTCCACATCCATTATTTTATATATTATGTAATCCTGTGGGCAAGATTTTCATTCCCAAACTCTTAGTGCAGGTTTAAATTTTTAAAGCTTAAAATTATACTAAGATTTTTGTGACACCCTGTGTATGACACAATTTGTTTAGCATAATGGATAAGCACTCACTTTATTTCCAATTCTTTATTACTTGCTATTCCAGATACACAACATTTTATCTCCTATTTCTGTGCCTTAATAGGCTCCCACACCTGACACATATACTCTCCCCTCTTCAACTCTAGCTCATAGAGCCCCTCACACTATTCAGAATTTATCTTAAGTACCACCTCTTCAAGTGGCTCTCCTTCTAGGCGCCATGCCTGGAGAGATCTTCCTTGGCTCCCCAAGTTGATAGCACTCTCTAAGAAATTACTTGCATTTATTTTATATGATACATGTGTGTGTATACAAATACATATATACACATATACATATATGTGTGTGTTTAATTTTTAAATATATATGTATATATATTTAATGTTCACATCTTTATACATATTTTTCTTTCCTTCTTTCCACCTTCAGAATATAAGCTTCTTGAGTGCAAGAACTATTTTCATTTTTATCTTTATCCATATTAACTAATACTGAGCCTGACATATAGTAAGTGCTTGAGAAATTGAATTGAATTACTACAACAAAAATGCTATTATAAATATTTTGACATCTCTAGGTCCTTGTAGTCTATCTTTGAGAAAAGAAGCCCATTTAATGATTAGTGAAGGAGAGGCATAACTTGGGAGGAATCAGTAAGAAAGAAACTTATACTGATTTGTTCCTGAGAAGTCAGTTACATCTTCAGCTGCTGGAACCAAGGAAAAGAGAGAGGATGAAGGAATAAAGAAAACACTGGATATGAAAACAGAAGGACCTGGGTTTAATTCCTGCTTCTACCATATACTACTGGTGTGACTTTGGCAAATCAGTATCTCTCTGGGATTCTATTGGCTTGTCAACTTATCAATCTTCAAGTATTTTAATATTTCAATAATTATTTTTAATTTTTTCAATTAGTAAAAATCTATTTTTATCTCCTTCCCATCTTTACTGTTCCCTTGAACTCTATGGGAAAAGAAAAAGAAAAACAAAAGCTTTTTAACAAATATGAACAGTCAAGCAGGACAAAATAGCATATTGGCCAGATTCTAAAATGTATGTCTCATTTTGAACCCTGAGTCTATTACCTCTCTTTTATCATAGGTCTCTTAGAATTGAGCTGGTCATTGTGTTGATCAAAGTTTGAAATCTTTGAAAGTTATCTTTATAATGTTTTTATTGCTATATAATTTGTTCTTTCAATTCTGCTGCTTTGATTCCATATTAGTTCATACAAGTTTTTCTAGGTTTCTCTAAGACCATCCTTTTTTTTTTTGCCATTTCTCATGATACAAGAATATTCTATTATATTCAAATACCACAATTTATTTTATCTCTTCTCCAATTAGATGGGTTTCTCCTTTCAAGTTCTTTGCTACCACAAAAAGTTGTAAAGTGTTCAATAACCACATCAAATCAGTACAAAGAATGCCCTATATAGCAATAACAAAAAACAATAATACTTTAAAGGCTTTTTTTATTATAATAACTTTTTATTGACAGAATTCATGCCAGGGTAAATTTTTTTTTACAACATTATCCCTTGCACTCACTTTTAAAGGCTTAAAGATTGAGGTAGTCCTATGGCAAGACTGATGATTTCTGTGAACTCTGTTATACAAAGGGATATATTATTGGGTACAGTCCTGCTCTCACCACACTTGAGCAGAAGAACTGTAATTTGGGCCTGGTAGATATGGATGAAATGCTTAGTTTTATGCATCACGACTGCCCATAAATCAGTTGCTGGTAGGATTGCATTTCTTGTCAAACTCCTTTTTGATATGGAATGCTATGTCCTTTTATATGTTATACTTCTCCAGGGGTTTAGTAACACACTCCATGCATCTCTTCTGAAGAGTCTGAATTTTTTGTTATGGCTTTGTGATCACACATGATGCTTTTGACAGGCTCTGGATGGTAAGAACTCAGGCACTCTAACACAGCAGGTCCTTTCACTGCCACAGCATATCTCCATCAAGTAATTATTAAGTACCTAGGATGGGCCAGGCACTCTGGAGACGAAAAGAAAGGCCAGGTCCTTTCCCTCAAAGAACTCACTTTCTATTTTTTTAATATGTTAAATCCAATATATTTATACATATTTATACAAATATTTTGCTGCAATAAGAAAAATCAGATTAAAAAAGAAAAAAAATGAGAAAGAAAACAAAATGCAAATGAACAACAAAAAGAGTGAGAATGCCAGGTTGTGTTCCACACTCAGTTCCTACAGTCTTCTCTCTGGGTCTCTTCATCACAAGATCATTGGAACTGGCCTGAATCATCTCATTGCTGAAAAGAGTCATGTTCATCAGAATCGATTGTCTTATTATATTGATGTTGCCGTGCATAATGATCTCCTGGTTCTGCGCATTTCACTTAGGAGTGGTGACACATTCCTGTAATATCTTCTATAGGGAGGCTAGGGCTGATGGGTCAATTGAGCATCTGGATATCTACACCAACTGTAGTGCAGTGGAGAGAACCATCAGATGTTGTGGGGTGGAAGGAGGAGAATGGGACTAGGCTGATTAAGGAAGGAGGGAACCGGCCTAATTCAGAAACAGCAGGTACAGATCAGTAATGGGTTCACCTATAAGTGGCTTTCCAGATTATATGAAATAGAGAGTTCTGCCTCGAAATCAATAAACAAATAGAGAAATAAAAATAAAGTAGGAAAGAACATGTGAATGAATACACACATACAGAATATATGAAAGGTAGCTTTAGGGAAGCTGGACTAGATCAAGCATGCAGCCCAAAGGCCACATAGGGCAGCAATATTTCCTAGTGCATCTTGAAACAGATTAAAAGGCATTTGGGAAATATTTAGAAAAATAAATGATACATAGAAAACACTATTTTAAAACTAAGTTAATATACAATTCATGAATATCCTTACATACAAATGAGTGACTCCCATTCTTATTTCAGCTTGATTCCACTGGAATAGAGGACCACTGAATTTACTTGTAATTCTAAATTCTAAGATTAAAGACAAATTTTCTCACTAAAGAAGTAGTTGCAATATCAGGTAAAGGATGAATATATATCCTGAAGAGAAAAAAATATTAAGAAAATCAGTTTATATGTATCACTATATGTGCCAATTTTCTTTCAGAGGGGTGAAGAAGATGCTCTGCCTATTTTTTAAAATTCTATTGTAGGTGAGAAATGAATCCCACTGGCATACCTCAGATACTAACTGGTCACCAGACTGAGGCACTGTCTGATCTTGACTCCGCAGCATGATTCCTGGGTCCTCTGTTGCCATAACAACTGGATTTCAGTTTTAAAAATAGTAACTTATTTTTCATTCAGTATCTTTTGCCCTCAGAACCATTTTTTAAAATCTATTTTTGTGCTTGATCTTCATTCTAGGTATCCCCTCGGGTATCCTACCTAGCATAGAGCCAGGGCCTGCCCTGATTCTCCAAAAGAAACAAAAATGCTTAGAATGTTGTGTTAAATTGCTATGTTAAAGAACAGGAAAGGGTAGCGGGATAATAGGGGAGAGGGAACTCTCAGAGGAAATATCAACAAAACTCTTCAGCTTCTCCCATCACCATTTACCCGTCTACCTCCTGTCTGTGAGATTTCCAATGCTAAGGCAAAAATCTTCAATCTACAGGGACTAGAGTATATATATATATATATATATGTATATATAAATATATAAATAAATTTGGGGGTGAGGGGTTGAGCGAAATAGAGAAATTATCAAAGTTAAAGGCAGAAGCCTTGGCCTTTTTTCTCCATTGTGCTTTACCAGGTGAAAAGCTGGATTATAAATCATAGGTGTGTTTCTAGGTCAGAAGAAGGGGTGTCTGCCGAATAGGTGGCACTCAGGAAAAATAACTGGAGATTAGGACTGAGGTACAATAGTAGACCATGAGACTGAGTTATGTCTAGTCTTCTTTTTCATTTTCTGGATGAATAATAAGATGTGTATAGTGGTCCAAAAATCAGAAGAAAAAAAAAGGTAGATTTCATGGAAACAACAGTGGACTGAAAGTCAAGAGAGCTAGGTTCTAGAGCTGGTTTTGGCACCAAATATCTGGGTAACCTTGTGGAACTCACTTAAACCTTCTGGGACCTCAGTTTCTTATTCTATCAAATAAGGAAATCCTAGTATGAAAGGAATGTGAGCTCAAATTCATAAAGCACTTTACAGACATTAAAGTACTTCCCCCACAAAAAATCCTATAAGCCTAACTATAGAAAGTTGAAAAGACTTAAGAGGACATTTAGTCCTTTTTAGGGAAACCGGGGTATGGAAAACTGAGGGATTCTACTAATGGATCACATAGACAAGAAGTATCAGTAAGAGGATTTCAAATGAGAGGCTCTGTCTCTAGAATCAATATTCCCAGTACACCATACTGCCTTCCCAATGAGTTAAGCAGTTCGAGGATACAGATAGGGAAACTGAGACTTGGAAATGTTAAATAACTGGTCAAAGTTCTAAAGCTAATAAACAAAGCTCATTTTCCAATCTTAGTTTTCTGATACCAAGATATTTTCTAATCTCTAATAATCTATTATTTTATGGTACTCCCATCCTAATCCCTGGAACTTCGTGTTAGCTCAATGACTTAGAGGGAAAATGTCTTGTAGAAAATAACCTTTCTGTTTCTTCTTTGATCTCTTCTACCTAGCACCTTAATTTTAAAAAGCTAACAGAGAAAGAAACTCCTCTCTTAAGGAGAGAGATTGGGATATCAGGGTGCAAGTTGAAGTCCTGGCTCTGAGGACAGATGACCTTTGTCAAATCTTGCCTTTGACACTGAATCCCTTCATTACACTTGGACAAGTCACTTAGCAATCCTGAGGAAACTTAATTTTCTCTTTTGTAAAATGAAGAGGTTAGACTAGATACTGGAAAGTCCCTTCCAGATCCCCATCTATATTCTAAATTCTCTGCTCTCTCTAAACCTGTTAAAATGAACATAATATTCACTTTACCTATCTCATTGGCTTCATGCCTATTGGAGATAGAGATGAGACAATACATATTTATAGTAGCCTTTTGTAAACTTGAAAGGCCTGTGTGCACATTATTAGTAAATATAAAGAGGAGTAATACTGGGAAATGGACATCTTATAAACGCAAATCTAAGACTAACACAAATCGAACCCGGATCCGGGCAGATGCAAACGTTGAATCTAGAAGGCAGAGGAAGAGATACAGCAACGGTTTGTTCAGATTTAAATATAGATAGATAAAGACAGAGACAGAGAGATAGAGAAAGACAGACACAGAGACAGAGAGAAAGACAGACACAGAGACAGAGAGACAGACAAACACAGAGACAGAGAAACACAAAGAGAGAGAGAGATAGCAAGTTGTCATTTCGTCCACAAAGACCTTCACTACCTAGACCTCTTCCTCCTCTCCTTTCAGGATTTTTGGATAAGGAGCTTCACTAGGTTTTGGAGGACTCTGCTCTAGGAACTACTCCCTAAACTCTGTGCTACCAACGCTCGCTGCCCCCACTCCATTCTATCCATCTCTTTTCACTCTCACTCTCTCTCTTTCCATCCCCCACTTCACTCGGCTCAGGCAGCTAGTCCTCAGGCAGGGGATGTGTCAGACACTGAATTTATCCTCCACGTGGTCTCTAAACCGGGATGAGGCAGCTAATATTACGGGGTGAACAAGGGCGACCCCTCAAGAGCTGTGTAGGCAGAACAGGCTTTGTTCTGAGCTAATACAGCCGATCCTCTGTATGTACCCAACCAACCACCAACCCCATATGAAGTCATTGTAATAGGATAGTATGATGCGATGGCAAAATAGGTGGATAAAAATGGGGTCTTGAGGGTGAGAGATTTCATTAGGAAGCTGGCTTTTGGAGCAGCAGTAGACAGCCTGGTCCAGGAGGATCCCTCTCAAGCAGCAGGTTTTTCCCCAAGCTCGGCCTGAGTAACTGTTGCATCCCATTTTCTTTTTCGATCTCCGCGGACGTTTTCCCCTCTGTCCCATGAATCATTCTCTACGCAGGAATGGGCAAAGGTTAGAATTGGGGGTGGGGTAGAATAAGGTCCAAGGCCAGGGACTGGTAAACAGGGGCAATGACTTTTAAACTCCCATCCCCATCAGCCTACACCTCTTTGAGGGGCACTGGGAGCACGGTCTCTCGCAGCAGGCGGGCCACCCAAGAGTGTTAACGAAGTAGGGAGGGGCTACACGGTAGGAAGGTGCAGTGAATTGTCGATAGGAAAGAGTGTTTGCATGTGAGGAATCCGCTGCTCCCCGTCCCCACCCCCAACCGCACCCATCTGAACCTAAGCAGCTGACCCTTTGGGGTAGGGGGCTAGATAGAGCTTTTTGCACCAGCTCCTAGCTACAAGTCTGGGATGATAAGCACCCCAAAGGCACCCCAACAACTTAAATTTTCCCGTTCACTTCCCCAGGGCGAAGGTGTTGGGTGTTGTGGTTATAGCCCCTCTAAAAGTCGCCTGAGATGGCTGAGACGATTGATTGGTGGTTATGCTCCTTGGAGTCCATCTGAGGGTAGGGGCGGGTCCCCCTCCCCCCGATTCTCCCTCCCTCCTCCCGGATCCCTCCTCTTTCACCATCTGCTTTGGGATTTGGCTTGGACTACTAAGCTCCCTCGGGTCCCAGTGTTTTCCCCCCTCCCTTCTCCTGCTCGGTGGAAGGGCCTTTGACAGACTTTCAGGGGAGGGGGGGAGGGACGGAGATTAAAGAGGAAATTGCGACCCCGAGTGGAGACAGACACGGAACTGAAGAGACAAGAGTTGGTCCTCTTCGAAGCTTCGACTCCACAAATCTGAGAGGAAAGCATACTTACCCTCCAACCTGCTGCTGAGCGGGCGAACCCGGGCCAGGGATTTTAACCTGCTGCTCTTCTGAATTAAGCTCTTTCCGTCCCTCATTTGTTTCCTCACTTCCCTCCCCCCACCCTCACGTCGTCTCCTCCTCCTCCACCCTCATCCCCCGCCTTCGTTTTCTCTGCCTCCTTCCAAGTTTCCTTCTTCACTTGGACCAGAGCAGAATTCTGATGGAACTGCAAAGATGTTCGTATCCAGATTCCTGGATTTTCAAAAGACAAAATATGCAAGGTAAAACTGATATCTGCATGCCTAGCAATCTCCTTTTTCCTCCGTGCCCAATTTCCTTTAACAATTGGGGTACGGGTGAGGGCTAAGTCTTTTCACTTAAAGAGAGGAAGAAGACACTTGTGGGTGCATCCCAAGGAGTCTACTGAATTCTTTGAGAAGAATAGGTTTATCTGATGTGGCTGTGGCTCCCATGTTCATCCTTTAATCTTACTCCCCACCATCCTCAAAAATTCCAAAAAGAAAAATTGTTTAGAATAGGGAGGGAAAAAAAAATCTTTCCGATATAGAGAGCAGGTATGGGATATGAAAGAATTATATTGGATTTAAGAGCATCATTGCTAGGGATAGGAGCAAGAGAGCTATGCAATATCCTTTCCTTGAGATCTTGAATTAACTTATGATTGATTCTCAGGAGATTGGAGGAAAGAGGAAAAGAGAGGGGAGGAAGAGATATTACCTATTTAGATATCAGAAAACTCAAAGAAAATCAAAAACAAGAGTGAAAACACAGGACAAAAGAAATAGGATCCTACTATAGAACCCCTTAAGACCTTAAGGATGCCAGACACAATCAGATTTTGTGCGTGTCTGAAAAGGTACCATTTTATGTGACGTTCTTGGAAACATTTTTAAAAATGAATGTCTGGCGTTTTCATATCTTTGGAAATCCTCAAGAGGTTGGAACATGCTATTTCATCTGAAATCGTTAAGGAATTTTGCACATAATAATGAATTGATGTAAAAAAGTGTACTTAGTAAGAGGATGTTCTTAATTCTTCCTGTTGTTAAGGGAAAACTATTGGACAGATCATCCTTAAATTGTCATTTTTTTCTCATCAAGATGCTATAATTTGTTGTCTACAAGACAAACCATTAAAGTACATCAATGTTTGGTGTTTAGAATAAAGGACATCATTTGAAAATGAATTAGAAGTAAGTGAAGTTTCTTCCACTGTCACCAAAAGGAAAGTTAAATAATTCTCTCTAATTAATACCAATAGAAAAACTTTTATGGCTTTGTTTAAAAAAATTTGGGGAAAAATCCTAATCAAAAAACTATACAAGCAAAAACAATCATTTTGCCTATCTTCAGGGTGAGTTGCTACCGAACTTCCTGATGGCAGGAGGCAGAGATCATAACTATGGGAACAAGAAAACTAATTTCTGTCTGAGAAGAAGCCAGCAGCATCTAGTTAGGGATTTAGGGTTGATGTTTTATGTTCTTTGTCTAGGTCACAGGACATAAAAAGTTGGAAAAGTAAAAGAATTGGACAGTTGGTAGTTGAAATAATTAAGGATGTAAGGAGCAATAGAGTAGTCAGTCAATAATAATGTTTTGATTGTCAGATATGTTGTATGGTAGACACGGTCTTAAGTGATGGAGATATATAGAAAGGCAAAAGACAATATACACACACACACACACACACACACACACACACACAGGAAAAATTGGAGATAATCAATAGAGGGAAGGGATTAGAATTAACAGGGATCAGGGAAGATGTTCTGCAGAAAGTAGCATTTTAGCTGGGAAGCCTGGAGATGGAGAAGAGGAGGGAGAGCATTCTAGGCTTCAGGCAGAGGTAGGGGGTGGGACTAGTCAGTGATAATTCCCAGAGGACTATTGCACAAGGAACAACTACAAGATCGGTGTCGCTAGATAAAAAAAATATGTGAGGGTGAGAGGAAGGGGGTGTGTGGAGATAATCCAGCAGCCTTTTCCCTCCTTCACTATTCTTTTCCTCACGTGCATTTAGGGTGAGGAAATTGTGAAATCAAAGAAATTGCCATGAAATAACAGAATTTTAGAACCACAAAGTGACCTAAGTGAGCAACTAGTTTAAATTTTTTCATTCTTCCTCCATTGTACTGCTGAAGAAACTGAATCCAAGAGAAGGGGAAGTAAGTCCAAGGTCATATGAGTCTTAAGTGAGACAGCTTAAACTCAGTTTTTCTGACTCCATGTATAGCCTTTCACTTCTTCCTCCCATGACTTTTCTTTTATAGGTGTAATTTGAAAAGAATCATCTTTCAAAAATCATATACATTTCTAAGTGTCTTGGGTGCCCATTTGATTAATGGCATGAAGGAAGACACTAAATAAATTAAGGAATGGGATTTTCCTAGTTCTGTGTTATGATTCTATGTGATTGCTTAATAAATATTGTGGGATGATGCTAAGAGGGTCCCA
This sequence comes from Antechinus flavipes, assembly GCF_016432865.1. Lineage (NCBI taxonomy): Eukaryota > Metazoa > Chordata > Mammalia > Dasyuromorphia > Dasyuridae > Antechinus > Antechinus flavipes. Next base: position 247,994,450 of record NC_067398.1, read on the forward strand.
GGGAAAGAAAGACTTCCTACTGATTTGCTAACCAAATGCCCTTAGGCTAGAACATGACCCCTAGAAAAGCTGGTGCATGCTTTGTGTTTTGTTGTTGTAGATGCAAGTAAAAGGCAGCTGTATTTTGATGAGCCCTAACAACTTCGGAGGTTGCTAGGATGAAGGAGTATGTCTAGATCAGGATTTTACATCTGGCAAATTGGGGACTAGAACTGGCTGGCTCCCCAGCAAATTTTGTCTGGTGATTGCTTCTCTGAATTGAGGAGAATTGGGACTGCTGCAGTTGAGGGAATGTTCTCACAGTGAAAGGATCAGAATAAGATGTGTTAGAAAGTAATTAAAACACCATCTCTTCTGTGAAACAGATAATGTGTGTGTAGCTCCTTTGGACAAAATTGGTAAGTAAGAATCACCACTATTTACTTTCTACTTCCTTTCCCCTGCTTCTTGGGCTACTTTCCCCCTCACTCCTTTCAGGTTCTTGATACTCTCTAGTGCTATTGGTTTCTTGTACTCAAAGAAAGGCCTCAATATCAAGTATTTAGTTCTGAATGATATTGGTAATTGTGTTCCATCTATATAATAGGGATTTACATCTGTACAGATGTTAGAGTGACATTCTTAAAGCAAAGGTCTGTTACTCCCCTGCTCAAGAAACTTCCATAACTCCCTATTATCCTAGAGGATCAGGTAGCAACTCTTCTGTTTAGTATTTAAAGCCCTCCATTCCATCTCCCTTCTCCATGCCTATCCTGTGCCTTTAATGTCTTCTCTTTTCACCTTTAGCTCTTAGAATCCCTCATTTCCTTCACAACTCAGTTCAAATACCATCACTTCTTACATTGGTCTTCTTTCTGACCCTGCCCCCTATTCATCCTCCTTAAATTACTTCGCATTTATTTTGTATATATTTATTTGTTATGTGGTGTAAACCACTATAGAATGTAAATAAGCTTCTTGAGGGCAGGGATGGTTTCATTATTGCCCTTGCATGTCCAGAATCTAACACAATGCTGGCACATAGTGGGCACTCAAAAATGTTTGATTGGTTGATCTTAAACTTCATTTTTTTGTCAGAGAATGCAAAGATTTCTCTGTGTATGTGTTTTTAAATTTTTTTTTATTATAGCTTTTTATTTACAAGTATATGCATGGGTAATTTTTCAGCACTGACTCTTGTAAAACCTTTTGTTCCAACTTTTCCTCTCTTTCCCCTGCCCCCTCTCCTGATGGCAGGCAGTCCCATACATGTTAAAATATATATTAAACACTATATATATATATATATATATCCATACAATTATTTTGCTGCACAAGAAAAGTCAGACTTAGAAATAAGGTAAAAATAACCTGAGAAAGAAATAAAAAAATGGGAGTGGACAAAAACAGAGGGATTGGGAATGCCATGTAGTGATTCACACTCATTTTCCAGAGTTCTTTCACTGGGTGTAGCTGGTTCAGTTCATTACTGCTCCATTGGAACTGATTTGGTTCATCTTATTGTTGAAGAGGGCCATGTCCATCAGAATTGATCATCATATAATATTGTTGTTGAAGTATATAATGATCTCCTGGTTCTGTTCATTTCACTTAACATTATGTGTGTGTTTTAAAAGGAATCCAAAAATCCTTGGAGCAGGTAGTCAGGTAGACAGTGTTGGGGAGCAAGGCACTAATCCTTGGATATCATAGAGGTGCTAAATGTGTTTCATATCTCTGCTTTGCATCTTTAAAGATGGGACAGACCTGTGATATTATGAGAGATCTTTTCTATAATATTGTTGTCTTAGAAAGTCAGATGTCAGATAAGATAATATGTATCAAAGATAGGACTTGAAACTAGATTTTTCTTTTATTATTATTATTTCTTTCTTTATTAAAGCTTTTTATTTTTCAAAACATATGCATGGATAATTCTTAAACATTAGCCCTTGCAAAACTTTGTGTTCCAACTTTCTCCTCTTTCCCCCACACCCTCCCCTAGATGGCAAATAGTATGTTAAACATGGTAGAAATATATTTTAAATCCAATATATACATACATATTTATATAATTATCATGCTGCACAAGAAAAATCGAAACAGTAAAAAAAAAGAGAGAGAGAAGCAAAATAAAATGCAAGTAAACAACAACAAAAAGAGTGAAAATTCTATGTTGTAAACTACACTCAATTCCCACAGTCCTCTCCCTGGGTAGATGGCTCTCTTCATCACTAAACAACTAGAACTGGAAACCAGATTTTTCTTACGTCTTGGCCAGCTTTGGGCCCTCTAGAAAAATCAATTAAAGTAAGAACCCCCAACACTACATTGGCTAGAATATAATTCTCTGGATGTCAAATAGAGGTTGAGAGCTCTAACCAAAGGGGAAAATCCACTTAAAGAAAGACGTCTTTGAAATGATCATATTAGAAGAGCTTGCTAAGTAAAGTAATACCTTGAAAAAAATATTGAGAGAGGCAGTTAAATGGCATAGTGGATAGAGCACTGCACTGGAGTTGGAAAGACCTGAGTTCAAATCTGACCTGAGACACTTAACACTTTTTAGTTGTATGATTCTAGGCAAGTCATTTAACTCTAATTGCCTCTCTCTCTCTCTCTCTCTCTCTCTCTCTCTCTTTAGATGTGTGTGTGTATATATATATATATATATATATATATATATATATATATACACACACACACACACATACACAAATACACACACGTGTGTGTAGAGAAGGTAATGTGGAACAATGAAATAAACACTGGATTGGAAAACAAATTAAGGTTGTAATCACAGTTTGGGGATATGTGGGATCATAGGTAAATCAATCAACTCTTCTGTACCTCAATTTCCTCTTCTAAAAAATGAAGGAGGTAGATTAAAAACTCTTCAAGATATCTCCTATTTCTAGAATTCAAAAAGAAGGGATATAAAAGTTTATACTACAGGTGCTATAGATATGTAGGCCATAAGATGTAGGGATAAAGGTTCTATTTTGTACTGAGAGGCCAGCATAAAGTAAATTATACAGTACCAATTGCTAGCATCTCTTCTAGAATGAGCTAGAGAAAGGACCCTGATTTGGTATTTCTTTTAAATCAGCTTTTTTCTAGCAGATAAGGTATTATAGAAAATTCAAATATGATCTTTTAGGAAGATGTCTCCTATTTCCATACTAATTCTGATTTTTTTGAATGTGGCAAATTTGCAACAATCACTCACCTCCAGGTTTAGTCTCTAAAAAGAGCTAGGCAGATTCTCATAGTACTCCTATCCTAAATATCTTTAGAAGAGATTGATGTAGAAAATCAGTATTTCATATAAACCTCTGGTGTTCTCCTCTTCTTGGAAGAGCAGAGAAAGTGGAGATTTTCCTCATGATCTCAATCTTAATAGCCTTTTGGATGAGGGGTCTATGTATTTTTATCTATAGTATGAAAGTATCGGACATCTTGTGACTGCCTGTTTGGATGTTTGTGTGACCTTGAGCAAGACATTCATTTGTGAAACTATGGCATTGGATTGAATGGATCCCAAGATCCTTTCCACCTCTACACCTATGATCCTATAGATCTTTAATAATAATCACAATAGATATTTATTTATTACTTAACATGTGTGAGATTCCCCAAGGGGAATGCAGAGAAATAAGACTCCATTCTTCCTTTTAAGGAGCTAATTACTAGTTGGGGAGCTGAGATTTATAAATAATTGGAATGACAAGACATTATTGTGGAGAATGAATCTACCTACTTCATCTCTCATCAGTAACTGCTGATTAACTACCATCAATAGGCTAATAAGCACAGGGACCCTAGTAGTGGTACAACCAGACCACTGGTCCTGCTTCCAAATGAGCCCCCACAGAAATCATCCAGGGAGGCAACTCTTGTAGAGAATGGGCCATTTTAACCAACTTCCACTGCACAGCCAAATTGGCTTAGATGAAGCACTGGACACCCTTAGGGAAAGATAGGAGGCAGCATGTACCAGGCAAGTCAAACCACCACAATCATCCATTTGACCACCATCTTTCATCAGACTCCAATGGAAACAGCCCATGACCATCAGTCCCAGAGCCTTGAGAATAGCAATGCTTCCTCAATGCCCCCAGCCATCTCATGGAAGCAAACCTTATGGAAAGTCAGCTAGAGATGCTAGAGTCACAGCCTCTGAAGACCCAGATTTCTTGCCACCCAAATTCTTGACACTGTCAGAAGATTCAGCATCAGAAACTGATTTGATTTTGCCAGTGGAAATATTATTAAATGACATTCAAGAAAAAGTCTTACCATCTACTTTGCTACTGTTCCCTAAAGACTATGGGACCTTTCCATCTCACTTGTATGTGAAACCATCCATATTTTCTCCCATTTGCCGATTTGTTCTCTGTGAGCAGAAACTGTTTTACTTTTCTGATTGTATATGCAATGTTCTGTATATTCTAAATGCTTAATAAATGTTTTATTCTTCCATTCATAAGTATATAAATGACAATCAAGATATCACATATAAAATACCAGGAGAATATTTAAGCCAAACTAGTGCTGTAAAAAAAAAGGACAGTATAATGTGTATCTAAACTTCTCTTACTTTTCCTGTTCCTAGCACAGGGTCCTGCAAGCAATGTTACTTGTTTCTTGAATTGAATATTTCATAGTATATCAGACCTCTCAAAAGGCAGAGGAGTTTAGGAGTGTATTGCATTTCAGTAAAGTTGAATGAAACAAGAATGAAGGGAATACAAATCATGTATAGTCACTAAATCCTATTGGCTCTAGTTCCATAATACTGCTGGAGTCTATTCTTTTCTATTTCTACCAGATCACCTAAGTAGGGCAATCCAGAAAAGGGTGGGCCTGGAGTTAGGAATGATTTCAAATTTAACCTTAGAAACTTACTAGTTGTGTGGCTCTGGATTAGCCATTTAACTTTTGTTTGCTTCAGTTTCCTCATTATGAAAAAGGATAATAATAGCTCTACTTAGAATTGTTGTGAGGACCAAATAAAATAATATTTGTAAAGCAGTTGGCACATAGTAGGTACTATATAAATGTGTTAACTATTATTATTATTAGTTTAAGCCTTTATTACATCTCTCAAGTACTAATACTAGTCTATATTAGCAGGTTTCTCTGTTACCTCTTCAGCATTCACATAGCTTCCAAAAGTAGTTTTCCAAATACAAAAATGGGATTATGTTACTATTTTCATTCCAGGGAAACCTTCAATGATTCCTGATTACATTTTTTAGAAACTAAGATCTGATTTCATAAGTGTAGGGAGCTCCATTATCTATTGCTGGTAAGCAATTGCCCTCCAGTTTGTTATCTTGGAGAATGGCGTGGGTTAATTATCTTGCCCAAAGTCACACAACCTGCATTCTTAAGATGTGGGACTTGAATCTAAGCCTTGCTGATCTCTGACCATTATATTTTACCATCTCCCTTTTGTCTATAGGATAAAAGCATATTTTAAAGTCCTTACTCATATCTACCTACATTCTGACTCTACTCTCCTTTTCTAAGACTCCTTTTTTAATGAGAAAAATGTTTTATTTCTCTTTTTTTTGATTAAAGAAGTTTATTTTCAAAACATATACATAGATAATTTTCAATATTCACCTTTGCAAAACCTTGTGTTCCAATTTTTTTTCCTTCCTTTCCCCTCATCTCCCTCTTAGATGACAGGTAATCCAATATGTTAAATATGTGCAATTCTTCTATACATATTTCCACAATTATCCTGGTGCATAATAAATTTCAGATTAAAAAGGGAAAAGTGAGAGAGAAAACAAAATACAAACAAACAACAATTTTAAAAAAGTGAAAATATAATGTTGTGATCCACACTTAGTCCCCACAGTTCTCTCTCAGGGTACAGATGACTCTCTCCATCACAAGACTATTAGAACTGGCCTGAATCACCTCATTGTTGAAAAGAGCCCCATCCATCAAAATTGATCATCATATAATCTTGTTGGTTCTGCTCATCCCACTCAGCATCAATTCATTTAAGCCTCTCCAGACCTCTCTGAAATCATCTTGCTGGTTGTTTCTTACAGAACAATGATATTCCATAACATTCATATACCACAACTTAATTCAGCCATTCTCCAACTGATGGGTATTTATTCAGTTTCCAGTTTCTGGCCACTACAAAGAGACTTGCCACAAACATTTTGGCACATACAGGTCCCTTTCCCTTCTTTAAGTTCTCTTTGGGATATAAGCCCAGTAGTAACACTGCTGGATCAAAGGGTATGCACAGTTTGATCTCTCTTTGAGCACATCCAAATCACTCTCCAGAATGGTTGGATCCATTCACAATTCCACCAACAATGTATCAGTGTCCCAGTTTTCCCACATCCCCTCCAACATTCATCATCTTTTCCTGACTTCTTAGCCAATCTGACAGGTGTGTAGTGTTATCTCAGAGTTATAAGACTCCCTTTTCATTAGTCTTCCTCACAGATATCAGTCAAGCTGGATTTCAAATTGCTCCTCAACCTCGTTCTTCCACCTCTTGTCTCCCCACATTCATGCAGGCCATCATCATCACCAGTACTTGCAATGTCTTTCTTATCTCTTCCTGTCAAAATCTTTCTCTTCTTTCAAGACCCAGCTCAGGTGCTCTTTCCTATAAGAATCCTTTCTTGATGCTCTCAAATAAAAGTGATTTTTCTTTACTCAAATTTTTTTTCCAAGAAAATTGTCTGGTTTTTCCTAATTACCTTTTATCATTTCTATTTTCCTACCTTTTATCATTTCTATTTTATATGCAAGTCATATACTAAGGTGGAAAATCACACTCCTACAACTGGCATACCCTCAAAGGTTATCTGGCCCAGCTCTCTTGTTTTAGAGATGAGAAATATAAGGCTCCAGGATGTGAGGTGACTTGCAAGATCACATAGGTAGCAAATAACAAAGATAAGATTTGAGCACAGATCTTCCAGAAATCAAAGCTGATGCTCTTTGCACTATACCACAGGTTATAAGAATGACTTCTCATTTTGCTTTTGTTTTCTCAATGCCTGATATGACTAGACATTTAAAAAATATGTAATATTGACTTGAGTAACCTCAACATAATGTTTTCTAGTCTTATCTGTTGTGAATTCTTTGATTGGGTGTGGGGGAAAGAAATGATACCTTGTTATAGGAAATGCAGCATATTGTCTATATGGAAATCTAAATGTATTTCAAAATGTTGCATTACCTTAGTTATCTCCTCCATCTAGCCTGATAGGAAGAATGCATTTGCTAATGGGCTATTAACAGTCCTTAAGGATAATGCCATCCAAAATTGTTTTGTGCAAATTCTATCAGCTGAAAAAACAAGGCATTGGAGAGCAGTTTGATCAAAAAGTTATCAAACTGTGCATACCTTTGACCCAGCAGTGTTTCTACTGGGCTTATATCCCAGAGATCTTAAAGGAGGAAAAGGGACTCATATGTGCAAGAATGTTTGTGGCAGCCCTGTTTGTAGTGGCAAGGAACTGGAAACTGAGTGGATACCCATCATATAGAGAATGGCTGAATAAATTATGATCTATGAATGCTATGGAATACTCTTGTTGTGTAAGAAACAACCAGCAGGATGATTTCAGAGAGGCCTAGAGAGACCTACATGAACTGATGCTAAGTGGAATGAACAGTACCAGGAGATCATTATACATGGCAACAAGAAGACTGTATGATGATCAATTCTGATGGACATGGCTCTCTTCAGCAATGACAGAATTCAAACCAGTTCTACTTGTTCAGTGATGAAGAGAGTCATCTACACCCAGAGAGAGAACTGTTGGAAGAGAGTGTGGAACACAATATAGCATTTTCACTCTCTCTGTTATTTGCTTGCATTTTGTTTTCTTTCTCAGTTTTTCTTTTCCTCCCTTCTTGATCTGATTTTTCTTGTGCAGTAAGATAACTGTAAAAATATGCATACATATATTGGATTTAACATGTATTTCAACATATTTAACATGTATTGGACTACTGCCAGGTAGGGGAGGAAGTAGGGGGGAAAGGGGAAAATTTGGAACAAAAGGTTTTGCAAGGGTCAGTGTTGGAAAAATTACCCATGCATATGCTTTGTAAATTTAAAAAATAATATTTTTATACATATATGTACAACTTTTACAACTTATGGTGTAGAGATTACAGTTTTATTCTGCCTATTTTACAGATGAGAACATTGAAACTCACTGAAGTTAAATGATTTGACTATGGTCACACCATTTGTAAGTAGCAAAGATGGAGTGTGAAGGCTCTTAAAATCATAGATTTAGAGCTAATATAAACTCTTATTGATCTAACCACTTCAGTTTTCAGATAGAGAAGCTGAGGTATATAATCACATAGCTAATTAGTGTCGAAGCAGAAGGCAAACACTCCAAGAGCAGCATGTCTTTCATTATTCATACTAGGTACCATAAGCTTTCTTTTATGCATACATATATTTTGGAAAAACATTTCCATTCCTAATTCTTTTTGGAAGATTTATGAAGCTACTTGGGGAAACTTCTATGTAACATTCTTTTTTTTTTTTTTTTTTAACCAACAGTTTGTTTAGGTTAAAACTATGGGGTTAAAAAGCTTTGTGTGGACAAAGACTTCTGATTAGGATGATTTTTATCTTTTTTGTTTTTTATATCTTCAGAGTGTTGACTATGATTACATATGTACAGTAGATACCTAGTTACTGTGGATTGAATTCATCTATAGGCACTTTGCAGGTCTATCATTCATTTAATTTTTTTTTTAGAGAAAAATTCAATTTTATATTAAACATGTTTAGGGGATAGTTTAGAGTTTAGAGTTAGGAACTCTTGCATTGGAGGTAGGGAAACGGTCAAACTTTCTGGCAAAGGCCATAAGAAAGATATTTTTGTGGCTGAGAAATCTATGGTTTCCTAAGTTTGGCTGAAATTAAATGCTTTTCCCCTTTCAAATAGAAAAATTTGGTGCATGATATACAGATTGAGTAGCCCTTGAGCCCCTAAAAGGATATTGAAGGATTATCAATTGTCAGTGATCTTTTATTTTGCAAAAAGTCAGACCTTTTATTTCTGATCAAATACATAAAGGTTTATCAAGGATGTGTTATTTGTCCAACACTATGTTAGCCATACCAGAAAGATAAAAGAAATATAAATAACACATTGCCTTGCACATTTCTTTTTGGTTGGTACCTATGATTTCATTCATGTAGGGAGCTCCCAATGCAAAAGCTCTCTCTGTTAATGAAATTCAACAATTAAAAAAATTTCTTTAACTGTATTTTAAAATAAGAATTGTAAAAAAAATGTTTCTTCATATCTGACTTCCCCTGTCTACTTGAAAAAAAAAGTAAAGAAAGGAAGTTTGATTTGAGGAGCAGTGGAAAAGGAGGCTTGGCTAGATCGGGTGAAGCCTGATTATTAAAAGCCTCAAATACCCAACTGAAAAGTTTCCATTTTATCTATTAAGCAATACAATTCATTATAAGTTCTTCTTTTTTTCCCCATCTTTTTTTTTTAATTGATGCTTTTCAGTTTTATATTATTCTCATTTCTGTGAGGCTTCCTCTCTTACTCAATGAAATCTCCCTTGTGAAATAGACAAATCATCAAACAAAACATCTATTATAATGATAGTATCTGTCCTAATAATCCCCTACCTTTTTGCTATACCGAACTTTTTTTGATGAAATGTTCTAACTCATCCCTTTACAACATGATTTGAACTGGACAAAAATTAGAAGCCATTGTAATAGACCAGACATGAGTTCATAAGAGCGTGGATAGGGTGGTAATGCTGGTGACGAACAGATTTTGAGAGAGATTTCAAAGGAAAAATCAACAAAGTAGAAAGAATCAATGCTGTTCCAAACTTATAATTTGGTTTTCTGCAAAAAAAGTTATAGGTTGAAATGTGGGGTTTTCTATACTCCCCAGGATGAGGAATGGTGGAGACTATAGAGTCTCTGATACTTTTTCTGTGTAATATTTGAAGAAATAGTCTATTCAGTCAAACAGCTATTTAGTTCAATGATAGAGAAAAATTAGAGTGATGCTTGATTAAATTGAAGGTAGTTGACTGAGTCTTGAGAATGGTCAATCTTTATCCTAGATTGATACGGCCTTAGACTACATCTTGGGGCTAATTTTTTAAAAAATAGCAAACAATTTTTAAAATGTTTGAAAGTCATTTGTATAGAGATGATCATTAAATCCTAGGAGAAAATGAGGTTACCAAATGAGATAATATAGAGCAGGATTTCTTAACTTGAGTTCTATGAATTTAATTATAACAATATCATGATACCTGTGTTTGAACATAATTGGATACCTTTGCTTTATAAGCCTGTATGTTTTATTCTATGTATTTAAAAGCATTATTCTAAGAAGGGTTTTATAGGCTTCACTACATTAATAGGGAAGTCCATGATATAAAAAGGTTAAGAAATTGTGATATAGAGAGACAAGAGGTACCAGAACAGAGCATTAGAGTAGACCCACAGTTAGGAGGCCTGATGTGATTGATGAAACAGCAAAGAACACTGAGAAGGAGCATCAGATATGTAAAAGGACAACAAGGAGAGAACAGTGAAGGACTAGCTCCTCTGGGGTGAGGTCTTGTCAAGCCCTTTTCAGGGATGCTCATCTATCTTTGAGGCCCATCTGCCCCCAACTCTCATCTATGGCTCCAAAAAACCTTATCATGATAGCAGTCTCACCCCAGTAAAACTGTCTCAGCAGATGGGCTAAACAAGGTTGACAGCAACTGACAAACCTCAAACCTATTGGTGAGTTAGGGGGATATCTACTCCATGCATGTGAAGACTTTCCCTGATAGAATGGGTAGAAAGAAAAATTTGTTTCACTGTCCATAAAGGCAGCTAAAGAGAGCACCATGGAGTGCTTAGAGCTTGGTTAAGTATCAAAGAAGCCATTGTCATCCACTGCATGCTAGACTATTGCTGGCCATCTTGATTTTCATCATACTACTGGACTTCAGTGATGGGAAGAGAGAATGAGATTGACAACTTTGTGCAACTCTGCTTCACTTAAATCCAGTTCATGGACAAGTCAAGATATCATCCCATGATGATATTGGTCCTCTTCAAAAATGGAGGACAAACAACAATGTCCTAAAGGTCTAGAAAGGAAGGTACATAGAGAAAGAGAGGTTGGACAACATTGTCAAGTTCTGACAAATCAAAAAGGAAGAAGACTAAGAAAAGGCTAATAGATTTGATAATTAAGGGATTATTGCAAACTTAAGAGAAAGTAATTTCAGTAGCAATAAGGTTGGAACCCAAAGGGAGACCCAAAAAAGGGGTGTAATAGGTGACATAAAGTCACACAACTAGTACAAGGCAATCAAAGTCTTTATGACCCAGAATGGACTCATATGTGTAGGTACATTGATTTATTATTCCCTCAACTGGAATCTTTATTTTTATGTAACTTTGGAGAGTGCTTTAATTCAAGGAGTTTAAACTCTCCATGCAGTTCTCCTGCTTTCCACAAAGACTTGGATGTTAGAGTTCATGAGACCACAGAGCCTAATTCCAGGGCAGATTAGGTAGTCTGTAATTGAATAAGCAGTGAGTGACAAGTGGATTTATCCTGAATATGAGATAGGAGGAAGACTAGCACAACAGCAAGAAGTTATGTAAGGAGGGAATACATGTATTAACTTTTATACCTGAGAGAAATTTAATCTATTTTACTTGCTAACCTATCTTTATGAAACTTTATGAAAATTCTTTTCCTCAACAGACCAAAGGGTCTCAACTGACCCTTATAACAATTCTGTGAAGTAAATACAAATCTCATCCCAAATTTACAACTAGAGAAACTAAGAAAACTTGAAGTTAATTGTTGCAGCTAATATAGCAAATCACAATGGGAATAAGAATACAATTCAAGTCTTCTGATTTATAGTCAGATACTTTTTCTCATTATTTGTAAAAGGGTTAAAATACAGAGATCAATTACTAAACTGTGCATAAACTTAGATTCAGTGACATTACCAGACCTATATCCCCAAAATATCAAAGAAAGATGAAAAAGATCTAAACGTGCAACATAATTTATAGTAGGTTATTTATGTTGTATAGATCTAGAAACTAAAGATGTGCCCATCAATTGGGAAAAGGCTGAACAAAGTATGGTATATGAATATAATAGAATACTATTGTGCTATAAGAAATTACAAATCTAAAAATTTTTCATAAAAACCTGGGAAGGCTTGTATAAGCTGATTCAAATTAAAGTGAGCACAACCAGCTAACAACTTAGACAATAATAACAACAATGTAAAACAAACATCATTGAAAGAACTGTCATCATGTGTACATATATTGTATTTAACTTATACTTTAACATATTTAACATGTATTGGTCACCCTACCATCTGGGGGAAGCTGTGGGGGGAAGGAGGGAAGAAGTTGGAACAAAAGGATTTGCAACTGTCCATGCTGAAAAATTACCTATTTATATATCTAGTAAATAAAAGGCTATAATAAAAAAAAGAAAGAACTGTCATCTGAACAGTTATTCAACCATGATGCCAAAATACTGATGATGAAGAATGCTACCCATCTGACAGAAATTATGAAAGTTTTCTTTTTTGTTTCAGGAGAGGGAAGATGAGAAGAGATAAAATTAAATAGCTGTTAATTGAAAATTTTAATTAAAAAAAGAAAAAAACAGTGATGAGGAACTATTTGTATAGCAAACACAGAAAAATCTTATCTTTTTATAGGGAGGAAATTGTATTGAGTTTTTTGGATACTTTTTCTCCCTTTAAATGTAAAGCTTCAAAGAGATCTTTGAAGTTTGCTTGTGTTTGAAATCTAACTTGAGAGAATATCAAAAAAAAGACAACCAATCCTAGACATAAACATCAGAGAAACGTTATGATGAAAGGCCTAAGAAATGAGTGAATTGGATAGAAGCCAATAGCCATTGCAGGAGTGCTTCCCCAAATTGTAGAATATGATAGCATCACATTCTCAACCTCTGAATTAGGAATGTCTGATTAAGCTGGCACTCATATGAGTATTAAAAACAACTAGACCCAATTTTGCCATGAAATGACCTAAAGAATAAAGGCTCTATTTTAGTCACTACAAGCTCAAATGTAAGGGAAAAGGAGATTATAGAGAATAAAAAAATCAATTTTAAAATTTTGAATCTTGCACCATAATATTAGAATGTAACTGAGAGGTCTAATCCTCTCACCTTTTATAGGAATCTCTTCTATAGTATCCTCTAGAAGTGATCATAGTGCTTAAATCTGGACATTTTCAGTTTAATGGAAAAACTCCCCACATTTCAAGGTAATCATTATTTAAAAAACTTTACTTATTGGAATTTCATATTTATATTGTACTTTACAATGCTTCCCCATAAATTTCCTACTTCTAATATCTGGAAGCATGACTAAATATATTTCCTCCATATCTGCTTAGTTTCAGTTCATCATTCTAGCATGCCAAGATCTTTCTGAATCTTGGTTCTCCCTTCTATTGTATCAGCTAGCTCTTTCTACTATATCCTCTATAAACTAAGTGAATTGTAAACTATCTTGTGTCTTAAGTCAATTTAATGATAAAATATTAAATTAAAAAAATTATGCTCAAAGCTCGTATCATGCCATGAGACCTCCCTCCAAGTTGACTTGGCTAGAATAGCTACTTATGTAAATAGTTCCAACTTTAATCATCCAAAGCAGAATTTTCCAAAGATTTCAAAGATCAGGTTTACAGGTCTATAGTTTCCAGAATTTATCTTTTTGCCCTTTATGAAAATCAGAGTACCATTTGTCCACTTTCAATGTTCTGCCAAATACAGACAAAGTTCTAAATCAGGTCTTCATCCTTATGATAAACAACTATGGAGAAATCAAGTGAAACTAAATATCTGGATTTCTCTTCTGCCCTTATAAAATCAGATGTAATTGGAAATTTTCCAATTTTAATCCTCCATTCCAAGTGAAAGTGAGATAGAAAAAAACTTATTTTGCTTTTGGTTTCTCTTAAGTACATTGACCAGAAGGTTTTTTTCCATGTTCATGCTCCCAGAGGGGTATAAGATAATATTAAATAGTTTCTTACTTACTATTTGGTCTTGATGGATTTAAATGATGCCAGCCAATACATTTGGTGGTGAAGATTCTATCACTGAGAACAGTAGTTGGGAAATAGCTAGAAGGTTGTGCCAAAGATAATTGACTTTTTTCTCAAAAAACTAATACTCTCAGAACTTGAATGGAGAAAATTATTTTTATTGGCCTTTTGATTCTTTGAGTTCATAGGTGTGGAGCCTAAGTTTTAGGTTCTTAACTTTTGATTTTTGTCCTGAAAGCCCCAACCTTATTTCATAATATGTGCAGGAACCTTTGATCAAAATAGGAAAAAAGAAAAAACAGGCTTCTATAAATAATATTCTATGGTAAATAATGATCAAACAATTGACTGACAGGTGCAGAATATATAAGAACTTGTGTTTATTCTTTATTGACTTTAGAAAATAATTTGATTCGCTAGAACAGAATGCTGTGTTAAAGGATATCCTCTAAGTTGTCTCCAATATATGCATTAAATATATGTTTCCTTGATAAGTATAGCAATTAAGACAATTTTGTTTGACATTACTCTGGTTGTTAATTTGCCACTGTCATGGAAAATATCTAGGGCAGATTTCAATTAGAAAAGAGATTCCTCATAATTGGTGAGGTCCTCTATATATTCCCATGTGGTCAATATTTTGTATATAGTATTATCAAATTTTGGAACATTTCAGAACCTGCTTAAGAATAAGATCCATAATCATCCAAAAGAGTTCAGTCTATATTTCCACACAAGAAAAAAATCAAGTAGGTAAATAAAGTCTAGACAACATGGTATCTGGGCTGGAGATATGTGCTAAACAAACTACATATGGACAATAAACTGCACCTTCATATGTGGATCTGATGATATCTATTGTCCAAGGACTTTCCTCAAGGAGTAGAGAGCTTCACCACCAAATCAGATGCATGGTGGCAAATCTTACACCCACAGTAACTCTCCAAGACTTGCTAAATCACAAAGGAATTGTGTGATTTGTGCCAATGGAGTTTTCCCATAGGATCATAGCTTTAGAGCTTGAAAGAATCTTGAATTAATCTGATTCTATCCTCTCATTGTTAATTTTTTTTTCTTTTATTATAAACTAAATCATTAATACAAGTATTTAAGAATATAAGAAAGGACAAAAAGAGGATTTTTACAAGTCAACATAAATTTCTGTTAAGGACAGTTCATTATAAAAGATACATTTGTAAGATTTAAAAGTATAAACAAAATTACTCTATTATTTTTGTGTTTTCTTCTGAACATATTTTGGTTTTATTGTATGAATTTTTATTGTTTTGTTGATGGCCTTTTCTTTCTTTAAAAAATTTTTTATTATCTCTATCACCATTCATTAACTCTTCTTGCTTACCTCACTTCAAAAGAAGGCCTCAGTTTCTAGTAATAGATAAGTTCAGGAAAAAACCTCAACAAATTAACACATTGGTCATGTCTGAAAATGCATATCTCATTGTATTTTCTTCATCACTTTTCTCTACTTTATCATGTTTCCACCAAGCAATAAGAGGAATGTTTCCTCATTCATCTTATGAATTCATGATTGTTTATTACTTTGATCAAAGTGCTGAAGTATTTGAGAATTGTTTCCCCTTACATTATTGTAGAAACAATGTAAATTGTTTTCATGGTTTTCTTCAATTTATTCTTCATCAGTTCAAGCTTTCCAAAGCTTCTCTAAGTCTAGTACATTCATCATTACTTATGGCACTATACTGTTTCATTATGTATTATAATGTATTCAGTCATTCTTCAATTTAAAAGCACTCAATTTTTTTTCTTTGTTACAAAAAAGCATTGCTTTACATATTTTTGGGTGCACGAATCCTTTCTTCCCTTCTTAATGATAATGCTTGATTGTCAACTCCCTCATTGTACATATGAGAGAAATAAATCTTAGATTAGATTATTTGTCCAAGATTACAAATAACAAGTAACAGAGTAACAAGTAGAGTAACTAGAACTGAAATCCAAGTCCTTTGATTCCAAATTTATCATTCTTGCCACTATATCAATTCCCTGAAAAAGCACTGAGGTATTATTGTTGTTTTCATAATAAAATATTTGACACTCTTAGGCAAAGTGTGAAGGATATATTATGGAATTTGTATCTGTAAAGAAGCAAAAGACATTAGAAGACAAATTAGCATCCCTAATTCATTTATAATAACCATAACAACAGATTAAAAATACAATTGATAGTACAAATATAGTTTATTTCTACTAAGGGCATAAAGCTGCAAGTCAACTTTGTTCTATCTAGAAGTTCCCAAAAGGGTACACCCACACCCATTTCCCCCTCTTGTATTATTTCCTAAGTAGTGACATTGTATTTGTAGGTGTGTGTGTGTGTGTGTGTGTGTGTGTTTGTATGTTTGTATGTTTTAAATCTTCACTTTTCCCTTTGCTTTGAGACTCTCAGGAGCTGTCCTTTCAGCACCAACCACCTTATCCTTTTAAGAAGGAAAGCAAAAAACAGATCTAGCAAAGGCCGTCAGAGACAAAGAAGAAATTGTGGTTTTGCATATATAGTTGTATAATCCCATGGGGGTTATCAAAATTTAACCAGAATTTATGCATATTCGATTCTTCCTTCACAAGAGTTCTAAAGCTCAAATCTTATTTCCTCTGAGATTCCCCCCCTCCAATTCTTCAGTATTCCTCTGCTTTTTAGAACCCCTAATTTTCTTCAAAGCTTTCTCAAATACTACCTGCTCTCTGAGGCCTTTCCTCGTATTTACTTTGTATACATTTTGTATATACATATATGTATACCTGTTGCTTTCACTGATAACTGATATACACTGATACAGAGTTCTCTGAGGGCAGGAACACTTTCATTTTTGCCTTTTTATTACCATCACCTAGAACAGTGCCTGGCATCTCTTAGGTGCCTGTTGATTGATTGATAGAAATATACATAAATTCATGGAGTTTGTGAGAGGGTTATTAGCACTGCAGGAGATCTCTGATCAATTGTAGAAAGTTTTTTGAAGTAGGTGAATTTTAAGTTTTAAATAACTTGAGTGTGACTGCCTAGGGAGAGGAATTTAAATTACATTGGGACTAAGCCAAATCAGGCATGATCTACTTTCCTCCAGCCTTTGTCTCCCTCCCCTTTTGGACACTCACAAATCAGCTTCCTTATCTTGATAATTAAGAGAGAGTAATAACATAATGATTACTTGATAATTAAACCCTTGCTTCACTCAGTTTAGTCTGTTCCTGCTTCAGAAGGCCATCAAAGACTAAGGGCCCTTTGCTAAAATCACAGGCTGCACACAGATGATTAAACTGGCAGAATCATAGTAATTATCTGAGATAGAGTCAAGATTTAATTTTCCCTCAGCTTTGAATAAATTAATTGGCCCTGCCTTGAGCAACTACACATAGAAAGAGCCAGCAATGGTCAAAATGAAAACTAAGATTTCCTCTCCCAGGTAACTGAATTTGGTAGGAAAATATTATTCCAAGTTCCAATTGCAAATTAAGCTCCTGAAATCAGGAATTATAAATATCCATTTGACAGTCAGTGATCGTTTTTAATTTAAGGATGTGTTGGGTGCTTAAAGGACAAAGTATAGTTGTGAAATGTCAACAGCAAGTGAAAGGTGAGTAAATAGGAAAAAAGACCCAAGACTTCATAGGTCTCCATAGATCTGAGGGTAGAAGACTGACAAATAACAAGTATTAGTCATGCAAGAGACCAATGACAGATGCCATGATTTGAGCCAAAATAAGTCACTGAAGTCAGGAAGTGTGATGAGTCAGAATGAAGGGATCAGACCAGAAGAATATAGTTGTAGTATTAAGGAGTTAAACTGGCTACAAAATCTAGGATTCAGACAGAATATCTGGAGCCTACAGGTCTTCAAGTATGGCAGGGAAAGAAAGAAGAACAAAAACAAACCATAGACATTGAGCTGTCAAAGTCAGTCAAATTTTTATCTTGTCATTCAATTGAAGATTGCCCATCTTCTTCCAAAGACTGGAATCAGCCATCTCCTGGAAGAATGATTAATAATGTAATTAGCACTTGGGTAGAACTGGAATCAGCCACGACCACCACAGTCAGGATCTTTGCATCAGAGTCAGAATTTGTACACTGTAAATAAGGTTTAGAAAGTATTGTCCCTGGTGTTATCTACCAATGTATTTGAGTTTTCATTACAGCAATATGCCTTGGCTTTCTACAAAATAAATATTCATATACTTTTGAGGGCATAATTACCTGGCAATAAAAGTATGTTTACTAATAATAATAATAATATAAAAAACCCGGGATCTTATTGCATCCTGCTACTTATTGTGCTGTATATAGCTATCTACATTATTTATGCCTTGTCGTATCTCTGTTTTAGCCCAATTAAAGGAGCAAGCTAAATGCTAAGTATCTAAACATGACAACAAAACTAATGGTTAAATAAACAAAGACATGCAGGGATGGGAATCTAAAGGTATTAAGGTGAGAATTCAGTATATAATGGGAAAACATAGGCAGAATACAAATAACATTGATCATATCCATAGCATATCTACAATCCAAAGTATCTATAGGGATAAGGTAGATAATCACTGGAGTTTATTTTATCATCTAGAAAATGAGAGGGTTGGATGAGGTGACATGAGGAAAAGCTCATAGTTCATAATTTTAAATCCATGTTAGAAAAAATTTTAGTTGGGAAAATTTAGCTTTGCAGAAATTCAGAGGAAAGAATTTCCTTGAACCGAATGAGCATATAGCAGGGTTTTTTTGCTCTAAGGAAATTAACTTGTTTTTAAAATATATTTGTAACTGACCTTATGGAATAGAACAGGACAACATATTTCTCTCTGGTCAGCCCTTTACATAGAACAGGGTAAACTCTCAGAGATATAGGACCAAGATATGTTCTTATCTGTACTTGATTTCAGGAGCATGGAACAAAACATGAACTAGAAAGAGCTCAAATTTCAAGAAGTATAAATGACTACTAGATTTACCTGAAATGAAGTTTCTT
The DNA here is from genome assembly GCF_016432865.1 of Antechinus flavipes. Lineage (NCBI taxonomy): Eukaryota > Metazoa > Chordata > Mammalia > Dasyuromorphia > Dasyuridae > Antechinus > Antechinus flavipes. The sequence goes on from NC_067398.1 coordinate 248,013,566, forward strand.
TCTCCTTTTTTATGGTCCCTACTTTCAACACTTATAACCTTGTGGTCAAGGTAATTCATAACCATAAACACATAACTGTAATGGGAATTCAAATGTACTAAGTGTAAGTCATTAGTTATTCTGGGCAACAACCATGGAAATGAACATTATTTTTCTGTCTGAAATATTTAAATTTAATGCTCCCCATTTTTTTACCCACATTAACTTTATTTTTTTAATAGTTTTTCATTTTTCCCAATTACATGTAAAGACAATTTTTAACTTTCATTTAAAATTTTTTTGAGTTCTAAATTTCATTCTTTCTCACTTTTCTTACCCCTCCCTAAAATGGTAAGCATGTTGGTTATATATGTGCAATCATATAAAACATATGAAATAAAGATTCTAATATCAAGGGGAAGGAGAAAGGCCTTCCTTACTGTATTTCCACATCTCCAAAAGTATCTTCCAGCTTTAAATTCTGTAATTTTATGTTCTTTAGGAAATCAAAAAGTTAATATTGAAAAAGTCTGGTGCCAGGTATCGATTATAAGGAGACAGAAGCTCAAGGAAGGAAATCCATTCTCAGGGACTTAGTCACAAGACAGCTAATGAGAGAATTGAAGGTAATTAGGACAACAAGCAGTTAAATGTGGGAATGCTGCTATGGTTCCATCTTGTGATTCAATCCTAGGACTAGCTTAGTTCCTTTTTATGGATTTGTTCCATTCTCTGCCTTGTGAGAAAACTTTATTTAATTGTGGAAATAGGGATAAAACTTTATTGCATTGTTTGAACCTAAACCTGCATGAGCAAGAAGCTGGACCAACTCATATACCAAGATAAGGTCAAAATAGGTTCATGACCTAGGCATAAAGAATGAGATTATAAATAAATTGGAAGAGCATAGGATAGTTTACCTCTCAGCTCTGTGAAAGAGGAAGGAATTTATGACCAAAGAAGAATTAGAGATCACTATTGACTACAAAATAGAAAATTTTGATTATATCAAATTGAAAAGTTTTTGTACAAACAAAACTAATGCAGACAAGATTAGAAGGGAAACAATAAACTGGAAAAAAATTTTTACAGTCAAAAGTTCTGATAAAGGCCTCATTTCCAAAATATATAGAGAATTGACTCTAATTTATAAGAAATCAAACCATTCTCCAATTGATAAATGGTCAAAGAATATGAACAGACAATTTTCAGATGATAAAATTGAAACTATTTCCACGCACATGAAAGTGTTCCAAATCATTATTGATCAGAGAAATACAAATTAAGACAACTCTGAGATACCACTACACACCTGTCAGATTGGCAGAATGACAGGGAAAGATAATGCGGACTGTTGAAGGGGATGTGGGAAAACGGGGACACTGATACATTGTTGGTGGTATTGTGAACACATCCAGCCATTCTGGAGAGCAATTTGGAACTATGCTCAAAAAGTTATCAAACTGTGCATACCCTTTGATCCAGCAGTGTTTCTACTGGGCTTATATCCCAAAGAGATCTTAAAGAAGGGAAAGGGACCTGTATGTGCCAAAATGTTTGTGGCAGCCCTGTTTGTAGTGACTAGAAGCTGGAAAATGAATGGATGCTCATCAATTGGAGAATGGTTGAGTAAATTGTGATATATGAGTGTTATGGAATATTATTGTTCTGTAAGAAATGATCAGCAGGATGAATACAGAGAGGCTTGGCGAGACTTACATGAACTGATGCTAAGTGAAATGAGCAGAACCAGGAGATCATTATATATCTTAACAACGATACTGTATGAGGATGTATTCTATTGGATGTGGATTTCTTCGACCAAGAGAGCTAACTCAGTTTCAACTGATCAAGGATGGACAGAAGCAGCTACATCCAAAGAAAGAACACTGGGAAATGAATGTAAACTGCTTGCATTTTTTTTTCTTACCAGCTTATTTTTACTTCTGAATCCAATTCTCCCTGTGCAATAAGAGAACTGTTCAGTTCTGCACACATATATTGTATCTAGGATACACTGTGACATATTTAACTTGTATAGAACTGCTTGCCATCTGGGGGAGGGGGTATAAGGAGGGAGGGGAAAAGTCGAAACAGAAGTGAGTGCAAGGGATAATGTTGTAAAAAAAATTACCTAGGCATTGGCTCTGTCAACAAAAAATTATAATAAAAAAAAAGAAGCTGGACTACCTCCACCTGCTCCTTCGAGAACATTAACTCAGGACCTAGGTTTTGTTGACCAGTATCCCCGTCAGATCCATAGACTGACATAAAGAGTTTTCTCATGATTGTCCATCTCAAGCAATCCCATATGTCTTATCTGAAAACTGCCTTCATACTGATTAATCAGTTAATGTTTCCAATCCTTTGATTGTTCACAGACATTGAGGGGGAGTGGGACGCCTCTTTTTCTCTGAATTCAAGGAATTGCATCTGTTTGCTTTTCCTCTCTGAACTTGGAAAATTTTATTTAAAAATATTACTTACTCTTTTCTCCAATTAAAAATCAGATTACCTAATGTCATATTGTTTCCTTTTAATTAATTAATCTTATTTGATTAATGGTTTTTAATGTATAATGTCTCCATCTGATTCAGAGTTCATCTCTAAATTGAGGAAGGGGTCAGTTAATTAATTGAGTTTGGATTGGGATTAAGAAACAAGAAAATTAGGAATTCAGTTGCTAAAGTGGTTCAATGCTAAGAAAGAACAGTGTTTTTCAGCATTTACTATGTGACAAGTACTGTGCTAAGTGTTAAAAATAAAAATACAGAAGTGAGAACAGTTCCTGTCCTCAGAGATTTTATATTCTAATGGGGAAAACAACACATATAATAAAGTAGTGGCCAGGGGAGGTAGTTATGATCTGGGAAGTCATAAAGATGATGAGTAGAATAACATAGCCATCTATTAGCATATACTTTCATTAGGCAATGTTAGTGGTGATTTTATTACCATTCTTGGAGAAAAAAGTGGAAGGTGCTAAAAGGAGTATGCAGGTTAAAAAATGATTTAAGTAGAGATGAGGATTCTTATGGTCTCAGGCAGCACAGAGCTGAATGATTTGGTCCTTCCCAGTCCCAGCCTGTGATAATCCAGTTTGAAGGTGGAGCAAGAGATCATAAAAGGATCAGGAATAAGACTCAGTCATTTCTGAAATAGTAAGTTACTCATTCAGTCTCCTTCAATTCTCCCTGCTTACAGCCAAAATTTGGTGTTAGATTGAGGCATGAGGCTGAGCCTATAAGGTGGGGAATAATAAACTCAAGGTGCTAAGTTTAGAAGACTCAAAGAAGCCCAGGCAAGGCTTCAAAAATCACTGTGTCGAGGATCTGTCCCAGAGAATGGTCTGAGGCTTAGAAAAATTAACAGCTTACTACTGAGGACAGAACTACTGTCAGAACTAGATTTCAACCTAGATCTGTCTGATTGAACACCAGAATTCTATCCATTAGACCATGCTGTTTCTCAGGCAAATCATTAGTATAAGAAAAGACAAGTCTCCTATTGACCTACCATTGAGGTCTGTGGTTTGGGGAAATCTTTTTGATATTATACCAATATGCATGTTTTCTTAATAAATAAGAGAAATACATCTTTGTTCAATGACAAAAAAATGAATGGATTTGGACACTATCACTTAGTCAGTCATTCTCCTTAAGGATACAAGGAGCTTCTGAGAACTTTTTTTCTTTTGTCATTGCTCTTGTGATACCATCATTAGCATAGATAATTTTGAGTCCTTAATACTAATAGTTTTCTTATATGTAAAATGGAGATAATGGTACCTGTGTTACTTAACTCTGTGTTGTTGTAAGGACCAAATGACATAAGCATAAAGCTCTTTGCAACCTTGAAAACAACTAGATATAGCTATTATTGTAATTACTTGAGGCAGCTAAGTGACACAGTGAGTAGAGTTGGAGTTAGGAAGACCTGAGTTCAAATCTTAGTCATATTTGCTTCAGTTCCCTCAATTATAAATTTTAGCTTCCTAATAGCATATACCTCTCAGGATCAAATGAGTTAATATTTGTAAAGTGCTTAGCATAGTGCATGGCACATAGTAGGTACTATATAAATGCTTATTTCCTCCCCCTTCCCCATGTCAGTTGTTAGTCTAATTACTCCAATGGAAATGTAAACTCATTGAAATCTGCCCTCCTTCCAATGACACCAAACCTATCTACCCTTCCTTCTTTATGCCTTTATAGAGTTATGGCCATTTCCTATATCAGGGGCTTCTTCATATTCCCCTGTCATTTTTGGGATACAACTGGAGCATTTGTACTGTCCATAGCTTATCCTTCTTGTTACCGTATAAACACCCATCTTTCCCTTTGATCACTAAAGATCATGTGTAATATAAGAATTCAGAACACGGAAGAGATCATTCATCAATAAGCAGTTATTAAATGTCTATTAAACTTCTGACACTTTACCAAACTCTGAAGATAAAAATACATACCTCTATTTTCTAAGAGCTTGTCTTGGTCTAGAATGATCATGGAACTTTATGGAGGTAGTGGACTTTGGGAAGTGAAGAAAGATTATTGATCTTGGACTCCAGAGAACAGAGTTCCCAATCCTTGTTTTGTCATTTATTCATTGAGCAAGTTTCTTCTCCTATAAAATGGGCATAATAAGGATTGTACTACCTACACCTACTCCAAGGAAAAGCACTCTGTAAATTTTAAATTCCAAATAAAAATGTGAACAGTTAGGCAAAGAGCAATTGATGGCTGCATTCTGACTAGGTATGGGGCATGAATGGTGTAACCCAATGTGCAGAGGCAGAAATCAGAAAGGTATATTCAGAGAACAATAAGTAAACCAGTTTAACTGGAGAAAAATTATGTAGGAGAGCTATGGGAAGTAATGAACAAAGGCAACAGAGAAGTTCCATAAAGTGAGATTTGTGCTTCCTTTACTAGCATCCCCTTAATTGAGAACTCTAAATATAAATTTCAAAAAGATATATTGTGATGTGTGGAAAAGGAAGCTTATGTGATAAAAAGTGACCTGACAATATTTTTTAAAAAATGTATTGGTACCTTTTGTTTTTATGTTTATAGTTATTTCTGAAAATATTCTCTTCTCCACTCTTCCTTTTGACAAGGAAAAAGTTATACAGAAATACCCAAAACCTTGTCTGATGGTGTATGGCTCTGCCCTATACCTCTGCCTCTCTGGAAATAGGAAAGAGTTATGTTTCAGTATTCTCCAGATTCATTTTTATATTTCAGTACATTCCCTTCCTCATCACAACTTTCGCCGTTGCAGTTATATATGTATATTTTTCAGCATAAGAAATCAAATGGGACTTTGAGAGGTGTTGTGGAAGCCACAGACAACACATAAAGATCAGATATCACACAGAGCCCATAACCAAATACTTAACACAAATTTTACAGTAGGGTATTATAAACACCCCACAAAAGAAAAAGAAAAAGTTCAAATTTTTCTGGTACAAAGGGCCAAAAAACTTTCCATGGATTTTTCAGATTGTGGGAGATGCCATGCTCCTAATACCACCACCTCCCCCAATGTGGAAGGGATAATTAGAATTAAATTTAGGGAATTGTGGGAAGATGACAGTATGTTAAGAGTTCAAGGAGCCCAGATCTGTCACAAATACCCCAGTAAAACTAAAAATGAACAAAAGGAATTCTCATAGAAAAAAAATCAAGCTGCTTCATATAATCTAGGACTGTAGAATTCTGCAGAAATTCTGACCTAAGATAAGGCAGGGTACATTTGAAAACAAAGGGAACAAGCAATCTGGTCTCAGAGCAGGAGATAGGGCTACATAAGTATCTAACATAGGTCCCAGATCTTTCACATCCCAACCACTTCAAGAGACAAAATAAGACAAATGTACACGTAGATTGTACCCAAATTCACATCCAAACATCTGGTACCTAATTCAGGACCTTTGCAGTCTGAACAATATAAAGAGATAAGATCAGTCAAGTGCTCAATATCCAGTGCCCAGAAAGATTACACCTTATATAACAGGAGCTATAGTAGGATAAAGGGACAAGACAACACTTGGGAAGCATTTGGACTCTTGAAGTTGGCTACCAGCACAATAAACAAAATTAGTTTGGGGCTTGTCAAGAATCTGGTAAACTTGGAGTTTCAGAATTGTGCATGGAGAAAGAGCCAAGAGAAAACCATGTTTGATTGGTTAATAAACATTTATTAGGCTTCTATTATGTGCCAGGCACTATGCTAAGCATTAAACATTCAAAGAAAGGCAAAAGATTGGAGAGTTTAATGGGAAGATAATAGAGGATAAATAAAAATCTAGGACTCCCTACAAAGAGTGGGTCTAATCTTAGCTATCACATTTTGGACCAAAGCAGGGCCTGCCAACATGATCTAAGAATAGGGGAGGGATCAGAACCTAACCCAAACACAAATCCCCAAACTCGATATTGATGCTGGCTATCTGACAAAATAGAAGAAAATGCTAAATACAAGGAAGAAATATTATGAAATAAAAGAAGAATAAAAAGGAAAAGCCCAAAAAGAGACTAATTTGACATATCAAGTCCAATTAGAGTCTCAGGTAAACGGTTTCAGAATTTGACTTTTTTAGGTAGTTTTCATTTTATACTGTCATAGTCATTGTGCATATCATTTTTTAGTTCTATTTATTTCACTCTTCATTAGTTCACATAAATCTTCCCATGTTCTTTAAAATTCCTCATAATCATTCTTTCTTATGGGATAATAATATTCCATTATGTTCACATAATCATAATTTGAATAGACATTACCCAATATATGGCTACTTAACTTTCCCCCCAGTTCTTTGATACCATAAAAATATTGCCACAATGTTTTGGTACATGTTGAACCTTTGTTTCCGTTACCTTAGAAGTACGCAGTATGATGCAATGGTAAATGCCAGATTTGGAGTGAGTGGATCTGGATTCAAATCTTCATTCTACCTTTTATCATTTATGAGATCTTGAACAAGTCACTTCTCTGAAACTGAGGACCTCTGTGGTTCTCGAGTCCTTTAACTACAAAAAGTGAAGGTTAGAGTAGGTGACCTTAAAAGTTATTTTTTTCCAGCTTTTAATCTATAAATTCAAGGTGGGACCAGCTTCTGAGAGGCAGAAGAGACTTTGAATAGCCATGGAGCTCTCCAAGGTCCATCATAGTATTTGAGCTGCTCCTAGGGAGGTTTTCAATCAGATGTGCCACATTTCCTTATTTCTCTGCATGATGCAGTAGACAAAACTTTTCCAAATCTTAACAACTTCTGTATCTCTAAGTGGAAAATTCTGTCTCTTAGTAGAGATTCTTTTATAAAATCTTTGCTACGCTCTCTGTAGCTGTCCCACAATAAAGCCAAGACATATTTCTCTATTGTGACTCAATAGTTTGGAAAGATAGTAGGTAGCACACACACAAAAAAAGTGCTATCTGCAAATAATTCCTATCTTTCTTGGCAATTATGACAGAATTTTACAAATTGACGTGAGGTTATTTGTCTCAAATCTAGCAGGTCCTAAGATTTCAAGGACAGATAAGGAAACAGCGTTTCCTGTTTATGTAGTATAGTGAAGCCCCACAAGTTATGTTCATTTCCACCAATGAGGAGAAAGTCTCTTAACTATGTGCTTTGGGACTGGGGTTACACTTAGATGTATTATGGCATATAAGTCAAACTTTTATGACAGGGCTAAGGAATCTGTTGGTTTGGTGCTATTTCAGCTTCATTTGCTCTAATCCCAGGGGTAGCATAGCTCTGGTCATTTGAGCTGTAGCCCAGAGAATAATTTCTCCCCTGGTGGACTGTTGTGACTTAGAATGAAAATAGTCAAAAGATTAATGGTGAAGAGCAGATGAAGAGCTATAAACAGTGGTTTATCAGGCATTAGAATTTCATAGAATGACTTGAACAGCAGGTTGTTATAAAAAATAATTTACCTGACACTTCAAGGACACAATGAGCCTTTCCTCTTTCTTCTTCCCATCATCAATTTTCAGTATTTTTTCCATGTTCTTTGTATATTTCATTCAGTACTTTTTCATGTTTCCCTTTGCCTGTTTCTTTCTCCTTTTCCCTCTATTACCTGTTTGTTCTTGCCTCCTCATCTTTTTGTCTTCCATCTGTCCTTACATCTGTCTATTTCCCCCCCTCTTTGCAAATACTAATCATAATTCAGACTTAAAGCATCAGATTGGTCCAAAAATAGGTCATATCACTAAAATGAGTTTTTTGCAAAGAACAAAAATAAGTAGGTAAACACTGAAAAATAATGACACAAAATTACCATGTAAAATCTTTGCTGTGAATTTTTCCTTTACATTTCTTTCATTTCAAATAGGTACTTTATTTTTTTTTTATCCTCATTCTTTTCTTCATCACTTTTCTTGTCATTTTCTTTTTAAGAGCAACAATAGGCCTCACTCAATTTTGTTCAAGGTAGATTTGTTCCACTTTGACAGTGAGGATAATGGGGAGAGGATTGAAGCAGGAAACCAATTAGAATACAATTATAATGAACAGCTAGATAGTGCAATAGATAGCAGGCTGGCCCTAGAATCAGGAAGTCTTGAGTTCAAATCTAGCCTCAGATAATTAGGAATTGGATGACCCCAGGCAATTCACTTATTGCAATTGCCTAAGGAAAAAATATAATTGTAGCTCTTTAAAATAAGAGGTAATAATAGAACCTCTAGTTACAATGGCTTATGTAGCTATATTTGGATCAACAAAATGTATATTTTTAAAAAGATATTATATTTGTTCGCTACATTTTATGATAATAAATAATGATTTGGATTGAGTAGACATGATTTGAATTCTACTCAGACACTTACTGAGTGACTCCACTCAAGTTCCAACTTTTAAAAATCTGTTTCCTCATCTTTAAAATGGAAATAATTATAACAACGGGGATCAATCATCTTTCTTTCATTTTCCTTCTCTGTAAATGAGCATGCTGGACTAATTTACTCTTGAGGTGCCTTCCTCTTCTTGGACTATAGTCATATCACATAGCCTAGTTCCATCCAGTGGTAGTGTCCTGGTCCTAGCTGTGCCTCCTACAATTGCATTGCAGCTCATTGCACAACTTTGCCTTGTATCTTCTTCGGCTTCTCTGCTTACTCTCATGGATTGAATAGTAGGTAGGGTTCTTGTCTACTCATACAAGGTTATCTATATTTTATCATACCTGCCTTTGCTCCTAATGTTATCCAATCAAATGCCTTCATTTTATAAATGAGTAAGAAAGATGAGGGCATCTCAGAAAGGATAAATGACTTGTCAAAGGTCATACAGGTAGTCAGTGTGGTAATAAGGCAAGATTTGAAGTAAGCTCTTCTAGTTCTAAAACCTATGAACTTTTTACCACAATGCTGCCAATCTCTGCTCGTAGTCTTATCTTCTTATCCTAATTGGTGCCTTAATAAAAGAATCCAATTCTCTTTGTCTACCTCATTATAAAATTCCCCAGCCCCCATCACTAAGCCATCCAGATGACCTGCCTGCAAATGTCCAGTTATCTGGGGCTTAATTATGCATGTGTATTTGTATATTGATTCAGTTCCCAAAACTAGCCCAAAGTGGGGACCCACCAATGACAATACATTTCTTAATGTTAATTTTGTCTGAGTATATATGCTAAATCAATTTGAGATTAACTCAGTGTGGGTTTTTTTCTAGATTCCTTCAAATTCCTAAACCTGACAGTTCACAGCAGTGAACAAAATAAATTAGTATATGATTTCTTTTCCTTTTTTAAAAAAGTATTTTTCTAATTAGATATAAAAAACAATTTAACATTTTTTAAAATTTGAATTTTCTTTTCCCTCTCCCTCACTGAGAAGACAATTTCATATACATGATATACATGTTTTATACATATGTTCATATAAAACACATTTCCATATTAGAGAGAGTTTATTAGGGAGTAATGAAGGAATGAGTGATGAGTAGTCATACATGAACCCTAAGTAACTCTATCAATAGTTTTGGCCTTCTTACTATCATGTAGCCTATTGAAAACTCTAGATAATAAATGGAGGTAGCATGTAATAATGGAAAAATTACTAGGTGGAGAACCAAATTTCCTGGTTTTGGTCCTATCTTAGTAACTAATTGATGGATAAGACTTTGTGAAAAGGCACTGACTGAAGTCAGAGGACTTGGATTTAGATTCCCTCCTCTCATAATTATTATTTGTGTGACATTGAATTAATTATAACCTCACCAGGCTTAAGTTTTCTTATGTATAAAAGTAAGGGGTTGATCTAGATTGATTATGAGGCCCCTCTTTGATCTAAATCTGTGATCCTATCCATTTGTTTGTAGCAGCCCTTTTTGTAGAGGCAAGGACTTGGAAGCTGAGTGGATGCGAATCAGTTGAAGAATGGCTGAATAAGTTATGGAACATGAATGTAATGGAATATTATTGTTCTTTAAGAAATGATCACCAAGATGATTTCAAAAAAACCTAAAGAGACTTATATAAACTGATGCTAAGTGCAGAACCAGAGATCATTGTATACAGCGACAGCAAGATGATCAATTCTGATGGACGTGGATTTTTCAGCAGCAAGGTGATTCAGGCCAGTTCCAATAGTCTTGTGTTGGAGAGAGTCATCTGCACCTAGAGAGATGACTGTGGGGCCTGAGTGTGGGTCACAACATAGTATTTTCACTTTTTTGTTGCTATTTGTTTGCATTTTGTTTTCTTTCTCATTTTTCCCCTTTTTGATCTGATTTTTCTTTGATCTGTTTCCTGATTTGATCAGATTTGATCTGATAATTGTGGAAATATGTATAGAAGACTTGCAAGTCTCTCCAAGCTTCTCTGAAATTTTCCTGATGATTATTTCTTATAGAACAATAATATTCCATAACATTCATATGCCATAACTTATTTAACCATTCTTCAATGGATGGGCATCCACTTAGTTTCCAGGTCCTAGCTACTACAAAAAGAGCTGTCATAACATTTTTGCACATGTGGGTCCCTTTTCCTTCTTTATGATCTCTTTGGGATACAGATCCAGCAGAGACACTGCTGGATCAAAGAGTATACATAGTTTGATAGCCCTTTGGGCATCATTCCAAGTTGCTCTTCATAATGGTTGGATCAATTTACAATCTATCAACAATACATTAGTGTCCCAGTTTCCCCAATCCTGTCCAAAATTTATCATTATCCTTCCCTTTCATTTTAGCCAATCTGATAGGTGTGAGGTAGTACCTCAGATGAACTGTGATATTTTTTATATAAAATAAAAGATCAAAACCATCGTTTTGTGGTGAAAGTTGCAATGTGGAAGGGATAACTACATTTATATTTAATCTTGAGATTTGAATGGAAAGGAAAGGATCCTTCCAAGAGACTTGTTCCAGCATTTAAGGACTCAAGTGGTTCTCTATTGCTTCAAGAATCCACTGTAAAATTTTTTTGCCATAACTTTTCTCCTTCCTACTTTTCTGGGTTTCTTCTATCTTGCTTCTTTCCACATACACTGTGAACCAGTGATACTGGACTTCTTTCTGTTCCTTGCACAAAACTCTCTATCTCCCAACTCAGAGTTTTCATTGACTGTCTTACATTCCTAAGACTCTCTCTCTTCTTCTTAGTCTTAGCTTCCTTTGTTGTTGTTGAGTCATCTAAGTAATGGCCAATTCTCCATGACCCCATTTAGGGTCTTCTTTGCAAAAATACTGGAGTGATTTGCCATTTTATTCTCCAGCTCATTTTATAGATGAGGAAACTGAGGCAAACAGGGTAAAATGACTTGCCCACAACTACCAAATATCCAAGGCCAGATTTAACATGACAAGATGAGTCTTTCTGACTCCAGGCTTACCACTCTACCCATTGCATCACCCAGTTGCCTTTGGCTTACTTGAAGTCTCCACTAAAGTCCTTTCTATAAGAAGCCTTTCCTAATCCTCCTTAACACCAGTGCTTTCCCTCTAAGATTGCCTTCCAATTTATTTTGTCTATATTTTGTTTGTATATTGCCTCCGTATTAGACTGTGTTCTCCTGGAGAGCAAGGACTATTGTTTTTTTTTTCTTAATTCAGTATATTCTCACTATTCCTGACACATAGTAGGTTCTCCATAAATGCTACTTGATCCTCTGATTGACAGGAGATGTAAAAATGAAAGAAGTCCAGCAACTGTCAGAAAGAAAGAGCACAAAGAGATTTTTTTTCTTTTTTTCAGGTATAAAACGTTGGGCAGATCAGCTATGTGACTTACTTACCTGTTAAAAAAAAACTGGGGCACAAAATCATCATTTAAATTGTTTCTGGACTGGATGGCCACTGTTATCTTTTCTAGTTCTAAATCTATTATTCCTGATGATGTTTAGTCTGTAATAGCAGGCAATTCATTGTGATGAAAAAGACCTCAATCAAAAGTCAACAGGGTTTTAATTCTAGCTCTGCCACCAACTCCCTTGAACAAAATATTTCTGTTCTTTGGGTCTTGGTTTCTTTCTATGTAAAATGAAGCATTTATAAGAAACATGACTTTAAGATTGGAAGGGAACTATGAGATCCCTTGGAATTATATCTAAGAAAGAGATATCCACATTGCTGAGTGCTGCCCAAAACAGATTAAAATGTAGTTTATTATAAAATATTAAAATATTTTTAAAAATAAAATACAGTCAAACACAGATAGTATTAATATGTGGATTTCTAAGTTAGGATGAGGCCAGCTGAGATCATTGCATAGGATTTGGCAGTCCCCATTTGTATATGAGTTTGACAAGGTTGCTTTCAGCTTCTTTCTAGCTCTCATATTTTAGAATGTGTTGAAACCAGAAGTCTTCTCTTCATCTTGGCTTCGATGGTGTTTTAGCAGATGTTGAATAGATGGTGAAACATCTCTGACCTTCTCCAGAACACCCACTAGTGTACTGAATACAGGATATAATTAGAAGATTTCATACCCAGATGGATCAGGACAGAAACAAGAGAGAAAAAAACAATCTCTTTCATCCCTGATTGAATGGGGGATGTTCATTCTGGAGTTAGCAGCAAAAATTTTCCTAAATCCCTGCCCTCTCTAGAACATACCAACAAGCCTCTTTCTTGCAACTTATTTGCAGGTGTGCTTTTAAAATTCTGAAAGGGTGTTGTCAGCTTCTGGGGATATTTCCTTCTGTTCTGTTTTCTTCTAAAGTTAGGAACATTCTTTAATGGGAGACATCAATAGAATTATAGCTTTGGGCGATGGGAAGAACTTTGAATCCTCTCTCTGAATAACTGTATGACCATGGTTTTTCTCCAAGTCTCAGTTTCCTCATTTGTACAATGAGCATAATATCTTCAGTAACTTTCTGACAGAATTGTTATGAGAATCAAATGAGATGACAGATGTATGGCCCATTGGCCACATGCAGCCTATAATACTCCTGAATTCAGTCAAAACAAAATTAAAATGTAATTGGAAAGTATTTAGCACAATAAATAAAAATATGATACAACATAGATAATATTAATTTGAGATCAATATGCAGACCTCTGGGATTGACATCGCTCATTTAAAGCACTTTAAAAACTGCAAGCACTTCATAAAATAATTTATTATTGTTATTCTTTTGGTGTGACAAAGTGCCATTTACTGAACCCTGTAAAATATACTTCCATTATTCATAGGCTCATGGATCTATGGCTGAAACAGACTGTCAATCATTCTCTTCTTTTAAAAAAAATTAGCTTATTTTTATTTTCAGCACCAAATAATTTCTTTCCCCCGCCTTCTTCCCCTGTTCTTGAAAATGTGAGAAAAAGAAAACCCATCACAAGCAGATATAGTTGAACAAAATAAACTCCTGCATTGACCATATTTTTTAAAAAAGTCTCCATCTGTATTCCATGAGCTCTCTATCTGGAGGTAGGCAACAGGTTTTCAGAGTCCTCTGGATTTGGGCTGATCATTGGGTTGTCAATCACCCTCTTTTCCTGGATACTCTCTCCTTTTTTAATATTCATCATCCTGCTCTTTATTGATTCTCCTCCAACCTGTCTGATTGCTCCTTCTCAGTCTCCTTGGCTTGGTTTTTATCCTTTTCATGCTCATTAACTCAAAGTTTTTCTAAAGTTTGTTCTCTCCTCCTCTTCCTCTTCTTCCTCTTCTTTCTCCTTCTCTTCCTCTTTCTCCTCCTCCTCCTCCTCTTCTTTCTTCTTCTCCTTTCTTCCTTCTCCTTTCTGTTTCTCTCTCTCCTTCTCCTCTCCTCCCTTTCTTCCTCCTCATTCCTTAAAGAAAATATTTTTCTAAGAAAAAAAAAGGAAGAATAGAGAAAATTTCAGCAAAATGAGTCAATACATCAAAAAAAATTCTGACATTATATGCAATGTTTCACAGACAGACTCCAGTCTTAATAGGGAAATAGTACTGTGGAAGTTTAAAAGATATTAAAAAGAGCCATGTTGCTTGGGAAGGATAGGCAATTTGTGCTTGTAGCTCTGGGAATTTAAGATTTTTATTCATCTTATCCCAATGTGATCAAATTCTAGGTTGAAAACCACAACACTGATTGAAAAATCAAGGAAGTGGGACAGTTAGGTGGTGCAGTGGATAGAGCACCAGCCCTGAAGTCAGGAGGACCTGAATTCAAATGTGACCCCAGACACTTAACACTTTCTAGCTGTGTGACCCTGGGCAAGTCACTTAATTCAAATTGCCTCAGCAAAAAGGGAAAAAAAAGAAAAAGAAAAAGCAAGGAAACAAATTTATGCAATTTAAAGTGAAAAGTAAATAACATTATGCCTTTATAATGACTTGGCTGGGGCTTAGCAAACAAGCTGTGGGGTGTTATGAAGTGATTTAGTGACTGGGAGCTTCCCCCAAAACGAAGAACTCTTTTTAAAAGCATAAGGGATCTTCTGGTCTATTAGGTATTCAGAATTATTATAAGACTGTAATGGAATACCATCATCTCTGAAAGATTCAAGTTGAAGGTCACTCCAAGTACAATGGATGAGGAGTATAATGAGTATGAGTATATATCACACTTCACCAACCAAGAATTATTTAAATTAAATAGTACAAAAGAGGAGTTCTTAATCTGGGAGTCTATGAATTAAAAAATTTTTTTGATAATTGTATTTCAATATAATTTGTTTTCTTTGTAACCTTATAGATTTAATATAACAATTAAAACCATTATTGTGAGAAGGATCCACAAGTTTCCCCAGATTAACAAAGGTGTGCATACCTCAGAAAAAAAGGCTAGGAATCCTCGGTGAAATGATTATCTGAGAGATGTATGCCTTAAAAAGAAGTTGGGTCAGTCATATGATAAGAGCAAGAGAAGTGATAAAAAACACACATGTTCCATAGGTTTCCACATAACTTAAAGAAGACTAGTAGAAGGTCTCTAGCATGTTGGACCTGTCATGGAGGATTTTCATGAGATGACATGGACATCCTTTAGGATGAAAGGCCTTGGATGGATTATAATCTGCATCATTGGAAAGAGAAGTAACATGTGATATATTAGAAACATCAAAATTTCAATATATATATATAGTTTCTGTATCAGCCAGATGCTTGATTGTTTCAATATAACAACAGATAGAAAAGTTAGTCAGTTAGGAAGCATTTATTAATCATTTACTTTGTGCCAAGGCACTATGCTAAGTTCTGAGGATACAAAAGTCAGATAGATAAACAGACAGAAAGATGATAGGTGATAGAAAGACAGACAGATAGACCATAGACAAATATAGATAGATAGATGATAGATAGATAATAGATAAGTTGATAATAGATAATAGATGGATAGATAAATAAAATATTAGGTCTTTTTTTTTGTATTCCCAGAAAGACTTTCATGTAAATAAGAAAGTTGGACTTGATAACCACTAAAGTGTCTTCCTATTTGAAATTTATTATCCAATGATGGCATTGATTATTGGCCCAAATTACAACCCAGAAATAGCCAAAAAGGAAATCAAGGAGGGCATCATATTCCCAGAGCTTGGTCAGGCCTGAGTGATTAGAAGTACACTATAAAAGCTTGTTCTTTGAGAAATTTAAAGGTCAATAGAATTCAATTATTTTGCAATTATAGGAAACTGAGCCCCAAAGGTACTTGCACATGGTCAAGCTATTTAGTATCAGAGGCAGATATAAAACCCAGATTTCGTATTTCCCATTGAGTAATTCTTTTCAGCTACTTTTTCCTAGACTAACATGACATCATCTTCAAATCTTGCCACTTCCTGGAGGAAGCCAATCTTATTAGTGCTCTCTTCAGGGGAAATTACTTTGTATCTGTCTTTTATGTCAATTTCTGGCTTCACGTATATGTTACTTTCTCCCAAAAGAATGCAAGTTTTTTAAAGGCAGGTATAATTTTTACTTTGTCTTAGTATCACCCATGGGCAGATAGATAGCTCAGTGGATTGAATGCCAGATCTGGAGTCAGAAACACCTGAGTTCAAATCTGGCCACAGACATGAGTTGTGTGAATCTGGACAAATTAACCCTGCATGCCTCAGTTTCCTCATCTGTAAAATGACCTGGAAAAGAAAATGGCCAACTACTTCAGCATCTACCAAGAAAATCCCAAATTGACTCAAAGCAATTAAACAAACAAACAAACAAAAAAAAATAGGATCTCCAGTACCTAGTGAATGCATGAACTAATGCAAAAAAAAAAAATTCCTGGGGCCATAATGTAATGGAAAAAAATACTAGAGTCAAAAGACCCAGATTGAGTCCCAGTTGTGCCATTGACTAGTTAACAAATAGATCTCTCTGGGTTTTCTGATCTATAGTATGGGTGTAATAGTATTATACTAATACTGCTTTCTTTCTTTCTTTTTTAATTAAAACTTTCTATTTTCAAAACATATGCATGGATAATTCTTCAACATTAACCCTTGCAAAACTTTGTGTTCTAATTCTCCCCTTCCCCTAACCCCCTCCCCTAGAGGGCAAGTAGTCCAGTTAAATATGGTAGAAAAATATGTTAACTCCAATATATGCATATATATTTATAGAATTATCTTGCTGCACAAGAAAAATCAAATCAAACAGGAAAAAAATGAGAAAGAAAATAAAATGCAAGCAAACAACAGCAAAAAGAGTGAAAATACTATTTTATGAACCACATTCAGTTCCCACAGTCCATTCTCTGGGTGTAGATGGCTCTCTTCATTATAAGATCATTGGAACTGGCTTGAATTATCTCATTGTTGAGACATTAGAAGAGCCCCATTCATCAGAATTGATCATCGTGTAATCTTAGTATTGCAGTATACAATGAAATCTTGGTTCTTCCCATTTCACTTGGCATCAGTTCATCATCTCCAGGCCTCTCTAAAATCATTCTGCTGATTGTTTCTTATAAAACAATAATATTCCTTAACATTTGTATACCATAACTTGTTCAGCCATTCTCCAACTGATGGACATCCACTCAATACTGCCTACTTTCACATGGAATAGTGGATAGAGTATTGTGCTTGGAGTCAGCAATGCTTGGATTCAAATCCTCCATTTTAACACATTAGCTTTATGATACTAGTTAAGTGATTTAAACTCAATATTCCTCAGGCAACTCTATAGCACCTATATAGGAATCACAGATGAGTCATGGAAGCAACATTGGCTAATGAAATCACAGTTTATTCATGTAGTCCAGTCCCTTGCTCCAGTATTTATGTCCAAATCATTTTGCACCAATAGTGTGCAGGAGCCAACTAGAAGGGTCTCAGAAAAGTCAATCATTAAATTTTATTGTATTTACATTTCAGAAATGAGTAAACACTACAAATTAAGGCTTGATTTGTTGATTTGTTGCTTGTCCACATTTAATATCATGGAGAAAAAGATTCAGGTTGGAAAATGCCTTCCACATCTAGAGAAAGGATTATGGAGTCTCAATGCAGATCAAAGTATATTAATTTCACTTTTTTTGGTATAATATAAATATAATATAAAAAAATAAATTTTTTCTCCTGGCTTTTCCCTTTTGTTCTGATTCTTCTTTTACAACATGACTAATGTAAAAATGCTTAATATGATTACATAGTATAACCTACATCAGATTGTTTATCATCTTGGGGAGGGGTGAGAAGAAGAAGGGAAGAAAAAAACATAAATCACAAGTTTATAAAAGTAAATATTGAAATCTAAAAATATATATAATGAAAACAGTTCTAAAAAAAAGAAAGTGATAAAGAAAGTGCCAATAATGTAAATTAAACTTTAAAAATGTGTTATGGGTACATTTTTCCCCCTGGAGACCTAATTGTTAAACATTTATCAGCATATCCCTCTTTTGTACCCACGTTACATATTTTGTGCCTCTAAAATTAGTAAACCTATCTCACAAGGGAGGGTAATGTAAGTCAAATGGAAGGCTGGATGCAAAATATTTTGGATCAAAAAAATTTTTTTTCATTAAAAAACACAACAAAGTGTTTTGTTAATTGTAAAGCTTTAGAAGTGCAAGCTATTCCTCCTTCCCCAACACCACCCCACCCCACCCAATCCAATTCAACAAATGTTTGGGTAAGCGCATAAGGTAGATAAAATATTTGTACTAAGGGTGTATCTGATCTAATTGTAATGTAGGTACCCAAGAGTCAAAGTTCTCCTCATTGTTACTATGGCAGAAAGAGTCAGGAAAGAAGCTCAGAAAGCAAATACCTTTGTGGTACAGAAGAAAGAGCAATGTATTTAGAATTAGAGGCTCTCGGTTCAAATCCTTTCATTGCTATTTGTCAGTAAGCAAGTCACTTAACCTCGCTGGTCCTTAGTTTCCTTAACTGTTAAAATGGGCTAGAGAAGATATACTCTAAGATCATTTCCAGCTCTAAATTTATTATCCTTTTACAAAAATAAATACAAGGTAGGATGTGAGAAGGGCAAAGATGAGTTTCAAGAACTCTAGAAAAATTAGAAAAAGAAGAAATTCCTGACCAGCTACTAGCACCCTGGATAGAGCACTGGACTTGGAATCAGGAAGATCTGAGTTCAAATGCAGCCTCAGACACTTGCTAACTATGGGACACTGGGCAAGTCACTAAAATTTTGTTTGCCTTGAGATAGCTCTATCAGTAAACAGAGAGCTTGGAATCTGGAAGATGTGCATTCAATTATGGCATTGGAGACTTACTAGCTGTGTGACC
This sequence comes from Antechinus flavipes, assembly GCF_016432865.1. Taxonomy (NCBI): domain Eukaryota; kingdom Metazoa; phylum Chordata; class Mammalia; order Dasyuromorphia; family Dasyuridae; genus Antechinus; species Antechinus flavipes. The sequence goes on from NC_067398.1 coordinate 248,032,695, forward strand.
CTGAATACAATATTTAACCTTTGCCCTAATCCACTGGAGAAGAAAATGGTAAACTACTGTATCTTTGCCAAGAAAATATCATGGACAATACTGACATGATATTGTCATGAAGAGTCAAACATGACTGAACAATTGAGCAACAAGAACAGTGGTCAGTAAAGTCTCCTAATTTCAGGTCTGACATTCTTTTCATCCCAACCTCCTTTATCTGTCAACAACGCTTTGTAATGAGAGACTGTTACAGGTACCACTGGGGCTAAAGCAATTATCCATTGTGATTGCTCTTTGGATTTGATGGAGATTATGAAGAATAAGCACTTGTTAGAATGAATTGAAAAAGGGTCAACACACATCAGGAGGATGTTGTAAGAATGGGATAGGATGAAACCATGATGTAGAGGAAAGGATACAGAACAAAGAATCAGGTTCCTGGGTTCTGCCATTAAACAACTTTGTGACATTAAAAAAGTCACTCTACCTCCTGGGGTCAGTTTCTTTTTCTGTAAAATGAGTGAGATGATACTAGATAATATCTAAGCTCTCTTCCAGTTCTCATTTCCCATGTTCTCTGTTCTGGCATTTCTTCCAGTTCTGATGTACTGTTTTCCTTTTTCTAGGGCCCTTTCCAACTTTTAACATTTTGTGTTTTGTATTTTAAGGTTCCTTGCAGTTATAATATAACATCTTGTGTTCTCCAATTCAGTACTTTTGAGACACTAATGATGAGGCATCAACTTTGCTTGTTCATTAGCCCAAATGTTACCCTCACAGATCTGACACCTCACTTGTTTTTACTTGTGGTATGGACACAATGCTTTCTCAGTCAATTGTCTCATTCCTTCCTCCCACCTGGCAACTTAACTATTGTGCCATTGTTCCCAAATTATTCTTGGCTGCAGCCCAGCTCTTTGCTTTGATATTTATCCCCAATGTGCCCAAATCCCTGTGCATCCATCCTGAATATATTGTGCCTCTTAGATTAGTCCAAACCTCAGCTTTTGGCTGGCAGAAACTCTTGCTACTGATTTGGCAATTTTAAAAATAATTTTAAAGAATTTTATTTTTTCCCAATTACACATAAATATAATTTTACCATTTGTTTTTTATATAACCTACATCAAATTGCTTTCTGTCTTGGGGAGGGAGAAGGGAAGGGAAAGAGAAAGAAAAAAAAATGGAACTTAAAATCTTACAAAAATGAATGTTGAAAAATATATTTACATAGAGTTGGGAAAACAAAATACTACTGAACAATAAAAAGATATTCATTTAAAAATTTTTGGCATTCCAGATTCCTTCCCTCTTTCCTTCTCATCATCCTCCTTGAAAAGGCAAGCAATTTGATATAGATTATGTATATGCAGTCATTCAAAATATATGAAATAATAATAATAACTCAAATTTCTACAGCACTTTAATCTTTAAAAAGCAGGCACAGTGGATAGAATGCTGGGCCTGGAATTAGAAAGATCTGAATTCAGATCTGATCTTAGATACTTTATAGCTATGTGACTCTAATCTAACTTAGAAAGTCACCTAACCTCTTTCTACCTTAGTTACCTCATCAATAAAAATAGTACCTCCCTCCCAAAGTTATTGTGAAGATAAAGTAAGTTATTTGTGAAAGATTTTGCAAACATTAACATAAGTAAATGCTATCTATCTATCATCATTATTATTGACAAAGCCCTTTTCTCAAAATCCTATGGGTAGGTTGTGCCAATGTTGTTATCTTTTTTTTTTTCTAATTATGAAAACTGAGACTTGGAAAGTTTGTGTGCCTTACCCAGTTTCAAACAGGTAATTGCCAAAAGTCTCTTGACTCCTGAGGACTCATTCCAGAATTCATTTCCATTATACTATGATTGATGTTTGAAGTTAACACTATATGACCACTGAGTAGGCTCCTTCTGGAAAGAATAAGGATAGGAAGGAAAGAGGGAAATCCCTGTGTGCTTCCTTTCCTCCAACCTTTTCCCCAAAATTTTGCAAAATGTTTATGTGAGTGAACTCAGATTTAAATAGTATCAGAAACAGTCTTCTAATGGAAAAGAAATAAGAGAATATGTGATGTGAGAGGCATTTGGGACAGGAGAGAAGGTGACTGTATCCTTCTTTTGCAGTAATAATTATAATGGTATTTTAGTATTGAGGTATGTGGAGAATAGAATGACATAGTAGAAAAAGATTGGACTTAGAGAAAGGAAACATGGATTTGGCTCTTGTCCTAATAGTTCCTAGATATGTACTTATGGACAAGTAATTTAAGCTCTCTAAGTCTCAATTTCTATATTTATAATAAATGAAAAATACTCAGATGGATCTGTGATCTCATCAAATAAGCAATTTTCTCCAATGATTCAGATTACAGCCCATCTGTGTTCTCTCAAAAGTTCACTACTGAAGGACCCAACAGTCCTTCAACTCCCAACAAGCTAGAGGCCTTCCTTTTTCTAAACACCTCAAGGATACCAGGGGAACCTCCTAGATGTTCATTGTTCTCACCATTGACCAGCTCATCTTCTCTTCATACCATGCAATTCCTCAGTGATATCCTTTATTCTCATTCCTTTTTGGTGAGATGCTATGAGCTGCTCACACCCATGATGTGCCTCTCCATTGTCTTTTATGGGACGTTCATTTTTACATCTTTGGACTCAGTAGTATTTGCTATATCATATGGTAAAATAATTCTTAGATAATAGAGTTGTTGTGAGGAAATCCCTTTGTAAATCTTGGGTTGTTATAAGAATATAAAAGTATTCTTATTTAGGGGCTGGCTATAGATAGAACTTCAGAGTTTTGTTTTCTGGGGTGAGTTAGTGGAGGCATATTAGAAAGCTAACTCCTTCACCAGCTACCACACTTCTCACACAATAGCAGTGGGAAGGATGTCATAGAAGCAGGAAGTCTTTTTTTTTTTTAACCTTAAGCAGAGGTTCTTAGCCTTTTTATGTGTCATAGATACTTTTGACAGTCTAGTGAAGTTATAATTTTTTTAAATTCTTGAAATGAAAGACAGCATTATCAAGAAGACAAATTATATTGAAATGTAGTAATCAAAGTCTTTTTTAAAACAAGTTCATAGATTCCAGGTTAGGAACCCCTGCCTAAAAGAATGGCTTTGAATATTAGAAAGGAGGAAAGGAATAATTGTTTCAGATAGCCAGCTGGGGCCTCTTCACTCTGTGTGGGGGCAGCTAAGTGTGCAAAAACAGACACAGCTAATTGCAGAAAAATCTAAAATGTCATCTGCCAAAATATAGGTTACAGCGGAAATGTTCTCCTGCAGAGTCCCACGCGAAATCAAACACAAGAGATTTTCAGATGGAATTTAGACTCTTGTGTTTCTTGTTCCCACTGTTTCTATCAGCCCAGGGTTGAGGGGGTGTCATCCAGCATGTTCCCTTCTTCCAAGCCCCTCCTCTTTTTCATTTTTGGCTTTGACACTCTTTGACGAGCAAATATACCTCAACTTTCCATTCCCATTCCAGATTTTCTCCAGTCTTCCTGTGGCACCATCTCAAAAATTTGGCTTTAGCCTTAATTTCCCAAAGAGAGAGCCATAATGAGGTCTGTAGATCTGTTTGCTGATTAGGGGAGGAGATTTTCATTTGTGAATGAAATAAAAAAAAGAGTGTGAGATGGTGAAAGATGGAGGAGGGGGATGGGGCTGAGGGAAAGTTCGACTTTGGAGCTTCCTTTGATTCGTGAGACAGAGAGGCCTTTGTTTAGTAGTCCAGTTGATTTTCTTTAGCTCTCTGTCTCAGGGAAATGGGACCAGCATAAGACAGGCACCAGCCCAGGCCTGGAGGGGGACCCTTCAGCAGTCCTCAACAACCTGTGCATGTTAATTCCAGGAAAGGCTCTGAGCTCCTTTTCTAGTTTGACAGCTTCACAAAACCCAACAAACTCAAAGCCAGGAGAGGAGACACAGGGAGCAGAGCTGAACCACTTTCCCCTCAGTGGGCTGCATCACTGGCTCTCTGTTGGGGCAGGTTGGAGCACCAGGAGACAAAAGTCTGCTGCACTGTGGGGGAGGTGGAAGAGACTGTTCATCATATTAAGCATGTGCCTGACAATAAGCCTAGTAAATCCTTACCAATAAACATCTGTCTGTTCTTAGGGCAGTCACTTGATTGAATTATATTTGTTTTTAGATATAACCAATGCAGAAATTTGTTTCGATTGATTACGCAAACTTATTAAAAGGATTTTATTTTTGTTTCTGTTTGGAGGGGGAGGAGAGGAACAATGAGGTTTGAAGGAAAGAAAATTGATTTTTGTTAGGCCAAGAGAAGCCATTTACTAGCAGTATTTCCCCTCATGAATCACTTAACTTAATCTCTGAACTCCTCCTGCTCCTCCCCTGTGAAATAGGGATGATTAATTAGTACCAAACTTAGAGTGCAGTTTTAAGAATCAAATAAAATAATGCATGTAAAGTACTTTGCAAATCTTTAAACATTGTGTAAACTCAAGCTACTACTATAGGCAGTGTAGCCTAGTGGATAGGAAGCTGACTTTGGAGAATGAAAGTCTTGGATTTCAGTTCTGTACTTAACATTGACTGTTGTTGTTCAATAATGTCTGATTGTTCAAGACCCACGTGGGGTTTTCTTAGTAAAGATACTGCTTTGTCATTTCCATCTTCAGTTCATTTCATAGATAAGAAAACTGAGGCAAACAGAGTAAAATGATTTGCCCAGAGCACACATCTATAAAGTGTCTGAGGCCATATTTGAACTCAGGAAGAATTTTCCTGCTTCCAGGTCCTAGTGTTCTATCCATTGGACTATCTAGCTATCCTATTGTATTTACTATACCTTTAATCATTAATCTCTCAATGTCTCCAACCAATTATAGACTACAAATTACAAAGCAAGTGCTGATTTGCATTGATAAACGGAATTTTCTCCCCAGGAGTTCTCTATACCAGGAAAATCACAGGTCTGGGGCAAATAATAATTACAATAACATTCTTGTCATATAGCAGAAACAATTGTATAATAGTGTCTAAGGGACAGAACAACATTCTTCAGATATCACCCCTAATGTAAAGAATGGAGAGTGAGAAAAAAAGATGTGTTAATTTTGGATCTACTGATTGAGGTTCTTAGAACATGACAATATCTAACATATACCAGTCTGCTTTGCACTAGACAGGAGATGTGTATAAATGTAGTGGGGGTCAGAAGCAATGTAGTGAACAAAGCTGAAGCATCTAAGTCTTTACTTGCAGCTGCCTGGCCAAAGTGGTTTTCTCTTAATGCTTCTACTTTAAAAGGTGGTTGTTCACACTGACTAAGAAGACTATAAAAATTATTCCAAAAAGAGACCTTGTATATGTTTGTATATGACTCCAATTCTTTCCTTGGAGATGCAGGGCCCTACCTCACATCACAGGAAGTGGGGGACTGGGAAGACAATGGGAAAGGTAGTCTGTTACAATGAACAAAGAGGTAAGACTGGGGGAGTTTGGAGATCTTTGCCCCTCATCCACAATTATAAAACTTTTCCTTTGGTGTATAATGGTTTCTCTTTAGGATTTTGGGATCTAGCTGAATGGACACTGTCAAGACCTGGGTTCAAATCTTAGCTTTGTCATAGACCTATGTGACAATTACTTTCTTCCATTAAGCCTCAGATACTTCATCTGTAATTCAGTCTAACCCAATAAGCATTTGTTAAGCATCTGTGGGCAAGTCACTGTTAGCTATGAGAGATAAAAATAAAATAAAATAAAATAAAGGGGTTGAACTAGATGGACTAACAATTCTTGTGTCTTTCTAGACCAAAACTCTCATTGTTGACCACCACACCTCTTTGTGTATGTATTGTATTCCTCTATTAAATTGTAAGTTACTTGAGAGTAAGAGCTTTCTCGGTTTTGTATTTGTATTCTTAACACCTTAGACTGTGCCTGGCACATGGTAGGTGATTGATGAATTCAGTTTGTTTGAATCAGCAAACATTCATCAAATATATACTAAATGTGTCAGGCATTGTGCTAGGTACTAGGGATATAAAGACAAAAATAAAACAATTCCTGCCCTCAAGGAACTTATAGTCTATTAGAGGAAAATATAAATGTATAAACGTAATTACAGTATAATTTGGGGATGAGGAAAGAAGATACCAGCAACTAGAGGGAACTGATCTTAGGGAAAATGTGATGCTGGCCAAATTAGTGTTCTAGGCAACTCTCTAAGCTTTTTTGTTGTTCATTCTTCATTCTCTCTCTCTCTCTTTCTCTCTTTTTGCTGAGGCAATTGGGGTTAAGTAATTTGCCCAGGATCACATAGCTAGGACGTGTTAAGTGACTGAGGCCAAATTTGAACTCAAGTCCTCCTGACTTCAGGGCTGGTGCTCTACCCATTGCACCAACTAGCTGCCCCTTCAATCTTATTTTCCAAAGAGGCTCAATGACATCATGAAGTTGATGTCCTGACTGGTATGTAAATTGGATTTAGACCATGAATTACAGAGAAGGTGATAACCTGTATAGGTAGAGAAACTTCCTGAAATCATCAATCTAGTTCCTATTTCCTATTTCAATGATGGTTCAGCTAGCTGGTGAAATGGGTAGAAGGGCCTGGCCTCAGATACTTACTATCTGTGTGACCCTAGGCAAATCACTAAACTCTGTTTGCCTCAGTTCCTCATCTATAAAACAAGCTAGAGAAGGAAGTGGCAAATCACTCTAATATCTTTACCATGAAAACCCCAAACAAGATTGTGAAGCGTTAGATATGACTGAAATGACTAAACAACATTTTAATGATAGATAAAATAATAGATACTTAATAGATAAATGATAGACAGAGAAATAGATGAATGATTGATAAATGCCAGCTATCTAGATGATAAATAGATAGATAAAAACATTAGGATTATTTTTTGTATTCCTGGAGAAGAACACTATCTGTAACCACCAACCCAACACTACCTTCCAGGGCCTCCATGAAAGACAAGGCGGGGTGGGAAGAGAACAGAGTTAGGGATGTGGAGAAGTAATTCTGTAAGTGCATAATAGAGTAGTCTTTTCTCAAATCCTCTTCCCAAGTTGGTCTCTTCTTTATCTGTATACGTGAATGAATGAGCCATCATTTTCTATGCTCTAGACACCAATTCCATTTTCCCTCAACTTCTATTATATGGGCATACAATTTTCCCCTGACTGAAGATGATAAACCTCAGATTATATTTTATAATAGATTATATTTTAAACAATATGTCAAAATATTATCACAATATGACATTGAAGCAATTATTATTTTTATTTGATCAAAAGCCCATTATCTGTTTCCTATTTTACTGAATAAAAGAATTAGATATGAGAAGGATTGAAGGAAGTAGAGTTCCTTATTGTTACTCCTTTCCCCAGGAATGATAATTTCAGAGTTATAGGATAATTTCAGAGAAAAAAGGAACAGATGTAGGATCCTGTATGGATGCAAGAATTTATGTCCATGACATTTACTGAGGAGGAAGAGTATAAGAGAGAGCAAGATGGTCTAAATTCTAGCCAGATGTGCTGGAATTAGATTTAAATGGATTTTGAGTCAGATGATCTTGGTTCAAGATTCTTATTCTAGTCAGTCAGCCAATTAAACATTTATTAAGTTCTAAGAAAGACAAAAGCTAGTCCTTGCTTTCAAGGAACTCATGATCTAATGGAGAAAAAAAAAACATGCAAATAAACACGTACAAACAAGACACATAGAAGATAAATCAGAGATAATCAACGTTGGAAGGCACTAGAATTGAGGAAGATTGGAAGGGTTTCTAGTAGAAGGTGGGATTATAGCTGGGACTTGAAGACAGGAAAGCCAGGAGCCAGAAATGAACAGGCAGATGAACTAGGCAAGAAGGCAACCAATGAAAATACCTGGAACCAGGAGATGGGCTATCTTTGTTTGAGGAACACTATGAAGTCCATTTTCTTTCTTTTTTTTCTTATAGAAGCAATTGGGGTTAAGTGACTTGCCCTGGGTCACACAGCAATAAGTGTTAAATGTCTGAGACCAGATTTGAACTCAGGTCCTCCTGACTTCAAGGCTGGTGCTCTATCCACTGCACCAATTAGCTGCCCCCAAGGCCATTTTCACTGAATTTCAGAGTATGTGGTAGTACGAGAAAATAATTACATAAGGTATAAGAAGACTGGAAAGGTGGGAATGAGAGAATAGATTATGGAGGTCTTTGAACATCACACAAAGGATTTCATATTGATCCTTATTGGAGAGGATAGTAATATCCTTAATAGTAATAAAGATATCTTTGTTGTTTGTCCTTCATAGCATCAGGGAGCATCAAGGGAATTGAATTTAAGTGAGGAAATGCTGTGCAGGGTCACCTGCCTCACTTTCTCCTCTAGAGTCATCTGGACCCATTAGCAAGATATAGATCAAGATGACTGGAGATGGTCCCGGATGAAATGGGAGACCTTAGCCTTTTTAAGCTAAGGTCTTCAATAAGTCTCAGTTTGACTGAGACCGAACTCATTCAGTGATTAAGACTGGGTTGCAAGTGAAGCAAAGAATCTCCTCTTTCTTCTACTGCATACTTTGATCCAGCAGTGTCTTGACTGGATCTGTATCCCAAAGAAATCATGAAAGAGGGAAAAGGACCTGTATGTGCAAAAATGTTTGTAGCAGCCCTTTTTGTAGTGATAAGGAACTAAAAATTGAGTGGATGCCAATTGACTGAGGAATGGCTGAATAAATTATGATATATGAGTGTAATGAAATATTATTGTTCAATTAGAAATGATGAGCAAGCTGATTTAGAAAAGCCTGGAATGACTTATATGAGCTAATGCTAAGTGAAGTAAGCAGAACCAAGAAAACATTTTGCATAGTAACAACAAAATTATGTGATGATCAATTGTGATGGACTTGGCTCTTTTCTACAATGAGGTGATTCAAGGCAAATAGGGATGTTAAAAGGAGAAAAAGGTCTAGGAGGGAAAGATAATGAGTTCATTTCGGGATATGTTGAATTTAAAATGTCTGTGAGACATCCACTTTGTGATGTCCATTAGGCAGTAATGTGAGATTGGAGGCCAAAAGAGAAATTAGGGCTAGACAAGCAAATTTAAGATATCAGCATAGAGATGATAGTTGAATACTTGAAAACAGATAAGCTCACTAAATGAAATAGCGTAGAGGGAGAAGAGAAGAAGGTGAAGACCTGTGGGATTCCCATTATTAGTTTCATGATCTGAATGAAGATGCAGTAGAGGAAACTGAGGAATGATCAGATAGGTAGGAGGAAAACTGGGATAGAGTAATATAAGAAGAGAAGTGTGTGCCTGCATTTAAATCCCAGCTCTATTACCTGTTATATCTGTATGACTTTGTGGGAGTCATTTATCTCTGAATGTGAGTATGATTATATAAATAAAAAGAAGGCTAGATGACCTCTGAGGTACAACTAGGATCTTATGACTTGATGATTTTTAGAGCCACTATAGTTATCAGAATGTATGAGTGTGACTCCTAATTCTGATTGCCCAAGGCCAAGTTTGGTGATCCACTCTGGAGTATTCACCAAATGATTGTGGGTGAAGAGAGACTCCTAAGAAGGGAGTATCAGTGTGTCAGGAAATAGTTCCACTGACTTGATATGCAGTAGAGTTTGGGCTATGGTGGTTAGACATCTTACTTGACTGAAACTCAGTAGACATGATTTCATAAATCGATTCATGGGACAAGCATTTAATCCTTCCCAAGACTGTACTGTAGAACCTTGAATAAGTACTTTGGATGAAGAAGCCAACCAATATCCTTTTTCCTTTGTGAAGCAGGAATCATATTGGAGCTTTGTATACATGAAACAGCTAGGTGGCACAGTGCATAGAATGTTGGATTTGGAGTCAGGAAGTCTTGAATTCAAATTGGGCTTCAGATACTTCCTAGCTATGTGACCCTGAACTCTCAGTTTATCTGCTAAATGATAATGATCATGCCATCTGCCTCCAAAGGTTATGAGGATAAAACAAGATAATATGTATTATTAGTACTGGTGTTGATGATTGTGATAGGACTGCTAGTGGTAGTAATAGTAATAGCAAGATGGTGGTAGTGGTAGTAATAGTAGTAGTGATGATGATGGTGGGTGGTGATAGTAGTAGTAGTAGTTGTCTTGGTAGAAGTAGTAATGGTAGTAGTAGTTGTTGTAGTGGTGATGGTGATAATATTAGTATTGGGAGCAGTGGTGGTGGTAGTAATAGTAGTAGTAATAGTTATAGTGATGGTGTTAGTGATGGTAGTTAGTGATAGAAGTAGTGTAGTGGTAATGATGGTAGTGGTGATAGTAATGGTAGTGTTGGTAAGTAGTAATTATAGTAGTGTAATAAGAAGCTCAAGGCAGAGAGACTTTTTAAACATAAGACTCTAGCTAGGGTTTTGAGGACTTGAAACAAGAAGAAAGTATAGGAGTTATTAATTACTACTCCTAGAAGGATCCTAAAGGTACAGAGATTAATATAAAGGGTCATTAACACAAGCAAGACCTTGGGAGAAAGGAAAGAAAGGGAGACTGGCTCAGAGAAAAAGCAGAATTTTAAGCAGGTTTTTCCTGGAATGATACCAATCCAGCAAAAGAAAGGAAGAGCCTGACTCTCTACCAGGGGTAAGAGATATGTATTAGGTGAGTTTTCACCCACCCCTCATTTGTAGAAAGCTCAGCTGACAGAGGGTCCCTTAGTGAATTGGCGGATTGCCTCTCATCCTCTAATTAAATGCAATTAAAGTCTCTGGGGCAGGTTCCTTCAGGGACTATCTAGAGACAGGTATGAGACTCAGACAGAAGCTATTGAGCAAGAGACTAGTGATTCCGCTGTCCAGGGTCCTGGCAGCTTTTCAGTACTGTAACTCTAGACAGGTTATGAAGATGCAGCACAACTGGCTGAAGGCACAGAACTCCACAAGTTAGGAAGAATAATTGGGAGGGTGCAGATGTGGTCAAATTTCTGAAATTAAAAAAAAAATCATTTCCATTGCCTTCATTAATATGGTGCTTTGGGATTGGATGCCTCAAGGAAGAGAGGCTTGTGGACTGATTTAAAGAGGTGATTGTGAAAAATCATAGAAGTACAATGGAAATCATCTCCACCACGCCCTCTTTAGTCCCCACCACATACACAAACATTCATTTTACAAGCAAAGAAACTGAGGCTCAGATTAATGAAATGACAAAATTAGAAGATTATAAATTTAGAACTGGAAGGCACTTTAGGTAGCACCAAGTCCAAACCCTATTTTTATAGATGAGAAAACAAAAAAATTAAGTGATTGATGGCAAATCATACAGTAGGAAACCCAGAATTTAAACCTAGGTTTTCCAACTCCGTATCATATGCTTTCTCTACTGTACCAAAATTCAGACTTTCTGACTCTCATTCTAGGGCTTTTTCTTCAGTTATTCCACAACATTATTTCTTGTATTAAAAATGGGTTCTGCCACTATTTCATTTTAGGCATGTAACTTTTCTTTGGGCCTCAGTTTCCTCATATATAAATTAGAAGAATGGACTAAATCACAGTTCTTAACCTAGGATGTAGAAGCTTGTTTATTAAAATACTCAAATGACTATGTTCCAATATGGTTTTCCTTTATAATCTATGTATTTTATGTATTTGAAAATATTATTTTGAGAAGGGATTCATAGGTTTCTTCAGACTACAAACCAAAAAGGTTAAGAGCCCCTGGACTAGATTAAACCCTAACTACATACACATGCACTGTGCTAGATCCTGGGATACAAATACCAAGAATGAACTATTTTCTAATTTAACATACCTTCAAGTTCTAACATTCTGTGACTTTTCAAGGTCAGGCTGTGTATCTAACTTGCTTTCTCAATTTTCTCCCATCTGCAAATGGGAAGCCTATAAATGCACAACTAGTGATCTAGTTCTAAATCCCAATTTTTTGTGAGAATGATGGTAATGAGGAATAGGAGGAAGATGATGGAACCATATCCAACACACGGGAGAAGTCACAAATGCCAAAGTTGGGAGGGAGGGCAGGGATAAAGAGGACAAACCTTCCTGGGAACCTAATGCCATTTGGCCTCTGCCAGAGAAGCTGCCTTGAAATATTTGTCCTTGGCCTTGGCAAAAGGAGGCTCTGTCCATTGGCACCTCAGGGCTTGGCCCACAGCCCATGAGAGCTGCAAATCTTGGCTCTAATACACTGAAATGAATGCATCTATAAGAAGGGATGGACTAAGTTAGTGACTAGATGGGCTGTGATAGTTTCCTAAGAAGCCGTATATAGTTAAAAAATCCTGATGCCTGTAAATCTGAGTTGGTTTGGCCTGATAAGGTAGTCATTTATACATTGTGATTTTTGGAGGCTAGAAAGGCTCCTCCAATCTGCTTGTTCCTCTCTGGTGAGCCCCCTATTTGCTAGTTTAAGTTTGAAATATCTATTTCAAAGCCTTAGAGGCCATCAGGCTTGCCTCCACCCTTATTTACAGAAACCTCAATTGACTCACACAGTTAAATTGAATTACATAGCTAACATGTATCTGAGGTGAAATTAAAATCTAAGTCTGTCTGATTCCATGTCTAGTGCTCTCTGTACTATGTCAAGCTTCTTCTCAAAAATACAGTTTATGGACTGTGGCTTTCCTTAATCAGAATCACAGAAACTCAAAACTGAAAAGAATCTCAAAGGTCATCTTGTCTAATTGCATCAAACTCAAATACAAATGTGGACCTCAAATTAACTTAGAAAATCACAAGTTAACTTTATCTATATTGTACTGTATTTTTGTTTATTTTGTTAAACATTTCCCAATTACATTTCATCCTGGTTTGGCCTTTGAGCTGGATTTTAATACCTCGGGTCTAGTCTAATACACGCCTGTACTGGACCACTGATAGTATGATTGCAAAACACTTTATATCTTATTTCACAGCCTTATAAGGCTGATAGTAAAGATGCCATTACCCCATTTTACAGATGAGACTAGACAGATTAAGTGATTTGTCAAAAGTCTAGTAAGTTAGTTGTACAATTAGGAGGGGATGCTTAAAATGCAGATATGTTGGAAGAAAGAATTTGGATAATTTAAACTCAATCTAAGATATAAATGATTGATAGGAAAATCTCTGCTAGGAGCAAGATTTGTTAGAGGGGGAATAGGAAGGAAACCAAACATGGAGAGAGGAAAATTGGATCTGAGAAGGCAAATTGCCAACTTAACATATTAAGATTGGTCCTGGACATCAGCCCAGGTTGTCAATTATCTGGATAAGATGTTTTAGAGGGAGATTCATGAGTTTCTCTCTGCCAATCAGTGGTGACCTGAGTTAGATCCTCTTACATGACAAAGGTCACCCTGTCTTTCAAGAAACATTGTAATGTGGTTAAAAAAAAAGAACCAAGGAAAATAATTATCAGGAGATTTGGTTTTCCAGTCCTAGTTTTTCTCTAAGTCACTCTATGACATTGGGCAAGACTGTTTCTTTGTAAAAGGAGATTATTGTCCATGCTTATACCATGGAGCTGTTGTGAAAATCAGTTAAGGCAATAGACAGAAAATGATTTTATAAACCCAGTGTTACATATGTATAATATTATTACTGACCAAAGACCTTATAACTCTGGATTCCAAAATGCAGAATCAAAGCTTTAAAACAGTCAATCAAAAATATTTATTAAGCATTGTGTGAAGTGTTAGTAATGCAAAAAAAAGCAAAAGACAATCCTCACTCTCAAAGAGCTCACAGTATAATGTAAGACAGAAGAGACAAATTCTGATGGAGGAAAGATGGAGGATTTTTTGTTTATTGTTGGATTTTTTAGATAATACATTTAATACTAATTAGCTATCTATTCCTTCCTGCATACACTTAACTTCAGCCAGCTCCTAAGTTTCTAAAACTAACAAGGGGGTCTCTTCCACAGAAAAAGGTCTCTTACCCACTCTTTAATGGCAAAGTGTTCTCTTATTTGGATACTTTTTGGGCCCTCCAGTAAATTTGCTTATTTTGTACAGATTGGTATTCCTGATTTAAAAGTTAACTCTGATAACAATGTGACCTTATTTAAGTCACATCACTGTTCTAGACCTTAGTTCCCTCAACTGCAAAATGAGGGGATTAAAGCAAATAGTCTTAAAGGGCCTTTCCAGTTCCAAAGCTTGTGGTTTTAGCACAGAATGGAATTTTCTTATTTTTAGGAAGATGTCATCCAAGGAAAGATTTGAGTCAGAACAGTATGACAGATATATGCTATCCTTAACACTCTTATAGCACAGAAGCATCACCCACAGGTGTCATGTCTGAACATATGTACTATTTTGCTATATATTCAGGCAATCATTGCACTGCAGATGGTTTACTCCAAATCCATAGGCTTGTAGACATCTTAAAAACATTTCATTGTTTTTGTTTTTCCATCACTAATTTTTTTTTATTAGACCATCCTCTCCATCATTAAATCTTCTCTTTTAAGGGAAACATTGAAACAAAACCATTCAATAGATAAAACCAGCTTGAGAACAATTGCAGCTTTCACCACCTACTTTCCCCATATCTCTTTTAAGAGGAAAAAATATATTTCATCAAAAAATCTTTGACTCAAGATTGGTAATTGCAATTAATTCATTTGTATAGTCCTATAATTTTATTTTCCTTTATGTTAATGTAGCTAATGTATGTTTCCTTGATTCTGCTTACTTCTTCTGGATCAGTCCATATAAATCTTCTATATTTCTCTGAATTCCTCATTTTCATTGTTTTTACAATATAATTACATTTCATTGATTTAATGAGTTTATTTTGCCCCTATACTAGGTGCTAGAAACATAAACACAAAAAATGAAACTCTCTCATTATAAAGGGTTTATATTCTATTGTTGGAGACAACAATTACATATATAAACACATACAGAAAAAATACAAAGAGAATTAGTGCAATGTGGCTAATAATAGTTGGCATGTATATTTCACTTAAAGTTCCTCAGAGAACTTTATAAATTATATATCATTTTATTTTCAGAACAACCCTGGGAAGTAGCTCCTCCTTTTTTCTAAACAGTTGAAGAAACCAAGGTAGACAGAAGTTAAGTGATTTGCCAGGATCACACAGGTAGTATCTCAGTCTGTATTTGCACTCAGGTGTTCCTAATTACAATTCTATTGCTCTATCCACTGTGCTGTGTAGCTTGAAAGAGAGTGAGGAATCAGATAGAAGGTCGTGCTAATATTTGTTTACTATGGGTTTTTTATTCATTCCCCAATTCATAAGCACCCATTTTATTTCCGTATTTTTCTAGCACAAAAAATAGCTGTTTAAATATTTTCTTATATAGGGAGGTGTGTAAGACTGACCCAGTTTATTTTGATTGTACATGTCTTTGATGATGTCATCTACTCAACTTTCCCTTTGAAATTCCTTGTTCAAAATGTAGAAGCTATTCTTACCCATGATGTGTCATAGGAACATAAATATAGAGTTGTAAAGCACCTTAGAAGTGACATCAAACCCATTCTTCTCATTTTATAAATGAGAAAACCAAGTTCCACAGAGTTCCTGGATGAAATGGGAAATAAGTATCTAAGATAGAATTTAAACTTAGATCTTCCAGACTACAAGTTTAGTTCTCTATCCACTATGCTACTTTGGGTAATATTGAATTTGAATATTTGAGAAACTATAGTATTCCATAATTTGAACCTAGGTGACATGACAAGAAGAATACTGGTGTTACAAAGATGGGTTCTTGTTTTGGGGAAAGCTCATAATAATTCAAAAAAACTTTACAATTTCTTCCAAAGTAATACAACCTGCTTTTTTTTCTTTTTCAATTCTTAACTTAAGGGTACTGTTCAAAGACACACACACATACAGATATATACACATATACACGTACACACACACACACACACACACACACACACGAAATAATAGTTGCCTTGAGGAAGTTTAGGTTTTTTCATTTTCTTTCTTTTTCTTTTTTTTTTTTCTGGTTATACATGTCCATTTTTTAAATACATATTTCTTTTTTTAAAAATAACTTTTTATTGATAGAACCCATGTCAGGGTAATTTTTTACAGCATTATCCCTTACATTCACTTCTGTTCTGATTTTTCCCCTCCCTCCCTCCACCCCCTCCCCCAGATGGCAAGCCGTCCTTTATATGTTGAATAGGTTACAGTATATCCTAGATACAATATATGTGTGCAGAATCGAACAGTTTTCTTGTTGCACAGGGAGAGTTGAATTTAGAAGGTATAAATAACCCAGGAAGAAAAACAAAAATGCAGATAGTTCACATTCGTTTCCCAGTGTTCTTTCTTTGGGTATAGCTGCTTCTGTCCATCTTTGAACAATTGAAACTGAATTAGCTCTCTTTATCGAAGAGATCTACTTCCATCAGAATACATCCTCAAACAGTATCATTGTTGAGGTATATAATGATCTTCTGGTTCTGCTCATTTCACTTAGCATCAGTTCATGTAAGTCTTGCCAGTCCTTTCTGTTAAATACATATTTCTTTATGAATCATATTGGGAGAGAGAAATCAGAACAAAGGGAAAAAACTACAATAGAAAGAAAAAAAAAGTGAACATAACATGTACTGATTTACATTCAGTCTCCATAGTTCTTTCTCTGGATACAGATGGCATTTTTGATACAAAGTTTATTGGAATTGCCTTGGATCATTGAACCATTGAGAAGAACCAAGTCTTTCATAGTTGGTCAATGTACAGTCTTACTATGTACAATGTATTCTTGGTTCTACTTGTTTTACTCAGCATCAGTTCCTGTAAATCTTTCCAGGCCTTTCTAAAATCAGCTTGTTCATCACTTTTTATAGAGCAATAATATTCCATTAATTTCATATGCCATAACTTATTAGTTTCCCAGTTGGTGGCATCTACTCATTTTCCAATTCTTTGTTACCACAAAAAGAGCTGCTACAAACATTTTTGCACATGTGGGTTCTTTTCCCTTTTTTATGATTTCCTTGGGATACAGACCCAGTAGTAACACTGCTGGATCAAATGGTATACACAGTTTTATAGCACTTTGGGCATAGTTCCAAATTGCTCTCCAGAATGGTTGAATCATTTCACAACTCCATCAACAATGTATTAGTGTCCCAGTTTTCCCCCATCCCCTGCAATATTTATCGTTACCTTTTCCTGTAATCTTAGACAATTTGAGCAGTATGAGGTACCTCGGAGTTGTTTCAATTTGCATTTCTCTAATCAATAGTGATTTAGAGCTTTTTTCATATGATTATAGATGGATTTAATTTCTTCATCTGAAAATTGTCTGTTCATATTCTTTGATCATTTATCAACTGGGGATTTTTTTTTACTATTAATAGTATTTTTTTTCAATTACATGTAAAGATAGTTTTCATTCACTTTTTCTGAGTTCCAATTTTTTTCTCCTTTCTTTTTTTCTCTCCTTCCCCCAAATGGCAATCTAATATAGATTATAAAGGCACAATCATATTAAACGAATTTCCGCATTAGTTATGTTGTAAAAGAAGAATCAAAACAAAAGGGAAAAATCATGAAGAAAAAACAAAAACAGGGGAAAATAGTATATTTTGATTTGTATTCAAATTCCATAGTTCTTTCTCTGGATGTGAATAGCATTTTCCATCATGAGTATTTTGTAATTGTCCTAGATTATTGTATTATTGAAAAAGCTGAGTCTATCATAGTTGATCATCATACAATCTTACTTTTACTGTATACAATATTCTCCTGGTTCTGTTCATTTCACTCAGTATCAGTTCATCGAAGTTTTTCCTGGTTTTTCAGAAATCTGCCTGGCTCATCACTTTTTATAGAACCATTGTATTCATACACCACAATTTGTTCAACCATTTCCCAATTTATGGAATTCTCTCAGTTTCCAATTTTTTGCCATTACATAGAGAGTTAAAATTTAATCTTTTAAATTCTAAACACAGAAAACATCATGGTTTAGAGAAAGAGCTCAAGACTAGGAATCAGGAGATTCTCAGTAAGTCATGGCATTCTGGTTTTTCTCATTTTGTAAAATCAAGATAAAACCATATCCTACCTCTGACTTAGGACTATTGTGAAGCTAAAACAATGGGTATGAAGGTACTTTAAAAATTCATCTTGGTGTACATGACTGGAGGGATGACTGCTCAAACATATTTTTTTTGAACTCTCAATCTGACATTAGATTTAAATGTTTTAAGTTCCTTTTATGAAAAAATTGAAGCCATTTAGTAATTGGTCTCATGAAGTTTATAGTATATATAGAATGTTAGAAGAAAAGAGATGTTATGGGATAGTGGATAAAGAAATGGCCTTGGAATTAGGAGGTCCAGAGTGTTATTCCTATCTCTGGCCTAAACTCACTGTCTGATCATGGGTAAGACACTTAAACTTTTAGTTTTTCAGGAAACTTTCCAAGTTGCAAAAATAGAGGGAGTGTTCACACTTGAAAATTACTTACACTGAAATCACAGATCTGTATTTTCTTCTCTTCCCTCAAAGTAGAAGAAATTTTAGAAATCAGATAAATAAATCAGCTCTGAATCTCAAAGACTCAATCTTAGTCATAAATGACTTAAAACCAACTTTGTAGGATTTATTGATTCATATACAAATATCACACCAAAGGATTCATGTATCAGCCAACTTCTGCAGCCCCTAGTTCTCAGCTATTTATTCTGGTCTGTGAGAGTCAAGGAAGTGTATGTTATTATCAACTTCTTATTATAACTATTTTCTCCTTGGTGCTATATCACCCATTGAAATGACTGCACCCATGCCACCCAAGTCCTCAATTAATTATGGGTCAGGTATACCCAGAATGGCATATTAGCTCCAGGCACTCTTAGCCTCATCTGGGATAAAGGCTGGCTCTGTTCTGCAGCTATAGAGTTATCCTATATTCTGGAGAGCAAAGGAAGCTGGCTCTTTTTCAAATGTACCAACAGAACTCATAGGCATCCTCTGGGCACATATATCATGAGTAAAATAGATAAGATTGCACACAGTGGTTAATAAAAGTCTTTTATTGTGTATGGTAAGCAATGAAGGAGGAGAGAAATGTCTCTCTCCAAACATTCTGATTGTTTTTTTTTTCAGAAAATAATTTTTTATTGTTTTAAATTATTCTTCAGAAAATTCCAACTTCCTTAAAATTATTTAATATATCTAGGAATCACAAGTCAATAAGTTTTCTCTTTTCGCATTTATTAAGAACTTTATTTTTAAAATAATAGCTTTTTAATTTCAAAATACATGCAAAGATAGTTTTCAACATTCATCTTTGCAAAATCTTATGATCCAAATTTTTCTCCCTCCCTTCCTCCACCCCATTCCCTAGACAGCAAGTAACCTAATATATGTTAAACACATACAATTCTTTTACACATATTTTCACATTTATCATGCTGCAAAAGAAAAATCAGATCAATAAAGAAAAAATAAGAAAAAAAGCAAGCAAGCAACAACAAAAAAGATGGAAAAAAACTATGTTGAAATCTACATTCAGGACCAATATTCCTCTTTCTGGATGCAGATGGTTCTCTCCATCACAAGTCTATTGGAATTGGCCTGAGTCACCTCATTGTTGAAAAGAATCAAAT
Source organism: Antechinus flavipes (assembly GCF_016432865.1). Taxonomy (NCBI): domain Eukaryota; kingdom Metazoa; phylum Chordata; class Mammalia; order Dasyuromorphia; family Dasyuridae; genus Antechinus; species Antechinus flavipes. The sequence goes on from NC_067398.1 coordinate 248,052,311, forward strand.
CTATTGGAATTGGTCATCATATAATCTTGTTGCTGTGTACAATGTTCTCTTGGTTTTACTTACTTCACTTAGCATCAGTTCATGTAAGTTTCTCCAGATCTCTCTGAAATCATCCTGCTGATTGTTTCTTTATAGAACAATAATATTTCATGACATTCACATACCACAATTTATTCAGCCTCCAACTGATGTGCATCCACTCAGTTTCCAGTTTCTAGCCATTACAAAAAGGGCTGCTACAAACATTTTTGCACATATGGATCCTTTTCCCTTTTTTAGTGATCTCTTTGAGATACAGGTTCAGTAGAGACACTGCTGGATCAAAGATATGCACAATCTGATAGCCATTTGGGCATAGATCCAAATTGTTTTCCAGAATGATAGGATCAGTTCACAACTCCACCAACAATGTATTAATGTCCCAGTTTTCTCACATCCTCTCCAACATTTATCATTATCTTTTCCTGTTATCTTAGTCAATCTGAGATGTAGGTAGTAGTAAATAGGTTTTTTTTTAAATGAAAAATGTGTTATCAGAGGTAAATTCTCACTAATGTCTTTTCCTTCCTCTTAGAATGTTTCATGAAATCCAACAAGAATACACTATTTGCCATGAGAAGGATTGGAGACTAATATCTGTAGAAGCCAAAGTTTTCCTTATCTGACTGTTCCTTTTTTACCAGTCTTCTCCTCTGTGGAGAAAAGGGTACCTAATCCATCACTAGCATTAAAGATGTGAGAAAATAAAGTTCACTTTTCCCTATCTAGTTTGCCTGGTCACAGTTTGAAGGCAGAAAGAACAAGATTTTCCCAAAATAATAATTATGACAACAATAGAATAAATTTCTATTTCTGGTATGAGAGGCAGTGTGGATGGAAAAAAAGCTGGCTTTGGAATCAGCAGAACCTGGGTTCAAATCTTTCCTCTTTTGCATACTAGTTATGTAACCTCAGAGAAATCACTTTAACCTCTCAGTATTTTATTGTCAAGTCTCTATTCTCTAAATTGCAGAGAAGAAACAGCATATCTTTATATCAATAGTTCATCACTTCATTAATCTTGTCCTCACTTAGCTATATTGATATCCACAGAAGGGATGGATTGCCAACCCATCAAATGATAAATGTGAGATATTTGCAAATGAATTTTGTGAAATTTGAACTCTAAGAACTTCAGTTCTTTGCTTCTGGTTGAGTGTCATCCATTCTATGTCTAGGGGAAGACAAAGAAAAGAAAAGACACTACTTAAAGGATGTACCATATTGGCACTGAGCTCCAGGCTGATTCTGCATATCACTGAAATCACAAGTCTGTTCTCTATCCTGTTTCTAGAGAACATTAAGAGTTTTTAAAAATTACTTTTACCTTGAATTTGGTAAACATCAATAAAAATGAATGTTTTCATATAAAAGTCACAGAAAGTTGTATATGGCACTATAAATTTCTATCATGTACAGCTTTTTATTTTTTTATTATTATAGCTTTTTATTTACAAGATATACGCATGGGTAATTTTTTCAGCATTGACCCTTGCAAAACCTTCTGTTCCAACTTTTCCCCTCCTTTCCCCCACCCCTTCCCATAGATGGCAGGTAGACCAATATATGTTACATATGTTAAAGTATATGTTAAATACAATATATGTATACATATCTATACAGTTATTTTGCTGCACAAGAAAAATTGGACTTAGAAATAAGGTAAAAATGACCTGGTAAGGAAATCAAAAATGCAAGTGGACAAAAACAGAGGGAGTAGAAACGCTATGCATGTACAACTTTTTAAAAATGTTTTTATTTTGAAAAACATTTCTTTACAACCTTATCCCTTGCACTCACTTCTGTTCCGACTTTATCCCTCCCGCCCTCTACCCCCTCCCGCAGATGGCAAGCAGTCCTATCATGTACAACTTTTAAAAAGGGCATTATGTTTAATTATTTCCAACACTGCCTTCTTTGTCTGTGGCTGCTTCTGAACTTCCTTCTGCTCCTTTCTGTGCATGTTTCATTTTTTTTTTTACTTATGAACGCTCTTTTATGCTTTTTTATCATTATAAATGCTCTTTTTAATTTTCTTTCTCCCATTCTCCCAACAAATTTCCCCACTCCACCCCAGAAGATTAAATGCATCAATTGTAATAATATGCAAAGTCAAGTAAAATTAATCTACCTATTGGCTTTGTCTAAAGATGTATATCTCTTTCACCTTTACTCTAGCTTTTCTTTGCCAAAAGGTAGAAGTATGAATCATCTCAGCTTTCTTAAACAGTGTTTGATCATTGAACTGATCACAGTTCTTAATTCTTTTACCCTCTTCCATTTCAAGGTTGTAATTGTTATATAATTTCCCCCCTAATTCTGGTCACTTCATTCTCCATTAGTTCATACAAAATCTCTTAAACTTTATTGAATTGATACCTTTAAAAATTTCTTATACTATCGTAATATTCCATTACATTCATATGCCACATTTTATTCAACAATTCTCCCAATTGATGGACAGCTACTTTGTTTAAAAGTTTCATTGTAGGCTAATTTCAGAAAAGTCTGGAAAGATTTACATGAACTAATGCTAAGCGAAACGAGCAGAAACAAGAGAACATTGTACACAATAACAACGAGATTGTGTGATTATCAACTGTAATGAACTTGGCTCTTTTCAACAATGAGATGATTCAAGGCAATTTTTACAGACTTATGATAGAAGTGCCATACACATCCAAAGAGAGAATCTTGGAGACTGAATATGGATCAATGCATAGTATTTTCACTACTTTTTTTCTTGTTGTTTGTTTGCTTGTCTTTTTCCCCCTTTCTTGTGGTTTTTTTCCTTTTGATCAGATTTTTGGGGGGCAGCATGATGAATATGGAAATGTTTAGGAAAATTGCATATGTTTAACCTATATAGGATTGCTTGCTATCTTGTGAAGGGAGGAAGGTAAGAGAGGGAGAAAATTTTGGAACACAAGATTTTGCAAAGGTGAATGTTGAAAACTATCTTTGCATGCATTTGGGAAAATAAAATTCTATTAAAATCAAATAAAAAGTTCCATACTACAACAGTACACAGATCTCTTTGATATTGTTAACTGCCTTTTAGAGGCCATAACAGAAAGCCTGCTTAATAATTTGAAGATATAAACTTTTCTCCATATTTTAACTTTGCTTACTTCAGGAATTCTTTTGTAATAGGGTTTCAAAAGTTTTCAAGATTACTAAAAAGCATCCAATCATAGTTTCCACTAAAGTCTTTGCTGAAGGATGGATATCTCTTTGGTATATTTCTTGTACTAATATTGCTCAGTCAAAAAGTATTCATTTTAGGCATAGTTCCAAATTACTTTCTAGAATTGTTGGACCAATTTTGAGCTCCAACAACAGTGCACAAAGGTGCCTATCTTCCCACAGTCTCTCTAACAATAGACATTTTCTTTATAAATACTATCAGAGCCTGGCAGATATTTCTTGAAACTACTCACATCCTCCAGGGTCCCCTGAGGAAGAATGAACTCATTGTTGATAGCAAAGGCCAAATGACATTTCAACAATTTTACACCTCTCTGTACCTTCTTGATTTAAATTATCTTGAGCATCAGCAGTTTGCCCAGAATCAGGGTGATACCTATCACCATGTCATTAAAGATAGCCTTCTACTTGGAACTCAGTGACAAAATGGCACTTTTCTTGAGTTGTGGTTTTTTTTCTTTTTCTTTGTCTGAACCTGGACATAGAATGGATGATACTAAACCAAAAGTAAAAAGCTGGCATGAGCTTAGAGTTCAAATTTTGCAAAAATCATTCCCTCCTCACTTTATGATTCAGTAATCCATATCTTCAGTGAATGTCAATATAACCAAGTAAGGATGAGAATAGTTTCCATTTCTAGACATAAAATAATGTTCTATCTGGTGGAGATCCTGGATAGATTACAAAAGTACCTACTCTATATAAGGCACTGTGCTAAGGACTTTGCAACTATTATAGTAAATGATTCTCCTAACAGTCTGGGGATGGAAGTGTTTTATTATTATCCCCATTCACAGATGAGGAAATGGAGGCAGACAGAAGTTAAGAGACTTGCTTAGGTTTATATAGCTAGTAAGTGATTTGAACCAGATCTTCCTAATCTCAGAATTCCATTTATACCACTGACCTGTCTGTAGCTAAGATAAATTGTCATTTCCCCAAATCTTATTCTTCTGTTTGTATGATGGTATTTCTCCCACTGTGCTGACTGCCCTTACAATCTCTTTCACTGCTTCATTCACCTTTTTTTTTTAAAATGTTGAGCTCTTTGATTTGACTCAGGCAAGGTATTTTTCTACAGTCATATTCCAGGACAGACTAGTCTTTTCCTCTTATTCTCCTCCCCTTCACTCTCCCCCTTCTCAGGCATTCTGCCTCCTCCAACCAATTTATTTGTCTTTCTTTTACTCTATACTTTTTATTTATTATGACATTCTAGGTTTTTAAAGCTGAATAGCATATTAGTAAATGTGCATTTATATCTTCACATATGTATGTATATATATATGTCTTGCTCATGTAGTTATTTGTGTCTGAGATTTAACTTCTTCCAATCATATTCTGTTAACATTAAACCAATCTATTGAATTATACATATCTCAAGTATAGAAACCATATCTTATTAATCTTCATTATCATATCCCCTATAATACTCAGAACAAGGCCTTGAATATAATGTATAGGTATGACCAGTTAGTAATTGTTGAATAACAGTAATGGAGGGATCCTAAGTGGCCTGTTGAATTTGTGTAGTTGTTTTTCAATCATGTCCAACTCTTTGTGACTAATTTTGGGGTTTTCTTGGCAAAAATATTGGAGCAGTTTGCCGTTTCCTTCTCCAACTCATTTTACAGATGAGGAAATTGAGGCAAACAGGGTGAAGTGACATGCCCAGGGTCACACAGTTAATACATGCTCGAGGCCAGAATTGTACTCAGGTATTTCTTACTTTAAGCCTGGCATTCTATGCACTGTGCTATCTAGTTACCCTAAATGGTGCCTGAAAAGGCAGGTGAATGATGGTGGAAAAATAAAGGCAGTAAAAGGGAGGGAAGTCCATTTTTAGAAATTATTGATGGGTTTCTTTATAGACCACATATTACATTTCATGCACCATGAACAGATTACTTCAAATGTTATAAAGCTTTACAATTTTCAAAGAGCTTCTATATCCAATACCTCATTTGTTCCTCACAACAACCTCATAAAGTAGGTAGGGCAGATATTATTCCCTCCCTTTTAAAGACAATGAAATAGGTTCAGAAGAAATAGTCAAGGTAGTTTAATGGAAAGAACACTGAACACTTGGGAGTTGATTCCCTTGATTATAATGCCAGTTCTGATACTTTCTAGCCATAAGACTTGTCTATATTTCTGAACCTTCATTTTCTTACCTATAAAATGGTTATGATGCCTTCACTGATTATCTGGCAAGATTGTTGTGAGGAGAGTGATCCATAAACCTTAAAGTGCTTTCATAAAAATAGGTTAGTTATAAAGGGGCTTGCCTCTAAGGTCGCTCAGAACTAATAAGTGTAGAGCTAGTTCTAGAATCTGGGTCTTCTGGTTTCCCTCAATGGGCTGAAGAGATCATAACAAAATTCATGGAAAATTTGAAACTTAAACTAAGACTTGCAGGATGGATTGAATTGAATAGCGAAGAGGGAAGAGGGATCTATAGTACAGAATGGAGGACAGCAAAGTCACAGAGTGAGGAATGAATGTAATGTTTATGGTAGAAGGATTTTCTTTTTCTGTGTATAGGAAGGTATGGAACTAATAGTGGTGGGTTCTGGAATGAGTTCCGCTACTCACTTGCTAAGTGACCTCTCTGAACCTCAGCTTCCTTTGATATAAATTTGTTGTTCTTCAGTCATTTCAATCATATCCAACTCTTTGTGACCCAGTCTGGTTTGCCATTTCCTTCTCCAGCATATTTTACAGATGAGGAAACTGAAGCTTGTTCAGGGTCACCTAGCTGGTAAGTGTCTGAGCCCAGATTTGAAGTTAAGAAGATGAGTCTTCCTGACTCCTACCCCAGCATCATCCAGCTGCCCTGATTAAATTGGGGAGGCATATAATTAGATCATCTAGAAAGTCCCTTCCAGGGCTAACATGCTAGGTTTCTAGTGAGATATAAAAGAAGAGGATTTGGCTCTGTGAATACAAATGTTCGTATCTTTGTGTCGATCCTGACAGAGCTTGAGGTACCTGTAGAGATGTGTTCTCATCCCTTTCACAAGCAAGAGATATTCTGAGATTCTGAAACTCCCAACTCCTCTGGCACTTAAAACCCCCGCAATTTGTCTCCCGCCAATCTTTCCACACTTGATGTTCCTCCTACACAACATTCTATCTCTTAATAATAATAATAACATTATTATAATAATAGCTAACAATTATATAGTACTCACTACATGCAAGGCACTGTGTTTTACAATTATTCCTTTTGATCCTCAGAACAATCCTAGGAGGTAGATGCTATTACTATCCCCATTTTACAGATGAGGAAACTGAGGCAAATAGGTTAAGTGATTTGTCTAGAATCACACAACTAGTATCAAGAGCCTGTGGTTTAACTGTTGTGCCACTTAGCTGTGTATCTTTGCCCCTGTTGTTTGTTATACCTGGAATGCCCTTTATCTCTAGTTCTTCTAGTCTCCTTCCAAAAACTACTTTGGACAGCTAGGTGGTACAATGGAAAGAGCATTTAGATCTGGAGTAAGAAAGACTCTTCTTTCTGAATTCAAATCCAGTTTCAGACACTTATTAGCTTTTAACTCTGGGTGAGACACAACCCCATTTGCCTCAGTTTCCTCCTCTGTGATATGAGCTGAAGAAGGAAAGCTGGAGCTTTGCCAAGAAAACCCCAAATGGAGTCATAAAGAATCAGGCACAAACTAAACAAACATTTCATATGTATTTTGTATTTGCTTCTCTCTGTACATGTTGTTCCACCCCAACAGGACATAAACTCCTGGAGGCCAGGTATTCTTTCATTTAAATCTGTGTATATCCCAGTTCCTAGGGGACAGCCTGGTATAAAATAGGTCCTTCACAAATGTTAAACTCATAGCATTGTTTCCTCATCTTAGAGAAAGAGGAGATTTGCAAGGAGACCATAATGAGTTATCTCAGGATAGAAAAGAAGTGCCAGTATCACACTTAGTTCCTTTAATGTCTATTCAGAAATTGCATTTGTCTGCAGTATTTTGGGATATTTCATCCCAGAGACTAGGAGTATCTGAACTGATTTGGCCAAAATATCTTATGGGTCCAATTGGCCACGCACAATGCATTTCCATTAGGGGAAAGAGGAGAGGCTGGGATGTGTGTTTTTGCTGTGAGATATCTCACCTTCACTTCTATTTTTTTTCAGTCTTTTGACTTTATTTTTAATATTTTTTGTTTCTTCATAGAATTGGTGGCTTCTATTTGGTCCATTTTAATTTTAAAGGTGTTTGCTGCTTGGACAAGATTTTATCCCACATGTGCCAAGCTATTAATTCCATTTCCAATTCTTTCTCCCATAGTCCTCATTTCTTTTCCAATACTTTCCTCTAGATCCTTCACCTCTCTTATTTAAAAAAATTAGCCCCTTTTAAAAGTCTTCCAGAAACTTTTGTGCCTAACCTGTGTTTTTCTTTGAGGCTTTGTATATATCCGAGTAATTTTTTTCTGGGTTTGTGTCTTAAGAATCCCTGTAATCATAATAACTTTTTATTTATGTTTTGTTTCCTTTTATATTTGTTCATCCTTTTAGCCTACTTCTTGAATTCATTTAAGATTGGACTTTACCGCATTTCTGAAGGGAAGGTCTGGGCTGGTCCTGTTACTATTTTCTTGGGGGTATTGAGTATTGGGTTATTCCAGTATCTCAAGGACAAGCTTTCAGTGCTCCCAAAGTCGTCTGACCCAGGGCAAAGTTTAATTCCTGCCCTCTGCTTGTCTAAGCTCTGTAAGTTCCTGACCTGGGTTTGGATCTGAGCAATAGCAGACTGATTTTGGACTCAGCTAAATCATTCTCATGGGAAACTTTGTTGGTTCAGAGCAACAGAACTTCAGGATCCCCTTTTGGTCAGGGCTTCATGCTGGCTTTTTTTCTGCATCAAGTTGCTTTAGAAGCTAGAACTGAGACCCTACTCTGTTCCTAGGTTCTGAGTCATGCTGCTAATGCTTGCTTCTAATGTTACTCTTTGCTCCATATGTAGCCAAGGGTCATGGCTGCTTCTTCTCCTGAAACTTCATCCCTGAGCACAGGTCTGTTTATGACCTAGAACTAGGGAGTATAAATTTGGTAGTTGGTATAAATCTGAGATCATTTTTTCTTTTCCTGGTATAACCCTCTCCCTGAACTCTAAAGTGCTTCTTTGGCCAGACCCTTTCCTAAGTGTCCATAGATCTCTCTGTTCCTCTTCCTATGCTGACCTAAGCTGGAAAAATGACTCACTCTGACTTTTTCTTGGATTTTCTCATCAAGATTCCATCTGATGTTTAAAAAAATGTGTTTGGAGGATTTTAGATAGAGAAGCTCACTGTACTGTTTCCTTCTACTCCACTGTCTTGACCCTGCTTCCCAATATTCTCCACCTATCAGAAAAACCTCAGGTCATTCTCCTTGTGGTTATCCTTAGAAAAAAATTCATTCCTATTTTTTTTACTATATATAATAATATGTAATACATAAAAGCAATGTGTGGCAGTTAAAAAGTTAAAAGGTCTCACAGTCAAAAAAGGCTTGGGTTCAAGATCTGCCTCTCATATTTATTGATTGTGTGACCCTGGACAAATTATCTAATTTCTTAGTGGATCAAGTAACTCTTTAAGACTATAAGTTGCCAGTGCTGATCTATATTGGTAGGAGGGAGTTTCCTCCCTGGGGGTTCCCTAAACCAATGAAACCATAGGTTTGATTTTTTAAAAATTATATAAGTACATATGCATGTACGTATATACATATTCACATATTACTCTTTATGGCCCTGGACATAAACAAGTTAAAATTATATTTATCTAAGACACCTTACAATAATGTTGTTAAGACGTGGGAAAAAATTGTGATCCTGATCTTTAGAATGAGATTATTATAGAGTTGACATAGAAATTCAAAACTCTGAGCCCCAGTCTCCACTTATCCCATTGAACTAATCTGTCTTCCTGCCCTGTAACCCTTTAGGATATGTATAGTTTGATGGAAAGTGCTTTGACATTGAGGTGCCATATCAAATTCTTTCCCAATCCCAGGCCCCTTCAAATGAAATGAACAATTGTTTCAAACAAGCCCCAAGATTTGGCCTCAGAATGGAATTCACTTGTCTAATGAGAAGGAGAAAAATGGATTTCCCTATTTCACTTTCAAAGGAATGTTCTCAGTTCCTTAGGATTATGGGAATTATGTTACCAGGGGTCTTTTCTCCACCTCATTGTTTCTATAACTATCTCCCTCTTTTACTCTGTCTGTCTCTGTCTCTGTCTTTCTCTCTCTGTCTCTATCTCTCTGTATCTCTATCTCTGTTTCTCTGTCTCTGTCTCTATCTCTGTCTCTCTCCTCTCTCCCTCTCTCTCGCTGTCTCTCACTCTCATATTTAGTGCCAACATTGGTGTGAGACAAGCAAGGTTTTGTGGAATGCATGAAAGAATGAATGAACAAATAAATAAGTAACTGTCCATGTGCTACCATAGAAACCATGACATCACAATAGAACTCTTAATGTCTGGCTTGTGTGAAGAAAGAGGATTAAAATTTTGTAGAAAAAAAAAAGAATAAGACCAAGAAGAAGAGTGCAAGAAAAAAAAGAAGAGAAATAAACCCCAAATTGGGTTGCAGGGAAGTGCAGGATGGTTGCCTGGCAACCAGTCCAGTAGAATAATGTCCTGTTGTATAAGATTGTTCCACCAAGTTGGAAGAGAATGTTAACAAAATCCATTCTCCAGCTGAGTCTTAGCCAGACCTACTCAGCTTTGTTTTCTCGGGTCTGGCTTGGGAGTTTATTAAAAAAATTAGTCTGTTTCTGATAATATTCTGCTAATAAAAATGACCAGTGGAGTTATTTTTTTTTTTAGCTAATTCCCCTGGCTTCTGCCTTACAACTTCTAGCTGGATCAAAACTAGGAGGGTGGCTGGCTCACATGTGTGGTAAAGTAGGTAGGGTGATTGGCTGTTTCAGGCTGGGTCTCCAGGGTGTCTGTATGTTGGTGAGCTCACCATGATTGAGGGTTTGGTTTTTAGCTTTCTTCATTTTCAGGAATTTGATTACTACCAGTTTCCCTCAAGAATGTTTAGATCCTGTGGATAATCTAATCATCCTAATCAAGTTTACAAGAGACAAGCTTATAAACATGAATTTCCATTTGCTATTTTACAGTGAGAGTTGTATCTTATAGGCTAATTGATGCTGGCCTGTTTATATAAAGTGACACCTTTCTGGCAAACAGGTCCACTCAAATTGTAGCTGAGAAGATTGTTCATTGAGGCAGAAATTAGGTAAAAGAAATTGTGTATTACTGAAGAGATATTCACATCAAGCTGACTCATGTAGATCACCCTTGCCTTGCAGAATACAGGATGATAGACCTAGAGCTGGATACTATCTTAGTGCAATCCTCTCACATTGCAGATGAGAAAACTGAGGCCCAGAGCAACAGAATGATTTGCCCCAAATTATATAGACAGTAAAATGGTAGGAGCAGAATTTGAAATTAGGTCCTCCTGGACTCCAAAGGCAGACCCACTGCCCTTTCTATTGTACTATATTGCCTCATTGAGTAAATAATACAGTCCTCTAAAAGCAAAGCATCTGTCCCCTGGATTGCGCTAGAGATACAATGGCTCGACTTGTTTCTCTTAGCCCTCTTTCCAGTATTTCATACCAGTTGTCATCATTATTATTAGCAACAAGTATTTATTGGTAGCAGTCTTCAAGGATTTGAAGGGTTCTCGATTAATAAGGATTAGAATCGTTCTGCTTGGTCCCAAAGGCAGAACATAGCTAGAAGCAATGAATGCAAACTGCAGAATCAGATTTAAGTTTAATGTCAAGAAGAACTTCTTTACCATCATAGGAATAAAAAAAGGATTGAACTACCCTAAGTGGTTTCTCTTCTTTAGAGATCTTCAATCAGAGACTGGATGATCACTTGCTGGAAATTGTAGAGAAGGAGCTCTTAACTTTGTTTATGAGTCAGATGCAGTGATATATGGCTGTAATCCTTGTGCTGAGGAGATTGAGACTGGTGGGTTCCTGAGGTCAGGAGTTTTGAGTTAAAATTGATGGGGTGTCTACACTAAATCTGGCACCAACATGGCAGGGGGGCACCAGGCTGTCTAAAGAGGAATGAACTGGTCTAATCTGGAAATGGGACAAGTCAAAGCTTCTCTAGTGATGACCGATGAGGTTGGATACATGATTAGCAGCAGCTACTATGAGAGATGGAGGTTGAGTCTCAAAAAAACATAGAATCCTTAGACAGCTTAATAAAGCCCCAGACTTCTTAGACAGTAACTGTTGTCAGATTAGGTTTGATTAAGTGACTTACTCAGTCACACAACCTGAATGTTAGGGCTGGGATCAGAATGCTAGTCTTTGATTTCAGTTTCAGTGATCTTTCCACTATACCACATTAACATACTACTTCTCAATTCAGAAAGAAATCTGATTTGGATCATGGCACACCAAAATCTTCATTCCTTAACATAGTATTCTTTATGATGTCACAGTTTCCAATATTAGTTTCCCATATATCAAATTACTTTGCCAACATTGTATTTTAGTGAAAAGAGCACCAGTTTTAAAATCAGAAGATGTGTATTTGAGTCCTAGTCTGATGTGCCTTTGTGAATATCAGCAAATTAGTTTCTTTGTTTGTCCATCTGTAAAATGGGGATAATCATACCTTTGTTGCTTGATTTGTTTGGTTTGGTTTTTGAGACTGAGTCTCTCCCTAGCTCTCCCAGGCAGCAGCCCCTTAGGAGTCAATCTACTGCTAATTGGCATGGAAACTTTGACTTGCACCATTTTCAACCCTGGCCAATTTGTCCTTCCTTTATCAATCTGGTATCCTCACTTTTTCTCCTAGAGCTCACTTATTGGTGCAGATATCCAATCAACTTTAGCACTAACTGAAGTTCAGAACTGGAGATCAAGCGAACTTCTAATGTCAGGCTCCCAAGTTGTGCATTATACATGTGTGCCCTCACACAGGACTCCTCAGACAGGTGTGAGGAAATCATTTTGTGGACCTTGAGTGGCTGTATAAATATGAGTACAGAATAGCAGGCACGGGAGCAGAGCACAGCTGAGAGATGAATTTGGCTATTACCAGTTTCACCTGGGCTACAGTGGGGAAACTAATTAGAGCCAGTGATGAAAAACATTTCTAATGTAACCTTCAAACTGGTAACATTTTTCTGCATGTGGGAGAAAGTTTGGGCACAAATACCAAGTGAAGCTCAGAGAAATGATAACAGCATTGTGGTTACAATGGCCTGGATCTGTACATTTTCTCATTTCTCTTTTCATTGTGTGTATACTCAGCTGCTAATCATCTTGGGAGTTGTCAGAAATATATTGGCTACATCTATGTTCCCTGGATGTCTGTGTCAATCTGTGGTCTTTTCCTGTGCTACTCAGAACACCAAAGGGAGATAAAAGTGAGGATGCCATGTGTCTCAGATTCAGCCTGAGTGCTGCTTATCTGATATTCATCTGCTGAGATCACTCTCCCCCTCCCTAGAGAGCATGCTTGACAGTGGCCGCCAGAATGTGACAGATTGGCAGTTTCTCAGTGAAATTCAAGGAGTTTATTTAATGTTATCAGCAACACCTTTACAAATCATAGCTTAATGTGAGCTACTTCTGAGAAAATTTTTGTAGATAACCAATTCCATGCAAGGTGAATACTTCCTAATGAAGTAATCTGCCCTCAGATGTCCTGCCTTTAACTATCCTCCATCCTTTAGATTTACATTGACTTCATTTGAGGGTCCAGAGTTCACTTTCTATATAACTAAGAGGGTCTTTGTGTTGTTTGCTATAAGCAGCTCTAGAGTCTAGGAATTGTTATTGGATTTTTTCACCTAAAATGTCAGATTAATCCCCTTCTTCGAGACTGACATTGACTTGGCAAGATTAAAATGTGGTAGTATTGAGTGTAGGTTCCTGAAGATTCAGAGTTATAAAGGAATGGAGAACTGCTGGTTACACTGCCTGTCCTTTGCCATTACCACATGCTATAGAGCTATTAGTAAGCTAGAGTTAATAACAGTTACTGATTCAAATCAGGTCAAAGAATGGGCCTTGAATATGTACAGTCTCTAATCCTTTGGACCATGAATAGGGATAAGCAATATCTGACAGGCCTAATGAAGGTAAAGGAAGACAATAAGAAAAAAAAAAGGAGTTGTAGAAAACAAGAGAAGCAGCAAAAAACAAAAGAGAAAAGGGAGCACATATGGAGGGGAGGGATGAATTGCCAGTAAGAGTAGTGCCATATCTCTCCAGTGCCATATGTTATCTCCTCCTAGACTAGGTTAGGATCTGAATGGGTTGGTCAGCTCCACAGAGACACCATAAAGAATGGCTTCTAATCAACCCAATCAGATTTTTTAAAAGGAAAAGTTTTTTATATTTTAAAAAAATTTTTCCAGTTACATGTAAAAACTATTTTTTAATATTTGTTTTTAAAATTTTGAGTTCTAGATTCTCCCTCTTCTTCCTCACACCTCCCCCACTGGAAGGCCCATGTGAAGTTGGACAAAACATTTCCATTAAAGTCATATTGCAAAAGGCATTTTCTCCTCCTCCCCAAAAAAAACTTCAAAAAAAAAAAGCAAAAAAAAAATGCTTCAATCTATATATTCAGACACAATCAGTTCTTTCTCTGAATATGGACAGCATTTTTCATCATAATCCTAAAAGGAAAGTTTTAATGACAACTTTTGACATTGTAAACAAAGCAAAATTCTGTTCAGGGACAGCCCAGGGCATGTGAGATGTGATTATAATAAGATAATGAGATTTTTGCTTTAAAAAAAAAAACCAGGCATAACAGAACTTGGCCATCCAGTAAAATGAAGTACCTTTATTATTTGAAATACCTTTATTACAACTATGCCTCCCATTGTTCAAAACGCATTTGGGACAACCTTTTTGGCAGTTGGCTTCAGAGATTCGAGGATGACAAATGAGGGTGAGGGTAGATTGGATATTTAGAAACAACTAAGAGAAGAGCACCAACTCTGAAGGCAGGAGGATTTGAATTCAAATGTGGCCTCAGACACTAGCTGTGTGATTCTAGTCAAGTCACTTAACCCCAGTTGCCTTGCCAAAAAAAATAAAAAAGGAGAAACAATTAAGAGCCATTCAAAGTCAATCTATGGGAAAAGATACAGTATTACACTCTGAGAGAACATTAAGATGATGACAATGGTAGTGATATGATATAAAGTTACGTCTAATTTTCTTGTGATGTTTCCACAAAGGAAAGGTTTTAGCAATGTTATCAGTTTTGGCAGCACCATGGAATAAGCATAAACTCTCCCAGAGTGATGACTTTGTATATTTTTTTAATTAAAAATACTTTGTTGTCAAAAATGCTAACCATTATCTGAGACTTCAGCGAGTTGGAATATTTTCACGGGTGGATGGTTTTGCCTTGATGTTCATGGCAGCTGACAGATGAAAGTGGTGGTGCTAATGGTTGAGGTGGCTGTAGCAATTTTTTAAATAAGATGACAATGAACCAAATTATGATTTTTGAAGATGAAACTTGTCTAAATGTCTAAATACAACACAGTATGGTGAAAAGAATACTAACTCTGGAGTTGGAAGTCCTAAATTCAAATTCCACTTCTGATGTTTACTAGCTCTGTGACCTTAAGATTTAATTTCCTTAAATTTAAATTTAATTTCCAATCTATAAAATTGGCAGGAGGAAGTAGACTAGATATTTCTAAGAGATTTTCAGATTAAGATCTATGATCTCATGCATATGTTTATTTAAAAGTCAATCATATTATCAAACTTCATACATCTGAGAGGGAGTTTTATTCAGGAGGATTTAGCCACTCTATTTGACCAATGAATTGTAATGGCAAAGATGGGAATTGGGCAGGAGTCTTGCATATGGGAGCTTTTGGATGTAAAGAGGTTCAAAGGAGCAGTATTGTGCTTTCAACAGCATGAAATTCCTAGCTATTTTCTCCTTTTGTTCTTGTGTGTGTGCCTAGCTGTCAGCTCCCTTGGGAGAAACTCTTCTGAAGTTTGGAGAATAAAAATCAAGAGAAATAATCAAAGGAAAAAGGGAAGCACAGAGAGACAACACAGAGGGACAAACTATACTAGATAAAGAAGGAATAGAACAACCAAAAAGAGCTTTGGGAAATTTCAGAGTATCTGGGACTTAGGAGTGCTAAATTATCTGCCTTGGGATGGAGTATTCAGGGCAGAAGAGAATGGCAAAGGTAGCATAGCCACAACCTCGAAGCAGATCATTAATACTGAGAGCTCTTGGCTCCTGTCTGAGTGGGTGGGGAAATGAGAATAGAGCTACATCTTGGTGCGTAGGGGACCCGTATGCTGTGACGTCAGGTCCAAGATGTTCCATGGCCATGACACTGTGTGGATGGCAGAGATGTGCTTAACCTAGAAGATTAAAAGAAAGCTTTTATCTCAGTGACAGCAGATTCTGTGCAGGGATGAAAAACCCACCCTGCTCTGAGTATGCACAGCAGCTGCCGCTGCTGCTCAAAGATTCTTGAAATCCAAGGTATGTATTTGAAGAGACAACTACTTTACAAGTGCCCAGGAGATGAGAATGAAAAAGAAGGGAGAATTAGGCAACATAGTATTTTGGTAAGAGTGCTGGACTAGGAAGTCAGAGGACCTGGCTTCCAGGTTTGGCTTGACGTTTGCTACCTGCCTGACCTTGGGTATGTCTGCCATTTAACTACTATGAAAGTCAGTTTCCTCATCTGGAAAATGGGGATGCTGCTGCTTAGGTGACCTACCTCAAAAGGCTGCTGTGAATGAAAGAATATTTTTGTTCTTTTTTAATAATAATTTTGTCTTTTGTATACAAAGATGATGGCACGGTACAAAGAGCACTGAATCTGGAACCAGAAGACCAGAATTCAAGCTTTGCTTCTGTCCCCTGCTAACCTGTATAATCTTAAGCAAATTATTTACACTTTCTGTTCCTCAGTTTTTTCTTCTGTAAAATAAAGGAATTGGCCTCTGAGATCTCCTTATTTCTAAATACAGGATCCTGTGACTCTACTAGCAAGTAGGATGAATTTCTTTGAATTGTTTTTATGGGTTTTTTTTTTAATTGTTTGCGGGAGGGGCAATAGATTTGCATCAATAAAGCTAAACTCTCCATCCTGCTCTTGCCTTTTGACCAATGACATGTATCTGGAAGATGGCTGGTTACCAGGGTTAAGCTTGCAATTCTATGACCATGAAACAGAGCAAAATTATCTAGACGTATATGATCACGAGGCAAAGATATCACTATTCATGGATGATATAAAATCTCATTGTGTCCAGAAGTGCCACCTTTTGAACATATGATGAATATGGTCTGGCTTATAATGAACCCCCAATTCTTTTAAATGCTTAATTATTGTGTTGTATGTTAAACTGTGCTTTAGTCCCTGCAATGATAATTGGTTTCAGTTTCTGGCACATCTTTATCCTCACCAGTTTGCTCTGTGTTGCCAATGGAGTTTACTAGAGTTCTTGTTTTTCATTCCAGGTTCATGAATCACAGAGTTCCGGCCAACAAAAGGTACCAGCCCACAGAATATGAACATGCAGCCAACTGTGCCACACATGCTGTGAGTTTTCCTTTTTCTTTAATTAAGGGTTAGGAAGAAGGAGCTCTGTCAGACTTTATGCCCCCTTGGTGGATAGAAAAAGTAAATGTGTACATCAGCTTTACCAGCATAACACTACATTTCAAAAGGATAGAATGGTTGGGGTGACCACCATAAATGCAGGAACCAAAAAGCCATAATGGATCATTGGAGTTCACAAAGTCTTTTTGGTTCTCATCAGTTTCAGAGAAATCAATACAATCTTACTGTGAGGACCACTCAAGTGAAACCAGGCACCCAAAAATGCTTTGCTTTTAGTGTCAACACGATGTATTTCTCAGCCAAGAAGTCCTTAGTTTCATCCATATGTATTTGAGGGAAGTAATCATTCAATGAGTGGATTTTTTTTTTGTTAGAAAATATCTATACTTATTCAGGTTATTCCCTTTTCCTCTAGTTCCTGGGAAAGTGGAACGTTCCATTTTCATGGCAGGAGACAGAAGAAAGTCTTCAGGAAAGAGAAAAGGTGTCTAGCATAATTGTAAACTTTGGCTTAGCGTTAGGTAAAAGTCAGCAATAATTCTTCACAGAATATGAGTTTTCATCTGTGATGATGATTTTATTTTGGGTACTGATTCTGATCCTCTTTAACCCATAGTTTTTACCAAATGTTTGGCCAATAATGCTTTCAAGAATGTGTTTTCTACAGTTGAATTTCTTGAGCTTTATTATTTTCCTGTCCCTACTATAACTATTACCAATGTAAGTCTTTTACTGAGTTTGGGTCAACTGAATATCAAACAAATGGTCAGGGAATTATAGAATGTTAGAGATGGAAGATCATCAAGTTTAGCCCCTTCATATTACACATGAAAAACATAAAGAAATGAGATTACTTGTCAAACATTACACAACTAATAAGAGGTGAATTTAAGTTATGAAACCAAGTCTTCTGATTTCAATACAGTGGTCTTCCATTATGTCATTCTGGAAGGAAGAATGTAATATAACTACAGAAGGAGCTGTTTCTTTATAATTAAAAAAACAGGAGGGGGAGAAGGATTTCACATCATTTTTTTAAAAGGCTAGTAATTGGAATACCATATGGTTTCAGTCCAGATTGAAGATGAGAACAGAGTCTGTTTTTAAAGGCATCATTCATTTTACTTGCCATATTGTACATTATATCACAAATCTTGTCTAGTACTATGATGCTGAGAGACAGGTGGATGGAAGGACAGATAGGTAGATAGATCAATAGATAGACAAATGGATAGATGAATGAACAAATATCTTAGATATGTAATGTTTTAAATTCCAAAATTAAGAAACTATAGTAAAGGTAAATATCTTTGTCTCATTGAGATTATATTAAGAATAACTTAAAAATTATATTTGTATAGTGTTTGGGGAGATTCAACTAAAAGATATTCCAAAAAAAAATACAAGGTGTTATTATTTAAGGAAGTGTTGGGAAGAGACTATTCTAATCTTAAGATGACAGGTTCACTCACACAATTCAGCATGTACTGAACACCTACTATATCTAAGATGATGTGTGGTTAAATAGAGAAGTATAAGAAGTAATTTCTGACTTCAAGAAGCTTACAATCTGATTGGAGTGACA
This sequence comes from Antechinus flavipes, assembly GCF_016432865.1. Lineage (NCBI taxonomy): Eukaryota > Metazoa > Chordata > Mammalia > Dasyuromorphia > Dasyuridae > Antechinus > Antechinus flavipes. Next base: position 248,070,778 of record NC_067398.1, read on the forward strand.
AGATGTGCACATTTAATTCTAGTACAAAACTCTTTAATAATAGCCATTTAAATGGTGTTTAATAATACTGTATACTTGTACTGCATAGTACTTAAAGAGAATTAGGTGACACCATTCATAGAGTAATGAACTTAGAATCAGGAGTACCTGAGTTCAAATTCAGCCTCCAATCTTACTAGCTGTATCACCTTGGGCAAGTCACAACCTCTTTTTGCTTCAGTTTTCCCATTTGTAAAATGGGGACAATAATAGCACCCACCCCCCAGGGTTGTTGTAATGATCAAATTTCATATATATGCTTGTGTATACATATATATGAAATGATCTATCTATATTGCTTTGTAAACCTTGCATGATATGCCTGTTGGTTATTATTATTATTATTCATTTCTCTCATGTTGACTATCTCAACATGTTATAGCGAAAAGAGGCTCTAGGATCAGACTAGATTCATTTTCTAACCTCTTAAACTCACTGCCTTTCTGACCTTGGGAAAGTCACTTAAAATGAGAAGATTTGGACTTCACAGACTTTAAAGGTCCTTTCAAATCTAGAATAAAGATCTTGTAACTCCTATGAGATGTAATAGTTGGAGAATTCAGAAGATCTGAGTTTGAATGTCTGCTCTGCTTCCATCTCTCTGTGAAAATTTAAGGGAATCATTTTCCTTCTCAGCATTTCAGTTTCCTTATCTCTAGAGTGGGGATAAAAAATATCTTAACTATTTACTTCACAAGGTTGTTGTGAGGATCAAATAGGAAAATGGATGTGAAGCACATTGTAATCTATAAAATACTACCCTATATATAATGAGTTATCACTATTATTATTATTATCCTCATTTACAGATGAGGAAACTGAGTCAATCTGCTAGCTAGTGTTGGGAGTCATGACTGGAGCCCAGGAATATTAACTCAAAGGTGATCTCTTATTACATCTCATGGAATAATATGAAATCAACTATAGTAAGATAAATCTTATGATTCTGGGTCCAGTGTTTTTTAAAGTTTCTTTTGCCTCAGTGATAGACATGAGTCTCCTTGCTCACAGCTACAGGGATTGTCCCCTAGCCATTTGGGTTGGTAGCCTTTGAGATCTTTTATTTCCTTATTTTACTGGAATTTTCTTCTTCCAAAGGTGAAGTAGAGAATCATGACTACTTCATCATCATAACCAAGTTGCCAACAAATACATTCGCTCTAAGATTGATTCAAACAAAGAAACACTGATTACAATAAAGAAGGGAAGAAAATTGAAGGGTTTTCTATAACATGCAAGATTTGGAATGGATGATCTCTATTCCTTTCCAAGAATATCAGTCCATTATTGTAATAACATTGTGGTTTAAAGAAAAAAAAAACTGGCATCCTAGCCAGAAGTCCAATCCCTGACACATATGTACCCTGACACATGCTTTACTGGGCAGTATTGGTAGATTATTGAACAGTGATGTGCCATTAAAGAATATGCCTGCATCTGTTTTTTTCTTTCTTGCTGTAGGTAACTCTCTAAGAATATAAGTTGCAGAGAAGGGACCAGCCTGTATTGATAGAAGAAGTTTTTTTATCCAAATCATAGATCTAATCTCCACTACTGCCCCTACAATAGCAGGTAGTTTATGAAAGTCTAGGGCCAATTCTGAAATAGCTGGCCTGTATGAATGACCCAGTTATCACAGTCAACTGAAATCCATTCTCCATTTCCAGTTCTGGATTATCCCCAGCATCCTCGGCAGTTCCAACCTTTACTTCCTGTCTGATGATGACTGGGAAACAATTTCTGCTTGGATCTATGGCTTTGGCCTGTGTGGTCTCTTTGTTGTCTCCACGATATTCCACATTATCTCCTGGAAGAAAAGACATCTCAGGTAAGGCAGCATCTTCTCCCATTAGGAAGCAAAATAGCTGGAAAGGAATAGTGAGGACTTACTCAAGAATCAGTATTCTCCACCCATTTCTCTCTCTCTCTCTCTCTCCTTTTCCTTCCCCCTCTTTTTCTCCCTCTCTCTCTTTATCCCTTTCCCTCCTTTTTCCCTCTCTCTTTTTGTCTCTCTGTCTCTCTCTCTCTGTGTGTCTTCCTCCTTCCCTCTCCCCTTCTCTCTCTCTCTCTCCCTGTCTCTCTCTCTCTCTCTCTCTCTTTCTCTCTCTCTCTTTCTTACCCTTTCTCTCTCTCCCTCTTTCTCTTTCTTTCTCTCTTTCTCTCTCCCTGTCTCTCTCTCTCTCTTTCTCTCTCTCTCTCCATATATCTGTCTCTGTGTCTATCTCTGTCTCTCTGTCTTTCTGTCTCTCTCTGTGTCTCTGTCTGTCTGTCTCTCTCTCTCTCTCTTTCTCTCTCTTCTTTTCCTCTCTCTCTTCTGTTTTTCTAGATGTGTCTTTATTTTCTCCTTTTTTTATTCATGAATCACAGAGTTCCATACAGAGGTATGTTGATAAGTGTTTAACAATCAGCTTTACAAAATTCACAACAAAACTTTTAAGTTTAGTTTGAATTATTAACATCTTTATCACTTTCTTAAGTCTAGACAATCAATTTTTTAAAAAATCAAGTCCTGATTTGTAGCATTTGACAATTTTTGCGGTATGCTGAAATTTTAACAATCAGGCTCTCAAAAGCTAGTACAAACTTGTTTTTAGTATACCCCTGTTTCCATCAGATAAAAGATGTCAGCCCCTCAAAATTATTTTGTATAATGTTTGGGTTTTGGAGAGGCTGTGAGAGCATAGAGAATTATTTTAGAGCCAGGAAGTCTTGAGTTCTAGGCCTGCATTTGATACATATTAAGTATATGACACATACTGGACAAGTCACATTTCAGTGGTTGAGGCAGCTCTCCAAGATTCTAAGTTTCAGAGAAGATGCAATGGTAGAGTGAGTTTTTTCATTTTACTAATTAAATACAATCTTCATCCCTATCCCTTATATGTTCTATTTATTTATAAGGACACTTGAAGAAAGTAAGCTTTTTGCAGGAAGGAATTGTTTTGTTTTTTTCTTTCATAACTCCATTGTCTAGGATGGTAACAGTTACATAGTAGATGCTAAACTTGTTACATTGATCTTAAGTGTTGTTGAGTTCCTCAGATGACCTGGAATTTCAAGACTAGAGGGGAGAACTATTCAGATCATGTCTTCCCCTTGCTCAATAAACTCTAGTGACTTCCTATTCATTAACTTTAAGTTAATACTTTTAGTATTTAAAGTTCCTTATAACCTTTTAACTCCATCCTACCTTTTTGCTTTATTACTTATTACTGTCTTATCCATACACATATATTTCACATAGTTCATATGTTTACTCTACATATAGTTATTGCATTAAAAAATAAAACATCTTAGTTTTATTATAAAATAATTTTTACCTCAGACCCACTAGAAAGAGTATCGGGATCCCTAGGGGACCATAGCCCACACTTTGAGAATTGATAATCTAGACTGTTGGTAGTTGCTGCTGCTTTTTTTTTTTTTGTACCACAGATAATAAAATGTAATAATAATAACTCATGTTTATATAGTTTTTTAAGGGTTTGCAAAAAGCTTTAAAGGTATTATACAATTTAATACTCACACCCCTTTGAGGTAGGTGTATCATCATCCTCATTTTATAGGTTACATTTATAGTCTCATAGTCACAAGGGTAGGGAGAGGAAGGGAATAAACATTTGTTAGGTGCCTACTTTGTGCCAGCACTATCCTAAGTGCTTTACAAGTATTATCTCATTTGATTCTCTTAACAATCTTTGGATGTGGGTGCTATTACGTCCTTTTTACATTTGAAGAAACTGAGGCAAATGGTTTTATTTGGGTTGCCCAGCATCACATACCTAGGTGAACTCAGTTATTTCTAACTTCTTGATTGTAATAATACCTAATTTCATGAACTGAATCTGACTCTTAGTAGGTCTGATTCTAGGCAAGTCATTTGAACTTTCAAACTTCTCTTTCTTCCTCTGGAAAGTGAGAAGACTATTTGTACAATTTGTCATATAGCACTATTTTTGAGAAAAGTGCTGGTGTGCACCTTAAAGAATTATAGAAACATGAACTATTATTTTATTTTTTTTAATTTATTTATTTTAATACTCATTGCTTTATGAATCATGGGAGAAAAAATCAGAACAAAAAGTAAAAACTGTGGAAGGAAAAAAACACAAAAAAGAAGTGAACATAGCACATGTTGATTTACATTCAGTCTTCTTAGTTTTGTTTTGTTTTTTTTTCTGGATGCAGATGGCATTTTCTATCCAAAGTCGATTGGGATTGCTTTAAATCACTGAACAACTGAGAAGAACCAAGTCTTTCATAGTTGATCATTATACATTCTTGCTGTTATTGTGAACAATGTGTTCCTGTTTCTGTTTGTTTTGCTTAGTATCAGTTCATGTAAATCTTTCCAGGCCTTTCTAAAATCAGCTTGTTCATTATTTTTTATAGAACAATAATATTTCGTTATTTTCATATACCACAACTTATTTGGCCATTTCCCAATTAATGGACATTTACTCATTTTCCAATTCTTTGCTACCAAAAAAGAGCTGCTACAAACATTTTTGCACGTGTGGATCCTTTTCCCTTCTTTATGATTTCCCTGGGATACAGACCCAGTAGTGGCACAGAGCAATTATTTTTAATCAATCAACATTTATTAAGCACCTACTATATGCCAGGTGAATAGCTAGGTGGCACAATAGATACAACACTGGGCTTGGAACTAGGAAGACTCTTTCATGAGTTCTAATTCAGACTCCAAAAATACATTTACTAACTGTGTGACTCTGAGCAAGTCCCTTAACTTCATTTGCCTCAGTTTCTTCATCTGTAAAATAAACTGGAGAAGAAAATGACAAACCAATATCTTTGCCAAGAAAAGCCCAAAACAGAGAGTACAGGAGTTTGCTGAGGTAGACTCAACCTCCTGCAGCCCACTCAAGTTGAGATTGTGCTGTACAGCCTCCATGTAATGCTGTAGTATGGGAAAGAGGGTTCCCTGGGAGGGAACGCTAAAGTGAGTCTGCTCTCTGGAAGCCAGTCATAGATAGAGACACTTAATGGATAAGTAGAATAGCGAGAGGCTATAGCCAAGTTCATTTGTGCCTCTCAAAACTTTTTATAGCATTCCTATCCCCCAGTCTGTCTTTAACAAACATGAATAATTATACAATAGAGAAATATCAGCGTTCTATTGTTTCATTTGAAGAGGGAACCCACAAGCCTTTATACTTTCTATTCTTTTGTTAGCATACATTATATAATTTGACAGATACTATAAATGGCCTCTTTTAATAGAACGTGCTAACATTTGGGAGTTTGGGTTATAATTTGCATTAGAATTTCATCCAAATGAGGAATTCCCAATAGCAGCGAGAATTTTAACCTCGAAGCTTTGATTTCCCCATCCAGAGTGCTTTCTATGACTCCTACCTCCAGAATTGACTTTTCCCATATCTGTGTTTTCAGTAGGATTGCTCCCTCTATTGATATTTCTTTCATAAGAAGAATGACCTGGCCATAATAAACTCTCCTTTCCCCCCCTGCTCATAGGATGGTGGAACATTGCCTGCACATGTTTGACAGAATGGTGATCTATTTCTTTATAGCAGCATCGTACGCCCCCTGGTGAGTAGCGTGGGGGGCTGCAGCCTGGGTCTACAAGAAAGGCTTTTTATCTCAGGATTTTTCAAAATTAAATTAATTTGAAAATAAATTTGGTGATTTATGAAATAAATAATTATGTTCCAAGATTCCATAGTGGGTGTGTATATACATATACATATACATATATATATATGTATATATATATATGTACAACCTATATACAAATGCACACATGCAAACAAAAATATACACTTATTTATATATATATGTATTTATATATATACACACACATGCACATATATAGAAGTGTGTGTGTGTGTGTGTGTGTGTGTGTTGCCCTTTCCATTTAGTAACTTTAATTTGGGCTTTTGGGAGGAAAACAATGGGAAACAGGGTAGCAAAAATCTATATTTGCAAAGAAAGGGTGCGGGGAGGTTGCTGACTAATATTGTTATTTTGTCCTTTGTTCTCAAAGAGGACTATGACACCTGGGAGGTGATACCAATTGGATTGAAGTGACCTCCCTTTCCCCCCTAGAGCCATCTGGGTCCAGTGGCCAGATGCAGATCAGGATGACTGGAGATGGCCCCGGAAGCAGTGGGAGACTTTGGCTTTTTTAAACTAAGGTTTTTAATAAGTCTCAGTTTGACTGAGGCAACCCTCCCATTCAGTGATTAAGAATGGTCCCTTTTCCCTATTATAAAAATTTTAGTGGGAGGGGAAGACCTTGGAGTTTCTGGCCAAAATAAAAACAATTGCGATTTACATCCTACCTTTACCTTTGAAAGGTCTTCTCTCCACTTTTGCAGATATAGATACATTCAGTCCTCAAACTGCAGGGGCACATGGCATTTCTCTTGAATGATGAACTAGAAAAGCTAATTGGCATGGTCATAAAATTAATATATACATTTTTTTCTGATTCCTGCCACTTTCTTTTTCAAATGTATTACACATTTAGATATAAAATAGGCTTCCCTTTAAAAGTGAGTCAGAAGATCAGGAAGAAATATAAGAAAAGAGGTCATCTTAGTAGTAACTAGAAAGTGGTCTGGAAGTCAGAATGAATAGGTTTCATACAGCCTAGCACATACTGGTAAATCACACTGAGTGAGATCTTTAACCTCTCATGCAAGAACAGACTATATAGAGAATGTGCAGCAGTCCTGCATTACTAAAAGTTTCCTCACCTCCCTATATTTATAAAATCATAGGTCCATTTTTTTTCACTATAATAAGCAGAAGAAAAAAGATAAGTCATTCATTCAATCAATAAACATTTACTTACTATGTGTTAAGCATTGTATTAAGCACTAGAGATAATTACAATTAAAAAAAAAAAACAGCCTCTGCTCTTAAAGAGTTTATATCTTACTTCTTTTCAGAGGTATGGGGATTATAGATTTTTTTGCATGTTGGTAAATTTCAATGAATTTTTTTTTTTATCTTTTAAATTTTTGTTATAAGGAATGGCTCTCTAGCAGGGAAAGAAGGAACAATACATTGAGAAATATAGGTGATTTAAAAACAAAAAAATGTAAAAATATTTAAAAAGGAATAATTAAGATAGGAAGTTACTAGAGGACAATCTTGGGTGAACTGTTTACCTGCCTCTTTTTCCCTTTCATGGGACCCTTCCCAACTATAGGTCATGAATGTCTCCTGAATCTTTCTCTGTCAGTCATCCCCTTAACTGAAGAATGCTTCATAATGCTTGCCATGAACACCATTTGTGTTACTTGATCTAGGCAAAAGAATTCCTAGTTATGACTTTAAGGACATGAGGAAAATAATGAAGTGTTTCCTAATACTAAGGCTTTTTAATTTCAGGTTTTTCCCCTCTAGTTGAATATATGCATTTTAGGGACAGAGACTGTTTTTTTTTTCCTTCTCTTCTCTGTCATTAGGAGGGAGCCAAGTCTCTATGAATGCAAGAAAATGGAAGGAATAAGAAAGGAAAAGGTTTAAAGATAAGTTAGTTTGTTGCCTATAAAACAGGCATGAAACAGGTTGAGTTAAGAGGATGAGAAAAAGAGAGCAGTCAGTGAGGATAGGATGGAGAATGGGATTTGAACAATAACAAAAGGGAGCTTAAACTCACTCAGATGGAGTAAGCATGCCAGTATAATTATGTTAATCATTGAGGAATGAATGCAAGTAGGTTATCATTGACCATGGGATTTAGCCTTGGGTGGAATTGACCCAGGATGTCAAGCAGCTATAGGTGACTGGAACTGGGTGGGGGGAATATGGAGCATGCCAGGACAGGCAACTCTTATGGAACTGTAGGGGGTCAGAGAGTGTGTTTGAATACCCAGCACAATACCAAGTACATAGGAGGCACTTAAGAAGTATAAATTGATTGAATGAATGAGAAGACATTTATTAAATTATTACTATGTGCCAAGCAAGTATTGTGCTAGCTGGCTATGCCCTTTAACTCTATTCTGGACTTAGATATTTGGTGAGCCTGGCCATAGATATAAGAGACACATCATGGAAAAATATGATCATCCTTCTTGGAGTAGTACTCAAAGGATCAGTATGTCCCCTCCCCAAATGCCCTAGTTTTTCAAAATCCTTCATTCCAGACTTGCCACCCATGTATTAATTTAAATAATGGAATTATCACTTAGGAACATATAAAGGTAAAAATATTTCTCACATAGCTCCTTCAAATAAAGAATTCATTTCTGAGTACAAAATCTCTGTTGTGAAAGTAGAAATCACATTGCTCATCTCCAGCTTTTCTTGTCTCTTAGGCTTAATCTCCGAGAGCTTGGTCCGTGGGCCTCCCACATGCGCTGGATTGTCTGGATCATGGCTTCTGTTGGGACCATCTATGTGTTCTTCTTCCATGAACGGTGAGCTTTGGCTGTGGAAATGTGGGTGGGATTCATTTGCCTGCAACAAGGTAAAAACTCCCTTCTCTACCTCTGGGATCCTTGTCTGAACAGGAGATACAGGGAATAATACTGCCTTCTTGCTGACAAGGTGGGATCCATATCTCCAAGGTAGCATATGTTATTAGCATGAGGTAACCATGTAACAGATACCAGAGACCCATCTGGTGCTTAGGATCACAGGGAGACTTTCATTCACAGTCTATGCATAGCTAATTTATGATGTCTGTGTATAAATGAAAGAAAGAAGGGGAAAGAAGGAAAGAAAGGAAGAAAGAGGTAGGAAGAAAGGAAGGAGGAAAGCAAGAAGGAAAGAAAAAGGCTACTTTGGTTTAGAAAATTACTAGGATTGTAAATGGGGCCATGGGTAGAGGGAGAGAGAGACTATCAATCCCTAGCAGGAACAATTCAGAGCTGATTTGATTATGGATCATGAATAGAAGAAGGAAAGGGGTGCTTTCTTCCATTCACATGAAATATAGCTGAGACCTGCCAGCAATAGTGAATGAGGTCAGCCAGTTGTCATTCATCAGGACAGAAGGGGATGGGGCAAAGAAGTTTCAGAGATGAAAGGGCTAACTTCTCTGTAATTTCAAGAGTACTTTGTATTCTACTGAGCAATTTACAACTGATGTGATTCTTTGTTATTCTTTTCATTTACTCTTTGAGGTTTTTCCTTTTTTTCACTTTTCTTTTCCTCCTGAAATGTTAGATAATCTATCTAAAGGCATAGCCCCTGATTTACCTCCTAATCTGTGCCTTTTTTGTTGTTCCTCGTTCTCAAAGAGAAGCAATGATATGAGGGACTTGGATTTAAACCAGCCAGAGCCACACAGAGTTATCAGCCTATCTCTCTTCCAGAATCATCAGAGTCTAGTGGCAAGAAGGAAGTCTAGACAACTTCCAACTTTGGTGTCTATAATAATGATGATGATGATGATAGGCAGGCAGGGGGTGAAATGAATAGAGTGCCAGGTTAGACTCAGGAAGACCTGAGTTAAAATCTAGCCTCAGACACTTACTAGCTGTCTGATCTTGGGCAAATCACTTAATCCTGTTTGCTTCAGTTCCTCATCTGTTAAAAATAGAAAAGGAATTAGGAAACTCTTCTGGTATTTTTGACAAGAAAACCGCAAGTTGGTTTTCTAACTAAATAACTAACAACTATATAACTAAATATACAGTTACTAAGAACTAAATAACAACAACAATAAAAATAAGCAATTTATGGAACTCTTTAGATTTTATTAAGTGCTTTCCTCACAGTAATACCTATGAGGGAGCAACACTCCATTTTAGAACCCAGATTTTCTGACTTCAATTCCAGTATTCTTTCAGTTCTTTCAGTAGCCTACTACCTTTCACATACCTTCTGTTATAACTATATTTGTAGTTTGTTGTGGTTTTGGTTTTGGTTTTGAAGTCATAGGAGTGGTCAGTTATTCCCAGTGAGGAATTAAGATCAGTACCTGGACTATAATTTATTTTTATAGTCTGGGGCACTGAGAATTCAAATGACTTATCTAGGGTCACACAGCTATATATTTCATAGGCATATGAATGTGGACTTGAATTCAGGTCTTACTGACTCTGAGGCAAGCTCTCTATCCATTAAGACATTCTGCCTCTCTATAGGTACACATACAAATGGAAATATGCCCGTCAATTAATCAACTTATTTTAAATGATTGATTAATCATTTGTTAAGTACATCCTATGAGCTATATACTATGCTAGGCACTTTTTATTAAGTGAACCATTGTTTCAGGGGGCTTAATTTCTAAGAAGATATATAAGGGGTGTGTGTGTGTGTGTGTGTGTGTGTGTGTGTGTGTGTGTGTGCATACGCATCCAAGGTCATCTCCAATCATCCTGATCTATATCTTGCCACTGAACCTAGAAGGTTACAGAGGAGAAAATGAGGTTGGTGACTTTGTATAGCCCTGCCTCATTTAAATCCAGTTCACTTGTTTGTCATGCAATAATCTCCTTGTTATCATGTATATGTGCATGTTATACACATGCATGAATTCACACACATACATGTGTAAGGTATTTATACAAAACAAAAATAAATTCAATGATCCTTAGGAGGAAAGGCAGTAGCAGCTGGAAAGAACAGAAAAGATCTTATTTGGAAAGTGGAATTTTAGTTGAATCTTGAAAGAAACCAGTGATTCCAATAGGCAGAGGTAGAAAGGGAAAGCCTACAAGGTATGGTGGACCACCTGTGCAAAGTCAATTAGATGAGAGATAAGTGTTATATGTGTGAAACAGCAAGAATGCATTTACACAACATATGTAGCAGATGACTATATCCTATATAAACACAGCGGAGTAATATAAAAATAAGCTTAGAAACATTTGATGGGGTCAGGTTCCAGTGAGCTATAAATATCAAATGGAAGAGTTTTATATGTAATTCTAGAACTTACAGGGAGTCGCTGGGGTTCACTAAGTAGTAGGGGACATGGTAAGACTGATACTTAAGAAAAATCACTTAGGTTGCTGTGTGAAGGATGACTAGAATGGAGAGAGATTTAAGGATAAGTGAACATTTAGTAGGCTATTGAAATAGTTCAAGTGAGAGGTGATGATGGTCTCAATTAGGTTAATTTTGGTTTGAGTGGAGAAAAGGGAGAGAGATTTGTTCTAGAAAAAAGAAATGAAAAGATTTAGCAACTAATTGGATGGATTGGGCAAGGCAGAATCAGTTAAGAAGTTAAGAATGACACCCACATTTCAAACCTAATTAAATGGAAAGATAGTGTTGGCTTGACTATAGGAATTCCAAAAAAGGTGGGTTTTGAGAGAATGGCAATGAATTCTGTTTTGAACATCAGCTCAAGAAATTTGTAGAATATCTAGTTTGAATCTCAATAGATCATTGGTAATGCCCAAGAGAGACTGAAGCTAAATCTATGGATATGTAAGCCATTTACATAGACCTGGTAATTGAGTGGATCGGAGCTGATGAAATCACCAAGAGATAATGGAGAGAGAGAAAAAGATGAAAACTCATTCTGCAGGATAATTCCATTATATTAGGCATTTTCAGTATGCATTAGATGTCTTGACTTTTAATCTATATGAATTTGGTTGATACTATTTCAGGATGAAACCTCCGCCATAGAAGATGATACAGAAAGAGACTGAGAAGTGATCAGATAAGTAGATGGGGAACCAAAAGAGAACAGAATCATAAAAACCCAGAGAGCCAAGAATTTTCATAAGGAGAGTTGTCAACCATATGAAGTGCTGCATAGAAGTTAAGAAGGATGAGAATAAGAGTTAGCATTGATGTAGCCTTTAAAGCTTGTAAAATGCTTTATATATGTTAACTCATTTGATCCTCATAATAATCCTGTGGGAAGTATGATTATCCCCAACTCTACAAATGAGGAAATTGAGGCACAGAGAGTTCAAATGACTTGGTCAGTCACAGTTAGTGTCTGAGGCAAAATTCAGACTCAGATTTTCCTGACTCCAAATTCTATGCTCTATCAATTGGGCCCATACTTTCCACTTTTATGAAAAAGTCATTTGATTTGGTAATGAAGAGATTATTGGTCATTATGGAGAGAGTGTAATGCCAGAGAAACTGAGCAAGATAGAGATTAGAGAACAATTTAATAATTTATTTAATGGAGAGATTTACTGGGACCAATGGATCCATGGTTTGGTCCCAGGGCTGAATGAGACTATCGTCTCAAAGAATTCAGCAGCGTATGTCAGATAGAAGATTCTTTTATAGGGTAACAAGAACAATGCCATAATGGGGGAGGTACCTGGATGGGGACCTAATGGGGGAAGGCACCTAGGATGACATAATGAGAGGTACTGGAGAGGTTACTGATGTGCTAATGATGTCTAAAATGAATAAAGACCTTTATCCCATCAGACTTTAAGAGGGAATGATTATAGCCTAAGGCCTAAGATACAAGACCTTTATCCTAACATTAAAAGGGAATGGTTATGACCTGAAGCAGAGTAACTGAATAGGACAATTAGGGAAACTGGATCAGGACATTAAGAGAACTGTGGCACAACAAGAGCAACTTCAATTGATTGAAGTCAGATTGCAAAGGTTTCAGAAACAAGAGAAGAAAAAGTGGAGGCAATGGGTATGGACAGTGTTATCAAGAAGTTTGGCTGAGAAAGAGAGGAGAGATGTAGGGTGATAGTTATTAGAAATAGTGAAATGTTTTCTTGTTTTAAATGGAGGAATAGTACAGAAGAGATTAAAGATTGAAGATTGAAGAGGAGATAATATTGTTGGAGAAAACAGGAGGGGGTAGGGGAAGAATCAAGATGCTTAAAGAAAAGCCTTATCAAGAATAGTTTCTCTATTAGAGACTGCTTGTTATTTGAGTGATGCCTGTTACATTCAAGTAAATTGGATTTAAGTGAGGGAGGGCTGGTCAAGGTCACCTGCCTCATTTTCCCTCCAAAACCATCAGAGGACCTGATATAGATCAGGACAACTGCAGGTGGCCCTAGATGAAGCGGGAGATCCTGGCCTTTGTAAACTAAGGTCTTCAATAGGTCTCAGTTTGATGAGGCTGCTTCCATTCAGTGATTAAGGCTAGGGTAGCAATTGAGGCAAAGAATCTCCTCTCACCTACTCCAAAAAAATCTAATAAAGACGGTAATTGGAAATGATGTCATAGATTTGTGAGACGAGGAAGAAAAGAGAGACCTCACAGTTAATAGCCTAAACTCTCTAGTAGATTCTGAGTGAGGTATTCAGGTAAGAGATTAGGGAAAGGAGGAAGTGTACAAGGCTCATGAAGGGAAAAAAAGTTAAGAAGAGTAGCTGGGCTGAGTGGGATAAAAATTCAATTAAGGAAGAGTAAAATGATTTCTTTGTTGCAATGAGAACCTAGGTTGAGATTAAATAACATAAATTTGTAGTGGACCTAGTCAGCAGGACCGCATGATTTTTTCCAGTTCCATTCCTCATTGTTATGAATAGGAACAGAGGAGAAGGAGGATTGTGGGAGTAATCCAGGTTTAGGATTTGGTAAAGTAATAGCTAGTTTCTTTGTGTCAGCCACATAGTAGAAGTCCTTTAGAATTCTAGTATTAACAGAAGGAGCGAGGGGCACTGGACAAACTCTCATTTCACAGGATGATTCCATTACATCAGACATTTTTCATCATGGATTAAGTGTTTTGACTTTTAATCTCTGAATCTGATTCATGCCATGTCAGTAAGATTTTAGGCTGTAGTTTGGGGGGGGGGGCGGAAATAGCAAATAGGAGGAAACTCTTGAGAGCTTACATATGGAAATGAAGAGAAACTCTGATAGGTAGGACCTTTAAATTCAATAAATGGGTTGAACTAAAAAAAACACATGATTTAGAGAAGGAGCCTGGGTTTTAAGTCAGAGGGACCTGATTCAAATAAATTCCAGTTTTGCTATTTATGATCTATGTGACACTAGGCATTTAATTTTTCTGGACTCTTATCTGTATGTATGTGTGTGTGTGTGTGTGTGTGTGTGTGTGTGTGGTGTGTGTACACACACATATATACATATACATATGTGTGTGTGTGTATATATATATATATATATATATATACTGGTTTGCTTATCTGTTAAATATTTGAGAGCTGGGCTAGATAACTTTGTAACTAAAGCTATGATTCTACAAGAAGGTGTGACAGAATATAATGGGGGTGCCCTTCTATTACTCAACTTTTAAGAAAAGGGCTTCAATAGAAGTTCTGCACAAGGGGATGATTAAATTTTTTTAAGGTAAATGATTAGATTTTTCCCCTTATGCTGACCAACCAGCCCTCCAGAAAACAGTAGAGCAAAGAGACAAAGGACACAACCAGATCTCTGGAGAAGACTGGATATACAGAGTCCATCCAGACTTTGGGTTCATGGTTTCCAGGTTCAACAGGAAGATGATGGGGATTGATGAACAAAGCAAGAGGTATCCTCCTAACCTGACCCCCAAGTTTTTCTTGGTCATTCTAGATTCAGGACAACTAGACTATCCCACATAGAAATATTATAGGAAGGTTGATTAGGTGGTTTTGTTTTTTGTTTTTTGTTTGTTTGTTTGTTTTTACCCATAAGAGAATGGTTTTACTTAATTGATTTCCTACTTTTGATGTCTCAAAAAGTTGGAGCACCAATTAATAAGGTTCATATAGGATGGAATTTTCTAGCAAGAAACTTCTAGATATTAGGGAAGAGGGCCCCAGAGAAGAGGCAGGCATCAGAATAAGAAAGAATAAGAGGACTTCTCTAGGAAATAAAACAGCCTTTTAGATTAAAAAAACTATTTTTGAAAAAACAGATCTTCTCCCCACTTCCCCCAAAGTTGTCACAATTACATTATTTTAATTCTAGGCTCTTAGGGTGGAAAAAAAAAAGAAAGAAAAAACATGAAGGAAAGAAAAAAGAAAAAGAAAAAAGTTTCCCTCTTTTGGGTTAATATACAATGAATTGACTTCTAATAACACTTTTAAAGAGGCCTTCTTGCTCTTTTGCATCATAGATTTGGTTGGCACTTATGGACCTTTTCCTTTTAAATGCATAAACTGAAATACACAGAATTACAAAAGAAAGTAATTTAATTGAAACCTATTTGTTCAAATATGTTTTTTTTAAACTGTATGGACAACCGGGTTAAAAACTCTTCATGGTTTTAAAACATATCTTTGACATTCAGCACTAGAATGAACCTGAACAAGCCAATAAATTTCCCTGAGCCTCAGTTTCTCCATCTATAAAATGAAGTGGTTGAACTAGATGGACTCTAAGTTCTCTTTCAGCTTTAAATATGTGGTTCTACAATCCTATTTAACATTTGTCAAGTTCCCAACTTACTTTGTTAAAAAAAATTAATTAAGAAGGCAGAAACTTGTGGACAATACATAGACATTTACTGAGCAAATCATCATTAACAAACACCAATAAACTTAATTGGCCCAGCCAATCCAGAATGCAACCCTGCCAGTGATTGAGAAGTTAGAAATTCTGCTAAGGAGATAAGGATGGAAGAGTTGGGTTTTCAGTTTTTAGTTCCTTTCATCCAGGATACCACCACCAGATATTAGGAAATTATGAATTGAATATTAAAAATCAACCCTAAGTCCAAGGTTTCTTGTTCTTTCATACCAGATACAAACTTGTGGAACTTCTCTGCTATGTTGTGATGGGTTTTTTCCCAGCCCTAGTCATCCTCTCTATGGTAAGTAACTCCTGCCTAAAGAAGAACCTCATGCACACTGATCTGGAACTCATTAAAACCATTCAAAAGGGGGCAACAAGAATATAGATATTTATTGCTGATCAAGATTAAATGATCAAAACATTCAAGTTAATCTCCATTTTCCCTTAGTTTCAATTCATGGTTTGGCATCATGGATTGTGTAGACAGAATCAAAGTGAACATAATCTAATTTGAGAAACTATACCAAAGGAGGAAATAGTATCTCTCCTGCTCTTAGCTGGTTTTGAATGCAGGCTTCCGAATCCTTAATCCAGAAATTGATCTGCTTCCTACAGCTAAAACAATACATACCCATCTAGGAATTTCCTATAAAGTAGAAGCTTTCTAGGTGTTAGAGGGACATCTTATGTGGAAGGAGGGAGAGGGATCATCACTGAGCATACTTATAGTTCACAAGTGAACTGCATATACCCACTGTCAGTCCCCCCAATAGGTCAAATGAGTTACTACAAGGATACTATTATGTATTTTGTGGGCACCACCCCTTTATATTGGTGTTCTTTTTCTTCCCCCCATTCCTATTTCTCTTCCCCCCATTCCTTTTTCTCTTAAAAGAGTTAATACTTTTCTCTCCCTCCATTTTCTTTTTTGTCAAAATATCTAATTGCTTTATTTATCTTATTTTTGTTTTTTTTCTTCAATAGTATTTTATTTTTCCAGATACATGTAAAGATAGTTTTCAACATTCATTTTTGTAAGACGTTGTATTCCAATTTTTTCTTCTTCCTTCCCTTAACAGTAGTTCCTTCCTCTCCAAGACAGTAAACAATCAGATATAGGTTAAATATTTGCAGTCCTTTTAAATATATTTCCATATTTGTCATGTTGTATGAGAAAAATCAGCCCAAAAGGGAAAAAAAAATCACAAGAAAGAAAAACAAACAAACAAAAAAAGGTGGAAATACTATGCTTTGATCCACATTTGGTTTCCATATTGTTCTCTCTGGATGCAGTTGTAGTTTCCATTCCCAAGTCTATTGGAATTGTCTTAGATCAATGTATTGCTGAGAAGAACTAAATCTATTATAGCTGATCATCACCTAATGATTCTATTACTTTGTACATGTTCTCCTGGTTCTGCCCAGTTCTCTCAGCATCAGTTCAGTTTTTTCTAGGCCTCTCTGAAATCATCCTACTGATCATTTCTTATAGAACAACAATATTCCATTACATTCATATACCCTAACTTATTCAACCATTCCCCAACTGATGGACTCAATTTCCAGTTCCTTGCCACCACAAAAAGGGCTGCTACAAACATTTTTTACATGTGAATTCATTTTCCTCCTTTGTGATTTCTTTGTCTCCCTCAATTTTCAACCAATGAATTGATCAACAAGTATATCTTAAGCATTTAATATGTATCAGGCATTATGCAAATTGTTACAGGAGCCACCAACTAGTGGCTGCTGGGGATCTAATTCTGACCAGAAGAATAGATCCCTTCATGTGAGAGGAAGATAATGATACAAGGAGACTTTGAGAGGCAGTTGTATTCTCTGACCTCTCTCCTCTTCCCTCTTGCCTCTAATATATTTCATTCCCAATTCACAAGCAACATCTGCATCAATAAAGGCTGATTTTCAATTCCTTTAAGTGTGTTATAATTCACAGCTGTGAGGGCTTTTGGAGAATCGACCCACCCCTTCGCACTTAAGCTTGTTCCTCAACAGTTTTTTTGTTTTATGGGAACATGATTGTTTTTTCCCCAACAGCATGGTCAGTAAGTTTGTCCAATATTGTGAAGTGACTGTTATCTGAGTCCATATGCTTTTTCTGTCCTGGATGGTTGCAGGGTGAGATGCTATAGTAGATGTTGAATCTTGTGAGATATCATGGAGGGAAACTTTCTGACAAATGGATAAGTAGGATTGGAGTCAGAGTAGGCATTTTTCATAAATCCCTCATCAGTTCTCTGGCTCGGCCCTTTGATGTGTTGGCCCATTTTAATTACCCCAACTGAAAAAGTCTTACTGGGTCTCTTCTCCCTTTCCTTTCCCACGGGTTACCATAAGAACTCTTCTGGGAAGATCCTACTCATGAATAGCTCTTGAGCCCTACTGCTTCTTTATTTCTTCTGCCCCACGTTGGGCGCCATTTCTTATGGGAGCCACCTGCTAATGATTGCTGGGCATCTATTTCTGTAAGTGGCTTCTTTTAGATGTGTGGAAGTGCTTTACAAACTTCTTAAAGTCTATAGAAATATGAGTTACTGATATTGTAGCTATGTGTTTGTTTCCACTTAAATTCTCCTTTTAGAGGCAGCTAGGTGGTAGTATACTAAGCCTAACCTGGGCTTAGATACTTACTAACTCTGTGACTATGTGCAAGTCAATTAACCTATTTGCCCAGTTTCTTCAGTTGTAAAATGAGGATAAAAATGGCACCTACCTCACAAGATTATGACAATCAAATGAGATATTTGTAAAAAATGCTAGCATAGAGTCTAGCAAATAGAAGACACCATATACATACTTATTCCACTTCACCCTTCCCTTTCTTTAAAAAAAAATGGAAGAAGTGCTATTAGGCAAATAGGCAAATTAGATAAAAAAGATAAAAGGATCAACTGGAATTTTTCAAGTAGTTTGGACCTACAACAGTTTTCTTTCAAAGTCTGTCTATTTCTCTCAGTCTTTCTGTGGCTTTCTCACACTGTGTGTGTGTATATGTATGTGTGTGTGTATATGTATGTGTGTATGTATACATGCATCTGTCTCTCTGAGTTGCCTCCTCCCCTCAGCTGAATTCCATCTTGTTTCCTTGCCCATTCTACTATGCTACTGACCTTTTCCTTCTCCTCCCCTTGTCCTTGCTGACAGCCCAACACTGATGGAATCTTGGAACTCATGACCGGAGGTGTCTTTTACTGCTTTGGGATGGTGTTCTTCAAGAGTGACGGTCGGATTCCCTTTGCCCATGCCATCTGGCATCTGTTTGTGGCATTTGGAGCTGGCACCCACTACTATGCCATCTGGAGGTACCTCTACCAGCCCAACACACTGGAATCTAAAGTGTCCAAATGAGACATCAAAGAATCTCGCGACACGCCTAGTGCCCTTGGAACAGTGCATTAGAGAAGATGTTACTGGGATGAGGTCCTGCTCAGAGGTTCCAGGCCTGTCTTTTGCTTCACTACTGATTTTTTTTTTTTGATGGGTCCTGGGGCATGTCTAATGGTTGCCAGAAATCTTTAGGGTGTCTGGTATAGGAAAAAAAAAAAAAGGCACTAGGAGCTTTATTGGAGGGCAAAAAATTAACCAGATACTTTGTTTATGTTTTAGACAAGTGTTCCATAACAAAAATCAACATTAATGTCTTCAGAAAAGGGAACTTATCCCTTTCTGTAAACAAAAGGGCCTGATAGGCAAAGACTTTGTTCACAGAGTCCTGAAAACCCTTAAAGTGACCATTATACTCCTCTAAGGTAAAAATCAGCCTCTGTGTGTGCCAGATCTATCAGAGCCCAACTTTTTTGTAACCTGGAAGCTTAAACTGCCCAACTACAGAATCAATTAGTGTCTAAGTAATTTTGGGGATGGGAAGGTGACCCTCTCTGGAAACAGGCAATACCTAATCTAAGACCATCCAAGAGTGGACACTTTTTTCCTTTTAGGAAAGTGAATACATTCTTTTTTTGCTCCCTCCTTTACTAAAGTCCTTTTCAGACCCTTGGGTATATATTGATATGGCTCTTCCTACCTTGACATTTTAGTTGTATTGAAAAGGAGCTGGAGGGAAAATATATGATAAAGCCATGGTTGTTTTAATCTTTAGATTGAATCTGCAGGTGGGTCACATGATTCCAGCAACAATAATAACAACAAAAATCAAGACACTTTGTGCTATTGGGAGATGGCCTGGAGAGAAGGGTCCTAAACATATCCCCAGAAACATAGAATTAGAAGGGCAATTTGGGACAAGGGAATAGCTTTGTTTAAAACTATTTGCCATTTCTGAACCCCAAATGACCCAAGAGCAAGTAGTGAGTGATGCTCTTAAGGAATGGAGCAGGAGACAGATACTGGAAGGAATTTATAATATTCAGATTTTTAATTTTTTTTCTTGTTCCCAAGTGGCAAAATCTGATATTATCTAAAACCATTTCTTTTAAGAAATTGGGATTCTTCCTTCTTCTCTTTTCCATCCCCAAGATGGCCTCAGAGGAAAACCCCATCAGTGAATGTAAACATGAATTCTGACAGAACTTCTAGGCCAAAATCTCTGAAATCCAAAGACCATCCAGACTGAAAAAGCTTCCAGACACCAACTGGTATTGTCTCATTCGATGGGCTGGGGGTTCTGTATGGATGTAATACCTCTCTTGACCATTAGACAGAGGCATGCTGGCATAGATAGGGTGCTGGACTTGACGCCAGGAAGACTGAGATTTAAAACCAGTCTCTGATAATTAACTGGCTGTGTCACCCTAGGCAGGTCATTTAACCTTCATGTGCCTAAAGCAACTCTATAGGGCTACTCTCCCAAGTAACTGATAGGTTGTGATGTCTGTTGGTGGAGGTCCCACACTGACCATCACAGCCTCTCCTGCTTACTTCAAGGCTTCTAGTAGAAAAAGGAAGTAGCAGGAAGTGTGGAACCAATCATTGGAAGACCTGATTCTAAAACACCTTATTCCCTACAGAATCACAATCAACATAGCCTTATACAGTACTTAATTAAACTTGAATACATTCCAGGACTTTCTGAGGGCTTCAGGCTTTGGAATCCCTTTTGTCTAAGTCAGTATTAAATACCTTTGACACATTCCATAGAAATGTGATCCTAGAACCAAGATGATGCACTTTGTTCAGGAATTTGGGGACTTTTGGAAGTCTATTCAATTGAGTATTAAAATGGCAGACTTTAGCATAGTTATTTCTTCAGGTTGGATTAGAATGTTGGAGTAGATAGCTCAATTTAGAGGTGGTAAAAGTACCCACTGAGCAGATTCTAGGCTGGGATGAGAGGTGGGGGAGACTTCATTTGTCCTGGGAGGATTTGTACTTTGCTAAAGATAACTCCATGTTGTAAATATGGGCCTGATATCCATTCTAGTAAGATTCTATTTTACTTTAGGACATGCCCTAAGTTTCCTCATTTGTAAAAAACAAAAAAACAAAAAACAAGAGCATTGGACTAAATGATCTCCAAGTTTCCTTCTATCTCTAAATCATGGACTCAAAAGTTCTACGTGGACATAATACCTCATTTGGCCACCAGGACAGAGGCATCCTGGTATAAATAGAGTGTTGGACTTGGTGCCAGGAAGATTGAGATTTGAAACCAGCTTAAACCATATGAGTATGATTATTCTATATGAGGGAATTTCATCTGTACTCAGACCAGGACAATCCTGTTGTATCTTCTAAAATACAGTAATGGAGCTAGCTTAGCATAAGTGTGGAAAAGGAAGAAATAAGGAAACCCAAAGAGTTCAAGGAATGGGCAGGAATCAGGCAATGCAATGGTTGTTAGAGACAGTATTTGCCAGGGTACCTTGGAGAAGCCAGAATTCAGCTTGGGCAAAGATGTTCTGTGGCAACCCTACAATGTTGGCAAGGTTTGCTTTTGTGCCTTCCCCTGTCTCCTTGTATTGCCTATAACCCCAGGCTCATTGGACCAGAAATCATGAAACTCAATATGTAATTCTGGCTGTGATAGTTACTTATACTAAGAGGCTTGGACAAGTTGCCTGAACTCTCCTGCATTTAGTTTTCTCATCTATAAGAAGAGGAAGTTAGACTAGATGGTCCCTCATTCTGGTCTTCTCTGTGCTGCAATGATTGTGGTATGGATGAAGTAAGCTCTGAAGGACTCAAATTCCAGCTCTGCTCTGTGGGTGATGTCACTTAATCATTATGGGCTTCAAGTTTCTTTGCCTGTAAAATGAGAAACTGGACTCAAGGCCCCTTTATCTCTAAATCTGGAAATCTGTGATCTCTAAATCTTTCATTTCCAAGATTAGTTTCTACTCTTGATTTGAGTTCCTGGCTTCTAAAGAGTTTCAAAATTCTCCTTTCCTTCTACCAGACTGTCTGTCTCGAGAGCCAGAACCCAGCTCTTTTTCCTAGCTAGCAAGCTAAAAAGCAACTGCCAATATCAAAGGAGGTAATATTTGTAAAGCATTTTGCAAACCTTAAAGGGCTATTTAAACGTTGGCTATTATTATTAATAATAATATCAGTTTAAGGCAGTACTTCTCCTTAGCATATTTATATTTTTAATATGAGACACTGAAAAATGAAATGTCTTTTAGAACCAAAAGAATGAATCTCTAGTGATGAGAATTAAGACAAACATTTGATTGATCCAAAAGGGGAGTTATTTCTCCTTGGGGATGCTTCTCAGTTTTTCATCTACCAGTTAGTCAGTCAACAAACATTTATTAAGCACTTAATATATTCCAAGAACTGTGCTAGGTACTGAGGTTACAAAGGCTAAAAATGAAATAGTCCCTGCACTCAAGATTCTATAAGAATGTCAATTCAATTTAAAGAAACTTCTAATCAAACATATGACTCCAATAGGCAGATCATTTACCAACAAGCCTAGGTCCTTAAAGTAGGACCCATAATTGGACATAAGCAAGTTCTCTGCTAAAAACCCAATTTAAACTCTCATTAACCTTTGTCTGTTTATCATTGTCCTTAAATAAGGCTAATTTATTATTATCAAATGAGTTAATACACATAAAGTGCTTTAAAAACCTTTAAGTGATGTATTAATGCTAGTTATTATTATTAATATTATCATTCTATTTCATCTCCACAAGGCACTGAACATTCCCTACGGCAGTCATGTTAAGCTTAAATAGAAATGGGGGCACTAAATTGTAATTAAGGATGCCAGTGGATGCACATTGGCTTAGAAAACCACTCATTTTAATATATTTTTTCTTTATTATTGCACCAACATATTGAAATCAGATAAGACATATGCAGTCAACAGTGTTGAAGGGAGGGGAGTCCAGGTATTTGCTACCTCTGCCTACAGAACCAGCCATGGGAGCCACCTGGTGAATCTGATGCAAATTCTGAGTGGGGGGATTGCTTGCAGACTTCTGCATTTAAAATCCCCGATGTCCTCTTCCTCCTAGTTGCCTGTGAATACTAAATCAGGCGCCCCATGGATCCCGCCCCAGGGCAAAGGAGTCTGCCCACATTCTTGTCTGACAGAGGCTTCTAGAGCTGCTGATTGCTCAGGCGAGCCAAGCCTCCATCAGCAGCAGAGTCGCATCTTTGACATTCTAGGCATGTCAGCTGTGGCTCCCAAGCTGTCGATCCAGTGTCAGGTGGATGCTACTGGGACTGGGTGACGTCAGCTTAGTGGGATGAGTAGCAGAACAACAACAGCAAGGAATAGAAACACTCGGCCTCCATAGCAACAAAGAGACGTGGGAGAGAAAAGGGAGAAAGAAGGGAGAGGGAGAAAGCAGCAGTCTTATAGAATCCTGGAATTTTAGAATGGAGAAGCAACCTGAAAGATTCTGGGGCATTGTGGTACAGCAGAAAGGATGCTAGACTTGGAAACAAAGTGAGCTGGCTTCAGAACCACCTCAGACATTGCTTTGAGATTCTTGGGTTGAGAGAATTGAACTTGATTTTGAAGTATTTTTCGTTCTCCAGTTCTGATCCTCAGTTTCTAGCCCAACCCACTTTTTTGTGAACTTTTATTTTTATTTTATTTCAATCAACAAACATTTATTTTCTTCCTCCTTCCCCCCTAAAAAAAAAAAATCAAAACTGTTGTAACAAGTAGGTCTAAACTGAGGCTTAGGGAAATAAAAAGACAAGCTTTTGATCCCCCTTGGCAAATTAGTGCCTGAAGCAGTTCTAGAACCCAGACCTCCTGAGTGGAGTGTTAATTTTACCAAACCACCTGCTAAGGAGTCAGGAAGCTAAGAAAGATGGACAGAGCTTGCTTCTGTGGTTTGTGTGTAGCAATTCATCCTTTCTGGATGTCCCATAACTAAAGTGTGACCTAATTGGCACTTGTTCCCCTAGGAGAGCAGAATGTGGCTAGTGACTTGCAAGCATGTTTGCCAGGGGCTTATTTAAATCAATAGCTCTGAGGTTTTATTCAGTTCCAGATCTGTCCCTTGTTTTGTTCATTTGATTAAAAACCACAGTTGACACCTAGATATGTAGAGAATTGAACACTGTTTCCTCTCTATTAATTCCAGCTACCGTAGCTCAGAAGACTAAAAAGTAACCAATAGAGAAGGTTAACTAACATTAGGCCTGAATTGTGAAGCATCCAAAAATGTTAATAAAAGTCAGCTCCTTCAAATTAGTCACCCATGGGGTGTCAATAGGGAGATGTGGATTGAAAGCAGGTAAACAATCATTTGTTAAAACCTTTCCAATGGATTTTTAAGCCTAAAAATATCCCTTTTCTTAGGTTCCTTTTCCCCAAAATTGAAATATGGTAATTATTTTTCTATATATAGATCCTAAAAACCCTTGAGCATATTTTGAGGAACATCTGACAAAAAAAAAAAAAAAAAAAGGGAGGAGGGAGGGAAAGGAACATTTCTCAGGGCTAATACTTCCACCTGGGGAGAGCCTTGTTAATGCAAAGGGCACCATACCTTGCTAAAAATAGTGTTGTACTTTATGAACTATCATGGAAAATTAGATGTGATTAGAAGAAGGGCTGGGGGCGGTGAGTAGCAAGGGGAAGGGATGTTATCTGGCTTACAGAACCCAGGCAAAAATCTATCCTGCCAAATATTCTGACCACATGGGCCACAAGGCTTGAGCACTGTTGGATTGCAGAAGTAGAGGAAGGATGTCATGATTCTCAAAACTAGGCAGAAGAGGCAAACCATAAATAGTGTGATTTGAGGGGCAAGAAATTTCTGTTCCTGAATGGCTTCCTCAATGAGATCTGAAATTCTTTCATTATTAATACATATATACCGTGTGTTGGGCCCCATGCTGAGGTTTTGGATAAAATCCTGCTTTCTAAACTCAGTACAAGTGCCACTTCCTGATCCCCTTTCCTTATTTCATCCTCCGCCCCCTAAAATGTCTCCTTTCTTGAATTTTTCAACTTTCTACTTTGCCCTATTTGTACACTACCTTATAAGTATATTTATTTAGGTAGTGTAGGGTATTTTTTGCATGACCCAGGATACATAAGTATAGAAAATAGATATACAAATTAAACATTTGGTGATAATAAAATCATAATTTTATGACCCCACATTTAGTTATGAGGTCCCACATAAGATCACAAACCACAGTTTAATAGGCTGGGCTCTAGAGGATAGAAGGTAGGCCCTATTTTCAAGAAGAACCTGAGTCAGAATTCTGTTTTAGGTACTTGCTAGTTCTGTGATCCTAGATAAGTTATTCAAGTTCTCTCAGTCTCAGTTTCCTCATCTGTAAAATGGAATAAAAATAGCAAATACCTCACAAAGTTGTGAGGAGCAAATAAGTTGATATATATATGTAAAGTTCTTCACAAACCTTAAAGCACTATGTGATAGTATTATTTTTATTGCTGTTACTCCCTGTCACATTCTCTCAAGGGATGCTAAGTCATCTTCTTGAGGATGGAGGAAATTGCTTCTCTGTCTCTCAGTGTCTCTCTCTTTTTCTCTCTTCAGAATATAGAAAGGTAAGAAAATTTGGAATGGAAATAGGGTGTGATCTGGGTACTTCCAGGAGACAACATTTGGCAAAACTTCCTCTGAAAGTAAGGATTCCTAACTTTGTTAAACTCTTGTATATATAGATGTATAGGAGTAGGTTATATTGCATTTCGATATACTTGATTGCTTTTGTAATTCTTGATATTCTATTTTTATGCTTTTAAAAGCATTATTCTGAAAAGTGTCAGATTGCCAAAAGGGTCTAAAAATAGTTAAGAATTCTTTCTTAAAGCCTTGGTAGGGTAGAATGAGAAAAAGACTGAAAGTGGGAGTTTGGGGAAGCAAGTCTTCACTATGTTGGACATGACTGCTATAGAGTTCTCTCATCTTTTACATCTTGGAGTGACTAATATAGTCACTCCAAATATTGCCAGATTTGAAGCCAACGTAGGTTCTCATGGACTTTATTGTCACTGGTTAGAAGTGGGACCTCAAAGGTCAGCTTTTCTTGTGTCATTTCTTTACTAAGCAAGAGAAATAAAGACTGTAGGAACAAGAAATTTAAGCCGCTTTTCTTCTTTCACAGCCCATAAAAACTTGAGATTTAGGAAATGTCTCCATTAAATAGGCACTTTTAGATCTTATTTCTGTCTGGGCCTATTTTAACTGATTCCAAACTTAAAATTGGACATGAGATTAGGGAATTAGAACTTCTAAATCATATTATTGACTGGGCCAATGCTGGGAGGGTTAGGAATCCCCTAACAGAACTTTTGATTTAAGATGATCAGAGCATAAATACTCATTAGGGGAAACTCTGCTAGAGGTGATAGTCTCCCCTCTAAATTTTTAAATATTATAGAACATTACATAATTTTAACCCCTGCCACAGGCTTTTAGAAAACTTAAATTCTCTGCTACACCCACATTTTATCTTGTTCCTTTTAGGGAATCCTTAGCTATGACAGAAGGTTAATGTGGGCAGTATTTGTCAGTATGCTGTTATTATTGCTTAGAGTGATAAAACTTATGTTTCAGAATTCCCAGTGCTAAAATGAGCAAAAAAGATGAGGATTCTATGCTATTGCTTCACTGCTCTTCAAAGCAGCTCTTAATTTAAAAAAAAATAAGATTTATCCCTAAATCTTTTCTCCTTAACTTTGCATGGTAATGAAACAGGACCCTGATTCCTAATCTATACAATTCATTGAAGAGAGGGCCATCATTCAAAATAGTAGTTAATTGCCAGAGCAACATGGTTGGATGTATAGAAAGGGCCCCAGAAGCTCCTTCAGTTTTGGACATGTTTATTCAGACTACATTCTAGGTATCTTTCCAGAAGGGAGAGAAAGGTTCTTTTTGAAGAGAACCAAATCACAGAAATTATAACTGTTCTCTGATAAAATTCCCTAGCTCTTCTAGGAAAGAGCTAGGCTCTAAGAACCTCTCTCATATTGGTTCATTTTGCATCAAAGAAATTGGACTTCCACCCACCAGCCAATAAAGTTTAGGAAAGCTTGGATTTTAACTTATCTTATTGTAAGACACTGTCACCTCTCTCATAGAATTTTGGAGATAAAAGAAATCTTACAAATATCTAATTGGGGGGTGGGGAGACACTTAGAGACCTCTAAGGGTTCTATAAATATGAATAAGAGAGAAAAATGACATCTTTATTTTCACTAACTTTTAACTAAAATTTAGCATTTCTTTCCATTTTAAAAAAATAAATATTATTCTGAGAGGAAATAATAAGATTTCTCCAGATTACCAAAGGAGTCCACAAAACAAATAAACAAAAAGATTAAAAACTTCTTAACTTATTTTAAGGAAGGAGGAAGAGAAGGCTAATAAGGCATTTATTAAGCATGAGCTACTTTACAAATATTCTTATTTGATCCTCACAATAAATAGAAACAGGTGCTTCTATAATCAAATTTCTACTCTGCTATTTACTACTTATTTTTTCCCTGAGGTAATTGGGGTTAAGTCACATAGCTAGGCAGTATTCCATGGCTGAGGTCTGATATGAACACAGGTCCTCCTGACTTCAGGGCTGATGCTCTATCCACTGCACCATCTAGCAGCCCCTGTTATTTATTACTTATGTGACTGACTTCACTTTTCTTCTCTACAGAATGAGGGAATTGTGTAGACTAGATGATCTCCAAGTTCCCTTAAAACAGTGGTATATAGTTATGCTTTTTAAAAGCAAAGTTTAACAACCAGATCTGGGGGGGGGGGTAGGGAGGAAGGAAGGGGAAAGGGAAGGGGAAAACTTATGTTTGACACACTTTGACATTTAAGCTTATCAGCATTTCTATATTATTTTCTTAAGTCTAGACAATTAACAAAATATTAAATCAGGCTCTGATATGTAGTGTTTACTGATTTCTGAGGTGTAAATGCTCATCTCTACTTATCTATCACATAAAATACTCATCTATCATATAGTATTGGAGTTAAACTAAACTTTATGTCAACTTGATGCCTTTTTAAAACTTTTTCCACTAAAATCCATATAGTTTTTTCTTCATCAGAATTTTAGTAGACCAAAACATATTTCTGGTCTTTCCCTACTTTTTTCAAAGGACCAAAGAAAACATAAGTATCTAATTCCACATTTTTTTAAAAAAGCAAAACAAACAAAGAAACCAAAAAAAAAAAAAAAAACTTTATCCACTCCTTTGTTTTTTGCCTTCATTTACTGGCATTAGTTGGTACGAGCATGAACAGTGTTGAGTGTGGAAAAGACTGGGAGTGAGAAGATCCAACCACTAAGTAACTGTGTGACACTGGGCAAGATATTTGACTTCTCTGGGGCCTGCTTTCCTCATCTGTAAAATGAAGGAATTGATCTACAACAGGTTTTCCCCCACCAGTGGATTACTAGTTACTGAAGCAGAGTGCTCAATTTTGTGTAAATGATTTAGATTTGGAGTAGATTGCATTACTTTTGAAGTCCCTTCCAATTGAAATTCTTTGTGATTCCATGTAGTTGAATGACCTTTTATTTTTGCATACTCAGTACCTAGCATAAGGGCCTGTCACATAGGAGGAGCTTAGTAAATGCTTGTTGAATAAATGAATGAATGAATGAATTGAGCCTATCATTAACTTTCTCTTTTTAATGCACATTCTCTTCCATTGGATTATATAAAGAAATCAAAAGTAGTCTTTCTTCTAGGTTGGGGAGACCTTTCTCTAAGGGTCTTCTTAGCTTTGAATCTTTAATAACTACTGAGAATGACCAGTCCAGCTTCACTTAATAGGTTGATCCTGACTTGACAGGGGTCAGTATTATCATTTTAGTTGCAACTTGGAATTGTGTCTCAATAGGAGATGGGAAGTCAAGTCTTCTACAACCTGAGAAATAGGTCAGATCAGCTTCTTAGCACCTGATGTTTGACCTGAAAGAGTTAATGAGACTGTTCTATACGTTAAGAGTTTTGATAAGTATTCATTTCTTTAAAATTGAGCCATTTTAACACAACAGGGATTAAGAAACCAAGCTTCTGGTGTGGGTCCTATAAAATCAGCATAGGCTACTCTTAACTTAGAAAAAAAAGAAATATAATGAAGTGCTAGAGGGAGATGGAGGATAGTTGGCAGGTTTGTGCCAATTAATTGCATAAATTTGAATGTTTGCTGTGTTCTGCTTCTTGCTTGGCCTAAATCTAGGAAACTTGGAAGCAACTTTGCAGTGTGGTGTAGTGAGCAACAGGAGTGCTAAACTTGAAATAAGGAAGACCTGGAATCACATTCTGCCTTTGGCACTTACTATTTGTGTGATCCTGGGCAAGTGCCTCAGTTTTCTCAACTGAAAAAAAGCAAAGATTGGATAGATGACTCATCAGATCCCATCTAGCTCTTCGTTCTATTAACCCAGCAATTTTCAGAGGGAGGGAGGAGATGTTTAGATTGCATCCCAACTAAGTACATTGTTTCGGTTGGTGAGTTGTCCTAAGGCAGACTGCCAGAGTCAATTCTAGCCATCTGTCTCCTCCTTCTAGTCATATGATTCACTTCCTGGACTACTTTGGACTCCTAATCCAGGAGGGAAGTTGCAATATATCCTTAGACCATCCTGGTGATTTGCATAGGTTGGAGCTGAATTTGCTAATTTGTCAGAACAAGAAGTGCTTCTTAGTGATGGAGATGATTACTTCTAGGATTAAATAACAGCTCCTTTATCTGGTATTCAAAGTTCTTCACGTCTTTTTTCCTTCCCATTTTTCCAGTTTTATACCTTACTCTCACCATGAAAAGTCTATGGTACTGACCTACTTTCAGTTTTCCACATCCCACCATCTATTTCCCATCTCCGTGCCTTTGTACTTGCTGTTACCCTATGTTTGGAATGCCCTCCATATTTCCACCTAAGAATTTCTAGCTTTTTCCCCAAAAAATTGACTCAAGTGCTACTATCTGCTAGAGATCCTTCTAAATTAAACAAGCTATTGCTGCTTTCTCCACTGAGGTAATCTATTTTATTCATATCTTGAGAGGCTTTGCAGCATAACGAACAAAGTTGTTTTATTGTAGTTTGTCGCTGTTATTGTTCCAGTCCTCTCTGTGGCCCCATTTGGGATTTTCTTGGCAAACATACTATAGTAGTTTGCCACTATCTTTTCCAAATCATTTTACAGATAAGGAAACTAAGGCAAATAAAGTTAGGTGACTTGCCCATATTAAGTGTTTGAGGAAGGATTTAAACTCACGATTTCAAGTCCAATGCTTTATCCATTGTTTTACCTAACTGCCCTTAAAGAATAGAGAACTGGCTTCAGAGCCAGGGTGACCTGTGTTCAAATCCCAATTCTGACACATACTGGCTATGTGACCCTGGGAAAGACACATAATCTCTCAATGATCTTCTGGCTAACTCTCTAAGGTTGTAAGTCACAGAGGAAGGTGCAGACCTGTCATGAGTATGTTATACCAATGAAATCATAGCCTCTATTCCTATATCTCTTGTATATTCCCATATGTGCTCATATTATCTCCTCCATTAGAATGTAAGCTCCAGGACAAAGGACTGCTTTACTTTTTCTTTGTATCCCCAGTGCTCAGCATAGTGCCTAGTACACAGTGCTTAATGAATGTTTCTAAATTCATATTGTACTTCCCAAAGAGAGACTTCAAAGTTAAAAGAAAAACAAGAAGAGCATCTTTCAAAAAACAAAAACAAAAAAAGATATCCTCCAGTGGTCTTTATACTTCAAAACCATCAAGTCTATTTGAAGCTAATTGGGGACTGAGAGATGGGATTGAAGAAAATTTCCAGCAATAGTTCCAGCTGTCTCTTTGAGTGCCTAGTATTGAGGCAGAAGAAGACTGAAATTCAGTAATAATAGTATCTCACATTTATATAGAACTCTAAGGCTTAAAAGTACTTTTAACATGTATTTAAAGAGCTTTACAAATACTAAAGTGATCTATAAATATCAGTTGAAATTTTTACTATTATTATTATATACATTCTCTCATTTTATCCTCACAGCTGTCTAAATGGGAAGCCACACAAGGAAGGAAGGCCTCTGTGAGCCTTAACTTTGTTTTGAGATGCTCTTCCAAGATTTAGTTTCTTATCATGTTGGAGTCATTGGTTCTATACACTAGGTTTTAGTATTTCCTTAGCTCATTCAGCCAGGGGCTATCATTAATTCAATTGCATTGTCATTTTTAGGTCATGTGGACCCATTATTTATGTATATTAATTTCATTATTAATATAGATCATTGACCTTGAGAAAGCAGGAAAGTTAGTCATA
The DNA here is from genome assembly GCF_016432865.1 of Antechinus flavipes. Taxonomy (NCBI): domain Eukaryota; kingdom Metazoa; phylum Chordata; class Mammalia; order Dasyuromorphia; family Dasyuridae; genus Antechinus; species Antechinus flavipes. The sequence continues at coordinate 248,101,901 of NC_067398.1, forward strand.
GAACAGACATTCAAAACACATTTGTGTGATTCATAGTGTTTAGCACAGTGCTATGTTATGCATACCTGAGTATTCAGATAAATTCATTTGCTCATTCATTCACCTAAAAAACACTTATTAAGTGCCTATTTTATGTAGAATGCTATGATAAAGGCCCAAAGGGAGTCTAAATTTAGTCAAGATACTCATAGTCATTGCCTTCATGGAGGCTACAGTCTAACAGAATGAGGCAAACTCAGAAACTATAATTACCTTATAATTGCATTAGAGAACTGAAAAAAATATGCTATGTGAAGTCTTTGGGAGAAAGTTATTACCAAGGAGCGAGAAAGCTTACTGAATAGAATAACATTTGAGTGGGCTTTAAAGATGGATAGGAAATTCAGTAAGTGAAGAAAGGGCCAACTATTGAATGAGAAATTATAAAAAGGTTTCACTGAACTGAAATAAGGTCAAGATTCCATTGTTCCCCAGATCCCTATACTGTTATTTTTAGTGGTCTATGCTGTTGGCCTTGGGATCAGATCTTCATAGAAATGTCAGCCTGCTCCCTTAGTTTTATACTTGGGATTCTCAGATAGACTATGGGTTTTAGATGATTGGTTCCAATATTAGGAAATGACTCCCAAATTTTGACTGATTATGTCTCCACCCTTAAATGAATTGGCCAACTTGAGCAGGCACACATTTTCTTTTTAGGCAAAGATCGAAATTAAATTATATTAAAGAAAGATAACGCTGGTTTTGGAAAGGCTACTCTACCCACTCTATCAATAAAAGATATTAAGTTCACAGTGTTTGCTTTAAACTGAATGACCTTTCAAACTCATTTACACCACCCCAGGGTTTGCCAAGCTAGTTGGTTTACCTCCCTTCAGTGTTAGATCCCACTGTGCTTTATGAAGCTTTATTGTGAAACAGGAGTGAACTGTCTTTGATACTAACTTTTATTGACTTGTTAATGTCTATAATGTTTGTCAATGGGATTTGCAGCTGTGACTTTTTTTAATGTCTTGTATTGGACCACATCTAGATTGGTGAAATCAGTATTTTGTATTTAACACAGTATTTAATAAAGGTTTGTAATAAGAATAACCAGGGCCAAGAATATTCTTATTTCCTGTGGAGTAGGAATTAAATAAAACCCGATACCTCACTCTTACAAATGTGTCTCGACTCTTTTTTGGGGGAGAAAAAATGATCAATTCATATTGGAACCAACAGTCTAACCTGGATATATTCTCAGTCATTCAATCAATAAGTATTTATTAAAATTCTACTACCAGGTTGTCCTTCTGCCTGGAATGTTCTTCCTTCATACCTACCTTTGCCTTTTGGAATCCCTCTTTTCCTTCAAGACTCAGCACAAATTTCACCTTATTCTTGGGGTGTTTCTGGATGTTAAAATCTTCACTTCCCAGGTTACTTTTATTTGTTTTGTATATATCTACATATGTGCATGTGGATTCCTGTCTTAAAATGTAAGCTTCTGAAGGGCAGGGACTACAGCACTTCTGTCTTTATATCCCAGACTTTGTTCAGTGCTGACACATCTTAATCATTTACATACTTGTGGATTGATTGAAAATAAGGTCATTGGATGAGTTATCTGTAAGATCCCTCCCACCTGTATCATTTTGTAATTCTAAAGGAAATTTGTAGAAATGTGAAGCAGGTATAGACCATTTAGAAAATAAAGTGACCAAACCATCCAACACTATGTATTTTCCTGGCTATAAGATTATAATGTTGATCACAGATAGAGAATTAGAAATGTCTTTGAAACTCATATAGTTCAGTCCCATTTTTTTTTAACAAAGGAGAAAACTTAGGCACCAAGAGTTTGAACAATTTGTCCAAGGTCACACAGACAAGACATCCGGGTTAGAATTTGAATGCAACCAAAAAATCAGCACTATTCCCACTGTATTGCACTGTTCCAATATCTTCTGGGTTTTTTTTTTTTTTAATTAAGTAAGCCTATATAGAGAGAAAAGTTTGTCTAATACCTTATTAAGGAATATCTTTTAAAGACTTCCAGGGAAATTTTAAGCCCATAGCAAATATTTTATTATAAGGTGTTATTGTTAATGAATGTGGAATATGACTCCACCAAGAATATAATCAAGGCATGAAATTTTTCATTTTGTCCAGCTTCTGATAAGAGAGAAAATTTTATTAGGCTTACTGAAAAGCCAAGACCCCATACAATCCATCAAACTAGTTAGCCTCTGAAATTCTTCATGTGGTCACAGGATGCTCTTTTTTTTTCCTCTGATTTGTCAAGTTAGGTAACCTGCCATCTAAATACTGAAAGGATAATTTCAATTTGACTTGTACTGTTCATTCATATATTATTAAGCTTTGAGCGCCCTCTAATGTTTAATAAGCTAATTTCCTTACGAGTCAAGATTGTCCTAATCAGGGAAAAGGTATTTCTAGCAGAACCTGAACAGGGGACTGAGACATAGGAAATTCTCATGTTCTCTTTTAGGTCTGATGCTTTTAAAATGTGCAGCCATTGACTGAGCACTCCATGCTCTGGGTTTGCATGGATTGGATACAATATTGGAACCCACCAAAAAACCTTGACTCTTTATGCTCCTATCCAGGATGTCCTTTGAGAAATCTTAAGACTTCACAATTCAAATATGGCAGATAGATGGCAAAGTGGATAGAATGTTGAAGAAATCTTCCTGAGTTTAAATCCAGCCTCAGATAACTTACTAGCTGTGTGACCCTTGGCTTAACAATTAACCTTGAGGTGGAGAAGGAAATGGCAAAACACTTCAGTGTCTTTGCCAACAAAATACCAAACGGGATCACAAAGAGCCAAAATTGACTCAACAATAACAAAAAATTCAAATATAGCTTATTTCTAGGTCTCTTCAATATATGTAGATAAAAGATCCCCAAATCAAGTCAGAGTATCCCTTTCTCCTCTCATCACATACATATATGTATGTACATGTGCACATATATGTATGTGTATATGCAGGTATTTTCTCTATTTCTTATTATATCACAAATTATATGTATATGTATATATATATATTTATATATGTATACATATATATGCATATGTATGCATATCTTTATTTCTATATAAAATAGAGAAAAGTTTTTATTCTACCACAAAGAAATGTAGAAAGCACATATGTAACAAATAATTAGTACTATTCCTCTTTTTTCTTTAATGAATTGAATGGATTGAACTCTATTTTTGAAAAGAAAATGAATTTAGGATTGAAAGAACAACTTCCCAACATTTCATGAGTCATCCTTTTATCCCAAAGTCCTATGATGGTTACCTAGCTTATTTTACCCAAGAGAATAAATTTGGGATTGCAAGAGAGGCAGACAATGCTCTTCTCATTGGACCTATATAATCTAAATTATTCATGGCAATAGTGGGGAGCAAAATTCAAGTCCAGCTCCCCCATCTTTTCCCTCCCTCCATTTTTCTTCCTTCCCCCCTCCCTTTTTCTTCCCTCCTCCCTCCCTTCCCTCCCCCCTTCCTTCCTTCCTTCCTTCCTTCCTTCCTTCCTTCCTTCCTTCCTTCCTTCCTTCCTTCCTTCCTTCCTTCCTTCCTTCCTTCCTTCCTTCCTTCCTTCCTTCCTTCCTTCCTTCCTTCCTTCCTTCCTTTCCCTTCTCTTCCTGATGAAATACCCTTCCCAGGAATTTTCTCTTCTTTTCACACAGATAACTCCCAATTATCTGTATGATAGGATGTGAGCTCTCTGAAGGCAAGGACCATGGGTTTTGTTTGGTTTTGGGTTTTTTGCCATTCTTACTTGGCTTGTGGTTTGATTTCCTTTAACCTCTGGTCACTTCTTTCTGCTCCCTAGAACAATTTATTTCATGTTCAAATCTCCTTCCCCTTAGAAGATGGATCCTAATGATGCAGAAGTTAAAGGCAATCAAAACAATTCTTCCTCCTTTAAAATCTTAGAATCAGAGCTCCATATTTCTATTTCCCTACCAGTACACTATGAGATTAGTGGACTCAGAACCAAAAAGACATAAAATGTAATATTTCAGAATACTGTTTACACAGAAACATTTCTTATAATGCAATAATCTGGCTAAATAAATGGGCCTGTTTCTTCACTCTTCCTGGAATTATCAATTACTGGTATTCTAAAATAAGAAATTCAAGTTTATCAACAATCAACAATAATAGCCCTTATGTCCTCTATTTATTGGATCATTACCCATCTCCTACTCCCCAATAATGGGAAGGAAGGAAACAAATATTGATTAGGTACCTACTATGTTGTATACCAGGCACTGTGCTAAACACTTTACAAATATTATCTAATTTGCTCTTCATAACAACCCTGACAGGAAGGTATTATTATTATTATTATCTATATTTTACAATTAAAGAAACTGAGGCAAATAGAGGTCACAGAATTAGTGTCTTAGGTTGGAGTTGAATTCAGGTCTCCCTGATTCCAGGCCAAGGGCTCTATACCACTTAGTTGGTGTCTCTCTTGGATCTATTTCTTTTTTCTTCCTCTCTTTACATGGTACTCTTCTTTCATGGAGATCTTCTCTCTTGCAGACTCAGATGGGTTCAATTATTATCTCTGGGTATATAATCAGTCCTAATCTCTCTTCTGAATTCTACATATTGCTATGTCTCCCCTTCCATTGCTGAACATTACTAATGCTTCTTATACTTCAAACTCCATATATCCAAGACAGAATTCTTTGTATCTTTCCTTCTAAAAATTGTCCCTCTTCCATATAAGGAATGAAAAAAAAATCATAAAAAGCTTATGAATACCAAGGAGATATTTATAGAACTTAATAAAATAATAATAAAATTCATTAAAAAAACAAAAGATCTAGAATATCAAGGGAAATTATTTTTTGAAAAAGTAGGAACAAAAGGTGATTAGCATTTTTTAAAATTTATTTTAACACAGATTTTTAACAGATATATATTTAAAAAATTTTTATTATAGCTTTTTATTTACAAAACATATGCATGGGTAATTTTTCAACATTGACCCTTGCAAAGCCTTCAGTTCCAGATTTTCCCCTCTTTCCCCTTACCCCTTCCCTAGATGGCAGGTAGTCCAATACCTGTTAAATATGTTAAAATATATGTTAAATCCAATATATGTATACATATTTATATAGTTATCCTGCCGCACAAGAAAAATCTCATCTAGAAAGAAAGAAAAAAACCTGAGAAGGAAAACAAAAATGCAAGCAATTTAACAGATATTTTAACAAAATTTATTTTAAACAGAATAAGAAAAAAAGATAAATATAAAAGGAATATAAAACAAAACAAAAAAGAATATTGTCATGTGCCCAGCAGAACATTAGGGAGGATTCAAAATACATAACAACAAATAACCAGATCAGGAAATGTAGAGGGCCACAGACAGTAGGGGAATTCTGGGTGAGGTATAAGACCCTTCAGCCCAGAGGGAATCTGCTGACAATGTCTGGTTTGGCTTCCCAATTCCCTTAAGGGCTCTTGGCCTTCCTGAGAAATGAGGGGGATGTGACAACCTGTGTTCTACTTGAAGCAGAGATACTTGCAGTAAAGATGCATTTGCATAATAATAGCAAGGTGCTTATAATTAGCACATGCGCAGTTTGCTATAGTGATGTAATTGTACTATAGTTAGCACATGCTCAGTGTGCTGTAGTGATGTAATCTTATTATAGTTGGCACATGCTCTGGGTTTGCATGGATTGGATACAATATTGGAACCCACCAAAAAACCTTGACTCTTTATGCTCCTATCCAGGATGTCCTTTGAGAAATCTTAAGACTTCACAATTCAAATATGGCAGATAGATGGCAAAGTGGATAGAATGTTGAAGAAATCTTCCTGAGTTTAAATCCAGCCTCAGATAACTTACTAGCTGTGTGACCCTTGGCTTAACAATTAACCTTGAGGTGGAGAAGGAAATGGCAAAACACTTCAGTGTCTTTGCCAACAAAATACCAAACGGGATCACAAAGAGCCAAAATTGACTCAACAATAACAAAAAATTCAAATATAGCTTATTTCTAGGTCTCTTCAATATATGTAGATAAAAGATCCCCAAATCAAGTCAGAGTATCCCTTTTCTCCTCTCATCACATACATATATGTATGTACATGTGCACATATATGTATGTGTATATGCAGGTATTTTCTCTATTTTCTTATTATATCACAAATTATATATATATTTATATATGTATACATATATATGCATATGTATGCATATCTTTATTTCTATATAAAATAGAGAAAAGTTTTTATTCTACCACAAAGAAATGTAGAAAGCACATATGTAACAAATAATTAGTACTATTCCTCTTTTTTCTTTAGTGAATTGAATGGATTGAACTCTATTTTTGAAAAGAAAATGAATTTAGGATTGAAAGAACAACTTCCCAACATTTCATGAGTCATCCTTTTATCCCAAAGTCCTATGATGGTTACCTAGCTTATTTTACCCAAGAGAATAAATTTGGGATTGCAAGAGAGGCAGACAATGCTCTTCTCATTGGACCTATATAATCTAAATTATTCATGGCAATAGTGGGGAGCAAAATTCAAGTCCAGCTCCCCCATCTCTTCCCTCCCTCCATTTTTCTTCCCTCCCCCCTCCCTTTTTCTTCCCTTCTCCCTCCCTTCCCTCCCCCCTTCCTTCCTTCCTTCCTTCCTTCCTTCCTTCCTTCCTTCCTTCCTTCCTTCCTTCCTTCCTTCCTTCCTTCCTTCCTTCCTTCCTTCCTTCCTTCCTTCCTTCCTTCCTTCCTTCTTTCCTTCCTTCCTTCCTTCCTTCCTTCCTTCCTTTCCCTTCTTTAGTATTTCTTTGGGATATAAGCCCAATAGAAACACTGCTGGATCAAAGGGTATGCACAGTTTGATAACTTTTTGGGCATAATTCCAGATTGTTCTCCAGAATGGTTGGATTCGTTCACAACTCCACCAACAATGCATTAGTGTCCCAGTTTTCCCGCATCCCCTCCAACATTCATCATTATTTTTTCCTGTCTTCTTAGCCAATCTGACAGGTGTGTAGTGGTATCTCAGAGTTGTCTTAATTTGCATTTCTCTGATCAATAATGATTTGGAACACTCTTTCATATGAGTGGTAATAGTTTCAATTTCATCCTCTGAAAATTGTCTGTTCATATCCTTTGACCATTTATCAATTGAAACTCAGGTCTCTTTGTCAAAGAAATCCACTTCCATCAAAATATGTCCTCATACAATATCGTTGTCGAAGTGTATAATGATCTCCTGGTTCTGCTCATTTCACTTAGCATCAGTTCATGTAAGTCTTGCCAGTCCTCTCTGTATTCATCCTGCTGGTCATTTCTTACAGAACAATAATATCCCATAACATTCATATACCACAATTTACCCAGCCATTCTCCAATTGATGGGCATCCATTCATTTTCCAGTTTCTAGCCACTACAAACAGGGCTGCTACAAACATTTTGGCACATACAGGTCCCTTTCCCTTCTTTAGTATTTCTTTGGGATATAAGCCCAATAGAAACACTGCTGGATCAAAGGGTATGCACAGTTTGATAACTTTTTGGGCATAATTCCAGATTGTTCTCCAGAATGGTTGGATTCGTTCACAACTCCACCAACAATGCATTAGTGTCCCAGTTTTCCCGCATCCCCTCCAACATTCATCATTATTTTTTCCTGTCTTCTTAGCCAATCTGACAGGTGTGTAGTGGTATCTCAGAGTTGTCTTAATTTGCATTTCTCTGATCAATAATGATTTGGAACACTCTTTCATATGAGTGGTAATAGTTTCAATTTCATCCTCTGAAAATTGTCTGTTCATATCCTTTGACCATTTATCAATTGAAACTCAGGTCTCTTTGTCAAAGAAATCCACTTCCATCAAAATATGTCCTCATACAATATCGTTGTCGAAGTGTATAATGATCTCCTGGTTCTGCTCATTTCACTTAGCATCAGTTCATGTAAGTCTTGCCAGTCCTCTCTGTATTCATCCTGCTGGTCATTTCTTACAGAACAATAATATCCCATAACATTCATATACCACAATTTACCCAGCCATTCTCCAATTGATGGGCATCCATTCATTTTCCAGTTTCTAGCCACTACAAACAGGGCTGCTACAAACATTTTGGCACATACAGGTCCCTTTCCCTTCTTTAGTATTTCTTTGGGATATAAGCCCAATAGAAACACTGCTGGATCAAAGGGTATGCACAGTTTGATAACTTTTTGGGCATAATTCCAGATTGTTCTCCAGAATGGTTGGATTCGTTCACAACTCCACCAACAATGCATTAGTGTCCCAGTTTTCCCGCATCCCCTCCAACATTCATCATTATTTTTTCCTGTCTTCTTAGCCAATCTGACAGGTGTGTAGTGGTATCTCAGAGTTGTCTTAATTTGCATTTCTCTGATCAATAATGATTTGGAACACTCTTTCATATGAGTGGTAATAGTTTCAATTTCATCCTCTGAAAATTGTCTGTTCATATCCTTTGACCATTTATCAATTGAAACTCAGGTCTCTTTGTCAAAGAAATCCACTTCCATCAAAATATGTCCTCATACAATATCGTTGTCGAAGTGTATAATGATCTCCTGGTTCTGCTCATTTCACTTAGCATCAGTTCATGTAAGTCTTGCCAGTCCTCTCTGTATTCATCCTGCTGGTCATTTCTTACAGAACAATAATATCCCATAACATTCATATACCACAATTTACCCAGCCATTCTCCAATTGATGGGCATCCATTCATTTTCCAGTTTCTAGCCACTACAAACAGGGCTGCTACAAACATTTTGGCACATACAGGTCCCTTTCCCTTCTTTAGTATTTCTTTGGGATATAAGCCCAATAGAAACACTGCTGGATCAAAGGGTATGCACAGTTTGATAACTTTTTGGGCATAATTCCAGATTGTTCTCCAGAATGGTTGGATTCGTTCACAACTCCACCAACAATGCATTAGTGTCCCAGTTTTCCCGCATCCCCTCCAACATTCATCATTATTTTTTCCTGTCTTCTTAGCCAATCTGACAGGTGTGTAGTGGTATCTCAGAGTTGTCTTAATTTGCATTTCTCTGATCAATAATGATTTGGAACACTCTTTCATATGAGTGGTAATAGTTTCAATTTCATCCTCTGAAAATTGTCTGTTCATATCCTTTGACCATTTATCAATTGAAACTCAGGTCTCTTTGTCAAAGAAATCCACTTCCATCAAAATATGTCCTCATACAATATCGTTGTCGAAGTGTATAATGATCTCCTGGTTCTGCTCATTTCACTTAGCATCAGTTCATGTAAGTCTTGCCAGTCCTCTCTGTATTCATCCTGCTGGTCATTTCTTACAGAACAATAATATCCCATAACATTCATATACCACAATTTACCCAGCCATTCTCCAATTGATGGGCATCCATTCATTTTCCAGTTTCTAGCCACTACAAACAGGGCTGCTACAAACATTTTGGCACATACAGGTCCCTTTCCCTTCTTTAGTATTTCTTTGGGATATAAGCCCAATAGAAACACTGCTGGATCAAAGGGTATGCACAGTTTGATAACTTTTTGGGCATAATTCCAGATTGTTCTCCAGAATGGTTGGATTCGTTCACAACTCCACCAACAATGCATTAGTGTCCCAGTTTTCCCGCATCCCCTCCAACATTCATCATTATTTTTTCCTGTCTTCTTAGCCAATCTGACAGGTGTGTAGTGGTATCTCAGAGTTGTCTTAATTTGCATTTCTCTGATCAATAATGATTTGGAACACTCTTTCATATGAGTGGTAATAGTTTCAATTTCATCCTCTGAAAATTGTCTGTTCATATCCTTTGACCATTTATCAATTGGAGAATGGCTTGATTTCTTATAAATTTGAGTCAGTTCTCTATATATTTTGGAAATGAGGCCTTTATCAGAACCTTTAACTGTGAAGATGTTTTCCCAGTTTGTTGCTTCCCTTCTAATCTTGTTTGCATTAGTTTTTTTTTTTTTAAATTAATCCATAACATTATTTGTTTTTAAATTTTTATTTAATAATTACTTTATATTGACACTCGTTTCTGTTCCGATTTTTTTTCCCTCCCTCCCTCCATCCCTTCCCCTAGATGGCAAGCAGTCCTTTATATGTTGGATATGTTGCAGTATATCCTAGATACAATATATGTTTGCAGAACTGAACAGTTCTCTTGTTGCATAGGGAGAATTGGATTCAGAAGGTATAAATAACCCGGGAAGAAAAACAAAAAATGCAGATAGTTCACATTCGTTTCCCAGTGTCCTTTCTTTGGGTGTAGCTGCTTTTGTCCGTCATTTATCAATTGAAACTCAGGTCTCTTTGTCAAAGAAATCCACTTCCATCAAAATATGTCCTCATACAATATCGTTGTCGAAGTGTATAATGATCTCCTGGTTCTGCTCATTTCACTTAGCATCAGTTCATGTAAGTCTTGCCAGTCCTCTCTGTATTCATCCTGCTGGTCATTTCTTACAGAACAATAATATCCCATAACATTCATATACCACAATTTACCCAGCCATTCTCCAATTGATGGGCATCCATTCATTTTCCAGTTTCTAGCCACTACAAACAGGGCTGCTACAAACATTTTGGCACATACAGGTCCCTTTCCCTTCTTTAGTATTTCTTTGGGATATAAGCCCAATAGAAACACTGCTGGATCAAAGGGTATGCACAGTTTGATAACTTTTTGGGCATAATTCCAGATTGTTCTCCAGAATGGTTGGATTCGTTCACAACTCCACCAACAATGCATTAGTGTCCCAGTTTTCCCGCATCCCCTCCAACATTCATCATTATTTTTTCCTGTCTTCTTAGCCAATCTGACAGGTGTGTAGTGGTATCTCAGAGTTGTCTTAATTTGCATTTCTCTGATCAATAATGATTTGGAACACTCTTTCATATGAGTGGTAATAGTTTCAATTTCATCCTCTGAAAATTGTCTGTTCATATCCTTTGACCATTTATCAATTGGAGAATGGCTTGATTTCTTATAAATTTGAGTCAGTTCTCTATATATTTTGGAAATGAGGCCTTTATCAGAACCTTTAACTGTGAAGATGTTTTCCCAGTTTGTTGCTTCCCTTCTAATCTTGTTTGCATTAGTTTTTTTTTTTTTTTAGTTTTGATATTATTATTATTATTATTATTTTAAATTTTTATTTAATAATTACATTATATTGACACTCGTTTCTGTTCCGATTTTTTCCCCCTCCCTCCCTCCACCCCCTCCCCTAGATGGCAAGCAGTCCTTTATATGTTGGATATGTTGCAGTATATCCTAGATACAATATATGTTTGCAGAACCGAACAGTTCTCTTGTTGCGTAGGGAGAATTGGATTCAGAAGGTATAAATAATCCGGAAGAAAAACAAAAATGCAGATAGTTTACATTCGTTTCCCAGTGTTCTTTCTTTGGGTGTAGCTGCTTTTGTCCGTCATTTATCAATTGAAACTCAGGTCTCTTTGTCAAAGAAATCCACTTCCATCAAAATATGTCCTCATACAATATCGTTGTCGAAGTGTATAATGATCTCCTGGTTCTGCTCATTTCACTTAGCATCAGTTCATGTAAGTCTCGCCAGTCCTCTCTGTATTCATCCTGCTGGTCATTTCTTACAGAACAATAATATTCCATAACATTCATATACCACAATTTACCCAGCCATTCTCCAATTGATGGGCATCTATTCATTTTCCAGTTTCTAGCCACTACAAACAGGGCTGCTACAAACATTTTGGCACATACAGGTCCCTTTCCCTTCTTTAGTATTTCTTTGGGATATAAGCCCAATAGAAACACTGCTGGATCAAAGGGTATGCACAATTTGATAATTTTTTGGGCATAATTCCAGATTGCTCTCCAGAATGGTTGGATTCGTTCACAACTCCACCAACAATGCATTAGTGTCCCAGTTTTCCCGCATCCCCTCCAACATTCATCATTATTTTTTCCTGTCATCTTAGCCAATCTGACAGGTGTGTAGTGGTATCTCAGAGTTGTCTTAATTTGCATTTCTCTGATCAATAATGATTTGGAACACTCTTTCATATGAGTGGTAATAGTTTCAATCTCATCCTCTGAAAATTGTCTGTGCATATCCTTTGACCAATTATCAATTGGAGAATGGCTTGATTTCTTATAAATTTGAGTCAGTTCTCTATATATTTTGGAAATGAGGCCTTTATCAGAACCTTTAACTGTGAAAATGTTTTCCCAGTTTGTTGCTTCCCTTCTAATCTTGTTTGCATTAGTTTTATTTGTACAAAGGCTTTTTAATTTGATGTAATCGAAATTTTCTATTCTGTGATCAGTAATGGTCTCTAGTTCATCTTTGGTCACAAATTTCTTTCTCCTCCACAAGTCTGAGAGATAAACTATTCTATGTTCCTCTAATTTATTTATAATCTCGTTCTTTATGCCTAGGTCATGGACCCATTTTGATCTTATCTTGGTATATGGTGTTAAGTGTGGGTCCATGCCTAATTTCTGCCATACTAATTTCCAATTATCCCAGCAGTTTTTATCAAATTGAATCCATTCTTGATGTGAATAGGTTTTCAGAACTACAAGCCCTCCTCCCCCTCTAATGTCTCTGGGTCTATTCTTCCTCTGTACCTCATTTGTATGACATCATTATTATTTTTATCTTAAATCTGCCAATCTTCATTGTTGATTATGATATGAATCTTAAACATATAATATACATTTCCCATGTTTAAAAAAAACATAATTTCTCTATGTTTAAATAGTTTGTTCATGTTGAGTTCCTTAAAACTGATCTTTGATATTGGCTCTTCTATGTTAAATTTTCTGTTAAATTCAGGTTTGGTCGATGGAAAGTCCTAGAAATCTGCAATTTTTTAAAAATAACTTTTTATTGATAGAACCCATGCCAGGGTAATTTTTTTTACAGCATTATCCCTTGCATTCACTTCTGTTCCGATTTTTCCCCTCCCTCCCTCCACCTCCTCCCCTAGATGGCAAGCAGTCCTTTACATGTTGAATAGGTTACAGTATATCCTAGATACAATATATGTGTGCAGAACCGAACAGTTCTCCTGTTGCACAGGGAGAATTGAATTCAGAAGGTAGAGATAACCCAGGAAGAAAAACAAAGATGCAAGCAGTTTATATTCATTTCCCAGTGTTCTTTCTTTGGGTGTAGCTGCTTCTGTCCATCTTTGATCTGAATTAACTCTCTTTATTGAAGAGATCCACTTCCATCAGAATATATCCTCAAACAGTATCATTGTTGAGGTATATAATGATCTCCTGGTTCTGCTCGTTTCACTTAGCATCAGTTCATGTAAGTCTCGCCAGTCCTCTCTGTATTCATCCTGCTGGTCATTCCTTACAGAACAATAATATTCCATAATATTCATATACCACAATTTACTCAACCATTGCAAATTTGTTGAAGGTCCATTTTTTCTCATTCAAAATTATAGATAATTTTGCCGGAAGTGATATTTTTGGCCACAGACCTTACTCTTTTGATTCCATAAATGATGATTTCAGGACCTGTGGTCTTTTATTTTAGCTGCTGATTAGTCTTGTAGAAGTCTAAGTGTAGTTCCAGCATATATGAATTATTTTTTTGTGTTTCTTGCAAAATTTTCTCTTTGATTTGGGAGTTTCAAAATTTAGTAATAATATTCCTATGTGTTTTCTACAAAGGATCTTGGTGGTGGTGATCAGTGGTTTTTTCTTATATTTTGCCTTCATGTTCTATCATTCCAGGGTAATTTTCTTGGATTATTTCCTGCATTATTGTGGCAAGATTCTCTTTTTGGTCACAACTTTCTGACAATCCAATTATTCTTATGTTTTCTCTTCTTAATCTGTTCTCAGATCTGTTCTATTTTCTCATTCTTTATAATCTGTTTTGCTATTTCTTGGTCTCTCATAGCTTCACTGTTCAATTCTTGGTTAACTTTTTTTCATAATCTTGTTTTTCTTGGATTTTTTTTGTTATGCTTTTTAGTTTTTCCTCAATTTCTCTCATTTGATTTTAAAATTCTTTTCTGAGTTCTATAAATTCTCTCTGAGCAGGAAGCTATTTCACATTACTCTTTGGAGTAAAAGCTTTTTTTTTTTTTTTACTAAAGTGTTTTCTGAAAATGAATTCTGGTCTTCCTTGTTCCTATATGTTTAAAAGGTGGGATTGGTTCATTTACTGATTCATTTTTTTTTGTTTTATTTTGTTTTTAATAAGAGGTATTAGTCTAAGCACCTCTAATTGTGGAGTGGGAAATGGTATCTCAAGCTTCCTTTCAGTTCTCCACTCTGACCAGGATCCCCAAACCAAGAGCTTCACCCTGTTGCAAATATCCACAGCCAATAGTGTTCCTGTCCTACTGCTTCTACACTCACCAGGTGCTGATTCCTTTTTGCTCAGGGCTCCATCTCAGCAGCACAGCTGGTCTGGTGTTTCCAGTCAGCCAAGGTTCACTTCATCTTTCTGAACTCAAATCCAGGCTCGACAAACAGTCCAGGAGGTGAAAGTCTCTGTGGTTCCTGCACAGGCTCCAGACACACGCAGCTCACCCCAGGGCTCCCCACTTGGTGTTTCTGTGAAGCTAGCCAGGAGGGATTTGCACTTCAGACAGGTTAATCCCCAGGCCCGGGTCTTTCTTCAGATCTTCTTTGGTTGTATCAGGTGGTCCCCTATTTTGCCCCAAGTCTTCTTGATTTTTCTCTATTTGAGGCACAAATTTTTCTATTTGTGGAGGAAATCGGGAGAGCTTGAAATTTACCAACCTTCTCTGCCATCCTCCCAGAATCCTCCCTCATGACTCGCATTTCTAGTCCTCAAAACATATTATAAAGACTCATCTATCAAAAAACATTTGGTATTGGTTAAAAAAATAGAAAGACAAACCAATAGAACAGACTAGGCAAGGGAGAATCAGAAACAACAGAACTTAATAACACAATGTTTGAAAAAGTAAAAAATATAAATTTCCTAGGGGAAAAATATTTATTTAAAATATATTGTGGAATATGATGATAAAGTGCTGATCTAAGCCTATTTTTTGCCAGTTTTTTTCAGCAGTTTCTATCCAATAAGAGATTTTTTTCCCCTAGGAAAAAGCTTATATCTTACTAGAGCCATGATTCCCAACTTTTTTTGTTCTTTAAGCCCCTTCAACTGCAACAATAAAAAAGTGACTTCCCCTAGGGTGATTTAATAGATACTATATCCATAATATTTGTCTAATATTTAATATACATAATAACATCTTAGATTTTATTCCGTTTTTAAAATAGCTACAATCATCTTTGTCCAAATGAACATTTTATCATTATAAAACATTAAGTTTTATTCTCCTAAAATTATTAAAACTCTTAATTATAAAAAAGATTACAAATATATAGTACATTCTATAAGAATTAAAAGGAACAAGCTAGCAAGACCTCAGAATTTTATTATGGGTAAAGAATTATTCTTTATTTTACCAATTCTATTGGCTACAAATAACATTTTTAATGAAATAAGTTATAATTAGGAAGATATTTAAACATAGCATAATAAACATATATGAGATTTTAGTTGGGACTTCAAAGAAGCAAGAGATGTCAGGAATTTGACTCAATCAGATTAACACAAGACAAGACTAATAAAGTCTTAAATTTGCTTCTCCATCAAGTATATTTCTTTATTTTGATTTAAAACAAGAATGAAATGAAAACACTTGCTCATTCAAATATGTGGTGGAATATGGTAGAATTTTACATCTCTTTTGTTGATAGAAATTCATTTTATTTTTATTTTTAGCCATTTGATTAATGTATGAAAATGAATAGCTTATTACAATATAAAATATTTACTTTTCTACTGGCTAGTGACAAGTGCTGTGTTAAATGATAAGTCTATTTAAAATTCAATCATATATATTGCTTTGTTTTTTAAACTGTTTCCATATAAATTAATCTTCATAAGTAAAGAATCTCTTCAGACATGACATTATTCATTTATACCCACTGACAAACTGCCTGCATTCTCACAGAAACTCTACAAAATGATTGACCCACTGGTTGAAAAATGATTGAAAATCTGCTAAATAGAAGAATAGTAATATAAGTGGAGGATAGGTTTAAATCAGAAAAATGGCATTAATTCTTTAGTAAGAGGCCATATAAGGTTTACTTCTACAGAACATTTGACATAGTCCATGTTGTTTCAAGATTGCCTGTAATACACATACTTAGTAACCATAGTTTTCAAATAGCCTGACATTTGTGCTACAAGAACACAAATATTCCTACATCTTGACTATATGATTATATAGCTGATGAGGTACAATTACAGGCTAACACACAAGGGATCCACTCTGGTTGACTGTATGGAATGAAAATGAGAGTTTGTGCATGCATCTGACTATCCATTAGGGATTGATTTGTCTTGAAATGTCAAAACCTTGTGGCAATTTGAAAATAATTTGATGACAGGTTGAGAAACTTCAAAGAACATATGGCACTTAGTTAGAAGCTATCAGTTTGGTATAATTACTAAACACCAAAGTCACTGTGCTCATGATAATGGAGATTTCTAGTCTGAAGAAACAAATTTATAATGCTTCAAACATGCATATACTTGCCGCAGAAGAAAAACACATTTCTAATAATTGGGCAGAATTTTGTTTTGTTTTGTTTTTTACTTCTTAAGCTACCATTAAAGAATTTTTAGTGGATCATTATCATAAACCTGTTAGAAGATTGCAACACTAACCTGCTGTCCTAAAGGAAGGTAGAACATATATGTCAAGGAAACCATGGAAGGAAATTTCATTTTGGGGAATATGAAAGTGTGACTGTGGGGGCCATCTGAAATCACTATCTTCCAAGGGTATTGGTCTAAGTGGAGGGGCTAACAATGGAAAGCAAATTGTGAGATGGCCTAGGTTAGTGATTGTGTGATCTAAAACATAAATGGCTCAGTGGACCAGTGAAACACACTCTTTTCCCCATCAATGGAGAAAGTGGGATCTCCAAAAATTAACTCCCATTTGACATTGGAGTACAATTGAAGAAGGAAGTATAGAGTAAGAAATCTCTGGTCCTGTGTGGAGGTGGTAGTTCAAATAAGGAGGAACAGGTGAGTGGCAGTGGTCAGATGATGAGATGGCTGAGATAGAAGCTTGTCTGGTATATGAAGCTGAACTAGGTGGTCAATACTATTATTCTATCTGTGCCTGAAGTTTACAACCTCCAGGTCACTCTCATTTCTCCTTATATTCATGCTCATGACTCCAAATTCAGTTGCCAAGTCTAATCTATTTTTCTGCCACAAAATTTCTTAAATACCTCTCTTCTCCATTGCTATTAATCCAATTTGGGGCCCTTATTACATGTTCATCTTGATTCTTGTTATAGTCTCCTAAATGGTTTCTCTGCATATAGTCGATCTGCTCTCTACTACATCTTCCACTTATCTTCAAAAATCATTTTTTTGAGGCACAGGTGATCATGTCTTGCTCCTGCTCTAAAACTAATGGCTTCTTATTGGTCCTTAAATAAGTTTTCTACTATCTGGCTTCTCCCTGCTTTTCAAGGTTATTTCAAATTATTATTTTGATCTACTATCAGTTCCCAGAACTTAGAAATTCATATCCCATCCCCATGCCTTGAATGTCGGAATCCCACTTTACCTCTATTTTTAAGAATTTTTTTTTAAATTTTCATTTTCATGTGGAAACAACATATTTTTCATTATACATGTACTTTTTTTTTTTTAACATTTCCTTAAGAATCATGTTGGGAGAGAAAAATCAGAACAAAAGGGAAAAAGACAAGAGGAAAAAATCAGAAGAAAAAGAAAAAGAAAGTAAACATAGCATGTGTTGATTTATATTCAGTCTCCATAGTTTTCTCTATATATTTGGCTAGTATTTTCCATCCAAAGTTTATTGGGGTTGCCTTGGATCATTGAACCATTGAAAAGAAGCAAGTCCATCATAGTTGATCATCATGCAATTTTGCTGTTGCTATGTACAATGTTTTCCTGGTTCTGCTAGTTTCATCCAGCATTAATTCATGTAAATCTTTCCAGGTCTTTCTAAAATCAGCCTGTTCATTTTTTATAGAACAATATAATATTATGTTTTTTCATGTACCATAACTTATTTAGCCATTCTCCAACTGATGAGCATCTACTCACTTTCCAATCTCTGACACCAAAAAAGAGCTGCAACAAACACTTTTGCACATGTGGGTCCTTTTCCCTCTTATTGTTAAGAATTTTTAGTATTGTTTAAGGCTTACTCAGTTTGCCTAATATTTCCTTTTCTGATTCACCCTATCCTTACCACTACTTCTTACCGTGTTTCCCCGATAATAAGACCTATCCCAAAAATAAGCCCTCTCCTTACTGGGTAAGATTCCTCTAAAATAAGTCCTCCCCCGAAAATAAGCCCTATTGAGATTGCTACTGTAGTGAAGGTGATCCTCTGCACTACACGCTACATTACAGTACCCTCTGTATGCACCACACACCCCTCCCTCCTCCCCTCTCCTCCCCCCTCTGGTGAAATGCACACCGCGCTCCAACCTACATCCAATCAGAGCTGCAGCAGTGAGCGCGTCATCCTGTTCTTCCCCAGTGATTTGCTTGCTGGCACCATTGAGAGCAGTGCCGCGGAGGAGAGCTGAGGCAGGACAACATAAAAACCCGGTATGTAAGCGGGAGTGAGGGGGCATGATGGAGGATAAAAGGGGCATGATGGAGGATAAACTCAGGGGGCATGATGGAGGATAAAAGAAGAACTCAGGGGGCATCATGGAGGATAGAAGGAGCACTCAGGGAGCATGATGGAGTTAAAACATTATTGAGGGGCATGATGGAGTGAAAAGAAGGACTGATGGTCATAATTTTATTATTCTGTCTGCATGGGTCACCTGTGTTTTGGCAATTCGTTTGGATGGAAAGAAAGCCACATCTCTAATCATCAGTAAGGGCAAGAAAGGTAAGATTGACCATGTATCAGGCATTTACGTTCTTGAAACCGAAAAAGCCTGGTGTACACAAGCCGTTATAAGAAAGTGGGTTGATTTAATGCTGCCACTTGTTATGCAAGGTAACCAAAGAGGTCTGATAATCTGGGATTCAGCCAGCACTCACCGAGCTAAAGAAATGAAGAACTTCCTTGCAGAGAGAAGAATAGATCAAGTAATGATTCCTGCAGGAATGACTGCCTATCTCCACACCCTTGATATTGCAATAAACAAGCCATTCAAGGACCATTTGCACATGGAAGTCAATGACTACATTGAAAATAGAATGGAAAGAAATCAGCGTGGAAACTTTGTGAAGCCCTGTCTGCAAAAAGTCGTGACTTGGGTGAAGAAGTCATGGGATAAAATTACTGACAGCTGTGTCGCCAAGGCACTATGAGCAGGTTACCTGGACAAAACATGTTCATTTAAAGAGAGCTATATTGCTGGACATGACAGATTGGGTCCACTTCTTCTGAAGGAAATAGAGGCGCAAGACATCCAGGATGGAATTCAGGGTATGGACACTTATGACGATGTTGTTGAAGAAGATGACATGATCATTATTGAATAAAGGTACTTTTTTTGTTCACATTTACCTGTTTATTAAAATTGCTGTCAATGTTCATTAAAATAAGCCTTCCCCTGAAAATAAGCCCTCTGGTGGTTTTCTGTCCAAAAAAATTAATAAGACAGTGTCTTATTATCAGGGAAACACGGTAGTTACTGCTGTTGTCTGCTTCCTCAAATTACCTATGTACATGTTCTATCTTCCCAATAGAATATAAACGTCTTATGGGCTGAGTATTTTCTCTTTAACCCTAGGATTGAACTCCATTTTGGCATGTAGTGCCAATAAACATTCATATAATGAGTGAAGGGGAAAGCCCACCTTAGATGGTGTGGATTGCACATAGTAAGTGCTTAATAAATGTTTGTTGGATGAATAAAGAGAAAAATCTACATCAGATAGTATGGATTCAAAATAAAGTGACAGCCAAAGGACACAGGTTTCTTGCAAACAAGTGCAACATAGAAAATCTTCAAAAAAGTCACTTCAAGTTCAAAGTATTCTGTGGTTCCATTTCTACTCAAAACCATAGTTCAACAGTTGCTTTTTAATGCAATTTTTAAAAATCCACAAGCTCACACAATCAGTTCAGAAAAAGTAGTCAATGAGTTGGATAGTAGTAGAAAATATGACCCATAAACTGGGGACATATTCTTCTACAAATGTACCCTCCCCATCAAGAGGTTTAGAGGATACATTTAGGGAATACATGTAGCCAGGGCCCATGAATGGAAAGCAATTCATATCTCTAATGTTAAAGCAAGATGGCAGTTCTATATGCAAACATTTTATAACAACTTGAATTTGACCAAAAGGGCTGATGCAGAAGTGGTAGGGCCTATCTCACTGGAGGATTTCAAATAGATGCTGAACCATTAGTGGGAGAGATTATAGAAGGGATTCTTGTAGTCACAGCTAATAATTATCAAGTACCCACTATTTATAATTATCTCCTTACAAGTCTTGGAGATAGATGCTATTAATATCCTCATTTTACAAATGAGGAAACTAAGGGAGGAAGTTAAGGGACTTGCTGAGGGTGACACAACTATAAACTTAAGGTCAGATTTGAACTTAAGCCTTCCTAAATCAGGTGTTCTACACCTCCTGTCTTCCATTTTGTTCAGAAAGGGATGGACTTGGGTCATCTCTGAGTTCCTTTTAATTCTGAGATTCTATGATTACTTTAAGTTAGGAGACCTAACTTAAGTTAGGTCACAGAGACCACAGAGACCTTCTTAGTTATAGGGTCATAGGATTTAGACCTAGAAAAAGTCTTAAGAAATATTTAGTTCAACCCTTAATTTTACCGATAAAAAATTTGAGATCCAGAAAGGTTAAGTGTTTTGTCCAAGATCTCAAAAGAACCCAAGGCAAGATCTGAAGTCAAGACCCTTTACCTCAGAATGAATAACCTTTCTATTATGCCATGCAGCTTCTTCATTCCCCTTATTTTAGAGAGGAAGAAAATGAAATCCAGAGACTGGCAGTATTTTGTCAAAGGTCACATAGCTAGTTAGTAGAAGAATCTAGGTCTAATTTTCATTCTCCTGCTCCTAACTATGCATCTAGTAGCACTGGACCCCTGACTGTTTCACACAGGATGGTCCATCTCTCCTCTGGGAGCATTTTCTCCAGCTGTCTCATTTTTTCTGAATAACAATAGCTAAAACTTGCAAAGCACTTTCAATTTGATTTAATTTTATTTCATATTTATGAAGCGCCTGGCAGGTAGTGTGTGTGTGTGTGTATGTGTGTAAAAAGGCAAAAGATAGGAGCTTGAAATCTAATGGGAGGGGGAAAGAGAAAGAGGGAGAGAGAGACAAGAGAGTCAGAGGGAAGGAGAGAAGGAAAGAGACAGAGAGACAGAGGCAGAGACAGAAACAGCCAGAGAGACAGAGACAGACACAGAGAAAGAGAGAGACAATAACATGCAAAATACACAAAACAATCGATCTATAGGATAAGTAGGAAATAATTAATAGAGGGCAGGCGCTAAAATTAAGAAGAGTTGGGGAAGACTTCCTTCAGGAAGTGGGATTTTAGTTGGAACTTAATGGGAGTCAGGGAAGTCAATAGCTGGAGTGGAAGAGGGAAATGTTTCAGGAATGAGACAGCTGAAGAAAATGCTCCCAGAAGAGAGATGGATTGTCCTGTGTGGAACAGTCAGGAGCTCACTGGATCAAAGAGTGCTATTGGGAAGTTCTGATTTAGGTGCTCATTTTATCCCCATTTTACAGGTAAGGAAATTGAGACTAGTCCTGAGTCATATAACTAAGGATTTGAACCCCAATAAATGGATGTAGAATCAAGTCAGAATTCACATCCCAGCTATATAGCTGCATGCTGGTGACTTTAGGCAATCCTCTTATAATACCTCTCTGGGCCTCAATTTATTCATCTGCAAAATAATGGGTGGGCCTTCTTTGCCTTTATGATTTTATCAGTAAATTAATCAACAAGTCCCCTGGAAACATGGCTTCTTTCTCTTGGACAGTATGGTGGAACTTCGACAAGACGCCCATTCCTAAATTCAAATCCGACCTCACATGCTTACTGGCAGTGGACAAGTCATTCAACTATATTTGCCTCAGTTTTCTCATCTGTAAAATGTAAAATGAGTTAGAGAAGGAAATCACTGTCTTTGCTTGGGAAACCCTAAATGGGGTTATTACTGGCCAGACAGAACTTGGGGTGCAAAGGTGAATATAAGTCTTTGCTCTCAAAAAGCTTATATACTATCTGGGGATATAACATGAACATACACAAAAATGTATACGAAGTAGATACAGGGAAGTGGGGGGAAGAGGATTGCTAGAATCAACCCCAAATCGGAGTTGATTGTTAAATTTGCATTTGACCTCAGAAATTGGCAAATGCTACAAATCAGCATTTTATCTGTTGCTTTTGTTGTTTAGGGTTAAAATGGTGGTGGAGAAAATATTAATAATGCAGCTTAAACGCGTGTTCCGTGAACAATTTTTTCTCCTAGAGGGCTGGTTGTTAAACATTTATAATTGCGTGGGGAGATCTGAAAAGCCTCTCTCTATAAAATGAGCCATTGCCGGTGTTGCAAAGAATTACAACTTTATTAAGCCCCGGTTATTTTATATAAAGTATTTTAAAAATAATGCCAACCTCATTGGACCAGAGAAGACTCGTGAGTGAGGGTCCCCTCGTGGGCTTTTTTATCATTTGCCCCGCCCTCAAGAGCGGCGGTTAGCTTCATCCGCCACTGGGTGGCGCCAACGTCTACTGCGCCCAATGGCCTCGGGGACGTGGGATGCTGCCGGCTCTGAGACACTCTGCTTTTGCGCACGGAGGTTAGAAGTGAGGGAGCGGGCACAGACTAGAGGCGAGGGACCAGAGACGGGAGGGGAAAGGACGCGTCGGAGCCCTGAGTGAGGCAGGAAGGAGCGGCCGGCTCGGCGACGCGGAGCCCTGGGCGGGCGGTGAGAACTTAGGGCCGTTCCCTGCGGAATAGGGGGAGCTGGGGGAGGTGGGAGGGGAGGCGGGAGGGGAGGCCGCGGAGATTGAGTCCACGTGCGTGAGGGAGAGCGAACGTCAAGGGGGAGGGGGCGACGTCGAGCGCGAGACCGGGAGGAAGAGGAGAAGGGGGGCAGGGTGACGAGCGACTCACTTCGTGACCTTCCCTCCCGCTGCAACGTGAGATTGGTGGGGGGTTGGGGGGATGCGGCGGGAGTCCGGAAGGCTTGCCCACGAGGGGCCCAGACGGGCGTTCTCTGGCCTTTGACAGCTCCCTGGAGAGGAATGGAGTGAGGTGACCTGGGCAGACCCCTCCCTGGGTGAAAAGATCTGTCACCTGGGCAGGGACGCCGGACTAGCGGGACGAGAGCGTGCAGAGGAAAATTCCAAAGAGGAGTGATAGAAAACAGGAATTACATGGGTTGTCCCCGTGCTCAGAAAGTGAAGCCCGAAGGAGAGAAAGTGTTGGATGAAGGTTTGTTTGGTTGCTATTGGAGACCAGACCTGCCCTCCTGAGTGTACCAGTGATGCGGAAGAGGCAGTACATGCAGGTGGTTTTCGTAAGAGGACGCATGCCTCGTCTGGAGTTTTTTTTTGTTTATTTTTTTTTACGTGTTGGAGGTGCAACTAGAAGATGGGCAAGGATTGTGTGTGTGTGTGTGTGTGTGTGTGTGTGTGTGTGTGTGTGTGTGAGCGTGCGTGCGCGCGCACAGAAATACCAAAGTATATGTGCGTTTGGGTAGGTAGGAGAGGAGAAACTTAAGGTTCGAAAATGCAAAAGAGCAAGTAGAGTGATAATAAATATGTGTGTGTGCGAGCGCGCAGGAGCAATGAAGTATGTGCTCCTGGAGAGATGGGGGAAACTTCAGGTTTGAAAATGCAAAAGAGCAAGGAGTGTGTGAGTGTGTGTGTGAGTGAGTGGGTGGGTGAGTGGATGGGTGTGCGTGCGCGCGCGCAGGACACCAAAGTATGTGCTCCCGGAGCAGGAGGAGGGGGAGGAGGGGACTTAAGCGCTAGAAATGCGGGCTGCAGCCTTTTTAGAGGTAGCCTTTGACTTTCTGGTCACTGATTCCTAAATTGAAGGAAAGTTATTTCTGAAAGAAAAACAGGAGTTTTTAACTTTTTTCCTTTTCTTTTCTTTTCTTTTCTTTTTTTTTGCAATCTGGTGAAGAAACCTATGCATTCTTTCTGTTCAATTCATAATGGAAGGAAATGCTGAAATTCAGTTAACGTTAATGAAAATGAGGATGTGATTTTTTTTTTTTCCCGCCTCTGTCCAAGTTCATGAACCTGACTCAATTTAAGAACTGCTGCCTTGGAGAAAGTGCCTCGCATATAGTAGCCATTCAGTACTGTTTTGTTGATTGATTTGTTATAATCATAATTTGATTTAAATTCTATTAAACTTATATTTCGATTGTTAAAAAACAAAGAACAGGCACTTGAAAAGGAGCCTGTTAAAACCAGTGTTTATTTCTCCATAGTTAAGCTTTGCTAAATGGAGGATGTTAAGGGGAAAGGGCACCTGTTGTGTTCTCTCAGATTTTCACAGTAGATTCAGTAATTAACACACATGGAGCTCTTTTTCCCCCCAAAAAAGAAACTCTCTTTCTCCCTCTATACCAACAAACTGTGTCTATCATGTTCAACAGAACGAACATCTTTTTAAAAAAATAAAAAATAGACCCTGGATTAGCAAATATGAGAAAGCTACTTTGTTTAATCTCTGTAGAAAAAACAGGCATATTCTAATATCATGTTCAGCATCACACAAGCCAGTTGGTAGTTAGTAGAGCAATTACAAATACACACACACACACACACACACACACACACATACACACAGTGAGTTTAATTCAAAATAGCTGAAAAGAATTTTTGATTACTCCTAAAGTCATGTACCAGAAACGCAGGACTTTAATTTCCAGGAATCAGTTGGTGATTCTCTTGTTTTTATTTTAGTCCTCCATTGAAAACCTTCTTAACTAAATAGTCTTTCATGGCAGAATGCTTTTTTATTCTGATTTTAGTAATTTTTGCATTTGGAAACACTATTGCTAGAACCAAAGAGATATGGGGATTTTAATAGGTGGAGTGAAACCAGAATATAACAAGCCCGTACTTTTTATTTCTTTTACTAGTTGAAATTTATAATAGGTTCCACATCATAGTTTTGGAACTATGGCTTCCCTCCCTCCACCCATCTTATTTGCACAGAACATTGCACTAACCTCCTCCCTTCTATTCCTTCTCCCAGTGGGATAACTTCAGTCTGTTTTTCATCAGAAATTGGATTCTCTTTTAAGAACATGAGGAAAACATTCTCTAAAAGTAGCAATTACAAGTTTAATATAGGCATCTTCTTTGTACCACAAAAGAAGCATATATATTTTGTTTAGGACTTCTGTTGGGAAGAATATCAGGACTCAAAAAAATAACCTGCTCATTCTTCCTAAGAAATAAATCAGTTTACATAGTTCCAACTCAGGAGAGTTCTCATTGACTTCTCCTCTTGTACTTTTCTCCTTTTTGAATCTGCAGTATTTTTGACACACAGTATGTTATGTACAACCTGTAATTACTTAAGAAAGTTGATGGGAGAAAGGGTGACTGCTCTCAGCAGTCCCTTTCTTAGAGAGTTGCAGTGAGACATTACTCCAAGATATACTTTCTGAAATACCTAAAATATATGTAGTCCCAATGGGGATATTTGGCTTTGATTCAGTGCATTTAAAGAAGAATAATAACCAATGAATTCACTTTTTTAAAAAATCCCTTTTCTCCTGATAACTAACAAAATCAATTTAGCAGCATATCTGCAAAGCAGACTTCCTAAAGGCAGCATACAAAAGATTTCTCTGGTTTAGTGTAGTGTCTTAAGGAATTTTTAATCCCTGTTTATTCTGTTTTCTGACAGTGACTTTTCCCTACTTGGAGATTGTTCAACTTGCCAACAATGTAACCCATCACTTGGAAGGACTGAGTCATACAAAGCCATTAAGTTACCTATAACAGCCCTTGCATTAGGAAGAGGCACTACAGACCAAATAACACGTGTAAGACATTTTGCTTTTTGTTCAGGAATATAGCAAATCTCCAGGAATGCACTAAATAGGCACAGATTTGCTAAGGAAGGAAAGTGAGCTGCTACACGAAATAACTTGTGAAGAAGTTGAGGTATGAAGCATTTCAAAGGCCTTTTAGGTTGTTAGGTGACTATCAAGCCTTAGAAATTTGAAATTTGGGTCCATGAATTTCTTGTGATCATTAAGAAAGGCATATAAGCTGATTTGACTACTTTTTCTCAGATTCTGAACCACCAGTTTTGAAAATTGACCTCCAAAGGCCTGAAATGAGATATGATTGCTTTTAGAATTGGGAGTTCTTTGGAGCTATCAGTGTAACACACTATCAGAAAGACATGTGCTGGCCACAAGAATACTAAATAAGAATACTTTAATTGATGTTTAAAAATATTGCAAACTAAATAGAGACTAAGTATACTTAGTCATTGGGAAAGAAACCATGACCAACATGTACTTTCTAGTGCATTCCAAGATATCTAATACATGTTCTTTAGGTAAGCAAAACTTTTGGCTGATTTCTTTTTGGATTTCTTTCACATTTTCCCCTCCCTTCAGCAAAAACAAAATTTCACATGATCATTTTCAGATATTCTAAAGATAGATTAAAAATAAATACTTGTATTCAAGCAAATTTCAGAAATTTGGAAAGAGAACTGGCTCTGAAGTCAGAGGATCCATTATTTTTTTCTTTAAAAAAATTTTTTTTATTGTAGCCAACACTAAAATTTGTTTAAATAATGTTTTATTTTTCCCTAATTACATATAAAAATAAATTTAACACTTTTTAAAATTTTGAGTTTCAAATTCTATCCCTCCCTTGTCTTCCTGATAGGGTAAGTAATTTGATATAGGTAATTCAAGTGCAATCTTGTAAAACAT
Organism: Antechinus flavipes; assembly: GCF_016432865.1. Taxonomy (NCBI): domain Eukaryota; kingdom Metazoa; phylum Chordata; class Mammalia; order Dasyuromorphia; family Dasyuridae; genus Antechinus; species Antechinus flavipes. The sequence continues at coordinate 248,128,955 of NC_067398.1, forward strand.
TACCATATTAGTCATTTTTTTGCAAGAAGACTCAAACAAAAGAAAGAGTGAAAAATAGTATGCTTCAGTCAGACATCATTTCTTTGTCTGAAGATGGATAAACATTTTTCATCATGAGTTCTTTGAGATTGTCTTGGATTATTGTATTGTTGAGAATAGCTATATCATTCATAGTTTATCGTACAGTATTGCTGTTATTGTGTATAATCTTCTCTTGGTTCTGCTTGCTTCACTTTGTATCAATTCATGTTAAGACTTTCTCTAGGCTTTTCTGAAATCATGTGGTTTGTCATTTCTTATAGCTTGAAATATTCTCTTACAATCATATATCACAACTTGATCAGCCATTCTTCAATTGAAGGACATTCCCTCAATTTCTCGTTCTTAGCCCCCATAAAAAAAAGAGGCTATAAATATTTTTTGTACAGTTTTTTTCCCTTCTTAAAAAAATCTCTTTGGGATGCAGACCTGTTAAAATCAAAGATATGCAAGTTTTATAGCCCTTTGAACATAGTTCCAAATTGCTCTCTACAATGGTTGGATCAGTTCCCAACTCTACCAACAATGCATAAGTGTCCTTGTTTGCCCATATCCAACATTTATCATTTTCTATTTTTGTCATATTAGTCATGATCTTTCAACTCTGATCAAGTCATTTAACTTCTCTGAGTCTCAGTTTCTTTTAACTATAGAATAAGGAGGTCAGACTAGATCATTTCTGAGATCTTTTCCAGCTTTAAAGCTGTAATTCTGTGCTAACATTTTGTAACAAATTGAAGTATATAACCATATACTATACCTACTTGTTTTCTGCATAGTAAGAAGATGCATAATTGTGAGCCCTAAGGAAGGAATTAGGGTAAAGGGGTAAACCTCTCATAGGAGGTAGAATGTTAAGTAGCTGGAACTCATGTAAAATCTGGTAGCCAGATGCTAATACAGGGTGGCAGAATGATTAGTTTTGTTATTTGGTCCTAATCATTAATTTTTAAGGAAAATGAATGGCTAAGACCTATTTACAAAAGAGTTTTCATGACATTTGACAGGAGGGAGAGATCTTTCTAAAGAATGTAATATACAACTTATATTAGTTTGCTTGCTGTCTTGGGGAGGAAAAAAATATTGGAACTCAAAATCTTACAAAAATGAATGTTGAAAACTATCTTTACATGTAATTGGACAATAATATACTATTAAAGTTTTTTTTTAAAAGAATGTAATTGAAAAGTTGTAGTCAACTAGGAACTAGGATCAAAGTGATGATATTTGAGAGCCATAGCTCTCAATGGGCTTCCAATTCTGGAGGCTTTTTGAAAAGTTGTTTCCCCCGTCTGGATAATTCAAGGCATTATAATCTCCTTATAAACTTAAAACATGACAGAATAATTTAATAGTCACTGGACCAAGAACCAGGAGATGTGGGTTTGGTTTTTAGGTATTCCATTTATTTGTGGTGAACTTCAGATCTCTAATTCATAAATAATTTATAGAGATAATGGAAAGAGGAATTGAAAAATGTTTTTTTCAGTACTTTGAATTTGTTAGAAATGTGTCCTGTATAATTATGAATTTTATAGCGCTATTAAGTTTTCACCTTCCCTCTTCATCCCCCCAACAAAATATTGCATCCATCTGGCCTGGAAAGAGCCTAAATACCAGTCTTGAAGCAGTGGGTGGAATGCAGAAATTCCAGTCATGCTTATATTGCTTCTGGAATAGTCTTTTTGTATTCTTTGTGTGTATGTGACTTCCTAACATTCTGGTGCACTGCCCCTAAAAAGTGTATCTTTGTCATGTTAGAACCCCTTTTCTTTATCCTAGGAGGTAAAGAGTGCTATTTTACTTTAATGTTTGCATTTTTGAATGTCAGTTTATTCCTTCTATTTAAAGTTACTGCTGAAGATCTGGTGTCCTGTTGTATTTGAGTCACATTTCTATAATAGCAAATAAGTCCTGACTTATTTCACTTGTTTCCTAATTGAGTTAGAATTTTTGAGATGAGGATGGTTCCTTTAAATTCTATGCCAAATGAGCCTTCCCCAGCTTAACTAGATCATTCTTGTTGAACTTAAGCTTCTTAATTATAATTGACACTTCTTTTATTCAGCAAATATCTGTTGAGCTGCTTCTGTGTGAAAAATATTTTATTGGGTGCTTTCTAGAAATCAACACCCTCAGAGATGTGTGTGATTACCATTTCCATTGGGCATGTTTTATTTGTTTTGTTTTTTCCATTTCATTTTTCAATCAGCAATTAATAATTTTCTCCCATTGAGAAAGAAAGAAAAATGTATTTTAACAATTATATAAAAAGAAGCAAAAGAAATTATTAGACATATTTGTTATATCAATTTGGGGTCACATGTCTAGTATTGGTGAGGAACGTTCTTTAGTAGTTTCTTTCTGGGAGAGAAGTTGAGCTCCGTTCTCTACTACAAATCCCTCTCTGTTGCTTCATAAGAGCATAAAAGTAACATCAGATTTTGGAGGGCTTTGCCAGCAGATCTTGGGCATGTTATATTTAGCCAGAATGGCATCTTTGTATATTGATGGATTATATGCCTGATGACAGGCATGGAGAGGTTCCTTATTAAAAGGTTAACTACTAAGTGATAAATATTTGAAGCCATAGAAATTTCCCCCCCTGAGGCAATTGGGGTTAAGTTTCTCACCCAGGATCATACAACTAGGAAATGTTAAATGTCTAAGTTCATATTTGATCTCAGGTCTTCTTGACTTCAGGGCTGGTGCTCTATCCACTCAACATCTAGCTGCCCCAAGCCATAGAAATTTCTTTTTTTTTTAAATTTATTTTTTAATGATTACTTTATAATGACAACATTATTCCTTGCACTCGTTTCTTTTCCGATTTTTTTCCCCCCCCTCCCTCCACCCCCTCCTCTAGATGGCAAGCAGTCCTTTATATGTTGGATATGTTGCAGTATATCCTAGATGCAATATATGTTTGCAGAACAACAAGTTCTCTTGTTGCATAGGGAGAATTGGATTCAGAAGGTATAAATAACCCGGGAAGAAAAACAAAAATGCAGATAGTTCACATTCGTTTCCCAGTGTCCTTTCTTTGGGTGTAGCTGCTTATGTCCGTCATTTATCAATTGAAACTTAGTTAGGTCTCTTTGTCAAAGAAATCCACTTCCATCAAAATATGTCCTCATACAATATCATTGTCGAAGTGTATAATGATCTCCTGGTTCTGCTCATTTCACTTAGCATCAGTTCATGTAAGTCTCGCCAGTCCTCTCTGTATTCATCCTGCTGGTCATTTCTTACAGAACAATAATATTCCATAACATTCATATACCACAATTTACCCAGCCATTCTCCAATTGATGGGCATCCATTCATTTTCCAGTTTCTAGCCACTACAAATTGGGCTGCTACAAACATTTTGGCACATACAGGTCCCTTTCCCTTCTTTAGTATTTCTTTGGGATATAAGCCCAATAGAAACACTGCTGGATCAAAGGGTATGCACAATTTGATAATTTTTTGGGCATAATTCCAGATTGCTCTTCAGAATGGTTGGATTCGTTCACAACTCCACCAACAATGCATTAGTGTCCCAGTTTTCCCGCATCCCCTCCAACATTCATCATTATTTTTTCCTGTCATCTTAGCCAATCTGACAGGTGTGTAGTGGTATCTCAGAGTTGTCTTAATTTGCATTTCTCTGATCAATAATGATTTGGAACACTCTTTCATATGAGTGGTAATAGTTTCAATTTCATCCTCTGAAAATTGTCTGTTCATATCCTTTGACCATTTATCAATTGGAGAATGGCTTGATTTCTTATAAATTAGAGTCAGTTCTCTATATATTTTAGAAATGAGGCCTTTATCAGAACCTTTAACTGTGAAGATGTTTTCCCAGTTTGTTGCTTCCCTAGCCATAGAAATTTCAAAAGATTACTACAATATAGAATATTTTACTTCTAATTTTTTTTGAACCATCAATTAAGTTTAATTTAACTGTTGGGACCCTGAGTGTGAAAATTTTGTCCAATAACCAGTGAATGAACATATTGCTGGAGAAACTGAATCATATCAATCTTTTTTTTATTATAGCTTTTTGTTTACAAAAATATTTACATGCATGGGTAATTTTACAGCATTGACAATTGCCAAACTTTTTGTTCCAATTTTTCCTCTCTCCCAGATGGCAGGTTGACCAATACATGTTAAATATGTTAAAGTATAAATTAAATACAATAAAAGTATACATGTCCAAACAGTTATTTTGCTTACAAAAAGAATCAGACTCTGAAATAGTGTACTATTATATGCCTGTGAAGGAAATCAAAAATGCAGGTGGACAAAAATATAGGGATTGGGAATTCTATGTAATGGTTCATAGTCATCTCCCAGAATTCTTTCCCTGGGTGTAGCTAGTTCAATTCATTACTGCTCTATTGGAACTGATTTGGTTCATCTCATTGCTGGACATGGCCACTTCCATCATACTTGATCATCATATAGTATTGTTGAAGTATGTAAGGATCTCCTGGTCCTGCTCATTTCACTCAGCATCAGTTCGTCTCTCCAGGCCTTTCTGAAATCATCCCGCTGGTCATTTCTTACAGAACAATAATATTTCATAATATTCATATACCACAATTTATTCAGCTATTCTCCAATTGATGGGCATCCACTCCAGTTTCCAGTTTCTGGCCACTACAAAGAGACCTGCCACAAACATTTTTGCACATACAGGTCCCTTTCCCTGCTTTAAGATTTCTTTGGGATATAAGCCCAGTAGAGACACTGCTGGATCAAAGGGTATGCACATACCCTTTTTTTTTTTGATAACTTTTGAGAAAAGCTGGATGTGTTCACAATTCCACCAACAATATATTAGTGTCCCTGTTTTCCCACATCCCCTCCAACATTCCGCATTATCTTTCCCTATCATTCTAGCCAATCTGACAGGTGTGTAGTTTACTTTTAGTTTTCTTTCCACACTAAAAGGATCACAAAATCCTTAAAATATTGAACTATTTCAATTCATTCAAATCTAACTTATTTTCTTCAGTCTTTACTCCCCCTATTTGGTTCATTTTATGTGGTTCAAATTGTGAGACCTCTTGAAAATAGGATAGTGATCTTATTGCATCACATTCAGCTGCTTCTAAAGACTTACTTAATTATTAATTCATTATAATGGTATTTATCTATCTTTATTCTTGTTCTTTTCTAGGAAACTATTTATATCTTTTGACTGAAGCTCAAGTCTTATTCCATGACGACCTCTCCCACAATGTTTTATGGATCTCCTTCTACCATGTCTCCACCTAGCAAAAGCAAACTAAAGCGTCAGAGTCGCTTGCTTTCCCACATGCTGTCCCGAACACTGAGCTATAAGGACCGAAGTTCTGATTCTACTTTTCCCAACTTGGGTGCCAGTGATGACCCTGCAGAGCTTTCTACACAACTTTCTGCCCCAGGTGTCCTGAAGGTGTTTGGGGACAATGTCTGTACAGGTGCCCATTACAAGAGCGTCCTGGCCACGGCTAGCTCTAGTGCTCAGGAGCTGGTAAAGGAAGCACTGGAGCGTTATGCTTTGAATGCAGTGTCAGCCAGCCAATATGTACTATGTGATGTGGTGGGGAGATTTGGGGGCTTAGGACAGCAATGGCAGGCAGAAGGCCTTCGAGTCCTACGGGATAATGAGAAGCCCCTTTTGATCCAGGACCTGTGGAAGCCCCGAGAAGGCTTCTCTCGGAGGTTTGAGTTGAGAAAGAGATCAGAGGTGGAAGAATTGGCTGCCAGGGATGTGGACACTACCACAGCAGGTGAGATGATAGAAGAATACAAAAAGACCATACAGCTGAGTCCTTGAGGGATTGGGGTGGTGGTGCCTGTCTAGTATAAAGAAAGGGAGAAAGAACAAGGAAGTTTCTGTTCCCGAAAAGACAGGTATACCTATACTTTTTTATGTATGTTGTGTATTCTTTGCTCTACTAATATCCTTTTCAATACCTTGTCTTGATATGAAGGTGATTGTACATTCTTGAAAACTGTTAGGAGAATGCTGGCTTCGCCACATCCTGTTAAGCTAAGAAAGCTCTGAGTGTATCCCTAGTGACTTCCTGTATCTGACTGATCTGTCAAATTTGGGGTAGTTCATCACTAGAAAGTTAGCCACAAGATGGTGATCTTTTTTAGTCACAGCAACCTATAAACATCTACTCCAGTGAAGAGAGGGTAGGGTTTGTGTGAATGAAGGAATGAATACCTATAGTAATGAAAGCAGGGGATTGTAGAAGTTTGAAAGAAAAAGTGTTATTTTCAATAGAATCAGCAGGTTTTTTGTGGGATATGATTTCCTACTATATTTCTTTACTGTACCACAAAGTGAATGTAGATTACTTCCTCTCATGCTATTTTGTATTTAGTCTATTAATCACATTCTAAATCCAGTTTTTGGGATGTTCTTTTTGAGCTGTTAGCTGTTTTTCCACTATTGGCCTGGGGGTCTTCTCTTTTTTCAGTACTTAAGCTTTGGTTTCTTCTGGTTTCTTCCAACTTGATTTCATGAAAACATTTCTTATAGTGCTGAGAATTGCTAAGTCATTCACAAGTCTTCGTTAAACAATATTGCTATCACTGTGTGTAATGTTCTGCTGATTATGTTCATTTCATTTTACATCAGTTCATCTAAGTCTTTCAAGGTTTTTCTGAAATCGTCCTGCTTGCCATTTTGGATAGCATAATAATATGGTTGTGTACCACAGCTTGTTTAGCCATTCCTCAATTGGTAAGCAACCTTTTGTCTTCCAATTAAAGAGTTATTATAAATATTTTTTTACAAATAAGTCCTTTCTGCCCTTTTTGGATGTCTTTGGAATATAGACCTAGCAGTGGTATTTGTGGATCAAAGGGTATACACAGTTTTATAGCCTTTTGGACATAGACATAGTTCCAAATTGTTCTCCAGAATGGTTGGATCAGTTTACAACTCCACCAACAGCACATTATTGTCCCAGTTTTCCCACATCCCCTCCATTTGTTGGTCGTTGATTTCTATTTTAAAAATCTTTATGTGCATGGAAACTAATTATACCTATTGCTTAATTATTCTGTGTATATATTTAGAAGGTTGATGCTCTTTCTTGACTGTACAACTTGATTAGTGTTTGAGCATCTTTTTTACTTCCTATTATTGATTTTGAAGGGGCCCCTAATGAAGTCAAAAGACAAATGAAGAAATTATATTCTAATTAATGCAGTGGAATCTAAAATACTTAAATTATTTGGCACCTTGTTTTGTTATCTTTGGTACCAATAACTCATTGGGCCACGGTCAGATTTAATTCTTTGATAATTAGATAGTAAAGATAATATAGCTATAAGTTTTCCTATCACATATTGGTTTTCATAGGACAAGAAAATAAGATATATATTTAGTCTGTGATCAGCTATTTAGCAGAAAGCATCAGATTTGCCACGTTCTGAATATTATTTTTCTATGTGATTTAATTATGACCCCTTAGAAAAGTATGCTTTATTTTTGAAGAGCAGGTCCTGGAAAGATTATGATAGAAAATTGGAGCTAATTTTATAACCTCTAGTTCTTTTCATAGTGGACCAACCTATTAAAAAGAAATGTTCCGTCGCTTAACTTGGCTGTGACTTTTCCAAGTCCAATTGGGTAAATTGATAATAAAATTTTTCTAATCTTGTTTATGAATTAATATAGTATCAAAAAAGTGTACTGTCCCAAAGTTAGTAAAGTTAACTTTTTATACTCTATTATTGAGTATTTATAAAATACTTTGTACATTTGCAAATTGTAAGATGATTTTAATTAAATGATCTACCAGGTGTGATCTACACATGTATGGAGAAGAGGCTTTGGTAACATAGAGAGGTAATTGACTTTCTCAAGAAATGTCATATACCAAGTCAAGTGGCAAAGATAAGATTGACACGCAGAACCGAATTCCTTTTTAAGATAACAGCTCACATTTAAACTCATCTTTGTAAAAATAAAAATACAAAGATGAATGGATATCCTGGGTTAGCTACTACTGTGAGGTAACCTGGTCTGATTTTTCTGCAGATTTTGTGATGACTTAATTAAAAATTACTCACCCATAAGATATTTTCCAGAGATTATATATAGTTCATTACTTAGTCTAAGGAATTTCATCTTGCATGCCATTTTTCATCATTATAAAGTTGTGTTTATTGAGAACACTGCTAAAAAACCACATTCCAGATTATAATAGGTAGTATCTAAAATACAATTAGTACCTGGATTCTCTTTATTATCAATTAGAAAATGAAAAGTAGTATTGTAAATTGAAAGGGAAAGAAGCCTTACTCACATTACATTCCCCTTATTCCTTTCCATCTAAGTTTGTAGGTCTTTGTATTATTGTTTTAACTTAGGAGATATTTAAGTAGTTGAATTGGTTTTGGTGGGGGTGTTTGGAATGTTTTGATGAGTAAGATAGGACTGACATAGTTCTAGTTCTAGTTTTGCCACTAGCTGAATGACTTTGGATAAATTTAGATAAATTATTGTAACTATAAATTACTTTTGGAGAAATTACTATGAATATAACTTACTATCTGAATAAATTACTACTTTCTATTCTTCACTTTCCCCATCTATAAAATGTGGCTGATAATATCTGCCTTATTTTACTCATAAGGTTATAAGAATCTAATGAAATAAATAACCACATCCTATAAAAGAATTATGTAAATTTAAGGATGTATTGAAAGGTAATTTCTGCTTGAGAGGCATCATGGAATAGTGAGTCAACAAACAGCTTTCTATTTTGTTATTGAGCTAGATGCTAGAGATACAAAGACAAAAATGAAGCAATTTTTGCATTCAGGGAATTTATATTCATTCCATTGTGAGAGAGCTACTAATTTAAATAGGAAATTCAATTCTGGATTTTAACACAATCCCTGCTGCTGTTTTTTTGTGTAACATTTCTTGGACAAGTCACTTAACTCTGTTTTTTCAGAGCCTTTTTTGCTACGTAAGTATATGCAAAATTTTAATTTGTTTTGTTTTTTGGCAGTATAGGAACACTAGTTACTGGGAGGGATCAGGAAAGGCCTCTATATAAGGCATTGATAGAGCTAAGCTTTGGAGGAAATTAAAGATTTCAAAAGGTTGAAATTGATGCTGTTTGAGTGGTCTAGATTCCTGGTGGTGTAGAGGTTAGTAGCTATAAGAGAGTTATTAAGAATCCCCTTTAAATTGGCTGTAGGTTTTAGGAGTGAAATAATTCACTCATTCCCAAAATATTAGTTGCAAAATGAAAATTTATTGTTAGGTAGAAATCAGTTTACCAAGAGACTGACTTCTATAGTGACAGATCTATGGAAAATGGAGTTTTGCACTGAGAATGCAGTTCTCAGTGGACAGAAGGCCTCAGCAGCAAGGGAGCTGCCAAGCAAGATCCATCTGCAAAAGACCTTCCTTGATGGAAGCTATTATACTGAGTGTCTTGGTGGGAGTTGGGACAGTCCGAGCGAATCAGAACCAGTGGGGGCCAGGGCAGCCCAAGCAAGTCAGACCTAGTTGGGGCTAGGATAGCCCAAGTTGGCTCAGACCCAGTGGGAGTTGAGACAGCCCAGATCTCCTATTGGAATTCAAAGGGATGCTTTTTGACCAGGATTTGTAATTGAATCAAAGGCTCTGACATCCTGGAAAGATAACTTGTCTGGGGAGGATATGCCTCAGCCAGGAATGGACTGAGAATCTGAAAGGGATCACAGATCAATAGGAAATACAGTTTCTTAAAGGGACCACAACCTGCTTCAAAGTGAGAATGGAGTGGATTTTAAAGCATAGGAGACAGATAGCCTTTGCACATGTAATTAGTTGAAAAGTAATAGTGTCATTTGTGGGGACCAGCAAGAGTAATGGTTTATTTACTTGGATTGTAGAGTGTATGAAGATGAACATTGTTTAAAAAAAAAAAAGGCTGAAAAGTAGGTTAGCATCAGATTGTGTAGTGTTTTAAATGCTGAACAGAAGGGTTAATATTTTATTCTAAAGGAGCCATGCGAGGTAATGAGTAGGGGGAACCATATGTGGTTAGAGCTGTGTTTTAAGAATATCAGGGGTTTTTTAGAGATGTTTTTATAATAATATTTGGGTTTTTTTTAATTTTGAACTTAAACACTAAATAAAATGGATGTTTCATATACAAAGAACAAAAAAGAGCTGTGCACGAAACTGCACATATACAGCTTGCTTTTCCTTTTAAGTATATAATAAAATCAAAATGTAACTTTCAAAACTGTCCTCTGCATTTCTTTTATTTCTGTTCTTTTGTGTGCATTTAAAAAATGCTTTAGTGACCCCATTTTCTTTTTCTTTCCTTTTTTTTGACAACCCTGTCACAATCCCTTTTATAGCTGTGAAATATAGATTATATTTATAGTCAAGAAAAACAAATTCTCACAGTGGTCATGCTCTAAAATATGTGCCACATTCTGATTCTTGAATTAGTACCTCTTAGGGGGTGATTAGAGAATTCATTATTGGTTCTCTGAAATTATGTTTGGTCATTACATCAAAAAAGGTTCTTAAGTCTTCTGAATTGTTTGTTTTTTTCCCCAACAAAACTCTTGTTGGCTTTTATTGTATACATTGTTCTAGTTCTCATTTCACCCTGGATCAATTCATACAAATCTTTTGAGATTTCTCTGAAACTGCCCTTTTGTCAGGAACATTTATTATTGCTTATAGGGTAATATTCACATACCATAATTTATTCATTTGATGGCCACTCACTTTGTAGTTCTATGGTATAACAAAAAGAGCTCTTATAAATATTTTGGTAAATATGAGTTTTTTACTTTGATATATTTGAGATTTAGGTTTAATAGTATCTTTAGGTCAAAAGCTATGTGAAGCCTGGTGACTTTTGGGGCATATCTGTAAATTGTTTTCCAGGATGACTGGATCAATTCACAGTTCCTTTAGTGGTGCATTAATGATGATTTTTTCCTTTAGATTTTCCAGCATCATTTTTATTTTTTTGTCATCTTTATCTATTTGATGGTGTGATATGAAACTTCAGAATTGTTTTAACTTTAATTTCTCTTAATTTTTAGTGCTTTGGAGCTTTTTCCATATGCGTCTTGATAGCTTGGGTTTATTATTTTGAGAATTGTCTGTTCATGTCATTTGAACATTTATTTAAGAATCATATATTTGAATCAGAGTCTAATATCTTACATAGCAGTCTCTTATCAGAGAAACTTGCTGAAAAGATTGTTTTTAAATGGACCCATGATTTCCTGGGCGTGGGACTACCTTTATCAATGTAGATTGATGTATTACTTGCAATTTATAAAGTTTAGGTTTTTGGGGAATGAAAAGTTAATTGACTTATTCAGGGTCATATAGCCAATATATGTGAGGCAGTATTTGAACAGCTATTGATGACTCTGAGCCTATCTCTTTGTCCATTATGCTCCTTTCTGGCAACATCAATTTGGAAATGTTATGGGGATGGAAGGAAATGTGTGAGACACTTCATACAGAGAGAAGTTAGAATGCTGTTGTATTAGTCCAGGTGAGAGATGATGAAGGCAGTGGCTTTATGAATAGAGAGAAGGGGGCAGGTATGAGAGATATTGTGAAAGTAAAATCAAAAAAAATTGGCAACTGATTATATGTATATGTGGAATAAAGAAAGGAGTTGAGATTGAGTCTAAGACTGGATCTCAGATATGGAGAGATAACTAAACCCATGGGAATTGATGAAGTTCACTGAGTGAGAGAGAAGAGATTCCAGAAGCAAGGAATATCTGAATTCAAGCTCTGCCTCTGACACTGTCACTATTGACTTTATGACACTATGAAAGTTATTTAACATCTCAGTACTTCCAGACAACTAAGTGTCAGAGATGCAGAACAAATACAGATGGGCATTGGTAGAAGGAATTTCCTTATGGAAATTTCTCCCGACACCAATGAAATCACAGATTTAGTTTTTAAATGAGTATGTATCATGGTGAATGTAAAAAGTTTTTGAAAGTTTGGTTTCTTTCTTTCCCTTATCAGTAGAGTAGATAAACATATTTAGAACACAACATAGTCAAGTGGACATGAATTTGGATGTGCAATTTTATTCATTATTATGGATTTATTATGACTGTTATCTTAAACTCATAGAATTCTTAGAATTAAAAGAGAGCCTGTATGTAGATCTAGTTTTAGTCTCCCATTTATTAAACAGTCTCTTTTACAACATGTGGGATATTGATCCAGCCTCTGCCTTTAGATACTTTGAGTGAAGGGGAACTTACCTTACTCTTTTCCCAGAAAACCTGTTTTGCTGTTGGTTTTCTTTATTACAATGATCTTGTCATTTAACTGTGAATAATTTAGTTATTTTTAGTAATTCAAAGATCCAAGACAATTCCAAAGGATTTGTGATGGAAAAAGTCTGTCCACCTCCAGAAAAGGAACTGTTGGAATATGAATCAAAACATACTATTTTTTATTATTCCTTTTTATTTACAAGTTATAATAATAATAATAATAATAATAATGATAATTTCTCAGCATTGACAATTGCCAAACCTTTTGTTCCAATTTTTCCCCTCCTTCCCCCCATCCCCTCCCCCAGATGGCAGGTTGACCAATACATGTTAAATATGTTGAAGTATAAATTAAATACAATATAAGTATACATGTCCAAACAGTTATTTTGCTGTACAAAAAGAATCAGACTCTGAAATAGTGTACTATTAGCCTGTGAAGGAAATCAAAAATGCAGGTGGACAAAAATATAGGGATTGGGAATTCTATGTAATGGTTCATAGTCATCTCCCAGAATTCTTTCCCTGGGTGTAGCTAGTTCAATTCATCACTGCTCTATTGGAACTGATTTGGTTCATCTCATTGCTGGACATGGCCACTTCCATCATAATTGATCATCATATAGTATTGTTGTTGAAGTATGTAATGATCTCCTGGTCTTGCTCATTTCACTCAGCATCAGTTCGTCTCTCCAGGCCTTTCTGAAATCATCCTGCTGGTCATTTCTTACAGAACAATAATATTCCATAATATTCATATACCACAATTTATTCAGCCATTCTCCAATTGATGGGCATCCACTCCAGTTTCCAGTTTCTGGCCACTATAAAGAGATCTGCCACAAACATTTTTGCACATACAGGTCCTTTTCCCTTCTTTAAGATTTCTTTGGGATATAAGCCCAGTAGAGACACTGCTGGATCAAAGGGTATGCACAGTTTGATAACTTTTTGAGCATAGTTCCAAATTGCTCTCCAGAATGGCTGGATGTATTCACAATTCCACCAACAATGTATTAGTGTCCCTGTTTTCCCACATCCCCTCCAATATTCCGCATTATCTTTCCCTGTCATTCTAGCAATCTGACAGGTGTGTAATGGTATCTCAGAGTTGTCTTAATCAAAACATACTTTTTAAAATTTATTTATCTTGAGGTTTTTGGGGGTCTGTTTTTTTTTTACAACATGAAAATAATTTTTGCATGACTGCCTTATATAATCTATATCAAATCGATTACCTTCTCAATGGGGAGGAGAAGAAGGAGAAATTTTAGAACTCAAACAAATGTTAAAAATTATCATGTGTAATTGGAAAAAATAAAATATAGACATTAAAATGATCTTATGTTAAGATAAAATTTAAGCTCATTGATCCTAGCCAATCTTTTGCTGAATCACAGAACACATTTGTGGTTTTCCATATGACAGCCCTACAAATATTTGAAGACTTTTACCATGTTTTTTTTTTTTTTTGCTGTTTTTAATAGAGTTTCTTTGAATTGTTCTTCATTGAACATATATTCTCAACTTGCTACCCTGGCAATTCTCCTCCATTTCATTCATTTGTCACCTAATACTGTGGGTCACCTGATATTTTATACTGATAGAAACAGTTTTGTTTTAAAGAAGAAATTCTTATCATGGTATTTAATAGAATTTTGCCAAATTACCTTTGGCAATTTATTGATAATTTATAGATAAATTTATAGACAAATTTATAGATAAATGATCTATAGATAGAGCATTTATTAAGTTCTTACTATGTGTCAGACACTGTACTAAGTGCTGGAGATACATCAACTCCTTGCCTTTAATAAACTCGCCACCTAAGCTATTAGTTTAAAAAGAGGAGCTAGAAAAAGGGTGAAAGGAGTTATGTGGCATATCATGCTTTGGAGTTAGCAGCATGGAAACGAGGTGGAGTCTTGATTGCAGGTGAGATAAAGCAGAAGAAAGCTCACCTATCAAAGCCCTGGGTCTTAAGTTTTTGGTGGGAAAGAGTAGCATGGAAAGAGCATGATTTGGAGCTGGGATTGTATTCTCCTGCTGGAGTGAATCAGGCAAATTCCTCCCTAGTCAGATGACACTGAATGGGTTCTGGGATTTCTAAGATACTTTTATTTCCATCTCTTTCCCATATCTTAAAAGAGTAAAATGTTTGTCACCCACCAAAATGCCCACTTGCCCTCTGGGATAATCTGATCTGAAACAGTAGTAGAAAAATAAAGTCCAGAGAAAAGAGTCCATCTCCATACATGCAAGGAGATAAATTTTGGTTCTACCAGTTTTCAAGTAAGTGAACATTATATATCAATAATTTTTATGATTATATTTTCCAGTGTAAGTCGTTTCCATTCCCTCTAATAGCTATTAGTAATTTTGCTATTTTCAATGCTTAGAATTCTCTGCTTCCTGATCTCTATGTTCTAGTTTCCTTCAGATCCAAGCTAAAATCTCTGCTTCAGCTAAAAGCCTTTTCCCTTAATGCTAGGAAGCTATCTCCCTCTGAAGCTATTTCCAATTTATCCTGTAATATATCTTGTTTGTACATAGTTTGTATATTATCTGTCTTATTATATTGTAAGCTTCTTGTGGTCAGGGACTGTTTTTTGCTTTTTTACTTTTTCATAGTGTATAGTTGGCAGAGTCCATAGGAGCTTACCTTACTTGTTAAGGCTTGTTGGCTTGAGTTATTTTGTAGTGGGTTTCAGGTAAAGCATTTAGTAAAAGTTTAAATTTTTTTACTTCCCCAAGAACTGAATTTCAGCTTAAAATAGGAGGTGGAAATTGAAGGTATAGAATATATTATGCATATTTTATCTAGAGGAACTTGGATTTCTAGCATTATTGGATAAATGGATGAAGGAGATAAATCAGATTACTGTCATAGGCTAGTGGTCAAGTTGTTTTTTTATTTCTCAATGATTCTGCCTTTCTCTAATTGCCTTTTCTCTTTTTTTTTCCTTCAGACTTTCACATTATTTTGTGTTTAGGACAATAATGAGATGGAAAGGAGAGTGGCAGAGCATTGATGGAACCTGCTAGATTTTTTTCTTTTTCTTTATTTTTTTTTAAGAAGACTGTCATTTAAAACCAATGCCATGTTGAGAGTAGACCAAGCCTTATCATTTTAACAAAAGAAGGTACTTATGTACATTGTATTGTAAGGGATAAGAAAAAATGAATACAGTGATGTCTAGATTTTGTCAGATGGTTGGGAGAGACAGAAAATGGTACTTATTTATTAAATTATGCTCAGGTCAGCTAAAATTAAATCAGTATAGAATTAAAATAACATAGAATTTAGATAGGGCTGAGTTTAAAGCTTATTGTATTTTAGGTAATCTTGTGAACTGAACAAAGACAAGGACCTATAGCAAACACTGTCCACTTTGCTGAATAGAGGAAAATATAACTTTGAGCAGAAGCAGTTCCTCTAATAACCAAAGAATGCCTGTATACCAGGTTCAGAATTGGAGCACAAAGCTGTAGTTCTGAAGGGGACTTTTCTAATTTAACTTATATCTAACCATTAATTCCTTTAAAAACAATACTGACACATAGGTGTGAAAACTTCCAGTGAGTGGAAATGTTCTACTTCCCAAGGTAGTCCATTCTAATTTTTCACAGCTCTAATTATTTGAAAGTTCTTCTATACATTAAGTCTGAATCTGTATTTATCTACTCCCATTCATTGCTTTTAGTTTTGCCCTTTGAGTCCAAGCTTTATAAGTCTTTTCCTTCTTCTATGCTATAATCTTTCAAATACTTAGATAACTATTTTTTCCATTTAACTCTTTTCCTTTATAGGGTAAACACTCCCCACTTCCTTCAGTTATTCCTCATACTGCATCATTTCATATCCACTCCCTTTATCATCATAGTTGTTGCTTTTCAATGTCCTTCCTAAAATTTTTCTTATTAATTCTGAGTCTTGTGGATTCCATTCAAATTTTTTTCCCCATTTCTGTCATCCAAATAACTCTTTCCCCTATAAATCTCTGGTCTTATTTCTAAGTGATAAGTTACAAATAGTCTGATCCTCTCATAGTAGGATGGAGAAGGTGACCTTAGTAGGTCAGGTATTAGAACTATTTAAAAAGCTGGAAAATAACTTGGAAATTGTGACATCATGGATAGAGAGACTTTAGTATCAACATTGTAGAGACTGGCCCTGCTTCTTACTACCAATAGGAACTTAAGCAAGTCACTTAACCTCTATTGGGTCTTAGTTTCTTAATTTCAAAAAAAGAGAGAATTGGACATATGAGGTAAAAAACAAGGTTGATTCTTGTTTTAAAAGACTGCATAAAAGTCTTTTGAATGGGTCTTTCCCTTTGAGGGATCACAAAAGGGGCATCACTGTTTCTAACTCGAAAATTGTACATGTCCTTAGTGTTCCCTATATTCTCCTTTTGTTTCACAGATCCATATTACAGGCATGTCATATTTTATTTTACTTTGCTTTATCATGTTTCATATATACTACATTTTTTACAAATTGAAGGGTTTGTAGAAATCCTTTGTCAACCAAGTCTCTCAACATTTTCCCAAAAGCATGTGTTCACATTGAGTTTTTGTGTTACATTTTGGTAATTTCTCTCAATATTTCAAACTTTTTCATTATGATTGTATCTGTTATGGAGATCTATACTCAGTGATTGTTGATGTTACTATTGTTTTCAGTGCCACAAGCCACACCCATATTAGATAGGAAATTTAAGTGATTAATGTTATTTGTGTTCTGACCTCTTCACTAACCACAATCTACACACATACACATACATCCATACAAACAAGCTATATACAAGATAAATAGGAAATAAGAGAGGGAATGCATAAGAATTAAGAGGGGTTTGGAAAAGCTTCCTATAGAAGAAGAGATTTTAGTTAGGATTTAAAGGAAGCCAAGGAAGGCAGTTGACAGAAATAAGGAAGGAGAGTCTTCAGAGACATGGCAGATGGTCAGAGAAGATG
This sequence comes from Antechinus flavipes, assembly GCF_016432865.1. Lineage (NCBI taxonomy): Eukaryota > Metazoa > Chordata > Mammalia > Dasyuromorphia > Dasyuridae > Antechinus > Antechinus flavipes. Next base: position 248,146,256 of record NC_067398.1, read on the forward strand.
TCTCAAAATGAGAGTGTCTTATTTATGAAATAGGCAGCCAGTATCAAAGAGTGAAGAAGATTGGGAAGGTAAGTTATGAAGGATTTTGAATGCCAAATAGAGAATTTGTATTTGATCTTGGAGGTGATAAGGACCCTCTGGAGTTAATATTGAGTAGGGAGATAACATGGAAAATCATTTTAGGAAAATTACTTTGTTGGATAAATGAATTGGGGATGAATAGGAGATAGATTAGAGTACAGTGAGGCAGATTGACCATCAGACTATTGCCCTAGTCCAGATGGGAGATGATAATGGCAGTACTAGGATAGGGAACAGTGTCAGAGGAGAGGCGTGAGATATAGTCAAGAGTCAAGGATGACAGCTAGGTTAGGAGCCTGAGATTGGGAAGATGGTGTTGCCCTCTACAAGTAAATAGGGAAGGTGAGGAAGGGGAAGGTTTTTGGGGAAAGATAATGAGTTCTGTTTTGGACATGTTTTAGGTGTCTACTGGACATTTAGTTCAAGATGTCTGAAGGACATTTAGAGATGTGAAAGTGCTTAGGAAAAGATAGGTAGATTTGAGAGTCATCAGCATAGAAATGGTAATTAAATTCATGAGCATTCATGATATCACCAAGTAGCACCAAAGAAGAGAAAAAGGCCTAGGAAAGAACCTAATGGGACAGGGAAGGAAGTGGATATGAAAGATAGAATCAATAGTGTTTTTATTGTTGTGCAGTCATTTTGTTTAAGTTGTGCCTGATTCTTACTGGATTGTGGGTCTCCTTTTCCTTCAGCTCATTTTAAAGATTCAAAAATGGAGGCAGACAGGGTTAAGATAACTTGTCCAGTATGTCTGAGGCCAGACTTGAATTGGTGACTAGATCTGGCACAGTAGTGTGGGACTACTGTGCCACCTATCTGCCCTCTGTATAACTTTGAGAATTATGAGATAGAAAAGTCAAAGATGGTATCAGGGTTCAAAAAAATAGTGGATATCCAGATGGAGTGGTCTTTGTAGGGCCTGGAGATGTTAGATTTAGAGCTTTTGAATAAAAGTTAGACTAGGAATTTTTTTTTTTAGGGTTTATGATTGAAGGTCTAAGAATGAATTAAATGGTTTGGAGAGGAAAGAGAAAAGAGAGCCAAGAACAGAATCTTGGGAGAAAGAAATGGAATAGCTAGAGAGATTGGAGGATCCAGAATTTTTTGGTTTTTTTCTGTCCAAGAAAAGAATACACAGAAGTTGGATGTGATCAGCAGTGTCAAATGCTATAGGAACGATAGCCCATTAACAATCATTCAAGAAATTGTAGGCAGGTTGACAGAACCCTTATCAGCTAAATTTCTTCAACCTACTTAATGAAATAATAGGTAATATATAAAGATTGTTACCTTCTAGACTTTGAGTGGCTCATTTACAGTATCTTATGCCTCTTTTGGACTTTGGCCATGTAAAAGGAGTCTAAAGAAGCATTCTTCTCTTTTCCTTTAGGAAGTGTGAAAAAGTTGCTCAATCAGTTTGTCATAACTATAATACAATTAGCCATTGGCTAGCCATAGGATCAGTCATGCCATTGTTGCTTCAAAAACAAGTATAAGCTCTGAAGAGTCAGTCATCTTTTGCAGTTGAGGAAAGTGGTAGCTAAGGAGAAAGAAATCTAATCTTTGAAAGGCAGTTGCTAACCACTTTTTTTCCTCTCTGCCTCTTCCAAAGTGCAGGGGGTTGAGGGAGTATTTCTTCCTCCATTCTCCTTCAGCAATGGTGCTTTGCAGCAAAATAGCTTGCTTAAGATGAATTGCTACATCCATGGAGAGTAATCTGGCTCCTTTGGTGCTGAAGGTGTGAGTTACCTTGGCCACCTGTATTTTGTGTGTGTGTGTGTGTGTGCACGCGCGCACACACACTAGTATACTAAGAAAAGGCCATTGGATCTTGTAATTAAAAGGGATAGGATGGAGTGATGAAGTTGGAAGCTATGTTTCAATGGGTGGGAAGTGTAGGTTTTTTCGAAGGGGCTGACTATGAAAGGGAGAAGAGGACAATGGAGTTGATTTTTTTTAAGAATGGAAAAAATGTAGTTGTATTTATAAGCCACAGGGAAGACCAGTGGATTTGAGGAGAATGAAGATTAGAGAAAGGAAATGATTTGAGGGGGCAGTTTGCAGAAGGATATGGGAAGGAAGAGATGGGATTTAAGGGTATGTGTAGAAGTGTTGCCTTTGATGAAAAATGCTGCCTCTTCATCAGTGACTGGAAGAAGAGAGTAGAGAATGGGGGATAATGTCAAGAGTGACTCTTAGGCAGAAGAGGAAGTTCATGAGAATAACTTTTGTTTTCTTAATAAAGCATGAGTTGGAGTGCTCCATTAAGAAAGTTGGAGCATGAGGGCCTGTGGGAAGTTTGAAGTGAGAAGAAAAGTTTGGAGGGGCTTTGTGAGAAAACAATTAGTCTTTTGTTGTTGTTCAGTCTTTCAGTTGTGTCCATTTTTCATCCCATGGCTCATAGTATGCTGAGCTCTTCTGGCCTCTGTTGTCTCTCAAAGTCATTTTAAGTTCATATTCATTGTTTCCATGACACTACCTTTCCATCTCATTCTCTACCATCCCCTTCTCCTTTTGGCTTCAGTCTTTCTTAAAACCAAGGTCTTTCCCAATGAGTCTGGTCTTATTATTATGTGGTCAAATTATTTAAACTTCACTTTCTATATTTGACTTCTACTGAATAGCATGAACTGATTTCTTTAAGTGTTGGCTGATTTTTTTCTCTGAAGAGGCATGCATTGTTAATGGGAAAGACTGATAAACCTACAGCATTATAACCTTGGTAGCATCCAAAGACCTGAGTTTGAATTAAGGCTGTAAAACTACCTTTGGATATGTAGCCTCTGGGCCTTAGTTTCTTCATCAATAAAATGATGATAATACTTACAATACCCAATTTAAAGGATATGATGACAAACATTATCAGTTTTAAGCTATTATGTAAATGTGATTTATTTAAGTAATAATGAAAAGAAATTGAGTAAGCATCAGTGACAGGCTTGCTGCTGAGAGCTTCATTTACATTTGGCAACCAGAACCAGAAGGCTCGGAAAGGGAAAGGGAGAGAGGTGATCTTGCCCTGTCCACCCTCAAATCCAATTCACTTGGATGTCATGGTCTTCAAGAATGGAGGACAAACAACACTGGCAACAGTAGTCACCCAAGCAAGAGCCTAATGGTAAAATTTTAAGTGTAGAAAAATTTCTCTCCATTCAGGAAAGCATTTGTAATATGCTTTTTAGTAGTTTCCTGGACACTTCCCTTGAGTTCTGTGAGTCATATTGTGAGGGTATGCAAGTATAGAGTCTTTAAGTGATTTGCAAAAAATCACATAGTGCAAAACTTAGAATCCTCTTTTCCATAGCTAGAGCCCAAGATCTGGTCAACATAAAGCTTTCTAACAAGTGACTGGATTAAGCTAGGGAAAATGGAAATCAGTGGAAGTCTTGGTTCTGAAGTTGTGTGATCCTCTTGATTTTTGTCACAATTCTAATGCATTCAGCAATACTTAGTAACATAGAAACTGTACTTTTGCAGGAAAATATATTAATAAAAGTAAATGTCTTCCTAATAAAAACTATTACTTTTACCCTGTAAATGAGTTTTTAGAATGGATTTTGAGTCTTTCATGTGCAAGCCATTATTTCTTATTTCTCTTGAAGACTTTTTGCTGTAGATTCTTCATTATGATCTTTTTCTTTGAAACCTTAGGGACCCAGGTTGCCAATGCTCTGCTTTAGGATGAATGCACAGCTGGAACTCGTTTGAGTCTTCCCCAGAAGATGAGTAGTTAGAATCTGACATACTAAGAGGGGGCTGTGCTCAATGTTGTGATAAAGGCAACAGTTATTAATATACCATCTGAGGGGGTGGATGGGAGTTAAAAAGTGGAGAATAGGGAGTGGCATGTACCATTGTCAAGAACTTAAGACAAAGCAATATAAGTTATAGCATAAGAAATTCCTTGGAGATAGGTTTCTGGGGAAGGAGGGCAGGATATTTTCTAATTGTGTAGGAGATCAGAACTTGAGTCCATCAAATACTGAGTCATATATAAACAGTACCATTACCTTTCAGAGAAAAGAAAAATCCAATGTGATATGTTTTGGTAGAATTCCTCATCTTTACCAGTGATTTACAGGGCAGTAATTTATTTCTTCATCTCAGAGATGACCTGTCAGCACTTATTTTGTGCCAGGTATGGTGCTAGATGTGAGGAAATAAAAATAAAAAATAAGATTGGTTTGGTCCTTAAAAGGTTTATATTCTATTGAGGAATATAGCATGTCCATAGATAAGTAATTATTGGCTATTTGCAAAATAAACTCAATGATTTTAAGGTAGGAGGAAAATAACAACTAAGAGAACCATGAAAGAGTTCATGAAGGAGCTTCAACCTGAGTTAAAGAAAAATAGAAGTTCCAATGAGTGAGGTAGAACCCAGGCAAAAGGGAATAGCCTGTGCAAAGGAATGGAAATAGGAGATGAAGCTTCAGAATGGAAAAGATCAAGTTAGCTGGTCTGATTAGAATGCAAAGTATGTGAGAGAGAAGTAAGTTGGAAGTAATGTAGGAAGATGGAGATGAGGATATCAGGAAAGGAGCCAGTGGATAAAAAGAGGTTGAAAATTAGGAGCTAATAGACTTAGACATACTTAAAAAAAATTCATTATATGTTTCAATAAGCTTACCATGGATATTTGACTTAAATCTTGAAGATCATATCATTTTTAAAAATTAGAAATTATTACATATCTTTAACAACCATGGTTAGGGGGAAAACACTTAAAATGAGAGATGGAGGCAGTCATTAAAAAAGATGAAATAGATAATTTCAGTTACATGAAACTGGAAAACTTTAGCACAGACTAAATCAATGCATGTAGAACAAGAAGAGAAACTGTCCATTAGGGAAAATAAAATGTTGCATCAACTATCTCTAAAATAAATCTGTTATCCAAAATATGTAAGACATCAACACAAATATCCAGAAACATTCCTGCAACAAAACAATTCTTTTTTTTAATAGCTTTTTATTGACAAAACATATGCATGGGTAATTTTTCAACATTAACCCTTGCAAAAACTTCTGTTGCAGCTTTTCCACTCTTTCCCCCCACCCTCTCCCCTAGATGGCAGGTAGTCCCATACATGTTAAATATGTAAAAGCAGGGGTCCTCCAAATACAACCCGTGGGCTAGATGCAGCAGCTGAGAATGATTATCCCCCACACCCAGGGCTATGAAGTTTCATTATTTAAAGGCCCACAAAACAAAATTTTTGTTTTTTACTATAGTCTGGCCCTCCAACAGTCTAAGGACAGTGAACTGACCCCGTATTTAAAAAGTTTGAGGACCCCTGTGTTAAAGTATATGTTAAATACAATATATGTATACATATTTATAGTTGTCTTGCTGCATAAGAAAAATCGGATTTGTAAAGAAGGTAAAGATAATGTGGGAAGAAAAACAAAAATGCAAACAAACAATAACAGAAAGAGTAGAAATGTTATGTTGTGATCCACATTCATTTCCCAGTGTTCTTTTGCTGGGTGTAGCTGGTTCTGTTCATTACAGATCAGTTGGAACTGGTTTGAATCATCTCATTGTTGAAGAGAGCCACTTCCATAAGAATTGATCCTCATATAGTATTGTTGAAGTGTATAATGATCTCCTGATTCTGCTCATTTTACTTAGCAACAGTTCATGTAAGTCTCTCCAGTCCCCTCTGTATTCATCCTGCTGGTCATTTCTTACAGAACAATAATATTCCATAACATTCATATACCATAATTTACTCAGCCATTCTCCAACTGATGGACATCCATTCAATTTCCAGTTTCTAGCCACTATGAAAAGGGCTGCCATAAACATTTTTGCACATGTGGATCCTTTTCCCTTCTTTAATAGCTCTTTGGGATATAAGCCCAGTAGTAACACTGCTGGGTCAAAGGGTACGCACAGTTTGATAACTTTTTGAGCATAGTTCCAAATTGTTCTCCAGAATGGTTGGATCTGTTCACAACTACACCAACAATGCATCAGTGTCCCAGTTTTCCTACATCCCCTCCAATAGTCGTCATCTTAGCTAATTTGACAGGTGTGTAGTGGTGTCTCAGAATTGTCTTAATTTGCATTTCTCTGATCAATAATGATTTGGAGCACCTTTTCATATGAGTAGAAATAGTTTCAATTTCATCATCCGAAAATTGTCTGTTCATATCCTTTGACCTGTTATCAATTGGAGAATGGCTTGATTTCTTTTAAATTAGTTAATTCTCTATATATTTTGGAAATGAGGCCTTTATCAGAACCTTTAACTGTAAAAATGTTTTCCCAGTTTATTGCTTCCCTTCTAGTCTTGTCTGCATTAGTTTTGTTTGTGCTTTTAAACTTGATATAATCAAATTTTTCTATTTTGTGATCAATAATGATCTCTAGTTCTTCAACAAAACAGTTCTTTTACATCTCCCTAATTGATTCTTCATGGGACTCTCAATATCTCTTACCAATTTCTCATTTGAGGTTCTCACCTCATTTATTACTCGAAAGATCAAGGCCATTTAAGTTAGACCACTAATAATTAATAACCATCATCTCTTACTATATTTAATTCAGTCTCAAGGAATGGCTCATTCTTTCCAGTAAATCCTATGCAAATGTTTTATTTCATTCTTTCCATTCTTCTCCAGCAAACTACCTCATCTCTTGATAATCTTTGACCTTTTCTTTTTTTACTGGTTCCTTTCTTGTTATCTTGAAACACATCCAGAACTTTCTCTTGTTAGAAACCATTAATTGTTAATTACTTGTTAAATCATTAACTAATATATTGTCTGATCTGATGCATTTTTTAGCTTTTATCTTTTTTGATCTTCCAGCCACATTTTAACACCATTGATCATTTTCTCCTCCTCCTAGATTCTGTCTTCCCTGTAGGTTTTCTTGACACTGGTTCTTCCCTTACCTATCTTAACTGCTGCTTATCCAATTCATGCCCATTGACTTTGGTGAACCTCATGGCTCTGTCTTAGGCCTACTTTTTTTTCTTTCTACACTTTCATTTGATGATCTTATCATCTTCCATAAATTCAATAACCATTATTTATACCTTCTGAATCCAATTCTCCCTGTGCAACAAGAGAACTGTTCAGTTCTGCAAACATATATTGTATCTAGGATATACTGCAACATATCCAACATATAAAGGACTGCTTGCCATCTAGGGGAGGGGGCGGAGGGAGGGAGGGAGGGAAAAAAAAATCGGAACAGAAACGAGTGTCAATATAAAGTAATTATTAAATAAAAATTAAATTAAAAAAAATTCAATAACCATTTCTTTGCCAAATACTATTAGATTTAAGCATATATTTAACCCCAATTTCCCTTCTTAACTCTGGTTCTATATCACCAATTAAATGCCTGTTGGAAATTTCTATTTCAGTGGCCACATGCATATCAAGCTAACCATGTCCAAAACAGATGTTGTTTTTCTCCAAAATCTACTTTTCTGAATTTTTCTATTACTATTAAGGTTACCACCTTCATTCCAGTCACTCGCGGCTGCAGCCTTAATGTCCTTCTTACTCCTTATTCTTTTTTTCATCTCACCTATCTAATTGGCAGGTTTTGTTCTTTATATTTCTTTTCCTCTTCATATACCTTCCTAGCTCAAGCCCTTATTTCCTGTCACTTAGGACAGTTGTCTCCATTTTGATCTTCTCAAACCTCCCTATTTTAATCTATCTTTAACACAGTTACCCAAGTGATTTTTCTAAGAGGCAGCTCTGACTGTTACAACCTCCCCTAACCTCTCTAGTAAACCCAGTAGCTCGATTATCATCTTTTTGCTAATAGCTCCCAAATCTAAATCTATCCTCACCTTTTCTCCTGAGTTTCTGTCCTAGGTATCACTAAGTACATGTTAAATATTTTAAAATGGATGTTTCATAGACATCTCAAACTCACTATGTCTAAAACAGTTCCTTTATTTTTCTTCCAAAATCCATCCCTCTCCCAAATTTTCCATTTCTGTTGAAGGCAACCTAATTTCTAATTTCCTAGATCCAGAACTTTGGGGCTAGTCTTAATTCTTGTTTACTACATCGATCTAAGCAGATGCTAAAAGCTGTCATTTCTTTCTTTGCAAAATCTCTTTAATCCCTTCTCTCTACTCACACAGCCATCACCTTACTTTCGGCCCTCATCATCTCTTGCCTAGAATATAACAGTGGTCCCCTACTTAATCTCTCTGGCTGTAGTCTCTCACCTCTCCCATCAGTCTTCTGTATGGGTGCTAAAGAGATTTTCCTTAAGTACAGGTCTGACTATGCAACTCCCCTAATTCAGTAAATTCCATAGGTTCCCTATTGATTCTAGGATTAGCTGTGTATAAAAACCTGTCCTGTCCCCAACTAGCTGCCCTGCCATATTTTATATGACTTTGTTTTTGACTTATAAAGTCCAGCTAAACTCTGTCACTGCTGTTGGTCACAGTGGCAGGTGAATCTCCACTCTTTGTGCCTTTTTAATAGCCATTCCCCATGACTGAAGGGCTTTCTTTACTAGAATTCCTGACTTCTTTCCAGATTCACTTTAAGTATTGTATTTTATATAAAGTCTTTCCTGATCCACCACCATTGCCAACTACTAATACCATCTCTTCCTAAACTACCTTGTATTTATTTTATAGTTTCTTAAATCTGTGCATGTTGTCAGCTATCCCCATCCTTCCTTCCAGCACCCAAATATAAGTTCTTCCAGAGTAGGGACCATTTCATTTTTTTACTTTGTATTACTGACTTTTAGTGCATACCTAGTGTGGAGTGACCATTTTATAAATGCTTATTGATTGATTTTTTACCTTCTAGTTTAAATATTGAATATTCCATATATTAGGTATTTTACAAAATTTTTTATCTGTATTACAAAAATACTTCATTTTAAGCAAGTGTTCTTACCAACTCTTGCCTATAGACATTAGCATAGTTACCCACCTATCCTTTCTTTCTTACTTTCTTTGTTTATCCTCCCCAGGCTAAAGCCAAATTACAGATTCCCATTGACAAACTCCATCTAAAGATTGGCAAAGAGTTCCCTTAGGGTAGACAGTACTGGTTCCTTAACTTAGGAACAAGGTAGTCTTTGTTATTTAGGTTCAAGCTCTGGTTTCAGCCTTAAAAAATTCTCTTTGCAGCATACCTAATTTTTATCATACAGATTTTCCTTTGACATAGTACTAGAAGGTTCTGTTTCCATTTGTGATCTAACAAATGGCTTAAGAGTTTTATCTGCTCAGTTATTGTTATCCCAATTAATTTATTAACTGAGAAGGAGGGGTGAGGGTTATTTACTGAGTCACTAATTAGTATGGAAATCTCCAAATAGAGAAAAAATGTTTACCTTAGAATTAACTTTTCACTGCTTTTTCCCTTCCTCTAGAGGAAGAATAAGGGAATTCATAGAAATTTGTCTTTTTAAGGAGATTTGGATACATTGGACACTTATCATTCATCTGTTGTAGATAAGAGTCCAAAAGCAGATACATTAAGTTCTCTGCATTTCATTGGGTAGAGCATACAGGTGTTAGGAAATAATCAGCCTTGACTATAATGAAACTGGCTCGGTTGTAGTGGAAACTTGAGCCATAAGAACAGGGTTGGGAATTATTGTGGGTAGATGCTTGAGAAGGTGTGTAGCAGCCAGACAACTAGATGGAAATGTGTTAGGAGAAAATACAAGCAAGCTTTGTGCAGTTGCCAAATAGAGGGAAGTATCAGTTTATTCATTATAGATTGCTCAGTTGTTTTCAAGGTAGCTGCTGATGTGTTGTTGCTGTGTGCTGACTAGGAGATACTTGGGTACAAAAAAAAGGTTACTGTCAAGATAGGGGAAGAAAAGCATTTTTGTAAAATTAGTACCTTGTCTTTGTACCTCTCAGTTCCACATTAAATCAGTTCTATGAAGTTTTTAAAATACTTTTTTGATATTTTCTTTTTATCTGTCACTGCCCATCAATTCACTTTCCTTCGAAGCAAAATCTCTCCTTCATTAACAAATGCATAATCAAGCAAAACTATTGGCCAAGTCTGAAAAGAAATATCTTGTTCTATATCTTGAGTTTTTTACTTTTCTATGCAGAGGTGGAAGATACATTATATTAGTCAGGATTTTGAAATCATTGTTGGGCTCTGTTTTAGTTCTAAAGTATTTTATAATTCTTTCCTCTCAGATTATTTTAGTCATTGTGTAAAAAATATTCTTCTGATTGTAGTTACTTCACTCTGCATTAGTTCATACAAGTTATATCCTATTTCTCATCATTTCTTATGGTGCAGTAAAATTCCTTTAAATTCATATCATGAAAAATTTGTTCAGGTATTTTCCAATTGCCAGGGACCCCCTTGATTTCCATTTCTTGACTACAATAAAAAGTGATGCTGTAAATATTCTTAGACATAAAAATTCTCTTTCTCTGTGATCACCTTAGGGTATGTGCATACTAATAATATTATGGGTCAAGTTTAGTCACTTTTAGAATATAGTTTCAAATTGTTTTCCATTTTTCAGTTTTACCATTAGTCACCATTAGTACAAGGTGTACTTGTACTTCCACAATCCCTTTAACAATTGCTGTTTCCTTTTTTTGTTACCTTTGCTAATCCGAAGAATGTGAGATGGGAACTTTAGAGTCATTTTGATTACTCTTAGTAGTAACTTGGAGAATTTTGCATATGATGGTTGATACCTTATATTTATTTTATTAATTTTTTCCTCCTGAGACAATTAAGATTAAGTGACTTGGCCAGGATCATAGTGTCTGAGATTAGATTTGAACTCAGATCCTCCTGACTTCAGGGCTGGTTCTCTTATCAACTGTGCCACCTAGCTGCCCTGATATCTTATATGTCTTGATTTGAAAACCATCCGTTTATATTCTTTGACCACATAACTATTGGAACATAAATTTTATACTTAATATTTGTGTCAGTTCTTTACATATCTTGACTATTAGACATTGATCAGAGAAATGCGCTTTGAAATTTTTTTCTAAATTATTCTTATTGTGATTCTAGCTGCATTTATTTTTGATGTATCAGCTTTTTAGTTTCACATAATAAAAATTGTTTATCTTTTAATTATCATTTCTGTTTCTTGTTTCAGTAATAATTCTGCTATCCATAGTTGTCCACCATTTTTTACTTGTATACTAAAGTCATTTATCTGTTTGGAATTTATTGTGGTATTTGAGATAGAGTGTTGATCTAAATGATCAAGCTCTGCTAGAGTGTTTTCCAGTTTTCCTAGTAATCATATTACTTTATAGTAAACTTTGAAAAAAGGTACTGCAAAATTCCCTTTATGCCTCCTTCCGTCCCCCATCATGATTGCCCTTGAGATTTTTGACTTTTTGTTCCTCTAGATATATTTTGTTGTTATTTTGTCCAGATGAAGAAAACAACTCATTGATAGTTTGATATGACACTAAATTTATCTATCAATTTATGTAATATTGACCTTTTTATTAAATATTGGCCTGGTTTAACCATGAATTGTAAGTATCTAAATTATTTGTCTTCCTTTATTTTTGTTTAAAAGTGTTGTATAGTTATTTAATTGGGTGTGTCTTGATAGACTTCCCAGATTCTTTATATATTCTGTAGTTACTTTGAATGGGATTTTTTTTTCTATTTCTTCCTTTTGGGTTTTGTTAGTAATATACAGAAATGCTGATAGTTTTTGTAAGTTTATTTTCTCTCCTGCTACTTTAATTTATTGTTTCAATTAATTTTTAGTGGAATTGCTAGTTTTCTAATTAAGCCTTTTATCATTTACAGATAGTGATAACTTTATTTCTTCTTTGCTGCTTTTCTTCTTGTGCTTATTTCAGTTTTGTTTTCTTTTTGTTATAGCTAGCATTTCTGGAATTATTTTTAAAAAACTGATGAATAACTGAGATAACTTGTACAATACTTTGCAAACTTTAATACTCCATATAAATGCTGTGTGTGTGTGTGTGTGTGTGTGTGTGTATACACACACACACACATATATATACATATAGCACATCTTTGCTTTATCCCTAATCTTGCTGGCAAGGGCTTTAATGCTTTTTTCATTATGGATAATACTGGCTTTTGTTTTTTAGTAGATATTGCCCACCATTTTGAAGAAAAAATCATTTATTCCTGTGATTTCTAGTATTTTTTTAAATAGGAGTTTGCATTTTATTAAAAAGTCTGTTCTGCATTTCTTGACATAATCATGATTTTTATTTTCTTTGTTAATGTGATCCAATATATGTATAATTTTCTTAATGTTGACTCTTTATTCCTGGTATAAATCCAATTTGCTCAGAATAGATGATTTTTTAAATATGTTGCTATAGCTTCTTTGCTAATATTCATTATTTTTACATAAATATTTATTAAGGATATTGGTCGATAGTCTTCTCTTTTTTTTTCTTCCTAGTTTAGATATCAGGATTGCATTTGTCTTATAAAAGGAATTTGATAAAATGTCTTTTCTCTTTTTTTCCCAAACAATTACGTAGTATCTTTTGTTTGATTCTGCACATGATCAATTCCCCCAATGTATTTTGCTTTAGATTAATCCAAAAAAAGATCTAATCTTAGAAGAAATAGTAATAGATAAAAATAGTGAGATTTCTGGGTTTTGCCTCATGTAAGGTGTTAGTGCAAAAAACATGAATGATCTTGCAATGTTGAGACTCGATGGTTGTCTGGTACTCTATTTGATATAAACATCTTGGTTTTAGAAGAATGACCCATAAGGTTTTTGTTACTGATCACTGCAAAGGGCTTTTTTCCCCCCAGAAATAGAGAGGTCATTGCCTAACCTGTTGGTATCATAGTATGACTATTAAAGAACTATTAGTATCCAAATCTATTTTATACTTAATTAGCAGGCCTTAGTAATTAGTCACTTGCCTCTCTCCCAGATAAAACTTCTTCCACAGCACCCATTTAGTCAGTAATAAGTGAAACTTCATGTCTACTACATAGATTTCACTGGCATAGCTGGGACAAGCACTGAGAAGCAAACTGAAGAAACACTAGTGGTTTGGGCATCAGTTGTTGAAAAGGTAGATCCTGGATCAGATGCTCTTTTGGTGTCTTCTTCAGCTCCATGTATAGGGAACCCAAAGGCTTTTTCAATGCTAAAAGACAGCAGAAGGTAGAAAAGGGAGTGAGGATTGTTTCTTTTAAAGAGACGCATTTTGAAGGGAAAGGGATAGACTTGCTCAGCTTTGACAGTGTTCTCAGAAGATCAACAGCCCAGTCACTCTCCCATCAGGGAGCAGATGCTACATTAATTTTAAAATGCTTTTTACTTTTTATGTTATTCATAGAGGCTTTCAGGGATTTAAATAGAAAATATTCAGATCAGAGGCCTATTAAAAAGAATTGAAAAGGGCAGCTAGGTGACACAGTGAATAGAGCACCGGTCCCAGAGTGAGGAGGACCTAAGTTCAAATCTGGCCTCAGACATTTAACACGTACTAAGTTGTATGTGACCCTGGGCAAGTCACTTAACCCCAATTGCCAAAAAAAGAAAAAAAATCGAAATTCTATTGAAATTTTAGTTTCCAAATATACCCATTTTGGCCTTTAGTAGAACTCCAGGTTGTGTTGTATGGGTTTCAGTGGGCTTGATATGTTTCTTTCATGTCCTCAAGGGTCTTCATAAGCTAAAGTAATTCTTTCAAGTCAGATTTGTTGTTAAGATTTATATGAGATAATATGGAGTGCTTATATGGAGATAATATGTGGAATCCTTTACAAATCTCAAATAGCTTTATTAAATGTAAGCTATTAATTTAAATAGAACTTTGGTTTCAAGTGTCAGTTGATTCAATTTTTACAGATTCATACAAAAGCAAATAAAAGGTAGTTAATCCCAAATATGTTACATAATTTAAAAAAACACTCATTTAATGCAGTGATAATCTATATTTCTACCCTACTTATTCTTTTTTTTTTTTTAACAAGGCATACTGAACTACTTTTTTAAAAGGCCGTTAGTTTTTTCTCTCAGTAGGAGTTTTTGCTTTGCTCCAAATGATTGTCCATTACACTCCAATTTTTAGATCATTACCTACTTCTGGTTTGAGACTTAGGTAATAGAAATCTTTCAAAATTTTGAATCTTTTAAAATACTTTTTCAAAGGTAGTTACAGCATTGAGAGGAAAGAAGAAAAACAGGATCAGGAGGGTAAAAACTGAAGGTACTAAGGTTATATAGAGGAACTTTGTTATATTCAGGAAAAAAGCTGTGTTTATCTTTCCAATGCAGTTCAGTAGTTTGAACAGAACTTGTGACAGGAGCTCTATCTGCAGCAAAAAGTTGCTTTTCAAAGCTAATTTTACCATACAAAATAAATACAGAAGCTTTTCCTCTCCAGTAGATAAGGAAATACTAATTTCATTGAAGGATTGAGGGAGAGAAGTTTTTAGTTAAACTATTTTTATTGTCCAACCTCTTCTCCCCTCTCCAAATGGCCTCATTTTATGAAACTGATATAGATAGAAAAGGGATCATTTATTTTTTTCCTGCAGAGTGAACCTAGCTAGCTTCTCTTGGATAGGTGATCTCATTCTCCTTTTTTTTTTTTCCTTGTCATTGGTATAAAATTAGTGTATATTCAGTCTCTGACATGTTAATCCTAAGTATGAAAACATGATTTTGGAATTGTTGTAGGGGTTTTTATCCTAATGACAGTGCCCAACAGATTTCTGCAATAAAGGAAGGTAGATAGAGCACAATCACATTGAACAGTCAAAGGTGGAGTCAATAGACGTTATATTTGTTTGAGATGTTAACCATGTGCTCTGGCTTACTTCAATTGTAATAGTACTCTCAGATGTTGGAAGAGGAATTATTTATTTTGCTCCTAATTCTAAATTTTTAAGGCATTTGCAAAATGTTTGACAAAGCAAGGAAGAAATCTCTCATCCCCTGTGGAAAAATGGCATTCTTGCTTAATTGACTCTTGATTATTTGGGCCTATCTTATTTATTTTACAGACTATCTAAGCACTTCTTTCTCATATTAAAAATTAATAGCAGGGCTCTTCTGAGATTAAATTCCAAGCTAAACATTTAGTCTTCAGTCTTTTCTTTATGTATTAGAAATCAGTTTTGATGTAGTATAACTCATTTGATAGGTTACCCAAGGTACTTTTTCAACTCTTGATTACTTGTAATAATTAGGAAGAGGAAATTAGGGAAAATTGAAATTCCTAAATTGCCAAAAGACTTGCTTTAATTCTTTGTTTCAAGATCCCACAAAACTTTTATTACTATTAACAATAATAAGTAAAGCTTATATGAGAACTTGTTCAAAATAACAAATCATGCATCTTAAATCAGAAAACCTTTCCCTCTCCTATTGAAGAGACATTTCACGACTATGAATAAATTTCACCTAGTAGTTACCGATATTAAAACTTAATCTATTTCTAGACCTTAACTTGACAAGGACCTTTAACTAGTCAGCAGACTTGAAAACATGGGCTCTACAGAAAGCCATTGTCTCTGGCATAGAGTGCATACTGTGTCTGAGTCTTTGGATTTGGAGATAGGATCCCATAGGAGAAGCTTGTATTTACAAATACATTATTCTACATGTATTCACTGGGCTTAATGCCACATAAAATGAAATTTGGAAGTTGGAGAGGAAAAAGGCTATTTTTTCTTAGACTTCCCTGTTGTTTTTATAGCTTCGTGACTTCTGAAAGATAATTTTCAGTTTTTTTCTTTCTCCTAGAAATATATATATATATGTATATATATATACACACATATATATATAATATGAATTTTTTTACATGTTTATACTATGACGAGTACTCAGGAATTTTTTTCCTTGATTGAGAAAAGATTGAAAGATTAAAAATGCCATTTTTACCTTTCCTGTATTTTAAAAATTTAAATATTTAGTTTGCAAAATGCTATCAATCCCAGAAGGGAGCTTTATCTGTCATTATTTGGGATAAAAGATCTAAACCAGGCAGGCAGAGGGATGATGATAAACTGTTGTAATTGGACTAAGAGCTATATGCTGTCCCTTAGTTTCATTTTTCTGACTGTTTTCTAAATTGATACCCAGAAGTTAATTAAGGTCTGCTCTGCAGCAGTCAGACTCTGAGATTCCTCATACTGCAGTCTGCAGGTTCAGGCAGTTGGCATTCTCATCCTGCTTATTGCCAGAACTGGTCATCCTTCAGTACAGTACAGGATAAGGAAAAGGCCCATCCACAAGCCCTTGGCTTCAGTCATATATATGGTAAGAAATGAATCTCTTGTCCTTAAGCTTTGTGCCCTGATATTTCTTTTATTTATTTTCATTTTGTGTGACTCTAGATAGCTGATGCTGCAGATTTCCATGGGTCTTCTTATAAGGCCAAAATAAGCCTAAAGGGCGTTCTGAAGGAGAAATGGAGCTGAAGGTTGAAAAGAGAATGCTTAATAATGAATTTGGGGAACATTTTAATTTGGAGCTAATTTTTATATACTGTGATTTTTCAGATTTTCCAATTATTTTGACTTGAAAGATCCCTGATTTTGTATTTATAAATTGTTAATGTTGTACTTAATGTTATTTTTATACATGAAAAGAATAGAGTGAGTTTTAAAATATAATCCTAGGAAATTTGCCTTATTTTAATGTTATAATTTCTATTATTCAAACTCCTGCCCTCCCCACATCTTCACCCCCTGATTTTTGGTTATAAAAGATAAATAAGGTCCACTGGGCCAGGAACCAGAAGATTTAGGTTTTTTCCTCCAGGTTTGCAGTTTTGCTGAGTGGATTTGAACAAATAACTCAATCTCTCTGAACCTTTTTTCTTTATCTGTAAATTGGGGATAATGCTAGTCTTATTTTGTGAAGGTGGTGAAGATCAAGTGAAGTAAAATAAATAAAAGCACTTTAAAGACTATGAAGCACTATGCATATGAAAGGTAATGTATTAAATGTGATGGATGAATTCTGCATTTTTCCAGTGGCTTCTGAGGAAAGGATAAGTTTTTTTACTGGGGATCTTATGAATGCTAAGTATAGGGGATGTGACAATATTTGTGGTCCCTAGGAAATATACTGGCCAGTTGTATTGGTGCTATTACTGCTCCCTGGTGGTGGTTTCAAGAAGTCATTCAGATCTTAAAGGCAAGGTTTATCAAATATACTTTGCATTTGGAATCCATCAAATTTAGAAGCCATTTGAATTTTTTATGAAATAAAAAGGGAAGTGAGAAGAAAGCCATTAAGTTCATGTAAACTGATCCAGATCCAAATTAAGGTCACTAGGCATCTAAAGAAAGTTTTTAAATGATCCTCTATGAAGACTCAAAAGAGGGAGCTACCATGTCTGGCAAGGAGTTTTGTGGACCACTGAATAAAAGCCATAAAAGTGAACAGTGTCTTCCCACCTTTTGAAAGTGCCTTTGCTTCCAGTCTGGTGATCTTATTGCTGTGAGAATTTAGTGACAAGTAAATCTTTCCATATCCATTGTGCCAAGTGAATTTCTCTTTGTTTCAAGCAAAATTCCCCTCTGAGATAAAATTGGCAAGTAAATTTCAGGCCACTCACTTCTTTCCTTCTTTTGTAGTTGGATTAAGTGACTTGCCCAGGATCACACAGCCAGGAAGTATTAAGTGTCTGAGGTCACATTTGAATTCAGGGCCTCCTGACTTTAGAGCTGATACTCTATCCACTGCACCACCTAGCTGCTCCAAGCTCACTCTTAAAGAAAATCTCCCAGTGTGTTATAGTGAAAATGGACAATGGGGATATTTATATAGTCTTCTATCTTTGAAAAGTATACTACTATCAGAAGAATGATGGGGAAAGAAGACAATATTTTGGAGGCATAGACTCATTTGAGAATGCTTGTCTCAGCTAAAGAGAAGCTTGTTTAGTTAAAATAAGAACCAAATGGATATAGTGAGAAATTAAGTCCTGCATTTAAAACTCCAGATATTTAATTCTGAAAAAAGTAATTCTTTGAAAACAACTTGGTTTTCATTTTAGGGATCAATGCTCAGGCAAGAAAACTCCAGAAGAATCGTGCAAAGGGTGCTTCAACATTGACAGCTGGATGTAAACGAAATTCCACCCCACCCACACTTCGGCGCACAGTTAGTGAAACCAGCTTGAACCACACCAGTGCTCAAGAAGAGGAGCCAAAGGGGCATTATCCCACCTTGCTAGACCCCAACCAAAGCCCAGAGGACCCACGCAAAGAGCTTCCAGACCCTGTTTTGGAGAGAAATAACAGTAGCAATATGAGATACTCACTTTACCAGTCTCCACACCTTCTCCTCCTCCAGGGCTATAGTCAGCAACATGTACGTACTTCACTTCTCTTATGAAACTGCCCGGATAAGTAGTTCCTAGACTTCTGATGAATAAAATTTACCCCCTCTTTAAGTGACCTCTTTCAGTCTTTAGTCAAATGATTTTCCTTGTGAGAATGATTTGTAATTTACAACCTAGCAAGGAGTTGAAGGGGCTGAGGGTGGGGATGTTCATCAGAGTGATTAGATTTGCATGAAAATACTTTGAAAAATTACATTTATTGTATTAAAAATTATTAGGAAGTTTGACTTTTTAGATAACAATAATGACCCACTTTTTTTTTAAGAGAACAATTTAATAATTTATTTAAAAGGGAGAGATTTGCTGGGACCAAATGGATCCATAGTTTGATGACCCACTTTTATTAGCACTTCAAGGTTTACAGAGCTCTCTACATAAGTTCAGTTGATGGTGTAAGCATTTTTCAGAGAACACTGAGATTCAGAAAAATAAAATGACCTGCCAAAGACACTCTGCTATTAAATGTGAGAGCCAGGATTCAAACCTTAGTCTCCATTTTCTAAGAATATATATATATATATATATATATATATATATGCTTTATATTTGCTATATATTATATAAAGCATATATTATAAGCTTTATAATAGCACTTGATCTTTATTCCTCAAATGGAAAATGCTGAGAATTCTCCCCTATATCTTAAGCCAGGAGTCTACTGTCACATGATCTCCAGCCCATTAGGATGGCTTGACTTTTTTTCAATGGGAAGAATAATATTCAAAGACATCTACTCTACCAACCAGGTTGCTATCAGAAATTGTGGGAAATGTACTTCAGAATTTCATTTATGCCTATTTTAGTCACTTGAACCCCCCAGTATAGGATTGGACTCAATAATGATCCCTCCTAGTTCTTAAATTTTCCATTGAATTCATGATCCTTTCCCAGAGAGGCTTCAAGACAGACACAAAGGGATTATATGGTTTTCATTTTTAAGAGAATAGGGTCAGGCTGACTACTTCATTCTAGTTCACAATGTAATTGGTAGAACTGAAAAGACTCTTTCCTGGGGTTGTATGTACATTTTTAAGCCTATGAAATGTAGTTTCTTGAGGGATGACTTTGGAAGCAGTTACCATTAATAGCACCATTGAATACACTTTAGCCAGAAATTAATGCCTTACTCCTCTAGTTCACACTTATCATGCTCTCTACAGATAACTCTTCATTTTCTCCTTCATCATTTTTTCATTTACTCAGCTTTAATTTACTTTCCTACTCTATTTAAGAATTATGTCATTAAAACTTACAAAATAGAAAGTTCCAAATGCTCACGTATTAAGTGAAATATCAGATCACTTAACTGGAAGGAGAGAAAGATAATTGTACTTATACATTAGAGGGAAGCAGTGCTGTGGATCAATTGGGGACAGTTTAGCAATTATGGGCATGTGGTCAGTATGCAAGTCTCTTTCTTTCTAGGCCGCTTGTTATCCTGCCACTGCAGATTTAAAGGTGTTAGAATAGAACAATCTCTTGAGTCTCAAACCTGTTACTTATTGTCCTCTGGGATACCAATCTCTGGGGAAGAAGAAAAGAAAGTTACCTAATCCAAGGGTGGGTGCTAAATGTGGGGCAGGTAGAGAGCACAATGTAAATAAGAGATCCCATGGCTCTTCAGCTTCAGGTAGGTCCAGGGCCCTCGGGACAGCTCTTCTTGCATTAGAGGCTCAAGTGACCAGAGTGCCTTTTTCCTTGTCTTTTTCCTGATCAAGTTGCTTGAAGCCTTGGATTGTTCTGAAGTTTTATGTTTTCATTTCAGGATAGCTTAGTGTATGTGCTCAACCGTGAACAGCACACAGTGGGCCAGAGAACTCCCTCTAGCAAGCCCAGCATCAGCCTTTCAGCCCCAGACATTCTGCCCCTTCACTGTACCATCCGTCGGCTCCACCTCTCCAGCCATTCGAGACACTCCCAAGCAGAAGAGAAGCTTATTCTTGAGCCAATTCCTGGGGCTAGTATATCTATCAACTTCTCAGAGGTGGGAAAGACTATGGTCCTTCACCATGGAGACCTACTGTCCTTGGGGCTTTACTACCTGCTGCTGTATAAGGATCCTGCACGAGCCCACACTCTCCCTGCCCAAACCCTGGCACGGCTCAAAGCCGTCCCCCAAACATCAGACTCTGTCACTTGTAAAATGTGTGGATCAGTGCTCAGGGGCAGACTATCTTCCTCATCCAAGAAGCGTGGAGCTCTGCCTAGTCAGAAGAACCCTCGACGAAGGCTTCATCTGGAGTTTGAACCGGCTGTAGAAGATGTTTTAGTGAAGAGGATCATGACATTGATTGAGCCAGGGGGTGATGACCATAAGCTGACACCTGCTTTCCTCCTCTGCCTCTGCATTCAACATTCTGCTACCAACTTTGAGCCAGGCGAATTTGGGCAACTGTTGCTTAAACTGGCCAAACTGATACAGAGGACAGTCTGGGTCAGTCAAAGTGGGGATTAAGGGCAGTTGGGCTTCAAAGGGTGTGACCAGCAGTGCTTGTGCTAATTGTCTGGCTTTTCATGAGAGACAGTTTTCAAGTTAGTTTCTAGTACCTAAATAGCAATAATATATTTCTGGTCCTCTTCCTCGGTTTTTTTCCTACAAATTGAGTTATGAAAGCTAGATGCTTTCCTCAATAGGAAATTTGGGACATCAGAATTTATTAGAAGTAGAGCCCTAAGCACAAAACCTTTTCTGCTTGTTTACAGTTTCTAATTTATTTTTCATGTCTCAAGCTCATTAGGCAAGCAAATAAAACTCTTAAAAATATAAGGGAAAAGGGTACCAGATTATTTTGCTACAATTTCCTCAAGAGGGCTAGAATGATAATGAATCAGCATTATTTTTGCGTAACATGCTTAGGTTTTAGCTATATTCTTCCCCCTACCTTTTTTACTGACCTAGATAACTTTTTAATCTTTCATATGGTGTCTTTATCAAGGTAGTGTTGCTCAGTGGTGTTATGTACTGAGAACTTAAGTCTGGGAACAAGGGTGATAGTTCTGTATTGATAGAAATGATAGTTCTATATATCAAGTCCCCTTAGAGTTCTCTACAAATGGTTCTTTATTGGCACTTTGCCATTAGAATAAGCACTGCCTGCAACTCCCCTGATTCATGCACATGCAAACAGGTGGTAAAATCTTATGGGAGCATGGCTAGCTTTTTCAGACTCAGAAGTCATATAGCACTAGTTAAATTAACACAACATTACAAAATGAGGTTTAACTGTTAACATCTGGGATACTCTCTCCTTGGCAGGTTGACAGCCACTTGGAAAGTCTGAACTGTGTTTGGAATTGGCTGTTGGCTGTTGGCTGATGAGGAGTTATCTGAGCTGTATCTCCGAAACGAGAAAGGCCACAGTCATAATCTTATTATCGAGGGAAAGAGAGACCCTTTGTAATTCAGATTGGTCATTCTGGGTGATCCTTTCTACTAAAGTTAGGCTAGTCTATAGCCTGGAACAAACTTGTGAAAAAGCAAAGCTCAGAAATACTAGCTTGTTTTTGTTGTTGCTGTTGACAGTAAAGTAATGTGAATGACTTAGGTTTGCAACATACATCTGATAGCTAACCCTTAAAACCAGTGGACTGATAGCTAACCCTTAATGCCATGAACACTGATCTAGGTACTGTTGTCAATTCTCTTAGGAGTCTCACTATGAAATCCAATATTGTGATTTCTATAACAATAATCCCATATAGAGAACCAATAATTTGCATGGTAGCTTGATGAAATCAATTTAGTATAAAATGAATTCCTGTATATCATATTAATTTTAACATTTAAAATATTTCATTCTCAAAAAAATAAACAAATTGAATATGGAGTTGAAACCCAAATAAAAATAATGAAATCTGAAATATTTAATTTTGAAATAAATATAAATTCTACCAAAAGACTCTATAATACTGATTGGTAGGTACTAATCTCTAAAATATGAGAGTCACTCTTGGCCTGATAGCCTTTTCTAGCTCTAAATCCTATGATTCTTCTAAACTTTTTTGATTCCTCTACTAAACTTTTTTGGCTATCTGTTTAAGGAGCTTTTTGATCCCTTCCTTTCAATATAGTGTCTGCAAAGTTTGTTGATATAGGATTTTGAAATTGGAGTTAGGGATCACCTACTCTTCATCTTACAAATGAGGAAATGGGATCAATAAAAGTTGAGGAATTTTCCTAATCATTGGTTAATTAAATAGCAGAGTTAGTGCTTAACTCAGGGTTCTTTCTGTTATATTTTGCTGTAACAATTAGATACCCAAATATTGGCTAATGTAGGTAGCAAGAAGACTAATTGATAAATATGAATTATAGTTCAGTTTACCTTAATAAATCAGTAGTTAAAATTAGACTTATGCCTTCACTTTATGGATTAGCACTGCAAATACTGGTCAAGCTTGGGGATCCATGTTAACATTCAAATATTGCTAGAAATTCAAATGTCTTTTCATTTACTCATAATCATAGAATTAGAACATTTAAAAACATGTAATTGACAATGAAAAAAAGCATAAATAATCCTAATTTATGAATGTAATAAGTATTCTTTATTATTTTTGACTGGATAATTGTTATGTAAGGATTATGAAATGTGTCTGCTATAGGAAATAAGTAGATCAGTTTGGGGAAGGGAATGACAAAAAAAAAATTGAATGATATGTCATGCCGTTTTTTTCCAACATAGTTTATAGTAGTTAGTATATAGTTAGTATAGTAGTTAATATAGATTGGATCTGACATCATAGTTTCATGTTTCTGATATTGATCAGGGTACTACATGGTTTTTAAAAAAAATAGGTTATAATTCTATAATAGAATTATTGTTTTATTGTTTGCTCATTTTTTCTTTTAGGAAAAAACCAAAGAACTAGCCGAAAAACAGTCTCAGCAGTAAGTATAATAGTTATATGTAGTTTCTAATGTACTTATCAAATGTGGAGTAAGTCAACTTCGAAGTCATCAGGGTGGATCCTGACCGCTCTCATGAAGTTGAGCATTGTAGTTTTTGTTCCCTTAATTACATATAAACTAAAGTTTTAAACATATTTAAAAAAATCTTTAGTTTCAAGTGTTCTCTCTCTCTCTCTCTCTCTCTCTCTCTCTCTCTCTCTCTCTCTCTCTCTCTCTCTCCTGCCCCTTCTCTCTCTCTTTCCCCTCCCTCTCTTTCTCCCCTTCTTCCCTCTCCTCCCCCCCCTCCCCTTTTCCCATTCCTTGAAAAGGTAGTTTGGTATAAGATACACATGTGTGGTCATGAAAAACATTTCCACATTAGCCACTTTGTAAAAGAAATAAGAGACCAAAAGTAAAATGAAGAATAATAAAGTTTTTAAAAAATTGCTTCAATCTACATTTAGACTCTTATCAGTTTTTTCTCTGGAAATAGATAAGCAATTCTCACCATTAGTCCTTTAGAATTATCTTGGATTGCTGTATTGCTGAGAATAGTTAAGTCATTTAAAATTGACAATTGACAGTATTATTATTGTGTATTCATGTTCTGGTCCTGCTCATTCCATTTTGCAAAAGTTCATTTTAAGTTTCTACAGGTTTTTCTGAAAATATCTCTTGCTCATTATTTCTTATAGCACAGTAAAATTCCACTACAATCATTTATGACAACTTGATCAGCCATTTCCCAAACAAAGGATATCCTCTCAATTCCCAATTTTTGCCATTATAAAAAGAGCTTCTATAAATATTTTTGTCCACACATTTTTTGGCCTCCCTTTCCTTTTGATCTTTTTGGAATACAGACTTAGTAGTGGCATTGCTGGTTCAAAGAATGTACACCGTTTTGTAGCTCTTTGGGCTTTGAATGGTTGGATTAGTTTCACAACTTGAACAGTAGTGCATTTTTTTCATATTCCCTCCAACATTTGACATTTTCCTTTTCTATGTATTAGCTAGTCTAATAAGTGTAAGGTAGTACCTCAGAGTTGTTTTAATTTGCATTTTTCTCATCAATAGTGAATAGCTAACTATCGCAGTGAATAGAGTGCTGAGCCTAAAATCAGGAAAACTCATCTTCCTGAGTTTAATTCTGGCCTCAGATGCTTATTAACTGTGTGATCTTGGGAAGTCACTTAAGCCTGTTGGCCTCAGTTCCCTCATCTAGAAAACTAGTATTTTGCCAGATGGGGCCACAGAGATCTAGATGTGATTGAAACGACTGAACAATAATCGATAGTGATTTAAAGAATTTTTCATATGACTATAGCTTTGATTTCTATTTTTGAAATTTTCCTGTTTGTATCCTTTGACCTCTATGGAAGAATGACTTTAATTCTTTTAAATTGGATTTGGTTTTCTATTGAGGTTTTTCAGAGATACTTGTCATAATTTTTTCTACTCAGCTTTCTGCTTTCCTTCTAATCTTGG
The DNA here is from genome assembly GCF_016432865.1 of Antechinus flavipes. NCBI lineage: Eukaryota > Metazoa > Chordata > Mammalia > Dasyuromorphia > Dasyuridae > Antechinus > Antechinus flavipes. Next base: position 248,171,063 of record NC_067398.1, read on the forward strand.
CAACATTGGTTTTGTTTATGTACAAAAAACCTTTATTATTTTATGTAATCAAAAGTATCCATTTTATATCTCATAATGTTCTCTTATCTCTTGCGTGGTCCTGAATTCTTTTCTTACCCATAAATCTGACAGGTAAAACATTCCATGCCCCCCAATTTATGATATTACTCTTTATGTCTAATGAACCCATTTTGACCTTATCTTGATATGTGTTGTGAAATGTTGGTCTATACCTAACTTTTATCAAACTGCTTTTCAGTTTTCCCAGCAATCTTTGTGAAATAGTGATTTCTTGTCCCCAAATTTTGGATCTTTAGGTTTGTCAACCTATGTTTTTCTGATCATTTATCAGTGTGTATTGTACCTAAACAATGCCATTGATCACTATTCTGTTATTTAGCTAATACCAGATTGTTTTGATGATTACCACTTTGTAATACATTTTGAAATTTGATACTGCCAGGAAGATAAAGTGTTGGACCTGGAGTTAAGAAGATCTGAGTTCACATCTGGTCTTCCTAGCTGTGTGACCTGGCCAAATAATTTAACCTCTATTTGCCTTAATTTATTGGAGAAGGAAATGATAAAGCAATATTTTTGCCGAGAAAACCCATTAGAGGGACACTGAAGAGTCAGACATAGCTAAATGACTGAACAAAAGCAACTGCTAACTTCCTTCATATATTTTTCCTTTGATTTCCTTATTATTCTTTTTTTAAATTTTATTTAATAATAACTTTATATTGACAGAATCCATGCCAGGGTAATTTTTTTTACAACATTATCCCTTGCACTCATTTCTGTTCCGATTTTTCCCCTCCCTCCCTCCACCCTCTCCCCTAGATGGCTAGCAGTCCTATATATGTTAAATATGTTGCAGTATCTCCTAGATACAATATATGTTTGCAGAACTGAACAGTTCTCTTGTTGCACAGGGAGAATTGGATTCAGAAGGTAAAAATAACCCGGGAAGAAAAACAAAAATGCAGATAGTTCACATTTGTTTCCCAGTGTTCTTTCTTTGGGTGTAGCTGCTTCTGTCCATCATTTATCAATTGAAACTCAGTTAGGTCTCTTTGTCAAAAAAGTCCATTTCCATCAGAATACATCCTCATACAATATCGTTGTCGAAGTGTATAATGATCTCCTGGTTCTGCTCATTTCACTTAGCATCAGTTCATGTAAGTCTCTCCAGTCCTCTCTGTATTCATCCTGCTGGTCATTTCTTTTTTTTTTTTTTTTTATAAATTTTTTTATTTAATAATTACATTATATTTACACTCATTTCTGTTCCGATTTTTTTTTTCCCCTCCCTCCCTCCACCCCCTCCCCTAGATGGCAAGCAGTCCTTTATATGTTGGATATGTTGCAGTATATCCTAGATACAATATATGTTTGCAGAACCGAACAGTTCTCTTGTTGCGTAGGGAGAATTGGATTCAGAAGGTATAAATAATCCGGAAGAAAAACAAAAATGCAGATAGTTCACATTCGTTTCCCAGTGTTCTTTCTTTGGGTGTAGCTGCTTTTGTCCGTCATTTATCAATTGAAACTCAGGTCTCTTTGTCAAAGAAATCCACTTCCATCAAAATATGTCCTCATACAATATCGTTGTCGAAGTGTATAATGATCTCCTGGTTCTGCTCATTTCATTTAGCATCAGTTCATGTAAGTCTCTCCAAGCCTCTCTGTATTCATCCTGCTGGTCATTTCTTACAGAACAATAATATTCCATAACATTCATATACCACAGTTTACCCAGCCATTCTCCAATTGATGGGCATCCATTCATTTTCCAGTTTCTAGCCACTACAAACAGGGCTGCTACAAACATTTTGACACATACAGGTCCCTTTCCCTTCTTTAGTATTTCTTTGGGATATAAGCCCAATAGAAACACTGCTGGATCAAAGGATATGCACATTTTGATAATTTTTTGGGCATAATTCCAGATTGCTCTCCAAAATGGTTGGATTCGTTCACAACTCCACCAACAATGCATCAGTGTCCCAGTTTTCCCGCATCCCCTCCAACATTCATCATTATTTTTTCCTGTCATCTTAGCCAATCTGACAGATGTGAAGTGGTATCTCAGAGTTGTCTTAATTTGCATTTCTCTGATCAATAATTATTTGGAACACTCTTTCATATGAGTGGTAATGGTTTCAATTTCATCATCTGAAAATTGTCTGTTCATATCCTTTGACCATTTATCAATTGGAGAATGGCTTGATTTCTTATAAATTTGAGTCAGTTCTCTATATATTTTGGAAATGAGGCCTTTATCAGAACCTTTAACTGTGAAGATGTTTTCCCAGTTTGTTGCTTCCCTTCTAATCTTGGTTGCATTAGTTTTGTTTGTACAAAGGCTTTTTAATTTGATGTAATCAAAATTTTCTATTTTGTGATCAGTAATGATCTCTAGTTCATCTTTGGTCACAAATTTCTTTCTCTTCCACAAGTCTGAGAGAGAAACTATCCTATGTTCCTCTAATTTATTTATAATCTCATTCTTTATGCCTAGGTCATGGACCCATTTTGATCTTATCTTGGTATATGGTGTTAAGTGTGGGTCCATGCCTAATTTCTGCCATACTAATTTCCAGTTATCCCAGCAGTTTTTATCAAATAATGAATTCTTATCCCAAAAGTTAGGATCTTTGGGTTTGTCCAACACTAGATTGCTATAGTTGACTATTCTGTCTTGTGAACCTAACCTTTTTCACTGATCAACTAATCTATTTCTTAGCCAATACCAAATGGTTTTGGTGACTGCTACTTTATAATATAATTTTAGATCAGGTACAGCTAGGCCGCCTTCATTTGATTTTTTTTTTCATTAATTCCCTAATTTCCTTATTATTCTTGACATTTTATTTTACCAGATGAATGTTGTTATTTTTTCTTCGCTCTATAAAATAGTATTTTTGATAATTTGATTGGTATGGCACTGAATAATAAATTAATTTAGGTCAAATTATCATTTTTATTGGTTCAGACTACCCATGAGCAATTAATAATTTTATAGTTGTTTAGATCTGACTTTATGTTGTGTGAAAAATGTTTTGTAATTGTGTTCATATGATTCCTGAGTTTGTCTTGGTGGGTGGATTTCTAAGTATTTCATATTATCTGCAGTTATTTAAAATGGAATTTTTTTCTCTCTTCCTGCTGAATTTTGTGGGTAATATATTGAAATGCTGATCCATTATGTGGGTTTATTTTATATTCTGCAGTTTTGCTGAAGTTAGTTATTTCAACTGTTTTTTTTTTACTTGATTCTCTAAAATGCTGTAAGTACTCCATCATATCAGCAAAGAATTATAATTTTGTTTCTTTGTTACCTCTTCTAATTCCTTCAATTTATTTTACTTATTGTTATACCTCCATTTCTAGAAAAATTTCCAAAAAAAAGTGGTGATAATGGATATCCTTACTTATCCCTAATCTTATCTTTCCTTGTTGTAACAATTCATATGCTTTCTAGTGTTTTTAATAAAAATGAATGTTGTATTTTATGAATCATTTTCTCAATCTATTGGGATAAGCATATGATTTTAATGGTTTGGTTGTTGATATGATTAGTTATGCTAATAGTTTCCCTAATATTGAAACTGCCTTACATTCTTGATGTAAATCCCAGGTGTTCATAATGTATGACCTTTGTGATATGTTGATGTAATCTCCTTGCTAATATTTTATTTAAAATTGTTGTATAAAATTCACTAAGAAAATTAGTTTATAGTTTTCTTTTTCTGTTTTTGCACTTTCTGGTTTTAGGTGTCCACATCATATTTGGATGGTAAAAGGAATTTGACAGGACTCTTTCCTTGCTTACTTTTTCTCATAAACTAAGAATTAATTGTTCTTTAAATGTTTAGTAAACTTGTGAATCCATCTACTCTTAGGATTTTTTCTTAGGGAGATCACTGATGGCAGGTTTAATTTCTTTTTCTAACATAGGGTCATTTACATATTTTTTCTTCTTATGTTAATCTAAACAATTTGTATTTTTGTCAGTATTCATCCATTTTACTTGTCAAAAATTTTGGTTATATCATTGGGTAAAATAGTTCCTAATAATTCCTTTAATTTCATCTTCATTAGTAATAAGTTTACTTTTTAATTTATTTTTAATTTTTCTTTTTTTTCCAAGGCAGTTAGGGTTAAGTGACTTGCCCAAGGTCACATAGCTAGGAAGTATCAAGTGTCTGGGGTCAGATTTGAACTCAGGTCCTCCTGACTTGACGGCTAGTGCTCTATCCATTTTACTACCTATCCCTAAATTTACTTTAAAAAATTTTAAAACTGGTAATTTGGTTTTCTTCTTTTATATATATCAAATTAATCATTTAATTTTGTTGACTTTTCTTCCCATGAAACCAGGTTTTAGTTTCATTTTAGTTCACTGGTTTTCTTACTTTCAACTTTATTAATCTTTTCTTTGATTCTCAGGATTTCCAATTTAGTGTTTAATTGGACATTTTTAATTTGTTCTTTTTCTAGTTTTTTTAGTTACATGACCAATTCATTGACCTGCTCTTTATCTATTTTATTAATATATGAGTTTAGAGATAGAAATTTTTCCTAAGTACTTCATCCAATAAATTTTGGCATATTGTCTCATTATATTCATTCTCTCTAATGAAATTATTATTTTTGTGATTTGTTCTTTGACCCACTCATTATTTAGGATTGGATTATTTAATTTCCGATTCATTTATAATCTATGTTTCCATGGCCCTTTATTGAATACATTGTTATTATAGATATTTTTTGTGTATATAGGGTCTTTCTTTTGTCAGTGAACTTCTTGGGGTACATGCCTAGCAGTTTCAGTGATCTTTTCTTTGTTAAATACAATGGTCAATAATTTCTTGACATTGCCTCCTAAGATTTTTGTGATGTCTGTTCCAGGTTCTCAAGAATCTGCCTTTCTGATTGCTCTTTCTTGCTTTCTTTTGTTGGATCATCACCGATGTTCAATCTCCTTTACATGAGTCCACAAGGGTTTATCCTTTATTTTTTCTATATTTATTCTCTCTATTGATCACATAGACCCATGGGTCTAATTATCCCTACTTAGATGATTTCCAGAACTGTATATCCAAAGCTAAACAACACTTAATTGCCTGGTGGACATTTCCAAATGGATGCCCAGTATCTCAATCTTCATGTCTAAAATAAAACTCATTATTTCACTATAACCAAGTGGAATTTATACCAGGAATGCAGAGCTGGTTCAATATCAGGAAAATTATTGCCATAATCAACCATATCAATATCAAAATCAACACAAATTATATGATAATCTCGATAGATGCCAAAAAAGATGCCAACAAGTACCCATTCCTATTAAAAACTGTAGAGAACATAGGGGTAAAGGGAATTTTCCTTAAAATAATAAGTAGTATCTATCTAAAACCTACAGCAAAAACATTTTTTGTAACTGAGAGAAACTGGACACATTCCCAATAAAATCAGAGGTGAAACAATGATGCCCATTATCACCACTATATTCAACATTGTGGCTTTAGCAATGAGAAAAAATTTAAAAATCAGATTAGGCAATGAGGTAATAAAACAATTACTCTTTGTAAATGATATGGTGATATATTTAGAAAATCCTAGAAAATCATACAAAAACTTATGGAAACAATTTACAGCTTTAGCAAAGTTGCAGGATATAAAATAAACCCAAGTAAATCATCAGCATTTCTATATATTTCTGACAAAGCCCATTAGCAAGAGATAGAGAAATTCCATTTGAAATGACCAGAGTCAGAAGTCATTATCTTCTCTTCAGAGTTAATTTTCCTCTATCCTCCATTTTTTGAGGGTAAAACTTTTCTTTTATATCTGTCAGGTTCACAGCCTAAGTATCATCAGCTATTCCTTCTCGCTTACCCTTTATCCCCTCTACTCATTTGTTAAGTCTTACCAATCTTACCCCTACATTTCTTAGATGTCTCTTCTTTAGGCCCTCATCACTTCTTCCTGTATAATTTTAACTGCCTCTTTATTTTGACTCACTGCTTTCAGCTTCACTCTTTTTGTTTATTTTCCATATAGCTTCTGAAATAATATTCCAGAAGCATAAATCTGACATGTTATTCCAGGGCATAAACCACTGAAGTGGTTCCATATTGCCTCTAGGATAAAGTATTATTTCTCAGCTTAACTTTGAAGGCTCTTCACAGTTTAGTTTCAGCTTGCCTTCATGGGCTTAGTTCACTGTTCCTCCTCAGAGATTCTATCTTTTAGGCCAATTTTTCCTTAAACTCAAAATTCCCAACACACCTACCTATTCCTGAACCACCCCCACTTCCACCCCATGCCAGCAGTGCTCTATCCCTCTTTACATTTGCCTCCCAGGATTCTTAGTTTTTCTAGGGTCCAACTTATGAACATATGGGAAGCTTTTCCTAATTCCTTTAATGGTTAATTTTTACTCCCTTCTTAATTTACCATGTATACACTTATCTCTTTATATGTTGTTTTCCTCCAACAGAATATAAGATTTTTTCAGAAGATACGGCTTTGTTTTTATATTATTCCCAGTGCCTGGTATGCAGAAGGCACTTAGTGTCTTTGATTGAATTCTACTTTTCTCATTTTTTTGTTATTTCATATGCAGTTTTTCGTGTTTTCTTTCATAATTGAATTATAGTAATAGGGTAATTCCATTACTCTGGTCCACCATAGTTTATTCATCATATTTGTTCTTCAATTATTGGATATATAGGTTGTTTCCAGTTGGAGAAAATTAATATTGATGTTACTATTATTATCTTTGAATAGATAGTTCTTTTTATGTTATCAATATATATTCATAATTACTGAGTAAAGATATAAAATCCTTTTGATAATTCTTGCAGTGTATCATCAGATTATTCTCTCTAAAAATTCCAAAATTCTCTTCTCCCCCAGAAATATAATAAAATTTCTTTACAATCTGACCAACATTGAGTTTTGTCATTTTATTTTATTTTTTGCGCTTTTGATAAGTGTCATTTGTTGCCTTAGAGTTATTTTAATTTATGTTTTTTGATAATTAGGGTCTTCTTAAAAGTGATTATTTGTACTGTATTATCTGTACTGTAGATCTGACTGATTGTTTTATAGTAATCTTCTAATTAGCTTATGTTGTCACCCATTGTGTATGTATTTGGAGATTATGTTTCTATACAGAGTGAGATGTTGATCTGTATGTAGTTTTGGCCGGACTGTTTTCTAGTTTTTCCAATAGTTTTTGTTGAATAGTGTGTTCTGGATGCCAAAACTGGGATCTTTAGCTTTATCAGATAATATATGCTCTTTTGCTTCTATTTATTGTGTACCTAATCTGTTCTACTAATCAACCTATTTCTCACCCATTACCAAATTGTTTTGATAATTAAGCCTTCATAGTATTCGAGATCAAGTATTGCTAGGTTTCTGCATTTCCAGTTTTTCTTCCCTGTTGATTCTCTTGATATTCTTGGCCTTTTTTCCCTGCAGATGAATTATGGATTTTTTTTTAGCTTCATAAAATAATCTTTTGGTAGTTTGATGAATATGGTACTGAATAAATAAATTAAGTAGTATTTTTAAAAATTATATTGCCTTGGACTACCCACAAACAAAATTTATTGAAATTTTAGAGCTATCTATATTTGTTTAAGGGGTGTTTTATAAAAGTGTTCACATACTTCTTTTGTGTATCTTGGCATGTAGATTTCCAATATTTTATACTGTGTCTAGTTATTTTAAGTAGAATTTATCTCCATTTGCTAATTTTGTTGGTATATACAAAAATGTGTGGGTTTATTTTGTGTCCTGCAACTTTGCTAATTGTTGTTAATTGGTTTCAGTTAGATTTTTATTTGATTATCTAGGGTTTTCTAGGTAAATTATTTGCAAAAAGTGATAGTTTTGTTTGCTGTTTGTCTATGCTTATTCTTTTAATTCTTTTTTCTTTTTTATTGCTATAGCTAGCATTTCTAATAATATCTAATAATAATAACATTGAATAGTAATGGTGATAATGTATATCCTTGCTTGCCTCCTGATTGTATTGTGAATGCTTTTAGGTTTTTTTCCCATAGATAATGCTGGCTCTTGGTTGTTGTTGTTTTAATATTTCCATTATTTATTTTTCACTGTTTTTTTTTCCTGAGGCAATTGCAGTGTGCAAGTCACACAGCTAGGAAATAATAAATGTCTGAGGCCAGGTTTAAACAGAGGTCCTCCTGACTAAAGGGCTGGTGCTTTATCCACTCTTATCACCTAGCTGCCTCATTTTAACATTTTAAAAATATTTTTAACATTAGCAGTTTTTTTTAATATTTTAAAACATTTAACATGTTTTAATTCTGTTCATCTTCCCACTGAAAAGACATGTAATGTATCAGTTATACATGGGAAATCATGCAAAACTTATTTCCATATTAGCCATATTAAAAAAAAAAAGCAAGAAAGTGAGAAAACTCCACTTCAGTTTGTATTCATCTTCTGGAATTATCTTGGATTAATTAGCTATAATAATCAGAGTATCCAAGTCTTTCACATTTGATCATCATTACATTGTTGTTACTGTGCACAGTGATCTCCCAGTTCTTCTCATAAGTCAATTTACATAGGTCTTGTGATGTTTTTTCTTAAACCACCCACCCTTGTCATTTCTTACAGCACAATAGTATTCCATCATAATTATATGCTGCAACTGATGACCATCTTGATTTCCAATTCTTTGCCACCACAAAAAGAGCTGCTATAAATATTTTTATATATATAGATCCTTTTTCTTTTTCATTAATCTCTTAGGGATACAGATCTAATAGTGGTATTACAGAGTTAAAGAGTATGGAGTTTTGTTTGGGCATAGTTTAAATTGTTCTCCAAAATAATTGGACCAATTCATTATTCCACCAACCTTTCATTGCTGTATCTGTTTTTTCCTTCATTCCTCTAGTATTTGTCCTTTCTGATAGCTGTGAGGTGGTACCTCAGAGTTGTTTTACTTTACATTGCTCTAAGCAATATGTTTTAGAGCATTTTTTCATGACTATAGACAGCTTTTATTTCTATTTGAAAACTTCCTGTATATATCTTTTGATCATTTATCAATTGGTGAATGGCTCTTATTTTTACTTACTATAAAAACTTTTGGTATTACTTCATCGCCTTTGTAGCATTGATTTCTAGCAAAAGGTAATTGGCCTAATTATCTCTTTTGTCTGTTTTGCTTTTGCTTTGTCTGATATGATCGCTACTCTTGCTTTTTTCTTTGGCTGAAGCATATGAGATTCTGCTCAAGCCTTTTATCTTAAGAGAGTGTGTGTGTGTCTGACTATTTCCAAGTATCTTTTATAAACAGCATATTGTTGGATTTGGTTTTTAATCCATTCTGCTCTTTGCTCCCATTTTATGGGGAAGAACTTTTCTCATTCACATTCACAGTTACAATTACTAAGTGTACATTTCCTTTCTCCATTTTCTTCTGTTTCTGTTTCTTTTTCTTTTTTTATCAAGTCCCTGATGAAAAATCTATTTTGCTTAATTAACAATTGCCTACTTTAATCTGCCCTACTTTTTATTACTCCTCTCTCTTTTGCCCTTTCCCTTTTATTTCCCTACTGGGTTAATTATAGTTCTTATTCTCTCTCTCCCTCTCCCCCTCTCTCCTTCTCTCCTTTCTCTCTCCCTCTCCTTCTCTTCCTCCACCCCCTCCCCCCGTGTTTGTTTTACCTCTTAACTAATTCCAATAAGAGAGGTTCAAGCACTGTACCACCTCCCCCATTTCCTCCTCCACTTTGTAAAAGCTGTTCTTTGCACACCTTTTTTATGTGAGAAAATTTTCCCCATGCTACCTCTTTACCCTTTACCCAGTTCATCCCCTTTTCATCCTTTTGGAGTTTTTGGAGATTATTCCAAAATAGTCACTTCTTCCCAGTGCACTCTATGTAAACTCCTTTTAACTGCCTTAATAATGATCAGCTTCTTAGGAATTAGATCATCCGGACAAAAGCAGCTACACCCAAAGAAAGAACACTGGGAAACGAATGTAAACTATCTGCATTTTTGTTTTTCTTCCCGGATTATTTATACCTTCTGAATCCAATTCTCCCTATGCAACAAGAGAACTGTTCGGTTCTGCAAACATATATTGTATCTAGGATATACTGCAACATATCCAACATATAAAGGACTGCTTGCCATCTAGGGGAGGGTGTGGAGGGAGGGAGGGGGAAAAAAAATCGGAACAGAAACGAGTGTCAATATAATGTAATTATTAAATAAAAAATTAAAAAAAAAAAAAAAAAAGGAATTAGATCATCAACCCATATAGGAATGTAAATAGTTTAACTTCATTGAGACTCTTATGATTATTCATTCATTTACTCTCGAGTCTTCTGTTTAATTTTTGTTCAGTTCTGCGCTTGTCATAAGGAATGCTTGAAAATTCTCTATTTCATTAAATATCTATTTTGTTCCTTTTGAAGAAAGGTTTTGGTTTTTTTTAAGCTTTGCTGGACAGGTTGTTCTTGGTTGTAAAGCTAGATTTTTGCCTTCTGGAATATTATATTTCAAGATCTTCATTAGGGATGATTATTGAATCTTGTGGGATATCTTTGTTTTTAATTGCCTGAAGTACTTTTTCCTTGACAAGGAAGCTCTGGGTTTTTACTATAATATATACTTGGGCATTTTCATTTGAAGATTTCTCTCAAGAGGTGACATGAATTTTCTTGAAACTTTGACCTCTATTTCTAAGATATCTGGGCAATATGTTGTTATAATTTCTTGAAATATAATATGTAGAGTCTTCTTCAGTTTTCTAAAATGATTTTAAATTGTCTTGTGTCAGTCTATTTTCTAGTCTATAATTTTCAATTATTTTTCCATAGATATTTCATATTTTCACCTCTTTTTAAGAGTTTTTACTTTTTAAATTATTGTCTTTTGTGTCTTATGTGTTAGATTCCACTTGGCTAATTTTGATATTCAAGAAGTTATTTTCTTCAATAAAATTTTGTATTTTTCCAAGCTCTAGTTTTTCTCATTTCTTCTTTCACTGTGTTAGCTTTTTTGAATCTCTTTAACTCTCCTAGGAATTCTTGTTGGACTTGTGCCTAGGTGGCATCTTTTTTTTTCTTTGAGGCATTGCATGTAGATGTTTTAGTGTCGTTTTCTTTTGTGTGTTTTTTGTTTGTTTGTTTGTTTGTTTTGTTTTGTCTTGAGCTTCTCTGTCACTATAATAATTCTCTCTGGTGGCATTCTTTTTTTGGTTGCTCATTCTTCTAACCACTTCTTTATTTTTTACTTTGTTCATGTTAGGCTCTGCAATATTAGCGGGGATGTCTGGCCTGAGTTTCTGACATTTTACATCCTTCTGCTTTCTCAGACCATATGGTTTGAGGCAAGTTCTGTCTTTTCATTGCTCTCTTATGTTCTACAAGTTCCTGATTCAGGCTGAGTCTCTCATCTTGTTTAAGAATTTTAGTGGATTGCTATTGGACTCAGTTATGATTAGACTGCTGGAAGATTTTGCTCATTAAGAGAAACTGACCAATACCTGCCCTTTGTTCCCCCTTTCACTGGTTTTTCCAAGACTGCAGGCCCACATTTAGGGTTAATGGCTAGAATTGAGCCACTGTATTGCTCCTGAGATTGAATCCATATAGCAGCATTTCTGAACTGTGGTCCTTGTTTTTACACAAGACTCATGCTTGTGACCCACTCCTCTCTGCCCTGCATTTGTGACCGGGAACTGCATAGTGGTTGACCCAATTGCCAGATAGCACTTATTCTTGTACCAGCAGTAGTTCAGGAATTCCTTGGGATCTCTTTCTGCCCTAATGCTTCCTGCCCTGATGCCTTTATCTTGACTTTCATGTTCCTGGATGCTATGCAGTAGATGGTCATTCACCTCTCTGTCTCCCTGAACCAACCTGGGCTGAAAAAATGATTCTCTGTTCTGTCCCAGGCGTCTATAAAATGGGAAGAATAATACCTGAACTGCACTTTGTAAACCTTAAAATACATTGTGAAGGGGGAGGAGAAGAAATTGAGAAAATTAGGGTAGAAGTGTTTTCTGAGATTTTGGCTGTGAAAATGAGGGCAGATCAAGTTAATGTAGTATATTATTATTTTAACATTTGTTCATTACAGTTTAGCTATTTCCCTTCAATCCTTATATTATTAGTTCTTTTATAGTTCAAATGTTAAGTTTTGTTATATTTGTCATGTTATAGCTGAATTTAACTAACCATTGTTTTCCCTCTTCGTATTTCATTAGCCAGGATCCTATCTCCCTTTCCCGTCTCACCATTGCTGACCTACTGCCAGACCTCCAATATATTCTCTTCTGGATGTCTAATTCCATTGAGCTCCTTTACTTTGTCCAGCAGAAATCTCCACTCTATATCCAGAGCATGGAAGAGGAGCTGGATGTCAGAGGTATGACTTTTATGTATCACTGTTAGTGTTTTGACACTAGTTGGGCAGCTTTAGTTTGATATCACATTGACAGAGTGGGTCCTATAGGACAAGGAAGAATTTGTTCAGTAGACAAATTCTAAAGATAGAGAAGCATTTCTTTTGTGCCCAGTGTATGCCTAGTCTAGGAGTCTTTTTATATGGATCCAAGACATCCCTCTTTAGCTCTAATAAGAATAATCATTTGAATTAGTTATATCACCTTTCTCTCACATAATTTGTAGCATGTTAAGCTTGCTGTTTATCATCTTAACATATTCATTTTTCAGTTGTATAAAATAAGGCATAGATAACTAAGATATGATAGAGCTAAGGAAATTCTGAGCATCCAGGCTGCCACTGACTTCATTCAGTATACCCTTAGTCTGTGTATACAGCTGAGTATCTCTGAGAGAAGTCAACAGAGCCCATCTTCAGAGAACCCATTAAAAACAAACAAACCCTGAGTGCTCAGCATGCCAAACATAGACACTCAGTAGGATCCTGGATTGCTAAGTACCTGATAAAGTAACAGAACTGTTAAAAATAATCTCAGTGAGTGCAGCCTTGCAGCTGAGAGTCTGGTTTTGTGCACTGGGTACTAAAGAGAAATATATTTAATTACAGAGAAAATCAACCTGTTCCTAGCAGAATCATCAGCTGATCAGTTGAGGGCATTTTGCCTGAAGCCCTTTGAAAACCTTGGTTTTGGGTAGAAATGACATAAGCAAGGGAAGGTGACATATCATCTGTTTGTAGAGTTGCCTACTTTCTCTTGATGAAACCTGTGTCTCAACTGCATTTCCCCAAACCTGCACATTGAGTCAATAAAATGAGTGGAAGAGGAACCAAGTTGAAAGAGACCTAGCTGGAGAGTTTTAGGCTTTCTGGCTCTTGAGCTCTGCTAACCTCATTTTCCAACTTGTGGGGAAAGTGTGAGGAATGACAAATTGGTTTATTTGGGGATAGGATTGATACTTTGTTGTTCTTTGAAAGAGATGTGGGGAGGTAATGCCTCTAATAAAATGGGAGGTCCCAGATCCTAGTTACAGTGAGTTGCTGGGATTAAGCAAGTTCCCTCCTCAATATATTCTGGTTTCTTAGCATTTTATTTTCTCCTTTATTTGTAGTCAAGGAAGAAAGACCTTCCAGCATTCTGGAAGGCTTCCAGGACTTTGGTTATCTAGGTTTCTAATACTGATATGATATGTAGAAGAGGGGAGGGCATTCTTTTGTGATGAGAGTTTTTAAAAAGTTTCTTTCCCACAGGCTAAAAATATGTAGGGGGCAAGTAGGTGGTGTGGTAGATATATTGCTGGACCTGAAGTCAGGAACATTCATCTTCCTGAGTTCAAATTTGGCTTCACTTACTAGCTATGTGATCCTGGACAATTCATTTAATCCTATTTGCCTTAGTTCCTCATCCATAAAATGAGCTGGAGAAGGAATGGCAAACTAGTCCAGTATCTTTGGCAAGAAAATACCAAATGGGGTTACAGAGTCAGACATGACTGAAATGAGTGAAGAGCAAAAAATATTTTATGCAAACGTGTAGTTGGCCAGTGAGTAGTGAAATGGTAGAATGTTTCCTCATAGACACAGGTGCTTTAAGCTTTTTGAAAAAATCTGTTGAAGAATATAATGTCTTTGTTGTCCTATGAAATAAATTTTTTTCCCCTTCTGTTGGGGAGGTCCAATCCCTTAGAAATTCTATCTAGTGATTTGGCATCCTAAGAATTTGCCCTGCCTACTTTCTGGAGATTACTTCACTTCAGTTTTGACCATCAACAGACATTTAATATTCTTCATATCTTGAAGAGTAATTATTTCATCAGAGACATCTGGCCCCCTTAGGAATAGATTATTCTCAGAGTCTTTTAGAGACCTTAGCTCTAAAAGAGATAGCAGTTAGGGACTTGAGATACAAGAGCATCTAGTATGCTCAATGTATGATCAAGAAAACTTATAAAACCCAGGACATGGATATAATGTATGTGGGAATGTTTTTCACTAGTTTGAATTCAGAGGGATAGTTTTATACCATTGGGAAAGTGATAGCAAAATCTTTACTTCATATTTTATCATAAATTTTGGGAACTCAATTCCTTTTCTCTCTTCAAATTCACAAACTTTTACACTAAATTTCTCTTTTATAGTTGCTATTCTGCAAGACATAGTAACCCAGGACAGTACTCTTAAAATGATTTTTGATTGGTCTTTTATTTTTTCTTTGCTTTTTCTTACTTAGAGTTAAATAATGAGAGGGGCAGCTGGGTTGCGCAGTAAATAGAACACCAGTCCTGAAGTCAGGAGGACTTGAGTTCAAATCTGATTTCAAACACTTAATACTTCCTAGCTGTGTGATCCTGAGCAAGTCACTTAACCCCAATTGCCTCAGCAAAAAATAAATAAAGAAAAAATAAAGGTAGATAAGCATCTACTGGGGAAAAAAAGTTAAATGGTGGATTTTTTTTGGATATGTAGTTTTCATGGGGAAAGAATGTTTTCATAAAACTGAGGAGGCATGGTTTAATCCAGAGAAAAAGGTCACTTTCTTTACTCATTTTTTGTTGGAACATCCACCATGAGAAGAAAATCATAAATATTGTCAGGGAAATCATTCTTGATTTTATGGCCTGAATGGAGTTTAGAATTTTTTAGATTGTAAAGTAACAGCTTGCTAGGCTAATCATTTGGCCCACAACTCTCAAACTCAATAGGGGAAACTATGGAATAAGAGAAGCTCTTGAGCATAAAATGAAGTGGTGGGAAGCAGAGGCAGGAATTTTGAAAGTTAGATAAATAAATGCGATGATCATAGTGGGCTCCAAAGAACCCAGAAGAAAAAATAACAACAAGGGTGAAATAAAGGTTAAAATCAACATTTTAGCCTCTTGACCCACAGGAAATATCTGTGGGAAAACTTTTAAAAACAAAGATGTCATGTCCTGAGAGTGTTTAAAATACCTTTTTTTACAGTCTAAAAAAGTTACCTCAAGTGTTGATCTGGAATTTTTGTAAGCAGGAGTTCTTTTACATAAAAGAATGAGATTCATCATGTTTATTTCAAAAGTTTTTGGCACAGTCATTTTGTAGTTTTAGGTTTTTCTAGATTACTTTTTGTTCCTTGTAGCTGATTTTTTTAGATACTCATGTCATATAGACAATTGGTCATGGCTATGCACAAAAAAACAAGATTTGTTCTAGTCATTATCTTTGAAAAGCAGTGTAGACCATAGATGGACAAAGAGATGGTAAGCAAGTGACATGTTTGTCATCTTAGATTATGAATGAGGTTGTCAAATTGATCAAGAAGATGCCTAGCACACATATGTATATGTTTCAGTGAAATGATTTGCGTTTCTGTGAATATCTCAAAGATAAATATATATAATTAAGCTGTTAATTTTGCTAGAGCCAGTTCTTTTTAGCCTTTTTATCTACTCCTTTGATATCTACTTGACAGTAGATTTTGAATTGAACTTCTTGGAAACTATTACAGGACAGAAAAGCACATATTAATGGAATAAATTAGGGAACTGTTTGCATTATATCTAAAGAGTACATTGGCCCCCTATATATCATATTCTGTGGTGTATGTGTTCTGTGCTTTAGAGTATTGGAATATTGTGTGAATAAGTCATTTGTATATATATATTAGCTAGCAACAAATACTAATTTATCATTGTTTCACACAGTTGGCTTACATGATCAGGTGAGATGAAGAACAGCAGAGGGGTTATTGTACATGGAATTTAACGCCCAACTAAGCAGAATATTATAACAAAATAAGAGAGCAGCAGCAAAACTTCTGACATAAGATGGTTGCTAGCTGTGCTGTTGTGGAAAAGCTCAGTTGAATAATGGAAAGGAATGTGCCATTTGGCTACATAGGGAAGAATTAAGGGTGGGGCCAGTTTGGCAAGCTTGATAGGACTTTAGCTCTCTAGTGCCTTCATGTGTGCTGAGTGAGTAAACAGTGCTCTGCAGGAGCTTTGGGGATTGGGGATGAGGAGAGGTCACCAATATCTACACTAGAGTGAAAGTACTGTGGGAAGGAAAATAGCAAGATCTGGATGCACGTGGGATATATTGAGTGTCCACTAATATTTTAACAATTCAGGATTTGATTTGTTTCTTGCTGATCACTTTATACAGTATTCTTTTTTATTATCCCCAATACCAAGTAAGGTAGAGTTTCAATTCTTCATTGATGTTCTGGTTTAAGTGATTAAAGAACAAAAATAGTTCCTGTTGCATGTTTGACATCCAAGTTTGACTCAAGAACTACCAGAAAAGAGCAGGAAGAGCCTTGGTTTTGCTCTTGATACTACTAATTCCCTTTGTTACATAGCATCACATATTTTTGGGAAAAGCTATTTCCCTACTGAGAAGTAGAAATAAAATCATTTGCTAAAACCTCACATGAATGAAATAATATAAATAAAAGAGTATTCCCTTCCCCCTTTTGTTTATTTTTTTAAATATTTTAATTTGAAAGATTTGGTAGTTTTATTTTGAGACTGTTCATTGTGTCTCTTTGGATCATAGATCTATAATAAATGTTTGTCTTTTTGGCAGTATTTCTCTTGATTTGGGATTAAAATATGTTATGTCCCCTACCCAATAGTAGAATGATCCCAATACAGAAATATTCAAGAGGTGCAGGTGGAACCCTATTTTGTTTACAATTTGTTTATTAGTATCTTCTAACACTTCCTTTGTTAGATTGAGCTGACAAAATGGGGTTTGGTCTGGTTGTGGCCAAAACCACCTTCAACACAGAATTCTTTTTAACTCACCCTAGAGATGTTTATCTTTCTATTGTGGTTCTCTCACAGTGTTTTGCTGTTTGCTTTTAGGTTCTAAGGAATCACTGTTCTCTTCAACGATCACAGCCAGTGAGGAAGCCATGACAGTTTTAGAGGAGGTGATCATGTACACATTCCAGCAGTGCGTGTATTACATCTCTAAGGTATGTATATTATATTTCTAAGGTATTGTCAGCTCATTTCAACTTCTCAAAAGTTGAAGTTTCCCAGTGGAATGCGTAGCAAATCTTCATTTTTGTCCATCATGCAGACAAAGGTTTTAGACATAATAATTATAGAGAAAGTAACTTAATAACATAGTCCACATATCTTTGAAATTAATCCAGAGACTTTTTTCTCCATTTGGAAGCCCTCTTTCTTATTAATCTCTCATAAAAAATTGAGTTAGGAGCAATGTTCATTTATACTAATTCTACTAGGACTCCTTTGATCAAGAATGGAAGAAATAGATACTACTTCTTTATCTCCTGTCCTTCCCTCAGTACCTTTTCATTTCATTTCGTTTCATTTCATTTCATTCATTTCATTTGTGGTCCGTTGTTGGATCCTGATGTGTTTCTTCTCTCCAAAGTCATGCCATGCTCTAAATTTAGATTCAGTGCATGAATGATTTTAAGAAGCATAAATCAGGGAAGAAGCAAAAGATTGATTGGTTAACCTAATTATGATCCAGACCTATTTATGACTTATATACTTTAATTACTTAGCAGTAGGACAAGGAGATTCATGACATGCATCTTGTAAGGACATATTTTTCAATGATATTGAATTATTCGATTTGGAGCCATTGTTTCATTTAAAGTTTTCCTGTTCAAGCAAAACTTCACAGGGGAAGTTGATAGTCACCTGTGTTTTAGAGAGAGAGATTTATTCAGCTACATTCTTATTACCCCCTAATATCTCCAACCCTCCAAGAGTCTTGTTCCCAGCTTATGTTAATGAAGAATCTTTTTTGATATTTGCAAAAAACAAACAAACAAACAAACCCTAATAACCCTCCATTTATACCCATGAATTTATTCTCCCTTTTGTGGCTCAGTGTTTCTTTAATTCCAGAAATTTTCCCAAATTTTATGGTATCACAGATTTATAGATCTCTAGAATTGGAAAGGTCTTCAGAGATGCAAGTCATGACTATTCACTGCAACAGTTAGAATAAGGACTCCCTTATAAGGAATCTAAGGATTCCCTTCTCATTGTGGGATTTTTGAGTTTTAAAATGGGAAAATTACTTGTTTCACCTGCCCCTTTCAATTCATATATTTGAGAACAAATGTTTCTCTGAAGTGAGGTATTATATGATAACCTAGGGTCCATACTGGAGACAGGAACAGGAAGAATCCAACAAATATCATGTGTCTTGAAGAGATATATTAGAGAATATTCTAAACAGTTGGCCAGAGGCAACAGCTGGATGTTGTGATGTTCCAATCTGTCCAGTTTAGGGTGATGATGAGTCAGTTAGTTCAAAGATGGTTTCTCAACTATCTCTTTTTGAATAGGGTAAGTGCCAGTATTTTGTTAGAGATGATCCTTCATTTCAGGGGGTATGTGGATGGTGATTGGTGGAGAACTAGATTTACTTTACTTCATGATGTCTTCTATGAGATCCTTGAACTGAAAATGGATGAAAGTATGGAACTGGAATAATTCTCATTTTAATTAAGGTTGATTATAAAAGGATGTGCAAGATCTTTTGAGTTCTAATGACGTACAATAGATTTTTGCTATAGTCTTTTATTTTAACTGTGTGAATCTTTGTGTAAAGTACATTTCTTGTAAACAACATATTGTTGGATTCTGCTTTTTTTTTCTTTTATGGGTAAATTCATATTATTTTTAACTATAATCTTTAATTGTATATGTTTGTTTTATCCTCTTATACAGTACTCTATTCAATGCAATTTGCCTCTACTTCTTGACACTTCTCTTTTCCTTTCTTAACTATTAGTCTCAGGTTACCTTTCTTTCTCTTGGTCTATTTTCTTTTTTTCTTTCTTTCCCTTTCCCTTTGTCTCTTCCTCCTTCCCTCTCTCCCTCCTTTTCTTTTTTCATTTCTTCCCTCTCCCTTTCTGTCTTCTTCATCCTCTTTCCTTCACTCCCTCTTTTATTTTTAGTTTTTTTTTCTTTCTCTTTCCTTCCCTTCCATAGCAGATAAGTCATTTCACTGAGACTGACTGACCCTTTTCAAAGTAACTCTCCTATAATCCTTCTTCTTTTTAAAATTATTACCTTCTCTGTCTTCCTTAATCACTTATTTTAGAAAATGAGCTACTTAATAAATCATCCCTACAATTTAGCCAAAGACATCTTAACCCTTGTTTGTGGCCCTGAATATATTTCTTTTTGCCTCCATTAAGACGTTTTTTCCGGCAATTAACCTTTTTTTGAAATACAGCTTTAGTTTATCTATCTCTCTTTACCTATGCACTTTATCCTGCTTTCTCCTCTTCCCTCCCTTCTCTCTCTTTCCCTGTTGAGTTAAATGCATTTCTGTATTAAATTTTCTATGATATGTGTACACACAAACTTTTTTGACCAGTTCAGTTGAAAGTGAAATTCAATGGTTTCCTGGTCTTATAGTCCATACCTTCTTCTGTGTTTGTTTAATCTTATCTTTATAAACCTCGATTATGAGAGGTAAGTTCTATACCCTTCTTGCATAGTGCTTTCCTTTTCCCCCTGAACTTCTCTTAAAATCATCAAAATATAAAGTCATTCCCAGGACCTCTTGTCTTATTTAATTCCCTTTGTGAGTCCTGATGACATTAGGATTCTTAAAGAGGAGATATTTATATAATTTTCCTCAATTATAATGTAAACACTTAAATCCCATTGCTCATTCATATGGGCCATTTTATATTGCTTTTGACGCCTGTGTTTCTATTTCAGAGTTTCTACT
Source organism: Antechinus flavipes (assembly GCF_016432865.1). Taxonomy (NCBI): domain Eukaryota; kingdom Metazoa; phylum Chordata; class Mammalia; order Dasyuromorphia; family Dasyuridae; genus Antechinus; species Antechinus flavipes. The sequence continues at coordinate 248,191,256 of NC_067398.1, forward strand.
CAGCTCTGGTCTTTTCATCAGAACTATTTAGAAATGCTTTATTTTATTTTTTAAAATTTCTGATAATTAAGGAAATATGTTAAAAGGGATTGCACATATTTAAACCTGTATCAGATTGCTTGCTTCTTGGAGAGTGGGAAGATAAGGGAAGAAGGAAGAAAAATTTAGTATACAAAGTTTTGTAAAAATGAATGTGGAAAATGTCTTGACATGTTTTTGAAAAAATAAGATACTATTGGAAAAAAACAAAAAAAATATCTTTATGCTTATTTTATAGGGTTGCTGTGCTGATTAAATTTTATGTTAAATATGCAGTACTTTAAAAACCTTAAAATTCTTTATAAATATGTTTTCATGAGGACTATTAAAATACAATTCAATTTGTAAGCAAAAATTTCCTCATCTTAGGATTATATTGTTTTAGTAGGTAAGTTATTCTTAGTAATAAATCTATATCTTTTACCTTCTGGAATGTTATTTTCCATGTCTCTGTTCTTTTACCATGCTAGCTGCTATATCATTGGCATCCTAACTATGCTTACGTAGTACTAAAACTTTCTTTCTGGCTGCTTGTGGTATTTTTTTTCTTTGACCTGGAAGGCTCTGGATGTTGGTTATGATATTCCTGGGAATTTTCATTTGAGGTGTTTTTTCCCCCCAGGAGGTGATTAATGAATTTTTTCCTAATTTTACTTTGCCCTCTGGTTTCAATTGACCTGTGAAGTATGCTTTCAAGATTTCTTGAAATAGATGTTTCAATTCCTTTTTTTTTTGGCATGGATTTATTGTAATACATTTATTGTTAAACAATCACCCCCTTAATCAGTTTACCAACAAAGTTGTTTTGGCAATAGAATATTTTACCCTTAAATTTTCAGTCATTTGACTGTGTTTTAAAATTTCAAAAGCCTTAAGGAAATGCTTCTGGCTTTTCCCTCAAGGGTCTACATAAGGATGTTCTAACTTCAGATTCTAAAAGGGAGAGAAGAGAAAGACAATAAACTTCTAATTTTTTAAAATTTAAACCACAAAGATCCAAGCAAGGGTATAATATGTATAAATGTGTGTAGGGATAAATATATATGTTCTAATAAATAATATCAATTCACTGTTACTATTTATTCATTTCATTGATTAATTATGATTTTTTCATTCTTCAGTGAGAAAGGCTATTAGAAAACTTAGTCATAGAAACCACAAACTAGACACCTATAAGATGAATTAAGGCAGTGGTAATTTAATGGGTCCTTCAACAAGATTATTTATTTCAGATATTAATCTGTTTCAACATGATTATCTATTTCCGTATTAACTCTGATTCTTTGGGAACTATAGGAAAAGCAGCAGCTGCTCTGGGGAAAAAGGTTTTCAAACTTGGAAAAAACTGGATCCTGTGAAGATAAGGGTACTAAATTATTCTTTCTTTCTGAATCCATTCATAATGAGAAGACGTAACGTATCTGTGATATGTCATTGAACCATGACTTACTAGCTTTGGCCATAAGTTCAAATTTCATTTCTAAGCCTCTTCCATTTCCCTAACCACACCCAAGCCATGATCTGTACCCATTTGAGACATTTTTTTTTAAACCAATAAAGTATCTTGAATCTAGGACATATCAGCCAATTGTCTGAATGAGGTACATAATACTATTTTACAGCTAACCAGGACCTCATCCTGGGACAGCAAGGTTATGGAGAATTGTATATCAAGGTGTCAAGAGAGATCTCCTCAGAATATAAATGTGCAGCACTGGTAAACACTTTTTATGCTGTCATATTTATACATTTCTCAACTCTTCAGCTGCCTGTTACTATAGCAGAGGCAGCAACTGCTAGAGTAGTTTTTATAACTTTTGTTCCTACCTCCTCTTGGATCTCATGGTTTAACTCTTAATTTCTGCTAGGTATTTTTGAATAGCAAAGAAAAGTGTCCATCTATTGGGGAATTACCAAATTATGGCATAAGAAAGTAATGGAATATTACTGTGTTATAAATGCATGACAAAGTGGATGGATTCAAAGAAACCTAGATAACCTATTATGAATTGATGCAGGGCGAAATGAGTGAAATGAAGAGAACAAGTTTATACTTAGCAATAAAAGTATTCTTCTTAGGACTGGTAATAAAATACAGTGAATTTCAGGAGGGAAGTACTAACTCCCCTTTTCCTGTTCCTGTCCCTCTTTGTGTCCTGTTCAGTTGTCCCATCTGGCAAAAAAGTAGCAAGCCAAAAAAAACCTCTTCTCTCCTGAATCAAGTCCAAGAGCACTTTAGCAGCCAGGATAGACTATGGAACAATTTCTACACAGAGAACAATCATAATGACAAACCTGACTGATAAACCTGTTTTTATTTGTTGCAAGTTTTCCCCTTGTTTGACATGCTTGGGAATCACTCAAGAGGTAAACATTTAGTTTCAATTGGCCAGACCTCTGGCAGAGGCCCATCTCCATCTGGAGGAGCTTTTCAGCAGGAATATGCTTCCCCTTATAGGACAGAAGGAAATTATGAAGTCCTTGGATCTGCATGGAATTGAGTTTTCCCATTTGTATCAAATTCCTGAACCAGCTGGCTCTCTTAAGGAGCTGCTGTCAGACTGAGCCCTGAATATGGTAACCTACTTAAGGAAGGCAAAAAAAGGACTTCATTTTAGGATAGAGAGAGATTTCATGGCCTGATGTTTTTTTTTTTTAAACCAGGTAGATAGATTGGGAAGTCAGGTCCCATTTGACTGGGAAGAAACATGTTATGACTCGACTTTACTTGATTATAATAGGGTTTAAGATCTTAATAAGAATCATATTGGGAGTTAACAGTTGTTTTTTTTAATTTTCTGAATCATATGTAAATTTTTTTCTTTAATCTTAATTCCTTTGGGGTACCTGTCAACAGACTGAGCTCGAAATACAAAGACTAAAGTCAGACGGTTATCTTCCCTCAGGGAACTTAGATTCTATCACAATGTGGATACATGTAAATATATGCAAAATAAATATAAAGCCATTTGGTGGGAATATCTTGATAACCTGGTTGATAGTTTTTCCTTCCTCATAGTAGCTTATTAAGAACCCATTTAAACTAACTGATTATAGAGCACAGTTGTTCTTTTCCTTGTTTGCTTTGTGGTTTGGACTCTTGACTGGTGGATTTTTTAATGATTTTTTTCCTTTGAAACTAAGTAGAATATGTTAGTATTTTCTTATTTCTTTTTCCGTTTCTCCAAAAGAGCTGCTTATCTAAGAGTCAAGAGATTACCAAAAAGCTAAGAAACTATACTTATAATCAATAAGTATTCATTTAGCACCTACAATGTGCCAGGCACTGTCCCTAAATTTAGGAGATTCAGAGGCAAAAGGCCGTCTTTGCCCTCAGGGAACTTAGATTCCAGTGAAGAAGACTGTGTAAATAAATATAGACAATGTAAACTATAGATGAAATTAGTAACAGAGAAAAAGCACTGAAATTAGGAGATATTGGAGAAGGCTTCCAGTAAAATATGGGATTTTATATTTGTGGCAGCCCTTTTTGTAGTGGCAAGAAACTGGAACCTGAGTGGATCAATTGGGGAATGGCTGAACAAGTTATGGTATATGAATGTTATGGAGTATTATTATTCTGTAAGAAACAATCAGCAGGATAATTTCAGAGAGGCCTGGAGAGACTTACATGAATTGATGCTGAGTGGAGTAGAACCAAGAGATTACACGAGGATCAATTCTGATAAGACAATGAGGTGATTCAAGCCTATTTCAATAGACTTGTGATGGAGAAAGTCATCTGCATCCAGAAATAGGGACTGAATGAGTCATAACATAGTATTTTCATCTTTTTTGTTGTTTGCTTGCTTTTTGTTTTCTTTCTCAATTTTTCCCCTTTTTGGTCTGATTTTTCTTGTGCAGCATGATAATTTTGGAAATATGTATAGAAGAATTGCACATATTTAACATATATTGGATTACTTCCTGTCTAAGGAAGGGGGTGGGGGATAAGAGGGAGAAAAAAAATGGAACACAAGGTTTTGCAAGGGTGAGTGTTGAAAACTATGCATAGATATTGAAAATAAAAAGCTTAAGAAAATAAAAAAATAAAAACTGGGATTTTAAATGGGACACGAAGGAAGCCAAGGAAGTCAGTAGGCAGAGTTTGAGGGGGAAGACCATGAGAGACAGCCAAAGAAAATGTTCATAGGAGAGAAATGGAATGTTCATAGAACAGCCAGAAGGCTGGTGTCACTAGATTAAAGAAAGGGTACTTATTGAGGAGTAAGATATAATAAGAGCAGAAAGGTAAGCAGGGACTAGATTATATAAAGGCTTTTAAATGCCAAATAGCATTTTGTATTCGATCCTGGAAGTGTTATGGACCTGGGGGGCAGGGGAAGAAGGGGAGTGATATGACCCTACCTATACTTTAGGACAAAATTACTTTGGTGGCTGATTAGAGAGTGGATGAAAGTAGGGATAATCCACCTGCAGGCTGTTGTGGCTTTCATGTAAAGAAAGCTTGCATTAAAGTGGTATAAGGATCAGAGGAGAGAATGGATGTATATGAGAGATATTGGAGCTATAAGCTAAATTCTATAGCCAAATAAACTACTTCGTTACTAGTATAATATTTTTCTCAGCAGTGTTATATGATACTTTCATATTTTTGATGACATGAATGTTTTCTCCATCCTCTTTGGTATCAGACTTTATCCCCTCAAGCAAGTCAGATGGAACCCTGTACCTAAATTAAGTCTCATTAAATAGATAGCTTCTTGGGGTCAGGAGTGGGGGGTAGATGATTCAACTTTGGAAATAACCAAACAGCTTGTCTCATTTGATTAATTGTTCTTGCCAGATGGACAGTGAAGAGCAGTGAAATACCCATTTTTCTACTAATATACCACATGAGGGAAGGACAGGCTAGTAACGATTTCATTTAAGCTGCTCAATTTAGAGTACTTATTTATATGGCTTGGTTCAACTCAGTGGAAAGAAATACTTATGCTTCTCCCAGGATTATAACATTATAATTAGAAATTAATTTTGGGAAATCCCATTTAAGTTTAATAATAACTTCTCTTTTCCCCTCCTCAATCCCCTACTCCCCCCAGAAAAACAAACTTAAATCCTTTCTCCCGTCATGACTGCTTGTGACAGTATTCTCTGGCTCCTTTTCCCACTATCCATCTTTCTTTTATGCCAAATCTATATTTTTTTCCCTTTTGAATTTCATCTCTCCAGTCAGTCAATGAATATATATTTACTGAATGATTTTTATGTGCTAGACCCTGTGTGTGGTGCTGGGATTCAAGAAGAAAGAAGGATCCCAGTTCTCAAGGATTTTACAGTGTAATAAGAGACAAATATATATATATATATATATATATATATATATAATATATATATATATATATATATATGTATACAAACATGTATGTATATATTATGTAGTACTTTATGATATCATCATCCCCATTTTACAGGAGAATTTGATCTCAAGTCTCTCCTGACTTTTCGTCCAGCATTCTATTTATACTATCATCTACCTACATTATGCACAATTATTTGGTTAAATAGAAGTAGTTTGAGGACACCGGAAATTGTGTGTGTGTGGTAGATTGAATTAGAAAAAGTTTCTTGCAAATAGTGGTACTTGAATTGATCATGGAAGAAATTTAAGGTTAGGCTAAATCTCAGTGGTTTGTTCATAGGTAAGTTCTGTTTTCTTTTTTTTTTAAGTTGCTTGTGTTTCTTCTCCCCTCTACAGTCTCTGTATGTCTCTCTGCCCATTCTGCTGGAGTGTATCCCTTTCCAGAATGAGAGCCGAGAAAGCTGGTGCTCAGCCCCTCAACTGCCCGAGGAGCTTCGACGTATCGTGTCCATCTATCAGGCCACCTTGGACCTCCTCCAGCAGTATGAGGTTCACCCCGAGATTGCCTCCCAGATGTTTGCCTACCTCTTTTTCTTCTCTAATACACTGCTCTTCAACCAGCTCCTAGATAAAGGTGAGGACCTGGTCCTTCACAGGTCTTTCTTTCTTTTTTTTTTCCCTCTTAACTTGTGAATTGTCTTTGAACAATAGAAAACATCATAAAAAAAATTAATGAAAAGTGTCTTCTTAACCCTTGGCCTTTTCAGATACTTCCTATTTCTAATGCTTGTCAAATGTATAAAGAGCAGAGGATAAAGGGTGAGAGAATAGTGTAGGTTAGGTATTTGGCAGGGTTTTCTGACCACAAGAATCATGAAACTTGAGAATTCATTGCCAAAAAATGTGCGGAGTTGTCTTTTCTGGAATTATTTGAAGTGTATTCCTTTTAATATTTTCCCAGTTATGCCCAGTCAAGTGTCAGCCTTGAATTATTACACTGATCATTCACCATCTTCACCCAACACTCCTACTCCTGAATAACGATGAAGGAAATCATGCAACTTCTCCCATTGACTCCTCTCTTTTTGTCTCAGGGCCAGCAGCTTTGTTAGTTGCAGCTGTTTGTAGTTGGCCATCACTCATCTCCTGTGGCATATTGGGTGCCCTCTGACCTGGGGACTTCATCTTCTGACATCATCTTTTTTTTTTAATCACTTTAACACTGCTTGAGGCTTTCTTAACAAAGGTACCAGAGTGGTTTGCCATTTTCTTCTGTAGTTTGTCACCAACTGTCAGAACTCTCTACTATCACCTCTCCTAGGAAGCCCTGCACAGCGTAGCTTGCCATTACATTGAGTGATGCAAGCCTCTCCCGTGACAAGGGAGGGATCCAGCAAGGGTTTTTTCAGTCACAATGTGACTGTAAGGAAAGCTGTGCACCACAAAATGAAGAATGAGCAATTTGGAATTGTGGTGCTGCACAGCAGAGAGCAAATCAGTGCTTTAAAAATTAATTCCATGTGGACTACTTGCATTTTTGTTTTCCTTCCCAGGTTATTTTTACCTTCTGAATCCAATTCTTCTTGTGCAACAAAAGAACTGTACAGTTCTGCACACATATATTGTATCTACGATATACTTTAACATGTTTAACATGTATAAGACTGTCTGCCATCTAGGGATGGAGGTGGAAGGAGGGAAGGGAAAAGTTGGAACAGAAGTGAGTTCAAGGAACAATGTTGTAAAAAAAAAATCACCCAGGCATATGTTCTGTCAATAAAAAGCTATAATTTAACAAAATAATAAAAAAAAATTAATTCCAATTAAGGTCAAATACTCTAGATAAAGAATAAATATTTTGGCCATATAATGAGAAGACAGAACTCATTGGAAAAGATTTTCCTTTTGGGAAACATTGAAGATGAAAGGAAAAGTGGATGGCAAAGAATGAGATAAATAGTGCTATGGAAACAATATGAACTTGAACAGACTTCAGAGGTAGCAGAGGATAGAAGGGTACATGGGGGTCACAGAATTGAAATTATCAGAAGAATCCAGTACTGGCTAAAAAATAGAGTAGTGGATCATTGTATTAATGACCATAGTAATATTGTGTTTGGTAAATCTAAAGATCCAAGCTTTTGGAACAAGAACTCACTATTTCACAAAAATTGCTGTGAAAACTGGAAAGTAATTTGGCAGAAACTAAGCATAAACCAACAACTCACATCATATACAAAATTACAGTCAAAATGGATACATGATTTAGACACAAAGGATATCATTAGCAAGTTAGGATAGCATGAAAATTCTACCTTGTCAGATCTATGGATGTTATGGGCCAGAACTTGAAACAAGGTGCTAAGTCACTGGAGTTGATAGAGACAATGCTTATGTACTTGGTTCACACCTTTGGGGTTCACACCTTTGGAAGAGTTCACACATTAGAGTTCACACTTCTCATACCTTTAGAGTTCACACCTTTAAGAGAGCATATATAAGGAGGAGCCCACAAAAGGATAAGCCCATTAGAGACTTTTGGGAGATTCACAAGTCAGGATTCAGTGGAGTCCAGGAGATTCACAAGTCAGAAGCCCACAATTCTACTCTTGGAGGAGGAATCAAGATTCATTCCAACTTCCACCTTTGTGCTGGCTGGAGGCTTTGGATTCAGAGGGAGCTAGAGGCTGAAGCTAGAAGAGACAAAGGACAAGCAGCAAGAACTCTCAGAACCAAGGAGAGAGAGAGGCCTCTAAGAAAGCTAACCAGGCTATTTTGAAGGAGACAATAAAGGATCTGGACTTTAACTCCTGGCTGCATTTGAGATGATTATTATACAGAACTGAAACAAAAGCTGCTCCCAGAAGCCCCCCCAAGAAATCTGCTCCCAGAGAACATTATATTTTAGAGAATATACTGCATATGGATAAGGGAAGAATTTATGACAAAACAAGATAACATTTATGGGATGTAAAATGGATAATTTTATATTAAATTTAAAAGTGTTTGTGCCAAAGAAATGGAAAGGAAAACAGAAAACCAAGAAAAAAACTTTACAACAAATTTCTCTAATAAAGGCCTCATCCCCCAAAACACAGAGAATGGAATCAGATTTATAAGAATACGAATTATTCCAATTGATAAATGACCAAAGGATATGAACAAGTAATTTTCAGAAGAGGAAATCAAACTAGTTATATGAAAAAATGTGCCAAGACACCATTGATTAAAGAAATACAAATTACAGCAACTCTGAGGTACCATTTCATCTCTATTAAATTGTCTAACATGACAGAAAAGGGAAATGACAAATGATAGAAGGAACATGGGAAAATTAGGACATTAGTGCATCAGCCATGCAGGAGAGCAATTTGGAACTAAGCCCAAAGGGTGATAAAACTGTATATCTTTTAACTTAGCAGCATCACTACTAGTACCCCAAAAAGATCTAGGCAAAAGAAAAAGAGCCTATATGTACAAAAATATCAATAGGAGCTTTTTTGTGGTAACAAAAAAATGGAAATTCCTCATCAATTGGGGAATGGCTAAAAAAGCTGTAGTATATGATTGTGATAAGAGTATTATAGTGCTATAAGAAATGATGAACAAGCTGGTTTCAGACAATTTTGGTAAAACATATACGAATTGGTAAAAGAGTGCAGGTCCAAGAGAACATTATGCACAGTATTGTTCATTGATCTGCTGTAAATGACTTAATATCTGATATCCTGAAGATGAAAAATCCTTGATATTCTTGTTCTTTTTTGTTTTTTTTAATATTTTATTTTATTTTATTTAATAATAACTTTATATTGACAGAATCCATGCCAGGGTAATTTTTTTTTACAACATTATCCCTTGCACTCATTTTTGTTCCGATTTTTCCCCTCCCTCCCTCCATCCCCTCCCCTAGATGGCAAGCAGTCCTATATATGTTAGATATGTTGCAGTATATCCTAGATACAATATATGTTTGCAGACCTGAATAGTCCTCTTGTTGCACAGGGAGAATTGGATTCAGAAGGTAAAAATAACCCGGGAAGAAAAACAAAAATGCAGATAGTTCACATTCGTTTCCCAGTGTTCTTTCTTTGGGTGTAGCTGCTTCTGTCCATCATTTATCTTTTTTATTTTTTAATTTAATTTTTATTTAATAATTACTTTATATTGACACTCGTTTCTGTTCCGATTTTTTTCCCTCCCTCCCTCCACCCCCTCCCCTACATGGCAAGCAGTCCTTTATATGTTGGATATGTTGCAGTATATCCTAGATACAATATATGTTTGCAGAACAACAAGTTCTCTTGTTGCATAGGGAGAATTGGATTCAGAAGGTATAAATAACCCGGGAAGAAAAACAAAAATGCAGATAGTTCACATTCGTTTCCCAGTGTTCTTTCTTTGGGTGTAGCTGCTTTTGTCCGTCATTTATCAATTGAAACTCAGGTCTCTTTGTCAAAGAAATCCACTTCCATCAAAATATGTCCTCATACAATATCGTTGTCGAAGTGTATAATGATCTCCTGGTTCTGCTCATTTCATTTAGCATCAGTTCATGTAAGTCTCTCCAAGCCTCTCTGTATTCATCCTGCTGGTCATTTCTTACAGAACAATAATATTCCATAACATTCATATACCACAGTTTACCCAGCCATTCTCCAATTGATGGGCATCCATTCATTTTCCAGTTTCTAGTCACTACAAACAGGGCTGCCACAAACATTTTGGCACATACAGGTCCCTTTCCCTTCTTTAGTATTTCTTTGGGATATAAGCCCAATAGAAACACTGCTGGATCAAAGGGTATGCACAATTTGATAACTTTTTGGGCATAATTCCAGATTGCTCTCCAGAATGGTTGGATTCGTTCACAACTCCACCAACAATGCATCAGTGTCCCAGTTTTCCCACATCCCCTCCAACATTCATCATTATTTTTTCCTGTCATCTTAGCCAATCTGACAGGTGTGTAGTGGTATCTCAGAGTTGTCTTAATTTGCATTTCTCTGATCAATAATGATTTGGAACACTCTTTCATATGAGTGGTAATAGTTTCAATTTCATCATCTGAAAATTGTCTGTTCATATCCTTTGACCATTTATTAAGTGGAGAATGGCTTGATTTCTTATAAATTTGAGTCAGTTCTCTATATATTTTGGAAATGGATTTCTTATAAATTTGAGTCAGTTCTCTATATATTTTGGAAATGAGGCCTTTATCAGAACCTTTAACTGTGAAGATGTTTTCCCAGTTTGTTGCTTCCCTTCTAATCTTGTTTGCATTAGTTTTGTTTGTACAAAGGCTTTTTAATTTGATGTAATCAAAATTTTCTATTTTGTGATCAATAATGGTCTCTAGTTCATCTTTGGTCACAAATTTCTTTCTCTTCCACAAATCTGAGAGAGAAACTATCCTATGTTCCTCTAATTTATTTATAATCTCGTTCTTTATGCCTAGGTCATGGATCCATTTTGATCTTATCTTGGTATATGGTGTTTTTTTTTTTTTTTTTTTTTTTATAATAAATTTTATTTTATTTAATAATAACTTCGCATTGACAGAATCCATGCCAGGATAATTTCTACACGACATTATCCCTTGCAATCACTTATGTTTCGTTTTTTTTCCCCCTCCCTCCCTCCTCCCCCCCCCCAGGATGGCAAGCAGTCCTATATATGCTAAACATGTTGCAGTATATCCTAGATACAATACATATTTGCAGAACCAAACAGTTCTCTTGTTGCACAGGGAGAATTGGATTCAGAAGGTAAAAATAACTCGGGAAGAAAATCAAAAATGCAAATAGTTCACATTCATTTCCCAGTATTCCTTCTTTGGGTGTAGCTGTTTCTGTCCATCATTTCTCCAATGAAACTCAGTTAAGTCTCTTTGTCAGAGAAATCCACTTCCATCAGAATACATCCTCATACAATATCGTTGTCGAAGTGTATAATGATCTCCTGGTTCTGCTCATCTCACTTAGCATCAGTCCATGTAGGTCTCTCCAAGCCTCTCTGTATTCATCCTGCTGGTCATTCCTTACAGAGCAATAATATTCCATAACATTCATATACCACAATTTACCCAGCCATTCTCCAATTGATGGGCATCCATTCATTTTCCAGTTTCTAGCCACTACAAACAGGGCTGCTACAAACATTTTGGCACATACAGGTCCCCTTCCCTTTGTTAGTATCTCTTTGGGGTATAAGCCCAATAGAAACACTGTTGGATCAAAGGGTATGCACAGTTTGATAACTTTTTGGGCATAATTCCAGATCGCTCTCCAGAATGGCTGGATTCGTTCACAACTCCACCAACAATGCATCAATGTCCCCGTTTTCCCGCATCCCCTCCAACATTCATCATTGTTTTTTCCTGTCATCTTAGCCAATCTGACAGGTGTGTAGTGATATCTCAGAGTTGTCTTAATTTGCATTTCTCTGATCAATAGTGATTTGGAACACTCTTTCATGTGAGTGGTAATAGTTTCAATTTCTTCATCTGAAAATTGTCTGTTCATATCCTTTGACCATTTATCAATTGGAGAATGGCTTGATTTTTTATAAATTTGAGTCAGTTCTCTATATATTTTGGAAATGAGGCCTTTATCAGAACCTTTAATTGTAAAGATGTTTTCCCAGTTAGTTACTTCCCTACTAATCTTGTTTGCATTCGTTCTGTTTGTACAAAGGCTTTTTAATTTGATATAATCAAAATTTTCTATTTTGTGATCAATAATGGTCTCTAGTTCATCTTTGGTCACAAATTTCTTTCTCTTCCACAAATCTGAGAGAGAAACTATCCTATGTTCCTCTAATTTATTTATAATCTCGTTCTTTATGCCTAGGTCATGGATCCATTTTGATCTTATCTTGGTATATGGTGTTAAGTGTGGGTCCATGCCTAATTTTTGCCATACTAATTTCCAGTTATCCCAGCAGTTTTTATCAAATAATGAATTCTTATCCCAAAAGTTAGGATCTTTGGGTTTGTCAAACACTAGATTGCTATAGTTGACTATTCTGTCTTGTGAACCTAACGTTTTCCACTGATCAACTAATCTATTTCTTAGCCAATACCAAATGGTTTTGGTGACTGCTGCTTTATAATATAATTTTAGATCAGGTACAGCTAGGCCACCTTCATTTGATTTTTTTTCATTAATTCCCTTGAGATTCTCGACTTTTTATTGTTCCATATGAATTTTTTTGTTATTTTTTTCTAGATCATTAAAATATTTTCTTGGAAGTTTGGTTGGTATAGCACTAAATAAATAGATTAGTTTAGGGAGTATTGTCATCTTTATTATATTCGCTCGGCCTATCCAAGAGCACTTAATATTTTTCCAATTATTTAAGTCTGACTTTATTTGTGTGGAGACTTTTTTTGTAATTTTGCTCATATAATTCCTGACTTTCCTTTGGTAGATAGATTCCCAAATATTTTATGGTATCAACAGTTATTCTGAATGGAATTTCTCTTTGTATCTCTTGCTGTTGGGTTTTGTTGGTGATGTATAAAAATGTTGAGGATTTATGGGGATTTATTTTGTAACCAGCTACTTTGCTAAAATTATGAATTATTTCTAATAGCTTTTTAGTAGAATCTCTGGGGTTCTCTAGGTATACCGTCATATCATCTGCAAAGAGTGATAGTTTGGTTTCCTCATTGCCTACTTTAATTCCTTTAATATCTTTCTCGATTCTTATTGCCGAGGCTAGTGTTTCTAATACGATATTAAATAATAATGGTGATAGTGGACAACCTTGCTTCATCCAGATCTTACTGGAAAAGGTTCCAGTTTTTCCCCATTGCATATGATGCTTACTGATGGTTTTAAATATATGCTCCTGACTATTTTAAGGAAAAGTCCATTTATTCCTATGCTCTCAAGTGTTTTTATTAGGAATGGATGTTGGATTTTATCAAATGCTTTTTCTGCATCTATTGAGATGATCATATGGTTTTTGTTTGTTTGGTTATTGATATAGTCAATTATGCTAATAGCTTTCCTAATATTGAACCAGCCCTGCATTCCTGGTATAAATCCTACTTGGTCATAGTGTATTATCCTGGGGATGATTTTCTGTAATCTTTTTGCTAATATTTTATTTAAGATTTTAGCATCAATAATCATTAGGGAGATTGGTCTATAATTTTCTTTCTCTGTTTTCAGCCTACCTGGTTTAGGTATCAGTACCATGTCTGTGTCGTAAAAGGAGTTTGGTAGAACTCCTTCAATCCCTATTTTTTCAAATAGTTTATTTAGCATTGGAGTTAATTGTTCTTTAAATGTTTGATAGAATTCACATGTAAATCCATCTGGTCCTGGGGATTTTTTCATAGGGAGTTGATTGATAGTTTGTTCTATTTCTTTTTCTGAGATGGGACTGTTTAGGGTATTTACTTCTTCCTCTGTTAGTTTGGGCAAGCTATATTTTTGGAGGTATTCTTCTATTTCATTTAAGTTGTCGAATTTATTGGCATAAAGTTGGGCAAAGTAACTCCTAATTATTGCTCTAATTTCCTCTTCGTTAGTGGTGAGTTCTCCCTTTTCATTTTAAAGACTAACAATTTGATTTTCCTTTTTCCTTTTTTTAATCAGATTTACTAAGGGTTTGTCTATTTTGTTGGTTTTTTCATAGAACCAACTCTTAGTTTTATTAATTAATTCAATAGTTTTTTTACTTTCAATTTTATTGATCTCTCCTTTTATTTTTAGAATTTCAAGTTTAGTGTTTTGACTGGGGGTTTTTAATTTGTTCCTTTTCTAGCATTTTTAGTTGCAAGCCCAATTCATTGAGAATGAATTTTCTCTTTCTCTATTTTATACAAATAGGCCTCTAGAGATATGAGATTTCCCCTTATTACCACTTTGGCTGCATCCCATACATTTTGGTATGATGTCTCATTATTATCGTCTTCTTGGGTGAAGTTATTAATTATGTCTATGATTTGCTGTTTCACCCAATCATTCTTTAGTATGAGATTATTTAGTTTCCAATTATTTTTTGGTCTACTTTCCCCTGGCTTTTTGTTGAATGTAATTTTCATTGCATTGTGGTCTGAAAAGGATGCATTTATTATTTCTGCCTTACTGCATTTGAGTTTGAGGTTTTTATGTCCTAATATATAGTCAATTTTTATATAGGTTCCATGAACTGCTGAAAAGAAAGTGTATTCCTTTCTGTCTCCATTAAATTTTCTCCAGAGATCTATCATATCTAATTTTTCTAGTATTCTATTTACCTCTTTGACTTCTTTCTTATTTATTTTGTGGTTTGATTTATCTAATTCTGAGAGTGCAAGGATGAGATCTCCCACTATTATAGTTTTACTGTCTATTTCTTCTTGCAGCTCTCTTAATTTCTCTTTTAAGAATTTAGATGCTACACCACTTGGTTTAATATAGATAGTGCTTCATTGTCCATGCTACCCTTTAGCAAGATATAGTGCCCTTCCTTATCTCTTTTAATTCGATCAATTTTTGCTTTAGCTTGATCTGAGATCAGGATGGCTACCCCTGCTTTTTTGACTTCACCTGAAGCATAGTAGATTTTGCTCCAACCTTTTACTTTTAACCTGCATGTATCTCCCTGCTTTAGGTTGTTTCCTGTAAACAACATATTGTAGGATTCTGGCTTTTAATCCATTCTGCTAACCGCTTTCTCTTTATGGGGGAGTTTACTCATTCACATTTATGGTTAAAATGACCAATTCTGTATTACTTGCCATCTTGTAAACCCCGGTTTATGCTTTTCTCCCTTCTTTCCCCCTTCCCCCCCCCCTTCCCAGTATTAAGCTTATGAGCACCACTTGCTTCTCACAGCCCTCCCTTTTTAGTATCCCTCCCCCCGCTTTAGAGTTCCTCCCCCTATCTTACCCCTTTCCCTCCCAGTTCCCGTATTCCCTTCCACTTAGCTTATTCCTTCCCTTTTCCCTTTTCCTTTCTCACTTTTCAATGAGGTAGGAGAAGTTTTGCCATAGATTGAATATGTCTAAAATTTTTCTCTTAAAGCCAATTCTGAAGGCAGTAAGATACCCACTATATTCATCCCCCTCCATTCTTTCTCTCAGATATAATAGGTTTCCTTTGCCTCTTCATGAGATGTAGTACCCCCACTTTACCCTTTTTCTAGTACAATGTCCTTTCCACATCTAGTTTCTAGAACAAGGTATACATGTATTCTTTATACATCTTTATAGCCGAAATATAGTTCCCAAGATTAATCTTTACCTTTTTAGATTTCTCTTGAGTTCTATATTTGTAGATCAAACTTTTTGTTAAGTTCTGGCTTTTTCATCAAAAATAGGTGAAATTCGCTTATTTCGTTGAATATCCATCTTCTTCCCTGGAAAAAGATGCTCATTCTGGCTGGGTAAGTTATTTTTGGTTGCATTCCAAGTTCCTTAGCCTTTCGGAATATCATATTCCAGGCCCTTTGATCCTTTAATGTGGATGCTGCCAGATCCTGGGTGATCCTTATTGTGGCTCCTCGATACTTGAATTGGGTTTTTCTAGTCCCTTGCAGTATTTTTTCCTTCATCTGAGGGTTCTGGCATTTGGCCACTATATTCCTTGGTGTTTTGATTTTAGGATCCCTTTCAGTGGGTGATCGATGAATTCTTTCAACGTCTATTTTACCCTCTGTTTCTATGACTTCTGGGCAGTTCTCTTTGATAATTTCCTGGAAGATAGTGTCCAGGCTCTTTTTTTCATCATGCTTTTCTGGGAGTCCAATGATTCTCAGATTGTCTCTCCTGGATCTGTTTTCCAGGTCTGTTGTCTTCCCCAGAAGGTATTTCACATTCTTTTCCATTGTTTGATTTTTTTTGGATTTGCTTGACTGATTCTTCTTGTCTCCTCGAGTCATTCAATTCAATTTGTTCAATTCTGATTTTCAATGAAGTATTTTCTTCACTCACTTTTTTTTAAACTCTAATATCTGGCTTTTATTTATGCATATAGCCTTACCCTGATATCTGACTTCCTTTTCTCTCTTTTTTTAATTTTTATTTAATAATTACTTTATATTGACACTCGTTTCTGTTCCGATTTTTTTTTCCCTCCCTCCCTCCACCCCCTCCCCTAGATGGCAAGCAGTCCTTTATATGTTGGATATGTTGCAGTATATCCTAGATACAATATATGTTTGCAGAACCGAACAGTTCTCTTGTTGCATAGGGAGAATTGGATTCAGAAGGTATAAATAATCCGGGAAGAAAAACAAAAATGCAGATAGTTCACATTCATTTCCCAGTGTTCTTTCTTTGGGTGTAGCTGCTTTTGTCCATCATTTATCAATTGAAACTCAGGTCTCTTTGTCAAAGAAATCCACTTCCATCAAAATATGTCCTCATACAATATTGTTGTCGAAGTGTATAATGATCTCCTGGTTCTGCTCATTTCATTTAGCATCAGTTCATGTAAGTCTCGCCAGTCCTCTCTGTATTCATCCTGCTGGTCATTTCTTACAGAACAATAATATTCCATAACATTCATATACCACAATTTACCCAGCCATTCTCCAATTGATGGGCATCCATTCAATTTCCAGTTTCTAGCCACTACAAACAGGGCTGCCACAAACATTTTGGCACATACAGGTCCCTTTCCCTTCTTTAGTATTTCTTTGGGATATAAGCCCAATAGAAACACTGCTGGATCAAAGGGTATGCACAATTTGATAGTTTTTTGGGCATAATTCCAGATTGCTCTCCAGAATGGTTGGATTCGTTCACAACTCCACCAACAATGCATCAGTGTCCCAGTTTTCCCGCATCCCCTCCAACATTCATCATTATTTTTTCCTGTCATCTTAGCCAATCTGACAGGTGTGTAGTGGTATCTCAGAGTTGTCTTAATTTGCATTTCTCTGATCAATAATGATTTGGAACACTCTTTCATATGAGTGGTAATAGTTTCAATTTCATCCTCTGAAAATTGTCTGTTCATATCCTTTGACCATTTATCAATTGGAGAATGGCTTGATTTCTTATAAATTTGAGTCAGTTCTCTATATATTTTGGAAATGAGGCCTTTATCAGAACCTTTAACTGTGAAAATGTTTTCCCAGTTTGTTGCTTCCCTTCTAATCTTGTTTGCATTAGTTTTGTTTGTACAAAGGCTTTTTAATTTGATGTAATCAAAATTTTCTATTTTGTGATCAGTAATGGTCTCTAGTTCATCTTTGGTCACAAATTTCTTTCTCCTCCACAAGTCTGAGAGATAAACTATTCTATGTTCCTCTAATTTATTTATAATCTCGTTCTTTATGCCTAGGTCATAGACCCATTTTGATCTTATCTTGGTATATGGTGTTAAGTGTGGGTCCATGCCTAATTTCTGCCATACTAATTTCCAGTTATCCCAGCAGTTTTTATCAAATAATGAATTCTTTTCCCAGAAGTTAGGGGCTTTGGGTTTGCCAAACACTAGATTGCTATAGTTGACTACTCTGTCTTGTGAACCTAGCCTTTTCCACTGATCCACTAATCTATTTCTTAGCCAATACCAAATGGTTTTGGTGACTGCTGC
Source organism: Antechinus flavipes (assembly GCF_016432865.1). NCBI lineage: Eukaryota > Metazoa > Chordata > Mammalia > Dasyuromorphia > Dasyuridae > Antechinus > Antechinus flavipes. Next base: position 248,209,160 of record NC_067398.1, read on the forward strand.
TTTATAATATAATTTTAGATCAGGTATAGCTAGACCACCTTCATTTGATTTTTTTTCATTAATTCCCTTGAGATTCTCGACTTTTTATTGTTCCATATGAATTTTTTTGTTATTTTTTCTAGATCAATAAAATATTTTCTTGGAAGTCTGATTGGTATAGCACTAAATAAATAGATTAGTTTAGGGAGTATTGTCATCTTTATTATGTTCGCTCGGCCGATCCAAGAGCACTTAATATTTTTCCAATTATTTAAGTCTGACTTTATTTGTGTGGAGACTGTTTTATAATTTTGCTCATATAATTCCTGACTTTCCTTTGGTAGATAGATTCCCAAATATTTTATGGTATCAACAGTTATTCTGAATGGAATTTCTTTTTGTATCTCTTGCTGTTGGGTTTTGTTGGTGGTGTATAAAAATGCTGAGGATTTATGGGGATTTATTTTGTAGCCAGTTACTTTGCTAAAATTATGAATTATTTCCAATAACTTTTTAGTAGAATCTCTGGGGTTCTCTAGGTATATCATCATAGTGTATTATCCTGGGGATGATTTTCTGTAATCTTTTTGCTAATATTTTATTTAAGATTTTAGCATCAATATTCATTAGGGAGATTGGTCTATAATTTTCTTTCTCTGTTTTCAGCCTACCTGGTTTTAGGTATCAGTACTATGTCTGTGTCATAAAAGGAGTTTGGTAGAACTCCTTCCATCCCTATTTTTTCAAATAGTTTATATAACATTGGAGTTAATTGTTCTTTAAATGTTTGGTAGAATTCACATGTAAATCCATCTGGTCCTGGGGATTTTTTCTTAGGGAGTTGATTGATAGTTTGTTCTATTTCTTTTTCTGAGATGGGACTGTTTAGGGTATTTACTTCTTCCTCTATTAGTTTGGGCAAGCTATATTTTTGGAGGTATTCTTCTATTTCATTTAAGTTGTCGAATTTATTGGCATAAAGTTGGGCAAAGTAACTCCTAATTATTGCTCTAATTTCCTCTTCATTAGTGGCGAGTTCTCCCTTTTCATTTTAAAGACTAACAATTTGATTTTCCTTTTTCCTTTTTTTAATCAGATTTACTAAGGGTTTGTCTATTTTGTTGGTTTTTTCATAGAACCAACTCTTAGTTTTATTAATTAATTCAATAGTTTTTTTACTTTCAATTTTATTGATCTCTCCTTTTATTTTTAGAATTTCAAGTTTAGTGTTTTGACTGGGGGTTTTTAATTTGTTCCTTTTCTAGCATTTTTAGTTGCAAGCCCAATTCATTGAGAATGAATTTTCTCTTTCTCTATTTTATACAAATAGGCCTCTAGAGATATGAGATTTCCCCTTATTACCACTTTGGCTGCATCCCATACATTTTGGTATGATGTCTCATTATTATCGTCTTCTTGGGTGAAGTTATTAATTATGTCTATTATTTGCTGTTTCACTCAATCATTCTTTAGTATGAGATTATTTAGTTTCCAATTATTTTTTGGTCTACTTCCCCCTGGTTTTTTGTTGAATGTAATTTTCATTGCATCGTGGTCTGAAAAGGATGCATTTACTATTTCTGCCTTACTGCATTTGAGTTTGAGGTTTTTATGTCCTAATATATGGTCAATTTTTGTATAGGTTCCATGAACTGCTGAAAAGAAAGTGTATTCCTTTCTGTCTCCATTACATTTTCTCCAGAGATCTATCATATCTAACTTTTCTAATATTCTATTTACCTCTTTGACTTCTTTCTTATTTATTTTGTGGTTTGATTTATCTAATTCTGAGAGTGCAAGGTTGAGATCTCCCACTAATATAGTTTTACTGTCTATTTCTTCTTGCAGCTCTCTTAGTTTCTCTTTTAAGAATTTAGATGCTACCCCACTTGGTGCATATATGTTTAATATAGATAGTGCTTCATTATCCATGCTACCCTTTAGCAAGATATAGTGCCCTTCCTTATCTCTTTTAATTAGATCAATTTTTGCTTTAGCTTGATCTGAGATCAGGATGGCTACCCCTGCTTTTTTGACTTCACCTGAAGCATAGTAGATTTTGCTCCAACCTTTTACCTTTAACCTGCATGTATCTCCCCGCTTCAGGTGTGTTTCCTGTAAACAATATATTGTAGGATTCTGGCTTTTAATCCATTCTGCTAACCGCTTCCTCTTTATGGGGGAGTTTACCCCGTTCACGTTTATGGTTAGAATGACCAATTCTGTATTACTTGCCATCTTGTTAACCCCGGTTTATGCTTTTCTCCCTTCTTTCCCCTTTCCCCCCCTTCCCAGTATTAAGCTTGTGAGCACCACTTGCTTCTCACAGCCCTCCCTTTTTAGTATCCCTCCCCCCGCCTTAGAGTTCCTCCCCCTATCTTACCCCTTTCCCTCCCAGTTCCCGTATTCCCTTCTGCTTAGCTTATTCCTTCCCTTTTCACTTTTCCCTTCTCACTTTTCAATGAGGTGGAGAAGTTTCACCATAGATTGAATATGTCTTAAGATTTTTCACTTAAAGCCAATTCTGAAGGCAGTAAGATACCCACTATATTCATCCCCCTCCATTCTTTCTCTCAGATATAATAGGTTTCTTATGCCTCTTCATGAGATGTACTACCCCCACTTTACCCTTTTTCTGATACAATGTCCTTTCCACATCAATTTCTAGAACAAGGTATACATGTATTCTTTATACATCTATATAGTCAAAATATAGTTCCCAAGATTAATCTTTACCTTTTTAGATTTCTCTTGAGTTCTATATTTGTAGATCAAACTTTTTGTTAAGTTCTGGTTTTTTCATCAGAAATAGATGAAATTCGCTTACTTCGTTGAATGTCCATCTTCTTCCCTGGAAAAAGATGCTCATTCTCGCTGGGTAAGTTATTTTTGGTTGCATACCAAGTTCCTTAGCCTTTCGGAATATCATATTCCAGACCCTTTGATCTTTTAATGTGGATGCTGCCAGATCCTGGGTGATCCTTATTGTGGCTCCTTGATACTTGAATTGGGTTTTTCTAGCCGCTTGCAATATTTTTTCCTTCATCTGAGGGTTCTGGCATTTGGCTACTATATTCCTTGGTGTTTTGATTGTAGGATCCCTTTCAGTGGGTGATCGATGAATCCTTTCAATGTTTATTTTTTCCTCTGTTCCTATGACTTCTGGGCAGTTCTCTTTGATAATTTCCTGGAAAATAGTGTCCAGGCTCTTTTTTTCATCATGTTTTTCTGGGAGTCCAATGATTCTCAGATTGTCTCTCCTGGATCTGTTTTCCAGGTCTATTGTCTTCCCCAGAAGGTATTTCACATTTTTCTCCATTGTTTGATTTTTTTGGATTTGCTTGACTGATTCTTCTTGTCTCCTCGAGTCATTCAATTCCACTTGTTCAATTCTGATTTTCAGTGAAGTATTTTCTTCACTCACTTTTTAAAAATCTTTTTCTAATTGTCCAATTGAGTTCTTTTGTTCTGTGGAATTTTTTTCCATTTCGCCAATTTTGTTTTTTAGAGAGCTGTTTTCTGTTTCCAGTTCACTAATCCTATTTTTCAAGGATTTTACTTCTTTATCCACTCTCTCTTTAACTTTCTCCAGGCTCTTTTGCCAAGCTTCCCTCTCCTTTTGCCAAGCCTCCCTCTCCTTTTCCCATTTTTCTTCTAGCTCCCTTGTGAGAGCCTTTTTAATCATTTCTATGAAGTTCATCTGTGCTGAGGAACAGGTGATCTCCTCCTTTGGGGATTCACCTGGGGACTGCCTGTTTTTAGTCTCCTCAGGATTTAGAGTCTGCTCTCTATCTGTGTAGAAGCTGTCAAGGGTTAAAGTCCTCTTCAGCTTCTTGCTCATTCTGTCTAATAATCAGAGACAAACTAGCAAAGAAAAACAGAAAAAACTGGAGTCTTTCTTTGGGGGAGGGGCTGGGTGTGTTACCGAGCTTCCTCTACAGACTGCAGGGGGCAGCAGTGAGGCACTAGCAGGACTGTGCTGCGCCTGCGCTCTGAGATCCCAGAGCGTGCTGAGTCACTGAGGGGGGGAAGGGGGGAGCGGCCAGGTCCTGAGAGACTCCAGCTGTTTGGGGTTGTATTCTTCAGCCCCGGTGCTTTTAGCTTCTCTGCTGGGCTGCTGACTTGCTGCCGGAGCAAAGTATCCAAACCTGTAGCGAAGCTCTCCCCGCAGAGACGGCTGCGATCACTCCCTCTCCAGTCTGCTCCCGTGCTCTCACTGCCGCTGCCCTCAGCCTGCGCCCGATCTAAAACCGCCCCAGCCCTCCAGTAAAGACAGACCTTTCTTGGCGAATCTTAAGGATGGCTTCTCTTGGTAACTCTTTGTGGGTTTTTTCAGTCAAGCATTAATTCAGAGGCTTGTAATGAAATGGATAGTGAGAGAAAGCGCGGAGCTTATGCAGCTGTGAGCCTCCTCTCCGCCATCTTAACCGGAAGTTCTTCACTCACTTTTTAAAAATCTTTTTCTAATTGTCCAATTGAGTTCTTTTGTTCTATGGAATTTTTTTCCATTTCGCCCATTTTGTTTTTTAGAGAGCTATTTTCTGTTTCCAGTTCGCTAATCCTATTTTTCAAGGATTTTATTTCTTTATCCACTCTGTCTTTAAATGAGTGGGATGACTTCTCCAGACTCTCTTGCCAAGCCTCACTCTGCTTTCCCCATTTTTCTTCTAGCTCCCTTGTGAGAGCCTTTTTAATCACTTCTATGAGGTTCATCTGTGCTGAGGAACAGATGATCTCCTCCTTTGGGGATTCACCTGGGGACTGTCTGTTTTTAGTCTCCTCAGGATTTAGAGTCTGCTCTCTATCTGTGTAGAAGCTGTCAAGGGTTAAAGTCCTCTTTGTTCATTTTCTCAGAGAAGAATCAAAGACAAACTAGCAAAGAAAAAAAAGAAAAAACCCCTAAATGGAGTCTTTCTTTGGGGGGGGGGGGCTGGGTGTGTTATCGAGCTTCCTCTACAGACTGCAGGGGGCAGCAGTGAGGCACTAGCAGGACTGTGCTGCGCCTGCACTCTGAGATCCCAGAGCGTGCTGAGTCACTGTGGGGGGGGGGGGGGGGGAAGGGGGGAGCAGCCAGGTCCCGGGAGACTCCAGCTGTTTGGGGTTGCGTTCTTCACCCCCGGTGTTTTTAGCTTCTCTGCTGGGCTGCTGACTTGCTGCCGGAGCAAAGTATCCAGTCCTGTAGCGAAGCTCTCCCCGCAGAGACGGCTGCGATCACTCCCCACCCCCTCTCCAGTCTGCTCCCGTGCTCTCACTGCCGCTGCCCTCAGCCTGCGCCCAATCTAAAACCGCCCCAGCCCTCCAGTAAAGACAGACCTTTCTTGGCGAATCTCAAGGATGTCTTCTCTTGGTAACTATTTGTGGGGGTTTTTTCAGTCAAGCATTAATTCAGAGGCTTGTAATGAAATGGATTCTAAGAAAAAAACGTGGAGCTTACACAGCTGTGTGCCTCCTCTCTGCCATCTTGGCCGGAAGTCCAATCCTTGATATTCTTGAAGATGATATCCTTGAGATGAAAAATGCTGTCTATCTCCAGAGAAAGATTTAATGGAATTTGAATGCAGATAGCATTTTTTAAACTTTATCTTTACATTTTTTTGAGGGGGTGAGGTCTTTTCTTTTGCAACATGGCTAATATGGAAATACATTTTTCATGACGACACTTGTATAACCCATACCAAATTGCTGGCCTTCTCAAGGAAGGACAAAGAATTTGGAACTCAGAATTTTAAAAAAATTAATGTTAAAATTTTTTTTACATGTAATTGAAAAAACTAAAAAATGAGGAAAAAAAAAGTCTTAGAGAATATAGCACATTATGCCTTTCCTCATCCTTTCTACCATGAATTCTAAAATAAAGGAAGAAACAATGGTTCCTATCAGTTTCTCTTCAGCAACCTGTAATTTATTCTTTTTGATTGGAATCTAACCTGAAATGGCAATTCCCTTTATAATTTCCTCTACATTTTGAAGGATGAAGTTAATAGTCCAAAAAGGCATTAATTTATTAGTTCTGTTTTGGACAGAAAAAAAGTTCCAGTAAATATCAAAATAGTTCAGGTTCTCCCTCAAAACAGTATTATGCATCTAGATGGTTTGTGATCAGTTTCCTGAACTTCTTATATAATAATTCCTCCTTCTACCTATTGCTTCTGTTTCTATCTTCATTGATCCAAGTGCATTTCCCCATGCTTGATTCCTAGATTTCCTCTCATGAATGTTATCTTCTTACTAAGCAGTGTATATGTTTGTTCCATTGTCTCTTTTCTACATTTTTTCCTTCTGAATATATATGTATATGGATACACTGATAAATCTCATTTTGCTAGCTCTCAACTGGACTAGAAGGTCCAGTTTGCATACTTGTATTTTTCCTTGCTTGTGTACAGTACTTAGCATAGCAGTAATAAGTATTTAATAAATGTTTGTTGATTTATTGATACTTTGTATATTTGTAGATAGATATCTGAGGTCATGAATTTTATAGTATCTCTAATGTCTCAGGAATTTAGTTTTTCCTAGCTTTTCTTTCCTATATTCTTTTTATGCTCTGAGTTACCAGACAGTAAAAATCTATATAGGCAGTTTCTTCCCCTTTCCTTTTCAATTTAAATCCCTCCTGAATTTCTGTAAGCTAAAATTCCAGTCATCTCTCTTTAATTTGCCTAGTAAATTCGACATAAGGATTGTATAATTTCCCTTATCATAGGGTGAACAGAATGCTAGTTTTTAATTTAAAAAATTTAAATTTCAATCTGAGTTGGTCAATAAGTTTCCTGCCCCTTTCTTTTAAATGGTATGCCATTGTGTAAGTCAACTCTGAGTGTGGTTCCTCCTTTTTAAGAGAACATAAAAGCACTTCCATTATCTTGATCTTTTACAATATTTTGTAGAAATCAAATGAAGTAAAGTATATCTGTCACTTTTTAAGTCATAAAGAATTATTCGAGAGGTTAACGAGCATCTAGGAAAGGAAACAAATTATCACCAAGGGCCAATATGGCTTCATGAATTGATCATTCCAGATACCTCATTTTCTTTTTTTTTTTGGTAGAATTACTTTAAACACACAAACTCACAGATTTTAGCAAAGTATATAACAAAGTATTTTATTATTCTGATGGCCAAGGTGGAGGGATGCAGATTAAAGAGTAGTTCAGATGAGGTAGTTTGAGAATTGGTTGAATGGCTGGATCCAGAGTTACTGTTAAAGAGTTCTGTCTCAAGTGCCCCAAGCTGTTAGGACCTGTGTTGTTCAGCATTTTTAGTAATGAGCTAAATAAAGACCTAGATTGTACATTTATTTGAATGTAAATAAGTATTGTGATCATTAGACACTATTTAGCAAGTGACTTAGGTCTAGTTTGTGGTTATTAGGAAAGACAATTAGCTTTCAGATAGTAGATTATTGGTGTTCTTTAAGAACTTCACACTAAGGAAAGGGGTAGTCAGGTGGAACAGAATAATGCTTTCTCAGCAGAAGGGTGACTAGGGAGGAGGGAGTATTAGGGGAAGGAGAATTTGTGTCTTTTTATTTCTCCCCACAAACCTAGGACTTTTTCCCCAGCTCCCAGAGTCAAGTATTTCACTTATTTCTCCTCCCACAGGACCTACACTGAGTTGCTTCCACTGGCCAAAAGGGGTACAGGTTTGTGCTCGCTTACGGCAGCTCTTGGAATGGGCACAGAGTATGGGTTTTGGGCCACTGGCAGAGCAATTCTTCAAGAAGCTTTCCTGCACAGTAAACCTTTTGGCCACGCCCAGTGCCCAGCTGATACAGGTAGGTACAGAGGATGATGTAGAGGCATGTTGTCTGGTATTTGGAGTTTGTTTTATTGTCACTCTTAAAAGACTTAGGGTTTTTGTTTTTCTTTTGTTGTTGTTTTTAAAATAGTTGGATCATTGGCTTAGATTCTTATGTATAAAGGGCCATCAAGACCTAAAACAGCTTTATAAGTAGCATGTCACAGAAATGTTTTTAGACTTTGGTTAAGGAAGGCCTATTCTGTCAGATTTAATGCCTTGAAGAATACTAGTATGAATAAATTAATAGTTTTTTTAGTTTGGTAGTAAAATGTTAACATACTCTGGAGAGGTGGGCAATTTTACAAAAAACCATCCTCAACTAAAACCAAAATGCTGGATGACTTTACAAATCAAATATGTTAGGCAGTTTTTCTCAGCTAATTACTAAATGGAAATTTTATCTATAGAAATGGCATGGGATTGCTGCTCCAAAATAGCTAGTTTAACATTCAGAACATTATAAAATAAGCCTTGCAAATACTTATAAAAAATTAATTAGACCACATTTCTCTAAGACACTCAGAAAATAAAATACTCGAAACTAGCCTTTTCTATTTGCTCAGTATAGGACATTGTCTTAAGTAAATGTACATTGAATACTTTCCCACCCCTCCACCTCTTAGGCACACAGCCACATTAGTTAATGCAGTGTACTACATAGAAAAAAGTCTTTTGGATGGGTGTTGTGGCCAGCTGCTCACATTTGTGTTATTTGATCTCTTCTGATAATTAACCCTTCTCCCAAGAATGAATGCCCTGCTTATAAAATCATAAGGTAACAAATAAATGCTGATATATCCCTTGTTGTTTTAATACCCTGGTTCCCTCATACCATTTTGAGGCCTTGACTCTTAGAGCTTCCTTTTATCACTCAGATGACTTGGTCATCCTTAAGGACTCAGTTTCCAGAATTGAGCCCTGCTCAGCTGCATCGGTTGTTGACTCAATACCAGCTAGCATCTGACATTGGTTCTGTGACTGCTTGGGAGCCTTTAGATGAAGATAGACCCAAAGCCTTCAAGACAGGTGAGTGCCTGACTATTTTTTTTGATGAGAAATGGAAAAGTATCTGTATAGCAGAAGAACCAGCACAAAAGTTTTTAATGCTCAACCTCACACCCAACAAATGCTTGAAGGCTAAACAAGGGGGCCCTAGTCAGTGCTGGAGGGGATGTAGATAGGCATATTAATGCCCTATTGATAAAGGTGTAAATTGATATCTTATTAAACAATTTTGGAAGACAGCATGAAATTATGATATAAAGGTAACAAAAAAATAAATATTCTTCAATTTAGAAATCTCACTGAGAAGTCATCATCCTCTCAGAGATTGGAATTCCCCCAAAAAAAAAAAACAAGTATACACCAAAATGTTTAGGGCAGTGCCTTTCATGATTGCAAAGAAATGGAAATCAAGTTTCTTAAGAATGGACATTGTTTAATTCTTTGTAATTATGTGCCCGGGGCAAAGTACAAGACATATAATATATAGTTTTTAAGTGATTATTAGTTGATAAATACCCATGATTAGATTATGATTAAACAAATTTTGGTATATGAGACTTTGGTTAAGGAAGGCCTATTCTGTCAGATTTAATGTTTTGACTACTTTTGCTGGAATTTTTTCTTTATTTTTTTCTTCTATTTTATAAGGGATAGCTTTTTTTTTTTTTTTTTTTGAAGGAGAGGGATATATTGGGAAACAAAGGTAGTCTAAAAAGAAAATGTCAATAAGAAAAAGTCTGAGATCAGCTTAAGAAATAGCATTCCTTTTGCTTCTCTTTCATGTGACAAGTGGTATTTAGCAGTCCCATCTTTCAGCTTAGTTTTGATCTAGTTAGGGAAATATGGATCCTCAGAGTTGAGCCTAGGGAAAATCTAGGAATTCAGAATTGCATGAGATTTGTCTTCAGATATGCCTTTGTGCTGCCCTGCAACTTTCAGCAAGCTTTGTAGTTACTAATTTTGATGGGGAGCTCTTTTGAGTAGGTATGGGTTGGGCTGAAGGCAAAGACCATTTTTTATTTAAACTTTTTATCTTCCCATCTACCATACTGTTTTCATACAAGAAAGGTGCTTGATAAATTATTGTTAAATCTATAAGATTCCTTTTCATCTCTTATTTGTCCCGTTTTTATGGATAGTAGGTAGGTTAGGGAACTATTCATTCCTTAGCAGTTGGTCTTATCTGTGATAATGAACTCTTAGCTCAAATTGCTTATTTTGCCTATCATTCTACCAAGAATCATTCATTTCCCAAAAAAATAAACAGAAAAATGTAGTATACTATGGAAAACAGATGGCAGAAAGCAAAAGGCAATTGATGTGATGTTGCTGAGGCAATTAACTTGGACTTTGCTAATTTTCTTTTTACAGAGGATGTCCTAGAATCTTATGATAATCACCCACCCATTGTTCTGCCAAGTGGAGGGTTCAAAGTAGACTTGGAGGTAGAATGTTTGGATGATAATATTTACCGGCACCTTCTTTACATCCGCCATTTCCTGTGGAGCCTACAGAGCAAATCCTCCCATGCCAGAGGCCCTGAACCAGAAAATCTAAAGGTAACCTTGGTGGGTTCTCCATAAGAAAAGTTGTTGGTTTTGTTGCTTTTGGTAAAATATCCATGATGGAATATCCACAATTTAAGGCCTATGGCTTTAGGTTCTGGGAATTTCTCAATCAGGCTATGTCTGGCCATCCCATTGTGTTCTTAGAAGGGTGAGATGGCCTTCACATACCTGTGGCCTGGTGTTCCTTTATTCTCTTTTCTCAGCCTTACTTTCACAAAAAAAAGACAAACAAATAAAAAACACTTTTATTGTTTTATGCTTCCTGATATTTATTTTATTTTATTTTTTTAATCTTAAACTTATGATAGAATTGACCTATTCTTTATCTTTTCTTCTTCAGGGTTTGCATCACACTATTCTTGAAGGGAACTCAGAGAGTCCAAATAGTCTAGTAACTTCTAAGGATGCTGGGGACCACCTGGATTCAAAGCATTCGGTGGGCACGGTGGCCAGGGCAGTTGGAGAGGCCAAAACTCTGTCTGTCCTTACCAGCGGGGTTTCCCGAGCACAGTCCCCTGGTAGAACCCCTCTTCTGGAGAAGCTAAAGCCTCAAAACAGCATGGGCAGGAACAGTTCTAAGATGAACCTATCTCAAGGGGATTCTTCCTGTCTGTTGACCCCTCCCAATACACCACTCAACTTTGATCCCAGAAGTCAGGATTCTCTCCAGCCCAGTGGCAGCTGTGAAAAACCCCTGCATGAGCTGAAGAGGAATGGCCTTACTGCTCAGATCACGGCACAGGAAGGTACGGGAGGCCCTCTGGCTGAGGGCCTTGGTAGTTCTCAATTCCTTAAACAAACAATTGTACCAAAGTTTCCATTAGACCCACCCACCCTGTTAAAACAAGAAACAATTTTTTCCACTCATGGAACTTAAGGGAAAAAGATTGTTTCCAGGGAAGTTGGGGCTTTTGGCTTTACCTTATTACTGAGCTCTATGTCATAATACAGAGGAGGAAGTGTTAATCTTGGTAAAGAGAGTTTTCCAAAGACAGTCTCGCTTTCAGGGATTCCGTTTAATTTATCAGTTATAGACATCTCGGTGTGCACATTGAGCATTTTGTTTATCACCTCCAACTGTAAATATTCCCAGAGTTTTCTTGGATTCCTAGATAGTTCTATTAGGTAGGGAAAAAAATAAACTGGTACCTGCCACATTTTTTGGTGAGATGATATAGTATGTGTGGATGTTTGTACACACAAAAAATTAAGTTAAAATGAGCTGACTACCCTGAGCCTTTAGATGTCATTGAGGGTCTCTGTAACCCGAGTTCATTCACATTAGCCAAATGTCTCATGGGGGTAGAAGAATGTGTAATATTTTTTCAGAACCAGAAAGGAAAACCTGAGTTTCTTGGACTAATTAGTTCTGTTTCTTTCTTTCTGAAAGCAAAGTTATAAACAGAATATGAACTCTAGATTATAAACCCCCCCCCAAAAAAAGAAATTTTTACTTCATAGGGACTGTGATGGGGAACATCTGGGTAAGAATCAGTGGAAGAAGACATAAAAATAATATTCTCAGTGAAGGAAACTGTATAATCACTGAAAGAAATACATAAGGAGTTAAGGAGACAAATCACATACTTAACCTGGATATAGAGAAAGGGTAGGACAAATATGTTCTAAAATACTCCTTGTACCAAAAGCAGAGTATTCATGATCTGACTGAATAAGTTTATCCATATGGAGGAAGTAATGAAATGAACTCCTCTGGGCCTGATTCTGACCAGTAGAGAGGATCCCCCTGGTTACAGAACTAGGAGTGATAATCTTAGGAATAAATAAATGACCACTCGACCATATTTTCTAAAAAGGGGAAGACACTGGGCATGATCTGCCATTTACCTTAGATTTGGGGAGGGTGGATTTTAAAAAGTTTAGAGGAGAGATAAATGTTACATTGAATACCAAAGAATCTCACAAATATAGAATGGCGGAAGGACTAGATCGAGGCTTCTTAAACTTCTTTCTTTCACAACCCTTTTCTTCCCAAGAAATTTTTACATGACTCTAGGTTTATAGGTATATAAAATAGGCAGACAAATCAAACATTTGCTGATAATGAATCATAATTTTGCAACCCCCACATTCAATTACATGACTCCGTGTTGGATCACAACCCACAGTTTAAGAAGCTTTGGGCTAGATAATCAACATTTCCTATGAAAAAAATCTGGGATCATTTTCAGTGGAGTAATAGTTCAACAGTGAGCTAAAAAATGTGACATGAGTGCATAATGCTAGTGGTATTCTGCTTTGAGGAAGATGAAGGATGATGCCTTAATCAAATGGCAATACAAATAGAATAAAGACACCCCATTTCAATCCTGACCCATACAATAATTACCCAACGAATCAAATAACTCAATAGCTGTAATAACCTCAACCCTACCAGATATCATAAATCAAACTACTTCCATTAATAAAGTTAATAACAACATGCTAAAAGCCATCAAATTCCCCACCCAACTCTCCGGATACTCCTCAGTAGCCATAGCCACAGTATAACCAAATACCACCAGTATTCCTCCCCAAATAAATCAAAAATACAATCAACCCCAAAAAAGTACTATTTAAACTCACAACAATAGCACAACCCAAACCCCCACTAATCATAAGACTTAAACCCCCATACACAGGAGAAGGCTTAGAAGCAAAAGCAACAAACCCCAAAATTAATAACAGACAATAAAAAAACTATCATCATTTCCATAGCAGTTTTAGTATGGACTCTAATCAAATCACATATGGAGAAAAAAGGATCTTCAGTTCTGGGTATTGTGTTTTGGTAAGGACAAAGGCAAGCTGAAATATGCACAGAAATGGGCAAGATGGAAACCAAGAGATCTACAGACCATTTCACATAAAAGATAAGTTGAAGGAACTGGGGCTGTTTAGTCTGAAGGAGAGTTGAAAAGAGCACAAGAGTACTCTTCAAGAGTTTTAAGGATTGTGATATGTAAGAAAGATTGGCCTCCTGGGGAGATTGAGGAATGATAGCTTAAAACCAGAAGAGGGGTTAAATTTCTTGGATTCCTAGATAGTTCTATTAGGTAGTGAAAAAAATGAACCACATTTTTTGATGAGGTGATATAGTATGTGTGGATGTCTGTACACACAAAAAATTAAGTTAAATTTTCTGTTAAAACCAGAAGAGGGGTTAAATTTCCAGACTATAACCAGATTAAAAAATAATGAAAAATGTTTAAAAAATACAACATTAATGTTAATTCGTGATTTTCTAAGTCAGCATGTGGTTCACAGGGATCCATTTCTGTGAGAGTTTGACACCATTGCTGTATTGGAGTAGATTGAGGATTGATGTAAGGAAACTCCCTCACAGTTGTAACTGATCTAAAGTGGAATGGGAATCTGAAGAAGTAGAAATTGACTCCCACTAGAATTTTTTAATTCTATGACCAAATGACCAGATTTACAAGAATTGCAAAGTTCAAGTGGAATAAGATAGCCAGTGAAATCTCTTCCAGCTCTGAGATTCTGCAAAGGTTGAGACAAAGAAGTAACAAAATCTAACAATGTTAACTGCTTATTAATATCTGGAAACTTCATAAGAGAGAGGACAGTCTGGGGACATGGGGAGGGGAGAGGAGGGGAAAAGGGATGGGGCTAGCTCTGTGATAATAATACCTAAAAAGCACTGGCAACTTGTATGGGCTGAACACCATAAAGGCAATCCTCAATGTAGATTGAATTTTAAATTAAAATGGGCTCTTCCCTTCCCAAGGCAAAGCAACTAGAGAAAACAATCTCCAGAATAACTGAATTTCCTAAGCACAATAAATTCCCTAAAGGATGAATAGCTCTGCTTGTGGGTAGCCAGAATTAAGTTGCTAATTAGAGTAAATAAATCAAACATGTGGAAGGAGTAAGTAATAGTGGGACATCCCATCCACCTGAGATATTATATGTAACTTGTTATTTTAGTGGTGATAATAACTGTTAGCATCCCATTGTCTTTGATCAGTCTCTAGAGAAGGCATTGAGGGTCAGAGATAGCCAAAAGGTGGGAGAAATGAGGAGCCTGGAGAATCATCCAGTTTACTGTATTTTTTATCTTATGATTTTTGTATAGTTAATTGACTAATAGTCCATAAGATCTGTTATTTATATGCTTGTATATAGAATTTTCTTATCTTCACGTTCAAATGTGCTGTTGCTTTTCAGTGAAGCCATCTTTTCTTGGTTATACAGGAGATTCTCCCACCCCCTTTGATTATCCTACCCCTGCTTCCTCCAGCCGCAGTTCAGCTACTGATGACTTCTGTTATGCCTTTGTGGTGGAATTGGAAAAAGGACCCATTGGGCTGGGGATGGGTCTGATAGATGGGCTGGTAAGTGAATCAGAGGCAATTAATCCTAGCTACTACCTTCTGGCTTGTATACGACCTTAAAGAGGTAGGCCTGATGGAGACTCTTGGATGTGTTTCTTTCACGTCCTAGACAATTCCAAGGGTTACTTGTTTCAGGTCTGAGAGATTTATAACCTTATGATTTGTTAAAAATATTAAGTATGCGTGATGTAGGGAACAATATCATTATTATTATTATTATTATTATTATTATTATTTTATGGTCATACCTTCATGTTAAGAATTATTTTAGTCTGAAGAGGAAGAGGTACTAAGGAAATGATTGGTTGCTTATTAGTCTGTGGAGGTAAAAATGGAAAAAAATTAAACTCACACTTAAAACTATTGAGTTGTTACCACTATAGTATTTTTGTGGAAGAGAACTTAGAAGAAATTCTATACTGTTTGTATATCTTCCACTCTGATTAAACCAAACCTCCAGTTATCCTTATTAATTGGGATATTTGAAAATTCTGGAAAACTTCTTTGCTCTCCTTCTTAAAGCTTATACTGTTGTTGGCCCAGACCTGTACTTTTTTATTGGTATAAGAAATCCTTGATGAGTATCCACTTTCCCAGTGGATATTGGCAACTGTTATGAAGGTTTGTGGTGTTTTTCTTCTTTAATTTATAATATAATGATGGTTCTCTCTGGGAGAAAGCAGGTTTCTCGGGGGAGGTTTTCTGGAAGCAGCCTTAGTTTCAGTTCAGATCAATAATTACCCCAAATGCAGCCAGGTGATAAAAATTCAGATCTTTTATCGCCTCCAATATAGTCCGGTTAGTTGAGGCCTATCTCTCTGCTTGGTTCTAAGAGCTCTTGCAATGTTGTCCTTTGCTTCTGCCTCTGCTTTCTTCAGCCTCCAATTCAGCTCCAAGTTGAATCTGTCTTGCCTCCAAACGAGGGCTTCTGGCTCTCAATCTCCCAGAGTGCTCTGTGTCTGCACCAGAGTGCTCTTCTCCAATCTAATTTAGCTGAACTCTCTCTAACCCGAAGCTAAGAGCCTCTTTATATATGATGTCCCAAAGGTTGACTCCTCCTTCTGGAGGCACACCTAAGGGAGGTGTGAATTCACAAAGTTACAAAGTTTACTTTGTGAATCTCCCATACTTGTGAACTGGTGTGAACACAAGCATTGTATCAATTAGTTCTACTTAGTACCTTGTTTCAGGTTCTGGCCCAAAACCTCTCCTTCTAAGATCAGATCAGTGATACTGAACCATGCTAAATTAGATAATTATTGTCTCTATCAACTCTAATGACTTAACAGTTTGTAAAGATTCCAACAAAGGTTAAAAATCTTAAAGTTGGTTGGTTCACATATCCAAAGCCAGCTCTCTGTTTGCTGTGCCACCCTGCTTCCCACTCTCTTCCTGGAGATGATCCTACAGAAGGAGGTATCTCACCATGTACTGGTTGCACGGCTGTGAGAACCACAGCATTAGCTTACATGAGAATGTTGCTATTTTCTAGAAGTGAGGATTCCAGGCAGGTGGTGTTCTCGTGCACACATAGCTCCCTGCTGGGTGCGGTGCTGGGGTGAACTCTGATCTTTTACAGCACACTCCTCTGAATGCTCCCGGGATCTACATCCGAACCTTGATCCAAGACAGTCCAGCGGCCTCTGATGGGAGACTTTCCTTAGGAGATCGGATTCTCGCAGTGAATGGCACCAGTTTGATTGGCACTGATTATCAGAGGTAGAAACTTATATAGAAAAACTTGTATAAACACTTTATCTGGACTTCAGAACGGGTGTGGTAATCCAACATGTCTTCTCTAGTTTTGGGTGCTCATCTCTTCATGGCGGCTCTTTTGTCAACAGAAAAATGGACAAGGCAAAAAAAAAATTTTTGAATGAAAAGCAAGAAGGCTCAATTAGGATGCAGGCAGAATTAGCCTTTTTTAAGGCAAGGGAACAACAATAATAAGTAGACCTTAGAATCCAAGGTGAGATAGTTCTGACCCTAGTATATCTGTCCATAAGCATTATTAAGTGCTTACTGTATACCAGCCACTGCTTTGTGAGCATTGGGCATACAAAGGAAAACAAAAACAATCCCTGTCCTCAGAAATGGATGGCCTAATGGGGAGGGCAGCATGTCAATAAGTAGGTGTGCAGAAAACATATATCAAGTATGATAAAAGGTAAGCTGGGAGCAGATGGGGGCCAGGAGAGGCCATTTGCAGACAGTGGGATTGAACTGAGTCTTAAAGGAAGTCCGGAAAAGCAAAAAAGACATATGGGATAGCCAATGCCAAGGTAAGGAAATGGGAGATGTTCAAGCAATTGCAAATAAGCCTGTGGAGGTAGATTATAGCGTGCGTGGAGGGAGTAAAGTGTACTAAGACTGGAAAGCTTCAAAGAGAAACTGGTAATGAAGAGCTTTAAGTGCCAAACAGAAGAGTTTATATTTCATCCTATAGGTAGCTCATTGGACAGGAGCATGCCATGATATTTGTTAAATCAGTTGTTTCATTCGTGTCCAATTCTTCATGACACCTTAAAGCCATGGTCAGATTTAGGCTTTAAAAAAAAATCTTGACCACTAAGAAGAAAAAAGGATTGGAGTGTAGAAACACTTGAGGCAGAGAAAGCAACAGAAGACTATTCCAAAAGTCTAGGCAAGACACTGTGAAGTGAGAAGCAAGATTTGGCAAGGAATTGGATATGTATGAGGAAAATTGGTCAGAGCCTCTGAGGTGATAAGTCTGGTTAAATGGAAAGTTAACAGAACTCTCAATAGTACTAGTGAAGTTTAGAAGAAGAAAGACAATGATGTCTATTTTGGACATGCTAAGTTTGTTTCCTCTGGGAAATCCAATTGGAGATGTCCAAAATCCAGTTGGTAATATGGAACTGTGTTTCTAGAGAGCGACTTGGGACAGGATATGTCAATCTTAAGAATCTTCTGCCTAGAAATAATAAATGAATCTATGAATTTCTATCATAGATAGTATAAATAGAGTTAGGACAGAGCTTTGGGGGACACCTATGGTAGGGGACATAATATGAAGTCAGAAGACTAGGAAACTGTCAGACAGGTGGGAGAATAGGAGAGATCAGTATCATATAAGCCTAGAGAGCATCTGGGAAGTGATCAGAGTCCAATGACAGAGTGAGGGCAAGAAAGATTGGAATTAAGAGAAGTCCACTGGAATGAGCAATTAAGAAATCCCTGGTAACTTTGAAGAGGGAAATTTCAGTTAAATGAAATTGAAGAAGCCAGATTCACATAGATAACGTTTAGAAGAGAGAGGCAAGGAAGAGATAAAGTATCATAAGTTCTTCTCTCTTATGCGTCCCTTAATATGGTTACATACTGCTGAAGTGACTTTGTGAGTTTTTTAGTGGCTTTCCCACTCTACTCTCATTTCTTATTTGGGTATTCTAGGAGGAAAAAAAAATCCTCAGGGTCATGGTTTTTCAGCTGGAAATCTAGGCTTGCTCACCCTAGGCAGCAAAATGGTGATACTTTAGCTGCAACATGTTTTCTTAGATATGCAAGAAGGGAACCATGGTAATATAAAGGATTAAGAGAACTAAATTTGAAGTCAGAAACATGTCACAAAATTTCTACTCCTTAGTGTACTCAAATTAGCCTTCTAAGATCTCTTCCAACTTTTAAAGTTGCCTGTGTCAGAACTACAGATATAATGGAATTATTTCCAAGTCTTTTTTTTTTGTTTGTTTGTTTTTTACTTTTAAAAGCAATGCATTTCAGAAATTACTGCTCTATCATGAGCATTTATTCTACTACGTAGACTAGGGCTTAGGTTCAGGATATCTGTCACAAATACATGTCTGTAACTTGGATGAAGAAGCAGATGATTAACATGCTTATTAAATTTTCAGATGACATGAAAATAGGAGGAATGAAGTAACTGCTATCCAAATTGGCAAGGTGTGGGGACCGAGTTAGCACCCTGGATACTTTAGAATCAGCCAGAATCAGGATAAGCAAAAGTCCTTGGTCTTTATTCTTTGTCGAAGTGAGAGGAATGGCCACAGGAATCTCCACACCTCTATTCTTCCTCTCCCAGCCAGAAGTCACTCTGGCTTGTGTTACTCCACCCTTTAATCCCTCCTCCCATTCTCTGTATACACCCACAGATCAAGCCAGCACAGAATATAATGGGGCGGGCCATTTTCCAAGCATATGCTAATAGAGTATTGTTCCAATAAGTAATTAACCTTAAGTGCTCAGTTGTCTGAACCTCAGTGCATGAACTCAAGAGTTTCAGCTCTTTACAGCAAGGATTACCTTTTCATTCAGGATTGGAAATAGAAAGCTGTCTGAATGAACAGAGATTAAAAAAAAAAAAAAAACTTTAGCAAATGGGTCTCTTTTTTGGTGAAGTAGAAGTATTAGATGATTGTTAAGGGAAGATGTTCGGTGGGAAGTTAGACTGATGAGCCAAACCCAACTAAAGAAAATGTAATTGGGGTAAATTTTAAATCCTATTTTTGGAACTAGAAAGACAGCTGAACAAATACATAACAGGGAAGTGTATCTAGAACTAAGTGCTAGACGAGTTGAATCAACAGGGACATATGTGGTATGTGTTTTGTTCCGGTAAAATGTCCTATTTCAAGGGAAAGACAAAAGGATCAGCAATCAATTTCTTAGCTTTTCTGTTTCTCAAAGGCCTTTCCTAACATATTAAGCAAAAAAATGTCAAGAAAAAAAAAAACACCTTTGATTAAAAAACAAGGATAAAAACTTAAAAAGCCAATTTTGTATGAACTTCCATAATCCTTGGAGGATGATGATGATGGGTAAAGTATATATAGAAAGTAATACATAATAGTTTTTGATAAAAATATTTTGTCAGTAGTGGGAAAAGCTTCACAAATCTCCCCGTGATTTTTTTTTTCCTAGACTGCCATACATACCATCCATTTTACTTGTAGCCTCATTTACAGTTACAACCTAATAAGAACTCTGTTGTTCTCTTTCAGTGCTGTGGACTTGATCCGATCAGGGGGAAAGAAGCTACGGTTTCTGGTTGCCAAATCAGATATAGAGATAACTAAGAAAATCAGCTCAAGCGCCTCTCCTTCCTAAGATTTTTTGTTCTAGAACTGCTCTACATATCTGCCTGTCTGTATCAAGGCTTTGTCAGGCAGGTTCTGCTTGATAATGCTCCTAGAAAGTGGGAATCCAGCAAGTCATGATAGTTTGGATATCTGCTTTTCATGTTGCATTATTTACTCAGTATTACACCATGCAGAAGAAATCACAGTATATGGGAAAAAAAACAAAAAAACAGGGCTTATAAAGTGGGTAGGTGCCACTGGCTCCCAATATGTATTCAGCCTACAAACTATAAACAGGGACATCATTGTGACTCATCTCAAAATTGTAGCATGATCAACTATTACTTTTCTTGCCTCCTAAAATGTCTGGTCCAGTGCACAATGCAGGATGGCAGGGTTTTTATGTGTTCCTTACTATAAGACTTACTGTTTGTTGTATGTGAACTGTGTGCGGGCAACAAAATCCCTCCAAAATCCAAAAAAAAACCAGTTTTTAGTTCTTGTTTTGTACATACATATGCGTGAAAATACTAAACTGGATAGTTTACTAGTTAATCTTTTTCCTACGCCTAAACTCAAAAACTGTTGTTATTCTACAGCTGGTCCATGAGAAATTACAAAAGGAAAAATTCTGACCAGAGTGGCATACATACTTGATTTTTACATAGTGACATTTTTGACTGTCAGCCAAAGATTTCTGAAATAGCAAGCATCTTTACTAAAGGAAGAATAGAAAGGTACCAGCCTCCTAGATATACAATAGTCACATGTAACGTGTGGAAATTGTCTTAAGAGGATTAGTTACTTCACTTATCATTCATTTTATACAAAGAAAAAAAATTTGTGATTAAATTTTTTTTTTTTTTGTGATTAAATATTAACTTGGCTAGTTTATGATAAGGGTTCCTAACAGATTTCTTCCTGGATCTCTGGTAAACTGCTTCTCTCACCAAGCTGGATGAGCCTTTTATATATATATAAAGTATATACATATATATACTTTAACTAAAATAGTTTAGTATTAAAAAACCTGTCCCTGTGCATTTTTCTTGTTGGGCTGTTAACTTGGGTGTTACCCTAAGTGCCTTCTTGAGACAGTGGGTAGTGCCAACTCAGCCTGACCCAAAACCAAACATTCCCCTTTTAGGAATCTATCCATATGTTTCTGAGGGCTGATGCTAGTATTCTGCTCCTCCAAAATTTTTTAGCCAAAGGTAACAATCAAAACTAATGGAGTGAGTTTTACTTTCCATGTGGCATATAGACCAATCATAATAGAACTGACTCAGTTTGGATTGTGAGTGAAACTGATTAAAATCGTGGAGAATGGTTCTTTTGGGCAATAGAAATAAACTGATAAGAGGGTTTCATAAAGCTTATCTGTACCACGCCTACTAATAAGCTAGGTGACATCCTAAGAATATGTTATTTTACTGCACTCCTTTCTGCTTGACAGTCATACCGACGCACAATTAGAGCAAATGCAAAAACTTATATATTACCTCTTTTCCTTTATTTTCAGATGTTTCACTGACACCATATTTTGAATCTCAATCCCTCCAAAAGGGAATATATCATCTTTGTTTATTGAAATCAAATATTCCATTAATGTAAATAGGATGGGGGAGAGGGAGGAATGTTAAATTTTATTCTTGGATGTTACCACCAGCAAGAAACTTGATTCTTCGTTCCTGTTAATATTGTACATCTTTTTATGTATTTATCTGACAGATAACAATACTAAATGGTGCAAATTTGTTTAAGATTATTATATTAAAAGATTTAAGTGGAAAAATGGATATTAATAAAATACCTACTTTAATATGCTTAGAAAGTAACTGCAAAGAAATCTGATTTTACTCAGGGAACAAAAAAAGTAAAACTGCAATTTCATGTGCCTAAACCAAAAAGAGAAATCAGATTTCTCCATACACTTTTCATTAGCTGGAGTACACTACCACATTACTATTGTCTTGCCAAAGGAGTCAGGTATGTGTCTTCTAGACATCTAAATAGATCCACAATCCTTGATTCTAGGAAAATCCACCTCCAACCTCAGTGTGAGAATAACACCTTTCCAATCATTTAAGGTCCAAACCTTGAGATACCACAATATGATCATGGAAAGGGTATATATTACATATATACATATATATATATATATATATATATATATATATCTCTTTACAATCACACTTGTTACATGCTTCCCCTTGGATTAATTTATTGCCATTAATATTTAGGAGCTCAGCTAAATGCAACCTGGGGAGACTCTAAATCTAAGTCTTCTGGTGTGCATTGGGTCACATCAGCACCTCGCCCGGGCAGAAGGCCAACCTCTTTCTCAACTAGTTGACTGACCATCCTCAGGGCCAGAGGCAAGGAGGTATTTGTGTCAAGGTGATAACGTGGGTTAGAAACCTCTACAGATGGTGTCAGGACAAACTGAGCCACACTTGGCATTTTTAGTAAGTTCATCAATTCAGTGGCCCTAGTCAGGATAGTCTCCATGTCTTCCTCATTATCATACGCAGAGGTCATAGCAGAATTCTCAGCAAAGGATCTCACCTTGGACAGGAACAAGAAAACCCTGAAAAAATAGAGAGCATAGAATTGTAGTCTAAAAAGTGAAAGGGACTTTTCCCCTCTAAAATGAAAGGTTTAAACTCAGGCCAAGAAAGACTGTACCTAAGATCAGTGAATTTGTGACGATACAGTGAATTTGTGATGGAGTCTGGCTTAGTCTATTTTCAATAATATATCCTAGGGCCCAAAGTTATTCATGGCATGGATCATTAATTTTAGTAAAGAAGTTCTTTTGTGAGAAATGGATTTGTACAGCTAAAATTTCTTTTTTCTACTTCCTAATGATATACCTGGGAATCAAATCCTGACTCCGAGAAACTAGTTTGGTCAGTGTGGTCATGAGAACTGTGATTACTCGTGGACAGCACTTAGGAAGTGTAGCAGAGGGGCGAAACTGGGTAATTTCAAACAGTAAGGCCTCCAGGGCTTCAAAGAATTTGTTGATCAGCTCCACAGTACATCTCCTGTCATAGAGTACAGACATGTATTCTCCAATTGCCCAGACCTTTAACCAAACACAGAAAGCCATTATGAGTAATCTTGATTCTAAGATACCCATGCAGATGGGTAGCTTAATTTTCTCAAAACAAACTACAGAATTTTATATAGCAAATAAAGTGACAAAGCAAAAATAAGCAGCACCTAAGCATGTTCCTTACCACATTGGTGAATATATTCTCTTTGCTGTGGATGTTGCTGATGGTTCCTGTGAACTCCAGTAGTTCCTTAGACAGTTCAACTACAAGAGAAGGATGTAGTTTACACAGGACCAGAAACTGGGAACTCATTACCCTGCCAGAGGAGAGATGGTTACACAATCAACAGACATTTATATTAGAGTTAACATAAAATCGTAGACACTAGGGACATTTGCTATGGACCAAAATGTAATTTTACATAACACAATACATAATTCAATGTAATAAATCTGCCTCATTCCATTTTTTTCTTTTTTTTTTTTTTGTTTTCAACTTTTATATAGGTTTGCCTAATTTTTAAAAAATGAAAATAGACAAGGCAATACTCAATCTACAGAGTTATGGATTTCCGTCCCCTACCCGCTTAACTTAATCCATGAATATATGAAAATGAAAAGAACAACAAAGGAACTGTATAGTTTTGTAATTTTGAGAGGAAGAAGATGGGAATGAAGTAGACTAACTCAAACTCTGGGAAGGCTGTGATTCAAAATCCAAAACATAATTACAAATTAGATCTCTAGGTCCTCTGGGGCATTTTGCACATTTATACTCCAATACCTTGTTATCAAGCTGGGCTAGTCTTAGAGAATTTTTTTTTAAAAATAACTTTGTATTGACAGAATCCATGCCAGGGTAATTTTTTACAGCATTATCCCTTGCACTCACTTCTGTTCCGATTTTTCCCCTCCCTCCCTCCAGCCCCTCCCCCAGATGGCAAGTAGTCCTATACATGTTGAATAGGTTACAGCATATCCTAGATACAATATATGTGTGCAGAACCAGTTCTCTTGTTGCACAGGGAGAATTGGATTCAGAAGGTATAAATAACCCGGGAAGAAAAACAAAAATGCAAGCAGTTTACATTCATTTCCCAGTGTTCTTTCTTTGGGTGTAGCTGCTTCTGTCCATCCTTGATCACTTGAAACTGAATTAGCTCTATTTATCGAAGAGATCCACTTCCATCAGAATACATCCTCAAACAGTATCGTTGTTGAGGTATATAATGATCTCCTGGTTCTGCTCATTTCATTTAGCATCAGTTCATGTAAGTCTCGCCAGTCCTCTCTGTATTTATCCTGCTGGTCATTTCTTACAAAACAATAATATTCCATAATGTTCATATACCACAATTTATTCAACCATTCTCCAATTGATGGGCACCCATTCAGTTTCCAGCTTCTAGCCACTACAAACAGGGCTGCCACAAACATTTTGGCACATACAGGTCCCTTTCCTTTCTTTAGTATCTCTTTGGAGTATAAGCCCAGTAGTAGCATTGCTGGATCAAAGGGTATGCACAGTTTGATAACTTTTTGAGCATAGTTCCAAATTGCTCTCCAGAATGGCTGGATGTGTTCACAATTCCACCAACAATGTGATCAGTGTCCGTTTTCCCACATCCCCTCCAACATTCCACATTATCTTTCCCTGTCACTCTAGCCAATCTGACACGTGTGTAGTATAGTCTTAGAGAATTTTAAAATAATTATAGTCATCCAGTTGCACATTAAACAAAGAACTGACAACCTATGAAGGCAAAAAGTTGTTTCCATACTTCAAACTTCATAGAATCTTCCACAGAGTAGCATTTAATTAAATTTGAGTGGTGGAAATTTCTTATGTGAAATGAGGTAGCATCTATCTTGACTTTTAAGTTAAGTACATGAATGAGTGGCACTTCATGAAAAATTAACCAATTTGCCTTTCTATCCAGATATCCAGATACCAGACTTAGTATGAAAAAAAAAGGCATGGAGATAAGAATGATCACAATTTATATGAAAAGGACCGTGAGACCAGCTGATAGAAGAAACAGATTTTTTGCTAGAGAGTTAGAAGATAAAAAATTAGCTTGCTCTTTAAGGCAACAAGAAACTATTTTATGGTTTCTTGCAAAAAGGAAATAAATAATAAAATAAAAATATTCTTCATTAAAGTTAAACCAGAACTGGTTTGAAGGAAGAAAGACTGTGACTGAAGGGAAGACAAATCCAAGAAACAATTTATTCAAGAAAAAAAAAGTCTATAAAGATGGAGAATGAAATAATGCAAGTCACCATCAACAGGAATGGGAAAGTCAGGAATGGCTATATGAAGAGTTTGCGAAAACAAAAGGAGTAGGAAGCTATACAGAAACTTCAAGGAATTGCTATAAAGAGGGATAGTTGACATCTTCCAAAGAATAAGTTCTGTAAAAAGGTCAAGAACAGGGCAGCTAGATGGCACAGTGGATAGAGCACCAGCTCTGAAGTCTGAAGGAGCTAAGTTCAAATGTGACCTCAGACACTTCCTAGCTGTGTGAACCTGGGCAAGTCACTTAACCCCAATTGCCTCAGCAAAAAAAAAAAAAAAAAAAAAAGTCGAACAGAATCCTGAAGAAGCTAATTTAGAGATTTAGAGTCTGGAAATTTTAAGGTAAATAGACAAAAAAGCAGGAGAAATATACCTGTGCACAGCAGCTTTAAACTGTGGAACATCAAAGAGTGAATCACTTCTTTCCAACAGTAGTACTACAAGCTGGTTTATTAGTATCCCATCTGCAAACTGAAGTTAAATATTGCCAAAATGAATGTATCAATCAACTAAACATGGTACATACAGAATGCATGTGTTTTGTCCTTTAGTAGCTAAGTGCAAAGAAAAGCAGTTCCTTTCCCCAAAGAAAGAGATTACAATTTGTTATTAGAGAATAAGATGAATAAATATAGATCAGAACATTAAGTGTTCCAGAGAGACCCAAAGGATTGTGGTGGTTAAAAAAGTTTGCTTTCAGTTGGGATAATCGGGGAAGGATTCATGCATGAAATGACATTTCAGATGAGACCTGAAAAATAATTGGTATATATAGCCAAAAATTTTATTTTAGGTGAATAAAAATCATGAACAAAAAAAGTATGTTTGGAAACTGCAAAATATGAGTAGAAAACCCAAATTTGTTAGACTATATAACAGAGGGGAGACTGAAACCATATTATAAAGAGGACGCCAGGATGAGAAATCAGACAACTTGTGTAATAAGTTACTGGAAGTTTCTAAGGAGAGTTGATATGACAGCTATAGAACTGAGTATCTGGGAGAAAATGCTTACCTCAGTCACCACAGTAAAGAAAAGCTGTATTAAAATGGGGACAATCTCTGCACATTGTACAACACGTGAACAACTGGCCATGGGCTTCAATAACTGATGGAGTGGAGTCAACCTAGGAGCAATAATCCATATCAGACCTACAATAATAGGTGAGTCATAATTAAAAACTGGCTCTATTCCAAACCACTGTTCCCCACAGACTTCCACTTAAAAAAGAATTAGGGGCAGCCAGGTGGCACAATGGAGTCAGGCTCAGGTGCTGGCCCTGGAATCGGGAGGATCCAAGTTCAAATCCAGCCCCAGACACTTGACATTTACTAGCTATGTAACCCCGGCAAGTCATTTTAACCTTGATTACCTGGTATTTCCCCTCTCCCCTCCCCAAAGAAAAGTATATTCTTGAAAATAAAAGGGGCTGATAGTATAATTTGTGAATTATCTAGGTGACCTCAAAAGAGAAAATAAAGTCAATTCTCTGGTTTCTTTAGGAGGTTTAGGGATTGGTAAATAAAAAAAAATTAGATTAATAGCTTAAAATTTTTAGAACATCTTGATTTTTTTCTCTTCGCATAAAAAACAAATTAAGCAAGAGAAGATAAGGCAGACTCAAGAATTTCAATCGAATTTCCCTAGAGAAACCACCCTTCCTGACACCCCACCAATCTCTCCTCAGAGCCTGCAGCATGGGAAGGATTCTCTTCACAGATTTTCCCAAGCCCTTCATAAGGCAGTAGTGAGAAAGGCCCTAGCACCACTTCCATACCATGAATTTCTCATCACAATAAACAAACCAGACAGCCAGTCTTACCCCTTGACAATTCCCCTGGCTTTTGTGCGCAGCAGGTACTGAAAGAGAGCCTGGTAGTGAGGGTCTCGGAAACCATCCAAGCAGCTTGTGGGCTTTAGAGTTGGATCCCAGAGAGGCTTCTCACTTGTAGGAGATGATGACCTAATCACCAAAACACCAAATCCCAGAAAAGAGGATAAAGTCTTAGATCATGAGATCTTTCCTTGCCAGAATTTTGGGAAGTCATTACTAGAACCTTCCTAAAAGGATGTCCCTTGGAGACTCGCTCACCATAGCTATAGGATCATATTATTCATTCTCCCTACAGCTCTCTGATCATTACCTGCTCTGGCTTTGTATTTCTCTTCAAAATTTTGGTGCAATAGCAGAAATCAGATTGTTTTGTATCCTCAGATCCCTTGCCGAGCTCTAGTCCTATCACTGCTCATCTCTTCCCCATATAATTCCCCCTCTGTCCATCTTTCAGGAAGCTGCTAACCCCTGGAGAAGTTACACAGTGGTGCTGACTGGACCCTCTACAAAGTTATTTTATACAATTTCAACTGAGCTCTCACTCCCACAGAGTAATCCTCTTATTATTGCCCTGATGTGTCCATCCCAAATCTTTTCTCCTTGAGCTTCCAACCCCACTGTTTCCCCAACTCAAACAAGTGATTCATCACAAGATCCTTCCCAGTTCTAACCTCATACCCTTTAACACATCCCCTCTACTTTGGCTCTCAGAGAGCTTTCTTTGAGGAAGAGAATGTGCATTCTGATCCTCACCACAGTCCTACTAGAGAGATGCTGTTTTGGGGACCTACGAAGGTCTCCATTTTGTAGTGTCTGAGGACAAATTCATGCTTAGTCTTCCCGACACTAAGTGTGGCGTTCCACCCACTCAGCCACCAGCTGCTCTCCACTGATCTCAAATCTCACTTTTCAACTCCTTGCAATATGATTCCTGATCTCATCACTCCTCAATGGCAACAGGTTTGATCAAAGCTACTAGTGATGACAGGATAATAGAATTAGACCTAGAACTAGTGGTCTTATTTTATAGATGAGGAAACTGAGGACCCAAGGAAGTTAAATGACTTACCCCAAATCACGAAAGAAATACCAAAGAGCTGAGATTTAAATCCAGAATGTCTGAATCCAGGGTCAGAGTCCTTTCCATTGTTTGATGTTGCTTTGAAAACCCCAATAGCTTTTTATTGATTCTTATGTCCTTCTGGACCTCATCAATCTTTTAGTTATTCTCTTTTCCTACTTTTGCTGAACCATCCTGTGTCTCTCATTCTCTGCAAGATGGTATTTTCTTGTCCCTATTTTGATTTTTCTTAACACCTTTGGGTTCAATTTCATCTCTAGCCAGGTAATTCTCAAATCTATTTTATCTACCCCCATTTTTCTTCTAAGCACTAGTTTCCTATCATCAACTGATGCTGTGAGTACTTTGATGATCCATAATCATAAACAAACACCTAATAGCATGTATATACTTACTTAAAGACTTACAAAGTATATTAATTACATCATCTCATTTGATTCTCACATCAATGCTACAAAGTAGGTGCGATCATTATCCCCATTTTATAGATTCAAAAATGATTGAGAAGTTCAGTGACTTCTCCAAGGTCATGCAGCTAATAAGTGTCTGGGGTTAGCACCCTGTGTGTTCCAGCTGCCTAAAGTTAACAAGTCCAAAATAGAATTCCATAGTTTTTTTCCTGTATTTTTTTGTATTGTAATTTTCCTATATTACCCTTTTTTCTGTCAAGGGTAATAGATCCTTCTAGTTATGCAGGCACACAGCTTTGGCATAATCCTCAACTCTTCGCATTTGATACATGCATTCAGTCATCAAGTTTTGTTGAGTCAATCTCTATAATATGTAGGGCCTGTCACTTCTCTCTTCACACACGAGATAGCCACCACAGATTGGGCCTCAATCACATGTTCCCTGACACTATTACAACAGCTTCCCAATTGGGGTCTTTGCGACTTGGCTCTTACTACACTGACTCATCCTCCACACAGGTCTGACCATGTCACATTATCACCTCTAGGATATGGCTCTCTAGTAAATAATAAAATGCAAAGTCTTCAATTTGGCAATGAAAAAACCTTTCATAATCCAACTTCAGTTTACCTTTTTAGGAGGGTTTCATATTGCTCTCCCTGGTGCAGCTCCCATTTGCATTCCAACTATTGGTTGTTCTTTGTAACATTTACTGCTTGCCTCCATGAATGTCCCTCCCCATCTCTCTGCCATTTAGACTCTCTGGAGATTCTAAGCCTCTGTTCTCTTTAAGTGGCCAGACTGCTACTTCCTAAAGCAGCAAGAATTTCACATATTTAAGCAATTAATCCATGAAATAAAGTAGGATTTCATTCAAAGAAACCCAAAGTCCAAGTCATAAAAGGCATGCTTTCTGGAATAGCACTAACAAGGGAAGGCAAGTCCAACCCCAAAGTCCAAGTTGCCCAAATGACATTTTTCTAGTCATCGTTATTATGTGGCTAAAGTAAAGACAGGGAAGATTCATCTGACAGGATGTTCCTACAAACAAGGAAGTGGAGATCGGGACTCACCTAATATATAGGTCTAGGGCAGCAGTCAAGCATGGTAAGTCAAGGAGGACATGGAGCATCTCAATGGCTGTACTAGCATCAATGAAAACAGGAAGTATATCCACAAATTCTGAGATCAGGGATGCACTGTTCCATGCCAAGAACTAGTAGAAAAGAACAAGACTAATTGAGAGTTTTGGCAAATGATGGACATTAACAATTCTGGTCTCATCCGGAGAACTAAATCATTAGAATTTATACATATGGTGGTGCCTTGACATACCACTCTATGTCTTTATGGTATGGTACCTTTACTGACTTTAGGTAAGCCACTAATCACTCAAACTATATCTAAAAAATTGGACTTCCAGCAATAAACTGTCACTAAAGTGAAAAAAATCTCAGTGAAAATACACATAAACCTGGATAAAAAAAGATTATGCAGGTGTTCTTCACTTTGTGAAATAATCACCAGAGTTATATAAATAATTTATATTTAAAATAAACTAAGAAGTTTTCTACTCAAATTATATTGTAAATCATTCGGTAAAATGAAAACATGTAGAATCTGAATTTGAATTACTTAAACCTAGGTTTACAGACATACATTCAGAATACTCTGTAATTCAAAACCATAGCCATTTGGGAAGTCACCTAGAAAAGCTAATGAAGAATAAATAATAGTGCAACTTATACACTTGGTTTTAGCCCAAAACATTCCTGTTCTTTGCAGGACCTACTTGATTTCAATAAAAGGGGCATTAGAACACATCAGTATACCTTGAAGAGATTTGGGAAGTTTGATTTGAAGACACTAAGATTTCCACTGAAAAAGTAGATGTTTTCCCTGCAGAACTGGATGAATTCAAAGGCCAACATTGAATTGTAGAATAACTCTGAAGGGATGTTGGTAAACAAATGCTGATAAACTGCTTCTGAATCAATTGCTGCTGCTTCACCTAGAAGAATGTATCAAGCCAAGGGGTGAATTTGGAGTCAATGATTTTAGACAAGTCACCGTACTCACTGTTACCCTTCAGCAAATCATTTTACTTTTCTGAGACTCAATCTATATTAAGGTAGAAAGGCTGGACTGGGTAGTGTTCTGAGATTCCTTCTAGCTCTAATGTCTTTACAATGCTATTATATGTACCATTTAGGGATGATCATGATGAGCCAAAGTTAAAGAACAGATAAGCCTTAACTTACAGAATATTGGCCAGGAGAAGAGTACATAAAATGAAAGCGTTATAGAAAAAAGCAGTATCACTGTTAACATTTCTGAAATTAAGAAAGCCAATGTGCCATGCAAAGATGAATTTTCTTGTTAAACTTAATAGACAAAGATTTCTGGCTTTGTGTATGTTTATGGAAATGAGTATCGAAAATTCTAGAAATCGTTTTTCACTCTGGTAACACAGGTATTTCCAAATCCGGATGTACAAATAGATGTAACTATATAGGATCAGCTACATGCAGCAGGTGAGAGCTGCAAGTATTAAATATTCCCTATTCTTCACCGTAAAGGAGTTTCTGACCCAGTAGTTTGTAGGATGTTCATTTTGGTGATGATTTTTCTCTAGGTCTCACTTTCCTCATCTGTAAAATGATTGATGGTCCCTTCCAGCTCTCAACTCTATAATTCTACACATAGAAAATGCCTCAGATAGAATGCAGCCTCAAAGACACAGAGAAGCCACAGCCCAGTCACTCTGGTGTTGCTATGTATGCCATGTCCTCTCTCTATACATTTGCAGCAGCCATTTCCCAGGCGTGAAATGCAATGGATCCAGTGCACCCTCACTTCCACCTCTTGAAATTCCTAGTCTCCTAGAAGACTTACCTTATGATCAATTTGCTACAAGAAGCTTTTTCTGGCCTGTCCCTTCCCATGAACCACCCCACTAGCTAATACCTTCTTTTCCCAAAATTACTCTGTACTTGTTTTGTATTTACCCATATAGGTATAAGAACTGTTTCAATTTTTTCCTTGTATTCTGATCACCTGGTACATATTAAACACTTAATAAACGCCTGATACACTGAGGGACGAATGAGTCAGTCTTATGGATAGGATAAGAACATAAGCCAAGGTATATTCCCACCACATTCTCTATGGATCATTTCAGTGCCCTGGCCCTTGCCTGTTCAGTCACTCTCAATATAAACGAAGCAGCTAATCAAGTAGATAAAGACTCCAAGAAATGGAGGCAAAGCCAGTGAGATAGGGCTCAACACACTAAGCCTACACTAGGACTGACCAATCTGATCATAAAGAAGTTTTTAATATATATTTTTAAAATGCCATAGCTATAAAAAACTTTTTTTTAATTGCTGCTTGATTCTTGTCTCAAGCTATTGTTTTAGGTTGTTCTAAGTATGCATTTGTGTCATAGCATCAGTGAAATTCATAATGGCAATTTTTCCTCATGCCTACTTCAAAGGATACACACATAAAGCTCTGAAAAACTATGGATTAACCATCCTGAGCAATGACCAACAAAATTAGGTTTAAAAAATGAGCAAGACATCTCACTGTGATTCAGGAAGAACTGGGCAACTGGCAACAATGCTCGAACATAAGTCAGATCTCCACAAAGCCGCCCGTGTAAGATCTTTAGACGAGAGAGAGTCCGGTAGATGAAGGAGGAATCCTGTCTACAGAGTAGATCCAATATAATCACAGCTTCAACCAGACACTGCATAAGAAGAGAGTATCCTCATCAGAGCAAAATGAACAGAACTTTAATTGATCTTCCCTATCCACCTATCCTTATAGGTGGATATATCCTTATATATCCCTATAAGGATACTTACAGCTTTTTGCAACTCACAGTCTTGTTTCTTCAGGGCTCCTGGTTAAAAGAACAAATTAAGTTCACTTACTTCCTACAAATCATTCATGGAAAATGAGAATATTAACTGTTTAATAAATGAAGGAACTAAGTTCTCACTATACTAAATGATTAAAATATAAGAATTTATCCTAAATTTTTAAACCTAAATATATGGTCTCTTATAGAGGCTGAAAGTTGAAAGTCATATGGTAAAGACAGGATATTATGGAATCTGGGGTCACACTTCACATAGGAGGTGTTCTAGAAAGAGTTAGGAGTAGGAACCAAGCAAAGACAGGAACCAAAATTCATTACAATTATGAAAACCCTCTTTGCCCCTTGGGATTTTAAACTTATTTTCTTTGAAAAACAAAACTTAAGCAGTTCAATGTTGTCAATAAGTCAAGTAGAGTTCCTCTTCAACTCGTTAACTCATTATAAAAAAACAGACATGTACGTCTAAATGTAATAAATGTATCTCTCTGAAGGGGTCTCCATATCCTTGCTTAGAGGATTGTGAAATGCTAGGCATCTTAAGAACACTGGTTATGTTTATTTTCAGTTCAGTGTTCTTTATGGGCCCCACATATAATAGAACCACTATAACTACTAAGTGATTTAAGACATCCTTTGACCAACTTTAATGACATTCATAACTAAAAAAATTTGCTTCCCATATTACTTGACTTGTAGAGAATCATCAGATTTTTTTTTCCTGAAGCAACTGTGGTTAAGTGACTTGCCCAGGGTCACATAGCTAAGAAGTGTTACATATCTGAGGCCAGATTTGAACTTGGGTCCTTCTGACTTTGGTACTGGTGCTCTATCTACTGAGCCACCTAGTTGCCCCAAGAATCATCAGATTTTAAATACAATTCAAAAGTATGAGTCCTAGGAAGCTCCTCTTGTCAAAACTACAAGTTCCAAAGAGGTCACAAACTTTTATGTTTCATTAGAGATGATTTGTTTGAAAACATGAAAACCAGTGAAAACACAACTTACTCCGATTACTCTGCTCAATGAGTCTCTGGCAGTATTCAAAGGCATTCTCTCGCAGGCGCTCCTTTGGGGGAAGCTGGCGACTAGAGGTAGAGGTAGCAGAGACCATAGACATAATAGAGCCCTCTAGCTCTGATTTATCATCTGTGGGGGGTGGGGGAGGGTGGAGAAGTGAGGAGGCCAGAAAGAGCATAGATGCCACAGTGTTAGTAATTGACTCCACTCACATCCTTAGCTAGGGAAATACAAACTACCAATTTAAAGAGACAACATGAGGAAACTAATGAGACACAAAGAAAAAAAGATCACATTTCCAAGAGAATTCAATAACTGTAACAATCACCAAATACAAAAAGAAGCTACCTCTGTTTATCTCTTTAATTGTTTCTGACATTTTTCATAAAACTTTGGTCCAACCATACAGTAGAGTTCAAGTTTTCTTCTAACCTTGGACCACTGAATCTAAATTTTCATCAAATCAAAGAATACAAAACATCTTCAATCAGTGTCATTTATTAACTTCATCAAGAACAGTTTATTGCTAATACTCTTCAGACCTCAAACATACTACTGTTTTATAAAATTTTCAGAAAGGCTACCAAATGTTAACCATATGAGGACATCAATAATGCAAATTTTTATTTCTTTTATACTTTCATAGTAATGCTAGCCTTTCTTAAAGACAACATGCTCATCCTCAGGTTCCAAAGTCAGTACCTGAATCTGGACTGTCTGTTTCATCATTCCCACTATAAAGGAGCCATTTACGCAACATGGAGAAGGCCTGCATGTTCAACCACTGATCTTCTGTGTAATGCTGGCCTACTGAAAGTACAGTGAAGAAGTCTGTGGCAACTGCACCATCTACCTCAGTGATGGGGCCAGGCTGTAGGACACAAGGAAAAGAGACAGGAAGTTATAAAATCTCCCAAGCGGCACCAAGGATGGTTAGCTTAAATAGATTTAAAAAAAAAAAAAAAAACTCCAAGTAGCATCAGATTATATGCTGAGAGACATAAAAATATCTAAAAAGACATAATCTTAGAAAGACATACAAGAGCGGGAATAATAGAATTTTCAGTTGTGCAAGGAATAAGTTTTGTTTCTGTCTCATTGCTCATTCTTGCTATTGATGCAAACTCATTCCCTGTATTTTGGACATGCATTTTCTAGATATGGATATGAAAATTATTCCAACTAGAATAATTATAACTGTCATTGGCCTTTAGGTTCAGAGCAAAAAAAAAAAAAACAAAAAAAAACAAAACTTGTGCTGTTTGTAGAGATTTAAAATACAATTAGTCTTTTATTTCTCTAGGTTATTAAAGCTCAGTGATAGAAGATACATCAGTTTTAGAACACTGGCAAGAGAAGATGACACAGCAATGTAATTTCAGTTTAAAAAACTAAAAATTTTAACTTGATAAAACAAAGCTATCCTAAGGCATCATGGGCTCAGAGATTCATAAACAGATGCAAAGAAAAAGGTTCCCATAGTTATTTAATGATTAGAGATCTAACCTCTGTAAACACCATGGCCTACCTGTCTTGCCCAGGGATTAGAAAAGAAGCCTCCAGATGTTTGTGAAACTCCTTGTTGGATACTTGCATAACGAAGCCAGTCAATTAGTCTTTTGTTGAGGAGGTTTATCTGGTCTACCAGGTTTGGGGGCAGAGGGAGGAAAAGTAGAAGAAATATGTAAGTTATTAGCCTAACATCTTAAACAGATTTATGGGCTAAACCAAAACCTGTTAAAATGGTTCTCAGAAAAAAAAACTATTTCAAACTGGCAATCAAATAATAATCAATTCTTTCTGAGTTTACACATCCTTCCCTTAAAATGGCACAAGCTGAAAAAGATTGGTAATACAATTTTTTGATATATAATGCACATCCTTTGGTGCTCTGTATGTATGTTTTTTCTTAAAATGGTTCAAATGCACAATAGCTTTCTTCTTTTTTATCCTAAATAACTAGCAACAAGAAAAGTATTAAAGGCAAAGTGTCACGACACATAAAATCCATTTTTACCTTCCTTGAGGACTTTTGGTGAAAGGGTAATGACCTTTGACAAGACAGGCAGAAGGTATCTTAAGCTCTGTCCCTCAGGCTGTCGACTTTCAAGGATTTTTGTAACACGCAGCCCCACATCTCTGACCTCATCCCTTTTATTGCCCTTCAAATCAAACACAGATTAAAAGAAGATGTATTTCCCTGTCCTTGTGGCTTCAAACACTTCCAATCTGTTCACAAAATGACAGATGATAAATCTATGTCCCTTGAGATCTTCTTGATGTACAATGAAGCATCATAAGTAAAAGGGCCACTGGGAGAAAAGGACCAACAATCAACACATATGAAAACCTGAGGGCCACAAGGATTACTTACCACAAAATAATTATAGTAATCCCAGCTGCACAAGGCAGGTAGGAAGATCACATTCTACTGTCCCAGATCTATCAATGAATCAACCTCATTCTTTGATAAGAAACTATCCCAAAGAAAAAACTACAGATTAAAAAGAAATACAGTAGCAATTTGGTGCTATTATTTTACATTTGAAAACTGTAATTCTAGGTGGAAAGAAGTCAAAGAGTAGTAGGTTTGGTTGCTCCAATAACATAAAATAGGAGTCTATCTTTGTTAAGTATCAAGGATACAGCTAACAGAAAAAATAAACGGTTTAATTCCAAAGAATACTCCAGAATAAGGTATTATAAATGCTACATGCTTGGGGCCAAATAACTTTAAGATGGGATTTAAAATACTATTAATTTTTTGATGCAGTTGAAAATAAGGGTCAAACAAATCCAATAGACTTGGGATGGAAAGTGCCATCTACATCCAGAGAGAATTATGGAGACTGAAGGTGAATCAAAACATAATATTTTCACCTTTGTTGTTGTTTATTTGCTTTTTTTTTTATTCTCATGGCTTTTTTCCCTTTTTATCTAATTTTTCTTGTGTAGCATGATGAACATGGAAATATGTTTAGAAGAATCACCTATGTTTAACCCATATTGGATTGCTTGCTGTTTTGGGGAAGGGGGAGGAAGGAGAGAAAAAATTTATAACACAAGGTTTTGCAAAAATGAACCTTAAAAACTATTTTTGCATGTATTTGAAAAAATAAAATACTATTTAAATAAATAAATCTGTTTTTAAAAATCCAAAACTTTAAAAGTGAATGCCAGAAAGATCAAATAACTTTTCCCTGAACCAATGCTTCAGTAATTTTCCTCCAAAGCAAAAAACCAACAGAAATCTGTAAAGTAACATTCCAGAGCATCTACTCTGAAAACTTATGTCACTTCCCATCATCTGCCTATACAAGCTCTTAATCTGTAGGAATATCTGAAATTCAAAGATTTGGTAAGGCTATACTGAAGAATATAGGAATATAAAACAGAAGGAAAAACTAGGTGAAGAATAATGAAATCCATCCTCTGAACATGTATAATATACTCCACAAACACTACATATATATATATATATATATATATATATATATATATATATATATATATAGCTATCAAATATAAAAAATTCTAAATTGATTAGATAAAGTTTTTTTTTTAAAGAATTACTAATACTGAAGATAAACCGCTTTCCTTTTTGTCTGGCTATTTTTTACTCATGGCAATATAAAAAGAGCTCATTGAATAATAAAAGAACTTAAATGAAACCAAAAAAAAAAAATCTAAATTAATAGAGGTAATAGAAAGTTAAAAAAAGAGAAAGCTCAGTGTTATAGTTTTGAGGATTTTTTAATTTTAATTATTGGAATGAACTATTTTAAAAAACAAATAAAATTGCTTTAAACCTGAAAAAGCAAATGATAAAACAACTAGTGAAGCACTCTATGCTATAGCAGACACACATTTGTAGTTAACCACAATTCAAACCTAGATATTATAAAAACTAAGTCCTATGTACCATTCTAATTATATAATCTTCCCTACGACTCTTCAGGGCCAGTTTGCTAACTGATTTGGAACTCGCTTAAGTAAAGGCAAGTAGAGAAGAAGACTGAATAGTCCACATAGCTCAAAAGAGAATTTAGTATGGAAAGTGAGTCCCAAATGGAGTCTTCAATCACTTTCACATTAGAAAACTAGGTAATAGCTCCTGTTTCCCTGATGAGAGTTAATGTCAGTCTTTCTTAGACATTACTAACTTCTGGCGCCATCTGCTGTAGCAACAATTTTCTTCTAATAGGTGTTTGAATAACATCCAAAATTTCCCAAGAGTCTAAAGGACACAAAAAGTAACCTATTTCTCCTTATTCCAGGAGACAAAGTCATTTGTAAGGCTCACTGAAACTAACAGTTTATGTGTGGGAAAAGGTGTTAAAGGGACATGATGAATCACCTTTTAACTTTAAAAAATCAAAGTTTAAAAATTTCCTTATAAGTATTAAGAAAGTCCAGGTCATATTATCATAATTAAATAGCTTAGATTATTATACATAGGAATCTCTGAAGAATTTACTTTAAATTACTGTAACAGTTTATTTAAATATCTAAATTTCAATATATACTCATTAGATACAAAAACTGTTTTTAAATGAACCCACAAAAAACGTAAGTATGATTATATGATAGAAAGAGCACCATTTAAATAAAAATTTCCCCCACTATTGATTACTACTAATATTAAGCAATTTCTAATTTAGAAAAATCTACAGCACTAACCTTGCGAATTTATGGGGGTGGGGGTGTCATACTTCTAATGTGTCATAGTACAACAGCATTTATATTCCTTCCTTGCTTCCTTAAAGGATCCTTCAAAAGCTACACAGACAATGTTATTTAATTAAATATTTATTTCATAGAAATGGAAGGGGTAAGAGATTACATGACTAATGGCATAGGTAGAGAAGTAAATTGCTTAAATAGTCCCATTTCAGAAAAAGAAATAGAACAAGCTATTAATCAACTCCCTAAAAAAATCCCCGGGACCAGATGGACTCACATGTGAATTCTACCAAACATTTAAAGAACAATTAGCCCCAATGCTTTATAAACTATTTGAAAAAATAGGGAATGAAGGAGTCCTACCAAATTCCTTTTATGACACAGACATGGTACTGATACCTAAAAATTATAGACCAATCTCCCTAATGAATGTTGATGCTAAAATCTTAAATAAGATATTAGCAAAAAGACTACAGAAAATCATCCTCAGGATAATAAATACACCACAATCAAGTAGGATTTATACCAGGAATGCAGGGCTGGTTCAATATTAGAAAAACTATCAGTATAATTGGCCATATTAATAATCAAATTAACAAAAACCATATGATCATCTCAATAGATGCAGAAAAAGCATTTGATAAAATCCAACATCCATTCCTATTAAAAACTCTTGAGAGTACAGGAATAAATGGACTTTTCCTTAAAATAATCAGTAGCATCTATTTAAAACCAGCAGTAAACATCATATGTAACAGGGACAAACTGCAACTATTCCCAATAAGATCAGGAGTGAAACAAGGTTGCCCACTATCACCGTTACTATTTAATATTGTATCAGAAATGCTAGCTTTGGCAATAAGAGTTGAGAAAGAGATTAAAGGAATAAGAATAGGCAATGAGGAAACCAAATTATCACTCTTTGCTGATGATATGATGGTATACTTAGAGAACCCCAAAGACTCTACTAAAAAGTTATTAGAAATAATCCACACCTTCAGCAAAGTTGCAGGATACAAAATAAACCCACATAAGTCATCAGCATTCTTATATATCACTAACAAAACCCAACAGTTAGAGTTACAAAAAGAAATTCCATTTAAAGAAACTACTGATTGTATAAAATATTTAGAAATCTATCTGCCATATTGTTTTATGAGCAAAACTACAAAACACTTTCCACACAAATTAAGTCTGAGCTAACCAACTGGAAAAATATTAAATGCTCTTGGATTGGGTGAGCAAATATAATAAAAATGACAATAAACAAGAACAAAAACAACTAGGAAAAGGAATCAGACACATAAAGAAAAATAACAATATGAGTTCAAGTTACCTGAGCCAATAGAACTGATGAGATCAGGCTTAATAGCTTTGTATTTTGGATGTGGTCAAAAATCAATGTCAAATTTTCAGAAGGTGATATTTCTCTCACAATGGCAGCACAGAGTACCTGAACCTGTTCAGGACACTTTGGAAAATATAATGTTGACAGCAATAGATCCACAAATTTCTTTTCAAGCCTGTAAAAATATAACCATGTCAAATTGAAACTAATGCTTATACTTTGTATTTCAGAGAATTCAGATACTAACCTACCTCATAAACTAAGACTGGTTATGAACCCCAAGACATTAGCTTTATATAACTTTCACATATTACGATTTTTGATTACTCACTACAAACATTAGTTTGGGTAAAGAAATAAGGCACTTTTGGGGAGAAGAAATAAATCACTGGAAAAAAAAAAAGGGGCCAGACTAATTTGTTGCCCGGAAAACCAAATGTTCCTCAACTGTGAAATGGGATATATCACCTACCTTATAGGATTGTTCTAAGGATCAGATGAAATACCTGTAAAAAGTACTTGGCAAAAGTGCCTGGAACAGAGTAGTCACTATATAAATACATATTCCCTTTCCTTTCTCTTGTACCAAAAAAAAAAAAAAAAAAAAAAGGTTTTACTTCCAATTTTAAAGTTGATCATTATTTTGTTTCTGTCTCCAGTGTAAAAAGAATCCAACTATTTAGTGTACAAGAAATTACTCCTGTTGTAAGGAATCTTGAGAACTATTTTAGGGACTTTAGTTGACCACAAGTTTACTATAAGCTAACTGTGAAGTGGTTTCTAAAAAAGTGAATATAATCTTAGACTGTATCAATATAAGTAACAGTATTTTAGTGATAGAAATATGTACAAATCATAGGAAATACAAGAGCCATCTTCAAGTATTAGAAGAAATGATTTGTTCAAAGTTGTTACAGAAAACTCAAAGGAAAAGGAAAGAAAAATGTTTTAAAGATGGTATAATTTCTTTGAGATCAATAAATGTTTTATACATTACTGGGTGAGGTAGGGCAAACATTGCCTATTTTCACTCACTTCCTAGAATATTTTGTGGCTGAGACAATGAGGTAAAGTCTTTGCAAACAGTCAATGGTTTCATTTCCTAAGTCTTCCTTTTGAAGGAGTCCTGTTATTCGCGAACAAAATTTTTTTAATTCCTCATCCTGAATCTCCCTAAAAAGAAAGATAGCAAAGTATTAGAAATTCAATCAAGTAATACAAAACTGTTGACTTGAATAGCTACAATATAAGTTTCTAATAAAACAGACAAATACATTTATGATGAAATCATTGTTTCCCAAATAAAACATGGAAACCATTGCTGAACACACAATACTAGTCAAATAAATACTTAAACTGATTGATTTGAATCACCTTTTCTACATGACTCATTTATTAAACTCCATACTACATATTTTGACAGGGGAACCATTATTTAACTTTTATTAAGAGATTCCTACAAGTTAACTCCCTCATTAATTCAGATCATACTTATTTAAAAGTTTATGTTAATTCAGATAGTATAATGAATTTTAAAAATGAAAAACTTCTTTCTCCACATATTTTTAAGATAACAATTAAAAGTAAAACAAATTCTAAGGTTAGTCACCCTTTTCTCAAATTCAGAAAATTTTTTTCCAAGATGCAAAGATTCTTTAAATTTGCCTTCAATTTCTGGATTTGTTTATTAAATTTAAGGTAGAACCAATGTGAATTTTATTCCTCATAACATTATTTCATTTAAAAGTAGAAGGATGTTGGTATGCTTAAAAAAAAAAAAAGCTTTAAAAAGTAAAAAAAAAACAAAAACAAAAACAAAGAATTTCAATTAGCTATAATTTGGTAGTACATGATTTAAAACTGGAAGGTACATTCACATTTATCTAATAAGCTAGTTCCCTAATTTCCACCCCGATTTTACTGTTCAGCCAGAAAGACAACATTTTTTTTTAAGTTAATACAAACAGAAAATCAGTAATTAAAAAAAAAAAAGTTTTCTGGGGTGGTATAAATAAGTTATTTCTAGAACATACATGTAAAAGTAAAGGAAACAGGGGCAGCTAGGTGATGCAGTGGATAGAGCACCAGTCCTGAAGTTGGGAGGACCCCAGTTCAAATCTGGCCTCAGACACTTACACTTCCTAGCTGTGTGACCCTGGGCAAGTCACTTAACCCCAATTATCTTAGCAAAATAAATAAATAAACAAACAGATAGCTAAATGGATGAATGAATGAATAGATAGATAGGTAGGTAAATAAATAAATGAATGAACGCATAAACAAACAAATAAATAAATGGAAAGGAGGAAACATAATGAACTTAGTTCTAAATAGAAGAGACAAGAACTGATATAAGAAGTATCTGTGAGTCAACCATTACTATAGGAGTCCAAGTTCATTTTAGATCCAATATCTTTAATAGGACAGGAAAATTCTCACTTTACTGTTCAGTTTTAGAAAAGGAAAATAAAGTGGTGGTTAATTAGGAGAAAAAAAGAAGTAAAACAAATTAAACAATATTCCACAGAAACCCTTATAGACTTTCTTTTAATTTTAATTTTTTGGTTTTTCTGAACATAATAAATATCAAATATGAGCATTTCCACATATAGAAAAGTATTGAAAAATTGTACATGAAGCCACAAATCTCTTATATAAAGCCAGCATCTTTAAAAAGAATATAATAATACAATATCAGAAGTCCAGAAATATACATCACAAATAAAAAAAAGACCCAATTCCTCTTCCCACCACCATCTTTTTCACCATTTCCTAAAAAGCAAAGTTGCATGGTACAAAATAAATCCTCAAAAATCAACCTTTTCATACCTACCTACCTATACACACACACACACACACACACACACACACACACACACACACACACACACACAAAATACATTAAATATCTGGGGTTCAATCTCCTAAAGCATGCAAAAGACTTATATAGATTCAATTACAAAACATACCTAAAATAAAGAATAACCTAAATAGCTAGAAGCATATTTAGTGCTCATGACTAATAGCCATAAAAATATAATGAAGTTAATTTATATTTTTAATGCTATATCAATCAAATTGTCAAGAGAAATATGTCATACAATGGCATATGTCAGTTTATTTGGTATATAGTATGCTAATAAACATTTATCAGATACCTAATAT
The DNA here is from genome assembly GCF_016432865.1 of Antechinus flavipes. Classification (NCBI taxonomy): domain Eukaryota; kingdom Metazoa; phylum Chordata; class Mammalia; order Dasyuromorphia; family Dasyuridae; genus Antechinus; species Antechinus flavipes. Next base: position 248,251,716 of record NC_067398.1, read on the forward strand.
ATGTCAGGCTCCTCTATACTGAGCAGACAAATATGAAAAATGACATTCCCTGCTCTTGAGTTTACAGTCTTAACGGGGGAAAGACAACACACATAAAAAAAGCTGAAAAGGAAGTGGGGGCAGTATGGAGAGGTAAATATATGTGGGAAACATGGTGGAAAAGTCAGAGCAGTTTTAAAGTGGTGCAGTCAAGTGAAAATGCTTTTTATGTAAATCAAAACAACTACTTTAGAAAGTAATTCAGAACTATGTATATAAAAAGATTAAAATGTGCACAACCAGGCACATATCCCAAGGAGGTTATTTATAGAAGGAAAAAAAAGGGCTCCATATACAACATTTATAGCAGTTTTTTTTTGTTATAGCAAAAAATTTGGGGGAAAAAAGTCAATGCCCACTGATTAGAAAATGGATAAATAAATTATTATATATCAATATAATGGGGTATTATAAAAAACCATATACATGATAAATGAAGAAAAGCATGGGATTTGATACCAAATAAGTAAGCAGACACAAGAAAAAAATATTCAAAATGACTAAAACTAAAAAATGGAAAAGACATCCACAAAATATTGAGTGAATATTGCAAAATTACAAAGAATAAGCATGGCTTTAAAAAAGAGCTATGAGAAGACATCCCTACTTCCACTCATTTGCAGAGGTCCACAAGTGTGATTAACAAAGCATTTCTTTGTAAACAGCAGGATGATTTCAGAGAGGCCTGGAAAGACTTATATGAACTGAAGCTAAGTGAAATGAGCAGAAGCAGGAGATCACTGTACACAGCAACAAGAAGACATATGAAGATCAATTCTGATGAACTTGGCTCTCTTCAACAATAAGATGATTCAAACCAGTTCCAACGATTCAATGATGAAGAGAGCCATTTACACCCAGAGAGAGGATTGTGGGAACTGAGTGGTTCACAACATAGCATTCTCACTCTTTCCATGACAGTTGAGATGTAGTGGATCAAGAATAGAGTCAGCCAAGTAGATAGTTCCACTTGGACTCAGATACACTTGAGTTTAGATGTAAGCTTGGATACCCCAATATAATTCTGAACAAGTCACTTAAGTTCTCTAAGTCTCAGTTTTTTTCATTTCTAAAATGGGATTAAATAACAACAGGAGCTGCCTTTCAACACTGTTATGAGAATAAAATGAGAGTTTCGTAAAGGGCTTTGCAAACCTCAACGGACTATATGAAGAATTATCCTTAAAATCAGGAAGAGCCGATTCAAGGTTTTCCTCTAATACATACTAGGTGTGTGACCACAAACAAACCACAAAATCCAGAAATTCTGATAAATTACATATCTGCATTAGTGGAGAGCATGTTTCTTCATCATGTGTTCCCACATTGTTATTATAAGAGGGAGAGAGGAATCTTATTTCACAACCTAACTATAACAATATAACTAAAGACAAACTATTTTCTAGTATCTTTTGAGGACTTCTTCACACTTTTGAGTAAAACAGAAACAGAACTAAAAATTCACAGCATCATAAATGAAGGGACGGAATTTGCTTTTATGTGACTTGTTTTAATTATGGAGGGATTTCTAATTAAAGCTGTCCGACAATTGTAGATGCTGGGAAGGCCTGGTCACAGTGGCAAGACCACTCGTTGTGGAGAAAGAGGGTCTTGGATACAAATATTCTGATACACACAACCTTTCTGAACACGGGCAACTCCCGGCATTGTTGGTTTTTTTCCTACATAAAAATAAAGGTAATAACCCAAGACTTAATAGGCTATTGTCCCGCTCAGTAACCTTTCTACCCCTTAGCTCTATGCTAGACCTGGATTCTGGCCGATTCTGGATTGATTTCCTGTGTTTCTGAGTAAATTGGTTCCTTTGCTTCAAAGGATAGTCTGACAAAGTTAGATCTGGGGTGGTGTCTACGCCCCCCTCCTTTTCCCCCTTCCCGTGGCAGGCCGGCAGACAAGCGACCATCCCCTTCCGCCTACAAGATGTCTGGCGGATCTCGAGGGTGACGCCATCCGAGGCAGAAACCTTTGCCCCAAGCGCAGACCCGGGGGCCCCAAACCCCGGTTCCAGATGGGCACTACCCTCTTGCCGCACCTGGCTTGGAGGAGTAAACTCTCAGTTCCCGGCGAGAACATCCTGCCGCCAGTAGCCGAAGTCTACTGGCCCTCCTAGATACCGAGCGGAAGAGCCAAAGTCCCACGATTGGCTTCCGCAGGAAGGGGAAAGTCTTGTGACAACCATCAGCGTGCAGAAGAGAAAGGGGGAGGAGCCTCTTTGCACAAGGGGCGGGTGAAAGGCTGGCTCTGGTAGTTACGTAATGCGCGTGCGCGCCTGAGCCGGCGTCAGCGCCGTCGGACCCACTGCTTGCTGGGAGGGCCGCCGGGAAACCTTGGACCTTCTTGTCCTATGCCACTTCACCAGAGTCCTTACCCGGCCGGAATCATTAGAATAAAATGCACTGTCGTCCACAACTTAAGGGGACGCTGGAAAATTTCGTCGACCCAGCACTCGTAGAAGATTCTGTCCTGTTCTTGCTCTCCGCACCCAGCACACGCGGCGGCCCCGACTCCCCAGTCCCCTAGGACGGATTAGTTCCTCACATACAAGCCTGGGGCAGTTGAGCACTATTCAGCGGCCTCCCTTCATCCTCCGCTCAGCTGTCAAATTAATCTTCCCAAATCTTCCAGGCTCCTCAGGCACCCTTCTATTCAAGGTATTCCCGTGTCTCCCTGGCTTTCTCAGATTGTGCCTGGTTTTCAAAGTCCTCGTGACCTGGAGCCTTCCCGCCTTTTTAGTCTTCTTCACTTGGCCCTCCTCCTCATACTCTGAGCCAGTGACGCTGGTCCTTTTGCCTTTCTTCATACGTGGCATCCCCCCTCTCCCCATTTCCGTGGGTTTAAACTGATTATATTCTGAGTGTATGGGACTCTCCATCTCTGCCTCCTGGCTTCAAGGCTCAGCTAGTCTTGCTTTCCTTTAAAAAAACAAGAGGTTTGCATTTAGGGAACCAAATGAAGAGGTTCTGCTCCCCTCGATTCCTGGTGCTCAGGGAGCCAAATGAAGAGGTTTGGGGTTATGTCCCCCCAAGAATTCTGCACAGGGCAGGGACTTGTGGGAACCCCCTTCTTGCAGCAAAGAGGTCCGTAAAGGAATTTACCAACCCAAAAAGCTGGCAAAAAGAAGTTTATAATTGGCATTGGGGTACATACATACATAGCCTTTGCTATGTATGAATAGAAAGACTGAATTCTTTGTTAGCAAGGTCCTGACAGAGAAGTAGTTTCTAGCAGAGAAATGCCAACAGAGAGGTATAAAGTCTTGTTAGGGAAATAGGTGAGGGGGTAATGCTGAAAGAGAATATCATTTCAGGGGGCAGAGGGTTGCTGCTATGGAAAGGGGAGAGAGAGGTTCCTTGGTATAGCCATGGCATGGGATATTAGGTCCTCTGCAAGAAGTGAGGTTCAAGTTGCCTCTTTTTATAATTGAAGCCTAGGTTAGAAGCTGGGGGCAGCCCTTGATGGGGGCTGGGTACAGTTTGAGCTGGAATCAGAATAGAAAATCTTGGAATTGAATGAGTGTCTCTGGGCTAATCTCCAATTCAATAGTGTTGGAATCTCCAGCTCTGGCTAAGTAGGAGTAGTACTCAACTCTTTCCTACCTAGACCTGGATTCCCTGGGGCCGGTCTTTCCCAGAGGCAAGGTTCAAGGAGAATCTCTCCTTCAAGAAACTTCTCAAGGGCTTTACCTCATGATTCACCCCCAAAGTCAGAGTTTCTGAGCTCCCCTCATCAAAACCTTTTTCCAAGCATCATCAATATTAGTACCTTCTCTTTGAGGTTACCTCCAATTTATTCTCTAAATCTGTTGTTTGTAATGGGGAGCAGGGAAGGAGAATATTTTGCAAAATCTGGATGGACTAACAAGGTAGATATCCCCAATCACTTGGTGACCTCTTAATAGAAAGTTCCCACTAACAAGCTGTTATTGTTTCTGCTTCTTTCTCAAAAAAGAACCATGACATCGGGGAAGGGATGCCAGGACATGCAAGTGAATTGAATTTGAAGGAGGGAGCTGTCTTACTTTACCCTCCAGAGCCATCTGGGTCAAGATGCGGCCAAGATACAGATCAAGAGGACTGGAGATGGCCCTGGATGCAGTGCGAGACTTTGGCCTTTTTAAATTAAGGTCTTAAACAGATCTCAGTTTGAGTGAGGTAAAGTCCAATCAGTAATAAAGGCTCAAGAATGGACTCTTTTACCTAGTTACTCCCTCTCCCCCCAAAAAAATCAGTTTGGGAGCAGCAGGGTTTCTGGCACAAACCAAAACAATTGCTATTTACATTCAGAGCCAATTAGGGCCCAAACAATGACAACTTGGGTGTGGCCTGGAACCTGTTGTTGGCTAGGAGATTCTGGTTTGAGGCCAGGTGTTATAACTTAAAGCAAGTGGTTTCATTCTTTTCTGGAGAACTTACAGTTCTTGGATAAAAGACCCGGTTGCTTTTATTTAAATAAACTGCTTTCACACTTATAAATATGATTGTTTCTCCTAGTCTCTTGCCCTAGACCAAAGAATATTTTCTTACTTTAATAAATCTTGTCATTTGCATTTCAAATACTTTCCTTTTCTCCTTAAACTTCTTTTTCTAACACTTCTACTTCTGTGATAACTTTTCCATCCTAAATTGCTGCAAGAAGCTGCTGACCGACAGTATACTCCAATTGGCCTCAAAAGGTTATAAAAACCAATCTGTACTCCAAGAATCTTGAGTTTGTTTGCAGCAAGAATAGATTCTTTAGCATGCTAATTTCTTTACTTTCAGTTTGGCCTTCTATCTTTGACCCATAGTAACCAGGCCCCAAATGATTTGTCTGCCTTAAGAGGTCAAGAGAATTCTCCAATAGTATCTTGTTTTCCCAACTACTGTGAGTAACTTAAGTGAAGTGGTTTTTTGCCTTTCTTTGTATTCACTAAGCAATGTGTCCCTAGTACATAGGTGCTTAATAAATGCTAATTGACAAATTCAGAGACAAATTAGAAAGATGCTTCAGCCTTTAAATATGTTTCCCAACTTAGGTTAGTAATGGATATTTTGAGAAGTTGGGATTCTTGTAAGCAAATACTTCTATGTGAGACTAAAATGATAGAAGCATGAAAAATGATTTTCTGGTTCATCGATGCTGTTTGTAATTGCTCTCAAGAGCTTTAACAATTTTCTCCATCTAGAGATAATCATTTTTTCTAATATTCTGAGACATCACTCCATTTTCCCAATAAAGCAGCCTAACTGATTAGTTAGTGTTGATTTCTTTAAAAAAAAAAAAAAAAAGCCTTTGGAGCATAAATAATGATATTTCACTAAGAAGTTATTTTAGACCTGTTAATGGAAACTATTATGTCCAAAAGTCACTTCCTTGCTTTTTCTGATGATGAACTTTTAGAGAAACAGTGATTGGAAATGAGGGAAGAGCCACAGTTTATCTGTGGAAAAGTTTGTGGTTGCCCATCAAACTCATCCTAATCTACCTCCCACCCATCTTTTTGAACTGATTTTCCTTTTCTTCATGTCCACTAACCCAGTATAGTTCTTGTCCATGTTCTCCCAAAGAACATGTTAGTCACTCACCAGTCCTTTTCATCGCAATCTACCTCCCACCTATCTTTCTGAATTGACTTTACTTTTCTTCGTGTTCTTTAATCATATATGATTTTTTAAACACATATGTTCTCCCATTGATTCTCCACAGAAGATCTGCCCAAACTGCTTGAAGCCTTTCTTTAGATATTTTTGTTTCAAGAGTACCAGTGGAATATTCTGACTGACTGGCTGGCTGTTCATCCTTCATTCTTGCTACATGATTGAATTTCCATTTCTAATTGTTAAGTTCCTTATTATCCCTAACATAACTTCTTAAACATAGATTATAACTATTAGCATGTTGCTTGCCATCATTTTCTTTATTGCTCTATTTCAGTTGGGATTTTCAGTCAGTCAATAAATGTGTGTGAAGCACTATGTTAAGTATTGTAAATATGAAGGCCAAAAAAAGTTACTTATTCTTGTAAGAATTGTTAATCTAATCAATTCTTTGGAAAGTTTGGTGTTTTAAGTTCCAAAATTATCCAGTATTCATTAGTGGAAGTTCATTTGTATGGAAATGAGGATTTTGTGGCAGAGAGCACTATGGAATTTTTTTTTTTTTAATTATACAATCTTTCAAATACAACTCGGTCTGCTTTCTTCTTCAATTATGAGCCCATGTGTAATGGCTAGTGCAGACATATATACTGACACGCTAGCTTAATGGACTGACCCTGTCGCTCTGGACAATAAGCATTTTTCACCCATGAAGTTTTTAGTTAACATTCTATTGTTCTAAGACACAAAGGTTAAAAAAAATTATTCCTGGAAGATCACTGAAAAATCAGTATAATATTATGAGGTATGCAATACCTCATGCAGCATTAAAACCTCTCCTCCAACCATGAAGTTTCTCATACCGTGGCGGAAGGCCATTGAGCTGTCTTACATACTTAAGGTCAAAAAAAAAAAAAAAAAAAACACATACACACACACAACCCAGCTTATGAGAAGTTCGTATCTGAAGTTTTATTGGAATCTCCATTATGCATTGGGAACAACTTTCAGACTTGGCAAAGCCAATTTAATGTAGTAAATAAAATAATGGGAGAGGCTAGATGCTTTATTTAAATTTCTTAATTTTAGAAGTGTACTCTTTCTATTATCTATTTAATAAAGTGATTTTTTATTGCATTTTTAAAATTCATAATCCTCTCACTAAACTCTGATTCTAATCCTGGGCTTGAATTATTTATACTGGATCTAAGTAAATTAATCTTGAAACAGAATGATCTGGCACAATTGTTAAATGATATTTGTAATAATGTTGTGAGTAAATTCATGAAAGAGGAGAAAGGATGGTAGGGAAGATGAAGAGAAACTTGGGTAATAAAATTCTCTTGTATTTGTGAGTTTAGCATTGTTAAAGGTTTATGGAGATTTCTATACATGGTTAAACCAGGACTTCCTGCTATCCCCAAGATCAGTGAAAAAAACACTTACGAAGTAGTGGCTAGAAACTGGAAATTGAATGGATGCCCATCAATTGGAGAATGGCTGGGTAAATTGTGCTATATGAATGTTATGGAATATTATTGTTCTGTAAGGAATGACCAGCAGGATGAATACAGAGAGGCTTGGAGAGACTTACATGAACTGATGCTAAGTGAAATGAGCAGAACCAAGAGATCATTATACACTTCAACAACGATACTGTTTGAGGATGTATTCTGATGGAAGTGGATCTCTTCGATAAAGACAGCTAATTCAGTTTCAATTGATCAAGGATGGACAGAAGCAGCTACACTCAAAGAAAGAACACTGGGAAATGAATGTGAACTATCTGCATTTTTGTTTTTCTTCCCGGGTTATTTATACCTTCTGAATCCAATTCTCCCTGTCCAACAAGAGAACTGTTCGGTTCTGCAAATATATTATATCTAGCATATACTGCAACATATCTAACATATATAGGACTGCTTGCCATCTAGGGGAGGGGGTGGAGGGAGGGAGGGGAAAAATCGGAACAGAAGCAAGTGCAAGGGATAATGTTGTAAAAAAAATTATCCTGGCATGGATTCTGTCAATATAAAGTTATTATAAAATAAAATAAAATATATAATTAAAAAAAACACTTAAGAAGTTAAACTAGCAAAGAGGAAAATATCACAAAATAAGTATTTCTTGGCTCTGGGTATTTTTGGAGAAGTTGGATCACTAATGGTAAAGAAAATAAACTATCCTTGCACATGTGTCAGTACAGATAGAGTTAAATGAGTTTTTGATCGTTAAGGAGTACCTTGTTGAGGATAGAACTGACTGTAGAAGGGAAGCAAGATCTTTGACTTAGAGAATATTAGAGAGAGGGGAATGAGAGCTGAAAAGAGTATGAAAATTATAAATAGGTCCCATTAGGAAGAGAACCTGGGGCCAACTTAACACTTATCCTTACCAAAGAACTGGAGAGGTTGCAGAAGTTTAAACAACAAGCTGATGGTAGTCTTAATTAATTGCAATTCCATGGACTAGGAAAACTTAATTGAAAATTTGCTCTTACAAAGTCTACTGAACTGGTTTTAGGCCCCCGATAAGAATTTTCCTGTTGTCTATTTAGGTTTTGTAAATTTGGCCCTATAATAAGGAATTCCTTTGTGGCTGGCGGTCAGTGAGGGAGAGAGTGAAATTTTTAAGACAGGTAGATTTAGTAGTCTTTGTGCCCCCTTTCCACAGTCAACTCTCTCCTCTCCTTCCCTCTGCTTAGGTTGGTGCAATTAGATCTTATATTTTGGGTAGAGCTCTACCTGAATAGTATCAGGCATTAGTTATCGTCCTTTCCCTCATCAGATTACCAGATAGTCCTGGGCAAGTAAATTGGTAAAGTTCTAGTGAAAGATTAGGGCAATTTCAGCAATTGTCTGGGCAAACAAAACATCTACACAAAGGGATGGTCTGGAAATGATAACAGGCACTAACCTACTGTCATATTAGATGGACAAAGGATGCTGAAAGTTCTGGATATGGCTTTTGAAACACAGGGAGAATAAGAATTGCTTGCCAGTTAATGGAGATATTATTAAAATTGTCCTGGGAATTTCAGAAATAGATCAACAAGGGTCCTTTTGCCCCCCAGTTTAGAACTTTCCCAAAGCCTTTACCTCATGAGATTGCTTCTCCATTCCATCTGATCCTTCTAAGCCATCAAGTCTTTCTCTGAAGATCTGAAGCACTGTTGGGAAGAGTATTTCTGGGTTAGAACTAAGGCTCACACATGGCTTGGCCTAGTCAAAATAAATAGGGATATGTCCAAACCACTTTGGTTTGGTAAGGGAAGAGAACTACTACATATATCAAGGGCTACTAGATTCTGGCAGACAGATGGTTATCATAGCAAGGGATTCTCAATAGTCTACAAAGGTACCCTAAATTTACTTAGGGAATGAGGAAGGATGGAGCAACCTTACTCGAAGAAGTCAGTACACGATCCCATTTAGGTCTCATTTTTGGTGGTTAATGAGAGACTATTCTGTGGACATGGATATTATGAGTTCTTGGGAGTATCTGTAACAGTGGTTGTGCATTATTGTAGTTAAGGCTAAATGGAAGCTCTAGGAATTGTGTGAACTATATAGTTATAGTTCTATATCTCTATATGTTTATATATAACTATCTATATATCTATATATAACTATATATATATAGTTAATACAGAACAGTATTGGATTGGGTGGGGCTGGAGAAGGTAGAATGAAAAACATTCCTTTCTAATAATGGAGTTGTAGGCTAGAGTACTTTACTATATAGATTTCTCTTATAACAACCTGGCCAGTGAAGAAAGTACATGGTACCAAATGACTAATGATAGATGATCAGTAACTGAATAGTATTATGTTGATTGCTATAGGGAACTCAGATTCCAAGTTAAGTGGCAAAGGGTTATTGATTTGATAATGCATAAACATCAGCAATTTGCTTTTATTGACAAGGAGTTTAGTATCTTCACTGGTTTTTTTTTTTTTTTCTTTCAGGATTACTAAATTTTCCTACATGTTGCCATAGTTTGATAGGCAGAGGTCCCACTTCCTAATGATTCCTACTGTATCAATAACTGGTAAAGCCATGTTACAGTCAGAAGTTGAATATTGGATGGTGGTTCATATGAAACTAGGGAGGATATCAAATCTAGAAATAGTGTACTTAGACTACTTAGCTAGGTTTGGAGGAATACAATGGATAGGGAGAACATAGGTAATTTGATTTAGTTCATAATAAGCAACTGTCATTTGTTTCCCTCATAGTCTAAAAAGGAAGCTCAGAAATTATTGAATTTTTCATATTCTGGAGAACCCATATTCCTTATCTGATATTATGATAGCCTTTAATTAATGAGTCACTTGCAAGTTTGCTGACTCACTGAAGTGGAGCCCCAAATTGCCTGGCAAGACCTAAAGCAGTATTCAGCAGTATTTCCCCTTGGCTTCTTGTGATTCTATAGGACCTATATTTGAGAGGAGTCTATCTATAAGAACCAGGAACTGGAATCAAACAATGACTAGATTAAATAACCAACAGATTTCTGGAACTGCAAGTTCCAACCATTGCCTAGATCACTTTTGAAAAACAGTTGAATGGGTCCTACTTTTGAGACAAAGGATGACATGGGATAATATTCTCACCTTTTATTCAGTTGCCCACTATGAAGTGGGCAAAGCAAGATGGTCCTTCTAGCAAGATGGATAGACACAGGACACTTTTAATTGTTAAAAGGAAATGGTACATTCATGATATATACTTCTCTGGGTCGCCTGGATGTCAGTGACCTCCATGAACAGGTTGTGACTTTGCTGGAAAGTCTAGTCCCAGACCTGTGCTGCGCCATCTCCAGTTGTCCAGTCTGTCATCCTCACCCAATCAGGGCCAGGACAGACAAAATTTTGATTTATACTGATGCAATTTCTGTAACTATGGTCTAATAAGGTGTTTTAGGATTAAGAAAAAAGAACCACACATTTAAAGGCTCTCTACTTTGGGATCAAGTCTCATTGAAGAATTTTTCCAGTGGTTCTCATAGCTTAGAGTTGTTTGTAGGATATATTAGTTCCCATCTTATGTCTTCTACTGAACATAATAATTAGGTCTATATCCCTACAAGAATGTCAGAGATTAAAGTTTGGGTCTCTTATCCAATAAAGGAACCATGAACTATGTCATGGAGCTATATGATCTCCTTAACTAAACATTACTGTTCAAGAAGGCTTCTTGTGCCAATCAAAATATTTGTATCAGAAAAATCAACTCTTGATGTGCCTGATTGGAAAATTTATTATAATAGTTCTTTCCCTCCCTATCAGGGCAAGAGGTTTGCGCTTACTATAATGGATATTTATTTAAGATGTGGCATTGCAGAGCAGTGCCAGTTAATTCTGCCACCACAGAAGCATTCCTGATAGAACATAGCCTTCTTTCTTGTGCTTCCCCCTAAATCATTGCCTCTGTTCAGAAAACCATTTTGGGCTCATGACTATCACATTTGCTGCATTTCGCATCTTCCAATATAACCTTCAGGGAACTGTATTATTGAACATGATTTAAGACAATGGCTTCATCATTATGACTATCATCGGTTTGAGTGTATCTTTGATAAAAGAGCACTCTCCTAAGGAAGGGGAAGCTCTCTTGTCCAGCGGTTTCTTGGATATGATCTTCAGAAAAAATACTTTTCCTGAAAAGAATAAATTACTTTTAGAAATAGTTTTAATTAACTCTGTCCAGCAATTTCTTATTCTATCCTATATGGAGAGCTGCCTGAGCCTATGCCTCCATAGGTTCTATTCAACACAGGGACATGGATCAGACCTCCTTTAACTGGAAGGTGTCTTTTCCTTCAATGATAGTATGGAAAAATCCTTTCCTTAAAAGGGAAGAAAACAATTACTGGGCTATACTTTGCTTTTAACAGTAGGAATAGCTAAAAGGGCCTTTTTAAAAAAATCATGAATAAAAAAAGAAATCAGCAAATTACATCTGTTCTTACATAACCTAAGTGAAAAAATTGTTTTTATATTTTAAAATACAATAAAATCTTATTTAAAAATGTAAAAACCCTTCAGCCTCTGACTGTACAAAACCAGGCAGTGGATCAAAAGTCAGCAGTTTCACAATCTCTGACCTAAAAGATGATCCTTTAGCTAAACTGGTGGTAATCTTGGGTCTCTTGATGAAGATGAGAGAGTATCTTCGAAGATCCAACCTTCATTAAGAGATGGTCTCTCAGCACAGTCTTAAAAAGGGGCCAATATTTAGCATCCTTTCCTCTAGTGAAGCTATCAGAGAAATTGAGGAAAAAATGAGTATGATGTGAATCCTATTATCAATTTGGGTCCCAGGATAGATTTCCTGCAAGAGGCTTATGAACTCTTTGGTATCATTGCACAGATGACTTAAACCTATGATGGGAAATGGAGGTATTCTGGCATTCACTGTGCTTATGATCTTGGTGCTATTTCTGGTCTTCATGACTGGTTTTTTATATCAGGAGTTATATTCTAAAATGCTCCTGACAATATACCTAGTACAAAATCACTGGTTTTAAAGAACTTTTTATACTAGTTTTATCCTATTCTTTGTACTAAACTCTTCATCTTATATGGTTGTATGAGGTCAGAGTTGTTTTAAAATTATTTTAGTAGTGCCACCAATAGGCGGGATGTGGTAGGAGTAGCACCTGTTTTATGTAAACTGGGCTCATTCTTTAAGAGGTCAGGGAGCCTATTTGGCGGTTTTCCCTCCTAAAGCATGAAAGGCTCAGCCTATTGGGAATGCCTTTCTAAAATAGCGTAACTAGTTTAGCTAGACTAAATGTATGCAAAGTTGGAAGGAGTAGTGCTTTATCTCAATACCTTAGCAATTATATCAGTTTTTCCTTTGTTATAAAGTCATTTTAATTATATTTTATGGTCTGTAAGTATCTCATTGCATTCTAATCTCAAATCTAAATCATTGGACTTAATCAGACCTGGCCAAGAATCTATGCATTATTAAGATCCATGCATTTGTTCAGGGTTCCTTGATAGATATCAACTACAAGAAACTCTCTTTGACAACCTGTAATTATCATCATGAAGCAAGGCATTCAACAGAGAAATGAGTGCTCACCAAAAGTGTTTGCTACTGTTATTGATGATTTCTACAAGCTGCTCGAGATGCAAATCCTAAACATATACCATATAATGAATAAAAAAGAAAAAATATTTATCAAGAATTTAATCATAAATATTAGTCAGTTATGTAGTTGCAGTGTTTTTGCTTCCAGTCATAAAGTGAAAGACAAAAAAGAAACATGAAGGGTTTTTCATGCAAAGCTACTCCATTAATCCCAGAGACTAGGAACTAAAATTAGTAGAAAAATTAAAAGAGAAGAATATGAAGATGTAAAAGGAATTATGGTAGAATCAAAGAATTTGAGAAATGGAAAGGATCTCATTAGCTACACACAAAAAAAAGTCTTCACTATAACATTCTTGACAAGTGATCATCCAGCATCTGCTTTAAGATCTTCAATGAGGGGGATGCTACCATCTCTCATATTTTTAGATTTCTCCAATTCATAAGGGAAAAGGAATGGGAATAAAGAGAATGGAGGAATTATTGAAGACATTCAAAAGATGACATGAAATTAAACTTTCCCCAAAATAACTAATAAAGATGTAATTTTTTTCGTTTTATTATTTCATTACTATCTACCCTCTCCCACCTCAGATTCTGACCTGTAATTACAAAATCTACAATATGTCAAAATAGCAAACAAATCAATCTCATGTACAGGACATAGACAAGGACAATAAAACCAACAAAGTTAGTCAAGTTAGTGTCCTATTATAGTTGATCAGACCAATATAAGCTTGGAATGCTCTGCCACAGGTCATATATAAATAGTTCCTATGAACATTTGGGATGGTTAACTTTCTGCATCTCATGTTTCACTAACTTGACTACAGTGATTATAAAGTCATATCATTTTGGTCCTCTTTGAAAACAAAGAACCAATAACAAACCAACTGGTAATATATGCTATGACTAATGTTCATTAATATGTTCCTTATATTGCTATAACTACTTACACACACACACACACCCTGCCCTGATTTTATTAATAGTTGTTTTGCTTTCAGTAATCTCTTCTTAGATTTTCAGAATTTTAATTTAGTGTTTAATTGGGGTTTAAAATTTTGTTACTTTTATAGGGTTGGGGTTTTTGGTTGCATGGCTAATTCATTGATCTAGCTTTTTGTTGATAAAAGACTTTAGAGGAGGAAATGTTTTCCCTTAAAGACTATTTTTAGCTGCATCCCATAAATTTTGGCAAACTGTTTCATTGCTTTTATTTCTTTCAATTAAATTTTCTTATTTTTTTATCTACCACTATTTAGGATTATTTAGTTCTCAATTAATTTTTAATGCAGTGTTACCAGTAAAATATTTTAATATTTTTACTTTTCTGTATCTATTTGTGGGATTTTTATGCTCTTAATATGTGGGTAATTTCTGCAAACATAGTGTGAAAAGTATATAAAATGCATTCTGTTTCTATTCAATAATCAACAGAGATCAATCATCTCTAATTTTTCTAAAGTTCTATTCAGCCCTTAACTTCATTCTTATTTATGTGGCTATATTTGTCTAGGTCTGAAAGGAGTGCATTGAAGTTCTCCATTATAATATTGGTATCTATTTCTCACTCCAATTATTACCTTTCAATATTTAGACACTATGGTATTATTAATATACATTAATTATAAATTAATTTAATGTAGTTTCATTATCTTTTTATTATGTATGTTTCTCTTGCAGCTTTGTCTGGAATCATGATTGCTACCCCTTATTATGATCTAATCTAAAGCATATTAGATCTATAAGTCTAGATGAATCTTTAGGTATCAAGTATACCATTTATAAAAAAACATATCCCTGGATTCTTCACTTTGTCTTCTCTCAACATCCCTTTTGAGTTTAATGTTAACACATTTCTACATTATACTTGGTGTTTACTGAACCTTTGTCTAATTCAGATGAGTTTCTTGGGGGGGGGGGAGTTTGGGAAGGAAGGGTGATCTTAAGACTCAACACCCCTTTTGAGTTTAATGTTTACATATTTCTACATTACACTTGGTGTTTACTCAATCTTTGTCCAATTCAGATGAGTTTCTGGGCGGGGAGGGGGAAAGGAGGGTTTTGGGAAGGAAGGGTGATCTTAAGACTCAATGCCTTCCTCCATGTTTGTATACTTTTCATTTCATACATTCCTCCTATTATAAGGGAATTCTTGTCCATTCCTCCTCATTCCACACTTTCTTTTCCTTTTTATTCCTGTAAGACTATTAAAACATTCTAAAAAACCACCACCTCTCAGACACTGACTTTCACCATGACCTTTGAAGACATTAGGGTTATGAGAGGACACCTGATCTTTTTTCCCCTTATTAGCACGTAGAGAGTTTATAATCACAGTCCTTTCCAAAAATCAAATATATTTAGTTTTCTCTATTTCTCAACCCGGCATTTGCATTTCAAAAAAATTCTCTTTTTCATCAGGAATGCTTTGAAGTTCTCTTCTTTTCTCTTGTACAATTATATATGAATTTAATGCAATGGATTATTTTTGGATTTAAGGCTTTACCTTCTTCTTTTTGGAAGAATGCAGTACAATATACTATATTTTAAGCTCTCTTCTCATATATAGCTTAAGTTCTTAATCTTATGTGATCCTTACTGTTTTCCTCAGTATTTGAACTTTTTCTTTTTGTTATATATTTTTTCCTTTGACTTTGAAAGTTCTAGGTTTTAACTATAACATTTTGGAGTGATTTAATTTTTTTGTTTTTCCCAGCAAGTGACATGTGGATTCCTTATATTTTTATTTTGCCTTTTTTTTTTTTTTGGCTGAGGCAATTGGGATTAAGTGACTTGTCCAGGATCACACAGCTAGGAAGTGATGTCTGAGACCATATTTGAACTCAGGTCCTCCTGAATTCAGGGTTAGTGCGCTGTCCACCATGCCACTAACTGCCTCTTGCCATTTGGTTTTAATAAATCTGGGCAACTTTGATTTATGATTTCTTGGATATGCTAT
This sequence comes from Antechinus flavipes, assembly GCF_016432865.1. Lineage (NCBI taxonomy): Eukaryota > Metazoa > Chordata > Mammalia > Dasyuromorphia > Dasyuridae > Antechinus > Antechinus flavipes. The sequence goes on from NC_067398.1 coordinate 248,267,421, forward strand.
CCAGGCCTTTTTTCCATCCCTTATGGTTTTCAGATAGATTCTGCTCCAAACCTTCATTATAAGTCTAGATGAATCTTTAGATATCAAGTTTTTCCTCCATCTGTTTTTTCAAGTACTTATTTTTTATATTATATACCTTACAAATTCTTGGATTTTTTGTTTCAGTCTTTTGATTTTGCTTTCATGTTTCTTAATATCTTAGGGAAACATTTTTCTGTTTGATCCATTATAAATTAAAATTAAAAGTTTAATTCCCAGACAAAAATTGCCATAATCCAAAGTATAAATTTTTCTTGCCATTCTTTTCTACCTGACATTTTCTTTAACATTTTGTTATCTTATTTCATTTTTTTTCCCTAAATGCTACTATACTGATATTCTTGTGACCAGGACATGCTTTTACTCTGAAGTTCTATATCTGGATATGTGGAATTATTCTTTTCTTCTAAGTTTTTCTTTTGGACATCTCTCATTTCAAGAATTTACTTATAATGTTCAATATATAGGTTGAGAGGAGAACTGTTCGGTTCTGCAAATATGTATTGTATCTAGGATATACTGCAACATATTTAACATATATAGGACTGCTTGCCATCTTGGGGGGGGTTGGAGGGAGGGAGGGGAAAAAACGAAACATAAGCGAGTGCAAGGGATAATGTTGTAAAAAATTACCCTGGCATGGATTCTGTCAATACAAAGTTATTATTAAATAAAATAAAATTAAAATTAAAAAAAATTATATATATATATATATATATATATGTAGAGGTTTTGCACTAAAGTCCAAATCTTCTTCCTATATTCTCTTGGACAGGTCCTTTTTGGTCCTAGGTACATAGCCCTACCTTTTTCAGAAATCATCTGATTTGTCTCTTTCCATAGTTAAGACTGAGTTGTCTGAAAATAGCAACTATGTTTTGTCTTTTTGGGGCGATCCCTAGTGCCTAGCACAGTATCCATCACACAGAAGGTACTTAATTGCTTGTTCACTATTCATTTGTAAAGAGGTGATGATTTAGTAATGAAGATTAAGATATTTTTGATGGGACAGAGCCAATACAGAAGTTTGTTTTGTTTAGTAATAGAGTATTTTTGTTCTTGCTTTTTGCTTTTTCAAAAAAGAGTGCTGGGGAGCAGAGGAAGCTAAAGTGGATCTTAGTAAAAATAAAATATTTAATTAAAATTTAAAACAAATGCTTGACTAATTCAGGTACAGTCTGCTGGGGTACTAGGTTTGGACATGGTCTGCTGATTGCTCCTTTCATCCCATCCCCTATAGTTAAAGTTCTAGAATCATCATGCTTTAGTGCTACTCAGGTCATGTGTCCTTCTATGGGACTGAGGAGTTTATCATCCTTTACCTCTTATTGATCCTGGCTTGCCTCTGCATAGAGTTGTGTGTGTGTGCACATACATGCATTCCCATATTGGTTGAAGGAATTTATAAATGATTCTCTATATTGTATCATTGTTCCCTCTGGTGTTCTCTCCTTTTCCCATTTTGTTTAGTTTAACATTTTTACTTATTTGAGTTCCAAATACTCTCTCTCCTTCTTTTCCTTCCCTCCCCCCTCCAAGATGGTGAGTAAACAGATATAAGTTATATATATATAATTATGTAAAACATTTCCCAAATTAATTTTGCAAAATAAGACTCTCAAAAAAAAAGTGAATAATAACATGCTTCAATCTATATTCAGTCATTATCAATTCTTTCTCTGGCAGTGAATAAAATGCTTTATCAGTAGTTCTTTGGGGATTGTCTTGGATCATTGTTATTGTTGAGAATAGTTAAATCATTCACAATTCTTCACAGAGCAATGCTGTTGTCACTGTGCACAACATTCTGGTTCTATTCATTTCACTATGCCATGTAAATTTTTCCAAGTTTTTTTCTGACATCATCCTGCTTGCTATCTCTTACAGTATAATAATTTTCCTTTAAAATCAATTATATACCTTCCCAGCTTATTTTAATCGATGGGCATTCCTTTGATTTCCAATTCTTACCCAGCACAAAAAGAGTACTATAAATATTTTTGTATAAATAGGTTCTTTTTCATTTTTTTTTTGCGGGGGGGGGGGGGATCTTTGGGATAAAGAACTAGCAGTGGTATTGCAACATCAAAGAGTATGCAATTTTATAACCCTTTGGCCATACTTCCAAATTGCTCTCCAGAATCAATTCACAACTCCATAATCAACACATTAATATCTCAGTTTTCTGATATTCTCTCCAAAATCTTTTTTTGGGGGTCATATTAGTTAATCTGATAGTGTGAGATGTTTGGATTTGCATTTCTCAATAGTGATTTAGAGCATTTTTTCATAAAACTATAGATTAGTTTGATTTCTTCATCTGAAAATGCCTGTTCATACCATTTGACCATTTATCAATTGAGGAATGACTTTTATCTTTACAAATTTGACTTCAGTCCTCTATTTGAAAAATGAAGCTCTTAGAAATACTTGTTGCAAAAATTCTCTGCTTTCCTTATAATTCTGGTTATAATGATTTTGTTTGTGTAAAACCTTTTTAATCAAAATTACATTACATTTGTAATGTTTTCCACATTTTCTTTGGTCTTAAATTCTTCCCAAGTATTCTATGCTCTTACAATATTCACTCTTTTAATTTTGACCTTATCTTGGTATATGGTATGAAATGTTGGTCTATACCTAGTTTTTGCCATAATGCTTCCCAATTTTCCCAGCAATTTGTGTCAAATAATGAGTTCTTGTTCCAAAAGCCTGGATTTTGGGGTTTATCATATGCTAGATTACTAATAGTTATTTACTATCATGTAATATGCACTTTTATCTGTTTCACTGATCCACCACTCTTACTTGTCAGTACCAGACTGTGTCTGTAATTACAGCATTATAATAATTTGAGATCTGTATGGCTAGACTACCTTCTTTCATTTTTTTTTTTTCTGCAATGATACCCTTGATATCCTTAAGCTTTTGTTTTTCCACATCTAGCTAAATTTTGTCGGTCTGATAGCATAGCACAGGATAAGTTAAACTTTAGGTAAGATTGCCTTTTTATTATATTGGCTCAGCCTCCCCACAAGCAACTGACATTTTTCTAATTGTTTAGATCTGTGTCAAAAGTTTTATACTTGTGTTCATAAATTTTCTAAATGTTTTGGCAGGTAGACTCCCTCCCAATATTTTATATTGTCTATAGTTATTTTAAATAGAATTTCTCTGTCTCTTGCTGCTGGAGTTGTTGGAATATGTAGAAATGTTGGTGATCTATGTGGTTTTACTTTTATCCTGCCACTCTACTAAAGTTGTTAATAATTTCAAGTGCTTTTTAGCTGATTCTCTAGGATTTTTTAATCCTATGATTATGTTAAGTATAACATCATATCATCTGCGAAGAGTGATAGTTTTGTTTCCTCACTATCTATTCTAATTCCTTTAGTTTTTCTTTTCTTCTTGTTAAATTAACATTTCTAGTATAATGTTAAATAATAAAGATGATAACGGGCATCCTTGCTGCATGCCTGATTGTATTGGAAGGATTTCTTCTTTATTCTTATTATCAACAATGCTTGCTGGTGGTTTTAGAGAAACATTACTATTTTAAGGTAAGTTCTATTTATTTCTATACTCTTTCTGTGTGCGTTTTTTAAAAATAGGAATGGTTGCTATATTTTGTCAAAGGCCTTTTCTACATTTATTGAGATAATCATGATTTCTGTTTTTATTATTTATATGGTCCACTATGCTGATAATTTTCCTAATATTGGACCTAACCCATCATTCATTCTATGAATCCCACCTAGTCATAATTTATTATCCCTATGATATATTGCAGAAATTGCAAATGCTAGCATTTTACTTAATATTTTTGCATCAATATTCCTTAGGGAAATTAGTCTATAGTTTTTTTTCTCTGTTTTAACGCTTTCTGTTTGGCTATCAGTACCATATTTGTATCATAAAAGGAATTTGGTAAGACTCTTTCTTAGTCTGTTTTCACAAGTAGTTTATATAATATTAGGATTTAATTGTTCTTTTAACTATTTGGTATTATTCCCCTGTAAATCAATCTGGTCCTAAGGATTTTTTTCTTCTGAGTTCATTGATGGCTTGTTTAATTTCTTTTTCTAAGACTAGATTATTTAAGTATTTTATTTCTTCTGTTAATCTTCTGTTTACATATATTTATCCTTTTCATTTAGATTGTCAGATTTATTGGCATTTAATTGGATGAAATAGCTTCTAACAATTGTCTCAATATCCTCTTCCTTTGTGGTGAATTCACTCTATTTTCTCTTCCTTTATTAATAGCTCTTTCATGCCTCTTTTATGTTGGATAATTTACTCATCATTCAAATCTTCTTCCACTGAAATTTTTTTCTCACCAGTATTTTGATTTTTTTTTTTGACTATCATCCCATCAAAGTCACTTTACATCCACACCTTCTGTCTATATATACTCCTCCTAATTGTAAGAAAGTTATTAAGAGTTATAAATATGATTTTGCCATATAGAAATACAGAAGCTTAACCTTAGTGAATTTCTTGTTTTCTTTCTCTTTTTTCTTTTACATTTTTATGTTTTCCTTGAGTCTTGTATTTGGAGTTCAAATTTTTTATTCAGCTCTAATCTTTTAATTAGAAATGCTTCAAAGTACAATATTTCATCAAACATCCTATCTCTTTTGGCTTTCAATGTATCATATTCCAAAACTTCTGGTTCATTAATGTGGAAGTTGCCAAATCCTGTGTAATCCTAACTGTAGTTCCAAGATATTTAAATTGTTTCTTTTTGGTTGCTTCCAATATTTTCTCCTTGACTTCTGAACTCTGGAATTTGGCTATGATGTTTTTGGAGTTTTCATTTGGGGATTTCTTTCAGGCAGGGAGCAGTGGATTCTTTCCTTTTGTATTTTGTTCTCTGGTTCTAATATATCCAGGTAGTTTTCTTTGGTAATTTCTCAAAAAATGTTATCCAGGTGTTTTCTTCCCTTTTTATTTTTAATAATCATCATGGGTAATGCATTTTCATAATTCTCTTGCATTACTCCTATTTTTTCTCCCAATTTTTCTTCTACTTTTCTAATTGTTTTTTAAAACACTTTTTAAGCTCTTCCAGAAAATTCCTTTTTTTGGCCTGAGACCAAATTGCATTTTTCTTTGAGGTTTCACATGCAGTCATGTTGACACTATTGTCCTCTTCTAAAGTTTCTACCTTAATCCTCCTACTATTATCATAGTAACTTTCTATAGTTAAGCTCTTTGTGTTTTGTTCACTTTTTCCTGCCCTTTTTTGGATGATTTTATTTGAGAGTTGGGCTCTGGTCCCACACTGTCCTAAACTTTTTATGCTGGGGCTTTGCATCTTACTGCTGGCTTTCACTGGGCTTCAGGGTTTATCTGCTTGCTTTCTCTGGAGGTAGGCTTACCTTCTTGCTTGTATTGTGGTTGGGACCTCCCTGTTGGCCTTCCTTAGATATGGGGTTTAAACTGCTGGTCTGTTCCAAGGGAGCCTTGCTGCTGAGTTACTATGCAAATAGGGTTTCTCTGCTAGTGAGTGGGCCCAGGAGCAAGGCCTTGTTGTTACAGGTCAGCTTTGGGGTCAAGGAATGGCTGGTGGCTTCTGCTAAGGGTAGGGTTGCTGGGGTATACCCTTGCTATGCTGCATAGACTGCCTGGAAAGCTACTGGTTTGCAGGAGAGCAGGGCCTGGCTGGTGGACTGCCTCAGGTTTAAAGTCTTACTGCAGGCTCCCTACTATGAGGTTTGCTGTTACTACTCTTGGACCTTGTTCCCTTCCCACCTCAATAAGACAAACCTTTCCTCCTGTGCTACTAAACTGCATCCCTGCTCCCAGATCAATTCTGAGGCAGTTTTCTAGTTGTTTGGAGGGAAATTTTCAAAAGCTTCAGAGGATACCTTCTTCACTCTCCATCTTGGCACCAGAGGTTGTAAAAACTCTCTGGTGCTTTTAAAAGTCTTTTCTGTGTGTCTATGAGGGACCTAGGAGTCTCTAGATCCAAACATTGCCATCTTCTTTTATCTGCTCATTCCTATACTCAACAAACTGATTAACAGAATGTTAAACTGAGAAATGGCTCATCATTTTAGAAGTACATAGTATTATTATTATTTTTCTACTTTTACCACTAAATACTTATACTTTGATACTTTATATTATGGCCAAAGGGTGACATTAGGTTCTCAAAAACAATTAAGAATGAATAGTATGATAAGTACAAGCATCTAGAATGGACCCAGCACTATATTTGTTTAAGAATTCATCTAACAACATCAAAGAGGCTTATTACAAAATCGTCCACAGGGAGATGAATTTTTTGGCTATCGCAACGTTTAAAGATCTTTTGTTTTAAAAATATGGAGGGGTTTCAATCTTTTATCTTGATTGATTAGGAGTCATATCAATTAAATCATATGTCCTTTAATAATATATGAAAAGGAAATTTTTGTGATTTAAAATTAGAATTGGCAAAGAGAAAAATGAGAATGTATTACTGCCAACTTAATGCACCTAAAACAACAAATACAAATATTTTTAAAGTTTCATAATACCAATAGTTGCCATCAGGTTAAGCAACAAATCTATTAGGTTGAGACATGCTCTCATGTGAGAAATTGACTAGAATAGATAACAGATTAAGACTTTAGCCATTTATGAGGCTTTATTACAGTAGGTCGAATAATAGATATTATTGCATATTTCCAATGATAATCCCATCAATGATGTTTTACATTTAGCATCACGTTTCTTACCTGTGGCATGTTTCATCTTGTCTATGAATCTTAGTTGAGACATGTGATTTCAATACTGCAGAAATTCCTGGTGAAAAAATTCCCTCTATCAAGAGAGACAAGTGTTCTGCAACTTTTAGTCTTATGGGATTGTCTGAGGTTATTGCCTAATCTGAGTGAATTGCCTAGTCACACAGCCAGTATGTATTGAGAGGTGAGACTTGAACCCAGGTCTTAAACTCAGTTCAACTCTCTACCAATATATCAGACTCGCTCTTGGTACATATAGCTGAAAGTTTTTAAGTTAAGCTCATGAGAGAATGGATCACAGTCATGGGATTCTATTTTCTTGTTAAGGAATCAAATTTCTTTTTCTCCAATACGCTTTACATCTTTAGTTAATGTTCAACTCAAAGGTTCAGCAGCTGTGAAATGAGTTCTTGAGGAATAAATAAAAGGTTCCAAAGGCTCAAAATGCAATCTTGAAGCCTAACTCCAGAGACTGAATTAACTGATTTTGCTCTTTTGCCTCTTTGTAAACCTAGATAGTCAATTAGTCAAATTAATTCACAGGAGGTATAGGTCAGTAAGTTATTATGTCAGTAAGTTATTATGTTTACACTTTCTTTTTGAAAAATATTCTGAGTTTCCTAATCTCACATCAAGGTTCAAAACAGAAATCTTACGCGGGAAATAGTAAGGAAAAAAAAAATTCAACTTATACATGTAATTAAAAGTTTAGATATGATAAATTTGAAAAAAGGTAAACAAAATGAAATGTACTTAGCAGAACGAGATATTGATTCAGAGCCATGAATACCAGCAAGTTTTGATACCGAAACAATGGATTGACATACAGCTTTATAAAAAATTCAAGGCAAGGCTAAAACAAAAATATAACTTTTAACTAAAGGTTTAAATTTCAGCTGAATAAAGGAATATACTTTACTGCAATAATTTAAATACTATTTGAACTGTTTTAGGGCACCACAGAGAACATGTACAATATGGTCACTAAAATAAGCAAGCCCAACTTAGGAAATACATAAAATGAATAGAACTAGGCATATATTAGTGGGTTTGTTTCCACTTGACTCTGTTTAGAAGTAAAATAGAAGATAGTAAAAATCTATCTCAGATACTTCTCTTCCAATTGATTATGGTAAAGACATCTTCCTTAAATCTGGGGGAAAAGGAGGAGGAGGAAAGAACTGCAAGGAATCTTTTACCTATCACATCATTTTCTGTACCAGGTGTGACTTCAGATGTGTCAATAATCTATGATTTACATAACCTATGTAATTGTACTGAGAATAAAGATGTGTATCCCAAAAAATTAAGTGGAATTAACTGGAAAAGTGTAAAATGAGAAAGGTGAAGGAAGAGGGTGAAAAAGGGGGAGAGTGGTGGAGAAGAGGGATGAGGAGTGTATGATAACTGAATTACATGTCAATAATTTTGAAGTTTTGAATAATTAGTTTTAGGCATTTCACAAAGCAAGTGAGTAACCCATGAAAAAGATCTCTTCTCAAGTGTGTGATTCCATGTAATGTCAAAATTGTATTAAATGACCCAAAAAAGCAAATATGATAAATATATAAGCCAAAGTGGCACTTTTTGCCCAAAAAATATACAGTGACTGAGCACATGTGGAGTGTCTCCTCTGCCAAACTGACTCTAATATAAAGTTCCAAAGGAAAAATAAAATAGATTTTTATCATTCATTGTCCTTTAACCTTCAAAACATTAATATAAGCAACTCTAACTCAAAATAATTAGAACAACTGCTATAAACCAGAAAGTGTTGGAACCAAGATTTCCTCTATTTACTATTTAAAAGGACTACACATTGTTTTTTGGGGTGTCATCTCTTTAATATATAATTTTATTTCTGGTTATAGAAACAAATGCTAAGAGGAGAAGCAAAACTTCTCCCAACCACATACATCAATTTTAGATAACAGATAACAGAACAGTTAAAATAAATGAAAAAAAAAAGTAGAAATTTTAAACTTTGTTATAGCTTTAAAACATTAACGTCTGATACAATTAGAAATCACATTCAGATCTCAAATTACTTTAAAAAAAAGTATGGCTCCTTATAAAAAAAAAATACTGTATCCCATTTGAAATGAAAACACAGGTCTAACCTTAGATGCTGGTTTTTCCATCTTTATGATAGTCCTTTTTCCTCACCACCCTGTTAGCTGGTTTTTACATCTTTCTTAAGTTTCCCACAATTCATATAAACAGACCAGTTTGTTTTTCCCCCCCCAGATAGTGAGACATTACAATATGACCTAAAATTTACATCCAATGCCATAGACCCAAGCTCCCACTTTACAGAGACACCACCTGCTTTTTAAAGCACTGATTATTAAACAAGTTGTGAAAAACACTTTTAACAGCCACTGTAAAAAAAACAACAACAACAACAAAAAACACACACACATATGCACACATTCTCACACTCAAAAGTATCTTTACATGTTGGATAAGAAAAAAAACAAACAAATAAAAGCTGGCTTTATCTTATCCATTCCCTTAAATTAAGTGCCAAACTGTCAGGCAGAGGAAGAGACTCTATATGTAGCATCTCTTTAGTCAATAAGGGATATTTGAGATTCTGTTTTCTTGAATTTAGCCAAGCCCATAAAAATATTCTGAAATCTACAATTTTTTTTTCTTTCATCTAGTCTTTTGTGGTAAAGAAAATAACGCACATAAAAGGAGAGAAAATTTGAGAAAACTGCCTTTCTTGAAAAACAAAAAGGTTTTTTAATTTAAAAAGTTCCTCCAAATTTATTTAAGATGCTTAATATCTAAACCAAGTAATTTTTCTGGTTAGAGAATAATGCTACTGAATCTAAGGTCATATGTTCTGGTAGAAAAAAGAACAGCTTTACTTTATAGTCAGCCACTGACTTCACTAACTTCAGTAGGCTCACAATTTGTGCCATATGTCATAAAGGCTATTGATTGAGAGAGTATGACTGGTTCGTTATACCCCATCACAACAAATGGAAACTCACTGCCAAAGTACACCATGGACAGACCTGTGTGTCAGAAGCCTCTTTACATATGAAGAACATCAAACACTTAACACAATCAACTCTCACCTTCTGAATGTAGCTGATACACATATAGCTATATATCTTACTAAAACACATTTGAAAATGCCTATGCTGCCAGAATAAAGAAGCATTCCAGAATTCAGAAATGTTTTAGCTCCTTTAAAAAAGCAAAACCAAACCAAAACTTTCCTACCTATTAGTTTAAAAATAAAGGTCATCTTTGTATGGTAATTACCCTTTTAAATTTCAGAAACATTACAGTAGTCCTGATTTTTTTTATGACCTTTTCAGAACTCCTGTGCCATCATCTGAATATGGCTAATATGCTAAAAGGTAAGCCATCAAGAAGTAACTGGTTGACTTCTCAGTAAAGTAGAATGGGACAACTCAGACTGATTTATCCTAACGCTACTAAAAACTTGTAAGCTTGTCTGTAACAAGAGAGTACAAAAACTGATCATTTTTGAAAATAGCACTTCTCCCATAAAATCAAGGAAGTGGCTTTAAACTGAAACATTTTTTCCTAAAGTGCTGGAGAAAAAATTGGTATGGCCATTGTTTAAAGGGTCGAGAAAGATATGTAGAAATGCCCAAAACTAACTAAATGCTAGGAAAAGATTTTAATTGGGTTTCTGGAAGAAATACAATGAAAACGCTTGAAAGTCTTTCTATTCCTACTGAAAGAGTTCCTCACTCTTATGAGTATGCCAAGTTAGTTAAAACTTCTCCAAACATCATAAAATGAAATTTATACTCAAAAGGTCAGAAATGCAATAAAAATGCTAATTACATATAACATTTTAAATGATTAGCTTTAGGGGATAATGTCACAGACAAATTAAACTTCAGGGATAGATTTCAGTCTCTCCAGGAAAGAAAAGGAAATAGAAATATCACTTGGAGTAGTTGCTCTTATAACTGCCAAGACATATTTTCTGAGTAGAAGTATAACATCCTGTTTATAGTTTGCATGTAAATTCAGATGCACAAACACCCAGTTTTCCAATATTAATTAACTCTGCTATCCTTTCTTAACTTTTGCATGTACTTTTCATATGTCATCATCAGAAGGAACCAGGAAAGACTATTTCAACTATTATGAATTTCAGTGATATGTTATAAAAAAATAATCTAAAGGGACCCTAGGACTCAGTTATTCCAAAAGTGCATTCTCTTTTTTCTCTCCATGTCACTTTATAGGAGATATGAATTTGAAGGATGTTTATAATTTGAAGGAAGTCAAATAGATACATGAGAGGAGTTACTTAATGGATGTTGATCCAAAGACATAGCTTATATATCCAGAATTACATGGAATAAAGGGAAACAAGGGGATCTCTACTGGGTCAAGGAAATACAAAGGGACAAACAATATAGTCCTATTAGATAAGAGAAAGGATAAAGTTACTGGACACAAAAGTCTTAAGGACAATATAAGCTCAATTCTCCATTCCCTAAACTATATGTATACTCTATATACTACATTCTCCTAGGATTAGTGCCTGGTTTTCATATCTATTTGTATAAAAGAAATGTAAAGTACCATTTACATGCAAAGATTAATACTAATACAAACATACACATCATATTTTATATACATATATTTGCATATATGTATATGTGTATGTATACACACACACATATATATGTATGTTCATCAATGTGTTTAAAAAGAGAATCTAGAACATAAATGTGAGGAAATTTATTTTCTGTTCTTTTAATGAGTTCATGACTTGTTTCTAAATAAAGGGGGTTAGGTTAGGAAAGGGACTTCAGAAGATCCTTATATCTTTCCCAGCAGCAAGATTTTAAATAAAGTTATTTAAAAAAAAAAAAAATCTCCTTTCTTCAATCTGAGACTTCCAACGCCACATCCTAAATAAATTAATTAATGCCTTTAAAAAATTAAATCAAAATTATACCTCAAATTTTCTCTTTAGCTTAAGGAATTGCTTTCCCAACATGCTCAGTGAAATGGCTATTTCAGTGTGCAGGCAAGAGGGAACCTTAATGGTTAGGTAATGAACACCATTCTTCCAAGCAATTGGGATGGAAACTTTGCTATAACTATACTGTGCTAAATAGGATCCTTGAGGCAGATGTAATGTGCCATGAAACAAGCAAAGAAGACCCAACAGCTGCTTCAGTGAAGTCAAATAGATACATGAGAGGAGTTACTTAATGGATGTTGATCCAAAGAAAGCGATATCCTGACCAAACTCCCCCAAACTCTGGGAAGCAGAGCCTGGGATGTGAGGTACACTCAGGGAGCATAGGCATTGTCTCCCTGCATGAAATTATACACCACAATGGAGAATTCTTGTAATGCAACATTTCTAAGTTATTTACTGACCACTAAATGTAGCAATTTTCCATTTTATCTAAAGATAAAATCTAGAAAGCTGTTGCATCAAACTGAGAAGAGATACAATGAACAGAACCATATCCTGAGCATTTAAAAAAAAAAAAACCTGATATGGAAAAAAGTTATGGGGAAAGAACTTCTAAATGAGTGTCATAAATATAAGGGCAAAATTCAGAAATTCAGAAATAATGGGAAGTAGAAAAACAAAGTGATTGTGATTAAGTGAAGACACTTCCTCTGGAGGTTTATTTAATCTTTATCTCAAGATTAAATGAATCTCTGAAGCACTTGTGTCCAATGTATATAACAATTTGGTCTCTGTAGCAGCAAGAAAACTAAAATGCTTATTAAATAGCATCGTTCCTAGGTGGTACTAAAGACTATTCACAATAAGGTTATAGCTAAAAATTCTCATAAGAAAAAACATTAAATTGTGGATTAAATAAACTATTTCTATTTATGTATCACTGAGGTATAACCCAAGACAATGATGATGACACCATTTAGCATTCATATAGCCTTTATATTTGCAAAGTGTTTTACAATCATTTTGGCCAGTCATTAATAATGCTCTCTTTAGCAGAGAGGTACAAGAGACAGACATATGCACAATGGTTGTTTTAAAATATATTTTTAAAATATCCAGAGGGTACAGAATTTTCCTAAAGTAGATATTCTCTCAGAGGAAAAGAAGCAAACAAGATGCTTTTTTGGTTCAAATTCTGCTTGTTTAATAACTAAGAGAAAGAAGACTCTTCTAATCTTTTCCACATTTAGCCAAAATTTGTATGAAAGGTAATGATATGAAACCTGCTGTGGGTTTCAATTAATATGACTACAAAGTAAAAAGACTTATTACATTTTAGAAAATACAAAACAAAAAAGGCTCTCTCATCAGAACTCTCCAAATTACCACAACTTATGCTGAATAAAAAGGATATAAGGAAAACTAAGTTTCTACTAAAAACAGTTGATCCCACATACCACACTCTGAAATGTCACCTTCATGGTAGTCTTTTAATTATTTTGAAGAAATAACAAAAGTCAGATGAAATCCCATTCCACTCTGCCCAAAAAATACTCCAATGACAATTAATGGAATATGTCTCGTGGCCTTAGGACTTAAAGTTGTCATGCAAAATGCTTGTACACCCACATAGTAGTCTAAACAACAACGTCACTTATTTTGAATAGTATAAGCATGCAAGCATAATGATTGTGATATTCCTTTCACTTCTAAAATTTTTCTTTTGCTGTTTTATTTACTGGAGGTGGGGAGAAAGAAAAGGGTGGGTGGTAAATGATAGAAAAAAAGGCTTGGTAAGCACTTAAAATCAATCACTAAACCACATGCCCTCAGGAAAATTGATAGGACATTATTCCAGAAGTAGAAGTCACTATTCATTCTACATTTTCCTTATTCCCATCTATTAGTTGGAAATGCTTCCAATCTCTTCTCTGAGCAATGGATTTAGATCACCTTAAAATGCAATTCATCAAAGGGGTAAAGCTACCACTAACCAGTAGACAAATTTGAAAGTACTAGCTACTATTGTAATGGATATGAGAGAGAAACAAACACTTATAAGAAGAAAAAGTGTGTTTGGAACACTATTTTGGTAAATTTCAATGATTTTGTTTTTTTAAACTAAGGCAGTTCTTCCAATTTGGAGGAAGGGGGAGATTTTTTTTTTTTTCAAACCAAATGAGGGAATGTGTGTATGTGAGCATGTGTAAAATTTAAATATATATACATGTTTATTTAAAGAACTCAGATAAAATAAGAGAATGATGCATCTGAGTTCCCAACAGTCATTTAAATTATATTTTATATTCTGCTTACAGGAATAAGAACTGAGATTTGGGCAAAATGTTCTAATAGTTTTTTTTTTAAAAATCACTGGGTGGGGGGGGGGGAGAAAAAAGACTGTTTTTTGTTCTGATACAACAGATGGATATTGTTCTGATAGAAAGAGGTAAACTCATGGGACAAAACATTAGATTAGTAAACTCCTTGAGGTTAGGAACTTAAATTTCTTTTGTATCTCCCCACAGTGCTTAGTATAATGCTCTATCATGTGTAGATTCAATAAATAATAACATAAAATTACTGACCTTTGGTGCTTAACATTAATCACATATTGATTACTGAAGCATAACCTTTGGTTGTGATGCCTTTAATAATAAAAGAAGATAGGTGATAAGTTTCTACAAATTGATATCCAAATACCAACACACAGTTAAAAATTGTCTACCAACTGTTGTAAGGGCTTGTCAATTGTGAAGAACTGTTCTTAAATATTCCAACATCACCACAAAATACATTTAAGGAAAATGAAGAGGAGAATGAATACATTTAAGCTAACTGGTAGAATTCTTTTTGGGGGAAGGAGAGGGGTGTGTGTGTGTGTGTGTGTGTGTGTGTGTGTGTGTGTGTGTATACTTTATTTAAGTATGTTTTCCTGGATTCTTAAAAATTATAAGTTCTTTATATGTAAATTTCCTGCTTTCTTTTCAGATTGGAAGCAAAGAAGGGGAGCCATAAAGGGCAAGAGGCAAATGTGTACACATGTACCTGGATGAAAAAAAGACAAAGATCAGATGAACTCCAGAATTGGAGCAGCACTTATCAAACACATTTAGATATACACTACTTTTTCCCTGCCTCAATCCCAAATGATAAAAAGGTTCCTTCCAGGAATTTCTAAAGCCACCACACATCCCACTTTGGCATTTCTGCCAGATATCTTTGCCACAAATACTGGCTTAGAAGATATAAGGCAATTATTTCCTGCCTATAATCTAAACCTTTCTAAAGTTATCATAAAATAAAAAAGATTTTGTACGGATAATGATTTTCCCAATACCCAACACTTTTCTCCTGACCTCTTTCCTTTTTATTTCCTTCAACATGCAATTCTTACAGAACTTAAGGTGCTAAAAATCTCAAGGGGAAATTCCTTCCATTGAAAATCTGTATCCCTCTTTCCCTACTCACAATCTTTTTCCCCTTCTAGTTGTGGACCAACCATTACTAAGACTAAATTTGCACAGATAAAGCAGATAAAATTAACTATGGGAGCAATAAGTTCATATGAAGCAAAAGACAGAAACAAATAGTTAAAAAATAATACATAAGCTACCATTTTCTTCTAACCTCCCAACATGGAGTGTTCTCTGAAGAAAATCTCAACTTGGAAAGGAGAAAATTTGTGATAGCCATCCTAACTGAAGATCAAATATAGCTCCCACCACCACCTTTCCATCTTCTAGGCTATATATAAGAAATACTTAGAATGAACAAACACCAATTACAGATGATTAAAAAAAAAATTGGTGGCCCTAAAAAATCACTAATTACAGATCCACTAACCTGAACAAGACCCTGGCTTTAACTGAAGTTGTTAGTGCAGAATGAAACCTGCCTGATAGCAATTAATTCACCACTCATCCTTTTTTCATTCTCTTTGTCTCAAGTCTAATATTTCTCTGTCTGTCTGTCTGTCTGTCTGTCTCTCTCTCTCTCTCTCTCTCTCTCTCTCTCTCACACACACACACACACACACACACACACACACACACACACACACATTTAAGAAAATGGAAGTGTGGAATAGAGCATAATTTATCATCATTAAAGGTGGGGAAAGTATCTCTGAGAACAACATTGCTGGTTATCTCATTTCCACTGCTCTGAAACTTTTTTCATACTTAATATTGTATGGATGTCAATAAAATTTTTGTGGCTGTGGTACCTTTTAAAAATTTAGTCACATATACATTTTTCTTTTTTTCCTTTATTGGGCAAAACTGAGCATTTCATGAAGGGCTCAGTAATTTTTTTTTAAGAGGAGCCAGTTCCCTCTGATCCTGACTGAAGAGAACACAACAGTGTAAAGGGCATTTGTGGCAGAGCTGTTTTTCCCTACTATCTCTCTCAACAGGTCATCTTCCTCTTACATCTCTGGGTTAAATTTCAATGGGTTCTGACTGCAAATTGTTAGTTTCTAAAGTGGACTTAGTGCCCATTGTTTTAAATATATTTTTTAAAAAGTTAATTCTTTTGTTTTAAAGAAGAAAATTATAGGTTAGTTCCTAATTCCTATGAAATTTTCTTGCCTTTGTCTCATATTTTATGGGGAAGTTTTGAACACTATTGCAATTTTTCTAACAGGGCTTATAGAGATGACCCAAATCTTAACATAGCTAATTGGTTGGAGGAAAAGGGAAAGGTGGTTTTTGTTTCCCTCCACCACTACCCTCCAAAAAGAAAAAGAAAAACATTTCCTGATACTTCAGTTTTGTGTACAGCATTTTTTTCTCCTAATGATACTCCTAATGATAACTATTAGGAGAAACAGCATCAAAATATTTAGCAAATTAAGATACTTTTCTGACAGAAGCATCCCTTCATCTCTCATGCACACTGCTCAGGAAAACAAATGGATAATATCTGAACAGATGATAACATTCCATATGTTTCTACCTCTTTTCAACATTCCTGATATGGCTGAAACTGCCAACTGTACAAGTTTAGAAGACATTTTTCCAAGGAAGATAAATTTATTATACTGAAGCACTTTGTTTGCTTTCCATCTTTAGAAAGCACTTTTCTTTCTTTCTTTCTTTTTAGCCACAAAGCAAATTCAGGCAGGGTGATTTAATCCTGGGAGAAGATGAATACCAGTAAGCAACCTCATTATTTGGGAAGGTAGTTTCCATTACCTTGAATTGACCCCAAAGATTTTGGTCTTTTAGATAAAGGAAATATTTCTGAACTGCAATGATAAGTTGTGAAAGAAAATTGGAAATGGGTAAAATTTAAATAAAAAAGATTAAGATTATAAAACTGCATCCAGCTATGCTGAGAATATCAAGTCTTACATTAGGTCATGGGGAGAACAATTCAATTTTTTGTGAAACATCTGAGAAACCTCTGCTTTATTTTCTTTCACATTAAGTGAGCCACATAGTTCTGTCTATGAACACCTAGTTATAATAGAACATTACTACTACTGCAGTGAAGACAGCACAGAGACTCAGTTCTGATTAATGTTCACTCCAAATACTAAAATCTGTATATATTGTTATAATGTAGTTCATCAGCTTTTCACCAATTTTCCAACCAAAGGACTTTCTATCAGTTCTGAGGCAAATACATGTTCTAATATAAGAAGCTATCAAAATTTCCCCTAACATGACATTAACAGTTATAGCTGTGGATTAACTCCATGGTGTGATTAATGCATGCATCATGCATGTAAAACTAAAAACAAAAACAAAAATGGGGGCAAGACATTCCCTCAACTTTTGTCCACGATGCATATAGGCTTAGCTTAAAAACAGATGGTACAAGTCTGAACAAAAAGCAAGAAACATTGTGGTGTCAAAACCAAATCAGTTAAAAATAATACTAATATCAATACCTTCTCTTTTGCCTTTCTATGAAAAAAGACATTTATGAAATAACAAATTGGTCAATTTCTGTTGTTCTACCCCCTGGTCCCCACCCCAACAGCCTCTTCTCAACCTCCTACACATAAATAAGAATTCATTCTAAATACAATTATTTTTCTTTAAAAGGATTGTTTGTTGGGTACCATACTACTTTAATGCTGTCACTATGATAACCTGTGTCAGTCTTCTTGTGATGGTCAAGGCTGCTTCCTTAAGAACATCAATGTCAAACTCTGAGAGGCAGCATTAAGGCATTGGAGAAATAAGGAACCTTCTTCTTATGGAGCAGATATTTGTGATACATTCCTTGAGATACTGAACTGCAATCTCTTCCCCAATCTTGAAGGCTGGGGAAAAACAGGAGGTGCTGAAAAAAAAAAATTCCCAGCAGTCATACAATCAGTTGTCTGTATTTGTTTATGTGGGTTTTTTGTTTTGTTGTTTTTTTTTTGTTGTTTTTTAACTAAAAGGTATGGAAGAGAAAAACAAAAGTAAAGGCTGAACTGAATTCCAGGTACAGGTAGATGGAAGCTTTTCCCAAGCTTTTTCCAATCTGTTTGGCACCTCAAGATCTGATGAGCTGTGGAGCTTTCTTTCCTATCTCACATTAAGATAAGTGGCTGTTTAGGCAGTTACACTTCTGTTCTACCATTTTTCTTGATGGGCCTTCTGCTCCACCTACATTCCAGCTCCTTTCCCAGGTACTTCATTCACCGGTTCCTTGCCCTTGTGGGGTTGTAGAAGTGATAACCCCTGCCTGTGCCACAACAGTTCCACTGGGTTCCTCCAACCGAGGTCTTTTGACATCTGGCTCCCCTGAGGAGGTTGCTGAGTCTTCAGGGCCCACTTCACACACCCGTGTAACCACCACAGGAGTGGAGGAGCTAGCCTGGGCTGCAAGAAGTTGCAGTGGATTTGTAAGGGCTGGGAATGGAAGAGACATAAATTTAATATGTAAAATTAAGACCGACACAATTCTTCTGAACAAAGGTCAAAATCACCTATTTGCTAAAAGAAGCTTACCACTAATCTAAAATTATAATGGAAAAATCTATGATATATTCAACTCAAGGACATCTATGACAGCTTTACTGAAAGAAATATTCCACATTTTGCATTTAACAAAGTAAAGATCACATAGCAGGAAAAATGAGAAGAATCTAGGGAATAGAGTAGAGGATGAAATTGAACAGAGACTACAAAAATCTTACCATAAGAAGTGCCAGAGATGCTGTTGGTAGGAACAGCATGCTTTCCATTTTGTGTCACTGCCCTAACTGGGAGCTGGTGTTGCCCAATGGTCACTGGTGTTGCTGGCTGAAGTATTGTAACTGTTTGTCCTGGAACTCCCTGAGCCATCTGACTGGCAACTGTCTGGATGACTCGACTGGCTGTTGGAATTGTCGCGAATGCAATTGTAGGCTTATCTTCCAATGCTATGAAAATTTAAAGAACATTGTATTACAGACAAACTAGCAAAGGAAATTATCTTAATTTTCACTTGACACTAGAGTATTGGAACTGACAAAAAAGGAATAATGTAATTCAAATTCAAGAACACAGATCCTATAGACTTAGGTAACATCACTGCTTGTGGACAAAATTTCAAGGCACTCCAATCGCTTAATATACTATTTGTTTAAGGAATGTTGACTGAAAATGGGAAAAGATTTAGCATCCTTTTTTAGCAAATTTTTTTTTCAAACTTCAAGTTCACTTTTAGGAGGCCATGTTGTTCATTAAATGAATGGTTCAAGAATCCCTTATTTCCCCCCAAAAAACTGAATGAGTTATTTCCCATATTGTACACAAGTTAAATTTACTTCACTTTTTAAAAAACATCAAATAGATGTTTGATTATTTTTATCTAAACAGTACTACCTTCTCCACACAAATGGCAAAATTAAACCATGAGATTTCCTTTTTTTACTGATATTATCACTCAAATTTCAAATATTCATAATTTGATTTTGAAAAAATAATTATCAGCAATGTTTTTATTTTCCTGAAGTGTCACAAATGCTGTCACTCAGAAAAATGCAATTATCCTATAGGTAGGACCACAAAAAAATACCGTAAAGAGATAAAATAAAGTGACTAAAAGATAAGAACTAAGAAATATTATTTGATTTAAAAGAACTGAGTCAATTTTTTACAATGACTTAAATTTTACAAGATATTCCATTAAGCCCATCAAAGATAAATTTCTAGTTTGGAAATGAAATATTCATTCTTAATTACCTCTACAGTCTAACTAGAGGTGCTATTGCTACACTACTAACTCATTTTCATAGACTGATTCTTTTTATGTTAAAAAAAATTTATATTTCAATTATAGAAAAGATCCATATATTTAGCAAACATAATCCTGAAGGAAAACTAAAACTACCAAGTATTCAAAGAAACCTGTCTTGTGATCTATTAAATGAAGAATAGAATTTGTAACAAAAAAGTGTAATTAACATAAATACAATAGTTCAGTGGTTGCAGAATTGCTTTTAAAAAATCATCTTATCTGTGACTATACTTCTAGCACAATTCATTCATGCTTCCTTTAGTTGTGCTCTTTGATGTTTCAGAAACCAATTTCTAATTGAGTTTATATTTTACAAAGGCCAAAGTTGTTTACATCAAGATCTAATGAAATTACCAAACAGATAGATTACCTCTTGGTTCACCACCCAAGTCCAAAACTGTGCCTGCTGCTTCGTGGCTATTTCCTGCTGTGCCCTGACTGGTAAGTATGTATCCATTAGCTGAATTAGCAGATGTGGTCACAACTCTGACCATTGTAACAGTGGGAGCTTGCTGCACAACATGAATTGCATGACCAGAAGGCTGCTGTGAAGTTACTATTGAAGCTGGCATGTAAGCAACTGGTTTGGCCACAAGATTAGATGGTCGAGGAGGAACAGCCATTATCACTGGCTGAGCACTAACAGGAGAACCTAAACAATATAAAAAGTGAGAAAGATAATAAAATCTATAAAGCACATGGTATTTCAAAAGATTTTCTTGACATCAGTTTTGGTTCAAGAATATTGAAACAAACTGATGCACAAAACATATTACTTATCTTCTCCCCCCCACCCCCCCCAAAAAAAAAAAAAATCCTTACCAGGTGCACTTTGTGAATATCGATACTCTGGCACAGAGGCTAACTTTGACCCAAAATCATGGTCATGTGGAATGGGTGAACCCTCCCGAGACAGGCACTCTGGAGTCTGTAGGCCACTAGAATGAGGGGACATTAGCCCCGGATGAGTAGGTGAAGCCGGAGCACTCCTTAAAAAAAAAAACAACAACCCAAGAGAAGCACCATATTATGTCAATTAAAAGATCAAAGGGCTTAACTATAAAAGTGGCAAGAAATGGGGGGGAAAAAAAACAAAAACTGAACACAAAACCCCAACATCTAAATCCTACATTCTACCCCTAAAACTTTTTTGTGTTGCTCCTGCCCCCTAAAATATTTCAAATATAAACGCTCCATTAAGTGAGAAGAGAGAGTCTTGTTTGTGGCTTTGTAGCTAAAAGCTACAATTCAAGAGCATTTATTTCCTGACTGAGAAGACCAGCCAGACCTTTCATGAACATGCCTTAGCATTCTGCAGTTAAGAATCACACTTTAAGCTGGCTTCTCTTTCATATATGTAAATTTTTAATGTGCAAAAATTCATAGTTGAGAAAGAAAAACTTGTTTTTCACATATAACAAACATATAACAAATGGAACAAATGAAAAGTTTATTCATCTTCATTAACCAAGGCTTTAAAAACCACCCATACTCAGCATACTCATTGCTCTGGAGAGCGATTTGGAACTATGCTCAAAAAGTTATCAAACTATTCATACCCTTTGATCCAGCAATGTCTCTATTGGACCTGTATTCCAAAGAGATCATAAAAAAAGGGGGAAAGGACCCACATGTGCAAAAATGTTTGTAGCAGCCATTTTTGTAGGAACTGGAAACTGAATAGAAGCCCATCAGTTAGGGGATGAGTGAAAGTTGTGGTATATGAATGTTATGGAATATTATTGTTCTGTAAGAAATGATCAGCAGGATGATTACAGAGAGGCCTGGAGACACTTGCATGAACTGATGCTGAGTGAAGTGAGTAGAATCAAGAAAACACTGTATACAACAACAAAGATTATACTATGAACAGTTCTAATGGACATGGCTCTTTTCAACAATGAGGTGATTCAGGTCAATTCCAATAGACTCGTGATGGAGAGAACCATCAGCACCAAAGGGACTGAATGAAGATTATAACATAGTATTTTCACCATTTTTTTTGTTGTTGTTTACTTGTTTTTTTTTTCTTTTTCATTTTTCCCCTTTTTGATCTGATTTTTCTTGTGCAGCACAATAAATGTGAAAATGTGTTTAGTAGTACAAAAAAAAAAAAAAAAAAAAAAGAATTGTACATATTTAACCTATACTGGATTGCTAGCTGTCTAGAGGAGGACGGAAGTAAAATTTGGAATACCAGGTTTTGCAAGGATGAATGCGGAAAACTACTTTTGCATGTGTTTTGAAAATAAAAAACTATCATAAAAAATCATCATGCTCAAGTAGCAATCAACTTACCTTTTAAATGTTACAGAAATTCATCAGTTTCTGAATCATATTCTTAAAATATGTGGTTGCTTTGGGGAGCAAAAGATAGCTAGTTCTCCTCTCTATTTAAGAAATTTCTTTTCCTAATAGCTTCCCAACAAAAAAAAAAAATCAAAAGGTAGAAGAAAGTGATATTTACCTTGACGATAAGGGTCCAAAAGGGGTTCGAAAACAGGATACTCCTCTCTGTCTCCGTTTTCGGAATGCCTGTTCTACTAGTTTGGCTTCTGATGCTGGATCAATTCGCCAAAAGGAGCCCTTTCCAGGTTCCTCCTGAGAACGTGGGACTTTAATAAAATATCGGTTCAAGGAGAGGTTGTGTCGAATAGAATTCTGAGAAGAGAGAAAAGCAGATCCACCACATATTGACTAACCCAGAAACTGCTCAAATGACACCAAGAGATTACAGCAAAATTGCTGTAAATGGAGAATAACAAATATGGAAAATAATCTGAATACAATTACATATAAAAAATGATTATGAAAAAATATGAAGTTGATGACTGAAATGTTTGGGGTAAAGCAGGGGGGAAAAACTTGCAAAGAAAACCTTATTTTTCTACTCTATGACATACAACAAAAAAGAACTAAATGCTGTAATGACTATCTATGGCCCAAGAGCAAGTAAGGCAGTGGCAGAGCTATGATTAGTGGCTGCCTATGTAGCCCCAATTTATTTTTCCCAGCTTTCTCTCTCATTAATCCCCTTTATAACCTGATATTCCAGTCTAATTGGAATCCTGGGAGATCTTGACTAAATTATTTCAACTTGATGGGTCATGGTGTTTTCATCTAATGAAAGGAGGCCAAGATCTGAAGTTAGATAAGTTGAATCCAAAACCTGCTTTCCATATTTACAGAAGCATGAAGTCATTTAATGTCACTAATCCTCAGTTTCCATATTAATAATAACTGTAAGCATCTACCTGCAGGTTTGATGGGACGGACACACACACACACACACACACACACACACGACATATGTCACCTCCTTAAGTCATTCTTTGAATCTATTTAGCCATTTTTTGATACCACAGCATTTTATATACATTTCTCTCATGGTACTTTTAAAACAAAGTTTATATTAGTATCATTTATGAATATGTTACTTCCCTCTGAGGCCAGAGACCTAACCAGGGAAAAATTAATTCAAATTCATTATTAGACTCGACAGTACTTAGCATATTGCCTTGTACTATGTAGGTACCTAAAACACAATTGTTCAATTATTCACATTTATTGAATTTGAGGAAATTGAGAAAGTGAAATAAATGTTCAGAACTATAAAGCACATCTATAAAGTATGAATTATCAATAACCACAACTACAATTTTTAGACACTTAAAAGGAAAAGGATCTATAAAGAAATTAGACAAAACTAAGATCAAACTAGACTTCATGGCAAAATGTTTTTCACACTTTAGGAAATGCTTTTTATGAGCCCACAAAAGAGCTGACTTTCTGATTATAGTTCTTCCCTTCTGACCTTCATTGAGAATTTTCTAAAGAACTTCAGAAAAATAACAAATTTTAAACTTACCTGCCAGCCCTTGTCAGCAGTCCTGTAGTAAGGGTAATGCTTGGTGATATGGGCATAAATCCCACTTAGTGTTAACTGTCTGTCTTGGGCTGAGGATATAGCCTGAACTATTAGCTGAGCATAAGAATATGGTGGTTTTGATTCATCCTGGCAAGAGAACACAATAGGGGTCTGAGAGAGAGCAAAATAAACATTCACATATCACCCACAGAAAAAGCTGAAATTATCTAAACTTCTTAAATTAGGTTCCAATAATTCCTGTTCTGAGATAACTGGAAAAGTATCTATAGTTTAAATTTATCTCCATTTCTTTCAAAATTGGCTTCACACTCACATGCTTTTATGAAAATAAGAATGATTATTCCTGTTTTAGGGTGAAGATTAGAAGTTACCAGAAGCACGTTTTTAAACTTCTTTCTTCACATCCTCCACAAAGAGAAATAAAACTGCATTATATAATATAAGAAAGTGAAGTTCATAAAGACAAATTAGGATATGATGATTTTTACATGGGTATGGAATGCAATTCTGCTAAAAAATTCCTAATAGACTGTATGAAACAGCTGTCAGCAAAGAAGGGGCTGTTAACCTTTTTTATTATCATGGATTCCTTTGACCATCTTGAAATCTATGAGCCTTTTCAGAATAATGTTTTTAAATGCATAAAATATGTAAAAATACAAAGAAAACCAATTATATTTAAATAAAATTCTCAAAATTTAAAAAGCAAAACAAATGACCCCAGGTTACGAACTCCTCAAACCAAATATCATTCATGGATACCTGATGTCAAAGGACTTTACCTGGTAAGTATATAAATCTGCATTTCCCATGAATGCAATGCCAATTGTGTAAGTAAAAACAGATTATTTAACATGGTATATTGTGAGAACATTCTCAGGAAATATCTATATCCCAACAAACCTTCGGGCTGTCCCCTCCAGATGTGTCTGCCTGTTGCTCTGATGCTGCCTTTGCTGCAAATTCTGCAGCCAGCTGCAGGTCCGAGGTGACATTCTGAACGAAGCGATAGCCTGAGGATCCAGCACCACGAGGACTGGCTGGGCAAGAGTTGGGAACACTGGAGAAAGAAAAAGACACCACATAATTTGTGCTGCCATTTAAAAAAAAAATTGGGTTTTTAGAAGTGATTTCTGAATAATCATTAAGGGATAATAAATAAAATTGATAGCAGAAGGAAGATTTATTCTAAATTTTCATTAAACTTTAAAGCACCTTTTTAATGCTATATAGTATAAGTTAAAGTACAAGGAAATTACAATGTATAGCTGGATGAGCTGATAACATTTCCAGCAACTATCTCCCTCCCAGCCCCTCAAAAGGAGTTTCATTAGCTGAAAGACTGATATTGCCATGTAATGGGTAGAAACTCTATATAAGAACATACAGGAATATATCCCCAAACTCAAACTTTTACACTGTAATTTTACACATAATCACTTGTTTCCTTGTTGGTTTTGGCTGAAAGAACTTGAAGTAAGGAAAATGCTGGCTACATGCTTTCATTCTTAAGAAAAACACAGAATTCCAAGGCTCTCGGAAATTATTTAAGCACAAAATTCCTCCTACAGTATCAACATGTGGCCAGACTTCTGTGATGCAAAATCACTGCCTTGCAAGGCAGTCTAATCCATTTTCTGATACAACTAATTGCATAAAAATTCTTCCTTATATTGAAAAAACCATTTGTTTCCTAGTAACTTCTACACTGGTCCTGCCCTCTTCAAGCCATATAGAATAAATCTAATCCTTCTACTAGACAAACTTTCAAATAATTGAAAACACCTGTTATTAAAAACTCCCTTCCTTCCTATGTTTTTTCTTTTCAAGGCTAAACCTAAATGACATAGTTTTTATCACTATGATCCTATTCAATGTAACAATCTAGTGTTGAGCATACTGTTATCAGTAACTACTCTTTTAAAGTCTTATTTGAATTTGCCTTAGAATTTTACATCAGTAACGTCCTCAAATGATGTTCCTCTCTCCCATCAATAAACTATCTGCTTTCTAAAAAGGAAAAATATTTAAGCCAAACTTACTGACAAAATGACTATATTTGACATTCTTATGCTCCTAAAACCTCTGTCTCTCTATTAAGTATGTTTCATCATCTGCTCTTTTCTCCAGGTCACTTCAATTACTCTCATTTCATCTATCTTTTAATGTTATTGGTTTTGCTTATATTATTGTAGACACTGTTTAGACTGTCTTACTGGTTCAATTGATTTCACTTTTTATCAGTTAATGCAAGTCTTCTCATATTTCTCTAAATTCTCTCATTCATACTTTCTCACAGCTCAATAGTGTTTTGTCATATCCATATATATTCCAAATTTTGAAAAATCATTCACCATTTGATGGTGAGTTACTTGTTGCCAGGTTTTTGTTTTGATTTTTTGTATCTCAAAAAACGCTTCTGCTTGGAAGCATACTTTTTTCACCTTTTTTGGACTTTTTTCTTTGTGATTTTTTTTTTCTTTTGTTCTCATTCTTCTTTCACAACATGACTGACATAGAAATATTTTTTTAAATGCTTCTGCTAATATTCTGACGTATATGGGGCTTTTCAGTCCTTGATCTTCATGACTGAAGTGTATTAGTGGGATTACTAAATCAAAATGTGTAAAGAGGTTAGTGAGTTGTTTCACATAATGCAAAATCACCACCCTCTTTTATTAAGCACTATAATTAATACATATCAACCTACTGGCTCCTATTGGGCTTGCCATATGAACTTGAGTGTTGTTATGAAATGGGTCCCTTAAGAATAACATTAAAAAAAAAAAGTTGATAGATGAAGGACTTGTATTAGTATTTTTGTTATGGAAGGTATTTCCTTGTAATAATCCACAAGATGGCGCTAGAAGAATGAGAAAGCTAAAAAGCCTAATGCTTGTAAAATGACAAACACTAAGGAACCAAACATTTGTTTATACCAACCAGAAGCACTGCACACACTGGATTCAAGTAGATCAGCAGAACTGACTTGTGGCAGTAACACACCTGACTCTATAAAGACAAAGCTACTTGAGAAGAAGTCAGTGCAACCATGCTTTAGCTAGCTTTCCTCTGAGGAGCCTAACAATTCAGAAGCTCCCATATTTCAACATATTTGAAAAACATTTTACTCCTAACAGTTTCTTCTTCCCTCCTCAGAACCCAATAGGATTATTAGATTCATAGGATGCTAGAAGCTGAAAGACTCAGTCCTACTAAGTATTGGATCAACCAATCCCAAGGCAGCTATGAAGGGTTTCCTCCCACTCTTCCTTACAACTGGCCAATCATGGGCTCATTCCCCCCCCACACACACCCTGCTCCTCTTTGCCTCCATTTCATAGCAGCAACACGCACTGGCCTCTGATACCAAGGGCAATGACAGCAAAGAGCCTTCCTTCCCTTACATCCTTTTTCATTTTGTGGTGAGGCACAAAGAGTTGCTCAGGATTTGCAGGTATGGATAGGATGCAAATTACATCATAAATGTTATATCTTTCCATTAAAAACCCACCATTCTTATGGGCTTTTCTGTTTGTCAGTGTATGCCCAGCTTTCCAATGATGTACAGTCAAAAAGCTAGGTATTATCCTCCCTTCCTAATTCTCCCTCACTTCACATACCAAATTAGTTGTGAAATTGTATTTATTGTTTCTAACTCTGAAATATCCTTTGTATCCATATCTTCTCTCCACTCATCACCCCTCTTATCTGGACGATGGCAAAAGCTTCCTCTTATATAGTTTTCTTCAAATCTTTTCCCACTCCAATATATCCACCACACAGTTGCCAAAGTGATTTTCTTAAATTCCAAGTCTGACCAATCCACACCCAAATCCCAACCTAAGAAACTCCAGTGAAAGTTCCTATTACTTACAGGATCAAATAAAACTCCTGTTTGTCATTTAAAGCCTTTCATAACCTCATGCCAACTTAACTTTTAATGTCTTGTTATAAATTACTTCCTTTCTGTATTCAGCAGTGCAATCAAACCCAATTTGGATTGCTTTTTTTTTTTTTTTTTTTTTTTTTTTCCTGTTCCCCACAATCACACAAAAATGCTGGTAAATATCCAAATACAATTTCCATTTAATGGAAGCATATAAAGAAAGAGGAATAATAGTTTTATATTGAAAAAACTTTCTGCAGAGTTAAAGTGAGATAATTCACTTTTGTTTGTTGTTTTTGTATTATGTACAGTAAATATCTATAAATCCATAGAAAAATACTGAAAAGCTGATATGTTCACTGAGGGTCACAACCCCTTACTTGTTGTACTGAATCTTTCAACAAAAAAGTTATCTTTAGGGAAATTTACCTTCATATAGCTATATTGATCAAAATGACTGATTAAATGCTATTATGCAATTAAAATCTGCCCTATGTCCCCCAGAAAGACATAGGGATTTGGAAAATATTGAAAATATATTTCAGTCACCATTGCTTTTGTAATCAAAACAGTTTTTGTACCATCAATAAATAAAATGTCAAGTTTCAAAATATTGTTTATTTTATCTATTTCAATGTTTAAGCATTTTCAAGTTATAATTATTTATAAATAAATGAATATACATGTTGGAGGCTTATGATTAAATTTTTTTTAGTGATAGGGTTAAAGATCAAAAAGACTAGAAACAAAGAATCTCCCCTTTTCTTTGCACTATTTAATGCCCATTCCTCATTTACAGAAAAAAAAAACAAAAAACACCCCAACAACAACAATAACAACTAAAATCTAGAGAAGAAAAGTGACTTGTCAGTGTCATAGAATTAGTCAGTGGCAAAGCCAGAACTAGAAAACTAGAACCTAAGGGTCAATGTTCCTTCTGCTGCATCATTTATTAGTTAGGAAAAAACTAATATGTAAGATGAATGTATTTATAATTTCTTATATTGCTTCAATTCTAAGAACTGCTACCTATCCCATTCTTTTAAAAAATAAAATAAGCAGGTTAAAAACAACACTATGAACTAAGCATCTGTTTTGATTATATGCTCTTTTGTTTTGTATCCTCTATAATATAAATTCTTGCAGAAAATTATGTCCAATCCCAAGTAATTGCTCTATGAATATTTAATGTTTTATTCTAATCATTCGTTTATTTTTTATAATTAGGATGAGACATCAATTATTGACTTAGTGTGTTTGGATTTTGACATTTATCTTGACTATAAAATATTCTAAAGATAACATTCTTCACATACAGGGTACACAAAAAACAAAAGAAAAGGAACATATTGCTGATGGAGTAAAGCACTAAATGATTTGTAAGGAAAAAAACACTGGTTGAGAATTAGAGGTAAAAAGGGATGACAACTAATGCATTAATGAGATGAGTTCAACTTTAGAGCTGAATATTATCTATGTATTATTGTATTTCAACCAATTCTTTTAAGCTGACTTGTTTTTTAAATGCTTCCATTTTGTACACAGGAACACCAACAAATGTGGTTTCAAATTAGAGTATAAAAGAATTTTATCTATGGAACAAAAATACTTTTGTGGGAGGTTTTGCACAGTGTATTCTAATAGCCTTATAATACATTCATTATTAATGATGTCCCTAATTCTCTTGCAATCACAGAGCTAACACCTTATTTTCCCTACTTCCAGATAGCAATACAACTGAGGTCTTCAACACAATTTGGGAAAATCTAGGCCAAATGGGATGGGAATCAGGCAGTAAACAGAAGCTCACCTCAGAAAACCTAAGGAGAAGAAAGCATGAGGATACTTAAAAAAAAAAAAAAAAATCTAGTGTAGTAATAGATATAAAAAAGCATACTTTGTCTTATTTAAAATGATGATAATGTTTTTGGAAGAAAAAAAGCAACAGGGCCCATAATGCCTCTTTAAAGAAAATCATTTCATAAACAATCATGACGGATTTATATTTAAACCCAGGAAGGCAAAATCCAAAGAAAGCTCATAGCTCCCTATAGTATGACTTCAAATAGAAATAAAAGCTCAGCAAAATATGACTTAGGAAAAGAGGAAACAGCATTCTCTTTACAAGTTTCTCTAATATTAAACTACTAAGTATGATTTGTGTTGACAAATTCATTTGGGAATAAAATCAGACTATACTGTAATTTAAAGCTAAGATATAATGTAATATTGCAGTTATTGGCTTGTTGGAATTCTGAGTTTTTCCAGTAATGATTAGTTCAGGGAGAAATGTCAATTTGCTCCCACAAGCTTTTTGGTCTTCAAAGGCTAGTACTCTCCATTTGGTTATACTCTAGATAGTTCACTAAAGAAAAGAGAATTGTAACCGACAACCAGATTTAATTAGTTAATCCTTATATTAAACCACCTAAAAGGGGGAAATTTTTTTCCCAAGATACCATATATCTTCAAAACAATTCTGAGTGTAATAAGTCCTTGTTGGTCTAAAAAAAGTCATCCAAATATTTCTAGACAGAGGATGCTGTCCTAGTTATAAAATTGGAATGATTTTTTTCTTTGGGAAAACAAAGAGGAACCACAGGCAGTAGAGTTCTGAGAAGCTGACTGAGAAGTCTGAAGTAGAATTTTTTTCTACTACAATTTAAAAATTTACTGAAGGTTAGGAATTAAAATATAAATACACATACATGCACATACACATACACATGTGGGAATATGCACATATGTGTATGTTATGGACACACACATATATGTATGTGTTTGTGTATATACATAAACCCCGAAGGGAGAGAAATGTAAGAATACCGTGTTTGCCTGATAATAAGACCTATCCCGAAAATAAGTCCTCCCCTTACTGTGTAAGAGTCCTCTAAAATAAGCCCTCCCCCAAAAAAGGGGGAGATTGCTACTGTAGTGAAGGTGATCCCCTGCGCTACACACTACATTACGGTACCTTCTGTATGCACCGTCCCTCGTTTCCCCTCCTCCCCCCTTCCCCCCGTGAAACGCACACCGCACTCCGAGCTGCATCCAATCAGAGCTGCAGCAGTGAGCGAGTCATCCTGTTCTTCCCCAGTGATTTGCTTGCTGGTGCCATTGAGAGCAGTGCCGCCGAGGAGAGCTGAGGCAGGACAACATAAAAACCCTGTATGTAAGCGGGAGTGAGGGGGCATGATGGAGGATAAAAGAAGAACTCAGGGGGCATCATGGAGGATAGAAGGAGCACTCAGGGGGCATGATGGAGGATAGAAGGAGCACTCAGGGAGCCTGATGGGGTTAAAACATTATTGAGGGGCATGATGGAGTGAAAAGAAGGACTGATGGTCATAATTTTATTATTCTGTCTGCATGGATCACCTATGTTTTGGCAATTCGTTTGGATGGAAAGAAAGCCACATCTCTAATCATCAGTAAGGGCAAGAAAGATAAGATTGAAAGTGTATCAGGCATTTACGTTCTTGAAACCGAAAAAGCCTGGTGTACACAAGCCTAAGAAAGTGGGTTGATTTAATGCTGCCACTTGTTATGCGAGGTAACCAAAGAGGTCTGATAATCTGGATTCAGCCAGCACTCACCGTGCTAAAGAAATGAAGAACTTCCTTGCAGAGAGAAGAATAGATCAAGTAATGATTCCTGCAGGAATGACTGCCTATCTCCACACCCTTGATATTGCAATAAACAAGCCATTCAAGGACCATTTGCGCATGAAAGTCAATGACTACATTGAAAATAGAATGGAAAGAAATCAGCGTGGAAACTTTGTGAAGCCCTGTCTGCAAGAAGTCGTGACTTGGGTGAAGAAGTCATGGGATAAAATTACTGATAGCTGTGTCGCCAAGGCACGAAGAGCAGGTTACCTAGACAAGTCATGTTCATTTAAAGAGAGCTACATTGCTGGACATGACAGATTGGGTCCACTTCTTCTGAAGGAAATAGAGGTGCAAGACATCCAGGATGGAATTCAGGGTATGGACACTTATGACGATGTTGTTGAAGAAGATGACATGATCATTATTGAATGAAGGTACTTTTTTTTGTTCACATTTACCTGTTTATTAAAATTGCTGTCAATGTTCATTAAAATAAGCCCTCTGGTGTTTTTCTGTCCAAAAGAAATTAATAAGATAGTGTCTTATTATCGGGAAAACACGGTAGTAGCAGGAACCCAAGTTGGAACTGGGGAAACCATATTCTATGCCCTTTACTACTTAACTCTCTGTATCCTCAGGCATGTTGCTTTGGGGACCATGAGTTTGATCAGAATGAAAATTTAGCATCATAATCACAGAAATTCAACAGATTGAACAGGGTATAGTATCAGTGATCAATTCTAACATTCTAGATATAAAGGAAACAAATTATATTTTAAAAGTTACCAAAATATACTTCAGTTGCCTAAGGAACAAGGTTTACAAAGTAAGATGAAAGCACACCAACTGACTAAATATTTTCTGCTCATATTATGCCAAAGATGTCACATTAAATACCATAAAGCAATGATGTATAATCCTACCGAAGACACATGCAACATAATTTCCTCTTGTTATGATTATCAACTGGTTATTAATACTGATATATTAATTTGTAATATTATTAAACTAACAATCACAAAGTTACATAATTGTGGTGATATTAAATTTTGACTATAATAGTAAGAATTTAAACCCCAAATCTCTGCTAGTCAGCATTTTATGTGGCTCTCACTGAGACCACACCTGGTGTTTTGATTACAAAGAATACGCCAAAAATGTCAACATCATTCCCTCAATGCTTATGATTACTGACAAGAACTTAAAAGTTTGGCAAATATATATAATTTCTATGTCTCAATTGTGATAAAGAACTTAATAACTTTTGAACTTTAAAAAACTCAAGGTTTCAGATTTTATGAGTCTGAATACAAGTTGCTATGGGCAGGAAAAAAAAAATAACTTTAACCAGCTTAATCAAGACAAGGGTTTTCATTTGTACTAATTCAAATACATAAAAAAAAAAAATCTTAAAAATTATGAAGTCCAACCCCTTATATTATGAAAAAACTGAACTGACTTGTCCAAGATCACAAAAATAGTTATTAAACCTCTCTCTTTACCCTTCTCAACTTAAGGCTATTTGGCATTAGCCTGCTATCTGACTAACATTTTAACTCTAGATACAGAAAAGAATACATGTGAGCAGAGAGAGACCACTAGGTCAAAGTACACCTCTTCAATGTCCAAACATTGGGAGTCCAAACTGAAGTTGCCTCTAAATACTACTAGTTTGAAATAATCAGCTTCTTCTAATAATGCTACCTTATGCTGGTTCTCTCTTTGAAAAAAAAAAATTATGCATGTGTCTATAGATATAGGCAAAACTCATAGTTCTGGGATTCCATCTCTTTATAAAGACAGTATATTTGGGATAGAATGGGAACTGAGAATGTAAACTGCAAGACTGCCTGGAAAACAACATTAAAAAGTGTGTTCTCAACTTTCCCTATTTGTAATTAAAGAAAGAAAAAAAAAAGCCTACTAAAGACACTTTCACAGTTATATACAGTGATTATACCTATAGTTCTTTTGATCTTTTGTTTCCTTAATTAAAGCTCTTTTCTCAAATTCTCCTATGTTCCTCTAACAGGCATAGGTCACTAAAACAGGATTTTGGATTAGCTATTCTTTGAATCCTTGCTCCAATGGCTCTCATCAGGAACACAGTGTCCTACCAGTTCTCTAAAATCTGCAGTAGTTAATTCAGCAAACTTTTTTGTAGGAACACTAACCACAGAATGGGGTGATTGACTATATCTGGGGATATGACTAAAACTTTAGCTTCTAAGCAGTCTTCAACCTAAAAAGGTAGGAAAATCTGTTTGATTTTCTGTGTGATATACTGATTAGATTTTTAAAAAAGAAAAAAGATAAACTTATTACACTTTCCCTATCCCAATATAGTTTCTATATGTTTACACACACACACACACACACACACACACACACACACACACACACACACACACATATATCACACACGATATGCAGTTAAACCAAAATGACTATGTACCATTTGACTATCCACAGAGATTTGGTCCTAGCCTATAAACTCCAATATAACTTGTTAGGTTTCAGTGATCAAAATTTACATTTCTTTGGGCAAAGCACCCCCAGGTAAGAGTATGATACTCTATGTAGACAGAGGAAGAGAATAAAAGAGACAACAAATGGAAAGAACTGCATTGCCCAACTGGCCAGTTCTAGTAGGGTCCCCAGTAGGTATTTCCTACTCCTCACAGACATTGCAGCCTGTCCTTTCCTGAAGAGGACTAGGACATCCAGGAGGTAATATCATGGCTATAAGAGAATTTTTACAGGGGGGAGATAAACCCACCCATTATCTCCTAGGCATGGCCCATCCTATTCTAGGACAATTAATTTTTCTTTATATTAAACTTAAATCGTGTTTTTGTAATTGTCATGCTCTTCTCTTAGATCTGCATAAATAAATAACATATATAAATAAATGAATATCATAAATAAAACAAATCTAAATTCTCTTCCATATGACAGCCAATTAAATACTTTAAGGCAGCCATCATATGCCCCAAGAAGTCTTCCTTACTCTAGGCTAAATATCTCTAGTTCTTTCAAAATACACACACACACACACACACACACACACACACACACACACACACACACACACAAAGTTTCAAAACTTTTGATTCATCCTAATCCTCCAGCTCATTAATATCCACCTAAAATATGGGGCCCCATAAAATTACTTCATCATTCTGGGCTCTGATGCACCTATTCGGGGTATTAACTTTTTTGGTTGCCATCTTTTATTGCTGGTTCATATTAATCTTTTTAGTTACAATAAAAGCCCTGGAACTATTCAAATCAACTCAAACATTTATTAAATGCTTATTATGTACAATGTTTTCATAAGAATTACCATATTATTCCAAACAGTACTTGTGTAAATTTTAAGGCTACATTTAGAACTTTAGGATCACAGAGAGAACTTTAAGGAATCTTAGGGGTTACCAGCCCAATCTTTTCTTTTTATAGAAGAGGAAACAAATTCAGAGATGAGTAAATGACTTTTTCAAAGTCACGTAAACAACAAGTAGAAGAACCAGAGCCTGGGTACTCTAACTCCAAATCCAGGATTCTTTCCACTGTATCACTTCCTTATTAAATTTTACCTTGCTAGAAATAGTTATTATTCATTTCTATCAAGTTCTTTTCAATCTCAATTCATCTAATGAGTTAGAAGTCATACTTCTATTTTCCCCTCAGCTGCAAACTTGTATAGCATGCTAAGTCTGTGTAAAAATCATTGATAAGAATGTGGGAAGAGAAGGCAATGATTCCTCTAGATATCTATATGCAAGCTGAAGCAGAATCAATAATCTATTCTTTGGGACCACTGTCTCACTCAGTTCCAAATATGCTATCATTTAGTTGATATCCTTCCATCTTCTTTGAAAGGATTTCAAAAGACAATCAAATGTTTTCCAATGCCTGGCTGAATCTAGCAATATCATATCTACATGGTTCTTTGATTTAGTCCAGAAGGCTTTATAACCTTTTTATATGCTAGACTCCTTTGGCATTCTGGTGAAGCCAATGAATCTTCCCAGAATAATGTTTTTAAATGCACAAAATATACTTATGATTACAAAGGAAACCAATTATGTTGGAATGCAATCATTAAAATATTTTTTAAAAGTACAAGTTCATGGATTCAAGATTAAGAACTCCTAATCTAAGATGACTTGTTCCAGACGTAGCAATGTCAAATGTCAAATATGCAATGCTGCATAAAACACTCCCTGGTGCAGTTTAGATTATATTTAACTGTAATTAGGGAAAAAAATTACAAAACATGGATAATGTTAATTTGTGTTTTTCTAAGTCAATGTGTAATCTACAAGGATAATTTCTATTTGAGGTTTGGTACCACTGTGCCAATAAATCTATGTTAGTTAATGGTACTCTCCATCTCAGTTTTATATATGGTTATTAATAATTTCTTGATTAGTGTACAGATAAAAGAAAAAGAACAAATAGAATCAGCACCATAAATCTCCATGTTCCTCCTTCCTCTACCTCTTAAACAATTATTTGGCACAGTGAACTTTATATTGCCATTCAGGACTTCAAGTGCAGAGTCATATAATCAGAATCTAAAAAATGGAACTGTGCTATGATTTTTTTTTCCAGTGGGATTTAAATCTTATTACATTTGGAATAGTCTTTCAAAATTTCAAAGGAAGAAACTGAATCAAACTACTGGCAAGTTGAAATTTAATTTTTAAGAGTTTTAACAAATCACATCCTTTAAGTTACTGAAGTTCCTAAGTATGAGAAAATAAAGATTATAGAACAAAATACACTAGCCTGAAAGTTAAAAAAAAAAAAAAAAAGCAACTTCTGAATCCTAGCTATATTAGTATCAATGTGACAAAAAAAAAAAAAAAAAAAGTCAATTATTTCATATCCTTCAGCCTCAATTTCTTCCTTGGAAACTGGGGTCCGGGGCTAGATGGTACTTTTCGATCTCTTTTCTAACATTTAGTGATTTTAATAAAAGCTTAAGGAGAAGATTTCTCACTCAAAAAATACTGGTACAACCGTGACAAAGGTCGAAGATCTAATTTTACATGGAAAAGTAATAATTTTTTTTTTGAAGGATTTGCTAGTACTTTTTTTTTAATTGGTAAAGAAATTATTAGGAGGCAGCAGCTAGGTGACTTAATGGATAGAGCACCAGCCCTGAAGTCAGGAGGACCCGAGTTTAAATCTGGTCTCAGACACTTAATACCTCCTAGCTATATGATCCTGGGAGAGTCACAAACCAAATGCCTCAGCAAAAAAAAAAAAAAAAAAAAAAAAAAAAGTCTACTGACTTGCCTCAATGTGTTCTAGTTTTTCTCAGAAGCAGCAGGGTACTATTAACTAATGTCTACATAATAAATAGATACAAAGATAAGAGTATATGGATATATTTACATATATATGTACACAAATATATACACATACACACACAGACACAGATATGCAGATGTCTACATCCTTCAAATTCTCATTTTTATACCCTGGCTTCTTGAGTTTTCTGATTGCAAAATCTTAAAGATCCCTATCCCACAGTAATGTGCTGTCACATGCCTACTTATAATTGCAATACAACATACCTACTGATAGAGAAATCCTACTTTATAAGATATAAGCTAAAAACTGCAAACAGCAAACTTTAAGACTAGTTTACTAACATTAACAACATTTAACAGCAATTATCATCTAAATCTAAAGTCATTCCTTTTAAGGTCTAGAAAACATTAATTATCATGACACTTTCAATAAAAAACTAAGAATATTCTAATTTTCTAAGCCAAAAGAGTAAATGAAATATCTTTTATATTATAATTAATAATTTTCTTTTTTAAGATTTATGGCAAAAGAAATTTCTGGAGAAAATGAAACAAAAGTGGAATACTAATTTATAGCATACTCATTTATTTTATATTCATATCAGGGAGAGGGTCCCAAATATTTTTCTAGCACAGAGTTGTCTTTTGTTTTCAAGATCCTTGAGATAGGGAGAGAGGATAGTTGGGATTAGATGGTCCACAGATTTGGCAGATCAGTTCTGAAACTGATCAGTTTTTTTTTTGAGGGAGGTAGAAAATGAAAGGGAGAAGAGATGAATAATGACCTCTGAACCTACATACTCTCAGGGTGTAGGAAAAGAATATATTAAGTCATTTAAAAACAAGACAGCCTTGAAGGACTCAAGAGGTTATAAAAATTAACGAAAAGGCATTTTTAATGTAGATTCTGAGCCCAACAACTTTGATTCAAAGACAAAAGATTTAATTATGAAGATTGTCAGTGTTTCAAAAATAAAAGATTCAAGCTACAAAGGCAGATGAATGTGTCTCTAAAAGTTTGGTGTGACTGTGTCTCACATAACTTATTTCCAATATTCATGTTCAGAATTGGAAGTAAATGACGTCCCTGTACACGATTTAATGTTAGCAATCACATTTTTCCAAACTTGGTTTTCTTCCATAATGGAATCACCGAGAAATTTTTGTAGAGTTACACAATTCTAAAACCCAGGCCTTCTTCTTTGTGTATAGTGTTTAAGACCTCTTTAAAAAGGTCATTTAATGCACTGTAACTACAGGACTGAGTTTTCTGAAATCCTAACTCAGAAAAACAAGCTAACCTGGTAAAATCCTGGAAATTATTAACCAATTTACCTTCTGACATACACAAAATTCACCCCTCTTTAAAAATGGAGAAACAGATTTGTAAAGTGGTACTTCGGCAGAAGTTTATTTTGTTTAAAAGTTCATTCACTCTCTAGGCAGTGCGCTTACTAAGGGGAAAGGGCAAAGGGAAGGATTGGGGGAGAGGAATCCAGGAGTTTGCCAGGTAAACTTCCAGGTAAGCAAACTACAAACTACAAACAGAAGGCTAGGGGAGGGTCATGAGGGAAGGGCTGGAACAGTTTATTCTCAAGTGTACCTTGGTTACTGAGTTCCAGCAAGTAATAGCCTGTCTCTAGTTTGGACAAGGAAAGGGAGGGGTGAGAGGGAAGGAGGAGTCAGAGGAAACCGGCTCCAAAAAGGAAACTAACCCATACAAAGATCTTCGCACCGCCACAATTTCCCACTGGCCAATCAGAGAGGAGCAAGGCAAACATACACCAAATTAGGAAAGTAAACACTGGGGGGGAGGAGGATCGGACCCCCGGGAAAGCCAAGAGCTGAGGCTGGGCCGAAGAGGCCTCGCCTATAGGGTACAAAGCGCCGCCAGGCTGGGATGCGGGTCCGGGTCTTCTCGAAGAGACTGAGACGTCTATAATGAAGGCCAGCACAGCATTTCCTAGCTTATAGCTCTCAGAGCGGAGCAATGCTGACCAACTGCTTCTATTCTCCTCCTTTGCAGTGGTGGCGGTGTCTGGGGGTGGGGGGTCCCCAGAGGGAGGCCCGGAAGGGCCAGAGCGGGAGAGGAGGAGGGCGGGGAGTTAATGTTGGTAAACATGGCGGCTGCAGACTCGCCAAAAGAAAAGCTTTGCAGCCAAACCTCGAGAGATTGTGGGGGTTTCAAAGAGTCGATTGAATTCCGCTGTGCTAAGACAAACGGATGTAAACAGAAATCTTTGTAATTGCATCCAAGGCCTAAAAGCGAGAACTCCAGCGTCGTTTTCCCAATTCCTCACCAAATCCTTTCCAGAAGTCCATACAGACGACTGGGGTCCTGGGGAGTTTGGGCAATAAGGACTGAATGGAAATTAGCAAAGCTTTTGAATGACCCTTCTCCATTCCCCTTATCTCTTCATCTAAACGAGATTATAAATAGCCACCAACTTTGGTGCTTGACCCGTGCTCAGACCACATCTGCACCATTCCGGCCCATCTCTTCCTAAAATAGTAACTGAAGGTGAATTGAATTGCTTTGGAGAACTTTTTTCCCCCTCTATGCTTCATTAAAAACATTTTTGACGCCAAAGTGCCAAGATTTTAAACAGTTTTTTTATATGGCTATCTTAACTGCTGTGTTAACTGGAAACACATTTTTGTTTCAAAGAAAAGAGATCAACAAACATAACCGGTTTAAAAAAGGCCCATAAACTAAATCCAAGAACTTTCCTTTATCTCAAAGGATGCAATATGATTGGACTAAATCATTAAAAAAATTTTTTTTCTCGACTTCTCAAAGTTACTACCACTACTTACAACTTCTAATAACAACTCATGTATTTTAAAATTTACAAAATAATTTCCTCAAAACTTTGTGAGATAGTATAAATTTAACACCATTTTACAGGTGAAAAAAACAGGCTCATAGATGATTTATAATCCAAAATCACAAAGCTACCAAAATGTCTTAATCTAGTTTCAGTAATTTTTTTTTGGCTGAGTCAATTGGGGTTAAGTGACTTGCCCAGGGTCACACAACTAAGACAACTAAGTATCTGAGACCACATTTGAATTCAGATCCTCCTGACATCAGGGCTGGTGCTCTAATCACTGCACCACCTAGCTGCTCCCAGTTTTTTTTAACAGTGATCTTGATTCCAAGATTAGGGTCTGTCTTATTTCATCTTTGTATCCCTAATCTAAATCAATTTCTTGTATATAATAACTTGTATATAATAACAATTTATTAGATTGAACTGCTGAATCACTACTTCTTAAATTTTTAAACTAAACTTGGCATAATTCCTACTATGCATTGACACGTTATAAAATAATCCAATTCTCAGAATCTCTTAAATGGAAAGACTTTCCAGTATCCAAACCAATGTATACACCTTATTTTCAATATTCCTCAACAAATAATCAATTTATGACCTGAAGGCTTCATTAAGATATTTAATTGTTAATTACACACATGTACTCATGAAGACAGGAGACAAAGACTGGTTCTGTGACTTAGATGTAGCAAATCCCCAGTGCAAATGTAGGTCAGCACCTTCTCTGCAATTTACAGTCTTTGAGATAGAGATGCCTAAATAACTAAGAGGTTAAAGGCTCAAGTGTCTAGCTCAATCACAGCAAGAGTGGATCGGGAAGCTAAATACTGTAGCCTTGGCTATATAAGAACAAATAATCTAATAATTTTTAGATATTATGAAAAGGTGGTTTTTAGATAAATGTAAAGTAGTAAAAGTATAGTTACCAAAATTCCTAGTTAACTAATTCAGAGCAGACATTTAAATATTTGAATGTTAACTAGTTTTATGTAACAATATTTAAAAATGTTCCCCCAAATGGTACATTTTCTGAATTGCAAACCAAAATGATTCATGACTAAAACTATTGTCACATATTTTTGAAAATATTAATCAATGGTTTTAAAGTTCAAGACATTTAACCTACTGAAGATAAATCTGTTAAAATAATAAATCTCACTGTTTAAGAATTTTCTAATATCAAGTACTGAAATAGGTGAGTTACTGTCTAGGGCATGAAATATTTTTGATGCATGGTGGTTTTTCCTGTAATTTATATTTTCCTCTCTTTGATTTAGATGAGAAGTCAGGGTCTAGGAAGATTGGTTTCAAGGTATGAAAAGGATAAAGGAAGTTTCTAAGGATTACTTCTATGTTGTTGTAATTACATTATCCATTGCTGAGCCAGAATTGCTGGGAGGATCTATAGGAGAACTGATTTACGAAAAATGGCTTGAAATATAAAGTAGAATTTGCCCTGGGCAAACATTTTCCAGAATGCTGTTTAGTCCT
The DNA here is from genome assembly GCF_016432865.1 of Antechinus flavipes. Classification (NCBI taxonomy): domain Eukaryota; kingdom Metazoa; phylum Chordata; class Mammalia; order Dasyuromorphia; family Dasyuridae; genus Antechinus; species Antechinus flavipes. The sequence goes on from NC_067398.1 coordinate 248,308,403, forward strand.
ACTAGGGAGAACGGTAGCTTTGCAACCCTTACAATTAGTAGATATAAATCCCATTCTTATTCTACTTAAGGTTATTCCACTAAGCCCTCTTAATTTACTGTGTGCTGTACAAACTTCTTGCCTGAAATTAATACTGAAATCTTCTGGCATTTCAGTCAATTCATATATACCTATCTGACTGAAATAAGCCAATCAATCTATTTGCTAAGCAAGGTTACAGCAATACAGTTTGACTTCTAACTGAATGTATCCCACAAAATCAAGACTATATAGGTGTCACATCAAAAGTAAGGATTTATTTTGGCTCCTTAGATTGTTTTTTCATCAGTTTGTTAACTTATACTATATTACAGATTTCTGGAATGGCTTTCCACTTCAGTTAAAACAGTATTTCAAACAATGTGGGAGAACAAACCATTTCAATTAAATAAACATCCCCTCCTATTCAACCAATGAATTATTAATTCAACCAATGATTATTAATAATTACTATATGTAGAGATAAAAAAAGGAGCTTAAAATCTGATGAAGTGGCAAGACAAATGCTAACAATCCAGGAAAAGTAACACAAATACAGACTGTTTTTCTCTGCATTTGTACTGTATACTTTAAATATACATATAAATATACATAGAGGAAATGTAAACAGAATGGAATAGTCAAAGAGACTGCTTACAGCTAAAGGGTTTGAGGAATGCTTCATGGGCATGAAAGAATAGATTTTGAAGGAATGAAAGGACTTCAACAAGTTAAGTCTATAGTAGTGGCATGAAGAGAGTATAGGTTTTACATGATATATATATATACATATATACACACACATATATATTACATATTGTAATACAATATATAAAATATATTTTATATAATATAAAATATAGTTTTAGGTATAAGGAAGTTCATATGTAAAGGCAGAGAATCATGGGAGATTTAGATAAGATCAGAAAATGGTGAATACAATTTGGCTGGAACATCAAAGATAATAGCAAGGAAAGTTTGTATTTTATACATTAAACAGCAGGGAATCAATGTAGGTTTTTAAAAAGAGGAGGGACATGATCAGATCTATGGATTAGGAAATGATAAGACAGAGAGATTGAAATAGAGACCAGAGGCAGGAAGACTTAACTAGTTTATCATAACTGTCCAAGGGAGAGGTAAAAGTGAGAGTTAAGATACTGGTAGTAAAAGGGAAGATAGGAATAGATATAAGAAATATAGCAGAAATAGATGCAACAGAACTTGACAAGTAATTGGATTTGGAAAATGAATTAAAAAAGAATCTAAGATGGCTCAGATTCTTGAGCCTGGGTGATTGAAAGAATAGTAATACCATCTATAGAAACAGGGAAATTATAAGAAAGAATAGATTTTGAGAAAAAATTGATAACTTCACTTTTAATCATTTTATGTACAAGATGAGAACAGATCCACAAGAAAGAGTTGTTTACAGAAGTTGGAAACACATGACTGAAGCTCAGGAAAAAAAGATCAGAGATAAAGTTGTGAGGGATGTCTCCTTGGAGGTGTTAATTGAAACCACAGAAATGGATGAAATGGACAAGGAAAACTATATAAACAAACAAACAAACAAAATGAAACCTTGAGGAAACTACACATGAGGAGAAAAGAGAATGAAAAGGAAGAGAAATATCCAGAGAAAGAGACAAAAAAGAAATGATCAGGTGATTAGCCAGAGAGCCAAGAGAACACTTTCAGAGAATGAATTAAGAAGACTTGTCTACAATGTCAAAGGCTTGCAGACAGACTAAGGACACTGAAGACAGAAAAAATCTTCACTGGACTTAAGCAACTAATTAGTAATCTGGGAGAAAACACATTTAGTCAGGTGGTAAAGAAGGAAACTAAATGGTAATGAGTTAAAGGAGTGGATAATGAGAAAACAGATAGTAAGTATAGACTACCCCCCCCCCCCAAAAAAAAAAAAAAAAAAAAACAAGAGGGAAGAGATATGTTGACAGTTTGAGTGGCTGAGAAGGTGAACACAGATGGAAGGTTTTTTGGAATAGTGGAGATCTAACAATATTGGAAGGAAAGAGGCAGAAGAGAGGAAGAGCCTCAAGGTGAAAGGAGAATGACTGTTGGCATAAGGTGGTCAGAAACAAGAAGGGGAAACTTAAAGGTACAGATTGAGGAGACAAACTCTGTCAAGAAGGAAGGAAGTCCCATCTGGAGACTGACAAAAGTAAAGAATGTATGGGTATGACTACTGAAGATTTTTGATATGTAGAAGAACTGAGAGAACTCAGGTCAGAAAGGCTCAATCTTTTCAGTAAGGTAAAGAGGGTTATCTGAAGAGAGAGAGAAAAGAAATGAGGTTGGCTGTCTGAGAAAAATAGAGGCTTAGAACATGACAAATTTGATAAGAAATCCATAAGAGTGAATATAAGAACTGTTGTCCAGTAGTAAAAATTCAACTTAAGTTAAACAATGTAAATTTGTAGTCAACCAAGTAAGGATTTTGTGGCTCTTTTAGCTACTGTCAGCTGCTTAAGAATGAGTATAAATGAAGACGGTATATTAGTGGTTGTCTGGGATTGGAGATGAGCAAAGTAAGAAGGATAAGCATGTTAGAAGGATTTTTCAAGAGTAAAAGAAAGAACAGCAGTGAAGCTGCTTACCAACTGATCAAAACTACATAAAGAAAAATCACTTCAGAACTGGGGTTACTGGATGGTGGAAAAGAGAAGAACCAGAATTGTTAAGTATAAGGAGCTGCTTCAGGATGAATGATAGTACAGGAGTGGTGAAAGGACAGCAGACTGAAAATCCAATAATGGGATCATAGAATTTAAGATCTTCGAAGGAGAATAGTTCTGACTGATAGCAAGATTAAAGTTGTGACCATGCCAATGGTAGCTGAAGCACAATGAAAATTGAAATCAGAGAACATGCAGAAGTAAAGGAAATAGGAGTAGAAACAATGATCCGTATGAACATGGTGGTCATAGAAAATGGCAGGAAGACAGAGAAGACTATAAGTTGTATTTTTCACCTAAGAGAATTTGTTAAGAATGTTAATTTAGCAAAACAAATAAAGAGAACAGTACCTCACTTTACTAACATATATAATATAGATTTCCTTTAAATATCTAGCTACAGAAAAATCTGCAACTTTTACTCTAGACAAATATCTAGAAACCACATCTTTTTGTATATGATCGTGAAGAGAGGGGGAAAGACAAAGAAAGAGAGAAAAGAGAGAAGGGGGGGAGAAAGAGGAGAGGGAGAAGAGAGAGAGAAAGAGAGGGAGGAAATGAGGGAGGGAAGGAGAGAAGAGAAAGAGAGAGGGAGGTAAGGAGAAAATTCCTCTATCAATGCAGACTGGCAATTAATCTGCAACTTACAGTCTTAGAAAGTTGTTTAAAGCACTGATGGGATAACTGACTTGCCCAGGGTCAGTGGTGAGAATGTATATGTGTAAATGTGTATATACATACACGTATATACATATATGCATATATATTATGGTCTTTCTAATTCCAAGGCCAATTTTCTATTCATGTTGCCTCTTAGTGCTTGTTGTTATGCTAAATATTAATAAATCAATACATGATTAACATTACATAATATAATATTGTTATAATAATATATAATAACAACTAATTAATGATTTTGGTTAACCCAAAGAGTAGTACTTATGGAATCTACTTCTTACCTGATAGTGCCAGTAGGAGAAGGAATGGGACTGACTAGGGTCCGGAGATCCGGCTCCGGAATGTGGATCTTCAGAGGGGAGATTTGAGGGTAAAGAGGTCGAAGGGGAGATGGTGGAGCTTCTTCTTTATGGTACAGAGATGTGAACTGTATCTTTATAACCGTACTAGGAAATCGAAAGGTACATCTGCAATAGAAAAAAAGAAAGGAGAGGTGATAAATATATTAGTTGTGTGATATAAAGGGCTGATTAAAGAATTCAAATATGGAGAAAGTACCTATTGAAAAAATTTCTAATTCCTCTGAATAACTCTAATGAAATAATGTTTGCATGGTGGTTCAAGTAAACAAAAAGTAAAGGATCTTTTCTATATTTTCATCAAGTATATTTTAAAATTATAACTAGGCATCTGAGATGAGTTTGATTCTCCCCAAATATAGTTTCTAAACTCAAAAATATCCATCTCTGCTTCAAAGTGAAATTCTAACTGAAAGCAATTGTAAACCAAATTAGAGAGATTTCATGTACATTACATACAAATTAAATTATCCTAAATGTTTAACTTTGGTATTGGCTGAATAAATGGTAGTACATAACAACAGAATGCTATTAAAATAAAAATATCAGGAATATAGTACCATACTAGAGGAGGCCTGAGAAGGTAAGTAACTTGCCCAAGTCTTAGATTCTGAGGCCATCTCTTTCTCTATTCACTACAATATGCTGCCACTCTCTAGGTTAAGTAAAATTTTTAAGTCAAAAATTGGGAGATGGGGTGGTAGATGAGCTGTTAAGCGATTAGAAGAAAAACTGCAACTGTTAAAATACAGTGCCATTGGAATTTTTTGGCTATAAAAAATTAAACTACTCTTTCACTTTAAAAAGATAAAGAATTATGGTAAGTTCATTTCAACCTCAAAGTCTCTTTTCGTGTGTGTGTGTGTGTGTGTGTGTGTGTGTGTGTGTGTGAGAGAGAGAGAGAGAGAGAGAGAGAGAGAGAGAGAGAGAGAGAGAGAATAGAGAACACATATACTCAATATTCACATGCATAAAAATATATGAATATATATGACAATTTCAAGAAGAGTTTCAGAATTAAAAGCTGTTTCAATTGGAATCCTTCCTAAAATACTCATGCATTTTAGTTGGAGAGTTAAGGTTCATTAATGAGGAATAATAATGAGGTCAGAAAGGCAAAAACAATACATAAAACCATTCAAAGCACTTACAGCGGATATTAAAAAAAAAAATAACAAAACAAATATAGCCTACAAACACAAGGTCTTGTTTGTAGTGAGTGATTAGATGATAGGTATGAATACAGAGTTCAATCACTATTCTATTTCTAACTTCCTTTATGACCTTGAGCTTAACCCTCAAGTTCTGAATCATAAAATAATTATAAATTACCTTGTAAGAGTGATATAAAACAGTATTTTCAAGGCTATACAATCCTACAGTGTCATAAAAAAGTTACTTATATGTTCCCATGAACATATTTTCTACAAGTATTAAACACCTTTAATCCACTAATACCCTATAAGGCCTAATTGTTACTAATTGTATAATCTAGTATTTAAGAGGAGAGGGACATAGTATTTAACTATCGAGTTGCCACAGAAAAGTGACAGGTCATTTCAGTAGATGTGTATAGAAAATATAATCAATTTGCTTTGAAATTGATAGATATTTAATACACTTAACTACAGAAAGGCATTCTGAAAGATGCATGCCAGGTGACTGAATATTGTAAAATTTTTTCCATTGTCATTACCTGTCCTCAAGTGCGACTTCAAGTTACAAGGCTACATATTTCATCTTGAATATGCTAAGCTTGGCATCAGCAATACCTAATTTAATATCCTTCATAATCTAGTCAAATCTACTCACCGGGACTAATTACTTTGCAACTTCTACATTTTCAGCCCAAAAAGCCTTGTTCCTCATACAAGACGGTTTTATCTCTGTTTTTGCAAAGACCACTCTCCATGCCAAGAAGGCATATCTATCAGATTAGCTAATATGAGAAAAAAGGAAAATATCAATTGTAGGAAGGGATGTGGAAAAACCAGGAAACAGAATTGTGAATTAATCCAACCATTCTGGAGTGCAATTTGAAATGTTGTCCAAAGACTCATTAAACTACATCCCCTTTGATACAGCAATACACTGCTAGGTCTTTATCTCAAAGAATCCAAAAAAAGAGAAAAAAGGACCTATTTGTACAAAAAATATTGATAACGGCTTTTTTGTTGGTGATTAAGAACTGGAAATCAAAGGGATGCCCATCAATTGGGGAAATAGCTAAATAAGCTGTAGTATATGATTGTAATGGAATATTACTGTGTTATAAGAAATGACAAGATGATTTCAGAAAAACCTGAAAAGACTTACATGAACATAATGAACTGCACAGAACAAGGAGATCACAGAAATACTACTTAATGAAGACATATGAATAATTTAGCTAATTCTCAGCAATACTATGATCTAAGATAACCCAATAGAATTAATGAAGCATACTATTTATCTGCCTCCAGAGAACTGACAGTGTTTGAATACAGACTAAAGCAAGCAATTTTTCACTTCTTTCTTTTTTTTCTTTTATTCAAGTCTTACTGCACAAAATGACTAATATGGAAATGTTTTACATAACTGCACATGAATAACCTATATCTGATTGTTTATAGGCTCAGGAAGGGGAGGTGAGGAGAAATGATAGAATTTGGAACTCAAAACTTATAAAATGTTAATACAAAAAAAAAAAAAAGCCATTTTTATTTCAGCTTAAAATTCCATCTAGTTCCTTAAATTTGGGTCGGAATTTTAGAGTCCAGAGAGAAAACTAGAGAATTTGTGTTTTTGAGAGTTAACATTTAGAGTTTCAGATAATATCTAATCTTCATCTCAAGAGGAATCTGCTCCACAGTATACAGGATAAATGGTTATCTAATCTCTCCTACAAGAGCCTTCCGTGATGTAGAACCTCCCAAGATAGTCTGTGCCACTTTTGGAGCTGGCTAATGGAGAGAAAAAGCAATTGTTTCCCAAACCCAATGATTTTCTATATTTTGCCAGACCCTATATGCAAACAGGAGAAAAGATTCTAGATAGTCAAAGAAATGGTGAAGATGAGTCAGAAGCTAGAACTTTTCTAAAGCTCTAAACTTTCCCTCCTTCAGGGCAATACAAAACACATGCAATTAGGAAACCTTCATGTGGTGGGCCAGGGACCACAAACAATTTTCATTTACGTAAAATCTGAAATTAGAATGTCAAGAAGGCACCATAGGTTCTGGGTTTTGTAAAACACTCAAAGAAAAAACAGACTCGGGGAAAATGATTTCTAAAGGAATTTTTACACACAAAATCCCAAAATGAAAGGATACTAACAAATCTACATGAAAAACAGTTTAATCTAAAATGCCTCATCTACAAGAATTTATTCTAAATTTTAAAACAATTTCTAAAAAATGAACAAAGAAGTTGGTTACAGAGTGAAAGTATTATTATTGAATTAACAACTACAACTCTTGCTATTAAGGCAATGCAAGATAGAAAAAAGGAATACACTACAAATGAGCTAAAGGGATGTGAATATAAGAATACAATAATAACAGTAAAAAAACAAGGGTATAATATTAGCAATGCAAAACATTTAAAATTTAAGGCTGACTGTGAAGATTCAAGACAGCAGTGTTTTCCATTGCCCCCTTAAATTTAAATAATGAATCGAAACTATCCCTTCTTAAAGTATAAACTGAAGAATTTGTAAATCAGCCATAGAAAGAACATTTTAAAAAACCACCTATCTTCCAGCATGTATATTACTAGTAGTAGGATAGGCAGCATCACAGTGGAAAAGGTATTGGATTAGAACCCAGGAACCTTAGATTCTGGTCTCAATCGCCATTTCACAAGCTATGCAGGCTCAGGGGACTATAATACATTGGACCTCCATTTCTTTACCTGTCAAACAGGAAATTAATCTAGAATTCCTGAGAGTAAGCCTAAGAAAATGTTGACACTGAAAAACTGTTTAATTTAATGGGATTTAATTTAATTAGATACAAAGAAAAACAGTCCCTGGTCTCAAAGACTATACATCTTAATTGGAGAGATAAGAACATAAATATGTTTATTCAAGATACATACACAGTAGATACAAAGTAGATTTATCTGGTTTGAGAAACTTATTACATACAAATAGTGATTCCACAGGGCCTTAGCTCTTGGAGAAAGAAAATATATGTATGCTAAAGCCAAGAGCTGATATAGTTGGAAAAACAATTTTCTAAAAGATTCCATTGAAAAATTCAGAGGTCATCGTGTGGTGAATGTAGGAACTAGAAAAGTATAGAAACATTGCTTTGAAACTTCCTGGTTTTTCAAAGATTAAATTTTGAACAATGACTCCAAAAGTTTACTATCTATATATCACGTCCTAAATTTAAAATAAAATGAAAAGCTGTGATTTAGTGTGTCTACTCCTTCCACTGGTCCAATCTGCAACCTCATCATATGCAACTGAACCTTTTGCACTAAAACTCTGCCTTTGGTTCTTTTATCTGCAACTTAATAATTGTTTACTGATTGGTTGATGTTGAGTAGCATATCATGTCTTACATAATCCATACCTACTAGTTCTGTCTCTATTCTGGCCATATTATTCTTGATAAATGTCTTCTATGACACCTCTTTCTAAATTGCCTATATAAGCTGCAGCCTTCACATACCTACCAAGTCTTTCCACTGCTATTTGAATTACCTGTAATTGTGATGCAGTCTAAAATTATTATGCCCTGTGATTCACAGACAGTGTCATAGAAAAAAAACAAAACACTATTGTTTAAGGGATGCAAAAGCATAGAGTCACTGAAAGCAGTAAAAAATTTCCCTTATCTAATACAGGTCAATCATAGGATCAAAAATCTGGATTTCAAAGGGATAGCAGAAGTTAGATCCAATTCATCAGGACAAAGGGTTACCAAGTAACCTAAAAAGGCAAATGTGGCAGAACAGGGATTCCAACCCAGATTTTTGGATTCCCAGAATAGAATTCTTTTAGATCATCTAAATTTAGATCTTACTGTTAACTATGCCATCCATCCATAGACTAATTTTCATAAACAAAATATTGAACTCTAATGTCCTATGAACTTTTCTTTCTATTTTAGCAAATTTCATTAATCCTATCACTGTTCTCATACTCCTTTCCTGCTACCAATATTTCTTCATAACTTGCTTCTGACCCATTTTTTTCTTCTAGCTTCAAGAAAAATTTTCAGATAAGAAAAATCACAATGGCTTTCCATACACATTATATTGTTCCCAAAGATAACCTCAATCTCCTAGAACTTATATCACAAAACAATTATCCTATTATAGGATAATCAAACAATTTGCCAACCAGTTTAAATACTGTCTATGCACAACCATGCTAACGATACCAAAACAAATAACAGTCTACCAACAATGTCTTCAAGAAGCTTATAAGTGAATAGTCAAAGTAAATAATTCTTGCTTGTTAGAGGCAAGAAAAGTAGAAGTTGAGCAGGCTAGAGTCTACCATTTGAACAGTAAGACAATTATAAAAGACCTAATTGTAATGATTAGTTTAGCTATCAAATTCTTTCAGATCAGAATTTATTTTGGGTTGCACCTTTGTGGAATTACCAGAATTGCAAGATATGATGTTTAGGCATTACAAGTCTCAGTGGTTATTTGATTAGGCTCCTCAAAAACTGGCATACTACAAAGATCATACTGCAAAGCTCACATAAAACTTATTTGCATAGGTAAAGCAAATTTCATAATATGCAAATAGGAAATATTAATTGCTAAGCAACATCAATTACTCAGTATTTTGTAGGGAAATGTACATGAGAAACTGAAATGGAGTTGAATGATCTTCAGATCAAATGTCTGTTTTAAGTGTTATACACATCTATGTATATAGATAGATGTATATTGTTTGACACCAAAAATGATGAGAAGCAGGTTAATTGGAGTGATTTTCCCACTAGATTCATGATTTAATATTATCATTTTGTTTTCATTTCATACATTATCTTCTCCTCCTTTATAGTAGCAAATAATTGCTGAAATAAAGACAACTTAAAAGTTTGTAGAAAACTGTGGTAAGCCAATTTGCTGGAGCCAAAATTTTTTAAAAGCCAATAATTCATTTAAATTTGAAAATATTACTCTATTTCTTCCAGCTTCTTGTGATCTTCATTGTCAAGGATGAAACAGTGTTCTTAATTATCATGCTTGCAGAATTGTATTTAAGAGTGTGTACACAAATATTTAGTAAGAATCTAATTTCAGTTTCAAACCACCTCACTGAATGCCCAAAAAGTATCATTTTTCTTTACTCTATTCTTTCTTATAAGAGGGAACTCTTCTAAAGAGTTTTTAGATAAAAACATTGGAAAGCAAATTTTAGCTTCTCTGAGAAAGGTACTTGCTTTATCAGTATATATTATTATAGAAGATGTTCCAATTTAAAACAATTCCTTTTAACTGTGAACAGATTCAACCATTCTGGAGAGCAATTTGGAACTATGCTCAAAAAGTTATCAAACTGAGCATACTGTTTGACCCAGTAGTGTTTCTACTGGGCTTATACCAAAGAAATCTTAAAAGGAAAGAAAGGGATCTGTATGTGCAAAAATGTTTGTGGCAGCCCTTTTCATAGTGGCAAGAAACTGGAAACTGAGTGGATGCCCACCAATTGGAGAGTGGATGAATAAATTATGGTATATGAATGCTATGGAATATTATTGTTCTGTAAGAAATGACCAGCAGGATGATTTCAGAAAGGCCTGCAGAGACTTATATGAACTGTTGCTAAGTGAAATGAACAGAACCAGATCATTATACACAGCAACAAGAAGACTATATGATGATCAATTCTCTTGGAGGTTGATCTCTTCAACAATGAGATAATTCAAACCAGTTCCAATTGTTCAGTGATGAAGAAAGTCATATATACCCAGAGAGAGGCTTGTGGGAACAGAGTGTGGACCACAGCATATCATTTTTACGCTTTCTGCTGATGTTTGCTTGCATTTTGTTTTCTTTCTCAGGTTTTTTTTTTTCTTCTTGATCTGATTTTTCTTGTGCAGCAAGATTACTATAAATATGTATACATATATTGGATTTAGCATATATTTTAACATATTTAACATGTATTTGGGGAGGGGGTGGGAGGAAGGAGGAAGAAATTTGGAATAGAAGGTTTTGCAAGGGTCAATGTTGAAAAATTACCCATGCATATGTTTTGTAAATAAAAAGCTTTAATAAAAAAAATAAACAAAAAAAACCAAAAACCAAAAAACAAACCAAAAACAGTTCCTTTTATTGATATTGTGATGGTTTTCAATATATGCTGCTTCAAATAATATACTACTATTAAGTTTTGTCAAATGGAAGAATTCCGAATTTTTCTCCTTTTGGGTACAAATTACAAGGAAAAATGTTTTATATCTGTAACAATCAGATTATTCTTGAATATTACATTTATTAAATCAATGTTTAGAAACTTATTTCAGTAAGAAATGCAGGTAAAAACAATAAATCATTTAAAACTTAAAATAAAAATTATCCTAATGAAATGTTATGATTTTTGAAAATACTATACAGAAAGGATTGGAAAAAAAGATACTGTATCAAGCAGGAAGGTACAGGAAGGTACAGGAAGGTAAAGAGGCTGAGATAATCAGTCACTGCCACCTCTAAAATTTGTCCCAACAATGAAAACAATGTTAATAGTTTTCAAAATTATTACAAATATTAACAAACCAATGAAAGGATTTACCAAATCAGTAACAATAAGAGAAATGCAACTTAAAATAATTCTGAGGATTCATCTCATGCTTCTTAGGCCAGAAAAAAAAGAGTTCAACAATAGTATATTTTGGCTAGTATAAAGGAAAAGTGGCAAATAATTGGTAGAGAAGTCAATTATTAGTTCAAATAATTTAAAATTATTTGAGGTTATGAAATTGTACATTATTCTTGACTTAGAAATACCACTGCTAGGCAAATACTCCTAGATTAAGAACAGAAGGAAAGGTCCCATTTATATTAAAAAAAAAAAAAAATACATAAATACAAAAATATTTAAAGCAGCATTTTTAGTGGTAGCAAAAAGTTAGCATAAAATTAAATGTTCACTGACTGGAAACTAACTGAGAAAACTATTATATTTATATCATTATAAAAATTATGAATATGATGAATCTAGAAGATGTATTAGTCTCTGTATGGATAGATATAACAAAGTAGAACTAGGAGAACAATTTACACAATAGGAAAACAATGCTGTTAAAACACTAGAACTCTAACATAATGATTAAACATGATCTTGGTGAACTAACAATGATGTCTCTTAGAAGAAAAATGAGGGACTAAAGGTACAGAATGAATACCTTTATCACACATGGTTAACATGGCTTTGCTTACTTATATATATATTTTTTTCATGCAAAGAAAAGTTCTATTGAGGATTTAGGAACAACAAAAGAGTATGTCATAGGTTTGGTCTTTGTGGTTTTATATCTGAAAAGGCCCTTCAAAATCATCAACTCAGCCCTCAGCTGTGGTGTTCTTGTCCTTTAAAATATAATAGTTTTCTCTGGGAGCAGGTTTCTCAAGGAGGTTTTCTGGAGGCAGCCTTAGTTTCAGTTGCAAGTAATAATCACCCAAAATGCAGCCAGGTGTTAAAAGTTCAAATCTTTTATTGCTTCCTCAAAATATCCCGGTTAGTTTTCTTGGTTCTTGGTTCTCTCTGCTTGGTTCCAAGAGCTCCCTCCGAATGTCTCCAAATCCAAAGATTTGTCCTTCAGCCTCCAGCCAGCCAAGTGGAAAATGGAATGAATCTCTCTTGTCTCGGAGAGAGGATTTGTGGGCTTCCTCCCAGAGTGCTCCTCTCCGACCCCAGTCAATGTTCCAAAGTAACTCTCTTCTGAGAGAGGGCTTCTAGCTGAACTCACTTGACGCTCCCCTCTCAATCTAATTCAGCTGAACTCTCCTGACTGGGCCTCTGCTTTCTTCTTATATATGAGAGAGTGAGATTATGGGTTTTCTCCCAGAGTGCTCTCTGGCCCTAAGAGCTTCAAGGGAGGTGTGAACTCACAAAGTTACATAGTTTACTTTGTGAATCTCCCATACTTGTGAACTCCAATGAGTACTTAAGTACTTCTTGCTTATATGAGCTCTCTAAAGATGTGAACACAAGCATTGTTTCGATTAGTTCTACTTAATACCTTGTTTCTTCTGGCCCAAAACATCTCCATGTAAGATCAGAACCATGCTAAATTAGATAATTATTGTCTCTATCAACTCTAATGACTTAACAGTTTGTAAAGATTCCAACACTCAGCTATGACAACAAGTTGAGGAGGTGAAAAGGGTGCTAGCTTGGCATTGTTTTACCTTATAAGATAACCCACACAATATAGTCCAAGAATCTTTATTTAAATGAATTTGTAGGTGTACATTATCTCAAATACCTATTTCTGGGAGGAAGATAATCTATATAGTGAAATCCTTTACAAAACTCAGAAACTTAACAAGTAAAGCAATAGTATCAATATTTATATGCATATACAATTGTATGTGTGTGTGTGTGTGTATTATAAAACAAATTATTTCTGTTTTTTACTTGAGATCTTTTTATTTGAGATATCACTCTTGCAGATATATTATTTATACCAATACTTAGCTGACTTAACAGTCATTCACATGGGTTACAATTCACCTTTAAATAAAGATCTCAATGATATTTATCCAATTCAATGTCAACCAAATCATTATAATTTTGTTTTGTTTACCAAATTCAATTTTTGGCCAAAAGGCATCTCCTCTTTTCTCTTCCCCCTCAAAATAATAGCTAGCTAGAATTAATTATCAGTATGCATTCAGCTTTTTATATTCACAGTACTATATAGTCAAAATCAGTGTGTTATGGACAACAAACTTGAAAGAGGTTCTAGAATTATCAAATATAAATAAAATTATTTATATTTACTTGATTAAAGAAGGAAACGGAGTTGATAAAATTTTAAAATGTTTTTTTGGAGAGGAAGGAGAAAAACTTTCTACTTAAATAGGAATTTCATAAAAATAGTATACTTAACTGGCTACTCCAGTTAAAAAGTTTGATTTTGATAAATATTTTGATTGAATAAAATCTTGCAAAGACTACTACCCAAAAAACGATAGACTCTGATACTATGTGTGATGCATAACAATGAATTATATCAGACTACTACTTTTTTTTGCCATTAAAAAAATCAGATGAACACAAAAGGGAAGATTTGAAAAAATTGTAAGCACAAAGCAATTATTTGGGTATTGTAGGGAAGGGGGGAAGGTAGAGGATAAAAAACTCTCTAAGAGTATATTTAATAAATTCTAGAAGGTCAAATGTGACCAACGTAAATTTTATGAAACTTGCCGAAATAACTGCTTTGTAACATTCTTGTTCTTCCTAAGTCATGTTTAAAAGTTCAAATGAAGAAAAGGACAATACAATAATAAAGTTATTTTGTGATGAAAAAGAAACTAGAAATTAAGGGGAAGAACATAAATTAGGGAATAGTTGAATTATAATATGTAAATATAGTGAAATACTGCTCTTGTGAAGTAAGAAATGATACACAGTTTCAGAGAAACCTGGGAAGACTTGACATCTATTTGAGTTATCACTCTTGCAGTTATACTACATATGCTCAAAATTATATTTGACATAATAGTCATTCACAAGGTTTACAATTCACCTTTCAATAAAGATCTCAATGGTATTTACTCAATTCAATGTCACGATTCAATGTCAATGAACTTATATAGAGTGAAGTGAACAGAACCAGAATAGTATATACAATAACAATACTGCAAAAGCAAATAACTGAAATCAATGCAAAAATCAATCATGATTACAGAGTGACAAGGAGGTGAGTTTTATGTGCCTTCTGACAAAAAGATAGATGGAATCAGGGTAAAAAGTGTTGTGTGTGTCTACATGGCAAATAAAGGAATTTGTTTTGCTTGATTATGTATATTTGTTACATGAAAGTTTTGTTTTTAATTTTTTCCCCTCAATGGAGGAAGATTACATTTTTACTAACTGATAAAAAGAAGAATTAAAGAATCTATAAAATAAAATGTCACCTATAAGTCTTAGACACAAATATTCAACAAATACATGAAATGTGTCCTGTTTCTTTCACTGAACAAGCCCTCAAATTAAGATCTAAACCCACAAGTTTTAGAACAGTCTCCATTTTGAATATTGACAATCTTTTCTTTTATAAAAAGACCTGCTCAAGCGAAGAAAGATCCATTTGTATTTAAAAACAAAATTAAAAGCAATCCAATTTGATCTCATTATCTCTAGAGGTAGAATGAAACTTGAAAAAATGTCATTTAACATATGGAACCAAACCTCCATCGTGGTAAAAATGGAAGGGCTGTGTTGCTTTAAAAAAAAAAACAAAACGAACAAAAAAAAAAAAAAACAAACAAACAAACAAACAAAAAACTTTTCCAACTATTAAAAGTTCCATCTGCTTAGGAAAAACAAAAACAGGAGCCCTAGATGTTTTAACAAACTGCAACTGTTCTTCTGTTAAAAAGGCAACAAATGCAACAAGCACACATGTAGCTTTTGAATCTACCAGAAGTCACTTTGAGAAACAAACTCTTTGTTGTGAGACCTCCTATTGAGGAACTAAAACTCTATGGAGAAAAAAGGAAACAAGCAGAGAGATGTCTCCACATACAAAAAAATGAAAAAGTAACTAAACTTTACTATCTTCTCGTGCCAACAGGCATGGGTGTGTGCCCTCCTGTCAGGATTTTGTGCTGCTTCTACTCTCATATCCTCAAACAATCAAGTATTATCATGTTTACTCGGAGATAATACACTAGCAAAAGGCATCCAAATACAGTCTATGGGTTAAAAGTGAAAGCCAATTTAAATTGCAGGATGATTTTAAAAAGCATAAATAATTTTGCTTATAATATTACTTTTATTCAGTGGAGTTCATAGGGCTTTGTGTACATTATCTTGAAGAAAAACTTAGCAGGTCTAAGTTTGCATCAAAATCAGGAATGATCCTCAGATATTCCACAAGCTGAGTCAGAGAACTATAGAATATTAGATCTGGCAAAGCCTTCTGAGACTTTCAGATTTTCTAGTTCAAGTCCAATGATCTGAACTTTTATAGATAAGGAAACAGAATCTCAGAGAGATTGACTTGCAAATGCCAGTGAATTATAACCAAGTTAAAAACCTACATCTCCTGGCTCACGGCAGTTCAGTGTTCTCATTGTTACATTACATAATTAATGTTTATAATATTAATAGGTATTTATTTTGGTCGTGGTGTAAAAACACAATTTACTTAAATTACTCCCTCAATGGCATCTTAAAAAAAAAAAAAAAAAAGACACCATTCCTATTAATCCTAATGAATTAAATTTTGTTTGCAATCCCAAATTGGGTAAAGTAGGCAGGTAGACTATATATTAAAATTGTTGAACCACCATATCTTATCCCTGTTTTATAGATAATTAACTGAAAAGCCTATAGAGGGTTTACCTACAGTCACAGAGTCAAAAGTGGAAATAGATTCTGGGAAGTCCTGCTTAAACCATTAGGTTTGTTTTGTTTTTTTTTTTTTTTTTTTTAATAAAGACATGACTAAGTAGATTTTGGTTAATTTTCTTAATTTAATGGTATATTAATTTTACCAGTGGATACTTTCCTTATGTTCATTATAAAGTTGTTGTTGTTTTTTAAAGCAACTGGCTTTGGGAACAAAAGGTACAATTTATCATTCTGTTTATACAATTTATCTTTTTATTATACTAAATGGCCTCCTTCAAAGGGCAAAGATCCTATTTTTCCAGCAAGGTTTAACATAAAAATTGTGACACCAAATTTAGTTTCCTAAATTAAACCCTTAAATACAATTTAAAATGAGGCCAACTAGTTCCAACATAACATCACCAAATAAGTCTTAAAATAATGATGCAAGTTTTCAAGTGGCTTACATATAAGTACAAGATCAAATTTCTTCTAAGCAGGAATTGCATTCAATTGGATTTAATTATCATCTCTATGCTGGTAATTCTCAATTTTCTTTTCTGGTACTAATCTCTCTACTGACTGTCAGGCTCACATCTCCAATTGTCTTATTAGGCAGCTTGAAATGATATCTCACAGATATCTTAAACTCAACATATCCCAAATTAAACTAATTACCTCCTTTCCCTCCCTGTCCCAAACCCTCTTCTACAAAACTGTTTTACTTCTGTTAGGACTACCACCACCTTCCCAGTCATCCAGACTTGCAACTTAGATGTCATCTTCAATTCCTTACTCTCTCACTTCACATCCAATCTGTTGCCAAATCTGTCAAGATCATACAGCAACACTTCCAATATTTGAATTTCAAGGCTCAGGTGAATCTTCATCTGAGATGAAGAATAGGTCAGGGTAGAGAAGGCCCAAAGTATAGCCTTTGGAGATAGGCTCAACAACAAAGCAAACAAAGTTGGAGACTCTGTATACAACACAGAAGATGCCTCCTTTTGGGAAGCTTTACAGCTCTACCCAGTTAGGTATTAGTTCCTTATTAATTACTCCATAAGTTCTATGTAGTTTTTGGTTTGTTTGTAAACAGATCTGGACCAGAACTAAGGATTAGCCCCATTTTTCTGCTTTGTCTTTGCTAAATCCATTGTCTTCTTCATAACAAACTCTTAATGAATTTTCATCAACAACTCCCCTGGGCATCATCCTTTATAGTCATTTTGGCATGACCACAGATCTCCCCAAACAGGACCTGACACATAAATTTTTTAAAAAATGCTTAATGTGAATGAAGATTGTTTCCATTTTACTAGTATTGAAGGACCTCCAAGGAACTAATAGTTATGATCTGGAAACTTAGAAAAGCAAGCCAAGTATTTCCTTTTTCCCCCCATTGGGGTGAAAGGACATTTTTAATAGCTATGAAAATCATTTAACAACTATAAGTGTTTTTATTTGTTTATTCTTTCTTGTGTTTTTTTTCTCTTTTGCTCTGATTTTTCTTTTACAACATGACAAATACGTTTAAAATGTTTAAAATGATTGTACATGTATTACATGTATCATATTGCTTGGAGAGGTAAGAGAAAATTTTACAAAAATAAATATTGAAAATTATCTCTAAATGTAATTAGAAAAATTAAATGCTATTTGGAAAAAATTTTTTAAAAAATCATACAGCAACAACTCTAACATCTGCCATATATCTCCTGTGACATCTGTCACCACCTGGGTGCAGTCCGCATTACTTTGTGCTTAAATTGTTGCAAATAGTCTGTTGATTGATCTCTTTTCCATAAATCTCCTCCCCACTTCCAGTTCATCTTCCATTCAATTGTCAAACGATCCTTCCTAAATCGCAGGTCTGGTCACTCAATAAACTCTAATGGCTCTTATAATCCTCAGGATTTAATATGAAAACTCATATTTGATGCTCAAAGTCCATCATGATCCTGCTTCTTCCAACTTTTCTAGCACTTAAAACTTACTTCACTCCATACACTCCAGAATCTAGTGACACTGGTCACTGCATCTCCCAACTCCCAACTCTTTACTGGCTGTATCCCATACCTGGAATGCTCTCCCTCCTCACCTACACCTACTTTCTTCCAACATGTTAAAATTCAAGTGTTCAACACAAAGAGCTTCTCCTGATTTTCATTACTGCTAGTGCCTTTGGGGACAGCTAAATGGCACAGTGGATAGAGCACCAACTGTAGAGTCAAGCGGACCCAAGTTAAAATCTGACCTCAGATACTTACTAGTTGTGTAACCCTGGACAATTCACTTAACCCCAATTGCCTCACAAAAATAATTAATTGAAAATAATGCTGGTGCCTTCCTTCTATTGATTATTTCAAATTTATCCTGTAAACAGTTTGTCTGTATGTAGCTGTTGGCATAGTGTCTCCTTGAAAGCAGGGACTCTGGGTCATTTGCAATTCTTCACAATCTTGTTCTTAGCACAATACCAAGAACACAGTAGGTGCTTAACAAATATTTACTAGCTGATTCTAAAAATAATAAAACTGGGTTTCTCATATGATGAAAATCCTTTTCACTCACCTTAGATATCACACCATCTTGAAAATTATCTCACATAATTGAACAGTATAGTGAATCCCATCTGTCAAGTCACCTTTCTCTCATTCTAACCCAATTATATGGAAAAACCTTCTAAAGAAAAGTTAACCGAAAATTTTCTGCCTCTCCCAAATATGCATGTTTTCTCCCATAGAGACATTCGACATTCCAAATCTCTCAAATTGAGAGGATTCCCCCAAGAGGGGGAAATAGAGTAGAAGAAAAATGAAAACAAAAAACAAACAAACAAAAAAAAAAAACCCAACCTTTTTAAAATGAAGCTTATTCTAAAATGTCATTGTTAAAATGACTAGCACTCATGTAAAGTATCTACCAATTGTATTATGCCAACTTTGAAAACTGAAAACTGATTTTAGGTAGAGAGCAAGGACTATTTTCTACGTATGTTGCAATTTATATATATGACAGTCAATATTAAATGCAGATCTTTAATAATGGTTTCAGGAAATGGAGACTATAGATAGTACATTTTGCTAAATATTTTCATTAAATTTCAGAGGAAAAATATTCATCAATAAACTCAACCTAATTTTAAGTAACAGTTCCAAATTCCATCTCAAACAAATCTTTACTCCAGCAGATTGAAAATCTTTCTTGCCACAGTACAGGTGCTTAATTGCTAATCAAACAAAAGGAAATCAGAGAAATAAGAAGCAAATGAAGCAACAATAATCCACAATATAAATCAGTCTCTGTGTAACAAAGAGTTGACTGTTCAACAGATAAAACAATAATTTAACAAGGGGTTCTACTTAAAAGCAGCATGTTGTAATGATGAGAGCTGACTCAGAGGCAGGCAGATTTTGAATTTAGATTTAGTCCTACCTCTGACACACCATTTCTATGGGCCCATATCAAGTAATCTGATCTCTCAATTCCCAGGCTAAATTTCTAAAACAGGGGTTTTTAACCTTGTAAGTCCTTGGAGTCCTTGGCCGATTCCAGGGGCTCTGTGAAGGTGGATGGGAAAAAATTTATACTCCCCCAAGTAACGTGTATTTCCTTTCATTACAAATACAGACAACAAATATTATGCTGAAAAGGGGTCAATAAGCTTTCATTAAAAAGACTATCAAAAAGGTCCATGACACAAAAAAGATTAATGACCTCTTCTCCAAAATAATAGGTTGCACAGCAGGTGTCGATGTTCATCATTAAAAAATAGTTTCCCACTGGGAACAACTAAGCTAATGACTTTGCAGATTCGGTCCTTCTGCCCCCTTTATGCCACACTCTTCTATATTTAGCTAAAATAGCCTGCTACACTTGTTTTGTTGTTTAGTCAATTAGTCATTTCTGACTCTTCATGACATCATTGGGGTTTTCTCGACAAAGTCATTGGAATGATTTTCCATTTCCTTCTCCAGATCATTTTACAAATGAAGACATTGAAGAAAAGAGGGTAAAGTGACTTGGCCAAGATCACTCAGCTAATGTTTGAGGTACATTTGAACTCAAGTCTTCTGACTCCACTATATCCACTGAGTTGTCCATATCTCCCACACCTTAGTAAATATTTGTTAAAATACAATGTTAAGCTATTTAATGAATGGATGTTGAAATTGGACAGCACTCCAAAAATGCAAAACACACCCAATAAGCAAAAACCCAAATACAAAGAAATTGTTGAAATTGTTGAAAATAAAAACAAAACAGCACCAAATACAAAACAAAACAAAGCACTCTAAATAATGACCAAACTTGGCCCCAGAGAAAATCAGGAAAAAACTCTTTTCCATTTTTGCAGAAGGGAGGGATTCCAGATATGGAATATTAAATATAATCATTGTCAGACTAATTAGATTGTGTTGACTGACTTTACCAAATTTCTTTTCACTACTTTTTTTTAATCTCTGTTACAGGAAGTAGCTCAATGGATAAATAAGAAGAATATATTGGAAAATGAAGATGATAAAAAAGTTATCAATAAAATCAAAATGCAATGTGAAGCTGTATTAAAGAAGGTAGTGTTTCAATGGTGATAGTTTAACCCAGTCATATCATATTTAGAAAATTATATGCACTTGTGGATGAAAAAAAAAAAAAAAAAAAACCCTAACAAACTAGAGAACATTCTGAGGGCAATTAGGATTTAAGGGGTTAAGAAATTAAAATCAATTGAAGGAACTGGGGTAGTGTTTTGCCTTTGAGAAGGGAAAACAAAATGGTGACTGACTTCATGTAATGAAATAAGAATTCACATTTGGAAGAAGATCAGACATTCTACTTAGCCCCACAGAAGTAGAACCAAGCAGACAGAAGTTGCTGATAGTGAAGGACTGAAGAAAGACAGAGGGATGGGGGAGTATAGGGCAAAGGGAAGGGAGATCCTTCTGGCAAAGGCTGGAATAATGCTTGTGAATGTTATAAGATAGGTGCAGATTGGAATAGATGGCCTTCAGCCTTCAAGATCCTTTCTAACTCCAATTCTGGGACTGTTGAATGGGATCACAAGTGTCTCTTCATTTAAGTTGCTAATGTGTTCTATGTAAACAGTAATTAAGTTAAGTACACTTCCTTCGCTCACTATATTTAGTCATAAATTTTAAAATTCAAAAGTGTAAGCCATAGTTATGATTGAAAAAAAAACACTATAAACTACTTTTAAAAACAAGATTGTTAACTTAAGGCAACTACATTACATAGGATCATAGCTCTAGAAAGAAAAGAAAGGAAGCTAAGAGGTCTATTCTCCTCATCTGACAGATGGGGAAGCTGAGACCCAGAGAAGTGACTTGCCCAAAATCAAACAAGTAGCAAAAGGCTAGGCCAAAATTTGAACTCAGATTCTCCAAACTACAAATCCATGTATTATTTTCATTGTACAATGCTTCCTTCTCACACCGTGCATATAATCATTCTTAAGTAGGCAAAAATAAAAAGACAAACTTGATTATACACAATATATTATCGTTTCAGATCCTATGAAAACAACAAAAAATGACTATCACAAAAAAGATAAATTAGTTTCAGTACTAACAGCTATGAGAAGAAAGTATAATCTGTCTTATTCACT
Organism: Antechinus flavipes; assembly: GCF_016432865.1. Classification (NCBI taxonomy): domain Eukaryota; kingdom Metazoa; phylum Chordata; class Mammalia; order Dasyuromorphia; family Dasyuridae; genus Antechinus; species Antechinus flavipes. Next base: position 248,330,309 of record NC_067398.1, read on the forward strand.
ATTTATTTTTTGTTAATAATTCACTGTTTATTGATGCTTAGAGATCAACTACTAGATTTCAGATCTCCATGTTGATGACTTCTGACAAGCAAAAGGATACTAAATCCCAATTCTGTCTCAAAAAAAGCATCTGACTACTACACTTACAAAGGAGTAAGTTTTCTGTATTACAGGTCAAAAAAAGTGCAAGAAGCCAACTTTACTTCTGAAAAAAATGTATCTATAAAACAGCTAATATTTATATATTCTTGTATTAGTGTATGTATTAAGATCAGCAAATCACTTTACAAAATAATCTTAAGGAATTTTCAAAAAAGATCCTTTTGAGATGTTCTACATTTAGTATTTTCAAATCAGAAAAGTTTAAAGTAACTTACTAGAACATAATTATACAATTGATAAATACTATTTAAATGTAGTAGATATTCAATTAATGCTCCCTAAAGTGATTTAAAATACACTGCTAGAACTCATGCAATCTCCTATTACTAATATGTAAATTGAGGAAGGCAACATAAAGCAAGGTCTAAATGATTTTTTAAATCAAGGATACCAGAGTTTGTGTCCCAAAATGTCAATTTCTTATAATTGCGCAACATTGGGGGGGGACAGGGACTTTATCTCCCTCTAACATTTTAGAAAGAAAAAAAAAATTCATTTGCTTGACTTTAGAGAAAGCAGATTTTTCTCCTTGGAAATCAGTAATAGATTATATTTCAAATCCTTCCAAGAGCAAGAATCATTCACAATGTCACATCTCTCTTTTCCAAACTACTCCAGTTCATCAATAGTCTAGTAACTTGATAACCAGAAATGGAAAAAAGCCCTTGAAATAATAAGAAAAAGATATAAGGTCATTTAAATTGTTTTTTTGAATTAACAATGATTATTTAGAATCCACATCTCCACTAAAGAGCATAAGAGAAAATGCATCCTGAATTCCTACAAGCACTCTCCATTTATCCTGTACCCATGGTAATCCTACCATAGCAACAAGAAAATCATGCTTGCAAAGAGTATAAGTAGGTTTCTGGAGATCCAGCTGGGATGTACAGACCTTACAAGCTATAGTACAAGTGCTTTTTAGCATGCATCCAACCCTGCAAGGTTATTCAATGATGATTCTTGAAAAAAGGATGCAAATTAGGTAGGCTCCAACAAATACAAAAATCCAAGCATTATAAAGTTAAATTTCGCCCATTTGGCAAATTCCAACTAACGAAGCATTTTGCCAATTTTAAAAAACAAGCACATAAAAATAACCAAACCTATGAAACTGTTTCTGACAAGAATGACACCACCACATATTGGTCATGGAAAAAAGTGACTGCTTGTTTAACTACAATGTTCAAGATTTTCCCCCTTTTTCTTTTTAATTAAAAGAAGCTTAATGAAAACTACAGAAATCAAGAATATTTTAAAATGACAAAGTTAGAGAACTTTTAAATTATCTACATTATCTTACTGTATTCGTTCCCTAACTAAAACACTAAATAAAAGTCAGCATGGCTCAATCACACAGCAGCTAATCCAACCTACTGGATGTTTTAGACTCCACTGACCAAATTCTAAAAGAAAAATATTCACAGAAAAACAAAGATCTTATTTATCTAATAAAATATTGCCAAAGTACTGTAGAACAAAATGAGATTTTGGCAAATCATTTTTGTAGTTTACAGGATCATGGCAGAGGACCTCTAAATTAACTCTGAACACTAGCTACAAACAAAAACAAAAACAAAAAAACAGTTTCTACAAGAAAAGGATTTGGTGGGGATTTTTTTATGGGACCAATTTAAACTAGTTATTCATTAACCCAAACAAACCACAACCCTTCCACCCCCACCCATCCAACCATTCTCCAACTGACTGCATCAATGTAAAACAAATATGAAGACTTAATGGGCTACTATATGGGATCAATTCTGGATGATTAGGGAGTGAACAATCCCAGTCCTATCCTCCACCCCACATTCCTCTCAATATAGCCCAGATGTCTAAGAGTAAATCTAAAGGATAGAGAGGGAGTCTCTAAGTACATTCCCACATCCAACATAATTTTTAAATCACCCATACCTCTGTTGCTTTCCATTAAAATAGGCATAATCAAAAATGGAATCTGTTTCCCAAAATTGCAAATCTCTCTGAACAATAAAATTAACATTCCAAACCAATATGCCATATTTCCCATTGAAAAATTATTTGGAAAAAAATTTTAAAGAAAAATATTCTGGATAGTACACAGGCTCATAAATCTTACAGCAAAAAGGCCCTTTAGAAATAATGAATAGGGGCAGCAGGATGGTGCAGTGCATAGAGCATCAGCCCGGAAATCAGGAGGACCTGAGTTCAAATCTGACCTCAGACACTTAACACCTTCCTACCTGTGTGACCCTGGGCAAGTCACTTAACCCCAATTGCCTCAGCCAATAATAATCAGTGAGAAAAATGGGACCAAGAGAAACTGAGGCCCAAGGTCAACAGGTATTTCTTTTCATTCCTTTGGAAATTATTTAACCATATGTTCCTTGTCTCTTCCCACCTCACTGCCCCCAGATTGAAGTACTCTCTTAATCATCCACCTTTAAATTATATATTTTCTATTTTATTAGAGTTTATTATGTCTGCAATTGCCAAAAAAGAAACAAAAGTACAAATTCCAGTTTCAGAAACTGGTGGTCACAGTTTTTTGGTAGGTTTTTTTCTTTTTAGTGAGATTTGATCTTCCATAAATCATCCATTGGACAACCTTAGGATAATAGATTTAAACTGAGAAGGGACTCAACTCATCTATTTACTCTATCCCATTCTTTTACAGAGACTAAAAGTGACTTGCCTAAGATTACACAATCAATGAACATGTGAACATGTGAAAAAACCCAGGATTGAATTTCTGATTCCAAATTCAGTTCTCTTTACTATCCAACTAGGCTCTTTTACAGCAATCATTCTGAGCACAACAAACAGTCACTAATCTAAGCTCCCTGAATTCCCAGATGGGTGGATTTACCATAAGGGGTATTCTTCAGGACCATATGTACTAAGTAAAAATCAAATACATTTTGTATGTCAAGATCCCTATAGGCAAAATTAGACAGTAAGCGCATAATCTCGATTCTCCACCAATTAGAATACTGAACACTGCACAACTTAATATGAAAACTATTAAACTAGAGAAAAGCTAAAGCTCAAGACCTAGAAGACAGCAATCCCCCTGAAGGCAATATCATGTAGTCTGAGGCATTATTACAAAGATAACATTGTTAATTACACTGACTTTTATAAGTCCCCACATTTCACAAACATGCTTTGCTTTAAAAAAAATTCTAATGCATAAAAATAGCAATTTGTGAAACATAAACTAGGAGGCTGTTTATATTACCAAAGAATTTTGCTTACAAAAGGATTCATACCATAGGAATTCCTCTAAATAATAAATAACCTATTCAAATGGATGTTGTTCATGAAGATCACCTTATAAACTGGAAATATAAAAGGAAATGGATGCCTGAGAAGACAATCTGAAATGAGATGAACAAATGGCTCAAAAAATGTTTCTTTGTTGTCTTTGGGCACGCAACAAAACTAATTCCATCAAGTTGGTAGTTTAATTTGTGAAAAATCCATACGTAATTGCTCCAAATCAACTGTATTGTTTTTCTGCTTATGAAATTGGACTCTTGCTTTACATTGAGATTGAATGTTTTGTACTGTAATCATCTAGTTCCAGGGGTTTAAAGCTTTGGGAGATTAGCCTAAATACTACCTGTAGAAGGGCCTTTAGTAAAGCAATAAATAGCCTAGTTACCTCACGCCTCTAAAAGTTACCACTGATTTATGCTGATAAATAGAAATAGCTACAGAGGCTGTTCTTTTCAAGTATGAATTAGTTTTAATAGTGATAACCAGTAGACATCCCCAGAGTGGTACTTTTCATTCTGATTAATAACAAGTGAAAGAGGATCTTAATAAGATTATGTGACTGCTTCTTAATTTTGTCTAGGTCATGACATAGCAATGTTATTTTATTCAATATATGTATTACTGTAAAGTTTACATAGTTATCATTTTTATGAGTGGAGTAATTTAGAATATAATTCAATTACTTGGTATTCTTTTTATAGAATTAAATGAAAGAAGTTGTAGTCAAATGGATACAGGGGTTCTCAAGTTCTTTTTAGAGAAATAAAAGAAATAATGGAGTTCACACCAGCCTCAGATACTTACCAAATAAGATCACTTAACATTTTGTGATCACTTACCACTATAGTCACTTACTAGTCACCCTAAGTCACTTTACCTTGCCTCAATTTCTTCAACTGTAAAATGGGAAAAATGATAATAGGTACATCCCAGAGTTGTCTTAAGGGTCAAATGAGATATTTGTGAAGTGCTTAATCCAGTTCCTGGCACACAGAAAGTGCTATGTAAATGTTATTTTTACTTATCGGTGCCCTCCCCACAAAACATTTACTTTGTATTTAATATATATATATTTCATATATGCTTATTTATCTGAATGTTTTCTCCACTAATATTGCTTTGGTTGGTCATTCCAGATTTAATTGCAATTTAGCATTTAAATGTAGCAATTATTTATGGGCAGAAGTAATCTTAAGAAACAGAACAATCGTAACAATAACAAATATTATATTTCATAATTTCAGGGTTTTTGAAATATCCTATTTGTTCAAAACATTCATTCATTCTTTCAAATTTTGATGACAGCTTTTGATAAACAGTAATTTTCCCATTTGACTTTCTGTTTTGTGTTCTTTGAGGTGAAAGTCATGAGACCTCTAGTAACAGGATATAAAGACGGTAGAGAAAAGTTCAGGTTTAATGCTACTACATCAATAATATAAATGTCTTGTAAAAGAAATCAGTGCCACATTAGTCTCATGATCCCTTCACTTACACACTTAAGGTAGGGCTCTAAAAGCTTCACTTTCATCCATTCTTTTCTGATTATCTCCTCACCCCAATATTTACATTTAGCTAACAGGATAAAAAACAGATTTTTTTAAAATTGCAATCTTGTCAAATAGCTAGAATGTGTCTAGTCAGATGAGTATTGGACATAAAAATTTTTCAACTGAAAGATACCAGGACATGGGATTGAATGTCAGTTATTACTCATTATCCCCTTTCCTGTCATATTTTTTCCAATGAAATCCTGTTTCAAGATTTCTAGCAGTCACAGAAACATGAGCACAATTTAAAAATAAATGCCATCTCTTGTCAACTGGAAATAAACAGAGCAGAGAAATGACCCTCCAGCACTCCATCCATACCAATCTTCCTTTATGTCAATAAATCTTACCTAGCCTATTTGAGCAGTGTTTAATCATAAATGAATTTGAATGCACTCAGAAATATAAACAAGAATAAATGTCACTTGCTACAAGCTTGTCCAAGTAACAGACTAGCAAGGGAAAAGGGTAACCACAAAGGGGGAAGCCAGGTAATAGATGAACAATCCAATACATACAGACATTATTATTTTCAAAATTATTGTAATAAAGGGTTCATAAAGGTCATCACTAGTCATCTTGACATACCTTCACACTTATACTTAGGTTGCCTCTGGAGGAAAACGTGAGGCTGATGATTGCACAACTCGGCCTCGCTTAAATTCAATTCACTTTCAAGTCAAGATTTCACGCTAGTGAGGTCACTAGTCCTCTATAACAGCAATATAGAATGCTGTTTTGTCGATTATAAATACTGACTTTTAAGAAAACATAATTTCTTTTCAAAAATGTAGGTTTTCACTACACACCTGTCAGATTGGCTAGGATGACAGGAAAAGATAATTTGCTGAATGTTGGATGGGATGTGGGAAAAGTGGGACACTGATACATTGCTGGTGACATTGTATATACACCCAGCCATTCTGGAGAGCAATTTGGAACTATGCTCAAAAAAGTATCTAACTGTGCATAGCCTTTGACCCAGCAGTGTTACTACTGGGCTATATCCCAAAGAGATCTTAAAGAAGGGAAAGGGACCTGTACGTGCCAAAATGTTTGTGGCAGTCCTGTTTGTAGTGGCCAGAAACTGGAAACTGAGTGGATGCCCATCTAATTGGAGAATGTCTGGGTAAATTTTTATATATGAATGTTATGGACTATTATTGTTCTGTAAGAAATGACCAACAGGATGATTTCAAAAAGGCCTGGAGAGACTTACATGAACTGCTGCTGAGTGAAATGAACAGGACCAGAAGATCATTATATACTTCAACAACAATATTATATGATGGGATCAATTCTGATGGACACGGCTCTCTTCAACAATAAGATGAATCAAATAAGTTCCATTTGTTTAATAATGAATAGAACCAGCTACACCCAGCAAAAGAACTCTGGGAAATGAATGTGAACCACTACATAGTATTTTCAATCCCTCTGTTTTTGTCCACTTGCATTTTTGATTTCCTTTACAGGTTAATTGTACACTATTTCAAAGTTCCATTCTTCTTGTGCAGCAAAATAACTATATGGACATGTATACATATATTGTATTTAACATATACTTTAACATATTTAACATATATTGGTCTACTTGCCATCTGGGGAGGGGGTGGAAGGAAAGAAGGGAAAAATTGGAACAAAAGGTTTTGCAATTGTCAATGCTGAAAAATTACTCATGCATATATCTTGTAAATAAAAAGCTATAATAAAAAAATTTTTAATCCAAGTTTTATTCCTTGAAGTCTCTTTCACTCTGAGCTTCTTAATAATTAAGAAATTATTATTATAGTCCACAACTAAAGTTACTGGTCAAAAAAAAAATTACAGAACTGTCAATTATTTTATTCTGAGTAATGCAGAAATCTGATATGGATTATTTTTTAAAATCACTGGCAGTCAAATATATATATATATAAAGCAATCGCATAACCATTTAAATTTTCAATGCAGAAATTCAAATGCAGAACTATACACTCCAGGTATTGCACAAGGTTAACAAGACGAAAGAACTTAGCTGAACATTTAAAGTCACTCAACGAGGACTGGCGAGACTTACATGAACTGATGCTAAGTGAAATGAGCAGAACCAGGAGATCATTATACACTTCGACAACGATATTGTATGAGGACATATTTTGATGGAAGTGGATTTCTCTGACAAAGAGACCTGAGTTTCAATTGATAAATGACGGACAAAAGCAGCTACACCCAAAGAAAGAACACTGGGAAACGAATGTGAACTATCTGCATTTTTGTTTTTCTTCCCGGGTTATTTATACCTTCTGAATCCAATTCTCCCTATGCAACAAGAGAACTGTTCGGTTCTGCAAACATATATTGTATCTAGGATATACTGCAACATATCCAACATATAAAGGACTGCTTGCCATCTAGGGGAGGGGGTGGAGGGAGGGAGGAAAAAAAAATCGGAACAGAAACAAGTGTCAATATAAAGTAATTATTAAATAAAAATTTAAAAAAAAATAAAAAAAATAAAGTCACTCAACACATCTCTGAATAAATAAACAACAAAATTTTATTGATGTCTTTTTTTTTAAATCAGTGAATTTTCATGAAAACTTTTCAATCCATTTTATCAGAAGCTGATTGATTTTTTCCTTCTCTGAACTCTTAGCAAATTTTGTTAGAACATTTCCCAAATGCCTCACTCAAAACTGTTAAATTCCTTAAGTTTTATTGCCTTGTCTCTTCAATAAGTTCCAAATTCCTCAAGAACATGAATCCTATTTTATGCTTTATCATATCAAGCCTCAAAGTACACTGTACACAATTGCTGCTAAAGAAATATTTATTGATTGATAACATATGGTCCTAACTCTGTGTGGAACTAAGGAAGGATTCAGAGAACAGCAAGAAACAGTGATAGCAAGAAGCAAGAAGCAATAACTAAAAGGTTTATAATGAAATGAGAACTATTCAACCAGAGTTATTTTCCAATAAACCTTAAGCAATTTTTATATAAATACTGGAGTTATGAAATTGCAAGTTCACTTACAGTTTGTTCATGTGCTCTTCTGTAGTCTAAAACAGTAGCAATATGAGTACTATGGAAGTCAATGAATTCAGTTCAATCAAAAACAGTACTTTTACTATTAAGGCCACAGTGTGTTTTGGAAGCTCAATGGATAAAGCACTGGGCCTGGAGTTAGCAGTTCAAATGAGTTAAAATTCAGTCTCAAATACTTTCTAGCTCTGTGATTCTAGGAAGTCAAGTATAAAATGGGGAAAATAACAATATCTATCTTACAGGATTATTGTGACAATCAAATATATTTGTAAGATGCTTACCACGAGTAAATGAACATTTATTCCTTTCTCTAACTTATCCTTTCTTATTCTTCCATCCCTGAAGGCCCATAAGCTGCACTCATTTCAGAAGCTTGATCAATTGGCAGATGCATATAAGTGATAGTAATAATTTTTCCAATCGAAGGTATATTGTGTTATTGTGAATATAAAATAATCTACATTTACCACCAACAGAATTCACTATACTGTCCTTGAATATACAAATGTAAATTCAACAAGGATGATATGTAAATGGTAAAAGTTCATTTTTTTGGAGCACTGAGTATAACCAAATTTATTTTATAAAGTTAAACAATCAAGCCAACAGAATCAGAAATGACAGGACCAGCTTAAATTTTAAACTCAGTTAAAAAAACAAATTCTTCTGACCCAAGTCCGGGACTCTATATACTATACTATGATATCACTTATAAAGATAGTTTACAATTTGCAGCAGCTTGACTATGCCTATGCTCTTTGGATCAATTGAAATTATGACTTCAGAGATAATAGTGATTAATAGTTCAAAGACAAAGCATGTCCAAGAAAGCATCATTCTCAAAAACAAAGGTTTTTTGCAGCTATGATCAGACTAAGATCATCATAAGCATCTTCCAATTTTCCAAATGTGATATAGCACAATTGCTGCCTCCTTAGTTCAAGTTTAGCTTAGTGTCCATCTGCAGAAATTATCCATGGTATAAGCATTAATAAACTAACACAATAAGTTCAAAAATACAGATTTTTAAAATTGCCATTGAGGATAGCTACTTTGCTCTCCCAAAATCCATCTTTAATGTACATTTTACCATTACTACTTTTGCTCAGTCCAAAGAATGTCTATAATTTAATATCGCCTTATATAAATTGCTATGTTTTTATTCTCTGCTAACATAATTTTTTTCAACTATTCACCTGCTCCCATACAACATACCATACTAAGCTTACAAAATCACTTTGGAGGATATAAAGTCAAGTAAAATTTTAAATACAGTAAAAAGATGATTTAGACTTTGAAATCTATCAGATCTGTCAACTTTGACAAACAAGGGGGTCATCTTCAAAATGTACTGATTTACTTTAATTGCTCAAATGAAAGAAAGAAATTAGTAGATAAAAGAAGTAAAATGTTCTTCCGTAATGAGAGTAAATGTAACAGATAAACTAAGTCCTATAATCTGCAAAGTAGGGATACTATGGCTAAGGAGATAATGCTCATATAGCAATAAACAAACAAACAAACAAACAAATAAATAAATATGTGTATACATACACACACGCATATACATATATGCATATTTTGATGGCATATGCTATAAAACCAAACTAAATGTATATGGGATTATCTAGAACATTAACAAATGTTTATTTGGCTTTAGACCCTGAACCCTTAAATGTGCACATTTCCCAAAACACAAGAACAGGAACTTCTTCATTCTCACAATTCTATTTAACTAAACCAGAGAACAAAGAATGTTCCTGTGATTATTGATGAGAAATCTCTTAACTGTATCCATCTACAAATTGTAATACATGAGAAATTGGAAAATAAGACTAAGATTATGCAAAGAAAAATATGAAGAACATGTCACTTATATAATGTGCAGACTAAAGAGTTTTCTTTAATCTGTAACAAAGTAATTTTCAGAGACTGTTTTTGAAATTATGCCCTTATTAATGGAGATAGTCAGCTCCCTAAATAGGTTTTAAAACCCTGGAAGAGAAATTATCCATTTGGGGAAACTAGGTCATAAAACAGATTAATAACACTGAATAATCTCCCTGGGAGAAACATGGTTTTAGCATTGTTGCAAGATACATTAAACTAGTTTAATTGCTATGTAAATTACACTCTATTCCATCAATTTATCCCTGATGGTCTATTCATCACTATAGAATTTTCTCTGAAAGACTGAGCTAGTCAATTTCTTTTCAAGCTTTCTCCTTCCAAACATGTCCATCCACAAATGTCCTCAAAGTCTAAATGATTCTTGCCTTTCCATTAGCATGTATATAGCATTAATCTCTGTGATATCAAAATATTTTGCAAAAACAGAAAACAAAACTACTGCAAAATGGTAAGGAAAGGCAGCATTACTGGTCTGAAATTCGAAGGTTCCACTCACCTAGTATATGGTTGCCTACACAGGGAATGCTATATTGCTTATCATCATTACTTTGACACTTGAATTATTTATTAAATTAGGAAGCCCAAAAAGCTGAGTTGAGGAGGGCTTTCCATCTCAAGGGTATGAGCATAATGGGGAAGAGCAAGAACAAAAGCAATGGGATGGGAGATGCATAAGGTATAAGTCAGAAAATTAGTAGTTAGTAGTAGAAAAAGTAGTAGTTAGTAGTGACTAGTAATAGTCACATCCAGTAGTGTCTGGATGTAAATAACATCTTCCTTCATAGGACCTTTGTAGTTGATTAGTAGTAGTAGTTTATTTGGAGTGATGAAATTCTATTCATAAATATTTTATAATTCTAACAAATAAATACTTAACTAGTGGTGATTGGCTCTTTAGTGATATTAAGTCCAATGGAAGAACTTGTCTAATGTATTTTCATATTTTCCCCAACGAGTCATAGTGATATGTTTTTTGTTGTTGTTCTGTCATTTGAGTTGTATTTGACTCTGACACTATCTTGGGGTTTTCTTTTGTTCATTTTAACATTTTTATTGACTTTGAACATAAATACAAAGACACCAAAAAAACTTCCAAAAAACCTACTTCCATGTTCATAGAGCAAGCAACATAAAAGAGCATTCAATATAAAACTATGAATTTCCATTTCAGAGTTTGTTTTTTTGAAAAAATAATTAACATTACACATAATTTCCAAAACTACTCTGCTTTTCTGTATTTCCTTTTCTTTTGTTGTCTGCTGTGTACTTTTAATTAATTTTTTCTCTCTCCTTCCCTACCCTGCCCTAGAGAAGGTTACCATTAGAAAGATGTGTGTGTGTGTGTGTGTGTGTGTGTGTGTGTGAGAGAGAGAGAGAGAGTGAAAGAAAGAGAGAGAGAGAGATTATGCAAAACCATACTATTTATAGTGCTATTCATCAATTCTTTGTCTGAATGTGAATAACCATCTTCCTTCATAGGATCTTTGTAGTTGATATGAGTATTTATAATACTCAAAATGACTTTGCCATTCAATATTGTTATTATTTACAACATTCTTTTGGTTCTACTCATTTCACTCTTCATTTTTTCATGTAAGTTTTTTTGATGTTTTTCTAAACTCAATAAGCTTATTTGGAACTATGCCCAAAAGACTATTAAATTGTGCATACCCTTTGATCCAGCAGTGCTTCTACTAGGCCCACATCCCAAAAAGATTTTAAAGGAGGGAAAGGAACCCATATGTGCAAAAATATTTGTGGCAGCCCTTTTTGTAGTGGCAAGAAACTGGAAACTGAGTGGATGCCCATCAATTAGAGAATGGCTGAATAAATTATGGCATATGAACACTATGGAATACTATTGTTGTGTAAGAAACGACCAGCAGGATGATTTCAGAGAGGTCTGGAGAGACTTACATGGACTGATGCTAAGTGAAATGAGCAGAACCAGGAGAACATTGTACATAACAACAAGATTATGTAATGATCAACTGTAACAGATTTAAGCTCTCTTCAACAATGGGGTGATTCAGGCAAATCCCAATAGACTTGTGATGGAGAGAGACATCCATTGAGAGGACTATGGGGACTGAATGTAGATCACAACATTGCATTTTCACTTTTTTAAAATTGTGATTTGCTTGCATTTTGTTTTTTTTCATTTTTTTTTCCTTTCTGCACTGATTTTTCTTGTGCAACATGATAAATATAGAAATATGTATAGAATTGTACATATTTAACATATTACATTACTTGCTGTCTAGGGGAGGGAAAGAAAGCAGGGTTTTGCAAGAGTGAATGTTGAAGATTATCTATGCATATGTTTTGAAAATAAAAAGCTTTAATAAAAAAATAAAATAAAAAAAAAGAAATCATAAAAAAGAGAAAAGGACACACATGTGCAAAAATGTTTGTAGCAACCCTTTTTGTAGTGACAAAGAACTGGAAATTGAGTAGATGCCCATCAGTTGGGGAATAGCTGAATAAGTTATGACACATGGATATAATGGAAAATTATAGTTCTACATGAAATGATAAGCAGGCTGATTTCAGAAAAGCCTGGAGACTTACATGAAGTGATGCTGAGTGAAGTGAGTACAACCAGGAAATCATGGAACATAGTAACAAGATTATATGATGATGATCAACTGTAATGGACTTGGCTCTTTTCAACAATGAGGTGATTTAAGGAATTCCAATAGATTTGTGATGGAAAGTTCCATCCAGATCCAGAGACAGAATTACGGAGACTGAATGTGGAACATGTTATTGCTTTAGGTTTGCTTGTTTTTTTTCCCCCTTTTTGGTACAGCATAATGAATATGGAAATATGTTTAGAAGAATTGCATGTTTAACCTATATCAGACTGCTTGCTCTCTTGGGAACAGAAGAGGGGGTAGGAGAAGAAGAAAAATTTGGAACACGAGGTTTTGCATAGGTGAATGAAGGCTAATGTTGTAAACTATATTTGCATGTATTTGGAAAAAACAAAACACACTAAAATAAATAAATAAAAGAAAGAGTTGATGATGCATCGTCCTGGAAATAAAATCAACAAGCTCATCATTTATCATAGCACAGTAGTATTCCATCATAATCATATGCCACAACTTATTCAGTCATTCCCCAACTGACTGGCATTCCCTCAATTTCCTGTTCTTTGCCATCAAAAAGAGGGCTGTTATAAATATTTTAGAACACACAAGTTCTATTCCTTTATCTTTAATCACCTTGGGAAACAGATCTATATTGGTGTTTCTGGATTAAAGGATATACACAATTTTGTAACTATTTGGACATAACTCCTGATTGCTCTCCAAAACAGATTCATTTTTTCATATTCCCGTCAACATTTTTTGTTTTCCCCTTCAATCATTTTAGAAAAAATGATAGGTATGAGATGGTATCTTAAAAGTTTTCACTATATTTCTCTAATCAATGATTTAGAATATTTTTTCAGGACTATATATAGTTTGATTTATCAAATCACTCCCTCTTCAAATCCCTTAGCCATTTATCAATAGAGGAATGACTCATTCTTATAAATTAGGCAAAGTCCTTTATATATTTGAAATATGAGACCTTTACCTCAGAAATTGTCTATAAAAACTTTCCCCCCATCTTATTTTCCCTTCTAATCCTGGTTACACTGGTTTTATTTATACAAACCCTTTTTAATTTAATGTAATTGAAAATATCTGTTTTAATGCATTTATTTATAAATTGTCCTCCTACAAATAAATCTGATAGGTAATGTATTGCATGTTTTTCTAATTTTATCACCCTTTGTATCCATTTTGACCTTACCTTGGTAAATGATATAAGATACTGGTCTAAGACCAATTTCTATGAAACTGCTTTCCATTTTCTCCAATAATTTTTCTTATCTCAAAAGCTTAAATCTGTCAAACACAAGATTACTATAATTATTTACTATTAGTGTATTGTATGTCCACTTTGTTCTACTGATCTATTTTTGTATTTCTCAGCCTATAACAGATTTGGTTTGATAATTATCAAATTATTAGTTGATTCTCTAGGGTTCTCTATCATAATCTGAAAAGAGTGATAATTTGGTTTCCTCATTACCTTCTCTAATTCCTTTAATCTCTTTTTCTTGTCTTGTTGCCAGAGCTAACATTCCTAGTACAATATTGAATAGTAATGGCGATAGTGGGCAATCTTGTTTCACCCCTGATCTTACTGGGAATGGTTCTAGTTTGTCCCCATTACATATGATATTTACTGATGGTTTTAAATAGATGCTATTGATCATTTTAAAGAAAAGTTCATGTATTCCTATATTCTCTAATGTTTTTAATAGGAATGGGTGTTGGACTTTATCAAATACTTTTTCTGCATCTACTCATTCCTCCAATTATTTAACTCTAACTTTATTTGTATAAAAGATGTTTTATAATTAGAAATATAATTATTCTAATATAGTTCCTATCTTTGTTTTGGTAGATATATTTTCAGATATTTTACCCTGCCTACAATTATTTCTTCTCTTGGGTTTTGTTGGTGATATACAGAAATACTGATGTTTTATGTAGCTTTATTTTATATCCTACTACACTGCTAAAATATTGTTTCCAATAATTCCAATAATTTTCTAGTTAAATCATTAGGATTTTTCAAGTACATTACCATATTGCCTGCAAAAAGAGATATTTCATTGCCCATTCTGAATCCTTCAATTTCTTATTCTTATTATTGCTATTGTTATTGCTAGCATTCCTAATACAATACTGAATGATATTGACGATAATGGGCATTCTTGTTTCACTCCTGAATTTATTGGGAAAGCTGCTAACTTATTCCCATTAAAAATAAGGCTTAAATTGGTCATTTTAAGTAGCTTCTTATCATTTTGAGGAAAAACATCCCTTTATATCGATGATGTCAAATGTTTTTTAGTAGGAATGAATGTTATATTTTATAAAAACTCTTTTCTGTATTGGTATAACCATGATTTTGGGAGGTTATTTTTGTTATTGACATAATCAGGAATATTAATAGTTTCCTCATGTTAAACCATCCCTGCATTTGTAGCATAAATCCCACTTGGTCACAGTATATAATCTTTGTAACATATTGTATAGTCTCCTAGTTGGCATTTTGTTTTGTATTGTTTTAGGATTTTTGCATCTATATTCATTAATGAAATTAGTCTATAATTTTCTTTGCCTGTTTTTACTTTTCCTGGTTTAGACATAGATACTATATTTCATGCTTGACAGGACTTGTTCTTTGACTAGTATTCCACATAATTTATTGGAATTAGTTGATCTTTAAATGTTTGGTAAAATTCATTTACAAATCCATCTGGTTCTGATGGCTTTTTCTTAGGAAATTCATTTATAATCTGTCCAATTTCTTTTTTTAAAATAGGTTTATTAGATAATCTATTTCCACTTCTGTTAATCTAGGTAATTTATATTTTTGTAAATATTCTTCAATTCCAACTCTTAGCTATATTTATTAATTCAGTGGATTTCTTACATTCTAATTATATTAACCTCATCTTTAATTTTTAAGTTTTCTAATTAGCTATTTAATTGAGGTTTTGTTTTTTTGCTAATTTTTTAAACTGCATACCCAGTTTATTAGTTTATTCTTTCTCTACTGTATTGATGGAAGCATTTAGAAAGGTAAGCTTTCCTTTGATCACTGCTTTTGCTGATATCCCATAAGTTTTGCTATGCTGTTTCACTATTTTCATTTTCTGTGTGTGATTGGTTCACATATTGTTTCTGTGATTGGTTCTTTAACCTATTCATTCTTTAAAATTAGGTTGTTTAATCTCCAATTAATTTTTAATTTGTTTCCATGGTTCCTCACTAAATATAATTTTTTATTGCATTATGATCAGAAGGATGCATTTGAAAATTATGCTTTTTTGAATTCAATTATAAAATTTTTAATGCCCTAATAGATGGCCAGTTTTTGTAAAGATACCATGTACTACTGCTGAGAAAAAGGTATATTCCTTTCTAATCCCCTTCAGTTTTCTCCACACATCTATCATATTATCATATTAAGATTTTAATCATCTCCTTCTTTCTCGTTTCATAAGATTTATCTAATTTGGAGAGAAGGTTAGAATCCCACAATTTTGAGTATTACTATCTATTTCTTCCTATAATTAATTTAATTATTATTTTAAAAGTTTAGATGCTAAAGCATTTGGTGCATATAAGTTTAGCTTTGCTATTGCTTTATTTTATATGGTACCTTTTAACCTAATATAGTTTCCCTGTTTATCTCTTGATTAAATCTATTTCAGCTTTATTTTTGTCTGAGATCAAGACTACTATCCCTACTTTTATTTTACACTGACGCATAATAAATTCAATTCCAGCCCTCTATTT
The DNA here is from genome assembly GCF_016432865.1 of Antechinus flavipes. NCBI lineage: Eukaryota > Metazoa > Chordata > Mammalia > Dasyuromorphia > Dasyuridae > Antechinus > Antechinus flavipes. The sequence goes on from NC_067398.1 coordinate 248,346,598, forward strand.
TAACTCAGTAGGGCTTTCATGTGCTTCTTATAAACATTAAAGTATTCTTGGTTTTTGATCCATTCTGTTGTCTGTTTCTGTTTTATGGGTGACTTCATCCCATTTACATTTTTTATAATCACTAGCTGTATATTTTCAATCTCCATTTTTTTTATCAGTCTTCTTAACTCCTTTTTACCCTATCACTCCTCATAATCTGATTTATCTCTAACCATTAATGAGTACTTTTAAAGAAGCCCCCAATCCTCTCCTTTTACCCTTCCTACTCCTTAATACACTCATCCTCAAAAAAAATCTCTCCCTTACTTCCCCACTCTATTTCTTTTTAAATTTAGAAAACTTTTAGTCGTCTAGATGTAAGTTATTTTAACCCGGTTCCAATGAGAATAAGGTTCCAATACTACCAATCTTCCTGACCTCTGATTCCTCAGCAACAGTTTTTCCATTAAACATATCATTTGAATGAGATAATTTACCTCTATCCAATTTAATTTTTAGATTCTCCCATCATACTGAACTCAACACCAAGCTTTCTATATATGGTCTTTCAAAGTATCCCAATAATGATAATATTCTTAAGAATATAGGTAATATTTTTCCACATAAGTAAACAGTTTAACCTTATCAAGCCTTTTTTTAGTATTTACGTTATAGTTCTTCTGGATCTTACATGTCAAATTTTTAATGAGTTCTGGTCTTTTTGTCACAAATACCTAAAAATCTTTCAATTAATTAAATATCCATTTATATTCAATTGCTTGGTAAGTTATTCTTCTTTGCAAACCAGCCCCTTTGTACTTTGAAAAATAATGTTCTAAGCCTTTTAGTCTTTCAATATATAAGCTACTAGACATACCTGATTGTACCTCCACGATATTTTTTGGAGGGGAGGGAATATTGGGTTTAAGTGACTTGTTCAAGGTTACAGAGCTAGTTAAGTACCTGTGGCCAAATTTGAATTCAGATACTCTTCCACTGTGCCATCTAGATGCCCTGCTCCACAATATTTAAATTGGGATTTTTTTCCCCCTTGTTCCTTGTAGTATTTTCTCCTTTACCTGGGAGCTTTGAAATCTGGCTACGACGTTCTTGTGAGTTTTCGTCTTGGAATCTCTTTTAGGTGGTGATTGATGATTTTTTTTTTTCTATTTCTCTTTTACCCTCTCATTCTGGAACTTCAAGGCAATTTTCTTTAAGGCTTTCTTATAAATACTTCATCTAGACTCTTTCTTATTATAATTTTCAGGTAGTCCAACAATTCTTATACTGCCTCTTAGATCTATTCTCTCCAGATCAGTCATTTTTCTAATGAGATGTTTCACATTCTCTTCTATTTTTTTCATTCTTTTAATTTTGTTTTATTATTTCTTGCTGTCTGATAAGGCCATTAACACTCTCTTGCCCAATATTAGTTTTTAAAGAGTTATTTTTAATCTCTTTTTTCCAGTTGGTTGACTTTCTTTTCTTGGATTTCTTTTACTTCTTTTTCCTAATTTTTCCTCAACCTCTCTTATTTGAAGTCCTGTTTAAGCTCTTTCAAGAATTCTTTTTGGGCTTATGACCAATTGAGATTTTTTTTTTTTTTGAAGTAGGAGTGGCCTTTTAAACTCCACTATCTTCAGAGTATGAACTCAAATGTTCTCTATTCCCACAGTAATCATTTACTTTCTTTTTACTTTGCTTAATCATTTTTTGAGCACCTTTTTATTATAGTTAGGTTCTAATGGGGGGAGGGGGGAATCTGGGAGGGTAGTGATGCCTCACCAAGATTCTGGTATTGTTGTATTCTATATACTGTCTGGCAACCCAACTCCAGTAGCTGCAAACTTCAGCTCTCCTCTTGGCCCCAGAACTGAAATCAGAGGCTCGTAAGCCTGCCCCGCTTCTACCACACAGGCTGATTATGTGCTTCCTCCTCTCAGCACAAAGTGGTAGGCCAGGACCTGCATCTGGCCAGCACAACTGGCCCCGATTTATTCAGACAAGGAAGGACCCTTCACTCTCTTCCAACCCCACACAGTCTGTTAGGTGAAACTTCCTGAAGAAATGCCCTCATTCAGCTGCCCCCAAGGCTTTTTGTTTGCTGATTCAGCTAAGTCATCCGGCACTTCATTCAAGATAAACCTCTGGCCCCGAAGGTCAAATCTTTCCAAAGGTTCTCTCAAGTTGTCTCAGGAAGATAACTGCTTTACTCCCAACTTTTAATAATTTTTACTGCTCAAAATTCATTTTTAGGTGATATTTTATCCTATTTGTGTGAGAATTTTGGAGAGCCTGGGATTTCCTGTCTCCCATATTCCCAAAATCCTTTTCCTCATTTGAAGATTTTCTTGACAAAGTCAGAGTAGTTTTGCTATTTCCTTCTGCCGTTCATTTGATGAGAAACTGCTTCGGTGATTTAATCAAAGTCACACAGCTAGTACATGTTTGAGGCCAGATTTGAACTCAGGATGACTATGAGTCTTCTGGATTCCAAGTCCCAGTGTTCTCTCCGCTGAGCTACTGACCTATCTATCCCCAACATGGTAAGTAGTATCCATCAAAAACTAGAAGCAAACATTATATTTAAAGGAGAAAAGTTAAGATAACTTTCCAACAATATAATGGCTAACACAGGGATATTTCTTATTACTATTATTTAATAAGAGTTCTAAAAAAAAAAATAAGACCAAAAAAATTAAAGGAATAAACATAGGCAAAAAGGAAACAACACTTTTTGCAGAAGCTAAACCCTAAAGAGTTAACTAAACAATTAAAACAACTAATATCTTTAGCAAATAATTAAATATGAAATAAATCCACATAAACTATAAGCATTCTTGTTATTACCAACAAAAACAAAATAAAGTCAATAAAAACAGCAATATTTGATAATCAAGATACGCCCAGGAATGAATGAATGAAACTACAAAACATTTTTTACAAAAATAAAGATATATGTAGATAATTGGAAATATATTTATTATTCATGGATAGGTCAAAACAATATAATAAAAAATACTATTACCTATATTAATTTACTTATTTAGTTACATACCAAACTACCAAAGCAATATTTGTAGAGATAGAAAAAACAGCAAAATTCATGAGGGAAGGGGAGAGAGACACAATACAAAAGGTAAACTATCTCAAGGGAAATTTTTTTTTTTAAATGCTAAGAGGGGAAGTATCAAAACTAAAACTAGACTACAAATCAACAATAATGAAAATAATTTGATACCAATTCAAAAACAAAGAATAGATTAGATACAAAAATAAAGAAGAAAGACAGAGGTAGATATACCCAAAGATTCCCAGCCACTGGGATAAAAACACATTGTTTCATAAACTTCCATGAAAACCAAAAAGCAGTCCAGAAGAACTAAAAGTATTCAGATCAACATTTGAAACCATATGCCAAGATAAGCTTCAAAAGACAGATAAAAGACATAAAATCAAAAGACAATGGAAGGAATAGCCTGTTAGATGTTTGGATAAGGGGAGAGCTTGTGACCAACCAACAGATAATTAGATTCACAGAAGATAAAATTGACCATCTTCATTATATAAAATTGAAAAGTATTTACACAGGTTAAACTAATGTTGCACTTAAAAATTAGAAAGTAAATAGAAAGGGGGAAGAGACAACCTTTACAGCAATTTTTTGCTGATAAAAATCTTATATCCAAGATACTAAGAGATAATTCAATTTATGACAATGAAAATCATTCCCCAAGAGAGAAATGATCAATGAATCTAAATAGACTGTTCAATTTATATATTTATATTTACATATAAAATCACTAAATTGTGCGTGACCCAACAGTACTACTACTGGCCTATATTCCCAAAAGAACAAAGAAAAGGCCCCATATGTATAAAACTATTCATAATTCTTTGTGTAAAAACAAAAAACCTAGAAACTAAGGGGGGGGGGCTCATTTCTTACGAAATAGCTAAAGAAATGATATATGAATGTAATTGAATATTATTACACCATAAGAAATGATGAAATGGACAATTTCAGAGAAAACTGAGATCTATTCTGAAGCGAAGGAGAAAATGAATAATGTCAGAATAATTTATACAATAGCACTACAAAGGAGTGGAAAACTTTTGAAAGACTTAAAAATGCTGATCAATGCAATGACTGACCATGATTCCACAGTGCCAATAACACAGTTACTCACCTCTTGACAAAGAAGTGATAGACTCAAAATGCAGAATGAAACACACAATTTTTGTCCATGGCCAATGTGGTGAATTAGCTTTGCTTGGCTATGTGGTAACAGAGGGTTTTGTTTGTTTTACTTTTTGTCTGGGACAAGAGTGAGGGGTAGGAATAGGGGAGATAAAAGACAGGGAATAAGGAAAAAATGAATGTTTATTAATTAATATTATTTGCTATTTTATATTAATAACAGATTACATATCATACATATCATATATTAATATTATTTAAAGTGAAAATAGTTGTTCCACACTGAACTATATAGTAATTTTGGGTTTTAAAATGTCCAGTGAAGTAATCCTGAATAGTGCTGTTATTTTTAATTTTTAGATAACTGAAAACAATAGCAGCTCACATTTAAATAGCACTTTAAGATTTATTGTAATGGGCTGAGGCTTGAGTTGATGCACTGAGGTCCCAAGCACATGAGGCTAAATAGTAACTGGACCATACTCTATTAATATATAAGCTTGGAGAAAGAATGGCCCCCGCCCACTCTTTGTGCAAGTCCTGATGTGTGGTATAGGAAATGACGATTCTGGTGGGTGGAGGCAGGGGAGTGAAAAAGGAAGGGGAGGAGAGCTCAGGCCCCACTTTCTCTGCTAGCTGCCTTCCTGTCGCAGCTGCCCATATTGCTATCGCAATCCTTCTTGTCCATATTGCTATCGCAATCTTTTTTTACCTCTTCACTTCAATAAAGATTGAAGATTTCCCCCTTAACCTAAATTCCTGACTCTGACTGATTTTAAATACGCGATCATTACAATTGGCGCCCAAGCGTGGGAACCAAGGACCTTACTTTCACTGAAGAAGTTTCCAGTGACCAGGAACTTAGGTGAGTATAAGACAAACAGGGAACTTATTTTCTTAAAGACTAAACTAGTAACCTTTTTGGCTGAAATGGGACAGATCCCAGGTAAAGATTCTCCATCCCCCACCCCTCCCCACCCCCACCCCCACCCAGGAATGGCGCTATAGAAAGCCTGCTTAAGCTGATAGAAGATCAAGGGCTACTTGTAACTTGGGAACAGGCAGCTAGACTTCTGGGTACATTAAAACGCACCTCCCCTTGGTTCTTAGAGGAAGAGCAAATCTCTCTAGATAACTGGGCATTGGTTGGTCAACAGCTCTCCGCATATAACAATGAAAACGGTCCTCATTCAGTTTCCATCGAGGTATTCTATTTATACAATATGATACAGTTGGCCTTAAGATAATCGTATAAGTTCTAGGAGAAAAGGAAAAAACTCTAGGAATAGCCAAATGGGGAAGCCTGAGATAAAGGGAGAAGACAAGAACAGATTAATGGCCATATCCCCACAGGGCATGGAGACTTAAGTGAGGCTCAAGGGCGGGGTGAATCTGAGGCAGCTTCAGCCCCACCTAAGGAGCAGGTAATTGACTCTCCTCCATCAACTCCACCTTCCTGGATGGAGGGAAGAGGGGTAGGGGGGTGGGGGAGGGCAGTGACAGCACCAGCACCTCCCCCCCAGCATCCAGCACCTCCCCCCCTGCATCCAGCTGCTCCTTTGAGTAGATTGCAAAAGGGACTAATTAAGGCCAAAGAAGAAGGGAAAAATATATCAGAATTTCAACACCACATTTTTCCTGTAATTCAACAGTTTAATTCTTCAGGTCAAGAAAGTAGAAGATACTCTCCTTTTGATATAGAAATCCTCAAACACCTGAAAAAAGTTTGCACTCTTTATGGGGCTACATCAGCTTATGTTAAGATGCTATTACAAAATTTGTCTTTTGAAATCTTGACCCCTAATGACTGGAAATCTATAGCAAGGATATGCCTAGAACCTGGACAAAACTACTTGTGGCTTTCTGAATATAGTGAGCTCTGTAGGATACAAGCCCAACAAAATAGTCAAAGTGGAGTTCATACTGCAATCACCTGTGACCTACTAACAGGTGTAGGTCCTTATGCAGATGTCGCAGTACAAATTAATTATTCTGTAGCAGCATATCAGCAAATTGCTGGTAATGCTATCAAAGCGTGGGCTTCTCTCCACAATAAAGATGAAAAGGGTGGGGCCTTCACAAAAATAACACAAGGGCCAAATGAACCCTTTGCTGACTTTGTGGGATGCTTGCAGACAGCTATGACAAGAACAAATGGAGAAAATGCAATAACAGACATTTTGATAAGGCAACTTGCTAAGGAAAATGCTAATGAGGTTTGCAGAAAAATTATACTAGGACTGCACAAGGATGCTCCTTTAGAGGAGCTCATAAGATGCTGTGCCACAGTGGGCACAGGTGCCTTTTATAGCCAGGCTATGATGCAGACTTCCCAAAATCCAAACATGGGAAGACAGAGTCCCTCCTGGCAAGGGACTTCCAGAAAGACTCATAGATGTTTTCAGTGTGGAAAAGTAGGACATCTGAAAGCTCAATGTTGGTATAGCGATAGAATGGGAAAACAGGGTGGGAGAACAAGACCCCATGTCCAAAATACAACAGAGGCTTCCACTGGGCCTCAGAATGTAGACAGATTCAGGGAAACGGGATGAGGGGCCCAGCCCCAGGGCCCAAGGCAAAAAACACTTGGGGCATGATGGCAGCCAGTGGTGCATCCAGAGAGTGTCTAGAAGTCCAGTACCCAGACATGACCAGTCAACCAGAAAGCCATATGATGGGAGAAGGGGATTACACAATCAACCAGCCAGGAAGCAACCTGATGGCAGAAAGGAATTACAATTAGGGAAAATAGAGCTGTATGCAGCTGGGACAACTGAGATACCCCCTGGAGAGGTGAAATCTGTTCCTCTCCAGCCTATGGATCCCTTACCTCAGGCACAGTAGGCTTGACCATTTCACCTCCTTTTGGTACGTACAAAACAGTGTCCATCCACACACTGATGTGGGAAACTGGGGAATGTGTAGATAATATCCCAGTCACTAATACAGATAGACAATGTGTGACTTATCACCCAGGAGAAGTAGTAGCATCAGGTTTACTCATACAGAATCCTAATAAGCAACCTGGTGATAGTCACCCAGATTCTGGCTCCAGACCACAAAATCCAGAAATATACTGGACAGCAGCTGTAACAGCTGACCAACCTATGCTCTCGATCTATATAAATGGCCTACATTTGGAAGGATTGGTAGACACAGGTACAGATCGTACAGTTATTAGAGGTGCCAGTTGGCCCAGTCATTGGCCAAAGATTAAAGCAGACACCTATATGTCTGGAGTAGGAGGATCAATAGCAGCTGAAGTTAGTGCTGCCCCTATGAGATGGACTTTTGAAGGCAAAACAGGAGTTTTTACTCCTTTTATAGTTGAAAAAATCCCCATCAATCTGGGGAAGAGACGTTTTACAACAATTAGGGTTAAAAATGAGTACTTCGGTTTTTTAAGCAGGGCTGCTGTTGAAGGCCTGCCAACACTTTCACCTGTTCCTATCCAATGCAAAACTGATACACCAGAGTGGATAGAGCAGTGGCCCTTAAGTAGCGACAAAATTCGGGCTTTATTAGATATAATACAGAGCAGCTAGAACAAGGGCATTTACAACCTTCTCTTAAGTCCTTGGAATTCCCCAGTGTTCGTTGTAAAAAAGAAATTGGGAAAATGGAGGACGCTCACTGATTTAAGAAAAGTGAATAAACAGATAGAAACTATGGGAACTCTTCAGCCTCGACTTCCATCTCCTACTCAATTGCCTAGAGAGTGGCCTCTTTGGGTCATCGATATTAAGGATTGTTTCTATTCTATCCTTCTGGATAAGGAGGATATGAAAAGATTTGCCTTTTCAGTGCCCAGCTGAGCCTTATAAAAGATATGAATGGACAGTTTTGCCATAGGGAATGAAAAACAGCCCCACTGTCAAATGTATGTTGCTGCTGCTCTCGCTCCAGTAAGAAAAGCATTTCCAAAAGTTATGCTATTACATTATATGGATGATATATTGGGATGTGCACCTGAAGAACAAATGCTAGAAACCTGTCTACAAAAGACCATAGAAACACTAAGATACTACAAATTATACATAGCTGAAGAGAAAATTCAAAGACATGCTCCTTTTCAATATTTAGGATATGAAGTATACCCTAAGGTGCTTACAGTACAAAAATTGTCCTTAAGAACAGAGAAGCTAAACACCTTAAATGATTTTCAGAAATTGATAGGAGATATCCAATGGATGCGACCAGTGTTAGGCTTGACTACCTATCAGTAACAACCATTATATGATATTTTAAGGGGAGACAGTGCTTTAAATTCACCACGCCAGCTTACAAAAGAAGCTCAAGAGGCTTTGAGAGAATTTGAACTGGCTTTATCCAATGTGGTTGAAAGAGTCACTCAAAAACCCCTGGAAATATCAGTTTTTGCCACACAAGAGGCACCCACAGCAGTCCTTCATCAAGGAGACAGTGTGATAGAGTGGGTGAACCTCCCGGCACAACCAGAACAAAGCCTTACTCCTTACCCAGTGCTTGTGGCTAGAATTTTGTTAAAGGCCATTAAGCGAGCAGTACAATTATCTGGGGCAAGACCTGATAAAATATACACCTTTTACACCAATACACAAATTAATGTGTGTTGTGAGACCATCCCAGAGTGGCAAATTTTATTAGCCATGGCTCCAAATTTTACACATGGGTCTCCATTAAAGATAACCAGACTTTTACATAATTGGCGATGGATTCTTGAAGAAAAAGTTTCTAAAGTTCCTCTTAAAGGACCAACTATCTTTACAGATGTGTCCAAACACAATATTTGTGCTGTATACTCTCATGACTTAACGATAAAGAGAGTAGTCAGAACTCCTTTTCAGTCCACTCAGCAGAACGAATTATATGCGATCATGTTAGCTCTCACTTATTACCCAGGCGACATAAATATAATATCTGATTCAGCCTATTCAGTAGGTGTGGTACAAAGAATTGCCACAGCCCAAATAAAATTTGCAGCTTCTAATATATATCAGCTCTTTAAGGAACTTCAAGAGCAAGTGAGAAAACATCCAGGTAAGATTTATATTTTGCATGTCCACTCACATAGTGGACTCCCAGGCCCTATTTTTGATGGGAATTCAAAGGCAGATAGCCTTTTAACTATGTTAGCCAGTACGCCTTTATTTCAGGAGGCCCAGGAATCCCATTTTAAATACCATCAGGCTGCTCGAGCTTTGCGTTTACAATTTGGGATTACAAAAGAGGAAGCTAGGAGCATAGTAAAAAGCTGTACAGCTTGCCTTCCTTTCCACGCTCCTACACTCCCTCCAGGGAAGAACCCTCGTGGTTTGAGATCCAATGAAATCTGGCAAATGGATGTGACCCATTATAAATCTTTCGGTCGTCTGTCTTTTATCCATGTTGTGGTAGACACCTTTTCAGGATTCACTTTTGCCATACCAGCAGCAAAAGAGACAGCCCGAGTGGTCACTGAATTCCTCACGCAAGCATTTGCCATTATGGGAGTGCCACAAGCAATAAAAACAGACAATGGTCCTGCATACACCTCCAAACATTTTGCACACTTTTGTGCACAGTATAAGATTTTACACACCACTGGCATACCCTTTAATCCTCAAGGACAGGCAATAGTAGAGAGGAGAAACAGAGACATTAAGACGCTGCTCCAAAAACAAAAGAAAGGGGGAGCTACAGGTAACCCTAGAGAGCTTCTAAATCTAGCTCTTTATACTATTAACTTCTTGATTTTTGACAAAGATGCACTGGTTCCAGCAGACAGCTTTTATAACCCACCGGAAGGGCAGTGTCCAGTGCGAATAGCTCCACTATCTTTAGATAATTGCCAGGTGATGTGGAGAGACCCAGAAAGTGGTGAATGGAAGGGACCAGATAGGCTAACTGCTTTGGGGGAGAGGGTTTGCTTGTATCTCTACAGGTGGAGAAGGAATCAGATGGGTGCCAACAAGCCATATTCGCCTTGTCCATCGCAGAGAGACAGAGCAGACCCTTGAAACAAAGGAGAAGACCCAAGAAACATCGGGTGGTTCTGTTGCTGATTGTGCTCACCATTGAAAGAGTGTGGCAGTTATGGCGTTTGACTCATGGACATAGAAAATCATTGGACTTCAAAACCCTCAGAAATCATTGGATTCTCTGAGACATTAGATTGTTGTAGGACTTTAAATCCCTCAGGAATCATTGGATTTTCTGAGAAATGATAAGACTGTCACAGGACTTCAAAATCTGCTGGAATCATTGGATTCCCTAAGACATAAAAAGACTTTTGCTGGACTTCAAAAACTTGGGGGGATCATTGGATTCCCTGACATGTGAAGCAATGGACAATAGATTGGTTTTGGACTATTTCTTGGCTGCTGAAGAAGGTGTATGTGTGACTGTTGTTTACATACTCTCCTTCTAGGACTTCTGGCAATCTTTTACAACACAATGTTGATTTATATTGTTTGTTATACCATTAATCGGGTGAATAATTCATGTTTGTTACACCACATCAAGCCTGCACTGACTGTGGGCAGAGTCATCACTAATAGCCTCTGTGTTGTTGCTATGTGCTTGTGTAATACTTCCCATGCTGATGGGTTTGTGCATAACAAGACCCTTGAGCCCAGAAACCTGCTAGCAACCCCCACTTCCCTTTGGTGCTTTTCATCTCCCTTCCTGAGATGTCAGGGAGGGCGTGATTATCTCCTTTTTAGTGCTTTCACCTCCCTTCCTGAGAAGTCAGGGGGGTCGTGATCACCTCCTTTTCGGTGCTTTCACCTCCTTTCCTGAGAAGTCAGGGAGGATGTGATCACCTCCCCTTGGGGGCTCTGACTTCCCTGAGGAGTCAGGGATGGCATGATACCTGTGTTCTAAAACAAAAGAAAGCGGGAGATGTAATGGGCTGAGGCTTGAGTTGATGCACTGAGGTCCCAAGCACATGAGGCTAAATAGTAATTGGACCATACTCTATTAACATATAAGCTTGGAGAAAGAATGGCCCCCGCCCACTCTTTGTGCAAGTCCTGATGTGTTGTATAGGAAATGATGATTCTGGTGGGTGGAGGCAGGGGAGTGAAAAAGGAAGGGGAGGAGAGCTCAGGCCCCACTTTCTCTGCTAGCTGGCTTCCTGTCGCAGCTGCCCATATTGCTATCGCAATCCTTCTTGCCCATATTGCTATCGCAATCTTTTTTCACCTCTTCACTTCAATAAAGACTGAAGATTTCCCCCTTAACCTGAATTCCTGACTCCGGCTGATTTTAAATACATGATCATTACAATTTATAAAATTCTTTCTTCACAATACTGTGAAGTAGGCAGTATAAAGTAGAAGGAGTGGTGAACCTGGATTTAGAGAACCCAGATTCAAATTCAGGCTCTGTTACTTATTATTTATTTAATCTTGTGCAAATAACAAACTCAGTCTCCTGAGCTCTATAATGAGGGAAATGGAATCAAAGAGGCATTAAGAAGCCACAGAAGCTTTTGGTAAAGGAGATAAAGTATGGTCAAACTTCTCCTATATCATGGGCCTCTGGAGTCATATTGAGTTCTAACTTTCTGAACCTATTATGCCCATTTTGCAGATGAGGAAATTGAGATTTAAAGGTTATAGTAACACTCATAGATATACAACTAGTAAATTAGAGAGTAAGAATCTGAACATAGGTATCCTAATTTCAAGTCCAATGGTCTTTTCACAATACTATATATTTCTTCATACTTGCTGATGAAACATAACTTTCAAATAAGTCTCTAGATCAAGAATCGAAATGTCCACTATTCAACTAAAACATATGATACACACATATATACATATAACATGTAACATGCACAAAGACATACCCAATATACATCAGATCTATGATACCACTGTGTCATCAAAGCCAATTCTTATCTGCCCACCTTGTGTAACTCTAATGCACGTCTCCCATAAGGAGTCCCCCCAGCAGACAGTAGACCTTCTTTGTTTTCTCCTGACATGGGGACAGTACAACATATGATACACACATATATACATATAACATGTAACATGCACAAAGACATACCCAATACACATCAGATCTATGATACCACTGTGTCATCAAAGCCAATCCTTATCTGCCCACCTTGTGTAACTCTAATGCACGTCTCCCATAAGGAGTCCCCCCAGCAGACAGAAGACCTTCTTTGTTTTCTCCTGACATGGGGACACTACCAATGGAACATTCTAGCTATCTACCTATCATCCTCCTAATTCTTGACATGTAACCAGCTCATCTTCTCATCTGAGCAGGTAATGATGTCTTTTATTTTTGTTTTTCTGAGTTGATTGTTGATTTATAAGCTCACACCCACCATTCACCCACCATACCACTGTTCTTTGTGCAATACCCATTTTCACCTCTTTTGAGGTGGTTGTATTCCATGATAAATAGGACAGTAACAGCAGTAGAATGACTCTCTGCAAATAAACATTAGTCAAGGCATAAAACAGAGAAATGTATGCTGCACTACAAAGGTGATCCAGTGCAGAGTCGAAGTCCAAGAGGGTGTATCGGTGGATATTGAATTCCTACAGATTATCTTGTTTACCCATGACAACTGTGCTGACTGCACCAAGTTCTCAGCATACTGCAGGGTTGCCTAGAAGAAATCTATAATTAAAATCATTTCTAATCATATGAGAAGATGATTTAAATCACTATTGATTAGAGAAATGCAAATTAAGACAACTCTGAGGCACCACTACACACCTCTCAAATTGGCTAAGATGACAGGAAAAGATAATGACCAATGTTGGAGGGGATGAAGGAAAACTGGGACACTGATATATTGTTGGTGGAATTGTGAACGGATCCAACCATTCTGGAGAGCGATTTGGAACTATCTTCAAAAAGTTATCAAACTGTGCATATCCTTTGACTCAGCAGTGTTACTACTGGGCTTATACCCCAAAGAGATATTAAAGAAGGGAAAGGGACCCACATGTGCAAAAATGTTTGTGGCAGCCCTCTTTGTAGTGGCAAAAAACTGGAAACTGAGTGGATGCCCATCAATTGGAGAATGGCTGAATAAGTTGAGGTATATGAATGTTATGGAATGTTATTGTTCTGTAAGAAATGATCAACAGGATAATTTCAGAAAGATCTGGAGAGACTTATATTAAGATGCTAATGAATAGAACCAGGAGATCATTATACATGACAACAACAAGATTATACGATGATCAATTCTGATGGACATGGTTCTCCTCAACATTGAGATGATTCAGGCCAATTCTACTGACCTTGTCATGAAGAAAGCCATCTACACCCAAAGAGAGGATAGTGGAAACTGAATGAAGACCACAACATAGCATTTTCACTTTTTGTTATTGTTCACTTGCATTTTGTTTTCTTACTCATTTTCTTTCCTTTTTGATCTGATTTTTCTTGTGCAACATGAGAATTGTACAAATGTTTACATATAATGGATTTAATATATATTTTAACATGTTGTAACATATATTGGATTACTTGCCATCTAGGAGAGAAAGTGGTAGGAAGGAGGGGAAAATCTGAAACACAAGGTTATGCAAGGGTTAATGTTGAAAAATTATCTGGGCATGTTTTGAAAATAAAAAGCTTTAGGAAAAAAAAAAAGAAATCTATAATCACTCAAAGGAGGATGTTCTATCCATCCACACAGAATAGAATAACTAGATAAAGAATGCTTGCTGCCCAGATTGCAACAGGAGACACCTGAGAGACCTTATATAGCTTATAGTTACTCAGATAGATGAGATGGGCCCAGAATTTTAAAAGAATAGCAAAGTAGTCTGAAGTGCTTTCAAAAAATTGGGGAGGATTTTTGTTTGTTTATTTTTAATGAATGCAAGCTTACAATGACAGCAAACACCCATCTTTCCAATATACATGAATATAAAATAGAAAAAACTATGAGAAACCAAAACCATTATGGATAACCAAGTTTTCTGGGAAACTGCGATCATATTGAAATACCTAAATCTTTTTTTCATGTTAATGATTTTGGATGAAAATCTTGAAATGTATCATATCTTTCCCTGCCTTCTAAACAGAAAAAACTGAACACAAATTTCTTGAGAGTTATTATTAGGAAAATTGTGTTGTTAATACAGTGACACTCTCAGGGCCTAATGAGGCATGTAAAGCTATTTCCTCCCGCATTAATAGTCCTAGGCCACTGTGCTTTTCTGAGTTCTTGTTTCTGCTTTATATAGGGTTTTTTTGTATCCCCTTTGCAGTCAGCTGTCATTTCTTATTACTATTAGGGTAGCTTCCTGTTGCAGCTGCTCTCTTTACTTCTCTTCACTTGTTGTATTAATCTGCTGTAGGCTTAAAAAACACATACTTCAGCCTGTTGCAACTGTGTATAAAATAAGAACAAACTGGCCCCAAGTCCCAGAGGTAACTTTCAGTACATGGAATGTCAAATATTATTTTGTTCAAAGGCCTTTTTTTGTTATTTCCTAGTTCTCAACTACATTTTAGAGAGATGAACTGTCCAGGAACTGAATTCCTAATAGGAAAGTCATTTTTTTTCAATCAGTCAAGAAGCATTTATTATATTCCAGGCATTGTGCTAAGTATTGAGGATAAAAATGCAAAAGTATTACAGTACCTGCCTTCAACAAACTTAGACTCTACTGGAGGTCATAAGAGAAAAGGAAAGTCTCTTGAAAGAGGTGGTATTTGAACTCAGTTGATATAGAATGAAGAGTTTCAAGAGGTAAAAAAAAAATCTGTTGGGAAAGCATTCCAAAGATGGGAAAGAACCTGTACAAAGTGGGGAAAAGAATGTTGCACCTGAAATGTGAAGTGAAAGAGTAATGTGAAATAACTCTGGAGAGATAGGATAGAGGTTTAGAGAAGAGTAAAACTGGAAAGCACTCTACATACCAAACAAAAGAATTTGTATTTTATCAGAAGCAACAGAAAGTCACTTGAAGCACTTTGAACAGACTTTACAGACATTACAGACTTTTTAAAACAATGTCGTGCAATAAGAAAACTGTTCAGTCCTGCACACATATATTGTATCTAGGATATACTGTAACCTATTCAACATGTAAAGGACTGCTTGCCATCTAGGGGAGGGGTTGGAGGGAGAGAGGGGAAAAATCGGAACAGAAGTGAATGCAAGGGATAATGCTGTAAAAAAAAATTACCCTGGCATGAGTTCTATCAATAAAAAGTTATTAAAAAAAAAAAAAAAAAAAAAAAACAACGTCAATGCTGCAGTTGCAAAAAGGATGGATTGGAAAAGGGAAAGACAGGATGTAAGGAAACTAATTAGGAGCCCATTACAATAATTCAGCTGAGAGAGAATGAAGGAATGAACAAGATATCAAAAATTTCTAAATACTTTAAAGCGGAAAACTAATTAATTCTTTTTTCCTCTTTTTTTTCTCTCTGCATTAATTCTTAACTATACTGAACTTAAAAACAACAAAAAAAAAGTGGATGACAAGTCTTTCATATATAGCACAATCTTGAAAAATCTTTTAACTCTTCAAGCTGAAAAAAAGTGTCAGAGGAGAGGAAGGAATGGAAGAGCTGTAACAAAGCTTATGACACTATTAAGGACTATATAGACCTAATCATCAAATTCCAGAAAACTAGAACTATGAAGTGCCCATGGATGAAACTTAAAATGGGTGAACAAAGAAAAAGAATTACACAGTAAGTTGTGAACTTGAGGCATTATCTCCAACGCTAGTACAAACTTAAACTCTAACTAGGTAAATAAATTAAGGGCTAAATTGTAATAAGGCAATTAGCAAATATGGCAGAATAGTTAGAGAAAACAGGCTACAAAATAGGCCTTAAAAATATATAGGATGAGAAAGATGTTTCTAGGAAATAATATGTTCATTTTCTAATTATCAAAGTTTGTGGAAGCTTTATCTCTATTAATAACCAGAGAAAAGAAAAGGCATAAAAGTCCAATCGGTATATTTTTCACCATTCCCCCCTCCCCATTATTTAGAGGAAAAAGGTAGATTCAAAATGACTACAATGAATTACTATCACCAATATCTCCAACTAGTTATAATTTTTCCTTTTTCAGAGAGGAAACAAAAAGGATCACCTAGGTACCTTTGAGAAGTGCACTAGTCCTCTAAGCATTACTGCCTATGAAACCTTAGACAAGTAATTTAATCTCCCTGAGCCTCACTCAGTTTCCTCCTCTAGAAAATAGGAAGATTATATCAGTTGGCTTTAAAATCCCTTTTACCTTTATTATTCTCTGAGCAACTCAGTGGAGACTTACAACAACCCGATTAGGTAGGTATTATCACCCCAATTTTATGAGGAAACTGAAAGTTCAGAAAAATTAAGTTAAAGATATGGTGACATTGGTAGAAGAGAAAAATGTCAAAAAAAAAATAAAAACTATTTTTACATAAATTTCAAAATGTGAATCACAGAATTAAGAGTTATGTCACCTGAGAGAGCAGCTTTGATCCTGATATAATGAAGTAATTTCAGAAAATCAAATCATATAGGTTCTATTGAAGATATTTTCCATAGAGGGAAAAAAACATACTCCCAAGATGTAACCCTCCATTCCCAAGAATGCATAAATTTTTAAAATACAGAAATGGTATTATCTATGTCCACTATAAGAGGCAGCTAAATGGCCCACTGGATAAAACAGCTAGGCCTGGAGTCAGGACATTTTAAGTTCAAATCCAACCTCAGACACTCACTAGCTGTATGATGCTGACTAAATCACTTAAGTCTGTTTGCCTCATTCTCAACTTTAAAAAATAGAAGGGGGATAATAAGTGTCCCTTGCGGTTATGAGGATCAAATGAGATAATATTTGTAAAACACTTAGCTCAGTGCCTGGTGCAATATAAATGCTATTATTGTTACTGATGCTTCAAAAACAATAGATGCCATATAAAAAGTCTGTCAACTATGTAACCTTGGTCAAAACATAATCTTTATGAGCCACAAGTGGAGATTAACAAATAGTTGCATTTCAACTGACAAGAGTTATCAGGAAGTAGTTTATAAACAAATCTTAAAATAATACATAAATATGATCTGTTATTGTTACCTCAAAACAGTCTATGCTACCACTCTTCAGTGTAGCCACCCCTTTAAATTCCATAGCTTCTCAAGGAAATTCCTTTATATATCACAGGCATCCACCCCCTGTCATGAGACAGGAAGGAAGAAGAATGACTGATTCCACACCAGAAAAGAATCTGGCTGGGGAGCCAATGAGAAAGCTAAAAAACAAACTCAAACAGATCTGTGAACTCTCTCCAACAATGAAGACTGCAACTAAGTCATTGGGAAGCAGAGTCCATATTCTCCCCTAAGTTTGCCACAAGGATTTATCAAATGCCCTGGGGACTTTTCCTTTCATTTCATAGATAATGTGAAGATATCAATTACCCACAGGCTGTCCAGCCACTGCTGTCACAATGTGACCAATGCATCTTCTTTTTCACTCACATATTTCCCTGATGATATTCTTTACTCAGCCTCTCCTACTGAAATTCCTGTCACAATCATTTTTTCCTTTTCTTCAGGATGATAATGATTTTCAATTCTTCAGAATTTGTAATGTTCCATGTTTCACAATCAGACCAAAACACTTAAAAGAAGTTATTTAAACTAGCAATCTCCTTAGGTGGCACATAAGATAAAATTTCTGGACTTGGGAGTCAGGAAACTGGCCTCAGATATAAGTCATGTGATAACCTGTTTGCCTCAGTTTTCTCAACTACAAAATGGGGATAATAAAAGTGCCTACCCTCCCAGGGTTGTTGTGAAAATAAAATGAGATATCTGTAAAGTGTTTAGCACAAAGCTGGTAAATAACAGGTGCTTAATAAATGCTTATTTTTTTAAAAAAAAGGTTTGGAGTTATTAAAAGAAGCCTGTAATTTCCCAAATAAAACAATTCTCACTCCTTTGTTCAATTCTGGACGAACATGTTCATTTGCATTCAGTCCAAAACAGATATATCCAAAGAAAAGTTCTATTAGTAAGTGTAAATGCATATGACAATTTGGTAAACAGGCACTCTCCATCAATTGTTTTTCCCTAGGTAGAGAGGGTAAGTTGATAGTGACTTGTGAATAGTTATAGAACTCAACAGGAAGAGGCAAACTGTCTTTTTCCTCTCCTTTCTTTTCTCACTGAAGTCCACCTAGCACTCCTCTCCCATAGAGGAGGAGAGTACAATGGTACAAGCATTCTGAAGAGCTCTTTCCCACAATCTTCCTGGCAATGTCCTCTTTCCTCTTCTTACAGTGGGTGTGAACCTTCAACTGAGAAAGAACCAAAAGGCCCTTCTGGACTGCAACCCTCAGGCTCATTCTCCCCTTTCCAATGATCAAAAGCTGGGCCCTTCTAAGACATTTCTATCTTCTTAAATATGGCTATTCACAATATCTGGATGAACACTGTAGTGGAAGCAATACCTTAAGGCACTATGCCAGGTAGGATAGGGCAGTTTTTTCTTTAACAGAAAATTGGCAGTGCCCCTAAGAGGTCCTCTAGGACCCAGCTTCTTAATGAGTTGTGATGCTTTCTAGGGTCTCCTAACTGAATGTGGGGGTTGTGAAATTATGACATCATCAATAAATGTTTGATCTAGGGCGTTTCATGCTCTAGCAATGGAAATGCTCTAGTGTTTGGTCCCAGCAGCAATGTCAGTGCAATATGACAGCAACATGGGCCATCACAGAAGCATAATGCACTGAGACATGGAACGCAGCAGAGTGGTCACTGACAAAGACTACAACAAAGGTGGACCCAGTATAGCTCTTTTCTTTTTTCCCCCTCACTGAATCCCAAAAGATCCTTCTCCTTTTTTTTTTTTTTTCCCCAAGTGAGACAATTGGAGTTAAGTGACTTGCCCAGGGTCACACAGCTAGAAGTGTTAAATGTCTGAGACCACATTTGAACTCAGGCCCTCCCAACTTCAGGGCCAGTGCTCTATCCACTGCATCACCTAGCTGATCCAAGGCCCTGCTTCTTGCTCCTACACACTCTGGACAATTCTCCCCCAGTAATAGTTTAGAAAGATGGCATTATGGCAACTAGAAAGATGAACTGTCTATCCAGTCCCCTATAGAATAAGAGAGGTCTAAAAGAGACCTCTAATGGGCAGAGATTTGATATATATATTCCACTGTAGGACAGAGAAAAAGGTACTGGTTAGTGGGTCAGGTAATTCCTGACACTGGAAAAGGCTGCATAATCAGGGATTTCTTAACAATTACCAAATATGCCCTAAGTGCCATTATCTTTGTTGTAGATCTGATCTTCCTGGCTATTTTTTTTTTTTTTTATAGTGGGAGAACCACTGTTGAATTACAGAAATTCCATTTCATCTACTTGGTCCTCTCGAAGAAAGGAAAAGGAAAAACTCTGAATTTTTCATCTTCATTCTCTCATAACTGATTACTCCTATAAAGGGTCATTTCATTACTGGTTTTGCTTTGTTTTTGTTTTCTTTTCTGGTTTAGTTTTTCTTTCTCCAGTGTTAATATTGGACTTCTAGAATTCTCCAGTGTTGTCTAGTAACAATCCTAAAATCATTTTAGTGACAAAAGGTCCTCTACAAGATCTTTAGGACCATGGCATCCAAGAGTGTCCATGGTTTAATGGGAGGAATATCCTAACACTTTCCCATGCAAATTAGGCTACATTTTCTTTCAAAGGTATTGATTTAATTGGCTCAGGGGATTAAAATTTAAGCAGTAGACATAGCATCTAGGTTCTTGGGAGTCTCAAAAACAAAATAAATTACCCATTGAAAGTTTCAGAATAGGAGACATTTAGATAGCAAGTGGATAGAGCACCAGCCATTAAATCATAAGGATGTGAGTTCAAATCTTGGCCTCAGACATTTAACACTCCCTAGCTGTGTGACCCTGGGGCAAGTCACTTAATCCCAATTGGAAGAGAAGAGAAACAGGAACAGGAACAGGGAGAGGGAGGGGGAAGGGGAGAGGGAGAGAAAGAGGGAGAAGGAGAAGTTTGGGAATAGGTTGAGATCATTTCGGCCTCAAAACCTCTAATAATTCGCTTGATCCCAGAACCTAGAAGGAAGGGCACCTGCGTAATTAGTCTTTTGCCCCTATACCCAGATTGGACCACTGATTTGAACGTCTGGCGCGCTATGGACCTTCACCAGAGTTTCTTCTGGCTTCACTCTGCCCAGGCATAGTTCACCATCTTTTGGGTCCTAACAAACAAACAAAAACCTCAAACCCATGACCAATACAGCACTGGGGGCAAAAGAGGTAGGATAGCTGCCTTCAACTGAATCAACATGGTGTCCTAGTTAAGTTTCCTTGTTAAATATGTTACCTTTCCTATAGCTAAGTAAATCAAATAGCCTTTTGTTAACTGTCAAACCTTACAGGATCATCAAATTAGAGCTGGAAGGTACCCCAGATGCTTCCTAGTTTAATACAGAATCACCAACTACAAAGTCTCTGATAAGAACAAGAACCAGATCTTACTATCTCCCCTGCCAATACCCTTCTAGACTTGCAGGATATTTCCTATTAATGTACTCTAAGGACCACCAAATCCTTCCATCTGCCTTGTAGCTGAAAGTTCCTTTATGTGCTGAACCAGATCATGAGTATACTGCTTGGCACATAATAAGGATTTAAATGTTTTTTCATTCACCCATTCATCTATCTTGGAAGATCGGCAATATTTCAGGAGATGATGCAATGAGTACAGTATCATTCCAAAACAGAAACACTGAGAGCAGGGGTGGGGAACCTTTTTTCTGCCAAGGACCATATGGATATTTATAACATTTATGGGCAATACAAAATTATCAACTTAAAGAACTCAAGCAGTGGGGGGAGGTTGTTCTTAACTTTCAACCTGCAGTTGCCTTAAGGAAATAATTTGACAAGTCTTAAACAGGCCACAGGATGTTCCTAACCTCTGATTTAGAGAAGCTCACAATCTATGTAGAATTCCTCTTTGATTTGGACCTTAGGCTGGAATTCCTCCAGGACAATTAATACCTTTGAAAAGCCTATATTCCATTTTTTCTGTTATCACCTAACAATAACTAGTTTAGATAAACAAGGTTATCTCTTTCAAGAAATCTTGTATAATTTAGATATGTATATAGGAAATAACTTCTTAGGGGATCCTTTAAAGTAATATTCCATTCTAATATTTTGTTATGAATAAAATGTCTTTTTGATAACCAACAAATAACAAACAGTAAGATCTTGTCTCCTCTACATCTTTTAAGCAATTACTATAAACTATTGGTTGTTGAAACACTATTCCTTTCTAGTAACTCTATCAAAGATTGCTCAAAGCAAGTTTGATAATTTTCTTGAAATTTTTATACAGATAGAAAAAGTATGTTCAGTAATTAATAATATTCTCTCATCAATTCTTAATCACAGGGTCTTAGATTCCCTCTTCCTCCTCCCTCCAAAAAACACATTTTATTGTCTTCTTTCTTCAGAAACCTTAAGAATGAGTCCCTCAACATTCTTTCAACTGCGTCACTTCCAACAGACTTCTGTGTTTATTTGGTGTAGTCCAGTTCTTCCTATTTTTGTTTTCTTCGGTGCCATTTCTAACTCCTCTTTAAGAACATCAGGGAACGTGATATTAGAGTTCAAATATGGTGGCTCTATTGTTCTTGGTGGAGAAAAGAGTGCTATTAAAAAAATATTAGCAGATTTTTTTCATTCTTCTGTTTGTTTTCCTCCTTGTGATTTCACCTTTAAATGCCATTGGGGGAAAAAAACAAAAACATTTTTAAAAATGCCATGGGGAAAACTTTGCCTCCTATGATCTCTTGCCCAAATTTTCTTTAAACTGGTTTTACCTTTCAATATTATATTTCAACAGTCTTCCCATTTTTTTATCTACCATAAAATTTCTCCATAAAATTTTATAAATAAATGCATATTCTAAATGCAGTTCTCCTCTCTGTCAAGATCTCTGCTTACCTAGTGTTTACTGAATAAGGCATTTCATATCTTTTGGTTTCCTTATTGCGGCAAATAATTTCAGTTAAATGTGTGTATGAAATTAGGGGCATCAATGCACTTTATTCCATCCTTATTCCATTTCTGATCATCAACAACTTAAAATGAATAGCTAACATTTATATAGCACAAAGCACTTAACATTATCTCATTTGTAGAAAAACACTACAGTTATCCCTATATAATAGATGCAGAAACTAAAGTTAAGTGATATGTTTAGAATCACACAAGTAGGAGGTACCTGAGACAGGATTCAAACAGCTTATCCTGACTACAAGTCTAGTGCTTACCCAAGTTGGCATTATTTTAACTGATTTATTCCTCCTTCTAGGTATGCATTAATTTTTATCTTTATTCTTATGGTGATGTTCAAAACATATACCAACATCTATTCTGATGCTACATTGTGGCATGGCCATCATCAGAGCAAAAGCAGACAGGTCTCAACAACAGACCATGACTTTTTTTTTTTTTTTTTTTTTTTTGAGAACCAACCTAGTTAAATATGAAGAAATTCAATCATTAATAGTGTGAAACCTTGGTGATTCAAGAAACTATTTTAATGACTTAGAAAAAATAATAACATAGTTCATCTGGAAGAACAACAGGACAAGAATTTCAAGGGAATTAATGGAAAAAAAAATGCCAATGAAGGTGGCCTAGTTATGCCAGACCTAAAACTATATTATAAAGTAGCAGTCATCAAAACCATTTGGTACTGAATAAGAAATAAACTAGTTGATCAGTAGAATAGGTTAGGATCACAGAACAAAATAGTCAATAACTAGCAATCTAGTTTTTAACAAAGCCAAAGACCCCAGCTTTTGGGATAAGAATTCACTATTTGACAAAAACTTCTGGGAAAACTGAAAATTAGTATGGCATTAACTAAGCATTGACCCACATTTAACACCACACACCAAGATTAGGTCAAATTGGGTTCATGACTAGATATAAAGAATGTTATTAAAAACAAATGAGAAGAACATAGGATAGTTCACCTCTCAGATCTGTGGAGGAGAAAGAAATTTGTGACCAAAAAAGAACTGGAGATCATTATTGATCACAAAATAGATAATTTTTATTATATTAAGTTTAAAAGTTTCTGTACAAACAAAACTAATGCAGACAAGATTAGAAGGGAAGCAATAAAATGGGAAAACATTTTTACAGTTAAGGGTTCTGATAAAGGCTTCATTTCTAAAATACATAGAATTGACTCAAATTTATAAGAATTCAAGCCATTCTCCAATTGACAAATGGTCAAAGGATATGAACAGACAATTTTCAGATGAAGAAATTAAAACTATTTCTAATCATATGAAAGAGTGCTCTAAATCACTATTGATCAGAGAAATGCAAATTAAGACAATTCTTGAGATATCACTACACACCTGTCAGATTAGTGAAGATGACAGGAAAAAATAATGATGAATGTTGGAGGGGATATGGGAAAACTGGAACACTGATGCACTGTTGTGGTGGAGTTGTAAACGAATCCAGCCATTCTGGAGAGCAATTTGGAACTATGCTTAAAAAGTTATCAAACTGTGCATATCATTTGATCCAATAGTGTCTTATATCTACTGGGCTTATATCCCAAAGAGATCTTAAAGGAGGGAAAGGGACCTGTATGTGCAAAAAATTTGTGGCAGCCCTCTTTGTAGTGTCAAGAAACTGGAAACTGAGTGGATGCCCATCAATTGGAGAATGGCTGAATAAATTGTGGTATATGAATGTTATGGAATAGTATTGTTCTGTAAGAAATGATCAGCAGGATGATTTCAGAGAGGTTTGGAGAGACTTACATGAAGTGATGCTAAGTGAAATGAGCAGACCCAGGAGATTACTGTCTGTACACGGCAACATTAACATTATAGAATGATCAATTCTAATGAACATGACTCTTTCCAACAACAAGATGACTCAGGCCAGTCTAATAATCTTGTGATAAAGAAAGCCATCAAACCCAGAGAGATGGACTGTGGGAACTGAATGTGCATCACAATATAACATTCTCACTTTTTTTGTTGTTGTTCATTTGCATTTTGTTTTCTTACTCATTTTCTTTCCTTTTTGATCTGATTTTCCTTGTGTAGCAAGAGAATTGTATAAATATGTTTTTTATATATTGAACTTAACATGTATTTTAATATGTATAACATATATTGGATTGCTTGCCATCTAGGGGAGGCAGTGGGGGAAAGGAGGGGAAATCTGAAACATAAGGCTATGCAAGGGTCAATGTTGAAAAATTATCTGTGCATATATTTTGAAAATAAAAAGCTTTAAACATAGAAAGAAAGAAAGAGAGAAACAAACCTTGGTGATGAATTCAACCATGGTTTCTTATGAAACAAACAAAAATGTAAAATATCTCTCAGTTCAGTGCAGCCTCTGCACTTCAGTAATGCTGGTGGCAGAGTGGTGGAAAAGGGAGCTGAAAGTGCTGAGCACACAGATTTATCATCTATAGTCTTTAATTTAGCAACTAATATTCAAAGTATTAAGATTGAGCTGAATAATTTCAATTCACCAAAAGGAAACCAGAAGACAAAAGTTAGTAACTAAAGAGAAAAGGAGCTTACAGATTCTTCTCCAAAGGTAAATAAAGGTGTAGATTAGATGCATTTAGTTTTATCATGTGTTTGAAGGCAACAAAAAATACCATTTTGGGTTTGTCATCTTATGTTGAAGTGCTCCTAAATTACAGTAGTAAGACTAGAATGAAAATAACTGTACTTTATTGCCAGTATTTGTTGCAGATAATGAAAAAAATGGAGTAATTCTAGGAAAAACAGCAATATTCTCCAATTCAATTAACATATACTTTGATATTCAATGACTTTAAAGCAAAGGTAGGAATAGGTAAGGATGGCAAAAATTTTGTTAGAATATATAGTTTTGAAATAAGAAAAAGGAGCTAAAGACCTATACACTACATTAAAGCCTCTTAGCTAGACATTTTGAATACTTTCCTTCACAAATGGAAGGCAGAAGAAATGAGCAATCTGATTTCAGAGCTCTAATATACATGGTTTTATATTTATATTAGCAGTAGCAGCCCATTTTTCTACCTGCCAACATTTAAGAGGTCTTCCATTATGGTAGGAATAGCAATTTGGCATATTATTTACTGTGAGCTATCCAGTATCATTAAAAATAATATCTTAATTTCTAAAAATCTACAAAATTTCCACTTAAAAGAAAACCAATTAAGTGTGGTTTAACTTGAGAGCCATACTTAAGCATGCATATTTAGTATTGTCAGAAATATCCCTCTTACCTAAAGGAATCTATAAAGCAAAACTGGAAATTCAAAGTCCAGAATTGGGGCAGAAGAAAAGAGGAAGCATGTCCAAATTCCTGTCACTAACTTAGAAAGTTGATTTCATACTAAAATTTCCAAATTAGTGGACATAATACACTCTTGAATAAAGTCTACCTACCAATATAAAGAACTGCAAAATAACTTGTGAGCATAAATATAAATTATAATAAGAAAAGTAGGTGTCTTGTTCAAATAGCGAGTGCTGTAATGTATACCCAAAATATAAAAAGACATACAGAGAAGGGTCCTCAGTACTTTGCAGCATATCTATGGAGGATCACAGAACATAGATTAAAATCATACAAAAAAGCAAACGCAATAGGATTTGTTTTGTTTTAAAAGGAATTTTACCTTTTGTTTTGGTTGGCTTGTTGTGATGATGGTGGTTTTTAATCTAAGTCATTTTTGCTTTCAACCTATAAATGAACCCTCCCATATAATCAACAAAAACTTTAAGCAAACCCAAATGACAAAATCTCTTCCCAATTCTCTAAAGAAAGTAAAGAGGTACATTTTCATCTCTTCTCTCGGGCTTTATTGGCATTACTTATCATTTGGTCTTCCTGTTCCAAATGCATAGTTTTGTTTTTTAAACTTTGAAAAAATAATATCTTTGTATTTTCAAAATAAATGCAAAGATAATTTTCAACATTCACCATTACAAAACCTTGTGTTCCAAATTTTTCTCCCTCCCTTCTCCAAACTCCTCTCCTAGACAGCAAGTAATCCAATATATGTTAAACATGTGCAACTCTACCTTTTGACCCAGCTGTGTTACTACTGGGCTTATATTCCAAAAAGATCTTAAGGAAAGGGATCCACATGTGCAAAAATGTTTGTGGCAACCCTTTTCATAGTGGCTAGAAGCTGGAAATTGAATGGATGCCCATCAACTGGAGAATGGCTAGGTAAATTATGGTACATGAATGTTATGGAATATTATTGTTCTGTAAGAAACAACCAACAGGATGATTTCAGAGAGGCCTGGAGAGACGTAAACTGATGCTAAGTGAAATGAGAAGAACCAGGAGATCATTATACACTGCAACAAAAAGATTATACGGTGATCAATTCTGATGGACGTTGCTCTCTTCAACAATGAGATAATTCAGATCAGTTCCAGTTCAACAATGAAGAGAGCCATCTACACACCCAGAGAGAGAGAACCATGGGAACAGAGTGTGGACCACAACACAGCACTTCTATTCTTTCTGTTGTTTGCTTTTCCATTTTTGTTTTCCTTCTCAGATTTTTTTCTTTCTAGATCTGATTTTTCTTATGCAGCAAGATAACTGTATAAATATGTATACATATGTTGGATTTATCATGTATTTTAACATGTATTGGAATTTCCTGCCATCTAGGGCAGGGGGTGGGGGAAGGAGGGGAAAATTTGGAACAGAAGGTTTTGCAAGGGTCAGTGTTAAAAAACTACCATGCATGTGTTTTATAAATAAAAATGTATTTAAAAAAAAAAAAAAACATGTGCAGCTCTTCCATACATATTTCCACAATCATGCACAAGAAAAATCAGATCAAAAAGGAAAAAAATTAGCAAGCAAACAACAAAAAAGATGACAATACTATGTTGTGGTCCACATTCAGTTCCCACAGGCCTCTCTCTGGGTGCAGATGGCTTTCTTCATCACAAGATCATTGGAACTGGCCCGAATCATCTCACTGTTGAAAAGAGCTATATCCATCAGAATTGATCATCGTATAATCTTGTTGTTGTGTATAATAATCTCCTGGTTCTGCTCATTCCACTCAGCATCAGTTCATGTAAGTCTCTCCAGACCTCTCTGAAATCATCTTGCTGGTTGTTTCTTACAGAACAATAATATTCCATAACATTCATATACCACAATTTATTCAGCCATTCTCCAACTGATGGGCATCCCCTCAGTTTCCAGTTTCTGACCACTACATAGAAGGCTGCCACAAACACTTTTGCACATGTGGGTCCCTTTCCCTCCTTTAAGATCTCGTTGGGATATAAGCCCAGTGAAAACACTGCTGGATCAAAGAGTATGCACAGTTTGATAATCCTTTAGGCATAGTTCCAAGTTGCTCATGAGCATGATAAAAAACAAAAATTTTAGAGATTTAACAGAAGCAGAAGAGATTAAGAAGAGGTAGCAAAAATACACAAAAGAACTATACATAAAAGATCTTATCACCCTTAACTTCTAGAGCTAGACATCCTGGAGAATTAAGTCAAGTGGAAATTAGGAAGCACTGGTAACAATAAGCATTTATTTAAAATCCTAAAAAGTGATGCTGTTAAAGTGCTACACTTAATATACAAGCAAATTTGGAAAATGTAATGGTAGCCATTGGATTGGAAAAAATCAGCTTATGTCCCAATTCTAAAAAAGAACACCACGAACAAAATGTCCAAATTATTGAACAATTATGCTCATTTCACATGCTAGAAAGGTTATGCTTAAGATTCTACAAAGTAGGCTTCAGCAATATATGAATTGAGAACTGCCAGAAGAGCAGGCTGTGGTTTCAGAGAGGCAAAGGAACGAGGGACCAAAGTGCCAACATTTGTTGGATTTTAAAGAAATCAAGGGAGTTCCAGGAAAAATATCTATTCCTGTTTCACTCTCTATACTAAAGCTTTTGATTTGTGGATCACAAAGATGGGAGTACCAGATTATTTTATGTTTCTTTTAAGGAACCTATATGTGGGCCAAGAAACAAGTTAGAACTTAAACCAACTGGTTTAAGATTGGAAAAGTATTATGACAAGACTGTATATTGTCACTTTATTTATTTAACTTACATGTACACCATGCAATATGCCAGGTTGGATGAATCAGAAGCTGGAATTATGGTTATCAAGAGAAACATTAACAACCTCAGATATGCAGATGATACCACTTTGATGGAACAAAGTAAAGAAGAATTAAAAAGACTCTTGATGAGAGTGAAAGGATGTAAAAGTTGGCTCAAAGCTTAACATTTAAAAAAAAAAACTCTTAAAACTAGGACTCAATATAAAGTTAAATGTGAATGGACAGAGTCCAAATACCAAAGAAATTGTGGGTCTTTAAACATACAGATCTATCTGCCTAGAAAATCACCAATGTAAAAAACCCCAAATCTGGTAGCAAAATACCATAATCTCACTTTATGGCTCTGGCCTAGTCATCTTAACCTTTATTCTCAGTTACTTTATTTGTAAAATAAAATTATCTGGGCTATATCACAAAGATGCCATGAAGAATAGTCATTCTCATGCCTATAAATTCCTAACAGTGCCAAACTGTAATGAAGGTAATGACAGATTGTTATAATTATCTGTTATAAAAACATTTAAATATATGGCACTTAGAAATCAATTTTAATAAATCTCATTACACAATATTATAACAGACAATATGTCTATTGCTTCATTCAAAATGGAAAAAACATCTATTAAGAATCCTTTCAATATGGATCAAGAATGCCATGTTATTTTAACTAGCATAAGAAACAATGAATCTAAGATAATTCAAATAATTAGGAAGGATAGCAATTCATTAAAAATTTACCAGATTTAGTAATCCCAAAACAGGATCACAGAAATTCTCAACGTCTTCCAGGAATTATTCAAAGACTTTTCTCCATCTGTTTTATTCTACCATACCAACACATGATGAGATATATTAAAATAAAAGCTACACATGACATTAAGTTGCAGGTTCTTCATGGAAAGTTACCTTAGAAGATGGCATATAAATCATTAAGAACTATTTTATGATAGTGCGTGATGTGTCTGAAAAGCTTTAGGACTCTCAAAAAATATCCAAGCCAAGAATAGGTGATTCCGTATTTTATTAAAAATTTTAATGCTATTTTTTTCCAAAACATTGTAAACATAAATAAAACTAAAATCAAATCATATCCCTGCAGATAACTTTAAAGAAAGCTTCTCCAATTCCCTTTTCAATAAAAAAAGCTACATGCTTTAATTAAATTACAAAATTAATTTTTTCTCACTAAAAATACAACACATACTGAGTAATCAAACTAAATCATTTTTTATTTTTCAATTGCATTTTTTCCCAAATTCACATAAAGATAGTTTTCATCATTCATTTTTGTAACTTGTGTTCCAAATTTTTTTCCTTACTTCCCTTACTCCATGCCAAGACAGCAAATAATCTGACGTAGTTTAAAATATATACAATTCTTTCCATATTTCCATATTTGTCATGTTGTACCAGAAGAATCAAATCAAAAGGGAAAAAATTATGAAAAAGAAAAAAACCACCAACCCCCCAAAATGGTGAAAATACTATGCTTCAAATCCATATTCAGTCTTCATAGTTCTCTCTCTGGGGGCATGTTCATCCCAAATCTATTGGAATTACCTTGAATCACAGCATTGTTAAAAAGAACTGAGGACATCATAAATGATCATAATCTCATTGTTACTATTTATAATGTTCTCTTGGTTCTGTTTGTTTCACTCAGCATCAGTACATGTAAGTCTTACCTGACTTTCCTGAAATAAGTCTACTCATTTTTAATAGAACAAAAATATTCCATTACATTCATATACCAAAACTTACTCAGCCATTCCTCAAATGATCAGATCAAATCTTTTTTAGAGCTAGATTCTTACTATACATTTGAAAGGAGATTCATTAAAATGCTCTAAATCACTACTTATTAGAGAAATGCTGAAAGGAGGTACCATCTCACATCTCTCAGACTGGCTAAGGGAAAAATAAAGACTGTTGGAGGGGATGTGGGAAAACTAGGACACTACTACATTGTTGGTGGAATTATGAACGGATCAAGACATTCTGGAGAGCAATTTGGAACTATACCCAAAAGGTTATAAAACTGTGCATACCCTTTGACCCAGCAATGCCATTACTGGGTCTGTATCCCACAAAATCATAAAAGAGGGAAAAGGACACACATGTGCAGAAATGTAGCAATTTTTTGATAGCAAAGAATTGGAAAATGAGTAGAAGTCCATCAACTGGGGAATGGTTGAAAAAGTTGTAGTGTATGAAGGTAATGGAATATTATTGTTCTATTAAAAATGAAAAACAAACTGATTTTAGAAAGCCCTGGAAAGATTTACATAAATTGATGCTGAACAAAACAAGCAGAACCAGGAATGCATTGTACATGGTAATATCAAGATTGTGCAATGATCAACTATGAAAGACTTGATTCTCAGCAATTCTATGATGCAAGGCAATTCCGATATATTTTGGATAGAAAATTTCTGCATCCAGAAAAAGAACTAATGAGACTGAATGTAAATCAACACATGCTATATTCACTTTTTTTTTTTTAATCTCTCCCATGGTTTTTCTCTTTTGCTGATTTTTCTCTCACAAAATGATTAATAAACAATGTGTACTAAAAAAAAAAAAAAGATTCATTTTCAACCAACAAAACACTTAAATTACTTAGTTTATATAATATTGCTACAAAGTCCCTCCATTTAATCGAGAGGATAGGGACTATTTTTGTCTTTTTATCTCCACTGCTTAGCATAGTGCCTAGAATAGAATATGGTCCAGATAAATTCTTAGTAAATGCTTACTAATTGATTGATTAATCTCTTATTTTATCTTTGTCACACTGCAGTAATATGCAAGCACTAAGAATTTATAACAGGCCAATGCCTATTTAAAGATAATAACATAGATAGAGAAAGAGATTACTGAAAGGATAAGTTAAGACCTAGAACGATATTTTAAGAATTAATCAATTTTACAACATGGTAAAGCACTAGCAATATTTTGGGATCAAAAGCCCTGAATTTGAATTCCTGCTCTACTATCTTAACCTTGAAGAAAAAAGATTCTTAACCCCCTTGGTACATAAAATGAAGGAGTTGGATTAGATATCCACTAAATTCCCTTCCAGCCCTAAATTTTATGATCCCATACGCCTTTAAATTCCATAGATATTCATGTTGGATTTCAACATATATATATATAATATATATATAATATATATATAATACATACATATATATATATATATATATATATATATATATATATATCAATAAAGTCATTCATTTGCAGAGTACATAAAACATAAGGAGAAACAGCCTTATTGCTTCTTTTCCTCATTAATTCTTCAGAAAACTTTAAGTGGTTGATTAAGGCACTCAAGATATATTAGAATTAACTCTATCAGAGAACTCAGCAAGGGGAAAAAGTGGTTTTTCCTCCTCTATTAAAATTCTTTTATTCCAAAACAACTTTAAAAGACTTTAGAATTCTGATCAATGCAATGATAAAATACAAATCCATAGGACTGAAGAATGAGACATACATTTTTGGACATGATCAACTTGGTAATTTGTTTTGCTGGACTATATATATTTATTATGAAGATTTTTTTTCATTGTTCATTTAGGAAAAGGGCAGTAAGTAGAAGAGATAATTTATTTTACAAAAATAAATACTTAAAAAAAAATTATTTTCTTCCAAGCATAAAGATCTATTTCAGGTATCACGCCTCCAAAAAGCCTTACCTGTATTCTCCCTTACATCCACAAATAAACAAAATTTCTTCTCACTCAAATTTTTCTGACTTTACCAAACCCTTGGTCTCAGCCATTGTGTCACCTGTCCATTCTGTCCCCCCATATAACTTTTCCTTAAAAAAAATATTTAACAAGTTTTTATTGATGTCTTTGTTTTTTATATTACCATAGTTGCTCCCCAGTATCCCTCCTCTTGTCCCTAATAAAATGCATCCCATATAACAAATAGCATTTTTAAAGACAAAATTTTTAAAAAGAAATAAAACAGAAAAAAAAATCAGCTTAATTGACCAATATATTGAGAAAATCTAAGGATATATACAAAGTACAAAACTAGTGAACCTCCAACCTGTACAAAAGGTGTGTGGTATACTGAATCCCTAAAAGAACGATAGGTTCAGGAACAGCCAAAATAGAGGAATGAAAGGAAGACTTTTAGCCTAGACAAACTAGCATGCCTCTTTGACAAAGAGTTAGAAAATACATCAGACTGATTTCTGATTGGGAAAACCAAGGAAAAATTACAAGTCATTTTTCTAGTACAGAGCATCTTAAGATAGGTCTGCTGACATTGGAGAAGGGGAAAGAGAGGATGGAAAAGGGGGACACTCCATAATGAATCCAAGCAGGGATTTAAAAGGAAGTTGAAACAGGTGACCAGGGAAGGAAGTATCAGAACAGAAAGAGATTCAAGAGAATTCCTAAAAAAAACACTTAATACAGGAATTGTTATCATTTGCCACCCAGTTTGGGGTCACAGTATCAGGGCTGGGAGGAGTGGTCCTGAGCTAGGGCCCTGGCTATATGATGACCAAAGAACAAGTTCTAAATGCAATCCATAGCTCTATGGCTCTAATCCCAGGAGCAAGAGCTACTAGTAAGTCAGATATGGACTATATAAAAGTACTTAAGTGGAATAATCAGGACAGGGGTCCTAGATGAAAGGTAAATGAACAGTTCGACCAATCATAAAAACTCTCAGCAATCTAATAGTGGCTGAGGCTAGCAAGAGTCTGCTGAAACCTCAAACAAGGACAGGAACTAATTCAAACCAAGATGGTAGAGAACAGACTTTCAATTTAGGTCACACAATTCTGAGGAGCACTGAAGGCTTTCAGGCTTCCATTATGAGCTAAATATGAAAGCAGCAGAAAGGTATAAGAGGACAGAAGCTCAAGCAATCCATCTGCTTGAGAAATATGAAGAGCCTCATACCAATGTGAAGTTTAAAATCAATAAGTAGACTGGAAAAACAAAGAACATAGTCACAAAGAGTTATTATAGTAGCAGGGAAGCTCAAGACATGAACATCATAGAAAAGAATGACTTGAGAAAATCTACAGGCATAATTTCAGAAAATTCAGCTTAGAACCAAATTATAGAATTTCTAGAAATTAAAGCAAAAGCTAAAAAAATATTATTTTAAAAATCAAACAAAAGCAATTGGGAGAAAAAAATGGAAGCAGCAGCAAGATCCAGAGAAAAAAGACATGAGCATAAGAAAAATTGGACTGGATTGGACTGAGTTAATTGAAAAAAGACGGACAAGAAGTTACTGAAGAACTTGAAAATGAGAATTACCCAAATGAATGTTAATGACTTTATCTTATATGAAAAACAACTGATCTGGAAAACAGAACAATAATTTAATTTATACTTTAACATATACTTAACATGTATTGGTCAACCTGCCATCAGGGGGAGAGGATGGGGGGAAGGAAGGGAAAAAGTGGAACAAAAGGTTTAGCAATTGTCAATGCTGTAAAATTACCCATGCATATAACTTGTAAATAAAAAGCTATAAATTAAAAAAAAAAAAAAAAGAAAATAGAACAATTTATTTTAAATCACTAAAGTATCTCAAAGCCATTAAAAAAGAAAAAAGAGGCTAGACATCATATTTCAAGAAGTCATTAAAAAAAAAAAAAGATTCAGGTATCCTAAAACCAGAGTAAAAATTGAAAGGATCCACTGGTTACGTCCTGAGAAAAACTCTGAAATGAAAATTCCCAGGAAAATTAAAGCCAAAATTTAGAACTTTCAGGTCATGGAAAAAATACTGCAAACCTCTAGAAACAAAGAATTCAAGTACCACAGAGCTACAGTCAGGATCATGCATGATTTACCAGCCACTACGAAAAGTAATTGTTCCATGTGAAATTCAACAAAGGTAAAGCGAGGCCCATTTTCTCTAAGCAAGATATCATTTTATTAATAGGCGCACTACCTGCCAATAGATGGGCCAAAGCCTGCCTCAGTTTAGTCAAAGTACCAGAAATGAAGATAAAATTTCCTTTTTATAGGCAAAGGACAAAGAACATCACAGGGTAAGTGAGAAAAAAAACAACTGGTTATAGCATTAGTGATATCATGGATTGAGAACCACATGATTAGTTATATATAGTTGAGGTATGGGGAGGAATATGATTGATTGGAAACTGAGTGGTTGAAGAACTACTAACATTCCCCTCCTTCCCTTCTATAATTAAGAAGTTAGTCATTATTTGAGTCCACTTGCAAGGGTCAGAGATAGTGGACTAGTCATTCTTGAAGGATAGTAGAGATACTTGGTAGTGTACAGATACTGAACCAAATTCTCTGGTATTCACCTGCTTTACTTAAGGATAGCAGATTTATTTAAAGTAAGAATGTAATACCGATTAGCACAGAACTGGATTGTAAACTTAACTCATTATAAATCAGCTAAAGTTTAAGTGAAAACACAAAGAATCATGACTTAGTTACAAGAAAAAAATATATATGTAAATCGGATGGATTTTTTAAAATGACACAGAATCAACTTAAACTTCTCAGAGTGGAGACCTTATTACAGAGGCCAAAGATGAAGCTTGCAACTAATAATTACCATATCCAACAAAACTGAGTATCAATCTTGGAGGGAAAAAGCTGGAGGGGGGAAGAATATGGACTTTAACAAAATAAAAGATTTCCAAGCATTTCTGATAAAAAAGATCAGAACAGAGTAAAAATTTTCTCATACAAAGGAGGAAAAAGAAACTTTATAAAAGTAAATGAACAAATCAATCAATTAGAAAATTGATTTTAGAAAAATCATTAGCTACTTTAATTTTTTTCATATCCAAATTGCCAGGATCAAAAATAAAGGTGACTTCACAACCAATAAAAAAAAGAAATATAAGCAATTTGGAGCTATTTCCCAATTATATGTCAATAAATTACAACTAAATAATATGGATGAAACATAAACTGTCACATTAACAGAATAGAAACAAAGCATTTAAATAAAGCTGTATTAGAAAAAGAAATTGAACAAGCCATAAAAAAAACTCCTAAGAAAAAAACCCAGCATGAGATGGATTTACCAGCAAATTCTACCAACCATTCAAACACTAATTCCAATATTACATAAACTGTTTGAAAAAACAAGGATCCTATCATATTCCTTCTATGAAACAAATATAATCTTGAAGCAGGAAAAGTCAAAACAGAGAAAGAAAACTAAAGATCAATTTCTTTCATGAATATTGACGCAAAAAATTTTAAATACAATATTAGAAAGAAGACATATCACATATGATAATATGTCACAAAAATCATACACTATGACCAGACTAAATCTGTACAAGGAATTAAGAGCTGGTTCAATATTAGGAAAACTATAAGCATAACTGGCTACATTAATACAAAAAGAATTTTATTATTTCCATAGTCACACACAAAAAAATGTTTTAGACAAAATATAGCACCCATTCCTGTTTAAAAAACAACACACATATACATACACATACACACAAGAAAACATAGTAATAAACAGAGTTTTTTCTAAAATAATAAGTAATATCTTCCTAAAACCAAGAGCTGGCATTTTTGGTAATGAAGACAAATTAGAATTCTCTCCAATAAAACCAGGAGTGAAGATGGAATGTTATTATGACATAACATTCAATATTATACTACAATTATTGTAGTAAAATAGTTTATTGTACTGTAGTTGTACTTATTGCTAGCCATAGTATTTAGAAAAGAAAATCAAGGAATAATAGTAAGCAAAGAAATACCACTTATTTTTAATAGATAATATCATGATTTCCTTAGAGTGCCTTTGTGATGGTTTACTTAGAGAACCTTAGAGAATCAACTAAAAAACTAATTAAAACAATTAACTTTAGTACCATCACAGGATATAAAATATACATGCATAAATGATTAATTTCTATATATGAAATTGCCATCTGCATCCAGAGAATTATTAGTGACTGAAAGCAAATTAACACATGCTATGTTCACTTTCCCCCTCCTTTTTCTTGTTTTTTTCCTCTCCCAACATGATTTTTAAATTATTATTATTACAGATTTTTATTTACATAACATATGGATGGGTGATTTTTCAGCATTGACCCTTGCAAAACCTTCTGTTCAAACGTTTCCCCTTTTTCCCCCCACCCCCTCCCCTAAATGGCAGGTAGTCCAACACATGTTAAATATGTTAAAGTATATGTTAAATACAATATATGTATACATATTTATACAGTTATCTTGCTGCACAAGAAAAATCGGATCTAAAAAAAAGGTTTAAAAAAAAAACCTGAGAAGGAAAACAAAAATGCAAACAAACAATAACAGAAAGAATGGAAATGCTATCTTGTGGTCCACACTCAGTTCCCACAGGCCTCTGTCTGGGTGTAGCTGATTCTCTTCATCACTGAACAGTGGAACTGGTTTGAATCATCTCATTCTTGAAGAGAGCCACATCCATCAGAATTGGTCATCGTATAGTCTTCTTGTTGCCATGTACAATGATCTCCTGGTTCTGCTCATTTCACTCAGCATCATTTCATTTAAGTCTCTCCAGGTCTCTCTGAAACCATCCTACTGGTCATTTCTTATAGAATGACAATATTTCATAACATTCATATATCGCAATTTATTCAGCCATTCTCCAATTGATGGGTATCCACTCAGTTTCCAGTTTTTATCCACTATAAAGAGGGCTGCCACAAACATTCTTGCACATACAGGTCTCTTTCCCTCCTTGGATATAAGCCCAGTAGAAACACTGCTAGGTCAAAGGGTATGCACAGTTTGATAACTTTTTGAGCATAGTTCCAAATTGCTCTTCAGAATGGCTGGATCCGTTCACAACTGCACCAACAATGCATCAGTTCCCAGTTTTTCCACATGCCCTCCAATATTCATCATTATTTTTTCCTGTCATCTTCACTAATCTGACAAGTGTGTAGTGGTATCTCAGAGTTATCTTAATTTGCATTTCTCTGATCAATAGTGACTTGGAGCATCTTTTCATGTGACTACAAATACTTTCAATTTCTTCATCTGAAAATTGTCTGTTCATATCCTTTGACCATTTATCAACTGGAAAATGGTTTGATTTCTTATAAATTTGAGTCAATTCTCTATATATTTTAGAAATGAGGCTTTTATCAGAATCTTTGACTGTAAAAATGTTTTCCCATTTTATTGCTTCCCTTCTAATCTTGTCTGCATTAGTTTTGTTTGTACAAAAACTTTTTAATCTAATATAATCAAATTTTTTATATTTTGTGATCAATAATGATCTCTAGTTCTTTGGTCACAAATTCTTTCCTCCTCCACAGGTCTGAGAGGTAAACTATCCAAATAAAATTTATTTATAATCTCATTCTTTATGTCTAGATCATGAACCCATTTTGACTTTATCTTGGTGTATGGTGTTAAGGGTGTAGTTTCTGCCATACTAATTTCCAATTTTCCAAGTAGTTTTTGTCAAATAGTGAATTCTTATCCCAAAAGCTGCCTCCCAACATGATTTATTTTTAAAAATATGCATTTTTAAAATTAATGTACATGTATAACCAGAAAAAATATACTTAAAAAATTTTTGTATATTAATTTTCCAGCAAAATCCTCTTCTTGAAAGAAATTCCATTTAAATTAATGTAAAACAAACAATATAAAATACTTAGAAGTTTACTTGCAGTAATATATATAAGTTCATATACAATTATATGAACATATTTATAAAACACTTCAAAAAATAAAGATAAAAGGGGCAGCTAGGTGGCGCAAAAGATAGAGCACCAGCCCTGAAATCAGGTGGACTTGAGTTTAAATCTGGCCTCAGACACTTAACATTTCCTAGCTGTGGGACCCTGGGCAAGTCACTCAACCCCAACGGCCTCAGGGGGAAAAACAAATCTAAATAACAGAAAAAAAAATAATTGCCCTTGGGTATCCTTAGCCAATATTACCCAAATGAATTTACTTTTTCAGTATCTTACCAAACTACTAAAGTGTTATTTTTTAGAGCTAGAAAAAATAATAACAAAATTCATCTGAAGGAACAAAGTTTGGTCAAGAATATCAAAGGAATGATGTAAAAAAATGGGATGGGAAGCCTTAGAAGTACCAGATCTCGAACTATAGTACAAAGCAGTAATTGTAAAACACACACACACACACACACACACACACACACACACACAGGTAGTGGGTTAGAAAAAGAGAAGTTGATCAGTAGAAAGTATTAGATACAAAATATAATGGAATAAGTGAGCACTGAAACATTGTGTTTGATAAATCCAAAGATTCTAGCTGCTAGGGCAAGAACTCTAACAAAAACTGTTGCAAAAATAGGAAAGTCGAATGGTAAAACCTCGTATATAGCTCAATCCCTTACACTTTATATATACCATCAGAAACTCAAATGAGCTCATGATTAAGACATAAAGGATAAAATTCTAAGCAAATTAGTGGATCATGGGAGGAATTACCTGTCATTATTATGAATAGAAGAAATCATGACAAAAAAAAAATGAATTTCATAGTAAATGAAATAATCTAGATTACATAAATTTTTTAAAAAATTCAACAAGAAGTTACATTTACAAAAAAGAAAAAAAATCTTTGTAGTAAGTTTCTATGATAAAAGGATTCACTTCTAAGCTATACAGGGAACTAAGTCAAATTCATAAGAATAAAAGCCATTTACCAATTGATAAATGGCCAAAGGATATAAACATGCAATTTTTAGAGAAAAAATACAAGTTATCAATAGCCATATTTTAAAATATTCTAAATAACTAGTAATTAGAGAAATGCCAATTCTAAGGTATCACCCTCAAGCTCATCAGACTGGCAAAGTTGACATAAAGGAAAATGACAAATGCTAGAGATGCTGTGGGAAAACAGATATTTTAAATACAT
This sequence comes from Antechinus flavipes, assembly GCF_016432865.1. NCBI lineage: Eukaryota > Metazoa > Chordata > Mammalia > Dasyuromorphia > Dasyuridae > Antechinus > Antechinus flavipes. The sequence goes on from NC_067398.1 coordinate 248,385,795, forward strand.
TGTTCATGGAACTATGACAGGTCAAGATCTTTCTAAAAAGCAATTTGAAATGACACTCAAAATGCTATTAAATCTGTATCATTTTTTACCCAGGGATACTGCTGCTAGTAAGTCTACATTCCAAAAAAAGTTTTAAAAGGGGAAACAATCCATATCTGTAAAGAACTATTTCTATCAGTTCTTTTTGTGATGGCAAAGAATTGGAAACTGAAGGGATGTCCATCAATCGGGGAATGGCTGAACAACTTATGTTCAGCCATTGAATGTGATGTATTATTGTGAGTAAGAAATTATAAAGGGAATGATTCCAGAAAAATCTGGGAAGGCTTGCTCAAAAATGATGTGAAGTGAAATTAAGAGAACAATTCATATCGTAACTGCAATTCCAAAGAATTCATGATGAAACATACAAACTACCACCAGAAAAAAAAGGTGATGGACTTAAGAGTACAGATTTTTTTTTTTTTTTTTGAGGACACATGGCCAATAGAGAATGTTTTAGCATGACTAAATACGACTGTAAGGATTTTGTTTTTCTTGCCTTCTCAATAGGTAAGGGAAGAATTCAGAACTGAAAATAAAATAAAACTGAATTATTTTTGAAAGGTGAGGGTCAAGGGATTCTAGTTAATTCTAGGATTAACCTCAAAAGATCCTAGGCCAAACTCTGGATTTTTTTTTCCCTCCATGACATTATGAGATCTGCTTGCCCTCATACTGGCAAGCAGAAACCAGGCAAGTAATCATTAAGCCACATTCAATTTGATACATAACACAAGTATTATCCCCATTTTATAGAAAAAATTATTTAAGATTAGAAATATTAAGTGACTAGACAAATAGCACACAGCTAAGTGTTACATCTGAGAGTCTATCCCTAGATGAGGAGTTTGAACCCAGCTCTTGGGATTCCAAATCTAGTGCACTTTTATGATATCACAGAGATAGGCATTGTGGTTATGAAGCTATCCACTATGCTGTGGATTTAAGGAGCAGAAAGGAATACATAAGAAAGTCAATATATCAGACTGAGATATACTCAAGAGAAATGTCAAAGCAGAGGGAGATACTTAACTATGGTGAAATGCTAAAGGAGATAGAGAGAAAAGTGGAGGAGAGAAATCCAGCATGAAGATGAAGATATCTGCCTAAGAATATCCACACAAAAGGAAACAAGACAGTTTGACCTTTAGGAAGTAATTCCACTACTCCAAGTCTCAGTTATCTGAGGAAGTTTGGACTAAATAACCTCTAAGGTCCCTTTTAGCTCTAAAATTCTAAGACTATATTATTTGTGTATTCATCTGTATGACCATGTGTGCACAATATGTAACTAGATAAAATAAGGCAGAGTAAAATATAGCTCATAACTTCAAGGAGTTTACCATATTGGGGGGTGGGGGGAGGGAGAGCATAATTATATGAAACATAGCCTCCCTATCTCTTTCTGGGTGCCTTCTGTTGAAATAGTGTTGCTTATTCAAATGTTACTGATTCCTCAAGGCCTAGATCAAATGTCACCTTCTCTAAATAAAGTTTTCCCTAATTTATACTATTCCCCCCAAGCTGAAAGCAATAATCCTCTGTCTGATCTCACAGCACTTTATGATAATCTTATACACTTAACAACCTGTTTGTGTACTTCTCATATTTCTTCTACTATAACATTAAATTTCTTAAGAGCAGTAAAACATAAATATCTTTGTACCTTTTCTAGCACCCAACACATTACATATTACAGGTACATGTTTGTTAACTTAATAAAAGATTTTTTTTTTATTATGAGAAACTATACATACATTTAAGATTCAGACTGTAGACACAGAAGCTAAGAAAATCATAAGCTTATCTAGGCTGGCCTCAGATAACAGTCATCAGCAGACCCACAATCTAAAGTGCTGTCAGCTTGTTAAAAATCAGTAAGAGTAAATGCTCTACTAGTATACCTACCAAAGCAAAGGATCAATCCCACAATACAATGAAGCAATCAAAGAAGAACTTTCGTGGAAGTAAATCTAACATTATTTTCATTTTTCTAACTTTGTTAGTAAACATAGTTTTGTTTTTAGATAGTAATCATGTGTGCATATATTGTCTTGCTTTTTTCTTAATAATATTCCTCATATGCAGTTTCATGTATCAATATAATTATTTGTTAAGTTCTGAACCAGAACTTAAGAACTTAAGACCAGAAGTCTTCCTGCTCCTGCTTTCTGTTTCAGAGAAAGAAGTGCCCAGCTAACCTGGATGGACCTGATAAATTCCTGAAATTTAACTATGAACACTACTCTAGACAGTAATTCAATTATTAAATTACACATTTGGACTGGATGATCTCTAATGACCTTTTTGGCTCTAAAACCGTAAGAACATATATTTGTGGGTATATCTGCATATGTGCACAGCACTATACTAGACAAAATGAGATATTGTAAATTGCCCATACTTTCAAGAAGTTTACAATTGTAAGATGGTTGGGAAAATAGAGTAGAGATGAAGGGTTTTATCCTTTAAGACCAAGTGATCTCACAGTAATTATTCAACTAGACCAAGACTACCTCTAGCTATAGTTTCATTTGCCCCACCTGAGATGTAAACAACATGCCACTTTCAGATTCATTTGTGAAGCCATCTTCTAAGTGGTCCTTTCTATCAGCTTTGCAGGTAAAAATACTTATTGTATGTTGAAAGATTACTCACCAGAAAGACTAAACAAATTTTCAGTTCCCTTGGAAATGTGTTAACTGTAACTATTTCTCCACAACCCTAACAATAAGCTTCACAATCTTCATTTTTACTAGTTTTATAGGCATGATCTTTGAAATTCTTTTGATTTTCATTTCTTTAATTACCAAGGAACATGTATCAGTGTCTAAAAACTGCCAAGATAAAATGCTGAACTTTTCTCTAATCCTTAACTTATTTTATCTAATTGCCCTGAATTCTAGCTTGTATTCAAGTCTTCTGCAAAGTTAGTCTTCAACCTCTGAGGTGGACTTGAAGTCAAAGCACTTCAGGCTACTTATCTCCCAGAAGCCAGAATACAATCTTCACTCTCCCTCAAACACAAACTGTTTATCAACAATAATGGGAAAGCTTCGTTTTGTTTTCAATCTGATGGCAATTCAAGCTACCACTTTTTTTAGGAAGGGGGGGAGGGAAGATAAGGGGAGAGAAAAAGAGAGACATCCTGTTTTTTGTTGCTTTGCAGACCAATCAGTACAATCAAAGGGTACCGGTCTCACTTTAAATAGGAGTAAAAACAGTTCTTCCCTCACCTTTCTCTTTTTCTGGCCAGAGCTAGTTATCTTGTATATAACTGTGAAGTTATAGTAAGGAATTCTGGGTATTCACTAGCAATGATTTGAAATAGCTGTTTCGATTCTAAACTTTATTTTAAGGAATCTATATCAGAATACAAGATCTTGAATAGAATTTAAATGTTTCTTGAAAAGTTTTAAATTAATTTTGTGACAGGATAAATGTGATCTCTAGCTGAGAGCTTAAGGAACTTGGGTAAGGATATATTGGCAATACTGAAAGGAAATTTTTTTCATAATGGAAGATGAAACAGACACCTTGAGTTTAAGGTGGCAAGCAAAGTCTCTTTCTAGGTATGAAAGCAGTAGCTGCTAGCATCATAAATTTGAATCAGAAGAATTAAATGGCACAATGGATAGAGCAGAAGATCTGAGTTCAAATATAGTCTCCAATGCATACTGGCTGTGACCCATAACCTATCTGCCACAGCTTCCTTATCTATCTAATGGGGATAATAATAGCATTTCTCTTCCAGGGTGGTAGGGAAAATCAAATGAATACGTCATTGTAAAATGCTCCGTACAAAGCATGGTACACACTGTTGTTATAATCCAAACCCATCCTCTCATTATTATCAAGGAGGACATTGAAATGCAAGAGCTTAAATGACTGGCTCAAGCTCACTTCAGTACTAGCAAGTCCTTTTATTCCAGATCCAGAATTATTTTTACACCTTCCAGATTATTCAGTGACTACACAATCCATCCCACATGTCCTGCCAATAAAGACAAAACACAGGGGTCTTTTTCTTTAACTTTTTCTAATCCACTAATCCTATTATTTCTCTCCCCTCTTTTGTATTCTTATTTCTGATCCACTCACTTCTTTTCTCTGGCTTCAGAAAAAGAGAATTCTTTAAGGAAGAATGGCCACAATCTGGTGGTCTTGTGGCCCTCCAATTCTCAAGTGTTGGCTTTTTAGATATAATCAGGCTATAATAAAAACTGGCTCAAATCCCCAAACTCACAAAGTTGATTTGTACTGGAAAGTAATGTAAAAATATAAAATGGGAAATATTAACTGCACAACAATCAGTGTCCTTGGTAAGGATACTCAAAAAATTTAAGGAAGACAAGATTTTTAGTAAATCTGTGATTAAGCAAAGATAGACTTCAATTCAAAAACCTACACTTACTATCTTAAGGCATATCTTCATCAATTATAGTAGCCAGAACGAATATCAGAATTCATATTAGTCCAACTCCTTTATTTTATAAATGCAAAAATAGGCTCAAAAAAGGTAGTATGACCTTTGGGGTTAGCCATAACTAGAGCCTAAAGCATCTGACTTCCAAGCCAACACTTTTTCCATTATACCATGGTGTCTCCCACTCTATGGACATAAATCCTCTCTTTCTACATTGAACTCCAATGGGTTCTCTGATATCAGTCATACTAATGAGACAGCAAACTAGAATGGTTAGGAGAAAAAGCCTTCAAAACATGCTGGAAAAGCAATGATCTAACCCCCTCACATGGATAGTTAGTGAATAATACTTTTGTAGTCAAAAATTGACTATAAAATAATTTGTTTTTTTTAAAACTACTTACTAATTTTACCAAATCATATCACAATGTGCTAATCAGGCTAATTTCATAACAAGAGATTAAACTTGTTTATTATTTAGTTCTCCAAAAATAAGCTGTTCCACAACAATTTAAAAGTAAAAACATCATCACATCATGATGCTTTTTTCCTCTGGAAGACTGAACAAGGAAAACGATATCTAGTACATATACATATAACATTAAAGAGGGGAAAATATTTTTTCTTCTGATTTTTTTGGGGGAGGGACAGGGAATGCTAGTCTTGAAAACTTTATCAGGGACAATAAGAGTAAGCAAGAACAGGTGCCACAGTGCATAGAATGGATACCCTCACTTCCCAGAGTCAAGATGACCTGAGATTATAAAATCTGACTTCAGACACTTACTGGGAAAGTCACTTACTTCATCCTGTTTGTCTCAGTTTCCTCATCTATAAAATGAGTTGGAAAAGAAAACAACAAACAACTCCAGCACCTGGCCAAGACAACTCCAAAGAGGATCATGAAGAGTCAAAACATTTCAGGTTCGCAGTTAATATAATGAACCCAGTTCTTCCTGACCTTAGGCCAACTCTCTCGATCATGCTGCCTTCTCTCTGAAAATTTTATTCAACATGAAAACCACAAAAATGCAATAAAAAATTAAAATGCCATATTTATTCCTCCTTTCCAAAGAAATTGTGTATCTCAGTTAATTTTTTCTGATTGATCAAAATAGCAGCTTAAGTCATTCCATGTGTAGATAGTAAACTTGGAGCTACATAATAACATTGACTCCCACAGAACTTCCTATCTAGCAATCTCAAAAACTTTACAAAAACTACTTCTCAAAGTTTGGCAACAGAGACAACTAAGTTTCAAGACTAAATATAATGCAAAATCAATTCTCAGAAATGCAAGGTCTAATTAGCCCACATCATGGAAATTGTTAAGAGGGAACATCCAGGATCTCTGCAATATTATAACTTGGAGATGGGGACGCATCCTCAGTCACTGAGTGTGATGAAGATGTTTTATGTGAGATGGCAAAAAACTAAAAGTTTCTTACACCTCACCCAGATTATAAATACCCATCTTTCCTTCTGAATGTTTATTGGTTAACTTGGTTTACTTTTTATAAATGTTGGAAAACATGTTTACAAATATTCTCTATTTATTAGCAAGAAGAATACTTAGAATATCATCAGCATAACATTTAATAGACTAGTCTACACAATTACCAAGGAAAGATAAAAGTACTCTTTATATTTTAGAAATCAGTCAATTGAGGCTAAAAGGATAATTGTAAATAGGTTCATGTTATCAACATTATAGTACAAAATGCAAAAGCTGTAATTTTCCTTGAACATTATTCAACAACTATTAAAAATAAGGATCTTCATATCCTGCTACATATCTGTGAAATAAATTTACATAACCTTTTTTCTATTATATTTTTATCAACCAACATTGCACCTTGTATATTAAAACTATGAAGTCAAGAATGAGCCTATTGTAGAAAAAAAAATTTGTAGGGGCAATGAGAACTAGCTTCCAAAATCTCATAAATTTTATTATAAGACTATTTTCAAGGAATTAAAAGTAAAATCATTTGGTATAATTTCATTTTAATATGAAATATTTTAAAGTTAATTATGGAAGTTAAACACTTGATAATTTCAGTTATCACTAATATGGCAAGTTTCCTAACACTCAAACTGTGCAACTAATTACTTTATCTTCAAATCAAATTTAAAATCTTGTGTTGACACAATTTATCTAAGATCATTAAAAAATATTAAATATGACATTAGTAGCCCACATTATGTACTTAGCACCTACAAATCCTATTTATCCCTTACCAATAGGAAAAAGGCTTTTAAATATTTACTCTGAAGAAAAGAGCACATGATCAATGACATGAACCTCATATAGAAGATGGAGAATATTTTACATTTTCATGGTTGTTTGGAAAGCCCAAAAACTTGAGATGAAGTAGGTAACAGAAAATGCTATAAGTTTTTAGCATTATTTTTACTGTAATACCTTAATTTGCCATACTTTCCAAGAAACCTTAAAAAAAAAAAAATTGTTGCTACTGGAAGTTTAAAAAAAAATTTTTTTTTAAACATCATTTTGGTTTAACTTCCAGCATACAGGAAGGGAAAAAAAAGTCTTTCAAACAGCAAGTAAACTTACCAGAATGAAGACTTGATATTTCAAGGAAGCTCTACAATTAAGATTTTTATTTGTAGCTACATGCTGAAAACAAAATACTCATCTCTCTCTCTCAAACTAGCTCTGACAAACTGGCTCCTCTTCCTAAATTTCCAATCACCATCAATAACATTCTCTCTTGGTTCTTGCAACTTAAATAATTTGATTCACAGTGCCACACAATTGTGGATCTTAAGAGGTCACCTAGTCCAACCCCTCTCCTTTAAAGTTGAACAAATTATGGTGCAGAAAGAAAGGTAAAGTTGTTTTTTCCAAAGGTCACAAAGGTGATACACAGCAAAGTCACTGTTTATACCACCCTCTCTCATCCTTATGGCTGTCATCTACTAATTTCCAAGTCATTTCCCCAATATTCTCAAAGACTTTGCTCCTAGGCTGATGAGCTTTTTCTCTACTCACTCTGCAAACTTAAAAGTGATTCACAAACCTAATGGACTATATAAATGTTAGCTATTATATTATCATTAGAAATAATAATTATAACAACATTCAATCTTAGGATTTGCAGCCCATCACCTTTGTCCTGCACATCCTTAAAGACACAAAGTTTGATCAATTCATCCCTACCAAAAAACCTCTAAAATTCATCCCTGGAAAAAATTTCTATTTGCAATATCATGCACAAGTAGATTATTATAATAGTCACTAAATTATTATCCCTGCTTCTAATCTGATACCCATTTCAATATGTACTAATAAATACTGCAAGATTTAATGCTATTTTCATATCACTCAATATGCTATCATGTTCCCCCATTGCTTATATATGAAATCCTAGTTTCTCAGTCTGACTGATACACAAAGGCATTCCAGCTCAGATTCAACCCCATCTTGCACAAAATCTACTGACCCTTTGATCCACTCTGACCTTAGTACTCCTGCTTGCTAATGATCCTCCTCCTGTGTAAGTTCCATTCTCTTCACCAATCTAAATTCTCCTAATCCTCCTCTAGGAAGTCAAACACGCTTTTCCCTTTTTTAAATCTTTGTATTACTTGCCTATATCATGCTAGTACTTGGACAGATATATATATGTATGTATGTATGTATGTATGTATGTGTATATATCTGCCAGAATGGTGAAAACAAAAAACACATGAGAAGTCAGCTTTGGGATTTTAAACATTTTCCAGAAAACTTCAAATTCATCCAAACTGATGATTAGTTAATGGTTATTTATTTGCTAATCTTCAAGTGATTCTTTATACTCTAAAGCAATAATCAATACCTGAATGTTTCTTTAAACTGTTAAACAGTATTCTGTCACTTACACATAGTCAAATACTTTGATACAATATGATTCTTTCTACAAATTGAAATCCACAGAATCTGCCATTCATGTGTCTTTCTGGTGAGTAATTAAATAAAATCATTTGCACAGCATAGGATAAAATGATAGGTTCACAAACATCAGTATGATTGTATACAAAAGTAAAAGTTAAGTTCCAAGTTGTATGTCTTTTGCCTCTTTCATATAAGAACTCTAACATGAACAGAAACAAAAAATGTATCAAAATATAAACATATCAGATCATATAAATCTATCAGAACATAGGGTTAGTAGAAGGCCCTGGAAGCCACTTAATCCAACCTCTGCTTTTTTTTTTTTTTCCCCAGATACATCAGTGATTAAAAATAAAACAAATAACAGCACTTGCTAGTGGGTCCATTTCAGGAAACCAGACTGAAGCAGTCACTTTTTCTCCAATATAAATGGTTAATATCTCACCTATATCTGTAGAGCCAAATGGAATCCTAGAGAACTGATCAAATAACACTATGGCAACACTAAAAAAACATTAAACAAGTCAATACTAGCTTACACAGTCTATTATTACACTCCTATATTTAGTGATCTACTAGAGATTGTACATATTTGGTAAGTTCTGAATAGTGGTCAAATCCAATTATTGCAGTTACTATGACAATGAAAAGAAAAGATTTCCAAGCTCCAGGCAATGGTGCCCCATGTATTGCAAACAATATTCAATAAGACAAAAGAATCTGGACAATTTGTTGTAATGGAACTCAGGAGTACAAGCACGGCTGACAGAACTGTTCATCATTCATCAGCAAATGAGAGAACATATACTGAAAAAATATAGAAATAATAACTCTGAAACCTGAAGAGTCATTTTTGCCTTTAAAAAATCTGCTAAATTTTCCTTTTCTTCCTGAAGAAAATTGAAAATTAAAACTTTGCTGTCCTGGAAAAAAAGGCCATTGGGATCCTTTCAGTATGGATTTTCAGTTCAAAATGCTGTGAAAGATTATAATACTTTATTTTGAATAACATTTCTGAGGTCCAAATTTTCTAAATGAAAAGATATAAAATTCAGTTGCTAAATAAACAGCTCCACTATCTTCCAAACTACACCAGCAAAACAACATTTTTTGGTACCAGAAGAAATGAGTATCCTTTTCCCTCATGTGTTTGTTCTGGTATCAATTTTATTTTACTGACACCAAGAATATTGCTCAGAACCATTGCTGAAAAAAACTGGAAGCAGACTGGCACATTGGACTAGTTTACAATTGCAACAGCAAATAAGGAGATGATCTAATGCTTAATCCATCAAAAGTAACCATATTTCTTTAGGAGATATCAAATAAAAATACAAGTCTTTGGAGGTCCTCATATTTTTACATACATTTACAAAGCACACCACACCTAAAGACTTTCAAATTTGGATCATGAAGTGAGTAATGAAAGGAAGCACAAAGGTAACTCTTTTCTTTTGAGTTACAGAAACAATATATGAGAATTTTACCTTAAAGTTTCATTTAAGATTCAGTACAGAGAGAAGGCATGTTTTAGAAATATTAGACCTGAAATCAGGAAGACCTGTGTTCAAATTCTGCCTCCAACACTTGTTGTGCTGTCAGTTCCTAAATATATCACTAGAAACTTGTCATTTAAACTCTAAGTCTCAGTTTCTTCATCTCTAAAATGTCTAACACTCTATAGTGTTATACCTATATATATAGTGCTTACCTCAAACAGTTCAGATAATACTATGTAAAATGTCTACAAACTTTAAAATGTTTCAATAAATATGTAAGCTACCTTCAGGCAGAAGTATATTTGTTTCAAGACTAAGGTAAGAAACTCTGAAAAAATAAGATTGTTGATGAAAGCACTTAAAAAACACAAATTACAAAATTGTCTTAACAGAAACAGCTCTCAAATAGAAATGCAAGGGAAGATGAACAACTGTTGGAAGGGGCAATTCACAAAAAAACTAAAAGCAAATTATATGTCATGAAGAAGCTTCATACCCTGCAGCAGGGATATTTATCTAAAAAGATAATATAGAAAAATAAAGCATGTAGTAGAGCTATTTTATTTTTCAAGATTTCTCAATTTTGTAACATTAAGTTTCTTCCCTAAATCCTAAGGAAAACAAAAGCATGTTCTCTTAATAGTCATAAGTAGAGATGACAGTAGCAGCTCTTTCTAGATACTTGAAAATCAATAGCCTAAGAAGTTAGAAATCAAGTTTACATAAACAAACTAAAAAGCCTTAGGGCTAAGAGAACAGAAAAACCCTGAGCCAAAGGAACTTACAACAACAACAAAACTTACAAAAAAGAAAGACTGGATAGTTAAAAGACAACTTCTTTAAAACAAGAAAAACCCTAGCGGGGGAAAAGCGAAATGTTTTAAGTTATTACTTTTAAAATATTTTAGGCTATCAAGAAAGCAAAGATTTCTTGGGCCATGCTTCTAGAGTTGTAGTAAATAACTGAATACTTAACTACAGATAACAAAAGATAACTAACTGTAGAAAGCAAAGTGGGGTGGGGCTATCCAAAGAGCACAAAAATACACTAACTAGTATCCTCCTGAAAAATTCATCACTGACTTTCTTTGCCATGCAGAGATGGGGCAGAATTTGAAATGAAAGATTTCTTACATGCCTTGGCCTATCAGCCCAGCTATTTCCTCCTTCCTGACAGAAGGGTTAATAACTGTTGTTGCTCTATGAGGCTTTTCATGAACACTTTGTAACTACTATTTAATTAAACCTAATATCCCTTTGCGGTATGGAGGCCGGTATTATTTTTATTATAGCCATTTTAAAGGTACATAAATTGAGTTACAGCAAGCACTTCCTATGCTAGCTGCCACTAACCTCCCCTTCCTCCCTAAGGATGTGAAAACAATATCCCTGTCCCAGTTTCTCCGACTTGCTTCCCTCTCTCCCTCACTGAAGCCAAAGCTCTTACTCGGCCTTAGGTCCCTACCCAACAGGTAGCACAACACTCCCTTACCCATAACTATCCCCCACAGCTAACAGCGTCTTCAGGGACGTTCTCTTCCACCTCCTAAGAATTCAGCCTCCTAGGCAGGTTAACACCCTCCCCTGGGAATGGAACTCTCTCTCAATCTTTCCAGAAAGAAGCTGCACCCTTCCCTACCAGCTACTCTCAGGATCCAATAGACAGCTCTCTTTTCCTGGAAAAACCATGACATATTTCCCTCCAGGCCCCCTGGGGCTGAGACTGACATTACCCAGCCTTCCACCCCCACCTTCCAGACTGACATTACCTTCCCAACCAAGAGAGGTGATGTTTCATCTGCCCAAAGCAGCCTCCGCGTGGAGGGAAAACTGGTGTGTGTGTGTGTGTTGCATGTATCTGTGTGTGTATGTGTATATATGAGGGAGGAAGGAGGAAGAGGAAGGTCAACAGCCACGTTTCACACCCCACGCCGGGCTCAACCCCTACCCCGCTGCTCCTGGGCCTCCCCGCCCCCAAACGTGTGTATGTGTGTGTATATGTGTTGGGGGGGGGGGGAAGAGGGAGTATTCCCATGGATGCTGGGGGCGTGGGAGCCCCCGCCCGCCCAGCCTGGCGTAGGGGAGGGGGGCAGTCCCCGGGCCCCTCCCGCGCTGCCCCGGGCGCCGGTTCCTACTCACTGCTTGGGGAGCTGCAGGGCCGGGGCGCCCCTTCGCTGGAAGGCCCCGTCCACGAAGACGCCGTTCTTGCCGAGGCAGCGCAGGTAGAAGTGCGGCTCCTGGAAGCTGAGCTGCAGGTGGCGGCGGGAGATGAAACTCGAGTGACCCATATTAAGGTCCACGGAGCCCTGCGACGAGTTGCGGCCGATGGTGACGGCGGGCTGCCGCATGAGGAACTCGAACTCGCGGCCCTCCAGCCGAGCCAGGGCCGGCCCGGGGCTCTGCCGCACCGAGGCCGCCGCCGCCGCCGCCGCCGCCGCTCCCCCGGTGACCGGGCCGGCCGGGGCTCCCCCCAGGCCCGCAGGCGGCGGCGGCGGCGGCAGCGGCAGCGGCAGCGGTGGGGGCGCCGGCTGTTGGGGCGCCGCCGGGGGAGCGGCGGACGCCGGCGGCGGCGGCGGTGGCGGAGGCGGCGGAGGCGGCTGGGGCTGAGGCGGCAGCGAGGGCGCCGGCGCCGCGGGGAAAGCGGCGGCCGCAGCGGCCGCGGCGCACAGCACCGGGCTGCAGGGCGCCGAGCGCAGTGCCAGCAGGGCCCGGGCGCCCGTGTCCTCCCCGACTTCAGCCATGTTCGGAGCTGCGCGGATCGGCCCCAGGCGGCGGCTCGGGTGGAGGGGAGGGGGAGGGGTAGGCAGTGAAGGGAGGGAGGGAAGGAGAGAGACACAGAGAGGAAAGGCCGGGCCGGGCCGGGCCGGGTGGGGGAGGAGGCAAGCGTAGAAACCCGGAGCGGATCGCACTGGCTCACGGAACGGAGCCACGCCGAGCCCAGTCGCACAGACTCGGTGGCCTAAGCTCCGCCCCGCCTCGCCTCTCCTAACCTTGCTGGGCCCATCTAGTTAGTAGAGCCGCGGAACCCTGGACTGGGGTTCCCTGTGGAGCTTGTGGTGCGGCCTTGGGTATTGGAGGGCGGAGATGCGGACCGTCCGGCCTCGGCATGCAATCGTAACCAGCCCTTTCCCGATTTCAGTAGTCCACGCGGGACAGCCATGCTGGGCTGGGCTGCGCTGCAGAGGAAAGGAGTACGCGTGCCACGAGGCACCACGCCTGTGACACCCACAAGCAGCCTGGCCTCTTGGGAGCCCAGCGGTCCCCCGTGCTTTGTGGGCTCGGCCCTCCTCCGGGCTGCGATCTGTAAACCATATTAACTGAAAGTAATAGGGGGAGTCTCCAAACCAATTCCAACAACACGCAGGAAGGGAAAAGAATAGCGACTACCGAGAGCACTTGTTCTGAACAGCTCAACCTAGCCCCGTCTCTCAGCCGAACTGGACCCTGGCCAAACACAAGAACATGTGATGCCCTGGGCCTATGTTATCATTACAATCGTAGCTGACTTTTGCATACCGGGATCAAACAGAACCCTTTGCCAATAGTATTATTTTTTCCTCCCAACTACCCTGGGAGCGAATGGCTATATTATCCCTATTTTATAGGAGAGAAAACTGAGGTAGACAAAGGTCAAATGATTTTCACAGGTGTATAATTAAACACAGATAGCTCCCTGGGGAATTTCATTGATGACCTCTTACCATGTTGACAGTGAACCAAACAATCTGATTCTGCCCAGCCAACCATCTTAATTCTGAATCCATCTAATTGTGTTTTCATCTAATCCACATCTGAAAGACTAACATGAGATTTTTTTTTTTTTTTTTTTTTTTTTTTTTTTTTTAGGTAACCTATATGCTCAATACAATGGAAGTTAAATTACTTGCTCTTTGGTTTTACAAAGTTAGAAGATCAGGAATTTGAACCCTGAGCAAACAGTTGGTCTCATTGCCAGACTTTTCCCAACTAATACCTGTGACTTGTGGGGATTTTCTTTTTTTTTTTTTTTAAACTTTTTATTTTCAAAACATATGCAGAGATAATTTTCAACATTTACCTTTGTAAAATTTTGTGTTCCAAATTTTTTTCATCCCTTCTCCCCACTCCCTCCTCCTCCCCTAGATGGCAAGTAATCCAATATATGCTAACTGTTCAATTCTTTTGTACATATTTCCACAATTATACTTCACACGAAAAATCAGATCAAAAAGGGGGAAAAAAAGAGAAAGAAAACAAAATGCAAGCAAATGTCAATAAAAAGAATGAAAATACTTGTGATTCACACTCAGTCCCCACAGTTCTCTCTCTGGGGGCAGATGGCTCTCCTTATCACAAGACCATTGGAACTGGCCTGAATCATCTCATTTTTTAAAAGAACCACATCCATCAGATTTGATTATTGTATAATCTTGTTATTGCCATGTACAATGATCTCCTGGTTCTGTTCACTTCATTTAGCATCAGTTCATATAAGTCTCTGCAGGTCTCTGTGAAATAATCCTGCTGGTTGTTTCTTATGGAACAATAAAATTCCATAACATTCATATACCATAATTTATTCACTCATTCTCCAACTGGCATTTACTCAATTGTGGGTTTTTTTTTTTTTTAGTGGCAAAGCTACTAGAGTGGTTTATCACACTTCTACATATACTACAGCAAACAAGGTGAAGTGACTTGCTCAGAATCATACAACTAGTTAGTATCTGAGGCCATATTTGAACTCACAAATATGAATCTTCTTGACTGCAGACCCAGTACTCAATTTGCTTTAGTGCCCACCCTGAACCAGAGCCTATCCCATTTATGAATCCCTGAATAGGGTAGAAAAGCTAAAGGGGGGAAGCAGGGAAAGGATTTTTATGTGGAACTTACGGCCTATTATTTAAACAATCATAGGGACTATGTTAGTGTCGCAAGCTTTTAATAAATCTTTCCCTGGAATAAAGTTTTCCTAGAAATGTCAGAATGTGTTTTATGTCTAGATAGCTAAATAAATATGTATGTATATATGTATATGTGTGAAAGAATTCCCAGACCCCATGAAACTACTGATGATTACAAAAAAAACAAAGTAATATTAATATTAAATTGACAGGCACTGTTATGGGCTCACTCTTGAGTTTTCTCCAATGGGCCTCCACCTCTAGGGAGCTATATAATCCCTCCGACTTACAGTACTACCCTACATGGGCTTTGCTCTCCTCCCTTCTTCCTCCTCCTTTTTCCTGCCCTCACAACAATCCTGAAAGGAAAAGACTTGGGGGTCGATAGAGTCAAACAACTGTTCTCCTATCCCCAGATATACTATTGCAGAAGGGCTCTGCTCTTTTTAAAGATACCTTTTTTAAAGTGACCTTTTGCTCTAGAACCAAGACTTCTTATTTTCTTAGTAACATCTGTTTTGTAACAGGAGGACTATGTGTATGCTCATGTATCCCAGAGCTGGCTGAAGAGCTGAAGTTTAAACATACTTGATTATATCATTGACAGAAAGCTAGACAAAAATTCTCTCAGGGTATAAGAAACTAGGTTTAGTAATGATAAAAAGAGTTCATGAGCCAGAATCCTCATGACCTTACAGTTATGGATACCCATTTAATTGCTTGCTGTTTTTTTTTTTTTTCTTTTCTTGAACAATAAGGTGTAGTATATATTGACAGGTGAACAGAAGGACAAGGAAGAGGCTGTGCCAAGCTATTAAGGAACCAAATTGTAGGAAACTGAAATCCATTCTCGCCCTCCCAGGTCTGGACAGCATGTTAAAGCTGACTCAGAAGACACAGTCACAGGGAGGAAGAATGATGCAATGGTGACCAGTTGGCATTCCAATACCCAGGCTTTGAGTTTGATGAGCCAGTGGAGCTGACAGCAGGGGTTAGCAGTGACAGCTTCCAGGCCCCCAGGAAGAGAATCTGTACTAAATTTGAAAGCTGTTATTCATAGTTGTGTTAGAAGCAGGCTATGGAGAGAGAGCAAGGATCTGGAGAACCTAGCATGGACTCTTTGCCTTTGCCTTGTTCCATCAACCAAACTAAATCAAAAGAATTGTGCTTGCCAGTGTAATAATAAACTTTAACAGCTCAGTCCTTCTACCCTCTTACCCCATTGGCAGTGGTAATATAAAAAGAAGACTAATTCTAATTAGAGGACCTGGTTTCAAATCCTACTTCTAACCCTTACTCCCTGTATACACTTGGATATGTGAGCTCTGAACTTATTGTCCTGACCTCCTTGGCACTGGCAGGATGGCTGCCCAGAGGATAGTTACTACTACAACCTCCAGAGTTAGTCCTGAGATGTTGGGAATTGTCGATTAATAAACACTGATGTATAACCTGCTGGTGGGTCAGTCTCCCTTCTCCAACCAACGCATCCTCCATTCAGCCATCAAAGTAATTTGCCTCAAGTATTACTCTGACTCCCACCTACCCACTTATACTCAGTAAACTTCAATAGCTTCCTGTTAATTTCAGGATCTGTTAGGTGTTCAAAAAACCTTCATAATCTTTCCAATTATATACCTTACTCCCCACTTTCAATTCAATTTAATTCAATATAGTGACTTTGGTCTTGATATTTCACAAACATACTCCATCGCTGAGCTCTGGACATTTTCTCTGGCTATCCTCTAGGTCAAGAATGCTCTCTATCCTCATCTTTACCTACTGGCTTCCTTTAAGTGCCAGGTAAAAATTCCATCTACAGGAAGCCTGCTCCAATCCCTCTTAATTCTAGCACCTTTCCTCTACTATTTCCCATTTATCTTGTATATAGATTATTTGTACATATTTGTTTGCTTAGCTTGTGAGGGCAGGAATTGCCTTTTGCCTCTTTTTATATCCCCAGTGCCTGGCACATAGTAAATGCTTAATATGTGTTTGTTAACTAAATTGGTTTTTTAATGCTATGGCTCACAAGCCCTTAGTTTTCTCCCATAATTATACATTGATATCAATTAGTCAACCAAATATAATGAGCTTTTAAGAAAAGGATGTATGATGGTACAGTTGGTACAAAGCATCTTTCTCCTCTTCACCCAAGACTGTAACAAAGTACCTACAGAGTACAAGGCTCAAGCTTAGAAAGTACAAATAGTCAAAAGAGTGCCTTTTTTTGAAGTCCTCAATAAACTATCCTTAGGTATGATGGTGCATTTCTGCTAGAGTTTTTGTAGAGCCTTGAGTCTGCTTTTTTCATCTCTTCTAATCTGTTCTTGGCTCCACACAACCCTCAGAGGATGCCACTAAGATGTTAATGGTAAGATGGGAAATCCAAAATCCCCTAGCCCTTTGAAATTTACAAAGTCTGTTCTCCAGGGGAAGAGATGGAAACTGGGGCCCAGAGCTATACTTTTTCTCCCCTTGCCCTGGAAATCAATTTCTTCTCAAGGTGTAGTGAGAATATTCCCTCAGAAATTATGGAATGATCAACCTTGATGGACTTGACTTTTTTCAAGAATGAGATGATTCAAGGCAATTCAAGACTTGTATTGGAAAGTGCCATCCAAATCCAGAGAGAGAACTAAGGAGATTGACTGTGGATCAAAGCATAGTATTTTCACCTTTTAAATTGTTGTTGTTTAGAGAACTGTTCGGTTCTGCAAACATATATTGTATCTAGGATATACTGCAACATATTTAACATATACAGGACTGCTTGCCATCTAGGGGAGGGGGTGGAGGGAGGGAGGGAAAAAATCGGAACAGAAGAGAGTGCAAGGGATAATGTTGTAAAAAAAAAAAAAATTACCCTGGCATGGGTTCTGTCAATAAAAAATTATTATAAAATAAAATAAAATAAATGAAAAATAAATTGTTGTTTGCTTGCTTGTTTGATTTTCTTTCTTGTGGTTTTTCTTCTTTTTGATCTGATTTTTCTTGTGTTGCATGACAAATATGGAAATATGTTTAGAAGAATTGCACATATTTAACCTATATCAGATTGCTTGCTAACATGGAGAGGGGGGAGGAGAGGGAGAAAAATTTAGAACATGAGATTTTACAAAGGTGAATGTTGAAAATTATTTTTGCATGTATTTGGAAAAATAAAATATTATCAAAATATTAAAAAAAGATAACCCTCTCCTTTCTACTGCTAAGCCCATGAGCCTGAACTGGATCAGTTTTAAAATAGATTGCCCATAGGGTATGACCAAGTTTTCTGAACCAATCTGAACACATCCCCTGTAAAACATTACTCCAGTTAATCAAGGACTTTTATGATGTATTAATTCAATAGATAAGTGTTTTCACCTGATTGAAGTATCAGGGTTAAATGAAATGGGTTGATTTGATTTATTTATAAAACTGACTCCACTTTCATACTAAATAATAATGTCTAGCATTTACATAGCACTCTAAGGTTTACAAAATGTTTTACAAATATTATTTGATACTCCCAACCCTGAGACATAAGTGCTATCATTATCCCCATTTTACAGATGTGGAAACTGAGACAGAATTTAAGGGATTTGTCCAGGATTACACAGTTAGTATTGGAGGATGGATTTGAAATCAGGCAGGTCCAGTGCCCTATCTCCTGTACCACCCAGCTGTATTGATCATCCACTTAATTAAATATCCCCAGACCTGAGTTTCCTCATCTATCCCTGAAGGCCCTTCAGGCTCTAGATGCATAATCTTCTTCCTTTCCTCTGAATACCTTTTCCTGCTTACCTCTCCCCCACCCCCCCAATTTGTTGTTTCTAACTTTACATGATCCCATGAACAAAATCCATGACGTTTTTGGGCAAAGATGTTGGAATCATGTGCCATTTCCTTCTCTGGTGTGTCCCCACTTTATAGATGAAGAATTGAGGCAAATAAGGCTTAACAGTCTTACTCAGACTTATACAACTATTAAGTGTCTGAAACTGATTTTGTGTTAAACATAGATAAATAAGGCTTAACAGTCTTACTCAGAATCATACAACTATTAAGTGTCTGAAACTGATTTTGTGTTAAACATAAACATCTATATATGTACATACACACCCACATACATATACATATATCTATATACATAATACATGCATACATAATCCCATATACTCAGATATATATATATATGCATATGCATTTATTTGTAAGTAAATATGCACTAAAACAATAATATGGCTGATATATAATGTATTTTTCTCTCTTGATTGAATCTTTAAGATTGACTTTATATGAGATCAGTGATTACTAGTCCTTTTTTATTCCTAGCAAATTCTACTCCTAATCCTTATAGTGTTTCTGTATATTTCTTATTTCCTATCCATTGAGAGTTTTTAAAAAGTAGGAATAATAGTAATGATAGTTTTCATTGACATAGCTCTCTCAGGTTTATATATCTCTCTTTCATTCCTCATGACTACCCTTTGAAGATGGTGGAGCTAGTATTATTGTCACCTACATTTTACAGATGAGGAAATTTAAGCCCAAGGACTTAAAGTGATCACACAATAATTATAAGAGACTAACCTGGAATTCTTGTACCCAAAGGAAATATAGTTGGTGATGGAGGACATGGGAAGGTGGTGAGAAGACAATCTAACCAGAAATTCAGAAATTCTGGAAGGGAGGGGAACTCATTCCTTAGAAAATCTGATCCCTATCCCTACCCCATAACTAACTGGTCCTTACCCTCAGCAAAAAGAAGATTGGATTTGCTCTCAGGGAATCTGGGATTGAATCCTGGTTACTTACTACCTGTGTGATATTGGCCAAATTATATAATCTCAACTTCAATTTCTTCATCAATAAAGGGAGCGTTTTAGATTAGTTGGTCTGTAGGACCTCTTCCAGCTCTTGATGTGTGTTTCCTATGAGCCCTCAGGAGAAGACAAAGAAAGAAAGAAACCCAGAGAGTTGTGCCCTGGAATACTAGGGTTGGACAAGGAAATGGGGGGTTGTCATGTCATCCCCCAAAGTAGAGGGCTATTAGGAGGAAACACAATCTCATACATGTCAAAATCTCAGTTGCTCTCTGCCTTAATTGCAACTTTAGAATTAGCATTTGGACCTAGCTCTTCTAGTTTAAGTCTAGTCCGCTTCCAGTGTGTGTGTGTGTGTGTGTGTGTGTGTGTGTGTATGTGTGTGTGTGTGTGTAAAATATAATCTGTGACAGCAGCAAGAAACATTGAGACACATACCATTCCTTCAAACTCCTTGAGATAGGATAAATTAGTGTTTCTTCTATATGGCCAATTCTCAGATACAAGGATGTCATATAACAGTTCTATATATTTCTTAAGCCATAATTCAGGAAAAATATGCCTAGCTCTTAGATCACAGAAAATCTGTGGAAATCAAAACATAGTTGATGTGTAGCTTTGATATAATACTCTGAGTTTCAAAGTTAAAGAAAGGTATGAATGCTGCATGCTGGGTACTGATGCTTGACATACTTATCTAGGAGTCAAACCACAGGATCCAACAAAGGAAAAATTCTTAATAAGCCCAGCACTGACCTAGCAGAAGAAAAGAAGTAAGATGGATGAATAATAGAAGTAGTAATAACTTTTATAATATAATAGAAGTAAAGTTCTTCATGTTAAGTTAAATATCTTCCTTTTTCAAGTACATTAGGCCTTTCAGATAGGATTCTGTAGTACATATAACTACACATCATGAGGCTAGAGATGACCACTTGAAATGAAGTCCCATTCAGCTTTTGAGACTCAAAATACCTAAACAAAATACAGCAAGAAGAAGATAGGGATAAATATTTCTTTTTTTATAGCTTTTTATTTACAAGTTATATGTGTGGGTAATTTTTCAGCATTGACAATTGCAAAACCTTTTGTTCCAATTTTTCCCCTCCTTTCCCCCATCTTCCCCCAGGTGGAAGGTAGACCAATACATGTTAACTATGTTAAAGTATATGTTAAATATAATATATGTATACATAAGGGATACTATTTCAGCTGAATTCCTTCACCAAGAGATTTTCTTTTTTTTTTATGTGTACCAGGTTTTATTTGTTTCTTTCTGGTGTTCTTGTCTCAGACTGGAAGTTTTAAGGCCTGACCTTCTGTCTAGGCATGGAAACTTTGGCCCATTCCATATGCAACCTTAGGCAGCTTTTTGCTTCTTCTCCCAGAGCTTCTTTAGACTTAGGATGGACATCCAATTGGCTTAGTCCTACTGTTTAGCCTCCAAGTTATCTACCAATCTCATCCTCCCCATTTTCAAGGGTTATAGACCTGGGTCCCAGACTGGCATAAGGAAATGATCTTTTGTTCTCTCCTTTCCTAATTATGCTTCTTTTTCTTGTTTTTATATCACAACATCCTTGTACATTGCTTTCTCCTTTTTCTTCCCTTTCCCCTCATCTCCCACTGGATCCTACCTTTTAACAACAACAAAAAATAAACCATTCTTCAGAGACAACTCATGCAGCAACCTTGTCTGACAACGTGTGCAGCATTCTGCTCCTTTGTCTTCAGTTTTTTTGCCAAGAGAAGGGTGTTATGTTTTATTCTCCACGACTATGATTCCTCAGAGTTTGGCTTCCTTTTAGGGTTACTTTTCATTCACATTATCATGGCCATTGTGTTGCCAAGAGATTTTCATTCCCACCACTCCTGGCAAAGAAAATAAATGGTGGAAAAATAGTAACCCTTATTCCCCCTATCTACTTCCCCTTGCCAACTTTATAGATGGTTGTGAGGTTACCCAGAGCATACTTAAAGGAATTCTCAGGAACCTACATCCAGTTCTGAATGCATTCATTCATTCTCAAATCTTAATGTACAAATACTGTCCAACATGACAAATCAAACAGACTTGCTTCCACTATTCAGTTTTCTGGTCCTTAACTCTCCAGTGCTTTTTCTCTGAGAATACTGCCCATTTATACAGTATATGTATATATATGCAAAAGATTATTTGCATGTTTTCTCCCTCATTAGGATATGAGCTCTATAATATCAATGACCATATTTTTGCTTTTCTTTGTATTCCTGGCAGAGTGCTTGGCACAGTGCTTGACACATATTAAGTAATAAATAAATATTTGTTGATTGACTTTTTCTTGGCTGTTATACAACCAAATAAATAAGATAATTTAGCTATATGGTATTCGTACTATACTACATTTCAACAAAATGATCTTAAGTTCAAAGTTTAAAAATATGATGCAGGCCCTCACATTACCATCTGTCATTATTAGAAGATGCATCATTCCAGGTCACAGCATCAGTGCTTAGAGATAGAGTTTTTTTCATTTTGTCCTAATAGGGCAAAGTTTTGATATCCTTTTTGTTGTTGTTTAGTTGTTTTTTAATCACATCCAACTTCTTATGGACCTATTTGGGGTTTTCTTGGCAAAGATACTTGAGAGGTTTGCCATTTCCTGCTCCAGTTTATTTTCCAGCTCCAAATGAGGCAAACATGCTCAGGTGACTTGCCTGGGGTCACATAGCCAGTTACTGGTAAGCCACATACAAATCGAGTAGGACAGGTCCTCATGACTTCAGGAATTCCATCCACTGTGCTTCCCAGGTGCCCAAGCATTATACAAATGCCATTTATTATTATTATTCCCTGATCTTCCTCCATTATATAAATGAAACAGATTAAATTATGTTTTTTGTCTTTTAAAAAATTTTGTAGTGTTATATATAATATGTGTGATATTACATGTACATAATACTATAATCTTATATATAAGAAGACAGGAAACTTCAGTTCAAGTCCCAAACCTGCCTTCTCCCCACCATTTATTAATGTTGTCTAAATTAGTTGTATATGGCCTTTGGTAAGTCAATTAATCTTTCTAACCCTTAGCTTCCTCAACTGTAAAATCCATTCTCTTACTTGTTAAATAAAGATCTTTAATCTATCCTCTTAAAAGCACATATGCTGATTTCCCTTTAAGAACAAAATTTGGGGGCAGCTAGGTGGTGCAGTGGATAGAGCACCAGCCCTGAAGTGAGGAGGACCCGAGTTCAAATCTGATCTCAGACACTGTCTAGCTGTGTGACCCTGGGCAAGTCACTTAACCCCAATTGCCTCAGCAAAAAAAAAAAAAAAAGAACCAAATTTGTTGTGTTTAGCATATTATTGGGCAGGGGAAGGGGGAAGCTTGGAATTCTTTTGAGACTTATCAGGTTATATCAAAGAAAGAGGGTCAGAAGTAGCAAAAAGTAGCAAAGATGGGAGAATTTCATTACCATGCTCTTGCAGCTTTTTTCCTCCTTGTAGCTTGAAGGGAGAAGACACCATCTGAGCTAAGGAAAGTAATGCAGGCAATTTAGTGAATGCAGAAGAGGCCACTGACAGCAATATTGAAGTCTGCCAAGCCCCTTTTAAGAGGAAAAGCAACTCTGCCAATTGGGGGTTTCTAAGCACAAGTCCAATTCAATTCAAATTGGCTTGCTTCTCTATCATGGAAACAAGATTTAATCAACTCATCCTGGATCATCCCCCTTTCCCCAAATGTTGCCTATGGAATGGCCATTTCTCATAAAAGAAGTATTTAGATCTGATCTTGTGTAATTTAATTCTGACAAGGGAAAAAGACATTTGTTTTCATTGTTTGGTTTCTGTCATAGGATACTGATGCTCTAGTGCCCAGTTTTAACATTTTTTATCTTAATCACACACATTCAGCATAAATTGTTGCATCAAATGAAAAACTAAATTAGACAAAATCCAAGTCTCATACAAAGAAATACTGGCATATAGAAAGATTGGAAAATTTGCAATAGAATCCAATTATCAATCAACAAACATTCACTAAATGCCTACTATGTGTCAAACTCTATGCTATGCCCTGGAAGTACAAACACAAAAATAAGATAAACTTTTCCCTCAAGAAGCATATATGGAGTTAGAAAGGATCTCAAACAATATCTATTAACCCAGGGACCCCATGTTACAGATGAATAAACTGAGGACTGAAGTAAATAAGGGACTTTCCCCAAGCCCTGAGTTTTCACAATCTTGCTTACAAGTGGCAAATCTGAGATATGAACTCAGGGTCTCTGATACTGAATCTAATTGATTCTACCAAATGTTGTAGAGCTTGAGTTGAAATTTAGCCTCAGATATTTACTAACTATGTGATCTTGGGCAAGTTACTTAATTGTGTTTGCCTCAGTTTCATCATTTGTAAAAATGACCTGAAGAAGGAAATGGCAAAACCATTCCAGTATCTTTGGCAAGAAAATGCCTAAGTGGGCTCACAAAGAGTGGGAGAGGACTGAAATGACTGAGCAAAGAGCATGCTATACTGCCCAAAGAGTTTTTACATCTGCCATCTCATTTATTTTCATTCCACTTAGTTATCCAAAACTGATTTTTTTTTTTTTTTTTTTTTTGCTGAGGCAACTGGGGTTAAGTGACTTGCCCAAGGTCACACAGCAAGGAAGTGTTATGTATCTGAGACTAGATTTGAACTCAGGTTCTCCTGACTTCAGGGCTGGTGTTCTATCCACTACACCATCTAGCTGCCCTTCCAATCCTGCTTCTTACTTCTTCCATCAGACCACAGCAGCTACTCACCCTCAAAGTATACTCCACACCAGTTTCCTCTCAGAATCTCCATTTTAAGAAAAATGTCCAGACCAAACATTACTCTCCAGCTTTCCTTTCTCCTTCCTATTCTTCTGAATTTTCATCAATATTTGCCACCTCTTTTTATTCTTTTTATGTATCAGATAGGAATTGTCTTCTTTTAAGTTTGTATTTGTAACACTAAAGCTTAGCATACACACTGCCTGGTCATACAATAAATGCTTAATAAATATATATACACATGTACTAGCTCTATCCCAACTTAAAGCAGGGGAGGTGTCATTTTTTATCTTCTGGGCCCCCCACACTATATTTTATACATAGAAAGAGCTTAATAGATCATTATATATGATTATAGATCATATATATATATATAAGTATATACCAGAATCAAACTCATTATCAATAAATAATTCAGCTACTTTGCGATGCAATGGAAAGACTGAAGAACTGAGTTCTAGTGCTGATGTGAGCTTTGTGATCTTAGATAAGTAATTTTATATTATTATATTATAATATATCATTATATTATATGCAATGTGTCACAATATTATGTTATAATATTATTTGTTACCAAAATGAAAAGGTTGAACTGGATTTCCATAAGGTCCCTATCCAGGATTATAAGGCCCATGAATCTTTACTCTTGAACTTAACTTGAAAGAACTAGTTACATAGAAAAATAGGGACAGAAATATTGATTTTAAAGTAAAAGAATCCAAATTGTGTTTCAATAAAGAAAATGAAAATTTGAAAATGATGGCCTTATACAGGAAAGATTTGTTTTTACATATTACTCCAAGCAATATTTATATATTTCTTTGCATCAGGGATGAACTCAAGCATTTTCCATGGAAGTGGTCATTAGCTTTGGTGCCTTTCTGTGTAAACATGAGCTCTATTAGACATGATACATGCAGATGCAAATCTGGATCAGTGCTCTTATGGCATCCTCATTTGTGTCTGATCTCACATCTGTAGTACACAGGAAATCGCCCCATTTCAATTCATCATCCCTTTATGCAACAAGCATTTATTAAGTGCCAACTGTATACAAGGCACGGGGTTAGATGCTAGAAATAAAAAGATAAAAACAAGTTGCAGAGAAAGTGCCAATGGGAAAAAAACAAATTTGTAATTTCATTGGTATAAATAACTCCCAGTGAGGAAATGCCCTATCTATCTATAATATAGTTCAATGTGTGATTCATAATTTATAGTTTTTAGAGAATTACTTTAGTATTATGGTCTTAAAGAGGTAGCAGATATTAAACTGGGCATACCCTTTGATCCAGCAGTATCTCTATTAGGCCTGTATTCCAAAGAGATCATAAAAAAGGAAAAAGGACCCACATGTGCAAAAATGTTTATGGCAACACTTTCTGTAGTGGCAAGAAACTGGAAACTGAGTGGATGCCCATCAGTTGGAAAATGGCTGAATAAATTATGGTATATGAATGCGATGGAATATTATTGTTCTATACTAATAATCAGCATGATGATTTCATAAAGGCCTAGAGAGACTTAGATGAACTGAAGCTAAGTGAGATGAGCAAAACCAAGAGATCATTCATTATACACGACAACAAGAAAACTACACGATGATCAGTTCTAATGGACATGGCTCTCTACAACAATAAGGTGATTCAGGCCAGTCTGAATAGACTTATGATGGAGAGAGCCATCAGTACACAGAGAGAGGACTGTGAGAACTGAATGTGGATCACAACATAGTCTTTTCGCCTTTTTTTTTCTTTATCAATTTTTTTTCCTTTTTGATCTGATTTTTCTTGTGCAGCATGATAAATGTGGAAATATGGTTAGAAGAAGTGCATATGTGTAGCATATATTGGTTACTTACTATCTAGTAGAGGGAGTTGAAGGAAAGGAGAGAAAAAAATTTGGAATACAAGGCTTTGCAAAAGTGAATGTTGAAAACTAACTTTGCATTTATTTTGAAAATAAAAAGCTATTATTAAAAAAAAAAAAAAAGAGGTAGCAGAAATGATGTCTAGAGGCCTAATCTGAGGGTTGGGTTAGGAAGAACTGGTCTTAGGTTCTCTTTCTTATATATATTGGTTGGGTAACCTGAGGCAAATCACTCAGTATCAGTACTTCTGGCAACTAAGATTTCTGTGGTATTAATATGAATGAAAAAGAGAGAATTAATAGTCATTCATATTATAGAGAGCTTTCTTCACAGCAGTCCTATGAGATAAATGGTATGAGATCAAATGATATAGTAAAATGCTTGCAAACCTTAAGGCATTATGTAAAGGGTAACTATCATGATAATTAAGTATTAAATGCTATATATATAGATTTAAACTTTACAACTTACCTGTGCTACTTAATTATCAGCTGGTTTCCAGAACCTGCCTTTGATAGATATATCTTAAATAGGCAAAACTGAATGTAAATAAGCATAAAGTAATGTCAAATGAAAATGTGAATAACATTAGGCACTATATAAGTTATAGATTTAAACATATTTTTGAATCAGTTGAGTGACAACATCTTCATCTAGAATCTCATATTTGCAGTATACATTATGAGGGAAGAGGTTAAATATACTTTCAATTATTCATTAATTCAATAAGCATTTATTAAGTGCCTACTGTATATAAGAAACTAGATCAAAAAAGGGGAAATTTTCCTACCTTTCAGAACTTAAGTTCTTACTAGAATTATGTTTAATAATAAAACTATTTGGTACAACCATGCTTTTTGAAATGACATTTAGTCTAGGGGTTTGAGAATTGAGCAGAAATCTAAACCCTCTTGAATACTTATTGCTTTTTTGACTTTGTATTTTTTTTTGAAGATGTAAAAAGTCATTTTTTTTCTTTTAGCTTCTGCTTTTAAGGTTGAAGGTAACTGACAAGCCTCAAACCTGTTGTTGAGTTAGGAGCTTCTCTGACATCCCCCAATGGAATGAGCAGATGAGAACAATTTGTTGCAATAGGTATGAAGGTGTCTGAAGCAAGTGTAGAATGCTTAGAGCTTGAACAGACATCAAAGACATCCACTGCATCCTGGGCTATCACCAGTCCTCTTGGCTTTTTTTCTTACTACCAGATTTCCATGAGTGGAAGAGTGAGGCTGATAACTTTGTGTAACTCTACCTCACTTAAATTCAGTTCCCTAGCAAGTCAAGCCATTACCCTGTGATGTCATCAGTCCTCTTTGAAAGGAAGAATGAGTAACAACAAGACCTTTTCAAAACAGGGGTGGACTGCAGCACCTTCCTTAGTCATTTAACTTTGCCTCAATTTCCTCATCTGTAAAAGGGGCTAGAGAAGGAAATGGTAGCCAAGAAAAAAATCTAATGGGGTCCAATTAAAGAATTGGACATTACTAAAACAATTTAACAAGAACAACAATATATGTCTAGCCTACCCCAACAAGATGGAAACTACTTGAGGTCGGGGATTTTTTTAAAATAATAGTGTTTTTTTTTAATTTTCAAAATACATGCAAAGATAATTTTCTTATTATTTAATATCCAAAAGGACAGTCAATATTAACACAATACAGTAACAGTAGGTAAGTTTCTTTTTCTTTCTTATTTTTATTATAGTTTTTTATTTACAAGTTATATGCATGGATAATTTTTCAGCATTGACCCCTGCAAAACCTTCTGTTCCAGTTTTTCCCCTCCTTCCCCGTACCCACTTCCCCAGATGGCAGGTAGACCAATACATGTTAAATACATTAAATTATATGTTAAATACAATATATGTATACATGTCCATGCAATTATTTTGCTGCACAAGAAGAATTGGACTTTGAAATAATGTAAAATTAATCTGAGAAGGAAATAAAAAATGCAAGCAGACAAAAACAGAGGGATTGGGAATGCTATGCAGTGATTCACAATCATTTCCCAGAGTTCTTTCGCTGGGTGTAGCTGGTTCTATTCATTATTAAACAATTGGAACTGATTTGGTTCATCTCATTGTTGAAGAGAGCCACGTCCATCAGAATTGATCATCATATTGTATTGTTTTTGAAATATATAATGATCTCCTGGAACTGCTCATTTCACTTAGCATCAGTTCATGTAAGTCTCTCCAGGTCTTTCTGAAATCATCCTACTGGTCATTTCTTATAGAACAATAATATTCCATAACATTCATATACCACAATTTACTCAACCATTCTCCAGTTGATGGGCATCAAATGTTTTTAAATAAGAAAATTATCTTTGCATGTATTTTGAAAATAAAAAAAAAACACTATTATTTTAAAAAAATCCCCGACCTCAAGTAGTTTGCATCTTATTGGGGTAGGCTAGACATATATTGTTGTTCTTGTTAAGTTGTTTTAGTAATGTCCAATTCTTTAATTGGACCCCATTAGATTTTTTTCTTGGCTACCATTTCCTTTTCTAGGAACTTTTTGACCATAGTTCCAAATTGCTCTCCAGAATAGCTAGATCCATTCACAATTCCACCAACAATGTATCCATATCCTTGTTTTCCCACATCCCCTCCAACACTCAACATTATCTTTTCCTCTCATCTTAGCCAATCTGAAAGGTGTGTAGTGAATGCCTAGTTTCTGCTGTACTAATTTCCAATTTTCCCAGCAATTTTTGTCAAACAGTGAATTCTTATCCTAAAAGCTGGGGTCTTTGGGTTTGTCAAACACTAGATTATTAAAGTTATTGACTATTTTGTTCTGTGAACCTAACCTATTCCATTGATCAACTAGTCTATTTCTTAGCTAATATCAAATGGTTTTGGTGACTGCTGTTTTATAATATAGTTTTAGATCTGGTACAGCTAGGTCACCTTCATTTGATTTTTTTTTTTCATTAGTTCCCTTGAAAGTCTTGACATTTTTTTCTTCCAAATGAATTTTGTTGTTATTTTTTCTAGGTCATTAAAATAGTTTTTTGGGAGTCTGATTGGTATAGCACTAAATAAATAAATTAGTTTAGGTAGTATTGTCATCTTTATTATATTTACTCGACTTATCCAAGAGCACTTAATATTTTTCCAGTTGGTTAGATCTGATTTTATTTGTGTGGAAAATGTTTTGTAGTTTTGCTCATTAGTTCCTGACTTTCCCTTGGCAGATAGATTCCCAAATATTTTATACTATCAACAGTTACTTTAAATGCAATTTCTCTTTGTATCTCTCACTGTTGGATTTTGTTAGTGATATATAAGAATGCTGATGATTTATATGAGTTTATTTTGTATTCTGCAACTTTGCTAAAGTTGTGGATTTTTTTTTAATAGCTTTTTAGTAGAATCTCTGGAGTTCTCTAAGTATACCATCATATCAAGTGCAAAGAGTGATAATTTGTTTTCCTCATTACCTACTCTAATTCCTTTAATCCCTTATTCATCTCATTGCAAAGCTAGCATTTCTAATACAATATTGAATAGTAATGATAATGGTGGGCGACTTTGTTTCATTCCTGATTGGTTCTAGTTTATCAACATTACATATGATGCTTGCTGATGGCTTTAAATAGATGCTACTGACTATTTTAAGGAAAAGTCCATTTATTCCTATACTCTCAAGTGTTTTTAATAGGAATGGATATTGAATTTTATCAAATGCTTTATCTGCATCTATTGAGATGATCATATGGTTTTTGTTAATTTGGTTATTGTTATAGTCAATTATGCTAATAGTTTTCCTAATATTGAACCAGCCCTGAATTGCTGGTATAAATCCCATTTGGTCATAGTATATTATCTTGGGGATAATTTTCTGTAATTTTTTTGCTAATATTTTATTTAAGATTTTAGCATCAATATTCACTAAGGAGATTGGTCTATAATTTTCTTTCTCTGTTTTCAATCTACCTGGTTTAGGTATCAGTACCATGTCTGTGTCATAAAAGGAATTTGGTAGGACTCCTTCATTCCTTATTTTTTCAAATAGTTTATACAACATTGGAGTTAATTGTTCTTTAAATGTTTGGTAGAATTCACATGTAAATCCATGTGGTCCTGGGGATTTTTTTTTAGGGAGTTGATTAATAGCTTGTTCTATTTCTTTTTCTAAAATGGGACTTTTTAAGCAATTTACTTCCTCCTCTGTTAAATTGGGCAGCCTATATTTTTGTAGGTATTCTTCCATTTCACTTAGGTCGTCAAATTTATTGGCATAAAGTTGGGCAAAATAACTCCTAATTATTGCTCTAATTTCCTCTTCATTGGTGGAAAATTCTCCCTTTTCATTTTTAAAACTAACAATTTGATTTTCCTCTTTCCTTTTTCTAATTAGATTTACCAAAGGTTTAGCTATTTTGTTGGTTTTTCATAAAAGCAACTCTTAGTTTTATTTATTAATTCAATAGTTTTTTTTACTTTTAATTTTATCAATTTCTCCTTTTAATTTTAGAATTTCAAGTTTAGTATTTGATTGGGGATTTTAATTTGCTCTTTTTCTACCTTTTAAAGTTACAAGTCCAATTCACTGATCTTCTCTTTCTCTATTTTATTCAAGTAAGCCTGTGAAGATATAAAATTTCTCCTTATTACCGCTTTGGCTCAAAGATAATTTTGCAAAATTTTGAGTTCCAAATTTTTCTCTCTCTCCCTTTTCCCCACCCCTCTCTCCTAGAAAGCAAACAATCCAATATAATTTAAACATGTAAATTATTCTAAACATATTTACACATTTATCATGATGTACAAGAAAAATTGTATCAAAAAGGAAAAAAATGAGGAAGAGGAAAAAAAAGCAAGTAAACAACAACAAATGAAAATATTATGTTGTGATCCACATTTAGTCCCTACAGTCCTCTCTCTGGATGCAGATTGCTCTCTCCATCACAAATCTATTGGGATTGGCCTGAATCATGTCATTGTTGAAAAGATCTAAGTCCATCACAGCTGATCATTACATTCTTGTTGCTGTGTACAATGTTCTCTTGGTTCTACACACTTCACTTAGTATCAGTTCATGTAAGTTTCTCCAGGCCTTTCTGAAATCATCCTGTTGATAGTTTCTTATAGAACAATAATATTCCATTACATTCATATATCTTAACTTATTAAGACATTCCCCAACTGATGGATAAGGGATTTTTTTTAATTGCCCAGGATCTGGCACAGCACACAGTAAGTACTTCCTAAACATTTGTTGCTTTGAGTTGAAATAATATTAACTTGCCATTTAGAAGGCACTTTTTTTAAAACAAGGGAATTTTTTGTAATAAGTTTATTTTTAATACACATTGCTTTATGAATAATGTTGAGAGAGAAAAATCAGAACAAAAAGGAAAAAAATGGAAGAGGAAAAAAACAGAAAAAAGAAGTGAACATAGCATATGTTGATTTACATTCAGTCTGCTTAGATTGGTATTTTCTGTCCAAAGTCTTGGGATTGCTTTGGATCACTGAACCACTGAGAAGAACTGAGCCTTTCATAATTGATCATCACACATTGTTGTTGTTGTGTACATTGTATTCCTGGTTCTGCTTGTTTTGCTCAGCATCAGTTCATGTAAATTATTACAGACCTTTTTATAATCAGTTTGTTTATCCTTTTTTATAGAACAATAATATTCTATTACTTTCATGTACCATAGCTTGTTCAGCTATTCCCCAACTGATGGGCAAAGGGATTGTTTTTAATAAGAAACAATTGCTACATCGGGTCTTGTTAAAAAAAATCTGTCAAATTCTACTGCCATTATTCTAGAAGAAATAAATGTTACAAGCAAATGTCTTTGTTGGATGAAAAGTCGAACCCCAACAGCACTTTTTAGTGCTTAGTCTAATAAGTAAATACATATTCCTGGCATTGTAGACATGTTATGACCATAACCATATGGACACACTGGATGTGCACACTCCACAGCAGTGCCAAGTTTTTTAGAGTTTGATGTTCTGTGAAACTGCAGGAGGATCTAGTAAGTACCATTAGTCAGAAACAAAATAAAACAACAACAACAAAAAAAAAGATCAAAAATCAAAAATCCCATGCGCACACACACACACACACACACACACACACACACACACACACAAAATTAAAGATGAAGCTTTACTTCCCTGGAGGAGATACCTGACAAATGGAACCTTCTCTCACAAAAGATAGTGTGTGCTTTAGTGATAGGTTAAATCTGACAAATTGTACGAATTTCAGTTTCTTTCCTAATTTAATTTCCCTTTGCTTTAAAAAAAGGTTTTATTGATATAATTTGTTTTATATATAATATATCATGTTAAATATATCTCAGTTCCTGCTATAATTCTCTCCCTGCCTCCTCCAAAGAGTCATCCTTGTATCCAGAGAAAATACTAGGGGGACTGAATATGGATCACAACATAGTATTTTTACCTTTTTTTGTTGTTTGTTTTCTTTCTCATTTTCCCCTTTTAATCTGATTTTTCTTGTGTAATATGATAAATGTGGAAATGTTTAGAAAAATTGCACATGTTTAATCTATATTGGATTACTTGCTATCTAGGGGAGGAGAGAAGGGAAGAAAAAGGGAGAAAACTTTGGAACACAAGGTGAATATTGAAAATAATCTTTGCATATATTTTGAAAATAAAATGCTATTAGTATAAAAGTGAAGAAAATTTTCAAAAAGAAAAAACCCCCAACAACCAAAGAGCCATCCTTAATAATAAGACTTTTTTTTAAAAGAGGAACAAAGGAAAAGAGAAAGTTCTATAAAACTATCCAATATGTCAAACAATTCTGATATTATTTGCAACATTCCACAGTTATTTCCTTTGTCTTTAATATCTCAATCCTTTTTGCATGATATTCCTCTTGCACTAAATTTCTATGCAATTGACTGGATACTTATTCACTGCCTTCCTGGTACATTGTACTCATTTATATATGTATCATCTCTATTAGTCAACTGCAACTTCCAGGAAGTCAGGTGGGACCTTTGAATTCTACCAAGACACCTAATACAGTATGATGTATACTCATTAAATATTTCTGGAATCATGAATCAAAGTTGAGGATTACTCAAAAGGGTGATGGAGAGATTATGGTGAGTGAGAGTGGGCTGGAACACATTACAAGTGAGGAATTAATTATACCAGACAAGTTGTGGAAAGGATTCCATCAGAAAAATATCCATCTAGGAAAAAGAGGAATAGGTCATCACTTAACATCTCTGGGCTTCAGTTTCCTCATCTATTAAATGTATGGGTTGGATTGTACAGTCTCTGAGATTTATTCCAGCTCCAGCTCTATGAGGTTATGATCCTATGCAATAAGAATGAGGGATAACTGGATAGACAACCCCTGTGCTCAATAAATATCCAAGCAACATTAAGAAAATGAGAGGAGTTACAGTGGCAGATTTTGAGAAGACATGGACAAAATTCCCATCAACATATCTATCAGTAAGTAAAAGTATATTATAGGCTTTATGCTAAGGATTGGGAATAGGAGGAAAAAAAAGGACCATACAGTTCCTGCTTTCAAGAGTTCA
This sequence comes from Antechinus flavipes, assembly GCF_016432865.1. Lineage (NCBI taxonomy): Eukaryota > Metazoa > Chordata > Mammalia > Dasyuromorphia > Dasyuridae > Antechinus > Antechinus flavipes. The sequence continues at coordinate 248,419,603 of NC_067398.1, forward strand.
TATTCTTATAGAAAAACAGCATATAAGTAAACAAGTAGATACATGATGTAAAAGTTGTGAATATTGGCCAGGCACAGAAGAATTGCAAGCTGTGTTATTGGAAGAGGTATACAAGTAGGTGATATTGGAACAGCTAGATGGGGCAGTGGGTAAAATACATTCTGGAGTCAAAAGGACCCAAGTTCAAATCTGGTTTCAGACACTTAATAATTCTTAACTGTGTGACTCTGGTCAAGTCAGTTAACCCCAACTGACTCAAAAAACACACAAACAAATAGATGATATCACAGATCTGTTGGAATATAAGATTAAGTAAGAGTTTTCTGGGTGCCCAAGAGCTGAATGAAACAAAAAATAGAGTCAAAAATGAGTGGGGAATGGGTATCTGAAAAAGCACACAAATCAGTTTTAATAGTTCACCAATTAAAATGATAAGATTATAGGACTATGGGCTACTTTATGGAGGCCTTAAAAAGCACATTCCTTTTTTCTCCTCTCCTTTTTGTCTTCTTTTTTGTGTTCTTTTCCTCTTGTTTTGTCTTTCTCCTCTCCACTCTTCTTTTTCTTTTCCCCCCCTGCCCTCTATCTATATTACCTTCAACTCCTCATTTGTCAAAATATAAAGATTGAGTTAAATAGCCTCTAAAGTCCCTTTCAGCTCTAAATTTGATATATTTCCTGGGCAATATCAGCTTTGGGAGTTGCCTTGTGAATAATTCCAAGTTTGAGAAATTTTGAATTTAAGAGTTTAGGTACTAAATTTAAAAAGAGGTTTCCTGATGCAGGATATTCCTTGGAGAAGGATCATGTTGAGAGTTTCTGCTAAGTGATGAAAGGGATGGAGTTTGGGATCTGGAGTCAGGTCCTGAGTTCAAATATGGACTCAGATATTTATAAACTGTCTGACTCTGGACAAGATATTTCACCCTGCTTGCCTCAGTTTCCTCATTTGTAAAACAAGTTGGAAAAGGAAGTGGCAAACCACTCAAGTATCTTTGCCAAGAAAATCTGTAATAGTGTGATGAAGAGTTGAATACAATTAAAAAACTGAATGATTCTACTTGGAAAATAAAACAAGTGAGTTACTGGGGCAATGCAAGTCCAGTTGAAAAAAGTTTAGAGTGCCCTACAGCCAAGTATATTTATATTCTGGAAGAACTCTAAACCATAGATTAGTTCTCTCAATCTTCAATCTTATGAAGACTATAGAGTGTAATTAGGAGCTAAGGGACTCACAGTAATGTCAGAGATTGATGTGACAGCTACCCAAGATGAATTCCCTTCTCTAGAGAGCTGATATGAGTGCTTTTTGTTTCTGTGTTCAGGAGCTCTTGAGAATCCTTTGCATCTTACACATTTGGGGCTTTGTGTGTGAAAAAAATTTTTTCCCAAATTCAGTGCCACTGTTATACATTGAGTATTTAGGTGGGAGTTTTAGCCTATTATCCACATGTAAGGAAAGCTCTAACTAAGCTTATTTAGAACTATTCCAGGAATTTCACTTCCCAGGTGAGGGCAGTGAATCAAAGAAAGAAACTAACCTTTTGGGATCAAGATCCCAATATAAAAATTGGTTGTGGTGAGCCCAGGGTCCTTGAGGGACTGTAGACCACAAATTATAGGAAACTGATTTGAAAAAGGATTTCAGCGATCATTGAATTAAATCTCCTAATTTTATAGAATAACATAGACCCAGAGAGGTAGAGAATTGTCCATCGTTATATTGGTAGCCAAAGACAGAGAGTTAGGATTAAAATCTAAAACAATCAATTAGCAAATATTTATTAGGTATTTACTATGTGCTCCTAAGTTTTATTTTGTTCACTTTTTCTAATGGCATGTTGCCTCTCAGCAGTAGAGAGTTGAAAATCTGTACTCCCACTTACATCCAAATTTCCTCTGTAGAGGCAGAGCTCTCAAAAGCTAAAAGGATATTAGAAACCAATCAACCTCTTCCCAGCCCCCCGCCCCCTGCCAAGATAATCCCTGGCTGCCAGCATAGTCAATCAGGAAACAGGGAAAGGAAATTTGGTGAAGAGAGGGCAAGAGTGAAGGTCATGTTTCTAATAGCTGCTCCCACAATGAGTTAGAATTTAATTCCTTCTGTCAATTCTGTCCTAAACCAAGGATGGATCTGTTTTCCCTGTCCATTTGAGTATTCTGTCTAGTTATTTATTACTAAAATGTTATATGAAATGGCCCATATGGCAACATCTGCAACGAAGGACCATACTAAACAATTAGATAAAGCAATAATTGACATATATGGGAAAATAAAGATGAGTAATATTCAATAATAAACACTGACTGCAAGTTACTGAATCTAAATAGTCTTGGGTTAAACAATATATTTAGAATTATACACAATTTTTGTTGTGTATACGGAAGAAAAGGAAATCTACTGGTCCAGATATGTAATAAATCTTTTTATCTTCTCTATTCTACAATCTATGGCTGGAGATGAAGGTAGAGAAAAAGGACTGTGATTCTTAATAATGGTATTTTCTTTATTGATGAGATTTAGACTCTTTTAAGTTAAGGGTGCCTTCTCTCACACAGTAATATATGTGTTAACAACGTACTATGAACAACTTTTTCCAACCCTTGAGCTGAAATTGTTTTATTCTATATTGTTCCCCAATGCAGTATTAGTAATATATATATATGTACATGTACATATATATGTATGTATACACACATACACAAAAATACATACATATTGTTAAATTTTTAAAATTCCCATTTAAAAAGAAATTGTCATCAAGCAATGAGGAAGGTAGTAAGAAGTGAAAAGAATTAAAATGAACAAATATATCATAATCAGGAAGTTCAGGTAAAGAACAGAAGAAATGATCTGGCAGGAAAATATATTAGAAATTTGCTTCTTTGAGATTATAAATAAATTAGAGGAACATAGGATAGTTTATCTCTCAAACTTGTGGAGGAGGAAGGAATTTGTGACCAAAGAAGAACTAGAGATCATTATTGATCACAAAATAGAAAATTTTGATTATATCAAATTAAAAAGCCTTTGTTTGTACAAAGGCAAACAAGATTATAAGGAAAGCAACAAACTGGGAAAACATTTTTACAGTTAAAGGTTCTGATAAAGGCCTTATTTCCAAAATATATAGAGAATTGACTCTAATTTATAAGAAATCAAGCCATTTTCCAATTGATAAATGGTCAAAGGATATGAACAGACAATTTTCAGATGAAGAAATTGAATCTATTTCTACTCACATGAAAGGATGTTCCAAATCACTTTTGATCAGAGAAAGGCAAATTAAGACAACTCTGAGATACCACTACACACCTGTCAGATTGGCTAAGATGACAGGAAAAAATAATGCTGAATCTTGGAGGGGATGCTGGGAAAACTGGGACACTGGTACATTGTTGGTGGAATTGTGAACAAATCCAACCATTCTGGAGAGCAATCTGGAATTATGTCCCAAAAAGTTATCAAACTGTGCATACCCTTTGATCCAACAGTGCTACTATTGGGCTTATACCCCAAAGAAATATTAAAGAAGGGAAAGGGACCTGTATGTGCCAAAATGTTTGTGGCAGCCCTGTTTGTAGTAGCTAGAAACTGGAAACTGAGTGGATGCCCATCAATTGGAGAATGGCTGGGTAAATTGTGGTATATGAATGTTATGAAATATTATTATTCTGTAAGAAATGACCAGCAGGATGAATACAGAGAGGCTTGGAGAGACTTACATGAACTAATGCTGAGTGAAATGAGCAGAACCAGAGACCATTATACACTTCAACAACAATACTGTATGAGGATATATTCTGATGAAAGTGGATATCTTTGACAAAGAGAAGATCCAATTCAGTTCCAATTGATCAATGATGGACAGAATCAGCTACACCCAGAGAAAGAACACTGGGAAATTAATGTGGACTCCTTGCATTTTTGTTTTTATTCCCAGGTTATTTTTACCTTCTGAATCCAAATCTCCCTGTGCAACAAGAGAACTGTACGGTTCTGCACACATATATTGTATCTAGGATATACTATAACATATTGAACATGTATAAGGCTGCCTGCCATCTAGGTGAGGGGGTGGAGGGAGGGAAGGGAAAAATCAGAACAGAAATGAGTGTAAGGAATAATATTGTAAAAAAAAAAAATGTATGTGCTGTCAATAAAAAGTTATAATTAAAAAATAAATAAATAAATTTGCTTCTGTTACAGTTTTGAAAGATCAAAAGTCCACCTGAAAAAATATATATGTTTAGTATATACCTACATATGCAGCTTCTGTCACTTAAAGTGTAAGTTTGAACAAAAGGTTTAGATTCTTCTGAGCTAGATGCAGTTGATCTACCATTTATCTTGAGTCTGATATATTTCCACACCAGAACTCTGAATTTTTATAGGGAGAACAAATTCAGGGATTGAAGTTTCCAACCATAAGGCAAAACCCTGACCTTTCAGATCATTAGCAGAATTATTTTAACACCAGCAATTGATTTGATGAGTACTTCCTGTGGATTAATAACCAACTTGAGCCTCTTATGGAGCCTGCTGATTAAGCCCCAGGAAGTGTCTTATATTCATTATTATGATCAGATATAAAGATACTTTTTAAACTAACAATAAAAAAAATGGCAAGGGTCCAAGGACTTCTAGAGCATGTGTTCATGCATGCATGTGTGTGTGCGTGCGTGCGTGTGTGTGTGTGGTATTTGTTACTCTTCTATCACATTGAACATTAATCTATGCCAGGTCTTCCAGAAAGACACACAGCATGAATTAATTCAATTTAATTCCATGAATTTTCTCATGAATGACAACTGATGGAAGGACTATGTTAAGTAATCCAATTTTAAAATTTGTTTCCCAGAGTTGTTTTCTTTTTTCTTAAAAAAAAAAAATCATTAGTCTACTGAGGTAAAATGTTACATTTTATTATCTTACCTTATGTGTTATCAAGTAATAGAGTCCAAAATTTCTTCCCAAAGGAAGAATCCTTAGAGGGAGTTTTGTAGAAATTCTTTATTTTACTGATGAAGAGACTGAAGTGAAGAAAGGTTTAAATGACTTGTCTGAAGTCACACAGTAGAAAGAAGCAAAGCCAGAACTGCAACTTAATCAATTAATAAATCAACTCTTTTATTTGTTCACCCATTTTGAGCATAGGGCAATTAAAGTTGGAGTCAAGACTCATCTTCATGAGTTCAAATCTGGCCTCAACATATACAAAGCTGAATAGCTTACAAGCTGATTAGTATGAGGTAGATTCTCAGAATTGTTCTAATTTTATTTTCTCTGTTTACTAGTAATTCGGAACATTTTGGGGGGAGTCATATAGCTATAAACAGGTAGTTTTTTTCCCTTATGAACTGCATTGATATCCTTAGGCCATTTATCAATTGAGGAATGACTTTTATTCTTATACATATGAATCATTTCTTTATATATTTTGTAAATGAGACCTATAACAGAGGAATATGCTGAAGAGATACCCCCCACCCAGTTAATGGTTCTCTTTTTAATCTTAGCTTTATTGGAATTGTTTATGTAAAAACAATTTAATTTTATTTAAATAAAATTATCCATTATCCATTATCCCTTTATTCCAGGAATTTTGATAAAAATAAATAATGGGAGGAGTTAGATTTAGATCAAGACCTCACATTTATACTAAGATAAGTTCCAAATGCATATGTGACTTTTATATAAATAAATCAGAGAAAAGATCATGCTCAAACAAAGGATAGAAAGGATCACAGGAGATAAAATGGATAATTTTGTTTAAATAAAATTAATCCTAATAATTTGTTCTGAAAAAATGGGCAAAAACTATTTCGGTACTTTCCTGGAAACCAATGAGTTTAAATAAACTGAAGGTTTTTTTTTTTTGTTTTTTTGTTTTTTTGTATCTTACAGTTTCTGAAAGATTGATTATTATTCTGAAAGATTGGTGTGAACCACCTTCAAGGATCTCAGGTGCTAGCTGGGGATAAATCCAAGAAGAGTGGCTGGGAAGAGATGAGAGAGAAGAAGCAGCCTGGAGAGGGAGTCAAAGTATGAGTGAGATTGAAAGACTTGATTCTTCTCCGAGTTCAGTGATCCAAGGTAATCCCAATAATTTTGGATAGAAAATGCCATCTGCATGCAGAGAGAGAACTATGGAGAATGAATGTTATCAACAAATGCCATGGCAAATTTTTTTCTTTTTCTTCTGTTTTTTTTTTTTCTATTGTGATTTTTCTTTTTGTTCTGATTTTTCTCTCCCAACATGATTCATAAAGAAATGTGAATTTAAAAAATTAATGTACATGTATAACCAGAAAAAAGAATAATAAAAATGAAAATAAAAAATGACACATCAAAAAAATTTTTAATTACTCTTAAATAGAATAAATAGGAGAAAAGAAGAAATTATTTCAAAAATGTACTCATTAAGAAATACAGATGCTATACTTAACTTATACCATGAATTCCCATTTTCAAATGTTTCCTGTTGTACAATTGACTCAATTATATTTCACTCTTTATGATCCCATTTGGGATTTTCTTGGCAAAGATACTGGAGTTATTTGCTATTTCTTTTCCCAGCTCATTTTACAGATAAGGAAACTGAGACAAACAGGGTTAAGTGACTTGCTCAAGCTTTTGAGTGCAAGTCTTCTTAACTCCAAGCCGGGTTGTTTATTATTATGTCACTTAGCTGTCCATAATTCCAAATTAGTATGATCCAAACTAATAAAGTTTCATTGTAACACCAGTACTTGTGTTCTACTTTACTGTAACTAAAAAAGTATCATTTTGCAATTAGGTCAGAATCCATGGATTCAGTTACAAACTTTCACTGTTATTTGACCCTTCCCAAATGTATTTTTTTTTTCTCCATTGGCATGATAGCTGTCTTAGATTTCAAATCCTCTAATCAATTTCTTATTAATCTTATATTTCACATGGTATCACTTACACAGTTCTGTGAAGGACAGTGCCTGTTTCCCTCATGGCTGCATATTCATTCATTCATTCATTCATTTAATACATTCACTTCTCTAGAATAATCCCTATGCCATTGGTCTGGATTAAAATCTCTCCTGAAATGAAAATAATTTTTTTCTTTTTCTAGAGTGAAAAGTAACATGTTTTTATTTGAAAATAGAAAAATCCATGATTGCAGTTCCTGAAACTGTGATATTCTACAGCATTCAAAGGACAATCATTCATCTCTGCAGCAAAACATTCAGAACAAATGCATAAAGATAACAGTGTTTGTCCCTTTTTTTGATATTGGACTTGTCTGGAGGAAATGATTACATGCTGCTTTTGTTTGGATTTTTTTTTTTTTTAGGCAACAGAAGAACTTTATGTTTATGAACAAATGTATAATGTAGAATTAGCCATTGGCAAATATGAAAAAGAATTGCTTTCAGAATTAAAGATGCAAAGGATCAGAGTGAGCTTTACTTTGCAAAATCATTTTAGAGGAATGATGCTTCTGTAACCCAGTAATGACTGCTCAAGAAAACAATGAAGACATGGTTTCAGTCAAAGAAACTCACCCTCTCATTTAATTTGCTTTAAAACAAAACTTAAGTATTATGTTATAATCTTTAATATAGTATACATATATGGTCAACTTAGAGAGCAGTTCTTTAATACTTCTGTTCAGATGGTTATTATTACCTGTTTGGATGAGTCTAAATTACAAAGATGTTTTGCTAGCATTTTTTTTTTTTTTTTTTTTGGCAGGGATGGGGGAGTGGGAGGCCAAGTAAGACAAACTCTTTAACAGTTCTTTTTTTTTTTTTTTTTTTTTTTTTGCTGAGACAGTTGGGGTTAAGTGACTTGCCCAGGGTCACACAGCTAGGATTTGTTAAGTGTCTGAGGTCAGATTTGAACTCAGGTCCTCCTGACTTCAGGGCTGGTGCTCTAGCCACTACACCACCTAGCTGCCCCTTTTTTTTTTTTTTTTTTGCAGTCTTTGTATTAGTCTTTTTTTTTTTGTCTCTGAATCACCAAAACAAAACAAAACATGCCAAACCCTTGAGTGATTAATAGAGATCTAACCAAAGATTTCAGTGAAACAGTAGTACTCCCTTCCCTTGACTTCAAAGTTCAGCAGAACACAAATATGCAAAAATTCAGTCCTCAGTTGTCCTCTGAGAATCTATGGTTCTATTTTGCATTTTCCTTCTCTCTCTCTTCTCTCTCTTCTTCCCTCCCTCCCTCTCTCTCTTTCCCTTTTTTCCTCTCCCCCTCCTTTCTTAATTGGTTTGGGGTATGGAAATTCCCTATCCTATACAAATCCTTTAACTCATCTCTACATTAAAAATCTTACTTGCCTAGTGGGCTTAATCAGTCCACTTACTGCTGCACTTTGAATGAGTCTTATTTCTGGGAGTTCTATGAGTATTCCAAAAATGAGATTCAATCAAATTCTCCTGTCCATTTTAGTTCCTGAATATTGTGGCACAGGACTCTCCAAATGAGTGATTATGAAGTAAATTAGTGTTTACACTTAAGGGGAAGGAGAAAATCTACATATAAAACTTACAAATCCAAGAAAGATTTATTAAAAGGTATTCTATACAATTGAGATAGGATTTAGGAGTGCTAGAAATAGAAGAGATGTTATGGCCCTTCAGGTCTGTATAGATATTGGATAAATGTCTCCTTCTAAAGTGGTTTGCCAACTTTCCCCTTTTTAAATAGGAAAAGTTCTAATTCTGACATATTAGGGATGATCCTATATATATATATATATATATATATATATATATTTGTGGGGAACTAGGATGGTGACTGGTTAGATAGCAAAATAATATTCATTATTATTTTTGAGCATTATAGTTGCTGAACAGGCAAAGAAAGGAGAAAGGGAATGGGGTAAAGTTGGAATCATCATGATGTTATCTTTGGTATTATCTTTATAGAGACAGTATTGCCTATAGAAATGGTCACAACCTCATACAAAGAAGAGATTAATTCTGAAGTTTATTCACAATCTGAATATCTAATTTAATTCAATTACCAGGTGCTAATTTCTAGATTCTAAAGATCTATAGGTACCATTAACAAATTAACATTTACCTGTATTTCAGTCATGTCTGACTCTTTGTGACCCCATCTAGGGTACACACACACACACACACACACACACACACACACACACACACACCAAATAAAGATACTAAAGTGGTTTGTCATTTTATTCTCCAGTTCATTTTATGGATGGGGAAACTGAAGCAAGTAGGGATAAGTGACTTGCCCAGGATCATACTGCTAGTAAGTGTCTGAGGCCAGATTTGAACTTAGGAAAATGAGTCTTCTTCACTAAAGGTCCAGTGCTTTAATCTGTTGAGCCACCTAGCTATCCTTAACTAATATTTACTCAGGGGCTTTAGTTCAGTGTTTCATATATTATGATGCCTTACCTTTATGAGATAGGTCAGCAGGCAATGTCCAGAGCTAGAACAGGCCTTAACCCAGGCACCAAGAAGTATGCATGTATTTGTATTCCCAGAGTTTAGCACAGTCTCTAGTGCATAGTATCCACTTAATAAAAACTTTTTCATTCATTTATCATCTATCATCTATTCAACTATCTAGTTTTGTCTAGTATCTGATACATAGTAAGTACATTATAAATGCTTTCATTCATTTACAAGTTCATGGGACTTGTCCAGGATAACATAGCTAGATCATGTCAGAAATAGGGTTTGTATTTATCTCTTTCTATTTAAAGATTTACATTTTAAATATTCTTTTTATATCACAATCTGCATTCAAGTTACTATATATTGATTGGATAAGGTTGCATATTTCATGTACATGCCATATCACACTAGCAACTAGCAACTGTCTAAGGATTTCTTTATCAGTTAGTTCACTTCTGCAAATTGGTGACATGCTTATAATGTTTCTCTTTTTTCTTGAGAGTACAAGTGGGTCCACTCTCAGGCAATCACGCCCACTGGAGTGTGCATTAGAAAACTATGACATGGCTGTGCTATTGTGCTGAGGTTCATTCATAGAAGCCTTTTCATTCTTTTGTACAACTCTCCATGGTGTCTGCAAATACAAGCAAAGGTGAGAGGGACAAAGCTGGTGATTTTTCAACTTTGGGGTGAAAGGCTTAAACTGTTGTATTTCCAAAGGCAGTACAGCTAACAGATTTCAGAAGGAAGACAAGTAGAATAATATATTGAGGTGAACAGATACACTCTACTCTCTGCTAGACTTTCATAAGCTTCTGGGCAGACTCAGCAGGCACTCTATTGCTGCCTGGAGACGAGGGCAAAGTTTGCAAGCCACGGTAGAGGTGACAAGACAGTGGAGTTGAAGTACTAATGAAAGGGACAATCAGCATGTTCAGGCCCTGGAAGCTACCTCCACTGTGCTTTCAAAACAAGTCTATGGAGTTCTTTCTCTATAGTACAGTTCCCACATTTATTTGATGTTTAACTTTGGCAGCATTTATATGCCATGAAGTTGAATGAGGGAACCAGAGGATTATTCCTGTAATGCTTAAGATAAAATTAAATGGGGCTGGAGGTAGGGAGGGGAAAAAAAAAAAAAAAACTTCTGAGAATTCTGCTTCTGGTAGGAAGGGATCATCCTTTGTAGGTTCAAAAGTCTTTTGCTTCTGAATGATACTAAAAGAAACCTGGTGTAGCAGACTGAAGACCAGCCTCAAACCTTGGAAAGCTTGGAATATATTAATCACTTAATCTCTTGGTGCCCCAGCCAAGTCTCAAAGAATATAAATTATGGTCAGGACTGATTTACATACTAGAATTGTTATATTTTGTATTTTGCAGACATTAAAGCACTATCTAACTGTTGTTAATTGCAAAGGATAGAAATAGAAAAGTAATCTGGAATTTTATTAATATAGGGAAGTCCGAAAGAAGGAAACTCTCCATCCTGATGCAAATCAGTGTTTTCTCTGCAACTTAGTGTTTTAGAGAGTTGTCTGGGATGCTTAGGTGAAATGACTTGCACAGGATCATCCATCCAGATATGTCAAAGGGAGACCTGCTACACAGGTATTCCTAACTTTAATATTGGCTTTCTATCCATTATATCTAGAGTCTAACACAGCACAGACAGATAGAAATTAGAGTTGGGTAAGTGCAGCAAGGACCACAAAATGCCATAAATTTAAATGATGGAAAAACCCCATCCAACAGGCAGTATACTGGGAAGGCTTTATGCAGGAGAAGGGTAGTAGAAAGTGTCGATCATTAATATAATACAAGCTAAGTACAGAAGTGCTGAGACAATGCAGGATAAGGAGAATGAATGATTAAATGCAGTTGTTTATAAAAGTCTTGAGTGGTGAAGGTAGAAAACTACAGCTGTAAGTATGAATGTTACGTTTGAATGACAACTAATGTCAAATATTTATTGTTGTTTTTTGTGTCCCAAATCTTCAAGACCCATTTGATGTTTTTTTTTTTTTTTTTTAAACAAAGATACTGCACTGGTTTGCCATTTTCTTCTTCTGTTTGTTATACAAATGAGGAAACTGAGAGAAATGGGGTTAAGTGATTTGCCCAGGGTCACACAACAAAAAAGGTTTGAACTCAGATCTTCCTGTCTTCTAACCACTGAACCACTTAGCTGTCCCATGTCAAATATACTGTTAGAGAATGTCACTGTATTATTTGGATAGTGCTTTACTGTTTTCCATTATTGAAAGAAAGAGTTCATTTGGGAGAAGGAGGGAGGAACAGTATCATATATGGAAAAGACTGTGATGTAAAAACAAAAGGAAAAAAGAAAACTTGTTTTAGAGACATTGTGGGGCAAGTGAGTTAGGATTTATATATTCGAAGGGGATAGAAGACTTCTGCTGGCAGAAGAAATGATTAACGCTATAGTATTTGTGAAAGTAAGGAGCAGAAATGAACAGATGATATCAGAGGGTCATAGAATCATTTGCCCAAGGTCATAACATAATAAATATCAGAGGTGGGATTGGACTCCAGATTCAGTCTCTAGAGAAGACAATGTGGAGCAGGGAGAATGATCTTTGAAATGGGGCTCAGGAAACATAGGTTGGAGTCCTGGCTCTGTCATTAACATATCATGTAACCTTAGATATGTGCATTACATTTCCTTCTTTCCATTTCAGTTATGACCAGATTGGATTAAATGATTTTTGAGGTTAGTTTTAGCTCTAAGGCTTTGGGCTAGTTGGTCCACATTGGCAAATAGTAAGAGAGAAGGTGGGGGCAGGGAATTGATTGGTAAAAGACAGGGAAATTTGGATTGCATTTGATCCATAATAGGGTACCATTGTTATGATATTTTTTGTGTGTGTGTGTGGTACTATTTGTTTTAAGTAAATTGTTATCATCAAGCAGGTAAATTTACTGAGTGACAGCAACTTTTCAGACCACTGGCCTTCTACTAGCCAAGCTCCAGAATCTATTATCCTGGGAAGCAAATGGAGATATGACCAGACAAATGCTTCTACAGATACTGCAGCTCCTGTTTTCTCAGCAACCAAAAATACTGAAGACCCAGAAAAGAAATTTTTGCTCACAAAGTTTTTGGTATCATCAAATGACTCAATATCAGAAATATGTATGGTTTTGTCAGTAAAAATGACATTTAAAAAGATTCATTGCTATCTGCTTTTCTACCGCATGAGAAGTTCAGTGGAACTTTTCCATCTCACTTATGGTCGAAACCTCATTTACAGTGTTATCTTCCCCATTTTGAGATCATTGAAAAAGAGAACCTATGACTGTCTTTCTCTTTGTAATCGCAATGCTCGACACATAATAAGCACTTAATAAATGTTTTTTCATTCATTCATTTACTAAACTTTCTCCCCAAAGACATTGCTTAGTCATTCTTGTGGTTTCCCTTTGCCCATTCTATACCCTACAAATAAAATACTATTCCTGCTCTCTTGGCCAATCCAAGACTTTTTCTCCTTGAAAGCATGATCTCTCCTCTGTGTTTTTATCTGCTTTGTCTATCAGTGCCCTACATAGAGAAGGCAGCTAATAAGATTTTGTTGAATTGAATTGATCAGTTTGTGGAGGGGCTTAGATTCCAGGCTAAGGAATTTGGATTCTATCCTGAAAGTCATGGGAGCCCAAGAGACTCTTGATCTTTGGTAACATGATAAAAGATACTTTAAAAAGATTAATCTGACAGTGGTGTGTAGGATGGTTTGATGTGGAAATGTCATCTCTGTCTGCGTTACCACAGCTACAGATCCACAGGGTTTCCTGTTAGCTCTATTTTCTAGTGCTTCAGGAGTGGGAGCCTTAGAACAAACCCCAGTTTACGTAACTATGGAACCATCTGGCATAAGAGCACAAACCCAACTATTATATGCCACACATGAGCAGAGTTGGGGAGATAATATGCTGTTTGGAAAGGGCACTGGACTGAATCGGGGGAAAATGTATATTTCTCTGTCTCTGTCTGTCTGATTGTCTCTCTCTCCATCTCTTTATTTCTCTCTCTCTCCCTCCTTTCCCCCACTTCTCTTTCTTCTATTATTGGCCTGGACTCAGGAAGGTTCATTTTTGTGAGTTCAAATCTAGTCTTAGATACTTCTTAGCTATGTGATCCTAGATAAATCACCTAATCCTGTTTGCCTCAGTTTCCTCATCTGTAAATTAGCTGGAAAAGAAAATGGCACACCATTCCAGTATCTTTGCTAATGGGGTCACAAAGAATCAGTTATGACTGAAATGAATAAACAAACAAATACAAAAATTAGTTCTGATATTAGTGAGGAATGAATCTTTCAGTTAGGCTCTGGACCTCACTATCCTTAACAATAAAATAAGGGACTTGGACCAGATCAGTGGTGTCAAACTCAAATAGAAATAGGGGCCAGCAAACTTTATATAAGGATTTCTAAGGGCCACATATCTACTTAGAAAATCACATACTAACATTATCTATGGTTTATTGTATTTTTTTTTTTTGTTAAATATTTCCCAATTTGCCAGTGTTCTCCATGCTTGACTACTCTGCGCTAGTTTACTTGTAAATATCTGGTATCATAAAAAGAGCCCTGAATTTGGAGACAGAGAATGTAACTTCAAATCTTCTTTCAGCAGTTTACTAGCTGTGCCGTCTTTGGCAGGATACTTCAGTTTAAAAAAAGAAGCTTTGGACCAGATAACATATAAGGTCCCTTCCTCAGAGACAACTAGGTGGTACAACAGATTAGAGTGCTAGGGGTAGAATTAGGGAAAAGTTTAAATCTGTCCTTATACACTTAACTAGAGAAGGAAATGGCAAACTACTCCAGTATCTTTGCCAAGAAAACCCTAAATGAGGTTGCAAAGAACCAGATAATACTGAAACAATTTAAAAACAATAAACTGTATAACTTTGAGGAAGACACAACTGTGTGCCTGAGCTTCCTCAACTATAAAAAAGGGATAATAATAGCTTTTACTTCCAAAGTTTGTTGTGAAGATAAAATGAATTAACATTTGTAAAATTATTTAATCGGACTTGATGCATAGTTAGGTATAATATAAATGCTTATTTCCTCCCTCACTCTTCCTCCCAACTCCCTTCTCTTCTCTACCTCTTGACTTTCCTGGTTTCTTTCAAGATTCAGTTCAAATTCCACCTTCTGCAAACTAATTCCTTTCCTTTGAGATTACCTCCCATTTATGTCATATTCACATAGCCTGTGTGTACATAGCGGCTTGTGTGTTTTCTCTCCTTTAGACTTTTAGCTTCTTGAGGGCGGGGACTGTTTTTTTCCTTCCTTCCTTCCTTCCTTCCTTCCTTCCTTCCTTCCTTCCTTCCTTCCTTCCTCCTTCCTTCCTTCTTCCTTCCTTCCTTCCTTCCTTCCTTCCTTCCTTCCTTCCTTCCTTCCTTCCTTCCTTCCTTCCTTCCTTCCTTCCTTCCTCCTTCCTTCCTTCCTTCCTTCCTTCCTTCCTTCCTTCCTTCCTTCCTTCCTTCCTTTTCTCTTTCTTGTTTCTCTCTCTCTCTCTCTTTTTAGCAGGGGGTGGGGAGTGGGTGGGGGAACCTTTAGGGGTTCCAAGAGGCAAAAGTAGGAAGATGAGCATATTAGGAAATGGGAAGTGTCACATTTTAGAATGAAATTTAATAGAAGTTCATGTACATTTCTATACTTGGGCCAAAAAAAATCAGCTGTACAAACTTAGCATAGAGAAAATATAACTAGAAAACGATATAGGGGAAGGAGGGAAGATTTAGTGGATCACAAATTCAATGTAAGTTAATAATGGAGCAATACTGCCAAGAAAGCCAATGAGATATTAGTCTTTATGGAAGCTTAAAGTCTAGAGAATGGGAGATAATAATACCACTCTACTCTACCTTGTCCCACACCTGGGACATTGTGTTCAGTTCTGGTCATCATATTTGAAGAAAGAAATTGCTAAATTGAAATTAACCTAGAAGAAGGAGACCAGGATGAGAGAAGAGACCATGCTATATGAGGATGAGTTGAAGCAGGAGTCCTCAAATTTTTTAAATAGGGGGCCAGTTCACTGTCCCTCATATTGTTGGAGGACCAGACTAGAGTAAAACAAAAACTTTGTTTTGTGGGCCTTTAAATAAAGAAACTTCATAGCCCTGGGTGAGGGGGATAATCTTCCTCAGCTGCTGCATCTGTCCCGCGGGCCGTAGTTTGAGGACCCCTATAGGGGTTATGTAAGAGATTATTTGATCCTGTGTTGAGGATTTGAACCTGAGTCTTCTGTCCCCACATCCACTGATCTTCCACCGCACTATTTTATGCCTGAGCCAATGCAGGTTTATGCTTTTTAAAGGGAGAGCACAAGTCATTTTGTTTTCCCTCCTTGCACAAAGGAAGTTAGAAATAAAAACAGGTTTCAGACCAGGGGTTCTTAACCTGGAATCTGAACTTTTTTTTATTTTTAATTTTAAATAATATATTTATAACTGTATCACAATATTTCAATAGGTTTTCTTTACAATTCTATTTTATATTATGGTCAGGATAGGATAAAACATATCCTATTTATTATCATTTTATATCACATCATATTTATATATATTTTATATTTTTGTAGTAGTAAGAACTACCCCATTGGAGATGTAACTGAAAATGGAACTTTGCTTTGCTTTGTTTTGCTTTTCTTCTTTCTCTTCCCCTCCCTCAGAGCACGTAGGTATCACACCCTGACCTCAGGGTGTAAAGGAATGTAATCACTGATCTTGATCACTGAAATGTTGAGATTTACTGGTTAGATTTTTTTTCTTAAGCACAGTGCCCTAAACCCAAAACACTCTTGCTTTGGTTGGTCTGCAAAAGGTCTTAGGCCAAGCCCCACTTGATCTTTGTTTGGGCCCTAATTGGCTCAGAGTGAAAGTAAATAGCAATTGTTTCTGTTTTCTCCAGAAACCCTGAGGGTCTTCTCCTTCCAGATTATCTCTGTTAAAGACTTTAGTTTAAAAAGGACAAAACCTCGCAGTGCATTCTGGGTCATCTCCAGTAGTCCTGATCTATATCTTGCCACTGGATCCAGATGGCTCTGGAAGAGAAAGTGAGGCAGGTAATTTTGCAGAGCCCTCCCTCACTTAGATAGAATTCACTTGAATGTCATGGCATCATCTTCCTGAAGTCACAGTCTTCTTCAGGAAGAAAGACAAACAACATATTGTTGCAGTTGTTTAATTAGTTGTGTCTGACTCTGTGACCCCATTTGTAGTTTTCTTGACAAAGATAGTGGAGTAGTTTTATTTCCTTTTTCCAACTCATTTTACAGATGAAGAAACTGAGACAAACAGGGTGAAGTGCTTTGCCCAGGGTCATACAGCTAGTAAGTGTCTGAGGTCAGATTTGAACTCAAGAAGATGAATCCTCCTTACTTGAAGCTCTGAACTTGATTCACCATGTCACTTAGCTGCCCATATGTATTTTGTAATATGCATTTAAAAACATATTGAAAAGTCCAAAAAATTCAGGGGTCCATGACACAAAAGAGGTTGAGTCCCTATTGATCAGTGGAACAGATTAGGTATACAACATGTAGAAGAAAAAGTATCTAGTATCCTAATACTTGATAAATAAAAAGAACTCAGCTCTGAGATAAAAACTCATAATTTGATTTAAAAAAAAAAGGGAAAAAATCCCCAAACCTCAAACTTCTGGAAATAATGGGAAATCATGGGATTTAGATCAAGACCTCACATTTATACCAAGATAAGTTCTAAATGAATATGTGATTTAGATATAAAAAGCCACATCATAAACAGATTAGAGAAACATTGAAAAATCACCTTTTATATTTATAAAAGAAAAGTTCATGACCAAAGAATAGATATATAATGGATATTTTTGATTAATAAATTGAATGAATGATTACATAAAATTAAGTTGTTTTTGCAGAAATGAATCCAACAAAGCTAAGATTAAAAGAGAAACAATTAGCTGGGGAGGGGGAAAATCTCTTCAGCAAGTTTTTCTGATAAAAGGTCTCATTTACAAAATATATAAAGAAATGATTCAAATGTATAAGAGTAAGAGCTGTTTCTCAATTGGTAAATAATATAAATAGAGTTCTTAAACAAGGCTACCTATAGCTAATCCCTCACCTCCAAAAATGTTCTAAATCACCAATAAACAGGGAAGTGCAAATTTAAATAATTCTGAGATTTTATTTTATACCTAATCAGATTAGCAAAGATAACAGGAAAGGAAAATGACAAATGTTGGAGAAGCTATGGAAAAACAGACTCATTGATGCATAGTTGGCCTGGGAAGCAATTTCAAATTAAGTATGAAAGGTTACTAAATAATGCATGTCCTTTGACATAGATATACCCAAAAGAAATCAAAGAAACAGGAAAAGGCCCAATATGAACAAAAATATGCATAATAGCTCTTTTATGGTGGCAAAACAATGGAAACCAAATGGATGCCCATTAATTGAGAAAAAGATGAATAAATTGGGGTATATGAATATGATACAATCATATTTTGCTGTAAAAAATAGATGATTTTAAAGAGACATAGTAAGATATATGAACTAATACTGAGTAAAGCGAAAAACAGAACATTTTACTCTATAACATTACTATCATAAAAATGAATCATTTTGAAGGCACAAGTTAATGAAAAAATGAAAGGAGCATAACAAGGAGAACAACCTGTGCAATAAAAGCAATATTGTAAAGACAAACTACTTTGAACGCTAAGAACTGTGATCAGTGCAATGATAATCCCATGAAAGCAGAGGACCAATGGTAAAAGATGGAATCCATCCCCCTGACAGAGGGGATGGATCGCAAATTTGGAATGATATGTGTATAGCTATAGTTACATATATCTATATATTCATATATACATATATATGTGTATTTCTATAGATCTGTATATAGATACACATATCTATTTATACATGGCTATACACATATACACTAAATATACATACATGTGTATGGATATCTCTCTATAGATGTGTATATAGCTATATTTGTGCTATCTATATTTATTCACATATATATACACATACACACAGGCAGCTAGATGGCACAATGAAGACATATTTATCTTCCTGAATTCAAATCTGGTCTCAGATACTTACTAGCTGTGCGACCCTGGGCAGATCACTTAATCCCATTTGCTTCAGTTTCCTTATCTATAAAATGAGTTGGAGAAGGAAATGACAAATCATTTCAGTATCTCTATCAAGAAAATCCCAGATGGAGTTACAGAGAATCAGACATGACTGAAAAGAATGACTTTAACACCAACAAACATATATACATAGTACACTCACACAACACACACACACACACACACACTCACACACACACATAATAGAGAAGGAAATGGAAGACCACTCCAGTGTCTCTATCAAGAAAATCCCAGATGGAGTTACAGATAATCAGACATGACTGAAAAAATGACTTAACAACAACAAAAATACATACATAGTATATACATACATACATACACACACTAAATACAGAAGAAAATGGCAGACAGCTCCAGTGTCCCTGCCAAGAAAAGCCCAGATGGAGTTACAGAGACCCAGGAATGAATGAAAAAATGACTTAATAACAGTCACAAAACATACTACATACATACACACACACACACACACACACACTAAATAGAGAAGGAAATGGCAAACCACTCCAATATCTTTGCAAAGAATATAGGGGGGGGAGGTCACAAAGAGTTGGACATTACTGAAACAACTCAATAACGGCAAAAAATATGCAACTATCTATACATATACATGTAAGGTATATCTATGTAGATGTATGTATAGATTAGATGTATACACATATATACAGACATGTTGTAAATCTCTATATAGATGTGTATATATATATAGATATGCATATATATCCACATCTATACATTTTCATGTATATGAGTATATATTTCTATACATCTATCTAGAGATGTACACACATGTACATCTATACATATACATATGAGTATATATACATGTGTATGTTATATATTATACAGTCAATGAGGGAATTTGTTTTACTTGACCTTTTATATTTGTTACAGCTTTTCTTTCATTTTTAATGGAGTAGGAAAAAAAATAGGTTTCTGTTAATTAAAAAAAAAAACTTTAGAAATGAGAGGTGTGAGATGTAGTGCACTTTCAGATGAGACCACTTGCTAGTTTTACTTAATTGTCCTTTGTTCCAGTTCTCATGGTGGTAGTAATCTTGAACTGTTTGTAAAAACAAAATATGTTAGTGAAATTTAAAACAACTTTGACTGAGACTTATCTGCTAGCCCCTGAGGACTAATAGATAGAAATCAAACTGTGGCACATTTTCACTCATTGTAATGAAGAATTTTCTAGAATGGAAAGCAGTCCAAGTAAAGAATGAGATGCTTCCCGAACTGAGAGAGAGAGACATTTGGGTAGGTGTGGAGGCTGTGTAAGGAAAATTCTTGAGGGGGCTGAGATGGTGGTGGTGGTGGTAAGGGTTTGGGAGAGGTTTGGATTGGATGACTCCAAGGTCCCTCTTGCACTTGAATGGTTTGCAATCTCCTATGACTGGTCTGTAAGTCAGGGTTCTTTCTCTTCACTCTGCAAATCACCAAAGGCAGCAAATCTTCCCTCACTTGCTCTGGAAGGCGCTAGGGGGCGCTGTTGTGGCACTCCAGAGTGAGGGAGTGGGCCGTGGGGGAAGCAGTTCTAGGAATCCGGACCACGTGCGAACCACGTGGCGTTGGTGCAGACCCGGCCCCGGGAGGTGGCGCAGGGGCCTGCCGGGTGCTACGGAAGGGCGAGCGGGAGAAAGAGAGTAGCAGGTTCAGTTACTGCCCGGGGTAGGCCGACCAGGGCTGGAAGAAGGTAACAGTAGAGGATGAGAAGGACACTTCTCCTTTCGGGCGACCTCCGACCCGCTACACCTTTAAGGTCGCCGCTTTTCTAGCTGCGCCTTGTGTTTATAAACAGAGAAGATGGCGCGGGCAAAACCCCGGAAAGGTGGATTCTCCGGGCGGGATCTGGAGCCTCCAGGCACGCATGCGTATTATCCTCTTCCTAGCCCCCCCCCTCCCCGCCCATCCCAGCTAGGGTAGCGCGCGCTGAGGTTGAGTTCCCAGGAGAGTGGGGCGTGTCTTCTGCGCTCTCCAGCCTCCTCTAGTGTTACCCCTGGCGCTCCACACAGGCGGAGACTAGTTGCAAGGAAACGGGGCGAATGCTGGGAAAGTCACCGAAGAAAATCTTGAGAAGGGCTGGGTTAATTAGGAAAACGCCCGTTCCGGGGTGAAGAGCAAAGTTCCCCTTCACCCAAATCAAATTAGTTTGCAGTTTTTTCCACTGGAAACTAGGAAACAATTAGACTCAAGGTGAAAGAGGGTTTTGGTGAAACACATCTGGGTGTTCCCTTGCTCAAATTTTGCTCCTCGATTACACAAAATAGCAGAATGCTAGAATTGGAATGGGCCTGAAAGATCACTTATTCCCCACGTTAACAAAGAAGACCTGACTATTTCAAAGTCAGGCAATCCACAAGCATTTATTAGAGCATCTACAAAATGCCATTCCCTGGGAACAAGAAGAAAAGTAATGAATCAGTCCTATCCCTCGTGGAATTTAATTTCTATTAGGATCATTATGCATAATCTAAGTTGCACAAAAGAAGTTTATGCAAACTATTGCAAAATAAAAACAAATTTGGGGGTGGTTTATGTTGGTGGGGAGGGGAAAAGGGGTGTGCACCAGACGGAAATGTCTTGCATAATAGGTGATGTTTGACTTGGGCTTTGGAAGAAGCTTGGGATTCCAAGAGCTGGAGTGGGGAGGGAGTGCAGTTAAGACTTGGGGGCGGGAGGGGGGTGAGGTGGGTAGAGACAGGCAGGGCGGGATCTGCATATGCAAAGGTAGGGAGGTGGGAGTTGGGCTGTGACTGAAACAAGAAGTCCAGTTTTGCTAGAGTAGGGAAGGAAGAGAAATGTTTAGCTGCAGAGCAATTCACTTAACATTTGCCCTCCTTCTCTCTTCACTAAGTCTTTTGACTGAACCTAATGTGCTTTTTGGTCAGCTACTCCCACTTGGCTGCTGTTGCTGATAAACAAATCTCTCATTTGATCTTTACAACAATCTTTGGAGGTTGGTGCTCTTACTATTCCTATTTTAAATGATCCACTATATTAAATTCAGTATCTAGAGTCAAGAAAATCTGAATTAGAATGCGGCCTCAAGACATGTATTAGCTGTGTGATTCTGGATGTCGTTTTACTTTTGCCTCAGTTTCCTCAGCTGTAAAATGGGAATAATAATAGTATCCACAATCTCCTCCTATCTCCATTACTGTAGAGGGCAACGTTATTCTTCCAGTCCTTCAGGCTTGTAATTAGGGGTCATCTTTAATTCCTAATTATCTCTCACCTCCCTGATCCAATCTACTGTCAAGGCCTGTCGATTTCCCTTTTGCCTCATCTCTCCAATAAGTCCTTTCTTCTTATCATCACTCTAATCCTGGATGATTGCAGTAGTTTGTTGGTGGCTCTGCCTGCCCCAAGTGGCCCTCCAATCCCACTCCAATCCTTCTTCAACCATTAAAGTGATTTTCCAAAAGCATAGGTCTCATCATTTCACCCTCTTTCCCCCTCCCCCCCCCTCCGTCTCCCCACTCAATTGCCTTCAGGATCAAATAATAAAATGCTCTGTGGGTTTTTAAAAAAAACCTCTTCATTCCTTCCCTCTCCCTCTTTCCTCCAGCCCAGTCTTTCTACACTTTGGTCTTCTTGCTGTTTTACAAACAAGACACTCCACCTCTCTGCTCCTGGCATTTTCTTTGCTCTTTTCATTTCTACCTACTGACTTCTCTAACTTCTTTTAAGGCCCATGTAAAATCCCTCTTTTGATAGTAGGCCTTTCTTAATCCCTCTTGTGTCTTCCCTCTGCCATTTCCTATTTATCCTGCATATAATTTGTTTATGCTTTTTTCTTTTTTTGCTAGTCTCCCCCATTAGATTGTGAGCAACTTAGGAACAAAGTGTCTTTTACCTTCTTTTTTGTATTCCCCAGTGCTAAGCAGAGTGCCTGGCATATAGCAGACACTTAATAAATATTTTTTGAATGACTGACTGAAGTGCTTAGTACAATTCCTGGCACATAGTGGGTACTTAATAAAAATGCTTGTTTCCTTCCAGGTGAGGAAACCTAGGCAGAGGTTAAGTAACCAAAAGCCACACATCTAATAACTACTAGAGATAGTATTTGAATTCAGCCTTCTTGATAGAAGTTGATCCACTACACTACCAACCTTTTCTCATTTCCTGTATACAAAAGAAGTAATTGGGAAAATATGTGAAAGAGGATTCTTGGATCATACTACAAAAATTTTGAAACTGAAAAAGACGCCAGATGAATTCATCCTTGTCTGTCCCACTGTTCCTGACTTCTGGTAGAAGACCTCAGCTCTCAAAAGTCACTCCTGTTGCACTGTAATATGTCTGCTGAAGCTTGCTGTTTTGAGTATATTAGTAAAGATCACAGAAGACAAGGATTGATCCAGTGTATAATTAGAATATGTTAATCTTAACAATTCAAGACAATTTTCTGTGGAGTTACATATAGGCTGAAACAACAATAATTAAAGCATTGTAGTCACGCCTGACACTACAATTAATATTAAGAAAAGACATTTTAATTGATCTATTAAAAAAAAAAACCTAACAATTCCCCTAGAAAAACCTATAATTTCTTTGAAAATTCCAAAGCTCTTCCTCTGATTTTTTCTTTCTTCCATTTTTAAGTTTGGAGAAGATCCATGCAGCCATTTATAATTATTCACCATGAAAAAGTACAGATCTCTGTATTTTAAAGGCCCCTTTTATAAAAAGAAAGTTAAATCCCACAAAAATTGGCAGCATGAATTGTAAATTGAAATTTCTCTATTTACTTCAAACAACAATAATGTTCCCCAATTTTTGCCACACATATGGATATCTGAGTAATTAGAATGCTTAATATGTATTTATAATCTCATTCCTTTCACATTATGACATAAAGCACTTTTCACTAACTTTGGCTCATATACGTAGCATTTTATCATTTGTGAGTCAGTAACCACCAAAAGGTGAGGCTCTTGGAAGGCTGCCTGCATCTGGGTAATAAAGGTACCAGGTGTAAAACGTCCAGCAATAGGTGTGACCTATGGCACCAATGGCAACCCAAATTTCAAAACAAGGTTTGCTGGCCAGCACTCCTAGATTAGCTAACATTCCCGTCAGTTAGATTTTCGGTGGCAATGATGGCCCAAGCTACAAGCAGAACCTTATCCCAAGTCCTTTTTAAATTTATGAGCTAGATGCTATCATTGTTCCTTTTATAAGTTTACTGTACTATTTAGAAATCCAGAAGATTCCTGTACCAATATTTTTGAAGACATTTTCCACCTCTGTCTCCAGGACATGTAGAATTCTGGGCATTGTAAAAGTATTTTTTGAAGGTTAAGAAACCAGGCACAGTGCTGTATGAGACCTTGTTCTGGAAATCATAAAAAAGTGATATTCTTTGTTTTTGTGTAACAAATTCTTCGTTTTATATATAACTCTTCCTCTTTTCCCCCACTTTCTTCTCCTCAAAAAGAATTGAACCCATTCTTATAAAAAAGAAAAATAGATTTTTAAAGAGTAATATATGGAAGGGTAAGGAATAAGCAATTATATAGTGCCTACTATGTACCAGACAGGGAGTTAACACTTTTTATAAATATTGTCTTACTTGAAAATATCTGATATAGTAATTAAGTCTCATAGAAGGCAATGTGTTTCTATTCTTTAGGACCAAGATTGGTTATTTTAATTACTCAGAATTCAGTTTCCTTTTAGTATTCTTCCCCCCCCCCCCCCCAGGCAATTGGGATTAAGTGACTTGCCCAGGGTCACACAGCTAGGAAGTGTTAAGTGTCTGAAGCCAGATTTGAACTCAGATCCTCCTGACTTCCCAACTAGTTGCCCTTAATAATTTGTGACCTTTTTTTTTGGCTGAGGCAATCTGGCTTAAGTGATTTGACCAAGGTCACACAGCCAGGAAGTGTTAAGTGAGATCACATTTGAACTCAGGTCCACCTGACTTCAGGGCTAGTGTTTTAGCCACTGTGCCACCTAGCTGCCCCTCCTTTTAGTATTCTTTTAATTTTCATTACTATAATAATTCTCAGCCATTCTTTTTGATCTATTTAGGACTTTTCTCACTGTTACGCCTAATGTTCTCTCTCTTCAGTTTCTGTTCCTATTTTCTCTGTCTCCTTTGCTATATCACAATCCATGCCACATCACCTAAAATTATTATTTTACTCCAGAGGTTGCTCCTGCCCTCTTCTCTTTTCTTTCCTTTCCCCTTCTAGTCTCTTTTCTACTCTCTTTCTCTCTCTTTCTCTTTCTCGCTCTCTCATCTCATCAGCTCCCATGTGTTCAATTATAAACTCTAAGCAGATGACTCCCAAATCTCTCTCTATATATATCTATATATATCTATGCAAGTCTCCCATAGGATTACAAAGGAGGAACGGCCAATGGGGAATCAGTTCTTTGAACATGTATAATATGTTTTGCTTAGTGCCATCCTTTGTGGATAACTGTGTAGTTTGCTTCTGGAAATGTGTGATGACACAAAAGTGGAGGGGCCTTGTCCCCCAATTCAGAATGCACAAAAATATTCTGTGATTGTTCATTGATTGGTGAAGAAAAATCTTTTAGTTGTCTTCTGAGCCAGAATTGACTGTGAATATAAGAGGAAGAACTCAGTTTCTCTTTTTCTGGCAGTTATCAAGTGAAAAGGAAGAAATGCTATGGATATTCATGAAAAGAGATAGCACCAGCATGAGTGGCAGATGCTGCTGAGGCTGCCTTCTTTCCCCATCTGGTTCTCTATGTGAATGCACAGCCTTGCTGTTCTTCTGTTCCTGTTGTGCTTATTCTTTCCTGATCCCAGGTGAAGGGGTATTGGAGATGGAGTGACCTTGTGAGCTCTGAAATATTTGAACACCATCTAAAAGTACAATAATGGAAGTCCGTGGTAATAACCACCATAGCCATAAGGCCTGAACCAAATGAAGGAGCCAGCATAGTCCAGAGGAATAACATGTTGGCCCCTATATGGGACCCGGCACAGAAGTGAATTTTTTTCAGCAGCTGAGATTTCCGTGTCCTATAAGCAAGAAAGTGAAGTAAACTTGGTGGGAGCAATGTTTGTAACATCTACTTAAAGTCTGAGTCACTTTCTTCATGGACCAAGTGATAAAAGGGAGAGTGTGTTCCCGTTTGGACATGATGGAGGAAAAGGGTGTAGTGGTTTTTGTTTTTTGTTTTTTTGGTATTTCTGTTCTTACTATATCTTTTCAGTAAATGACCCTGAGTTCAAATCTGGCATCACACACTTGCTAGCTGTGTGACCTTGGGCAAGTGACACTTACCCCGGTTTGCTTCAGTTTCCTCATCTATAAAATAAGCTGAGGAAGTAAATGGCAAACTACTTTAGTACCATTGACAAGAAAACTCCAAATGGGGTCATGGAGACTTGGACACAATTGAAATAACTCAATAGCAACAACAACAGTTTATTGATATTAATCGTTTCTTGATGTTTTAAGGAAATAATAACTGATAATTGATAATGGGGAGATACTGATTGGCACTGACAAATGATTGGGACATTAATCACTGGTAATAATTTTGGAAGAGAAGACACTGGATAGGGTCTCAAGGTGATAGCATAGGAAGACCCCAACCCCTCAGGACTACCCCTATCTCCAAGGGAGAAATGTAGATGAACTCTAGGGATCTGATTGGTTGTGGCAAGTGAAATGGGGGTTGGGAGATGGAGTCCCAGAGTCTGCAAGTGTTGTAGGGTCCTAGATTTGGGGGTATAAGGGACCTGAGAGGGGTGATCAACTACCACCTCCTAGATGAGTAACTAGGTAGTAACTTTTACTAGAAGTTAAGTGATTTGCCCAGAATCACATAGTAAGTAAGCTTCTGAGATGAATTTTGAACTGAGATCTTTCTGACGCCAAGTATAGTGCTTTTTCATTATACCTTGCTGCTTTACAACATCTTATTCAGTGTCCAACAGGTAGTTAATACTGAGGATTGAAGTCTAAAGGAAAGATTGGGGGTGGATTTATAGATTTGTGAGACATCTGAATAGAAATAATAATTATATTCCTTGGGGGGGAGAGAGAGAGAGAGAGAGAGAGAGAGAGAGAGAGAGAGAGAGAGAGCAAAGCAAAGTACTAGGAATAGAACTTTGGAGAACTCTTGTTTAAGAGTGTAATAAGGATGAAGAGCCAGCAAAGGACCCTGAAAAAGATGGAAAGACATGTAAGAAAACTAGAAGAGAGTAACATAAAGCCACATCCAAGAGAAGGTGCTCATCAGTGTATGATTCAGCAGAGAGATCAAGGAAGATAAAAAATGAGAAAAGACCATCAGATTTGGTGTTTAAGAGATCATTGGAAACTTTGAATAGAAACTTTTGTTTTGCTTTGACCACCACCAGGTGTTCTCTTAAGTTGGAAAGCTCTAGACAAGAAACTAAGTTCCACTCACAAAGCTATGAATCAAAGTTGTCTCAATGTTATGTTATCCCTCACTGTCACAGTTACAGTTTACTGCATAGCCATTGATATAAGTATTGAGATCTCTCCATACTACCTGTGTGGTTTCCCTGTGAGGGGGAAGGCTTTGGTGTATATGTCCTTGTTTGCAAGCTATTTTCCTCTTTCAAATTAAACTTCTTGTTGATTCCTGACCTTCTTTTTGACTCTGGCCATCCACAGCTTTGAGGCTGGTTTGGTCCAGTTGATATTGGTTTCAGAAATGGGATTGGACACAGAATGGAGCCATTGAACTATCCTGTACCAGTGGGAATAGACTAGGTACCAATGGAAATTTATCTTCAATTCCCCCTCATCTGATGAATTCTCGGCCCCTGTCTCTTCTACAATCCTCTTAAGCTCTTTTCTTTATTGAGTTCACCATTCTTTATGAAGAAAACTCCAGGGGCTTTCTGGTGACCCAGTTCATTTTGGATCACTCTATATTAGGTTATCCTTCTTAAATTATACCTCTGTTAACTGGCCTTTCTATGTGCCTCTGCTGCTTTTAAAATTTTTTTATTGCATACCTCTGTAAATTGTAACTTCATGCCACTTGTCCCTCTGTGTACCTATGTTGTTTTTTGAACTGCACTCCTTTCTAAAGATGAAATTACATTACTTGGAAACCATGTACCTCTTTATGGACTGTGATTGTGCACTTTGTTAAAAACCTGTCTGTGTCTGTTTGCATCTGTGTTGTTCTTTTGTCTATGTCTGTGTCTTTGTAAAATGTCAAATGTCTGTTATATTTGTGTTGTGAGCTAGATTCTATTACCTTGAAAGATTTAAAATGTAGCCAGCAAGAACAACGTCTAAGGGTTATATCCAAAGAATTTAGGACACTGGGAAAGATTAATAAAGTTTTATGCTTGAAGTAATTGTCCCAGTGAGAGGGATTAACTCCCAGTGTAAACTTTCTGTGGGAGATTAAGTTACAAAAAAAGAGAAAAAGAAAAAAATCCACACGACATTTTCTGTTATTTCAGCTTTGGCTATATCGGAAGTATAGAAATAAAGCCAGATAATGAATTTGTGAATCAATTTGTGGAACTAATAAAAACATTTTAGCAAATTAAGGAGTTTGAAGATTAATTCTTTTAAGATTTCAGGGGAAAACTCCTCAGATTACTCCTGTAATCCTGGAACTCACTCCCTTCTGAAATATCTCAATAACTTTTGGGGTACCATTCCATTCGAATTTGTTTTAAGGAAAAAGAAGAACTTAATTCTAAAAGTTTTAAAAGTAAATGGCACTATTAATAGCTTTATTGTTCTAAGGCAATGAAGGAAGACAATGAAGAAAGGAAAAAATTACATAAAAGGTTTGCACCTTATAACCAAATCTGGTTAATTCTTTTTGACCAAAGACATTTTCCCTCTTATTCCATTAATTCCTATCATCTCAGTTACAGGTACTGAAATAAAGGAGATGGAAAAAAAAATCTGGAAAAATGTAAGGAAACTTGAATTCCATTCCAGTTGAAATTCTGGTTGCAGAAATTTATTAGGCAAATTATCTTATCTCTGTTTGCTTCAGTTTCCTGATCTGTAAAGAGAAAAATAATAATGTTAACCACCTTCCATGATTGTTGTGAAAATCAAAATGATAAAATTATTATAGAGTGCTTAATAAAATGACTGGAATATGCTAAGCACTATTTTATTATTTCCTTAATTGAATGTGATTGTTCCATAGCTGATAATTCTAAAGTGATTTTAAAATGTCAGAGATCAGTGATTTTTATATGTGATAACTAGGAAATCCAATTAATGTTAGTTTATTATTTGTTTTATTATTGAATTTCTAGTTTCTCTTTTACTGTAGAATTTGAGATAACATTGTAACAGAAATGCTATTAGGCAAAATGATTTAATCTGGATGTTGTTATACATGAATTGGGCTTTTAAAAGGATGTGATTTTATCATATAGGTATTTGGAAACTGCTAAATATTTTAATGAGACATATTTTGTTATAAACCAAATAATATATGATAGCAAATTTTCATATGAAATTATTGGCTATTATGAAAATGTATAGAGTATTCAGTGATGTATCTTTGACATATCTATGATGAGTCAATTATCAGGTTATTTGTTGTGTGTCTGAAGCCCCAGAATATGTTTAGTTTTAATTTATAAGTAAAAGATTAATGAAATGTTAACTGTTAGGAAAACATCAGGAAAGATATTCAAACCTTAATTGTGATTAGTGAAATTTTGCTATTTAAGATAAAAATTCCTGGTCTGTAATTTACTATTATTTTATAGCTTTGATTACTGGGATAGTTGTCTGAATTATCATGAAGCCAATATTAGAAAATGGCATTTCTACAGGCTAACTGCTAAAGGTAGATATCTATGCCTGGGAAAAGTTTTGGGGACAACCTAGGTATGGCCTAGAGATGATCCTCCTAACTATTGTACTATTTCCTTTCTGAAAAGAAAAATTCCCAACTGGTCAGTGCTGAACTTTGTTTTTAACACTCTGTGATTACATGATTGCCCGTTATGACTAATGTCCAGAATTAAACACAACTAAGGGAGTTTTCCCTCTGTGTTATAAGAAATCACATTTTTTTTGGCCTTTTATGGCAAATTTTTGTAATCAAGAAGTTTTGTAAATACAATACTAAATCTATTATATTTTTTATTACTACACATTATATATTACATATTATATAACCTGCATTTGTGGTCAAATTATATCTTCCTAAGAGTAAAATGATTACATAAGAATAAGACAAAGATGTAAAAGGTTTTTCTAAATAAATGGAATAGTAAATTTCATATACCACAATTTACTCAACCATTCTCCAATTGATGGGCATCCATTCATTTTCCAGCTTCTTGCCACTACAAACAGGGCTGCTACAAACATTTTGGCACATACAGGTCCCTTTCCCTTCTTTAGTATCTCTTTGGCGTATAAGCCCAGTAGAAACACTGCTGGATCAAAGGATATGCACAGTTTGATAACTTTTTGAGCATAGTTCCAAATTGTTCTCCAGCATGGCTGGATGTGTTCACAATGGAATAGTAAATTTTGAGAAAGCAACAGGATTAGACTATTTTCTCTAAGAGCTATATACTTAACATATATGATTGATCTCTAAATTTATTTATCATGGAAATTTAGGCTTTGAATATGTCTTAGTAATCAGTTCTCAAAATTGCTTAGGAATTTTTAAATTAAGGATTAAGGAACATACACATAATTGATGATAAAGAAAGTGAAATTATTTTTCTGTTTTTAAGACATTTTTAAGAATATAAAGGGCAGAAGTGTTCATTTTGCAGCTGGATCCTCATAAATTTTCAAGAGATTCTTATATCAGGTACAGGATTTAGGGAAGGATAAAAACAACAAATGCAACTGAACTGAATTGAAATTCTCTGAAGTTTCAGAATAATCTAGGAATTTTTGTAGAGCTTCTTTGAGAAT
Source organism: Antechinus flavipes (assembly GCF_016432865.1). Lineage (NCBI taxonomy): Eukaryota > Metazoa > Chordata > Mammalia > Dasyuromorphia > Dasyuridae > Antechinus > Antechinus flavipes. The sequence continues at coordinate 248,450,114 of NC_067398.1, forward strand.
AAAACCTATTGTCCAAGAAAAGATATAGGGCCCAGAAAACTATATGAGACATTTGGGACTCAAATATAATAACTAAATAGATATTGAGAATGGGTTACTAGGATACAAGAAGACTTGATATCAGTTAATATTGGTGATACCTTCTATAGTCTTTTATTTTAATATGTTTATATTTAAATTTTCTTGGTTACCTTGGTGAATGTAAATCTCCTTTCACAGAACTAGTCCTTTGTGATCCCTCTAAGTAGTTTGATTTGTACTTGGTTTAATGTAATTATACAGTTGTGGGAATTGTGAGAAAAACTTTTTGTGCTGTTTGAAACGATTCTAACTCTGTATGGCTGGTTAGCTGGGTCATCTCAGATCCAAAGATTGATGTAAGAAGTTTTCTCACAATTGAACATCTCAAGCAACCCATATGTTGTCTGAGGGTCCCTATCAAGTCCTTCTGACTACTCCCACAGCCGTTAAACTTGTGAGTATATACTCCTGGGTTTATCTGAAGAAGTTCCTGCTTCTGAGTGAATGGAGAACCCTTCAAGGACTTCATGGTTTATCTAATATGGACCCAGAAGCAACTGATATCCAGGTGAGACAGCTGGTCCAAGATTTCGGATGAGAGTTGAGTATACTGTCCTTGTTTTTTTCTTTCCCTTTTCTTTTTGTTATGTGCCCAGCCATCAAGGCCATAATCCAAACATGTTGGCATTTTTTCCCTCTGCATTCCTCTCTTTTCTGCTTATAAGCAAATAGTGGCTAGCAATGATACCTGGGCCATATTTTCCCAGTAGGTCATCTTAAAGAATTGACTGCCTGAGATGAAAATGCTCATCCTGATCCACCTAGCCTCTGGAGCATTTTGGCTTATCCATGCCTCTCTTTTATTGACCAGAAAGATAAGAATTCTTTCAGACTCCCTCCCTTTGGCCCAAAGGGGAAAATGTCAAGCTATTAGGAGATAACCCCTGTTTTCCAGAGCTGAGGTCCAGCATGCAAACTGTGTCCTAAGCTCAGCATAGCAACAATCTTTTGTATTCACTCTGGGAATGATCTCATCCTCTGGCAAAACCCCATATAATTATTGTATTGCTTTGACCAGCAGCAGGTGTCCTCTGGGCTCAGACAAGCACCAGACAAGAAACCAAGTTTCAGTCATGAAGCCCTGCTAAGAATCAAACTCATCTCATTGTTGCTATTACCCCTGTGTAGCCCTGTGAGGGCTACAACTCACTGTATAGCCATTGGTATAATCTCCTCACATTATCTCAACCTCCCCCCATCATGAAGATCAGCCTGGAATGTGTCCTTGCTTGCAAGCTGTTTTCCTCACTTTGAAATTAAATTTCTGTTTGATTCCTAACTCTTCTGTTTCTAGCCTGTTCTATTTGGCTGCAGCCATCCACAGTTTAGAAGCTAGTTCAGTCTGGCTGATAGGCTTTTTTGGATCCTTCAGCAGTCCAGTGTAGTCTATGGACCCCTTCTCAACATAATGTTTTAAAATAAAACAATAAGATTTCAAAGGAAACAGATTACATTGAAATGCAGTTATTAAAATTTCAAAAAAGTTTATGGACCCCAGGTTAAGGACATCTTCTGTAGATTTATTTTGGTTCTTTTAGCCCTCTATGGTCTAAAAAAAGAAGAGTTGGAAATTCATATCTTGTCCCAATTCCATCAGATTTACTAAATTATAAATTCATTGAGGCAGGAACCTTTGCTTTTTAAAAATATATTTATTTCCCTAGTCTCTAAGATCATGTTTTATGTATGAGAAAAAGAAAAAGAAAGATAGGAAGAAAGAGAAAGGAAGAAAGGAAAGGAGGAAAAAAAAAAGAACACCATCTGAAACTATGATTTCATTGTCATAGGGAATACTTGATGAGGAAACTCATTCTACCAATTCCAATTGGCGTTTTGTTTTGCAATTTATAATCTTAGACAGTTGCCTAGGACACAGGGAGATTAATTAACCTGCCCATGGTCTAACAGCCAATATGTATCACTGGCTGGACTTAATCCTATTTACAATGAGGCCAACTCTACCACTCTATCATTCATGGGGATTTTGTTGCTGTTGTTCAGTTGTTTCAGCCATGAGTGACTTGACATCACCCCATTGAGATTTTCTTGGCAAAGATACTGGAATGGTTTGCCACTTCCTTTTCCAATTATTTTTACAGATGATGAAATTGAGGCAAATAGAATTAGGTGACTTATCCAAAGTCACCAAGCTACTAAGTGTCTGAGGCTGAATTTGCTCTCAGGAAGATGAATCTTCCTGATTCCAAGCTCTTGAGCTTTGTTATAATGGATGATTAATCATTGTTTGTTGAATTGAATTGTCCTTTAACTTCCTAGGTTTAGTTAACCATTTAATCACTGTATAGGAAAGGTAGGATAATAATTAATAAATATTTAAAAGGTACTTTGACTTTTCTCAGGTTAAAAATACTTATTAGGGTAATTTTGTATTTCTCTTCAGTTTTGAAGACCTTTAATTATCATGTTCCATTTTTCATTGTACTGTAGATGGCACTGTAGGATGAAAATTGCAGTAATATGTGACTTAGGGAGAAAAGGAAGGATTAGGACATCCAGTTGTCAAGATGTAGTTGAGTCTAGCCAGAAACTGTGTTATTGTCCCTCATGTAGCTATCTCAATATTTAATTAATTTACCTATTAAATATGGGTGTAATTATACATATTTAATGCTGTAAAAATCATTAGATCCATCTCTAAGGTTAGAAATAACTATATTTTAGAGAAAGAAATGTTAGATTCTTTGTAAATTCTTATTTTGGTGATTTCAGGGATTATTTTAATTTAGATACTGGAAGAAAGGAGGATGGAAGGGAGGGAAAAGGGAAAAGACCAAAGATAAACTTAAATTGTTTCAAAACTGTGTCTCTAGATTACATTTATTGAATTGGGAAGAACCTCTCTCTCATCGAGTCTAGATCGAGAGCTGGAAGCAGTTAAGTCCAAACTCCTTAGTTCAAAGATGAAGAAATTGAAGTTCAGAGAAATAATATAACTTGTTCAGTCACACAATTGTTAAGTGTCAGAAGTGGGATATGAAAGTAGTCCCTGTACTTTGAAGCTAGTATGCTTTCCATCATGCTAATGCTATCTCCCTTCTCTACTCTTCTCTACCCTTCTCTCACTCTTCTTGAAATCTAGAAGTCAGGCCAGAGTGAAGAGACTTAAGAGTTTGCAGTGGATAGAATGGCAGGTCTTAAATCAAAGACTTATCTTCCTAAGTTCAGCTCCAGCTTCAGAAATTTACTTGCTGTATGACCTTGGGTGAATCACTTATCCCTGTTTCTCTCACTTTCCTCATTTGTAAAATGAGCTGAAGAAGGAAATGACAAACCATTCAAGTATCTTAAAAAAAAAACACATTAAAAAAACCCCAAACCCAACCAAACTGGGAGTTGGATATGACTAAACAAAGACAACAAAGAGTTTTAAGGGCCTTTAAGCTATTGTATGTCAGAGTTGAGACAAGAACCCAGCTATCCTGTTTCTAAACCTGCTCTATTTCAATCATATGTCTAATATAATGCATATTCATTGAATGTTTAACATTGGCTGAGTACCATACTGAGTAATTAGAAAATAAAAGCTAGAAAACACATGGATTTAATTTAAAAAAATTTTTTTTCTCATTAGGAATTTACAATCTTTTAGGGGAAAGGGGAGAGAGAGAGAGAGAGAGAGAGGGAGAGAGAGAGAGAGAGAGAGAGAGAGAGAGAGAGAGAGAGAGAGAGAGAGAGAGAGAGAGAGAGAGAGAGAGAGAGAGAGAGAGAGAATTATAATCTAGTACAAAAATCACTGACTGTATTCAGGAAGGTCGTGTTCATATCTCAATTCTGAAGCTTACTTTGTGATTTTGGGAAGGTCAATTAAAGTTTCCAATTTTCAGTTGTTTTATCTATAAAATGAAGAAGTAGACTGAATGACTTCTAGGGTTCTTTCTAGCTCTCAATTTCTGATTTTTTGGTAGCATATGTCAATTTCTCGGATGAGATATGTGAATTAGAAAACACAATATTGCATAAGTACATTAAAGAGTTATAAAACAAAGTGCTGGATGAGATTTGGCAGACTAGAGGAGATATTGCCAGGAAAAATTTCTAAATAAGTCAGTTGTTTGATTCACTGACACAAGCAACTGTATGAAAAGAGGTCTTAAATTCACCAAAGTATCAGCGCCATAGTTGATTATATTATGGGTTAAATAAACTTTTTTTTTGTATTGACTTATGAATGAAGTCACCATTTATAACAAGTTTTCTAGAGGAAAATTTGTTCTGTTCAACACTTAGAAAACATGATGCTAAGACCTCCATCATATGGAGCTCTAAAATTTATTTCTTTTATTACAACCTCTTATTCTTCCATCCATTCGGCCTCATTCTTTCTAAGTCTGTTATTTATCCTCACTGTGACTTCTGACATCTGCTCCCATTTTTGTCTTCCCAGTTTATCTTTTGCTGGCCCCTCTTTCTTTCCTTTATAGTCTTGATCCTATGAATGGCTGATTCAACTAGGTAAATATTCTTAAATCTGTTATATTCAATAGAGACATTTTGTCAGATCCCCTTTGGGTTCATTTCTTTTGTTTCTACTCCTTTGCTAATAAAGGCTACTAGAGAAAGTCGTGCAATAGTGCTAAATGGGTTCATTAAAATTTATCTTATCTTAATGGATCTTCATGGGCCAGGGCTATCATTTTATTCTTTCCTTGGTCACATTCTCTTGTGTGGCTGTTCCAAAGCTTTTCTCTCCTTGGGGTGCCATATACTGTCACTTTTCCTTTTCCTATGATTAGATGATCTTGCTTCTGCATGGTACTGTGCTAAGAAATTACTGAGAAAATAAAAGCTATGAGCTCCTACTTTCCCCCTATTCCACACCCTAAACCTTTCCACATCATTCCATAATCTTTTAATGGTGTTTGCCAAGATTAACTCCTCCACTTGGGTCCTTGAACTCAGGTGTTTCCTTCTATAGGAAGTCTTTCTTGACTGCTCCTCCTCACCTCCAATTCTTTATATTTTCTCCTCAAATCATTTTGTATTTTCATACCTGCCAATCTTCCCACATTTCCCCAGTAAAATATCAGCTCTTGAAGGATCCCCCAGCACAAAGTACACAGTGTGGCATCCTTGGTTCTTAATAAATGCATGCTAGTCTGAACTGAATTAGAAATCAACTCTATGCATTAGGAACCCATTGTATATCCAGGAAACACAATGGCAATTCTGAATAACAAATATTGGGGATGACTACCTCCTTGTAAACTTGTTACAAAACATTTGCCCTTGTTTGCCAAAAGACTTAATGAAAGCAAGAATTGCTCTAGCAATCCAGACTGTGTTTTGTTTTAGTGTTTCCAAATCTCTTAGATGTTGGAGACTATTCTGTCTTTGAGATGCCTTGACAGGAAACAGTCAAATGACTGCAAAACTCCAGACTGTTATGTGAGAATGTTTTTGCTTCTTGTAAGTTTCCCAAAGAACTTGTTGAGCATCCTCACTATTGAATTTATAGTAGAAGTGGTTGTCCCATCTTGCTGAATCCACAAATCACACCTGTCAGCCTCTAGCATGGTGATAAATTGTAGAATGATCTGCTGATAGCTTTTAACATATTCAGTTTCAGTAAAAGACAAGAGCCTAACAACATTCCTTTTTGTGGAGGATTTATGGGAGCATATGGACAAGAATTGCATAGGTTGAGGAAGCATGGATGATTTGCCTTTGGCACCAGTAGAGGGAGGATTCTTGTGGATATGACCCATTTAAAATATATATATATATTTAGTACTGAGACTACAGAAGATTGCAGTCTTGTATTAGAGAATGGGAAGAGAACACCTATTTTACAGATTTGTTGTGAAGATTAAATGAGATAATGCATGGCAAGTGTGTTGTAAACCTTAAAAGTACTATATATATGTTAGCTATTTCTTTTCTTTTTGTTAAAAAATTTTTTTTTGGGTGGGGGGAGGCAATGGGTTAAGTGACTTGCTCAGGGTCTCATAGCTAGTAAGTGTCTGAATCTGAATTTGAATTCAGGTCTTTCAGATTCTGGGGTGGTGCTCTATCCACTGAGCTACCTAGCCGATCCTATTTGTCTTTTCTAATAGAATATAATTCCTTGAGGACAGGAATTTTTGTTTGTATCCCAGGATGTAGAATACTGCTAGACACATAGTTGAGATTTAATAAATTCTTGTGAAGTTGAATTGAATTGAACTGTTTCTCATATGAAAATATTTATAACTCATGCAGCCTCTGCTAAAATGAAATCAGCCATCCTCTAAGAAAAAATGCTGGTTAAAATTTCAAGGCTGGATGCTTGTAGTGACAGCCATGTAATAATTAATGTTTTACTCACATAACATGCCTGTTTTCCTTTGTCAAGCTTGTCCATATTGTTTCTCTCCACTCATCTTTCCCCTCTTATATGCTCCATGAGAACATTTATTTATTGGAGGTCTCAGAGCCATCCAGGAGAAAAGCACTACTACAGTCTCCTGTGGTCTGACTACCCCTTCATTCTGTGACCCCAAACTTTTTGAGAGTAGGCAGGGATTCTCAAGGACAACTAGTCCAAATCCCTCATCTTACAGGTGAGAAAGTGGAAGGTTAGAACGGTCAAGAGTCAAAGTCACTTAGCCACTATTTGTCTCAGTTTCCTCAGCTATAAAATGAGCATAATAACAACTACCACAGAATTGTGTAGATCAAATTTTATAATATTTGTAAAGTACTTAGTACAGTGCCAGGCACATAGTTGTTGTTCTTCCTTTATTTTCTACAAGGATCAATGATATCATGAAGTGATATCTTGACTTGCTCATGAATTAGGTTTAAGTAAGGCAGCAAAGTTGTCAGCCTCATTATCTTCCATAATAATCAGAGTCCAAGGGCAAGATAAAAGTTAGCATGACTGGCAATAGCCCAGGTTGGAGTGAAGGACCTTGGTGTCTTCGATGTCTGTCCAAGCTCTAAGCACTCCACAGAGTCTGCTTTACCTGCTTCATGGAACTTCAGAACAAATTATTCTCATTCTCCCATCATGCTGGGGGACATATTCACATTCTTGGGGTAGATACCCTCCTAACTCACTTATGGATTGGAGATTCTTTGGTTACCCTCAACAATTTACCAAGCCAGTTTTTACCAGCTTGGAGCCACGAGTGAGAGTTGGGTGACAGGTGGACACCAAAGGTGAAGGAGCAGCCTTGGAAAGGGCTAACCAAGCCTCATACAAGAGGGCCTAGTACTCCCTGAACAAAGGAGGAAATGTATTCCAAGAATATGTGTCAGCTAGTGCAAAGGCACAGATATGGGAGATGAAATATGAAGGATATCCAACAAGCTAGAAAAATAGGTTGGGGCCAGGTTATGAAGAACTTTAAACACTAACAGGATTTAATATTTTGTTTTATAGTTAATAGGAAGACACTGGATTTAATTTTGCAAGGGAGTCATGAGGTCACACCTGCCCTTAAGAAAAATTACTTTAACACTAGTGTGTAGAATGGACTGAAAACTGGAAAGACTTGACCCATAGGAGACCAAACCCAAAGAAAAATCCAAGCAAGAAATGATAAGGTCCTGCATCATGGTGGTAGCCATGTGAGTGAAGAGAAGAGTTTATATGTAAAAGATATGGTGAAGTTTAAAATGGCAAGATTTTGCAATTGATTAATTATGAAGGATGAAGAGGTAAGGAGTCTGGATAATGAGGAAGCTACATGCATTTGGGAGACTAAAAAGGAGGTGATGTCTTTGACTGAACTTGGGAATCCTGTAGAAACAGAGAGTTTTAGATATATTGAGTTTAAAATGTCTCTAGCATATCCAGTTTGAAACATCCAATAGGAAATTAGTAATATGGTCTGAAGCACATGGAACACACTAAGTTTGGATATATAGATCCTGGAATCACTGGCAGATAGTTAAATTCTTGGACTAGATCAGGGTGGGGATCCTCTGGACTCATGGGCTGTATAAAGCTCATGAAATCATTTGTATAATTAACTGCTGTTGAAGAGCTGAAAGCTAGGTACAACACCTCCCATTGCTTGAGTTCTATAACTTGATAATTTTGTATGATCTATAAATGATATTATAAATATCCAAAATGGCTCTTGGCAGATAAAAGGTTCACCATCCCTGGATTAGATGATATAAAAAGTCCTTCTACATATGGGAGTCAATGACTCAATGAATGGCAAACTTTATTAAAAATCTACTCTGTAAGATGAATACTGAACAGTTTGAGTGATAGAATTTGAGTCCAATTTAGCAACATAAAATCTGTGAGGGTCAGACAAGAATAGAATCAGGCTATAGAATAATTATGGATGGAAGGGCTAAGTGTCAGAACTCAAGGAACAGGATGTCTCTGGGTCCGCTGTAGAAAGCAATTTGCAGCTAGACAAATACACAAAACATTTTAGTATGGAAATGAAACCAACTAAAATAGCAACCCCATTCTCCTAGATTACTTTGGTAAACAGAGGCAGCAGATGTGTAGTAGGAGATTTGTTGTTGTTTTTTAAATTAAAGCTTTTTAGAGGCAGCTAGGTGGTGCAGTGGATAGAGTACCAGTCCTGAAGTCAGGAGAACTTGAGTTCAAATCTGGTTTTAGACACTTACCACTTCCTGAGTGTTTGACCCTAGGCAAGTCACTTAACCCCAATTGCCTCAGCAGGTGGGGGGGGGGGCAAAGAAAATTAAAGCTCTTTGTTTTCAAAACATATGCATAGATAATTTTCAGCATTCACCTTTGCAAAATTTTGTATTCCAAAAGTTTCTCCCTTTCTTCTCCCTCCTCAAGCAATCCAATCTAAGTTGAACCTACAATTCTTCAAAACACATTTCCATATTCGTCATGTTGTGCAAGAAAAATCAGATCAAAAGCATGAGAAAGGGAAAAAAAAAACCCCAGCAAACAACCAAACAACAATAACAATAAAGTGAAAATACTATGCTTTGATTCATATTCAGTCTCCATAGTTCTCTCTCTGGGTGTGTATGACTTTTTCCATCCCAAGTCAATTGAAATTGGCCTGAATCACCTCATTGTTGAAAAGAGCCAAGTCCATCACAATTGATCATAACATAATGTTGTTGTTACTGTGTACAATGTTCTCTTGCTTTTGCTCACTTTATTCAGTAAGTGTTCATGTAAGTCCAAACTTTTCTGAAATTAGCCTGCAGAACCCTTTTGAGACTTTCAATTGCTTATGATTGAGTATTAGTGGAACACTCAGGCTGTTACCTTTGATTCTTCCCACATGGCTAATCCACCTCATTTTCTGGATTTTTGGCAATCATAAACATCCTCAATGAGGATACTTAACTCTGTGTAATCTTGGGTAATTCTCAACTTTGTCTGCCTCAATTTTTCCAGCTGTAAAATGGGGACAATAATAGCACCTACCTTCCAGGATGGTTGTGAAGATCAAATAAGACAACATATGAAGAGCTCTTTATAAATTTGAATGTGTTGTAGAAAAAGTAGCTGTTATTATTGTTTGATGATTTGCAGCTACATAGCATCAGTCGAAGAATATTGGTGTTGAAAAGAAGAGCTTTTGTAATGGGGAATAGGCTGCAACTCCTGATAAGCCAGGAACAGTTTGGTATCATTGAAAATACTGCCTAATTTCCCAAATATGATTAAGTCTTTTCTCTTCTTCCTATTTAGCTAATTGTCCATCTGTAGCACTGGTTTTCATCCAACTGCTTATCATAATCTATGCAATTGTCATTCTTCATCCACTTGTTTTTTCCTGTGTAGATGACTAAATTAATCTAATCTTTTTTGAATATCTGAATAATTCTAAAAAGACAGGGAATTCTAATTTTGGAGAAAGATCTAAAAATGTGTTTCCACAAATTCTTTCCCCCTGTAAGTAGCAAAGTAGATTTGGTACTCTAAATGGAAAACAGGACTAGAATAACTCACCAAGGAGGAAGGACACAAGTTAGGACAAAGGAAATTAGATTGAATAGCCAATTGTTATCACTCAAGGGGACCTTAGAGATTTTTCTTGTCCTTTTTTCATTTTACAGTTCAGGGACTTGAAACTTAAGAAATGAGATGACTTGTCTAAGTAAATGAGAAAGTTGGGACTGAAAATTTTAAGATTCTTTTTAGTCCATCATCATGTTTGGTGCCAAGGTTGCAGTCTTAAAAAGAAAAGATCCCTTATTCTCTGAGTAGTTTTCATTGGATTGACCTGAGCTGAACCCAGCTCTCCCTCTTTCTTTTTACATATATTAACTCATTCAGGCTAATAGACCCCCCTCCACACTTTTACTTTGTTAACCCATAAACTTGATCAGTTGCCAAGCCCTATTTCTTCTTTCTTAGAAATTTTCATTGATTCTGGTTTCTCTTTTCAATTCCCACTGCCATCACCCTACTTCAGGTTGTCATTTCTTCACTCAGTCTGTTGAAATACAATCTCTAAAGAATTAAAAATAAGTGTCACCCAGAGGGCAACAGAAAAGCTTGTGGTGGGTGGGAACAGGCTACACCACCTAACAAACTAGGAACTTCAAAGGAGAACTTAATATAAAAGATTGTCAAAGAAATGTTTATCAGAAAAGGAATATAGGCCAGTCATATGGCAAGAGTGTGAGATAACTGGAGGATAGCTTGTGAACTCCACTGCTATTTTCAAAATGTCAAAAGACCTAGAGGGAGATCTCCAGCATGTTGAATGAAGCTCCTTTGGTGAATTTATGGAAGAACATGGATAAGAATTATATGAGATAGTTGCATAGATAGATTGGTAAGAACATCCACTATACAGATGCATGCTCATTGTTAAATTTTCAGTTAATTTTTATTAACAAATCAGCAGATGTTGCAAACCAGGACCTGATTTATTATTTTGTTGATTGAGGAAACTTAAGAGATGGAAAACATGTTAAATAACATATACTAAATTTTAAAATGCATTGTGTAATTTTGTTTTTACAAGTTTTTCAATGTTAATGATTAGGCACCATGATGGTCCTCCCTTGCTCTTGGGGGCCCATCTTCTGCCTTCTCCTGACAGTTGTTTAGTTTATCATTGTACCCCACCCCTGTAAAAGAGTTGGTCCTGGTACCAGCATCCCAAATTATTGCCTTGAGTGGCAAGAAGTAAATATACCTTTTTTGGCCACAAGTCATATTTTTGACTGGCTTTTTCCTAATCTATATTTTTTCTCCCAGTTCTTGATTTACCTTAATATGAATCTCAAGCATTTTAAAGAAATAAATTTTATCAGTGTAAGACTGGACTACTGGGATATGATCCTGAGAGATTTTTTTTTTGTTGGGATAACATTCCATATTTCATGTCACTAATAATAACAATACTAACTCATTTTATTATTATCCTCACTTCATAAATGAGGAAACAGACTCACAGAAGTTGACTGACATACCTGGGGTCATATAGCTTGTACATGTCAGAATCAAAATTTTAACTCAAAATTTGACTCAATGTTCTTTCCATTATATCTTGAAAGAAAATTACTTTTGCCAACACTGATGAAATCCATTCCTTTTTCTCGATGTATCAAAACTGGAGTGAAATATAGGGAGCTATAGCATTTTTGACACACTCTATTTCTTGTGACAAAGGTCACATCTGCCACTTTCTGTCAATTAATTTTTTTTGCTCTTTTAATGACTGATTTTTGCAGTGTATATTGGATAAACTGTAGAAATGGTTTAGTTTCACTTGTCAATATGACTAAAAACACAAGATCAACCATTTTTCAATGTTCTTTTTCACTGTTATGGTAGATGTCAGAAGAAAAGACCAGGCTTCAACTAACAGTAGGTGCAAAACATAATTAGAAATTCATGAATTAGGATACTCTTTAGATTTATATTGTTAAAGCTAACTATTTGGTACTTTATCTTAATTAAAGTCACTGGTGACCCTTGGTAAAATTAAAATGTATTTAAACTTGAATAAGAATTCCTTGGGCTAGATGATTTCTACTCTGTCTCTGATCCTAATTAAGCCGGTGATTATAAATTTATGTGATATCTATCTATCTATTTATCTATCTATCTATCTATCTATCTATCTATCTATCTATCTATCCAGAATTCCACTTTAGGATAGCTAGGTGGCACCATAGTGATCAGAGTGCTGGAGTTAAGAAAACTCATCTTTCAGGGTTCAAATCTGGCCTCAAACACTTATTAGCTGTGTGATCCTGGGCAAGTCATTCAACCCTGTTTGCCTCAGTTTCTTTATCTATAAAATGAGCTGAAGAAGGAAATGACGTCAGTATTTCTATCAAAAAAATTCTAAATGGAGTCACAAAGAGTTGAATATGACTGAAATAATTGAAAAACAACAACAACAAAAAAACCCACTTCATGACTTTCCCATTTGATGACAAGATCCTAGTATCAGTCAACACGTTCATATACTAACACTTGAAATTAAGTAAATTCCACACTAAGCCAACAAATGAATATCCTTTGCAATAAAAATGGAAACAAAATTCTGCTTTTTTTTTTTTTTCCCAGTATTATAAACTGTTTGGTCTCAGACACTTAACACTTCCTAACTGTATGACCCAGGGCAAGTCATTTAGCCCCAGTTGCCTCAGCTAAAAAACAAAAAACAAAAAACTGCTTAGCATTTACAACAAATACCAGTGAATAAATATGAAGTAAATATATTAATAAAATCCTAAATTTAAACGAATCTGTTTTGTTTTAGAAAAAATTAATAATTTAATGTGAGACAATAGGATATATAATTTAACATATGACAATATAAAAGTAAAATGAAAATAGCTAGATGTGGTTTAATAATTAAGAGCACTGGAATTAGAATTAGGGAAACTTGAGTTCATATCCAGTCTTAGATATACTTGCTAGCTATGTGACTCTGCAAGTTTCTTTACTTCTGTCTACCTCAGTTTTTTTATTTTGTAAGATGAGTGCAATAATAGCACCTTCTTATAGATTTGTTGTATCAGTGAGATAATATATGTGTAACATTTTTCAAGCCTTGTTATTACTATTATTATGCATTTGCTTTGTGTTTCCTTCTAGATCCTTTAGCATATTAATAAAATATTTTGTCTTATTTAAAAATATGGTTTTATTGAAAGTATATATTGTACTATTTATTAGAGTTAGAAGGGGAAAGGAAGGGCGTATACATTTATTAAATACCTACAATGTGCCAGGCCCTTTGTTAAGCACTTTACAGATGTTATCTTATTTTATTCTTACAACAATCCTGGGAGGTGAATTAATTAAGGCAAACAGAGGTCAAATAACTCATCCAATGTCATGTAGTTAGTAAGGGTTTAAAGTAAGATTTGAACTCAGGTCTTCCTATTTTCTTTTTCTTTCCTTTTTTTTTTTTTTTTAAATTATAGCTTTTTATTGACAAAACATATGCATGGGTAATTTTTCAACACTGACCCTTGCAAACACATCTGTTCTAACTTTTTCCCTCCTACCCTCACCCCCCCCCCCCACTCTCTCCTCTAGATGGCAGGCAATCCCACACATGTTAAACATGTTAAAGTGTATGTTAAAAACAATATATGTATACATATTTATGCAGTTATCTTGTTGCACAAGAAAAATAGGAATTAGAAAGAAGGTAAAAATAACCTGGGAAGAAAAAACATAAATGCAAGCAAAGAACACCAAAGAACAGAAAGAACAACATAGCAAATGCTATGTTGTGGTCCACATTCATTTCCCAGTGTTCTTTTGATGGCTGAGTGTTTTTCTGGGTCTGTTCATTGGATCAATTGGAACGGATTTGGATCCTCTCATTGCCAAAGATAGCCACATCAGAATTGATCCTCATATAGTATTGTTATTTTTTATTATTATAGCTTTTTATTTACAAGATATATGCATGGGTAATTTTTCAGCATTTTCAACTACAAAACCTTTTGTTCCAATTTTTCCCCTCCTTCCCCCCACCTCCTCCCCTCAATGGCAGGTAGACCAATACATGTTAAATATGTTAAAGTACTCATATAGTATTGTTGTTGAAGTGTATAATGATCTCCTGGTTCTTCTCATTTCACTTAGCATCAGTTCATGTCTCTCCAAATCTCTCTGTATTCATCCTGCTGGTCATTTCTTACAGAACAATAATATCCCATAACATTAATGTACTATAACTTATTCAGCCATTCTCCAATTGAGGGACATCCATTCAGTTTCCAGTTTCTAGCCATTATGAAAAGGGCAGCCACAAACATTTTTGCACATGTGGATCCTTTTCCCTTCTTTAATATCTCTTTGGGATATAAGCCCAGTAGTAACACTGCTGGGTCAAAGGGTATGCACAGTTTGATAACTTTTTGAGCGTAGTTCCAAATTGCTCTCCAGAATGGCTGGATGTGTTCACAATTCCATGAACAATGTTATCAGTGTTCCAGTTTTCCCACATCCCCTCCAGTATTCATCATTATCTTTTCTTGTCATCTTAGTTATTTTGACAGGTATGGTGGTGTCTCAGAATTGCCTTAATTTGCATTTCTTTGATCAATAATGATTTGGAACACCTTTTCATATGAGTAGAAATAGTTTCAATTTCATCATCTGTTCATATCCTATTCATATCAAATCAGGTCTAGATTTAACTCCTTGCAACTTCTCTAGGTTCTGTCCTCTGGGATCAAATAGAACAAATCTAGTCTCTCTTCCATGTGACCGCCCTTCAATAGTTTAAAATAGCTATTTGTTCCTTCAACTGGTTCTTATATAATATGGGCTTAGGCTCTTCTCTATTTTGGTTATCCTACTTCGGATGTTCTCCTTATCAATATCTTTCATAAACTATGGAGCTCAGAACTGAATGAAATGCTTCAGACTGAAGCAGACTACAGAGGGGTTATCAAATCATTATAATTTTTTTAGGTTTAAAATTATGGGTGACTTAAGAAGCAATGGAGAAAAATGGGGAATGTAAATAATATGAACATAATATCAACTATTTATTCATGCAAAAAAGTAACATATGGATATCATTTAGGAAATACTTTTAGAAAAGAAACTAGACTGGTCACAAAAAGAGAATAAGAGATAATAGATGGATATCTTTAGTACTGCACAAATACCTTTGAAATATAAATATTAAAAAATTTGATTGTTCAATTTTCCATTAATCATGTTTTCTTTTCTTTCCATCTCCCTTTTCCACATTCGCACTGAGAAAGGAAAAAAAGGAAAAAAAAAATCACCTTTGTAACAAATATGTATAGTGAAACAAAATAAATGTCCATGTCAGAAAATGTATATCTTATTCTACACCATAAATATTACCTCTCTTTCTGGAGTAGGGTTCCATGTCTCATAACTGGACCCTGGAATCATGATTTGTCATTGAATTGATCCAAGTTTTTCAGTCTTTCAAAGTTGTTTGTCTTTACAATATTGTTATTGCATAAATCTTTTTATTGGTTCTGTTTATCTCATGCTACATTAATTTATATAAGTCTTTCAAGTCTCTGCAACTGTCCCCTTTTTCACAATTTTAATAGCATGTTATTATTATTATATATAATTATTACTATTACTATATTAACATATTTATTAACATGTTATTGCATAATATATATTATATACTGCATATATTTATATATTATAATTTATTTAGCTATTCCCTAATTGATGGATACCCCCTTATTTTTGAATTCTTTTTCAATAAAAAGTCTTCCTATAAATATTTTTGTACATATGGATTCTCTCCTTTCTTTGATCCTTTTATTCATGGAACATTAAAACAATCTAGAAGAAAGCTAATAAGAAATATTAAAAATAAATCAGAGGAAGACATGTATGATGGACAGTTGTTTTATGGAGGACTGATGGGGAGGACAAAAATTTGCACAAGATGAGAAAGCATCAATGTTTTGAACAGAGTATTCAGATCTTTAAAGTTGCGAATTCTCTGGAATGTTAAAGTAAAATTCTAACAATGGAATGGTTAGATAGAGTTAATTTTGTGATTTATGGCTAGATTACTTTTCAAAAAGTTTTCAGTAGTCTATGTAATCCAGTGTTTGATTTCCCCTTAGTACTGCTAAGATTGAATTTCAGATTTTTACTTATTGGGTTGGGTACTTATTCGATGGTTGGTATCTTATGATTGTCTTGATTTCATTTATTTGATTTAAGAGGATTTGAATAACATTTAAATTGCAAATTTGAATTTTATCCGTCACATTTCATTTATTTCATCTATCACACAAATGGGGCCAAAATCAAACTCTTAGTCAAATGTATTTAGTCATGCCCTTACTACTGATAGAAAAACAAATTTGCACAATACTGACCCAACCCAACACCTCACAGGTGTATAGTGAGGATCAAATAAGATACATTCATGAAAATTTTTTTAAATTAAAGCTTATTATTTTCAAAATATATATATGGATAATTTTCAACATTCATCCTTACAAAATCTTGTGTTCTATTTTTTCTCCTTTTCTCCCACCCCTACTCTAGATAGCAAGTGATCCAATATATGTTAAATATGTGCCATCCTTCTATCCATATTTCCATAAATATCATGCTGCACGAGAAAAATCAGTTCAAAAAGAAAAAAATGAAAAAGAAAACAAAACACAAGCAAACAACAACAAAAAGAGTGAAAATCCTATGTTTTGGTTGGTCTACATTCAGTTTTCACAGTCCTCTCTCTGGGGGGAAGATAACTTTCTTCATCAAAAGACCATTAGAACTGTCCTGAATCATCTCATTGCTGATGAGAGCCATGTTCATTAGAATTGATCATCATATAATATTGCTATTGCCGTGTATACTGACCTGGTTCTGCTTATTTCACTTAGCATCAGTTCATGTAAGTCTCTCCAGGCCTCTCTGAAATCATCTTGCTGATCATTTCTTGTAGAACAATAATATTCTATAATACCTACATATCATAACCCATTCAGCCATTCTCCAACTGATGGGCATCCACTCAGTTCATGAAAATGTTTTGAAAAATATAAGACACTTAATTTAGTGACGTGGAAAGCAAGAAATAGGAAAAGGAAGGATTCATATAGTTTTTTTTTTTTTTGGTCCTCTTCAAAAAAGGGGACAGCTAGGTGGCACAATGGATAGAGCCCCAGTCCTGAAGTCAGAAGGATCTCAGTTCAAATTTGGCCTTAGACACTTAACACTTCCTAGCTGTGTGACCTTGGGCAAGTCATTTAACTCCAATTGTCTCAGGAAAAAAAAGGACAAAGAATAACATCTGGGTTTAAATTCTGGAACTGGTATGAGATCTGGAGAAAAGATTAAAAGATTAACTACTTGGTATTTTTTCATTCTAATCAATATCCATTTAAAAAAAATATATTTTTTATTTATTGGAAGGAATGAAAACATTTCTTAGCCTATGAAAGGAACATGTTTGCATTATATAGAGTAACTGTCTCTGAAATTGGGAAAATTTCCTCTGAAGAGCAAAATTAAGATGATTGTAAAGATGATGAATTCCAGTAGGGATCTGAGCAGCAACATGTCACAATGTGGGTATTGGACAACACTTGAAGATGGACAGACCTTTGGGAGTAATAATAAATAATGGGATATCTTTAAAGATAAGTGCAGGGAAAGACTGGCAGTCTAGAGCATTAGCAATGCATGGCAACTCTTTCTAGGAGGCTTAGCTGAATCTTAAATCAGGTAGAAAGGGCTCACAGGCACTTAGTCATTGTTACAGTACCAGAATTGTTATGGAGATTAACTTCTTGAAGAGCGACTTGAGAAATACATGTGTCAGGGAGATTGGGTCTATCTCCCATCAAACTGTAATAATTCTCAAAAACAGAGTGGGAGGGGATAGGGAGTGCCACAAAGAGGGGGCTGGATATAGCAAATAGTCCAGTGAAAAATCATCTTTGGCACACATGGTTTAGGATATCGATCCCAATTCTAGCATAGGCTAGAAACTCAAAAATTTCCCTGTGTTGATTTGGGACTGTGGGCAAGTCAGGTAATCAATGATCTTGTGCCTTAATATGATTATGTGTAGTAATGAATCATTCAACACACATTTATTAAGGCAATTGTTAAGTACCTGCCATTTGATAGACAATGGGAGTACAAAGACAAAAATGACACACTTCTTAATCTCAGGAAACTTAACATTTTTTTTTTTTTTTTGAGGGGAGAAACAACATGGTCCAATGTCCTATATGAGAAAATAGAGGCTCTTATTAAGACACTTGTCCAAGTCAAATAGAAAATATCTGAGAAAGAGATTTGATTAATCTATTAGGGATAAATGTAAAGTTTCATACTTAGGTATAAAAAAAATCAAGCCCACAAGTATAAGATGATTAGATAGCAGATGGTCTGCAAAAAAGTAAACCAATATGAGTCAGCTCTGTGGGGTGGCAGCCAAAAAGATAAAGTGATTTTGGGCAATATTGAGAAAAATAGTATCTATGAATAGGGAAGTGATACTAAGCCCACAGTACTCTGCCCTTGCCACATCTCATTTAGTGTATTGTATTCTGTTTTGGGAAAGGACAGTGATAAATTTAAGAATATCCAGTGAAGGGTAAATAGAATGTTGAAAGGCCTTGAACCCAAGCCATTTGATGATCAGCTGAAGGATTAAGTTATATTTAGTCTGGAGGAAAGAGGACAGGGTTCGAGAGACAGGGAAAAATATCTATATTCAAATATGGGAAGAATTGTTCCATGGAAAGAAGATTAAATTTGCTCTATTTGATTCTACAAGTCAGAGCTAGGAACAAGTTGTTCAATTGTGTCTGACTCTTTGTGATCCCTTTTGGGTTTTTCTTGGCAAAGATATTGGAGTGCTTTGTCATTTCTTCTTCAACTCATTTTTACAGATGAGGAAACTGAGGCAAATAGGATTAAGTGATTTGCTCAGGGTCATACAACTTGTATGTGTCTGAGGCCAGATTTGAACTCAGGAAGATGAGTCTGACTCCAGGCCCAGTATACTACATTATAGTGCCATCTAGCTGCCAGGAACAATAGGTAGAAATTGCAGAAAGACCAATTTTGGTTTGATATCAGAAAAAAAAAAAATCATCCTGATTATTGGAGTTGTCCAAAAGTAGATCCGTATCTTTAAAAAAGTAGAACTTAAAAGGAGGTGGACTCCCTCCTTTTCCTTGGAGGTTTTAATGAAAAGGATGTATTATCACCCATTAATTTGTTATATGGAGATTCCTTTTGTGGGCATGTGAGAACTTATGGCCATTAAAGTGTCCATCAGCTTTCAAATTTTGTGATTCTGAACTCAGAGGTTTTGATTACAGGAGGGTTCCTCTCCACTGTATACTACAATGGTAGTGTATAAATAAGAAATATATATGTATAATGTAAATAAAAATGTATACAAAGATAAGTTCAAAGTTTTTTTTGGGGGAGATTCAAGAAGAAGATTAGCTACTAGGAGAGGAATAAGAAAAGGTTTTAGGCACAATAAAGCGAAGGAATTGGAAGTGAGGAGGAAATGCATTTCAGTCAGAGGGAAAGCCAAGGCAAAAGGATGCAGGAGAGAGATAGAGCATCATGTGTGAGGAATAGTAAGCAGGTCAGCACAGTGTAGGGAAGGAAGTAATGCTGAATAAGCCTGGAAAGGGAGATTGGAGCCAGATTGTGAGAGGCTTTAAATGGCATACGTCCTTATTCCTTTCCAGAGTACCTCAGTGGGAATAGAAAATGTCTATAAAGGATCTTGTGTTTCTCAGACAAAAAGGCTCTGCTGAAATGGAAGAGATTATTTAATACAGTACTATTCTAAAAAATGGTGATCAGTGCATTGAGAATTAAGGCATTATATGAATTCAGTAAGTGTATATTTTAGAACAAAAATAAAAGAATTATCAAAGAAGACTAAATTGAGGGGCAATTCCATAGGGAGGGAGTGAAAAGGAAATTGAGGAACAGAAAGTGACAAATGAAGCAGGAAAAATATATTTATGTTCATAATTACTATTTTAGAGTAGAAATTTTGGGAATATGATAGAAGTAAGGAGAATTTCAGCTTGAAATTGCAAATGTCCACTGCTTGGGGGAGACTGTATTTTTTTAAAAAAGTAATTTATTCTTGATTTTTTAAAAAAAGAAACTCTTCTTTTTACCCTCTTCCCCCGCAGACCAAATTCTTTTCAATAGAAAATTGTGCAGATTAGTTAGCTATTTTAAAACATGCTTTGGGAATTAACACTATATAAATATTTGGAAGATAGTGCTGCAATATTATAATTTTTCATTTATTTGCACATGAATCCTATGTATAATTAACCAAAGGCATAAATGCCTTTCCTTATCATTTGTTAAGGAGTTCTTGGGGAAGTTGGGTCCAGGAGCAGATCATACTTTCTTTCTTTCTTTTTCTTTTTTTTTTTTTCTTTTCTATTTTTTTTTAAAGTTGTAAAAATATCAAGGAATAAAAACACAGGATTTTGAAAAACAAGTTCATAGAATTTAGAGTTAGAAGGGATTAACCAGTGTCTTAGTCTCGACAAAAATCTTTCTGTACCTCATCTGTAAAGTTTCCTTATCTATAAAATCCAGCATTTATTAGATGTTTACTATGTTCAGGACAACACCCTGCAGGTGGGGCTGCAGGGAGCAAATATACAAAGAGGCAATAGAGTTCTTCTAAGGGGGTCTGTGAATCTATTCGTATACCAGACATTACTATTTTGATCTTTATTTCATATGATTACTTTCTTTTTTTTTTCTAGCAAATTTATTTTTTAATACACATTACTTTATGAATCAAGTTGGAAGAGAAAAATGAGGAAAAAAAAAAAAAGGAAAAACCATGGGAGAGATTAACCC
This sequence comes from Antechinus flavipes, assembly GCF_016432865.1. Lineage (NCBI taxonomy): Eukaryota > Metazoa > Chordata > Mammalia > Dasyuromorphia > Dasyuridae > Antechinus > Antechinus flavipes. The sequence continues at coordinate 248,470,986 of NC_067398.1, forward strand.
CCCCCCCAAAAAAAAAAAAAAAAAAAAAGAAGAAGAAGAAATGAACATAGTATGTGTTCATTTACATTCAGTTTCCTTAGTTCTTTTTCTGGATGCAGTTGGTATTTTCTGTCCAAAGTCTATTGGGATTGCTTTGGAACACTGAACCACTGAGAAAAACCATGTGTTTCATAGTTAATCATCTCATATTCTTGTTGTTATTGTGTGCAATGTATTCCTGGTTCTGCTTGTTTTGTTCAGCATAAGTTCATGTAAATCTTTCCAGGCCTTTCTAAAATCAGCTTGTTCATCATTTTTTTATAGGATAATGAAATATTATTCACACAATTTATTCAGCCATTCCCCAATTGATGGACTTCTACCCATTTTTCAATTCTCTGCTACTACAAAAATAGCTGCTACAAACTGATACAACATTTTTGCACATGTGAGTCCTTTTCTTTCCTTTATGATTGCCTTGGGATATAGACCCAATAATGGCACTGCTGGGCCAAAGGGTATGCATAGTTTTATAGCCCTTTGGACATAGTTCTAAATTGTTCTCCAGAATGGTTGGATGAATTCACAATTCTACCAACAATGCATTAGTGCCTCAGTTTTCCCACAGTTTTCCCTCAGTTTCCTACAACGTTTCTCATTATCTTTTCCTGTCATCTTAGTCAATCTGAGAGATATGAGCTGGTACCTCAGAATTGTTTTAGTTTTCATTTCTCTAATCAATAGTGATTTAGAGCATTTTTTTCATATAACTATAGATGGCTTTAATTTCATCATTTGAAATTGTCTGATCATATCCTTTGATATGCTTATTTTCTGTAGTATAAAATAATGTTTTGCTCTATACTATAATTTTATGCATATATATGTATATATATATATCCAACCTCCCATTTTATATATTTGTATCTGTTATCTAGATAGAAAGTCTTCTCTTTGTTACACATCCACATCCAACTACCCATCCACACATTTAAAAGATTCTTAAACCAAGGCTTCATGAAAGACTCTATTCATAGATTTTAGGAAATTCATGATCATGAATAAGAAAAATATGCTATTTTTTTTGGAAGAAAACCTTTGGTTTCCTTTGCAATTCTATGTATAATATTTTATTTTATGCCATTAAAAGCACTCTGGGAAGGTCACTATAGGCCTCATCAGATTGCCAAAGAGATTCATGATATAAAAAAAGATTGAGAATCTCTGATATATATAAATCTTTCAGTGACTAATAAATGATGAACTCAGGGACATGGGAAATGAAAGAAGATATTAGGAAGTCCTAAAGATATGATGAAAATGAACTGTGATTTTGATATTATCCAAAAAATTCCCTTTTGTTTCAGGCATTTTCTCAATACACCAACAATATTGAAATAATGGGTATTGTGCTTTTGAATTCCAGCTCCTGCAATCCCCCTCCTCTATAACTCCTAACTTTACCTTGAAGAAACTGTCTAATTAACCATTCCTTCTCCACTTCCTTACATATGAGGCCTGGATGGATGAACCTTTGCATTTATCTTTGACAAAAGAAACACGTAGTACTTTTCTGTTATAGGAGCTTAGTGTGATTTTATATATCGGGAGGATTCAAATGACAAGATTGAGTGGCAGTAGCCAACCTCATCCCTAGATGGTCTGATGAATTGATAGCCCAGCACATCCATCACTCCTTTCAGCTGTCAGGAGCACTCCCAATTCTGGAAGATTAGTGTGTTTTTCTTTTATGGTATTGAGGGAACAAAAAAAATAAAAAGAATGAAAGAAAGAAAGGAAGGAAGGAAGTGAGAAGCTCAGCATTAGGTATTAGTTTGGAATCTGCTGGGGAAATGAAGCTTTGAAGTACTATGGAAATTAATATGCTGAAATTGAGAGAGAGCTCAGGTACAGAACAAATGAGTATCTAATACAAGAAAGGCTCACAGTGTCCTAGAGGGACCCCTGTAAAAGATGATGCAGCCTTTTTGAGTTTAAAGCTTGGGAATCATTCCAAGATACTGACTTTATTGGGAGTCAGATAGTGAAATAAGTAGAAAGCTTAGGCTAAATCAGACCACAGTTTCCAAAAGCATTTTTCCTTATACCCTACAACTGATTAATTCTCTACAACAAATTAATCAACCAACAAGCATTTATTAAAAGCCTATTAGGATCCAGGTACTAGGTTAGATCTCAGGGACAAAAACATAAAGAATTATATAACTCCTATTCTCAAAGAATTCTTATTCTAATGAATGAACTGCAGGAAACAACTAGATTCTTAAGTCTCAGTTGTTCTTTGCCAATCATCAAAGTGCATTTTAAAGTTTATAAACAACATTTTTATGTTGTTTATAAACTTTAAAATTTGTCTAGGGGAACAAATATTGCAAATTTGATTGAAAAAGAAAAACACAGGGCATCATGGCATAGCTATATTCATTCACTGACATTGGTTTTAAACTGCAACCTTAAGTCAAAGTCTGCCTGGATAGTCCTGCTGCTTGGCATATAGCTTTGTTACTTTGTCATTTTAGTTGCATCCAACTCTTCATGACCGTACTTGGAATTGTCTTGGCAGAGATACTGGAATGCTCTGCCATTTCCTTCTCCAACTTACTTAACAGATGGGAAACTGAGGGAAACAAGGTGAAGTGACTTGCCCAGGATCATACAGCTAGGAAGTGATTGAAGGCAGATTTGAATTCATGGAGGTGAGTCTTCCTAGCCAGACACTCTATTTGTGATCCACAAAGGCTTTATTCAAATCAATGAAGTAGACTCCCCCTCCCCCCCCAACTCCCTTGCTTTCTTTATAATTCCATAAATGTTGGCAATTTAGTCTCTAGCTCCTCTGCCTCTTTGAAAATCAATCTGTTCTAGTAATTTTTGTTTCATATAATGCTGAAGCCTAGCTTACAGATCTGAAGCATAAGTACATGTGAAATGAGTGCAATTGTTTGATAATTTGAATGTTCCTTGCATTTCTTATCCTTCTATTGACTGAGGGCTACTCCATTTCTTCTAAGGGATTCTTACCCCAGTAGTATATGTTGTGATAATATAATTAAATTCATTTGTTCCTGGCCACTTAAGTTCACTGACATCCAACATACTGATTTTTGATCTTTCCATCTCCTGTTTGACCACATTCAACTTGCCTTGCATTAATAGATCTTAACATTCCAGGTTCCTATATAACACTGATCATTTTCCTTTATCACTAAATGCATCCATGACTGAGCTTCTTTTTGGCTTTGGCTCAGTTACTTCATTAGTACTGGAGCTACTTGTCTTCCCCGATATGATATTGATGGAATATAGCTTCTAGGGTAGACAGCAGTAGGGAGGTCCCCCTGACCTTGTTTTAACAATCTATCTGTCAAGGATTGTAAAAGTCTTCTGGTTTAGGAAAATAATATTTCTTTCCTTAGACTTTAGGGAAGATATATTAGTGATTCCAATACTCTCTAACTTTAGATTGTTATTGTTCTGACAATGTCTGTCAATGATTCTAAATTCTTCTGGTCTTAGGATAGTCCTAGATCTGCTGGTCAGTGATAACCAAATTCCTGAGACCACTCCTCAGTTCTACCTTTAGGCCATAAAATTAGCATATCAATGACATGAAGAACTGAATAAATTTGTCTCCTTGCTCCTGGTTCTTTGCTAAATCCTTTTGGAACCTAGCCTGCTTTAGTTGATATAACAATTACAATTTGCCCCGTGACTTGGATATGGGTTCAAGTCTGCAAATTCTTTTGAGACATCTTGCGACATCAGTCTGTGACCCTAAACCTTTTGGGGTCCTTTCCCAATCTCAACAGTAGTGGATACCTCCCAACCTGAGGGGCTCATCTAGCAATGCCATCTCTTAGCACTGAGCATGGAATTTTCTTGGCAAAGATATTGAAGTGGTTTGTCATTTCCTTCTCATAAACCTCTATGCCAGGACAAGGCAGTGATTCACTTGGGTGACAGCAACAATTTACTATGTGCTAAGAAATGGGAATACAAATACAAGTAAAAGAAAGCCCTTAAGGAGCTTACGTTCTAATGAGAGAAGATAACCAGGAAGTATCAGCAAAGGGTGTGTGTGTGTGTGTGTGTGTGTGTGTGTGTGTGTGTGTATAGGACAAAGATTTTTTTTTATTAAAGCTTTTTATTTACATATTTTCTTATGCATGGGTAATTTTTCCAACATTGACCCTTGCAAAACCTTTTGTTCCAGATTTTCCCCTCCTTCTCCTTACCCCCTCCCCTTGCTGGCAGATAGTCCAATACATGTTAAATATGTTAAGTATATGCTAAATTCAATATATGTATACATATTTATACAGTTATCTTGCTGCACAAGAAAAATCAGATCAAGAAGGAAGAAAAAAAAAACTGAGAAAGAAAACAAAATGCAAGGAAATAACAACAGAGAGAATGAGAATGCTATGGGAACTCTGTTCCCAGGGTTTTCTCTCTGGGTGTAGATGGCTCTCTTCATCACTGCACAAGTGGAACTGGTATGAATCATCTCAATGTTGAAGAGAGCTACGTCCATCAGAATTGAGTGTTGTATAGTCTTTTGTTGCCATATATAATGATCTCTTCGTTCTGCTCATTTTACTTAGCATCAGTTCATCTGAGCCTCTCCAAGCCTCTCTGAAATCATCCTGCTGGTCATTTCTTACAGAACAATAGTATTCCATAGTGTTCATATGCCATAATTTAATCAGCCATTCTCCAATTGATGGGCATCCACTCAGTTTCCAGTTTCTGGCCACTACAAAGAGGGCTGCCACAAACATTTTGGCCCATACAGGTCCCTTTCCCTTCTTTAGTATCTCTTTGGGGTATAAGCCCAGTAGAAACACTGCTAGTTCAAAGGATATGCACAGTTTGATAACTTTTTGAGTATAATTCCAAATTGTTCTCCAGAATGGTTGGATCCATTCACAGTTCTACCAACAATGTATCAGTGTCCCATTTTTCCTACATCCCCTCCAACATTCGTCATTATCTTTTCCTGTCATTTTAGCCAATCTGAGAGGTGTGTAGTGATATCTCAGAGTTGTCTTAATGTAGATTTCTCTGATTAATAATGATTTGGAGCACCTTTTCATGTGGCTACAAATAATTTCAATTTTGTCATTTGAAAATTGTTCATATCCTTTGACTATCAATTGGAGAATGCTTGAAATATTATAAATTTGAGTCAATTTCCTTTATATTTTAGAAATGAAGCCTTTATCAGAGCCTTTGGATGTAAATATGTTTTCCCAGTTTATTATTTCCCTTCTAATCTTGTCTGCATTAGTTTTATGACAAAGCTACATTTTGCAGGGTTGTGGCAGAATAAACCAGCTAGAATACCACCTGGAAAGGAATGAGGCATTATTGGCTTGGGTTGCCTCCTTAAATGGGAGGTTTAGGAGGACCCTTCCAATTAAAGGAGGATACTATTGAGAGTACTTCCAATTCCAGTTCTGGTGTGAGGCTTCAGGATGAAGTCTTGATAAAGGAAGTTTAGAGTGCCGCTTGGAAAGGAATGTAGACTAAGGAAACTTCCCTTGCAATATGGAATGTTGACTTGTTCACTTTTAAGTTGTTCTTTGAAAAAATTCAGTTATGGTCTTCTCTAGATGTTCGTATGAGTTAATAAGATTTTACTGTAAGATAATTCTCTATATTCTGTGTGCTTTTAAAATCTCAGAAGGGGAAAGGATATTTTTCTCCCTCACCATCAGTGGATGCTCATTTGCTTTGTATTACAAAAGATGCTGGAGATTGTAGTCTGAATTGGAATTAATGTCATCTTTGGAAGTTAACCAGGTCCTAATGGATCCAGCTGTCCTGAATTTCTTACTTAAAGGACTATAGATTTATCTTTAGATCCTCATCCACTATATGGGCTTCTTTCCTTTTTATGGGTGGCACCACAAGGAAGTTACACTCTTAAAACAGTTGTCTTCCAAACCTTTGTCTCTGTAACTCGAAAAGAAAACCAAATATGATTTTTCATATTGAGACTACAATTTCAAATAGGATGCACTATCAGAGTTCAATAAGATCCTAAATTTTTACCTATTGAAATTGAAAGTTAAAAAAAAAAGACCATTATTAAATTAATAACATTTGTGGGAAACAACTTACCAAATGATGATTTGTCATCTCTTGAAACCTTGTCAAGAAGACAAAAATATATCTGATAACATAGTTATGATCATCACCTGTCTTTAGTAATATGGGCATGACATAATGGAGATTTTCATAGACAGCAAGAATTGATTACTGTTAATCTAATTTTATAGGGTAGAGAGTTCTCTCCTTTTAATAACTGGTAACTATTATTTGGACAAAAACATTCCCAAATAAAATTGAATATTATGTCAAACCACCACAGATCTATGAAACTATATTTCAAGAAAATTTTCTATTATAATTCTGTGACCTTTTGATGCAAACATCTGATGAGGTTCTGGATCAGGGTGCTTTTATCTTTTTTTGTCTCATGGATCCCTTTGGCATAAAGTCTATGGACCTCTTTTCAGAATAATAGCTAACTAGAATTGATATAGTACCTCAAAATATGCAAAATATTTTTCATATACTTTCTCAGTTGATTTTTACAACAACCTTGGGAGACAGGTTAACTCATTTTATAGAGGAATAAAGTGAAGTTGAAAGAAGTTAAATGACTTGGCCAGAGTCATACAGCTAGTAAGTGACTGGACAGATTGAACCCAGATTTTCCTGATCCAAGTATAGTATTCTATCTTTATGCCACTTACCGCATAATATTTTTAAATACAAAAAATAAAATACAAAAAAATCACTAAGTAAACCAATATTATTGAAATACAATTATTAAAATATAAAAAAAAAACCATGGATCCAAATTAAGAAACCCTGCCCAGATGAACATTTAGTAAGTCTGTATCTTTTTTCCTTATTTATTTCTTGTTTCTTTCTTAAAATTAAACTAAAATTATAGCTTTTACTTTTTCTATCACTTTCATTTCTGAATATATATTCCCCTTTACTTTTCTGCCCAACAAATAAGGAATTTTTAAAAAGGAAAAAAAGATTTGTCAAAATCACCTTGATTACCTTCTTAACTGAAAACTCTTTTGCAAACCAGTAGTATTAAGTTTGAATATTTTAAGCAATCTTTGGAGTTTTAGATACATCTGATACTGAAGCCATTCTCTGATATCAAAACCCCTCTTTTGGTCTATTCCTTTGGTCTATAGATGTTTGCATATTGTTTTCCCCATTAGATTGTGAACTCCTTGAAAGCAAGGATTTTTCCCTCCTTTCTGTCTTTCCTTCTTCTTTCCCTCCATCCCTCCCTCCCTAACTCCTTTTCTCCATAACCATCCCCAACTCTCCCTCCTTCCTTCCTTTCTTCCTTCCTCCCTTCCTTCCTTCCTTCTTTCCTTCCTTCCTTCCTTCCTTCCTTCCTTCCTTTCTTCCTTCCTTCCTTCCTTCCTTCCTTCCTTCCTTCCTTCCTTCCTTCCTTCCTTCTTTCCTTCCTTTCTTTCTTCCTTCTTTCCCTACTTCCCATAGATTGGCAAAGGTAACAACAACAAAAAAGAAAATGATAAATATTGGAGGACCTAGGAGAGAATGGGTATACTTTGTTGGTAGAGTTTTGAATTGATTCAACCATATTGGAAAGCAATTTGGAATCATAGCTAGAAGGTCACTGCCTATTGCTTGCCTTAGTCAAACCACTGCTAGGCATATAATCCAAAGAGATTAAAGAAAGAAGAAAAAAGTATATCTTTAGCAATTCTTTTTGTCCAGCAACTGGAGAACACTGAACAAACTATGACATAGAAATACAATGCAACACTATTGTGCCATAAGAAACTATGAAAATAATGTATACAGAGAAACCTGGGAAGATTTGTATTAAGTAGTACAGAGCGAAGTGAACAGAGCCAGAATAATATATACATGAGTTATAACATGGAGAAGGTAAAAAAATGTATATGCCTTAAGGACTATGCTAATTGTCATAATCAATCACTTTTCTAGAATATTGACAATGAATGATTTTGTGTTTCCTACCAAACACAAAATGACCTTTTGAGTGATGGACTGGAAATATAGCATAGATTTTTATATAGTCAGTGTGTAGATTTATTGTTTTTGATTCTTATTTTTAGCAAGGAATAACTTATTTTTTGAAGAGGATAATTATACTTTTTTTTAACTTTCTTTCTTTTTTTTTCTTTTTTTTTAAAAAATTTTTATTTAATAATTACTTTATATTGACACTCGTTTCTGTTCCGATTTTTTTTCCCTCCCTCCCTCCACCCCCTCCCCTAGATGGCAAGCAGTCCTTTATATGTTGGATATGTTGCAGTATATCCTAGATACAATATATGTTTGCAGAACCGAACAGTTCTCTTGTTGCATAGGGAGAATTGGATTCAGAAGGTATAAATAACCCGGGAAGAAAAACAAAAATGCAGATAGTTCACATTCGTTTCCCAGTGTTCTTTCTTTGGGTGTAGCTGCTTTTGTCCGTCATTTATCAATTGAAACTCAGGTCTCTTTGTCAAAGAAGTCCACTTCCATCAAAATATGTCCTCATACAATATCGTTGTCGAAGTGTATAATGATCTCCTGGTTCTGCTCATTTCACTCAGCATCAGTTCATGTAAGTCTCGCCAATCCTCTCTGTATTCATCCTGCTGGTCATTTCTTATAGAACAATAATATTCCATAACATTCATATACCACAATTTACCCAGCCATTCTCCAATTGATGGGCATCCATTCATTTTCCAGTTTCTAGCCACTACAAACAGGGCTGCTACAAACATTTTGGCACATACAGGTCCCTTTCCCTTCTTTAGTATTTCTTTGGGATATAAGCCCAATAGAAACACTGCTGGATCAAAGGGTATGCACAATTTGATAAATTTTTGGGCATAATTCCAGATTGCTCTCCAGAATGGTTGGATTCGTTCACAACTCCACCAACAATGCATTAGTGTCCCCGTTTTCCCGCATCCCCTCCAACATTCATCATTATTTTTTCCTGTCATCTTAGCCAATCTGACAGGTGTGTAGTGGTATCTCAGAGTTGTCTTAATTTGCATTTCTCTGATCAATAATGATTTGGAACACTCTTTCATATGAGTGGTAATAGTTTCAATTTCATCCTCTGAAAATTGTCTGTTCATATCCTTTGACCATTTATCAATTGGAGAATGGCTTGATTTCTTATAAATTTGAGTCAGTTCTCTATTTTTTTGGAAATGAGGCCTTTATCAGAACCTTTAATTGTGAAAATGTTTTCCCAGTTTGTTGCTTCCCTTCTAATCTTGTTTGCATTAGTTTTATTTGTACAAAGGCTTTTTAATTTGATGTAATCAAAATTTTCTATTTTGTGATCAGTAATGGTCTCTAGTTCATCTTTGGTCACAAATTTCTTTCTCCTCCACAAGTCTGAGAGATAAACTATTCTATGTTCCTCTAATTTATTTATAATCTCGTTCTTTATGCCTAGGTCATAGACCCATTTTGATCTTATCTTGGTATATGGTGTTAAGTGTGGGTCCATGCCTAATTTCTGCCATACTAATTTCCAATTATCCCAGCAGTTTTTATCAAATAATGAATTCTTTTCCCAGAAGTTAGGGGCTTTGGGTTTGTCAAACACTAAATTGCTATAGTTGACTACTCTGTCTTGTGAACCTAGCCTTTTCCACTGATCCACTAATCTATTTCTTAGCCAATACCAAATGGTTTTGGTGACTGCTGTTTTATAATATAATTTTAGATCAGGTATAGCTAGGCCACCTTCATTTGATTTTTTTTTCATTAATTCCCTTGAGATTCTCGACTTTTTATTGTTCCATATGAATTTTGTTGTTATTTTTTCTAGATCATTAAAATATTTTCTTGGAAGTCTGATTGGTATAGTACTAAATAAATAGATTAGTTTAGGGAGTATTGTCATCTTTATTATGTTCGCTCGGCCGATCCAAGAGCACTTAATATTTTTCCAATTATTTAAGTCTGACTTTATTTGTGTGGAGACTTTTTTATAATTTTGCTCATATAATTCCTGACTTTCCTTTGGTAGATAGATTCCCAAATATTTTATGGTATCAACAGTTATTCTGAATGGAGTTTCTCTTTGTATCTCTTGCTGTTGGGTTTTGTTGTTGGTGTATAAAAATGCTGAGGATTTATGGGGATTTATTTTGTAGCCAGCTACTTTGCTAAAATTATGAATTATTTCCAATAGCTTTTTAGTAGAATCTCTGGGGTTCTCTAGGTATACCATCATATCATCTGCAAAGAGTGATAGTTTGGTTTCCTCATTGCCTACTCTAATTCCTTTAATATCTTTCTCGACTATTATTGCCGAGGCTAGTGTTTCTAATATGCTATTAAATAATAATGGTGATAGTGGGCAACCTTGCTTCACTCCAGATCTTACTGGGAAAGGTTCCAGTTTTTCCCCATTGCATATGATGCTTACTGATGGTTTTAAATATATGCTCCTGACTATTTTAAGGAAAAGTCCATTTATTCCTATGCTCTCAAGTGTTTTTATTAGGAATGGATGTTGGATTTTATCAAATGCTTTTTCTGCATCTATTGAGATGATCATATGGTTTTTGTTTGTTTGGTTATTGATATAGTCAATTATGCTAATAGTTTTCCTAACATTGAACCAGCCCTGCATTCCTGGTATAAATCCTACTTGGTCATAGTGTATTATCCTGGTGACGATTTTCTGTAATCTTTTTGCTAATATTTTATTTAAGATTTTAGCATCAATATTCAGATAATTATACTTTTATAAAGAAAAGATACAAAACCATTTTATGAAAAGTTAATGAAATACTCAGAAGAGAACAGAAGGAAGTTTAGAAGAGAACACAGACAAGGAGGCAGTGTTAGAAATACTATGTATAATTATATGCTAAGTTAAGTACACTTAGTCACAAGTACCCATATAACAACATATTTAGAGCATCAATTTTTATAATACCAGATAGTAAAGCATTACTAAGGTATACATCTAAAGAAAGCAAAAATAAATTTAGCATATACTTAAATAAACTATGTAACAGAGATTCACAATTCTATATACAATTCTTTTGTTTTTCTGCTGATATGACATTGTTCATATTTGTTGTTTTTCAAATTCATAATAAAGGAAATAAAACAAAGGCAAAGTATTAGTGTGCTTTTCTTCTTGTTACCCTTCCAAAACTGATTGTTTGGCTTTCATGTCATCTTTGCCAGTTCTCTAAGTATAAAGTGAAAACTCAGAGTTGTTTTTATTTGCATGTCTGTTACTTTGTGATTTAGAACATTTTTATGTTTATTGATAGTTTGAAACTATTCATATTTTTTTGGCCAACTGAAGAGTGAATGCCTCTTTGTCTTATATAGTAGTGTTGGTTTCTTATAAGTCTTGGGTATTAGTTGTATTTGAAAAAAATTTTTTCCCCCTTGATTGTTTCTCTCCTTATTTTAGGTGCATTGATTTTGTTCTTGCAAAAAAACAAAAAAAAAAAAAAAAAAAAAAAACTTAAAAAAAATCATACAGAATTGAAATTGTTTACTTAAAAAAATAATCTCTTCTGCTTTGTGTTTGATTGAGAACTTTGCTTTTACCAATAATTGTTAAAGGCACCTCCTTTCAGTTTCTTTAAATTTACAATGGCACATTTTATTAGCAAATGATGAATAGACCTGTGGTTGGACACTTTCATTCAGCTTAAATGATTAGGGCTGTTTATGGCTAAAAGGAGAATTTGTTTTGCTTGACTGTGCATATTTGTTACAAGGGTTTTGTTTTACTTTCTTTTTTTCCAATAGAGGTGACAGGAGAGAGAGAAAATAGATTGTTGTTAATTGGGAAAAAATTAAGTTAAAATGAAAGAGGAAAGAAAAGCAATTATCTGTCCAAAAGTTGAATGAGCTTCATCAGATGATAATGAATTATCTCTTCCTTGAGGTTTTCAGAAAGAGACTAGATTTGCACTTAGATTTTTAGGGGAGTCTTTTACCAATGTGGACAGAACTAGATGGTGTCTGAGTCCCTTCCAATTCTGAGATTTTGTAAGTCTAAGGATAGGACAGTGGATTTGATAATGAGTTACATAGTAGAGAGTGGTTGGCGTCAGGCATGAATTCTAACTCATATAGACTAAAATAAAACAAAACTACTTAATGTAACTTTACATAAAATCTAATGAATTCTGCCATTATGTCTTTTCTGAGGCAGAGTTGACCCTATGGGTAATTAGGCAAATCCATTGTTGGAGGAAAGACAATTTTTTACCCAGAGAGAGGAGGCAGAGTCCAAATTAGAAAGTCAGTAAGCATAAGCAAGAAAGCTGATTCTGCTTAATATTAGAGTACATGCAGATTGCAAGGATCTAAAGGCATAAGTAAAATGGTTTTATGTAAAGGGCTAAAACTCCAAAAAGGTATGCTTGAATCAGACAACCAAGCACTTAAACCTTAATCACCTATTTGAAAATGACTCTATTAGCATATGTTTGGAAAAATGACCCTTCTTACCATTGGTGCTGGCTCAATGTTTGATGTTAAGATAATTGTAAGCAAGGATTAGAGGGTGGGGTGAGAGAGGTGAGACTTCACTTGGCAGCAGGACCAGGAGGAGAAAGGTGGAGATTCTGGACTTCAGAATCCAGAAGAGATCTTTGGCAAAACTCCTGGCAGTTTGCCTGCTTCTCCCCCTAAAGACCAAAGACTTTTACTTATCCTGACTGGCTGATCCTGAGGCCTGCAGGGAGCTATCCTGGATTTAACAGTTTTAAAAACTGGTCTCTGGATCTAACTTACATTAAATTAGGCAGCAAACTTCAGGGAGTTCTAGGGAGCTGACTGAATTGACCAATCTCTCCAAAGTTTTAGTTCTTTTAGAGACTGTTGGCAATCCCTGTTCTAATCTTGTGAGCTTGTATTACCAGGAGTCAGATCTGTTTTGCCTCCTTTGTACTTAGACAAAGCTATCAGACCTTGAGTCCATTAGAGATTATGTGGTATTGTAGCAAGAACTCTGGATTTGTATTAAAAGAACCTGCCTTTGAATCCTTTATTACTTACTGGGTGAAGTTGAACAAGTTATCTAAATTCTCTGTGTATCACTAATCAAATTAGACTTCATTATTTCTATAATCCCTTCCAGTTCTAAAATTTTTAAATAACTTATGTCTTTTCTGCTCTCATGGACCTTCTTAGACCCTGATGTCATAGCATGGTGAGCTGGCACAAGTAGCAGACCTATAATTCCAGGTCACATAGAGTATGTTCTGGCTCCTGTGTCTTTTCTTGGGCTACTATAGAAAACCCTTTGGTATTGAAGGCCTTTGGATTGCCTCCTTAAGTTAAAAACATTCTTCTTGCCAATTCATTCAGGCAATCATTCATCATTTATTAAGTATCTACTATATGTAAGGGATTATGCTGACAAAGACAAGACTACTTGCTCTTTGTTGCTCTTTTGGGCACCAAAATTAATGTGGTGGGCAAACCATTTAAGTTCTGAGATTTAATATCCTCATCTGTAAAAAGGGGAGAAATAATAATCCCTGATTTGCCTATCTCTGAGTATAAAGAAATTTGTAGAATACAATATTTGTTGAATTTTTATTATTATTTCATATCCATATTGTGCTTTTGATGGGTTGGGTCACATTGTAGTTATATTTCAATTTGATGGCTTTCTCCCCAGTAAATAACAATAGCAGTAACAGCAGCAGTAGCAACAACAGACACAAACATTTGAAGTACTTTGTGCTGTCTTTATGAAGTCTGGAGAAAATAAACCTTTCCACTATAAAATGCTGCCCAGTGGAACCCATGACCCAGATGGTTTTTCTCTGCCTGAATGGATCATTTTCTCCTCACCTGTAGCCTAGGGATGTCAAGATGGCTATAAAATGCTGAGAAATTTTTGCTCATGAGTTTCCCCATAGTGGATCCTCCTGGATTTCCTTGGGTTGTTATGGCCTCTCAGGGAGCTCAATTCATTGAAAAGAGAATTTATATTTGTTGATAATAGGTGAGGTTATATGCTACAGGCTTGGCAGCTGGTGTCCCTAGTCTCTGGCTGCTAATACCACTTATTTTTCATTCAAACAGGACCCAGGCCAAGGAGCAATGTTGGCAGAGTATTATGTGACTGATCTGCTGCTTCTCATGTTTCTTGCCAGGCAATAATAGCATTTCCTAGAGTTGCCTTGCAGTTACAATAATAAGAGATCACATACCTAATGATTTAAAGTTTGTGAAGTAGTTTTGTACACTTTATCTTGTTTGGACCTTGCAACAGTAATGAGAGTAGGTATTATTATTATTATTATTCCTATTTTATAGATGAGGAAACTGAGTTTCAGAAAAGTTTAAGTGACTTGCTCTGAATCACATACGTCCAAAAATAACACTGGTGAAATTCAAGCCCATGACCTTCTGATTCCAAGTTCAATTCTACAACATGCTATGTCTTGGAGGAACTGACACAAGGCTATATATCCAAAACATAATATAGGGTTGAGTCATCAGGGACAGCACTAGAGAACATCTCTTTCAAGGCTCTGTGGTTGGCAGTAGGATGATACAGAGAGGAACAAGACAAGATCCTTGACCCCAAGACACTTAATGGTCTACTCAGAGAAATAGAACATGAGTCAAGTCAATAAGCATTTATTAAACACTTTCTCTAGGGGAGATACTGTGTTAAATGCTGATCACAGCACAGACATAAAACAAACATAAAAAGGGAGCTAAGAATATCAGGCACTATGTGGAGGTCGTACAGAAAAATGTTCGAATAGGCAAAGGAAAGAAAGTTCACTCTGGGCTGATGCTGATTGATGTTCTGTCATTTCAAACTCTTTGTGACTCCATTTGGGGTTTTCTTGGAAAAGATATGAGAGTGATTTGCAATTTTCTTCTCTAACTCTAGGTAAACAGGGAGAAGTTATTTTGCCCAGGGTCAAACAGCTAGTAAGTGTCTGAAGCTATATTTGAATTCAGGTCTTCCTGAGTCCAAACCTGGCACTTTGTGAATTGTACTACCTAATTACCTATGTACTGATGGGTAAAATCAAGTTCTTGAAGGACAGATCAAATTGAAATAAGTGATGGTAGCATTCTAGGCACAGAGAATAAATAACATAAAAGCAAAAAGGCAGGAATGTGCATTAATTTTTTTTTTCTGGCTACAGAGCTGGGGTGGAGGGTAGACAGTTAAAAAAGGCTTAGACTTGAGTTATGAGTCCAAAAAAACTCAGAAGTCAGTCATGAATTTGAAACCCATTCCCCTCACTTGCTATCTAACCTTGGCTAAGTGGATTCGTTGTTTCTCCGATTTCTCATCTGTAAAATGGGTGAATTAGACCAAGTGATTTCTAAGGAATCCTATAGTTTTCAATCTTTAATCTTCTGATTTTTAAGGTTTGTTTTCCCTTTAACTCTTTCTATTTTATTTAGTGTTGAAAGATTAAATTTACATAACTATCAAACAAATGGCAGAGTCAGAATTTGAACTTTGCTTTTCTAGCAAGTCCAATAATTATTGTACTTATACTAATCTGCCACTGGCTGGTGCTAATGATCCCTGAGAACAAGGAGTGAGTGCATTCAAATTCTGCTTAATATCTGTAGGTCACATTTTGGGGCTCAGTTTCCTTATCTGTAAAAATAGAAGGTTGATGAAGTGATCTTCAAGGTTCTTTTTAGCTCTAGATATATGATCGTATTTGTAGGATATTCTCCATCTGATTCTGTATGAATATATCAGAGACTGTAGCAGAGAGAGTACTGGATCTGGAGTTAGGAAGACATTTTCAATTCAAATTCAGACTCAGACACTTATTAGCTATATGACCCTGAGCAAGTCACTTTACTTTATTTGCCTCTGTTTTCTCATTTGTAAGATGAACTGGAGAAAGAAAGGGCAAACTACTTCAGTATCTAGTAAGAAAAATCCAAGTGGGATTACAAAGAGTCAGATTCAATGGAAAAATCACTGATAACAATGATAAAAATATCCTATTTATTTTGGAGGATTGTGATCTCTAGAAAGTAAGTATTTTTTTTTTTTTCTAAATAAGATTAGACCCATGGAAGCCTTCTCACTTATCCTTCATTAAATCTAATTGTTGCATGCTCTCAGTTTCTCCCTTCAAAGATTTTTAGGGCTAATATGTGCCATATTGAGTTCTGAAGGAGGAAGGAGAGATGAAAAGTCTTAACTATAAAGGAAGCAGTCAGCAGCAGAGGTACCTGAGCACTTCAAGGGGGAGGAGTCCTGTGAAGGGAGATAAGGGCAGAGCTATGAAAGAGGTGCAAATACAAACTTTATCTGCTCCAGAGAGTAGGAACCAAACAGAGAAAAGGGAAAAAATAGAAAATTCACTTGAAAAAAGTGTGGGATACAATATGACAAAAACAGAAAGGATGCTGAAGGAAAAACTAAAAAAGAATGAAACAGAAAAAAAAATTAGCTTGAGAGGGAAGGCAGAAAAATTGTGTTCACTAGAACCAGTCTTCTTGATAGACCCAACTTCTCATGAGTAGTGTTTAGTTAGCATTTTCGACTAAACTTTCGACAGAAAGACCCTGAATCTTACTCAGAAGGTGAATAAATTCAGACTTTGCTGAAATAACAAAGTTGCCTATTGCCACAAGAACTCTTAAAAATTAAATCTCAAAACTGGATCCCTAAGATTCCAGAGTTAGATTATAGCTGTCAGCTTGTATTTAGGGAAAGAGAAGTTCTATTAACTCCCTTTCCTTGGTGGCCCTCGGGTTGAATGGGAAAAATGAGGATATAAAATTCTTCCCTGCCTTAATTCCTTAATTTCCTAAACTTGTGCTTTTGTGTACAAATATCATCTTGAATATATTGACATTTATTAAATTTATGTTTATGCTGTAATATATCTGATTTGTGTTTGTCATCTCCTCCATTAAAATGTAAACTCCTTGAGAGTAGAGGTTGCTTATTTGTACTCTATGCCTAGCACATAATAAATAAATACTTGTGCCCAGCTCATTAGCTAGTTTTATCTTCAAATCCAATCCTCTGATTTTACAGATAAGGAAAAGGAGACCTGAAGAGCTGGAGTAATTTGCCCAACATTACCTAAGTGGAAAGTGGGCAAGCCAGAGTTTGAACATTTTTGATTTCAGATCTCCACAGTACCATGCTGCCTCCTAGGATTTGGGTCCCTGGTTTTGTTAGGAAGTTGTTATACTGAGGGACATCAATTCATCCATCATCACTTCCTCTTGTGTCAAATGAAAGGGTTGGACCTTGTGATCAACAGATAACTTTGCTTTTAGATCAGCTGTATGGGAATTAGTGAGTTCAAGGGTTATCTGGAAGAAAGAAGCCCAGACCTTTCACAGATGGCAAGAGAATAGAGTAACTGCAAATTTAACTCCTGCTTATGATGTTATCTATACTGTCTTTGTAAGTATTTTGGAGTTGGGATTTGTAGCAAGGTCACAAGCAGGTTCCCTAAAGCTTTCAAAGGGAAAAACCTTGGAAGAGATAAAAAAAAAAGAAACTAAAGAAGTGAATATAGCATGTGCTGATTTACATTCAGTCTCCTTAGTTCTTTTTCTGCAGTTGGCATTTTCTGTTCAAAGTCTATTAGGATTGTTTTGGATCACTGAACCACTGAGAAGAACCAAATCTTTCAAGTTGATCATCTCACATTCTTGCTGTCATTGTGTACAATGTATCCCTGGTTCTGCTTGTTTTGCTCAGCATCAGTTCATGTAAATCTTTCCAGGCTTTTCTAAAATCAGCTTGTTCATCAAGTTTTAATAGAACAGTAATATTCCATTATCCTAATATACCACAAATTGTTCAGCCATTCCCCAATTGATGAGTATCTCCTCATTTTTCCAATTCTTTGCTACCACAAAAAGTGCTATAGCATGTAAGAATTGAAGGGACCTGAGAGCTGAGGGGCACCTCAGAAACCACTGCATCTAACCCTTCTTATTTTACAGATGAGAAAATAGAGCCTTAGGGAACTCCCAAAATCACACAGGAAATATAGATTTTTATTCTTGATGGCAATGGAATTCTAGAAAAGTACTTAAGCTTTTTCCATTCACAACCTGTTTTTGCCCCCAAAATTTTTACATGACTTTGGACATATAGGTATATAAAATAGGCATACAAATCAAACATTTACTGATAGTAAATAATAATTTCATGACTTCCACCTACAGTTATAAGACCCCATATAGGGTTATATACCCCAGTTTAGGGAGCTGGGATCTAGAGCTCTCATGCAAATCATAGCATATTAGAATTGAAGGGACCTTAGGATAGTAAAAAGAGTAATAGATCTGAGAGGGACCTGAAGATATTTGTTATGAATTTAGAGTGTCAGAGCTGAAGAGTTACCAAAGATCATCTAGTCCAAACCTTTGATGTTTAGAAAGAAGGAACTTGGGATGTAAAGAGTGCAAAATGATTCAGCCATATAGTAAGTTAGTAGAAGGGGCAGAACCAGAATCCATGTCTTTTAATTCCTATGTTAAAGAAAGCTCCTACAGAGGAGGGGTTGCTTCATTTTGTATCCCCAGAATCTTGAAGAGGATTTGGAAATAGGAATTTATTTAATAAATGCTTATTGATTGATTTTTTCATAAAACTATGTCACCTCCATTTTTTTTGTTGTTTAATTGATTAGTTCAGTCCACTTGTTTTTTTTATTATTTTTTTTGTCCACTTGTTTTTTTTAAATAGAATTTTATTTTTCCAAATACATGCAAAGATAGTTTATAACATTCACTTTTGTAAAACCTTGTGTTCCAAAATTTTCTCCTTTTATTTCTTCCTCTCCTCTCCTCAAGATAGCAAGGAATCTTATATAGGATGAGCATGTGCAATTCTTCTAAACATATTTCTATTTTTGCCATGCTGTGCAAGAAAAGTCAGCTCAAAGGTGAAAAAATAAGAAAAACAAACAAACAAACAAACAGCAGCAACAACAACAACAACAACAAAACAGTGAAAAATACTGTGCTTTTATGGAGTGGTTTGTTATTTTTTCACTCCATTTTGCAGATGAGGAAACTGAGGCAAATATGATTGTGATTTTCCAAGAATCACATAGCTAGTTAAGTGCCAGAAGTCATATTCGAACTCAAGTCTTCCTGATTCTAGCATTCTTTCCACTGTGCTACCTAGAACAATCACTTACTGTCTCTAACTTCCAGACCTGATAGTGCTGAGTACTGGCAGACAGATGTTAGCAGGGTGGCCATTGGCCTCTGAATATGGCAAGAACAACATGGATGAGAATCTGCACAAGTCTGGAATCATGTGGCTTCAGTGGCCACAAGGAGGCAATATTGACACATCAAAAGGTTCTGACCTAGCAAGAGGTTCTGATTCGGGCAAAGCTGTGGAATAGTGAGGTTTGTTTGATTCCTGCACTTTCTTCCATATCTCTGGGGCCTCTTCTCTGTCCTTTAAGTTCTCCCATACTTCTGCGGCTGAATGCTTTCCTTATCTCCAGATCACTTCCCTTTCTCTCCTCTTATTAGAATTTACCTGTTCACTCATTCTTGAAGGACTTTATTCTCTACTATCTGTCAAAGAGAAAACTAATCTTGCAGAAGGTGCTGATGGCTAATTATGACTCAAGTAAAGTAGTACCTACAGGAATATTTGCATTTTAATAGGCGAGGAATAGAGATAGGATCATAAGTCTAGATCTGGAAGCTATCTTAGAGGTCACTTGGTATAACCCCCTCATTTTAGAGAGCAGGAAATTGAACCCTGGAGAGGTTAAGTGATTTCTGAGTTCACACAAATAGTCAAATGTCAGAGGCAGGATTACAACTCTAATCACTTTAAGTTCATAGTTCTTTCTATTGCCCTATACATAGCAGCCTCGAATAATGGATGGAGTCAGCTGGACCTGGATTCCAGTCCTGACTCTGATATATATTAACTAAGTGAATTTGGGCAAATTTCTTAACTTATCAGTGCTCCAGGAAAGGTAATGACTATAAATTTCCACTTAATATTGCTGAAAAGAGTTTCCTCTCTATTGATTTTACATATATTGGATGACAGATTTGTACAAAAGAAAGGGAAGAAAGAAGACAGAAGAAGAAGAAAGAAAGAAGAGGAGAAAAACAAAAAGAATAATAAGAAAAAGAAGGAGAAAGAGGAGGAGGAGGAAGAAGAAAAGGAGAAAAAGAAGGCTAGAAAGGAGAACATGAAGAACAAGAAGAACAAATAATAATAATAATAATAATAATAATAATAATAATAAATAATGGAGTCGAAGGAAGAGAAGGGGAAGGAAGAAGAGGAAAAATAAGGTCATAGGACTAAACCTGAAACACCTTTGTGATCAAATACAATCTCTCTGCCCTATTCATCCTCATCTTATTTTAGTTGAATGAAGAAACTGAGGCAAAAAAAGGAGTTAAATAATTTGCCCAAGATCACAGGAAGAATAAAAGGTATAATTGGAAATAAAAGCTAAGTCCTCCAACTCCAAATCTAGTGCTCTTGTTATCACACTGGACTTGACTTCTCCTGGAAACATAAATGATGTCATAACTCCAGAGAAAGGATCAGGAAATGGGAACTGCTTAAATAATATGAAACATGATAGTGTACTCTGGCCATGTAGGAACAAAGATGGCTTTGCCCAGCAGTGCAAGAAGGCATTTGACTTTTCAAGGTGGACTCAATCCAATTATGCTTTTGTTTTGCATATTTTAAAACAGAAATAATGCTTGTCTCTTTTCCTGCAGGGCATCTGGAACCCCTCTGTCCAGAAGGATACCATAGGCATAATAATAAGAATAACTTACATTGCTAAAACTTAAGTTTACAAAGTAGTTTTTCCAACAAAAACTTTAGCTAGGGAGTGTAGTTATAATTCCCAATTTCCAAATGAAAAAACTGAAGTTCAAGGAAGATAAATGATTTGTCCAAACTGAGGAGTGGCATAGGAGATTGAAACTGCTGAGGCTTCAAATCTAGTACTGTTTCAACTATACAACATACTAATTTCTTTTCCTTCTGAGTGAACATGGAACTTTCAAGAACTACCTCCTACCCCTAATTCCTCTTTTGAGCATAAATTTAATCTCTTAGTAGCTTATCCTTATGTAATGGGATAGAGATGTCCACTGAGTTAATTTTGTCTGGTTTATCAAGTTATCACTTGCTAAAGCTGGTAGGAGTTGTTGAATAAAAATAAAAGGTGTTTCCCAGAAATATATTTGGCAAAGAAAGTAAACTGGAACACTTAACACTCATCCCTTTGTACATGTTAAGGCAGTAATCATTCCTGCCCCTTTTTCTTGAGGCAGCATGGAGCAATGAAAAGCACATTCAGCATTATGTCACTTTCCAGCCATATCATTTCTCTGACATTTATCTTGCCTTGGATTGGAATTTTTATTTTATGTGGATGTTCTATTAGCTCTATAGAGGAAAGCTTTTCCATGGCAGGGATAATAACTTACTTTCTTTAGATCCCATGTGACCCCCCTATGGCTATGCCCCCACATGCAATAGACATTCAATGAATCTTTGTTATGTGAATGGATTGTTGGGCTTTTGTATTATTGCAACATTTTGAAATCTAGAAACAAGAACATTTAATAAGTTGAAGCAATCTGATTCAGTATCCTGAGCTAACCTAGGATCATATAAGACAGATGGATTTGTTAGCTCTTAAATGAGAGGTTATAAAAGTTAAACTACAATGTAGAGTCTGGTCTTTTTATTATCATTGTTACTCAAAGTTGATGGCATTTAATAAGTGCCAGGACCAAAAATTTCAATTAACCACTTGGAGATCAAGGGTCTAGTGCTATGCTTGAAAATTAGAGAAATTTTGCTAGTAAAATTCATCCAAAATAAAAGGAGCTAAATTGAGTGTATCCCCAGAACCTGAGGATAAGGTTAGAAAAGACAGGCTATTGAAATGGACTTCAAATAAATACTTGCATAGAATTAATGAGATTAGCCTTATACAGAAATAATCTGTTCTCTAGACTTATAATAATGTACCATGGGCATTTCCAGATCTTATTCATTTAAGTGCAGTTACTGCACTTATCCTATGCATAATTAAATCCTAGGCATTATCCTATTTATTATTTAGCTGAAGAGCCCCATTGTTTGGCATTAAGGATATTTCTTTGACCACAAGTAAATTCTGTGACAAGACATGAAGCTGTCATAGATGTGAATTTGCCTTGGTTATTTGTGGGTCTATTAATACCATAGATCTCACTTACTAATGGAAGTCCATGGCTAGTAAATACTAACATCTAAGCTATACTCTTGGTCTTGACCTTTTGAGAAGAGCTATTTATGAACTCCAGAGTCTACAGAGCTGAAGGGAGAATGATTAAATAGAGAAAACAGAGGTTAAACATAGAAATATGTACACTTGATTCCTTAGATGAGGGCCTAGATATCCACTTGATCCCTCTAGGCCCGCAGGGGTCCTCTAACTTTTTAAATAGGGGGCCAGTTCACTATCCCTCAGAGTGTTGGAGGGCTGGACTATAGTAAAAACAAAGAAGTTGTTTTGTGGGCCTTTAAATAAAGAAACTTCATAGCCCTGGGTGAGGGGGATAAACGTCCTCTGCTGCCACATTAGCCCGCAGGTTGTAGTTTGAGGACCCCTGCTAGGGAATGACATAGTCTCTCTTCCTTCAGGAAAAAAGGAATGAAGCATCCTTATAGTCACTGAGGGAATTGTGTGTCCTTGTAGGGAACCTCCAAAAGAGAGTATAGGGAAGAAAGACAGAGAGGTAGAGGATGTCTATTATATCCAGAATCAAATATAAACTCATCTGTTTCTCAATTAAAGATCTTGGTAAACTGATCCCTGTCTACTTTTCATTTCTTATACTTTTACTCCCTTCTACCTTAGAATCCTCTGACACTGGTCTACTTGTCATTCCTTGGATAATACTCCT
The DNA here is from genome assembly GCF_016432865.1 of Antechinus flavipes. Lineage (NCBI taxonomy): Eukaryota > Metazoa > Chordata > Mammalia > Dasyuromorphia > Dasyuridae > Antechinus > Antechinus flavipes. The sequence continues at coordinate 248,493,966 of NC_067398.1, forward strand.
TTTCTCATCTTGATATCGTTGTACTGACTGACTTTTTAGTCTGGAATGTCCTTTTCTTTACTTCTGACTCTAAACTTTCCTGGCTTCCTTCAAAAATCAACTCCACTTCTACCTTCTGCAGGAGGCTTTTCCTGTTCTAGTACCTTCTCTGAGATTTTCTTCTATATACTCTATATGTTATCTTGAATGTACCTAGTTATTTACTCATTGTCTCCATACTTAGATTTTAAGTTTTTTCTTTTTCAATAGTATTTTATTTTTCCCAATATATGTAAAGATGGTTTTCAACACTCATTTTTGTAAAACTTTGTGTTCTAGATTTTTCTCCCTTCTTCCCTTACCTCCCCCATCTAAAGACAGCAAACAATCTGATATAGGTTAAATAGATATAATCCTTTAAACCATATTTGTCATGTTGTACAAAAAAAAAATCAGACTAAAAGGGAGACAAAAACCATGAAAAACAAACATACATACAAACAAAAAGATGAAAATATTATGCTTCAATCAACATTCAGTCTCCATAGTTCTTTCTCTTGAAGTGGACGGTTCTTTCCATCCCAAGTTTATTAGAATTGCCTTGAATAACCTCATGTGTTGAGAAAATCCAAATCTATTATTGTTGAACATCATATAATCTTGTTACTGTGTACAAAATTCTCCTGGTTCTGCTCACTTCACTCAGCATCAGTTCATGTAAGTCTTAACAGGTTTTTCTGAAATTCTGAAATTATATTCATATACCATAACTTATTCAGTCATTCCCCAACTGATGGACATCCCTTCAATTTCTGGTTCCTTGCCACTACAAAAAGAGCTACAGTGAACATTTTTTGCATATGTGGGTCCTAGATTGTAAGTTTCTTGAGTGCATATTTTTTCCTTTCTTTATATCTCCAGTGCTACTGCTATTATTACTACTACTAATACTACTATAATTACTACTACATAAGTGTATGTTCTCTTACTTTTCCTTTCATCACTGAACTTACTTAAGAAGGGACAGGGGCTTTATATCCCAAAGAGGACTGGATGGAAATTCATTATTAGTGCTCTTAGGATCTTTGTCTTGTTTAATCTTCTGCAAAATCCCTCGAGAGAAATGAGTCCAAAAAACTCCCCATGCTTTTGGCAAGAAGGTTGAGATATTTTGTCTTATCTCTGGGAGCTATTAAGAGCCAGGGATGAATGGCACACCTACCCACAAGGGGGTTTTGGTCTCAGACCTTCCAAAAACAATACAGGGGCAACATTATATACAGTAACAGCAAGATTATATGATGAGCAATTCTGATCTTTTCAACAGCGAGGTGATTCAGGCCAGTTCCAATGGTCTTGTGATGAAGAGAGACATCTACACCCAAAGAGAGGACTGTAGAAACTGAGTGTGGATAATAACATGGTATTTTCACTTTTTTTGCCATAGCTTGTTTGTATTTTGTTTTCTTTCTCATTTTTTCCCATTTTGATCTGATTTTTCTTGTGCAACATTAATATTGTGGAAATAAATATAGAAGAATTGTACATGTTTAATATATATTGGATTACTTGCCATCTAGGGAAAGAGTTAGGGAGGAATGAAGAGAAAAAAATTTGGAACACAAGGTTTTGCAAAGATGGAATGTTGAAAATTAATTATGCATTTGTTTTGAAAATAAAAAGCTTTAATAAAAACAATCTTTTCTTGATCCATACTGATTCACAAAAATCCCTACCGAATTTTTATTCATTTGTGAGGAGAGATTGTGGTCTAGATAGGGAGACTAAACTAATCTTTATATAATAACTTAAAAAGCTAATTCTCAGTCACTAAATGGTTAGTCAAAGAACACACAGTTCTCAAAGGAAAAAATCCAAACTATTAATAGCCACAGGAAAAAATGCTTCAATTCACTAATACTTAGAGAAATGAAAATTAAAGCAGCTTTGGGATTTTACCTCACACTCATCAGATTGATGAAGAAGACAAAAATTAAATGACAAAAATTGTAGAGGCAATATGATTGCATTGTTGGTGGGGTTGGGAATTATATAACCATTCCAAAAAGCAAATTTGAAGCTAAGTCCCCAAAGTCATTATCCTTTGACTTAGACTATTACTAGGCTTATGCTCTAAAGAGTTTAAAGAAAGGAGAAAAGGTCCTATATGTACAAAAATATTTATAGCCGCTCTTTTTGTAGTGAAAATGAATTGGGAATCAAAGGAAGGGCCCATCAATTGGAGAATGGCTGAACACATTATCGTATGTGACTATAATAGAGTACTATCAGATTGTAAGAAACGATTAAAAAGATGTTTTTTCAGAGAAAGCTGGGAAGATTTGTATGAATAGAGAACAATGTGAAAAGAAGCAGGGCAATTTATATAATAATAACTTTGTTGCAAAGATGACTTTGAAAGACTTGAGAACTCTGATGAATGCAACTCTGTGATTTCAAAATACCAATGATGCATTGATACATTTGATATTACCCATCTCTTGAAAAAAGGGATATGGATTCAGGATGCAGAATGAAAGAGACATTTTTAGATGTGGTCAATGTGGGAATTTGTTTTGTTTAACTATGCATGTTTGTTATATGGATTTTTATTTTATTTTACTTTTTCATTTGGGAGGATGCAAGAGAAAGGAAAAAAATACTTGTTAATTGAGAAAAAAAAAAACTTTCTAAAATAGCTAATTGCTAACTGGAATTATCTCCTTCATTTCTGCCTCCTTGCTTCATTCAAGTACTAACTAAAATTCCATCTTCTACAGCCTTTCCTACTACTAATTTTAATGCTCTCTCTCTTTTAACTATTTTCTATTTATCTTATAGATAGCTTTTTTGAATATATTTATTTGCTTGTTGTCTCTCCCCATTAGATCGTGAGTTCCTTGACTTTGTGAATTAGCATGGATCAAGAACAGATTTAAAAAAATTAAATCTTTTGCCTTTTTTTTTTTTACATCTCTAGTGTTTAGTACCATGTCTAGCACATAGTAAGCACCTAATAAATACTCATTGATTGATTATGCAATATAAACTGTAAGTGCTGTAATAGAGTTGGTTGGGGATAAATATTTTGTACAGCAAGAATGAACCTTTGTATAGTTAGGTAGGCTTACATTTTATTTTATTTTACATTTATTTTTAATTTTTTTAGCGAATATTTTTAACATCACCTATACTTCCAAATGTATTTTGCTCATTTTGTTCTGCTTGCTTTATTTTGCATCAATTCATAGAAATCTTCCCATATTTCTTTGAATTCTTCATATTAATTAATTCATAAAACACAGCAATATTTCATTACATTCTTATACTATAATTTGTTTAGCTATTCTCCAATCAATGTGCATTTACTTTGTTTTTTAGCTCTTTGCTACAAAAAGGGCTGATGTAAACATTTTGTGTACGTGGAACATTTCTTTCTGTCTTTGCTTTCTTTGAGGTATATAGTCATCAGCAGGATCTCTAGGTCAAGAAGCAAATAGGTTTATATCATGTAATTGGAGGATATACCAGATTTTCTTGACTAAACCTTTTTCCTTATTAGCCTCCTACCACCACAAATTCTTAAATAGCCATTCCTTTAGTTCCAAGAATTATATCTTTAAGTCTAGGTCAGAATGTTAATATCTAATCCAAAGGGATAATAAAGTCACACTTCTGTATCAACGTTTTAGGAAGAATTGATTTATCATAATTCTAAAAATAACTAGTGCAGTTAAGTGACATAATAGCTAGTGTGCATGGCCTGATATGGAGGCTCCAGTGAATGGTATTAGAGAAGAGACCCTCTAATTCCTCTGGAGTACTCCTAAGACCCTGAGGGAAGATGTAGCTGACTTTGTTCTGGGAGACTGAAGTCAGAGAATATTTACTAAGGTTTGTCTGACCATGTGATTTCTCTGCTCAAAAATTTCCTTGGTTTTCTATTGTCAGTTGAATAAAATTCTTTGTTAGACATTCAAGACTTTCTATAATGTGACCCTAATTTATTATTCCAATCACTCTTCCCTCTTCATACTCTTATTCTTTTTTTAGTTTATTTATTTTTAATACACGTTATTTTATGAATTGTGTTAGGAGGGAAAAATCAAAGCAAACAGGAAAAACTGTGGGGGAGATTAAAAAAAAAAAACCAGAAAAAAGAAGCAAACTTAGCATTTGTTGATTTACATTCAATCTCCTTAGTTCTTTCTCTGGTTACAGTTGGCATTTTCTGTCCAAAATCTATTGGGATACCTTTGGATCACTGAACTACTGAGAAGAACCAAGCCTTTCATAGTTAATCATTGCACATTCTTGCTGTCATTGTGTACAATGTATTCCTGGTTCTGCTTGTTTCTCTCAGCATCAGTTCATGTAAATCTTTCCAGGCCTTTCTATAATCAGCTTGTTCATCATTTTTTATAGAACAATAATATTCCATTACCTTCGTGTACCACAACTTGTTCAGCCATTCCCTAATTGATGGACATCTACTTCTTTTCCAATTCTTTGCTACCACAAAAAGAGTTTCTACAAACATTTTTGCACATGTGGGTCTTTTCCCCTCCTTTATGATTTTCTTGGGATACAGACTCAGTAATGGCACAGCTGGGTCAAAGGATATGCAATTTTATAGCTTTTTGGGCATAGTTCCAGATTGCTCTCCAGAATGGTTGGATCATTTCACAACTCCACCAACAATGCATTCTTGTCCATACTCTATTCTTCAGCCAAATGAAACTACTGATTGCTTGATGAACATATCCTATATTTTCTTACCTTAATTGTACTCTATTCTTTCTCTTTTCTTACCTTAATTGTACTCTATTCTTTCTCTTTTTTCAATAGTATTCTATTTCTCCAAATATATGCAGACAGCTCCCATCATTCATCCCTGTAAAACCTTATGCTCCAAACTCCTTTCCCTCCCTTTTCTTTCTCCCCTCTCCCAAGGACAGCAAATAATCTGATACAGGCCAAATATGTTGCACTCTATTCTGTAAGCCTGCAATGTCCTCCCTCCCTGTCTTCACTCATTAAATCTCTACTTATCCTCTAAAAATAAGTTCAGATGTTACCTCCTCCATGAAATCTTCTTTAGTTCTTGAGATTGCTAATAAATTATATTTTCTCTATTGGTTCTCACATAGCACTTCATTTTTCACTAGTTGTACCCACTTATCATATATCACTTAGTATTATATTTGTCAGTATATGTTTTAGTTCATTACTTAGGAAGCTAGGTAGTATAGTGGATAGAGTGCTGGGCCTGAGTTAGGAATGCCTGATTTTAAATCTGGCCTCAGACACTTTCTAGTTCTGTGATATTGGGCAGGTCATTTGATTGTGTTTGCTTAGTTTTCTCAATTGTAAAATGAGAATAATAACAGCATGGTTATTATGAGAATCAAATGAATAATACCTGTAAAATGCTTAGCACATTGGTGGTACATGCTTATTTGTTTTTGTTCTTTCAGGAGTATAAAAGCTCCACCAGTAAAGGGAAATATATATAATGTAAATATTATGATTACTCCAGTAACTAATACTACTGCTTTGCATGTATCAGTTGCTTGTTGAATTGAATTGAGTTGAGTTAAACTATATTAAATTTTATTGGATTATATATCAAAATCTATTTTTTCATCCATGATTTCCTTGGGTAGATAGCAGCATAGAGAGGATGGTTGCTATGGATAACTCAATATTATTAACTGGATGTTTGCATTTATTTTTGCACTTAGAGACCTTACAAGGTAGCATGTACCTTTTTAAAAACCAAACTAATTAAGAAATAGATTAATTAAAAATATAAAGATATTGATCTAAAGAGCAAAGTAGATGGGTAAAGGATTAATTAAAGTGGAACACTGACAAAGGACTGATGGGATTCCTAACTTAGTTCTGACATCTGCTGTAAAACAGAAGTTATTGAAAACATAATTAAATTAATCTTTCTCAAGGAGTTGTTACCATGGTTGCTCTTTATAGAGCTGCTTTCTCTGGAGTACAAGAAACCCTCTGGATTTGAGGATTTAGAATTTTTGATTTTGAACATTTGAGTTAATAGACCTAGGGACCATGCCATATAGGAATCAGGTGGAGGAGCTAAAGATGTTTAGTTAGAGAAAGTAAAGATTTTGAAGGAATATGCTAACCCAATGATTTCTTTCCCCTATCTATTTTTTCTAAATAAATGATGTTCCATTTCCCCCTCTTTGAGTGCCAGGTAATTAGGATGCTTTGTGGCTGATACTAAGAGAGGCCAGGAAAATTCCTTGTATAGCTTTTGCTTTGAGAAAGCAGCTAATCAGGGGCTACTTTGGGACCTTAGGAGGTAGGCTGATTGCTTGAGTATGATAAAATGTAGTGGTTGGGAAGCCTGACCTTGATGAAGCGAGAATGACAGGTAGGTTATTTCTTTTTATACAGAGTAAGTGAATTCTAGGAAGGAATGGAAGGTGCCAAAGATGTAGCTATAATTGTCAATACTCAGCTGGATTAAAATAAGATCCAAGAAACCTCTTGGTTGAGACAGTGCATTATCCTTCATTTATATGAAAGTTTGTTTGTTTCCAAAGGACTTTTTATTTATATACCTAATTTGATCCAAATCACCCTAAAATAACGCCAGTATTATTAGCCCTATTATAGATAAGGAATCTGAGACCAGGTATAGTGACTTGCCTAAAGATTCAGAGCAATCTTTCAATAATACACACATCCATATAGATGCATATATTTTGTCTTTTTGGATCATCTGTAGAACTTCCTTATCTTTCAAAATTATCACCGCATGCTCCAGTTTCTAAGAATTAGAGTATTTTATGCTTCCCATAGATTGAAGTGTTCCTTCCATTGATGGCTATCTTTACTCTTTATTTTAATTTTCATAATCTTAAACTTTATTTGTCTATGTATCCATCCATCATCCATCTTCCATCATCTATCATCTATCATCCCTTTCTCTCCCTCTCCCTTCCCCCTGCTCTCTCTCTCCCTCTCCTTCTCCTTCTCCTTCTGCCTCTTCCTTTTCCTCTCCCTCTCCCTTTTCTTCTCTCTCTTCCTCCCTCCTTCCCTCCCTTCCTCCTTCCCTCCTGCCTTCTCTTCTTTCCTCTCTCTCTCTCTCCCCCCCCCCCTCTCTCTCTCTCTCTCTCTCTCTCTCTCTCTCTCTCTCTTTCTCTCCCCTCTTATATGGACAGAAAAGGGTCATGATGGCAAGTTTGAGTAATATTATAAAATCTCAGGAACTTCACTATTTTTTTTTAAATTTTTTATTTAATAATTACTTTATATTGACACTCGTTTCTGTTCCGATTTTTTTTCCCCCTCCCTCCCTCCACCCCCTCCCCTAGATGGCAAGCAGTCCTTTATATGTTGGATATGTTGCAGTATATCCTAGATACAATATATGTTTGCAGAACCGAACAGTTCTCTTGTTGCTTAGGGAGAATTGGATTCAGAAGGTATAAATAACCCGGGAAGAAAAACAAAAATGCAGATAGTTTACATTCGTTTCCCAGTGTTCTTTCTTTGGGTGTAGCTGCTTTTGTCCGTCATTTATCAATTGAAACTCAGGTCTCTTTGTCAAAGAAATCCACTTCCATCAAAATATGTCCTCATACAACATCGTTGTCGAAGTGTATAATGATCTCCTGGTTCTGCTCATTTCACTTAGCATCAGTTCATGTAAGTCTCGCCAGTCCTCTCTGTATTCATCCTGCTGGTCATTTCTTACAGAACAATAATATTCCATAACATTCATATACCACAATTTACCCAGCCATTCTCCAATTGATGGGCATCCATTCATTAGGAACTTCACTATTGAAGGAAAAGGAACGATACTCAAAATCCAATAAAGTGCCTTATTTCATTTGTGTCTACTGTCTTTAAAAAATCTCCTTGTGGTGCCTAGGGTCTCATTTAGTTCATATTAATCTCTCAAATCATTCTCAATTGTATTAATTTGTATTTTTCTTTTTGCGGTTAATTGAGCCAATAATGGTTAATCTATTTTGTAAATTTTTCAAAGAAGCAATGGTAGGTTTTATTGCTTAATTCTCTTGTTTTTCTCTTTTATTTTGTTTCTTTTTAAAACCAAGCTTTTATTGATATCTTTTGTTTTGACGTTGCCTAGATTTGTTTCCCTGGTATTTCTTCCCATCTTCCCTCCAGGAAAACTATCCCTTATAACAAAGACTAATTTTAAAAAAAGAAAAGAAAAAGGAAGAGAAAAAAATCAGCAAAACCAATCATTAATACACTTTGAAAAAATATGACATTATATGAAATGTTTCACACTTGTGTATTCCCTAATTTTTTATATCTAACCTTTTAATATTTTTCCCTTTGGACTTACTTTTAGCTTATAGCTTTGTTCCCTTTTAAAATTCTTTAAATCAAGATTTAATTTATCACCTTTTCTCTTTGTCATTTAGAGAAATAATTTCTGCTAAATGCTGCTTTGGTAATACCTGACACTGATATGTTGAGATGCTATATTTATTTTTTAATTGATCATAAAAAATTATGTTGTGGATGTCTTCCTTAACCCAGACATAATTAAAATTATTTTAGAGCCTTCATACATATGGTAAATGTCTCTACGTATGTATAAAAAAATCAGATCCAGGTTTATACATATGTAGGAAGAATATATGGAACACATAACATGTTACATATATGCATACAGGAAAATGTTATTTTGAGTACTTTATATATGCACATATTTCTACATGTGTGGATATATGAATAAATGTAAAATTCAAAACAACATCTTGTTCCTATGAATTAGATTTCACCCAACAATCCAGTAGTCACTCATTGTCTTCATAATGATTTCCTCATTTTCATCCATTCTTATAAAAAGACATTGTTATCACCAGAATTCGTGGCATGTGAGGATATAATTATAATTATTTGGGGAAAACCATTAAGTTTTCATTGTGAATAGTTACACTTTAGAAATTGGCAAATGCTACAAAACAGAGCTTGATTTATTATTTTGTTGATTATCTAGATGTAATAAAATGTTAGAGAGAATATTAGTAATTCTGATTAAATTAAAAAATTTGTTGGGAGTGCATTTTTCCTCCAGAGGGCTGGTTTACCAGCACATCCCTTCTTAGACTCTTTATAAGATCAGATTATTTTGAACTATATTTTATCAACTTATATTTTATGAACTTATATTTATGAATTTATATTTTATCAACAAATACAGTGAGGTGGCAGAGTGGATAGAGAGTACTAGACCTGGAATTAGGAAAACCATCTTCCTGAGTTAAAATCTAACCTCAGACACTTACTAGCTGTGTAATCCTGGGCAAATCACTTAATCTAGTTTTCTTCAGTTCCTTATCTGTAAAATGAGCTAGAGAAAGGAAAACCACATCTTCAAGAAAACTCCAAATGGAGTCGCGAAGAGCTGGACATGACTGAACAGCAACTTCAACAAACATTTATCAATACATATGTACATATGCAGAAAATCTCCAACAAATTCACATACCACAGGTAAGGAATCTGGACTTAGAGTAATGTCATATATAAGAGATAGGGAAGTGAAGGCTTAGAGAAGCTGGCAGTAGCTTAGCTGTAGCAATTTGAGCATTTCCCTTCCATATATAGCAATATTTCCCTTCCCTTCCTATGTATAGCTTTTATTGCTATACTTTTTAGAAAAGGCAGTTAGGAATTTATGCACCATGTCTGGACATCTGTGTAATGCATGACTGGACTGTGCTTGGGGGTTGGGGCATGGAAGAAGGATCAGAGGGTTGCAATGACACGTCCTGTTGATTCTACCTGAGGCTGATCATATATTTCACTTTTCACACTCGAGCTCAAACTCAATAACTATAGAAATTGGCCTTGGGACAGTTGTTCATTCTATTGGATACTTTCTGTTGTCAACTGCTTTATCAGATGGTTAGGGATTACTATCATTGTATCTTGTACTTACTTGTGAAATGGGGGTACTGATACTTTGAGGTAGCTGTTTGTCCTTTGCTCTTGAAGAGGACCATAACATCAGGGAGGGGATACCATGACATATAAGTGGATTTAAGTGAGAGAGGGCTGTAATCTGCCTCACTTTCCCCTCCAGAGCCATTTGGGTCCAGTGGCCAGATATAGATCAGGATACTGGAGATGGCCCTGGTTGCAGTGGGAGACCTGGGCCTTTGTAAGCTAAAGTCTTTAGCAGGACTTAGTTTGACTGAGGCTGCACCCATTCAGTGATTAAGCTAGGTAACAATTGAGGCAAAAATATCCTCTTTAACTTAGTCTGAAAAATCTAAATAAATAAATAAGTGAATGAATGAATCTGGGGGTAGAAGACTCTCAGGGTTACTGAACAAAGCAGTATCAGGATGAACCTAGATTTCAGTATTGCCTCTGACACATACTTTTCCTCAGGGTGGTTTTTTAAATATATCAATTGTAGAATGGTGGCTAATCCATTAGTAGAGGGAGTTTTCCTTAACTGGCATCACTTAACACAAATGAAACCATAGGGGATTCAAATAAGTACCTCCTCCCTCCAAAAAAAAAGGTCTTTCTTCACAGTATATTATAAATATTGTTGCTTGTTATTCAGTTTATTCAGTCATTTTTCAGTTGCATCTGACTCTTTGTGACCCCCATTTTGGGGTTTTTCTGGACAAGAGACTAGAGTGAAGTGCCATTTCTTTCTCCAGCTTACTTTATAGATGAGGAATGGAGGCAAACAAAGTTAAATGACTTGCCCAGAGTCATGTAGCTGGGAAGTGTTTGAATCTTGATTTTAACTCATGAAGATGAATCTTCCTGATTTCAAATCCAGTGTTTTATCCTCTGCCCCACCTAGCTGCCTATATTACGTAATAAACACCAAATAAGAGTAAAAATCGGGAGGCAGTTAGGTGGTACAAGTAGGTGGGTGCAGTATGGGACTAAAAGAGTCAGGAATACCTTAGTTAAAATACTTCTTCAGGTGCTAATTAGCTAGGCAAGTCACTTCACCATTATTTGCCTCCATTTTCCCATTTTTGATGGCAAATCAGTGGCAGAATTATTGCAAGGTCAAATGAAGCAACATATGTAAAAATCTTTAAAACCTTAAAGATTTATATAAATGCTACATAAAATATTATTTTTATAAGATTATGCATATAAAATGCTTTGAAAACCTTAAAATACAGTGGTTTTTTCCCCACTATGATGTAAGATTTTTAAGAGCAGTGACTTTTTTTTGTCCTTATAACCCCAGGGCATAGTACACTTTCTTAAATAGGCTCCTAATAAATGTTGGATTATGAGGGAGATGAACTCCTCAGAGATATTTTCACATCAGCATCTTTTTTTTTCCTCAGAGTATCTACAAACTTTTTAAAAGTCACCACCCCAAAATGGAAAATAGTCTCATCAAAAATAGGATCTCATCTCTTTTCCAAGTTTATCTCAAATTAAAGCAACCAACATGTAGAACTGAATCTTTTATTTTGTTTTGTGACTGTTTAACATAGTAACTATTGTGGTTTTCTTGACATTATAGATCTTTAATCATTATTAAGGATATAGAACTTTATTCCATCAGTCACTCAAACAAATTAAGACAACATTTATATATCCACCATTTTCTAGGTTTTTGGTAATCTGTGTGTATTTTTCCCAGATAACTTTGCCTTCTTGTGTCACAAGCCCACCTCACTTAGATTCACTATGATGACAGTCCCTTTAGTAATAACATCCACATCTATATATTGTGGGTATGAGGGATTCTTTTTTACAGCAAATATGGGTAAATAAAAAGTGGCTTTAAGTTCAGAATAAGCCTTCTTAAAAAAAACCTATTGACGTAATAAAACTTTCACCTTTTAGTTGTTTTTGAGTGAAGTCATACTCAACAAAGCAGACTTCAGTAACCATTTTCTTCCAAGCTTCTTTCTCTTCAATGGATGAAGAACCTTTAACACTTCTATTTTTCCCTGGGAACTTCCTATTTACCAGATTTTTTTTTGTTTCTGTTTAATCATATTGAAAAGGATTTTGGCTTGGGGCTGTCTCTTTCTGTTTAGTAGAAATTCAGGCACTGCTCCCTGGGAAGTTTTTTCATCATTCATTTGCTTGGTATTTCTGTTTTTATGCATCTTTATCATCTTTTTCATCTGAATCTTCTCTATGTTTATGGTAGTTTGGATTTTAGACCAATCATTTTCTTTGCTTTCTTTGAATGTTCATGAATCTCTTAGATTTCCTTCTTTTTCTTTTCCTCATGGTAATCTAAGTGATAGCCATACTATTTTTGGGATAATTTTTATATTCATTCGGTGGCATGTATTTTAATTAGAACCATGACATGGTTTATCCTATAAGCTTTCACCTATTTGTTGCTTCCCATGTTCTATGACTAGAAATTCCTGTATCTCAAGATGCCATTGACTTCCCAGAACTTCAGGATTTATATTGACCAGCTTTAATCTGGAGACACCAGTTTAATACATCTTTTTGACTTGTATTCTTCTTCAGGAGAATATTTATCAAGGCCAGAACAAATGTCTTATTAAAAACATGTGGATGACAAGGAAAACTTTTATCCTTTGTAACTGAGACATTACCAATGCCAGAAGAAAGTAGGGAACAATATGGATTCAAGCCAATGCTTTGCAGTTATTTAATGTTTTGGGATTGTCTAGCCAAAACAAAACAAAATGAGACAGAAAAATAATACCTTTCTCTAATATCTCTTCAGCAGCTTGCCCTATTTAGTCCATATTCTCCTTTGAATTCTTATTCTATTGTACCTTCTGAATTCCTTCTCTTGCTCACAAATTCTAATTTGTTCTATATCTTTTTCTTTACTCCATCTTTTGTTGCTTATTAAAACTTGATTTTTTTCTTGAAAATATCCCATCCCTTGCCACTCTCTCTAAAGTTTCCTTCTCTCATAACAGACCTGTCTACCAGATGATAGATCTATTGCCAGGACTGTCTTAGTTCAGGTCAATGTAGGGATGAAAGGAGATATTTAAAAGTCATAGAACATTTAACACAAGGACATTGTCTTTGCCCCTAACACAGAAAATATAGACAATGAGGATTTAGCGATTCTTGGCTTTTCTGGTCAAAGCTATATTCATTTCCATGTGAAAATGTGTATGGTCAGTAGAGCAGTTTAAGATGACTCCTGTGGACTTTAGAAATTTTTCAAGTTTGAGGGACTTGGGACTTTTAATGCTTTTAGTGATCAGGAAGTTGCAGTAGGACATCTCAGGCAAATCAGGTGTCCTCTTTTAGGTAAAGCCTCCTCCCTTGTTTTTTGGGTCAGGGAAAAGAAGATACAGCAGGAAATCTCTGGTTTTATCCCCTTACCTCACCTTACTATCAAAAACACAAAAGGCCAGATTGAGGAGTCAGAAACTCCTTGCTCTCAAAACATTTTCTAAGTCTTCTCTTAGCCACAATCACTCAGAAACTTGTCTTCAGAAGGACACTTTATCTAATTTAACAGCACCAGAGTCATACTACTGGCATTTACTGATCTCTAGATCCTTTTCTTTGCCTCTTAAATAAGTTCAGTACCTGCCTGAGTCTATCACTCCATCATGACTCCTCAACCTCTGCCTTCTTTGATGACTTCCATAGTAACAATATTGACCTTTCAAACCCCTGGTCTCCCATTTTTTTAAACTTCTTCTGTTAGAGTTCAAATGTTGGAGTTTGTTCTTCTCAAAGCACAGCCGGTTTAGAGGCTTGGAGCCCTTCGGATGTCTCCAAATCCAAAGGTTCTGTCCTTCAGCCTCTGACTCTGCTTTCTTCTGCCTCCAACCAAGACAGAGATGGAAGGTCTCTCTTATCTCCTTCTGGGGAGCCCAGCCACCAACTTGCTGTGGAGAGAGGGCTTCTGGCGTAGCTCCACTGAAATCTGTCAAAGTGTTCTCTGCACAAGAGTCGTTCCTCTCGAGTTCAGCGCGATCAGCCAGCCAAGAGGAAAAAATGTATTCTGCCATAGCTCCCTCATCACTGGCCTTTTATATGCCTCTTCTGAGAGAATGGGATTATGGGTTTTCTCCCATAGTGCTCTCTGGCCCAATGAGCTTTAAGGGAGGTGTAGAAAGTGTACTTTGTGAAGCTAGCATGCTTGTGGACTCCAGTGAGTAAAGGTGTGAACACAAGCCTTGTCTTAATTAGTTCTACTTAGTACCTTGTTTCAGGTTCTGGCCAAAACAACTTCTTGTAAGATTAGATCAACTCTAATTACTTAGCAGTTAGTAAGGATTCCAACATTCTTCAACCCTCTCATTATCTCTGTTTCTAGTTTAGTTTTGACTTCACAGAGGGATATTCATATTTTAGATTTTGCCATCACCAAATATAATTTTTTTTCTTCAAGATCTTGACCTTTGAAATTTCTCTTATTGGCCTCCTGTTGTTCTTCCTCTCCCATTGCCCCATTCTTTCTGAACTTCCTTTTCATCCTAACTTTTATCAAGAGCTTCTTAATATTTCCTTATTAGCTTAGTCTGTCCATTTTCTATCTTTACTTTCCCCCCTCACAGTCTTGATCCTCTGGTTAATTAATAAAGCATTGTACCATTCTCTAAATGTCCTGAGTGTGGTGTAGTAGATAAAATGTTATATTTGGAGGTAGGATAATCTAGGTCCAAATTCTGCCTCTAATAGTTACTAGCTGTATGGCCCTGGACAAGTCACTTAATACATTTGTTAGTTTCCTAATTCTATAAAATGAAGATAATAATGGTATCTACCTCAGAGGATTGATAGGAAGATTAAATTAGATAACATGTATAAAGAGCTTTGCAAAACATAGCTGATGGAAATGTGAACTATTATCTTTGAGTTATATAATTTGAAAGTTGAAAGTGACTTCAGCAGTCATATCATCTGAAAAAGAAACATGTCCAAAAGGAATCGTCAATATATATATATATATATATATATATATATATATATATATATATATATATATATATTTGGCAGTCATCCATCTTCCACCTGGAGATCTCTGGTAAAAGGAAGATTCAGTACTGTTGTGATGGGAGGCACCTGCCAGTGGTGCTGGAGGTCTAACTCAGAATGGATCTCTTCATGTGAGAGTATTATGATGATGATACAAGGAGACTGAGAGGCAGTTGCGTTGTCTGACCTCTCTCCTCTTCCCTCTAACTCTAATTTATTTCATTCCCAATTGACAAGGAACATCTGCATCAAAGGCTGCTTTGCAACTTCAACTGTTATGATTCACAGCTGTGGAGGCTCTTGGATAATCGATGTGACGCTTCACCTAGGCATAGTCTTTAACCAGTACCTTTTGAGGCAGCCCATTCCAATTTCGGAAAATTTTCTCCACATCAAGTCTAATGTTTCAATTAATTATAAACATTTATTAAACGTATGTTAATACATTAACTGAGTTAAGTATCTAGAATATAAAGACAAAAGTGAAAGAGTTCTGGCCTTTAAGAAGTTTATATTTGAACAAAAGAGACAACACATACATAATACTGGCATATAAAAGAAATGTACAAATCAAATACTGGGCAGCTTTATTTTGGAGGGGAAAACACTAACAGCCAGGAAGATAAAGAAAGACTTTATATCAAAGACAGTGATTGAGTTGTCTTTTTTTTACACCTTGCTAATTTTCAATCTTGTGTCATTCCTACATCAGCCTTTTGCACTCTTGTTCTCAAGTTGCTTATCCTGCTGGAAGAAGTACATATTACAAATCTATGCTACTTAACCTTAACTGAATCTTCACCACTGCACTGTACTTTCATTAATTTCAATTGATTTCCTATCTTATACCCTACAGTAACTGGTCCAAATTTTCTCTGTCTTCAAGTCCCCAGTTATACTTCCAAACCTTTCCCTTTCAGAAGATGATTTTGTCTCTAATTTACTGAAAATTTGAGGTCATCCATACTGAGCTCTCTTTTCTCCCCTATTCCAAAACTACATTTTCATGAAATGAAATGGATGAAAATCTATATTTTCATCCATTTTCTCCTTTTGCTCCATGTTCAGAAGATAAGGTGGTTTTTCTTTTGAAGGGTCTATATCCTTAATCCCATCCTTTCCTATATCTTTCAGGATGTAAATTGTATGCATTTCACTTTTGATCTTTTTCCTTTTTTTTTCCCTTTGGATTCTTCTCTATTGCCTATTTAATTATTGCCTTTATTTTTGATGCCCAGAAGGTTGTTTATGGATCAAAGACATATGGTGTATCTTAACTACTCAGTGCTGATGAAACCATATTGATTAGTAATAAGGACATGATCCTGGACAGGTGGGTTGAACACTTCCATAGTACTCCTAATAGACTGTCATCGAATCAATGCTGACACCATTGACCATTTACCTCAGGTTGAATTCAATCCCTCTCTAGACAAATTTTCAACTAAAGCAGAGGTTTTGAATACCATTAGGCTCCTCTTCTGTGGCAAAGCACCTAGTGCTGATTCTATTTTAGCTGAAATTTACAAGGTAAAGGTCCATTATTCTTACAAAACTAACTGAAATTTTCCAAATTATATGGTAAGAGTTGGTTATTTCCCAGGAATTTAAGTGCATCTTCATTGTCCATCTCTATAAAGGCAAAGAAAATAGATTATCCTGTGCTAATCACAGGGGAGTCTCTCTCTTAGTCATTGTTGGCAAAATTCTTATCAGAATTCTCCTTAATTAGCTGATTTTTCACCTGGAAGACAGTAATCTACCTGAGAGCCAGTGTAGTTTCAGAAAGGGCTGAGGAATGGTTGATGGAGTTTTTGCTGCCTGACACTTCCAGGAGAAATGCCAAGAGCAAAACAGAGGTTTGTACATAATATTTGTTCATTGGACCAAGTCTGTGATACTGTTAGTTTGATGGCTTATGGAAATTATATCAAAATTTGGTTTCCC
The DNA here is from genome assembly GCF_016432865.1 of Antechinus flavipes. Classification (NCBI taxonomy): domain Eukaryota; kingdom Metazoa; phylum Chordata; class Mammalia; order Dasyuromorphia; family Dasyuridae; genus Antechinus; species Antechinus flavipes. The sequence goes on from NC_067398.1 coordinate 248,510,856, forward strand.
AGAGATGTTTGTTAGTATTGTATGTCAATTTCAGGATGGCATGTTTCCTTAGGTTCCAGAAAACGGATGATGCTCTTGTGCTTTCCCAGTCACCAATAGAGTGAAACAAAGGTCTGTGCTTGCTTTAATGGTTTTTAGCATGATATTTTTAGATATACTATCAAATACCTTCAATGAGGATGAATACATCTTTAAGGTCAACTACCATATTGATAATAAATTATCCAATTTGAAAAAGCTACAAGCCAAGACTAAAGTTGAAGGAGTGCTGGTGCATGATTTTTTGTTTGCAGATGATTGTGCACTCAGTGCAATCCCTAAAGATGAGATGCAACTGAGCATGGACTGATTCTCTCCTGCTTGTGCTAATTTTGGCCTACCAATGAAACACCAAGAAAACACGGATGCTCCACCAGTCAGTATGATACCATAGTGAAACCATTAATTATAGCAAATTATAGCAAATGAAGAAGTTCTGAATGCTGTTGATTAGTTCACTATTTTGGTCATATATTTTCCAGGGATGGTCATGTCAATAATGAGGTTGACACACACATTGCCAGTGATAGCTCAATGTTTGGGAGGCTCCAAAGGAAAGTGTAGGAGAGAAGAGGTATTAGACTTCCAAATTGATGGGCTACAGAGCCATGTACTGACTTTATTGTTGTATGGCTGTGAAACCTGTATAGTATACTAGCACCACAGCAAGAAAATGAATAGCTTCCATTTGAATTGTCTTAGGAAGATTTTGAAGATCACCTGGAAGGATGAGGTACCAGACCCTGAAGTTCTTTCTCAAAAACTGCCAAGCATTCAGACTTAATTGCAGAGAACTGAACTCTGTTGGGCTGGCCACAATGCTAGAATGCTAAATGTGTGCTTCTCTAAAAGACTATTTTATGGAGAACTCACACAGGGCAGGTGTCCAGATGATAGACAGAAAAAGTAATACTCTCAGAGTCTCTCCTAACAACTTTAAAATTGATTTTGTGACATGGGAGACACTGGCATAGGATGCCTTATTAGCTAAAAAGAAGCACAAGATGTGCAAATTTGGAGAATCTACCTCAAATGTTCCCATGGACTATTTGTGCCCATTCTGTAGTAGAGTATTGAGAAGTCTTATTAGTCTGATGAGCCATACTCCAATATGATGTTACTTGACTCTAACATAGTGATGTCATTCTGATGCTTTACAGGAATTAAAGACACCAGCCACCCACAAGACTGCTCATTATTTTCACTATCTTAAAAAACAAAGAAACAAACCCAACCTCCTTTTGACCTTTGCTGTTACTGTCTGAAGCTATTATCTTATATCTCTTGTTCTTTTCACTGCTAAACTTTTAGGAATAATCTATACTTGGTGTTTTCATTTCCTCATTATCTATTTTAGCCCCATGTAATTTGACCTCCAACCCCAGCATCCTACTGAAACTATGCTTTTAAAAGTCACTAGTGATGTTTTTAAAATGGTAATTTCATTTATTTTAAAGTATATTTTATTGACTTTTTTTTTGTTTTGACATTGCTCAGATTTCTCACCATATTCCTCCTTTGCTCTCCCAGAGTCTTTTTTAAAAGAAAAAAAGAGAAAACGAAATCAGCAAAACTTATCAATACCTAAAAGAAAAAATCGTACAACATATGCACTGTTCCACATTTGTGGATCTTTCCCAATTCAGAAAGAAATGTGGAGAGATATCCTCTCATATCTCTTCTTTGGTACCCCCTTTGTAATTTTACAATATCCATTTTTTATTTTTTTTTGGCTTGTTCTTTCAGTTACATTGTTTTAATCATTATATATATGCACACACATGTAGGATATATATATCATATATTTTCCCCGTGATTCTGCTTAATTCACTTCAAAACAATTCTTATAAACCTTTCTATGTATCTCTGCATATTTGTCGTCTGTTATCATTCAGTAATATTCTGTTATATTCATGAACTACACTTTGATCACTGTCCAACAAAGAGGTACTACTTTGTTTTCAATTCTTTTGCTACTACAAATGTGTGACTATACATATTTCAGTGTATATAGGATGTTTCATTTTATAAATGATCACCTTGGGGGTTAGTAATGCATTTCTGGGTCAAAGGGTATGGGTATTTATCACTTTATTTGCATAAATCCTAATTGCTTTCCAGAATTATTAAACTAATTTACAGCTTCACAAACACCAATACATTAGTGTGCCAATCTTTCTAACTACTTCAACATTGGCTATTCCAACCTTTTGTTAGATTTTCCTGTTTTTTGGGTGTGAGGTGAAAGTTCAGTGTTGTTTTACTTGCATCTGTCTCATTATTAGTTATTTGGAGCATTCTTTCATGTGGTTATCAGTAGCTTGCTATTCTTTTGAGAATTGTTGGTTCATTTCCTTTGTTCACTTATTGTGAACTATTGTGGTACTAGAGACATTGACTGCTACATGTGCTGCTTTTTTTCTTAGTTCTGATTCTTTTTGATCTTTTTTAATTTTTGGCACTGTTGACTATTCTGCTTTCTTTCCCCTTGGCTTAGATGAGTCTGCTTCACCTTGGATCTTTTCTTTCTTTTCTTATAGCTCTTTCTCAGTTTTCTTTGCTGATTTGTTCCTTTGTTCCATCCACTAATTTTAAATGAATAGTCCCTTGTTCATCTCTCCTTAAATTCTTCCCCTTGATGATCTCATCTATTTCTGTGGATTCAATTATCATCTCTGTGAAAATGACTTCCAAGTCTATATCTAGCCCTCCTGGCTCTCATCTCTATCTTCTTGTTCTCATCTCTGACCTCCTGGCTCTCATCTCTACCTCCTTGCTGGCCACCTCCATCTTGTTGTCCCCCTAAGACCTCAATTACAATACATTCAGAATCAAATCTATCTTTCCTTCTAAAGTAGCTTTTCCTCCCAATTTTCCTCTTTGCTTCTAGCTTCAGATACTTTCATTCAATTAGGCTTGAAATCACAAAATCTTTTACATATGTAATGCTAGATATTTTACAAAGCATTTTTATTTAAGTGGATAAACTTCCCCAGAAGGGAAATGAACTTGGGTTTGCTAGTAGAACAACCCTTTGACATTCCAGGGAGCCCATATCTCTCATAGCATCTGATATTATCTTCTCTGAACTTGTAAAAACACCCTTTGGTTTAGCAATTTTTTTCTTATTGGTTCTTTATTGTTCACATAATTCATTTGCTTTGTTTTTCAAGTAGGAAACTATGCAGAATCTATGCACACAATGTTTTTTTTTTCTCTAAGTAGCACACAGATTTAAGAAATTCCCTTCTCTATCTAGAAGGTCCAAACTTGAGAACACTTAATTTTTGAACTCTAGAAATTGGGAAATGTTTCCAAACCCATGAGCCAATTCCCAAAGCCAGTTCTGTTTAGTAAATCTCCATTCTTTGCTTAGAATGCTAAAATCGAGGATTACCCTAAGATATCCAAAATTTCTCCTCCTTCACAAAATAATTGGGGTTAATGAAGAATCTCAAATGACATGCCTACCTATGCCATGATCTTTAGTCACAAGTCACAAGATACTACTGGGAAAGAGTATATATGTAAATTGTACATGGGCACAGGTATCCCCAGCTGTGTCATGGTCTATCTTTTCAAAGTTCAGGCAAGAAAAAAAATCTATTAGCCTCCATAGAATATGAAGCAGGGAACAGTTCTTTCTTTAAGAGTTGATTCTTCTCAATCATATCACTGTCTTGGAGTTGTTTGAGTCCCATCAACAGGGAGCTTTAGAGTACATGCCCACATTCCATGGGAAATGGAATGTACCTCCATGGGACAATACCCCTCAGATTTCTCTGTACAAAAATTTCTGCCCTATAAACTTATCAGGTTAATTAGAAGAACTCATTAAGTTGATCTGAAGTTTCCCTGCTCTACCTCACAGGGAAAAAAAAAAACCCAATAAAAAACTTTACAAACTGTAAATCTTTGTGTGGATGTTAGGGGTTATTAACCACAATTTAATTAACATTGTTCTTTATTAACTTGCATATCGTCTCATCTCTTTAAAATCCCTGTATTATTTCTTTTCCTTCTCCTCTCCTCTGGCCATTCTTTATCCCTTTGTTCATCTCTTTTCAGATCTCTTTGGCTCTTTAAAGTGATCATTTCAGCTTTGGGATTTGGTTGACAAATTATTTCAGAACCTCAAGCTTTTGAAATGTTTTCCTTTTCCCTTCAAAGAGAAAAGTTGTCTTGGCCTACATTTGATACTTGGAGTGATATTTCCATTTTCAATTTTAGTTTATACTAGATCCTTCTCCAAACTGTTCTTTTCTTCAAAGTCAAAGGGAGCAGATAAGTCAGTATTTTTAAACTTTCCCTTTATTTTTCTTTGCAGTTTATAAAAACCTGCCTTAGTCTTCAAAGCTTAAAAGCCAGACAATTTGATTTCCCAGGGAGATATTTTTTTTTGAGAATTGCTTCTAAAGGGGATTCTGTGGTTTCACTATTCATGTAAATTAACTCACCCTAAAGAATATTTTCTTTAATTTTTGCTTGGTTATTTATTGTTTTCTTATTTTTAGGTATGATTACTCCTCTTGACATCCTGATTAACTGAAGATTGGATTTCTTTTATTGATAATCCAGAAAGCTTATTTTGACTTCTTTGTTCAATCAAATAGTTAAAGAAATATATTTATAAAGTGTTTATTGTGTATCAAATCCTTGGGATACAAAGAAAAGTAAATATAACATTGTTCAAAGAGTTTACAGTCTAAAAGAAAAGATGACATATCAAAAACTACATATATTTGGCTAGATCCAGAGTAAATGGCATGTAATCTTTGAGACAGAAGCTATTAGTGACTTCTCTTTTCAAATGTAATTTTATTTTTCCAATTAAGATTATTTTTTTCTCTCTCTTTCCTTCCCCGACCCTACATGTTAAAATTCTTATGTCAAATATACAGTCAAGTAAAACAAATTTTCACAGTAGTTATGCCCCATTTTTCTCACTCTGCACCCAAATTCCATCAAGTCTGTCAGGAGGTGATAGCATGCTTTTTTATGAGTACTTTGGAATCTTGATTCATCATTGCATTGATTAGAGTTGTTTGTCTTTACAATAATGTTATTGTATGAATTGTTCTCCCCATCTGTTCACTTCACTCTACATAAATTCATGGAAGTCTCTCCAGGTTTCTCTAAAACTGTCTTTTTCATTTTTTTTTTTAAAACATCATGATAGAGTTTTAATATATTCTGAAGCACTTAATAGAACTAGTTATCTTTCCTCTTGGAAATACATTCACCTTTCTTGGTTTATTTTCTCTTTGTTCTCTCATTCTCTAATCATTCTTCTCAGTCTATGGAAGTGATTCATAACATTTCTTTCAAAAATTAAAAATATGTATTTTTAATTTATGAAAAAAACTATTATTTCCATAACAGAATACAATAAAAAGATGATTTGTGCATAAAACTGCAAATCTATTGTGCACAACTTGCTATTGCTTTCAAATATATAACAAAATTATTAGGTAAGTTTCTGCCCCCACTCTGCACTAGAAATGGCTACCATTAGACATACACACATAAATGTAAAATTATTCTATATATACTTCTATTTACCAGTTCTTTCTCTGGAGGCAGAGAGCATTATTCTTTTTATGCCTTTATAGTTAATTTGAGTATTTATAATAGTCAAAATAACTTATCCATTCCAAGTCATTCTTAGAATAATATTGCTATTGCTGTATATCCAGTATTCTCATGGTTCTTCTCATTTTGCTCTTCATTATTTCTTGCAGGTCTTTCCATATTTTTCTAAAATCATTAAGCTTATAATTTCTTACAGCATAGTAGTATACCACTACAATCATATACCAAAATTGTTTGGCCATTCCCCAGTTGATGGGCATCCCTGCAATTTCTAGTTTTTTGCCAACACAAAAAGAATTGCTATAAACATATAACTTCTTTCCCTTTTTTCGTAATTATCTTCAAAAATAGATGAAGTAGTGATATTGCTGGGTCAATATAGGTAGTTTAACAACTTTTTGAATGCAATTCCAGATTGCTCTCCAAAATGGTTTTATCAATTCACAGTTCCACCAGCATTAATAAATAAGTGTCCCAATTTTTCCACATCCCCCTCAACATTTTTCTCTTTTTCTTTTTATCATTTTAGCCAATCTAGAAGGTATAAAATGATATCTCAAGATTGTTTTAATTTGCATTTCTGTAATCAATAATGCTTTAGAGTATTTTTTTATATGACCCTACATTTTTGATTTATTTATTGGAAAACTGCCTGTTCATATCCATTTCCCTTTGGTTAATGACTCATATTCTTATAGATTTGACAAAGTTTTTTATGTATTTTAGATGTGAGACCTTTTTTCTGAAAAGCTTTCTATAAAATTTTCCCACCCCTGCTAATTTTCTGTTTTTCTTACGATCTTGGTTACATCTGTTTTATTTCACAAAAACTTTAAATTTTATGTAATCAAAGTTATCCATTTATACCAAACATTCTCTATTGATAATTCATTATAAATTGTTCACCTATCCAAACTCTGAGAAGGAATATGTTCCCTATTTTAATTTTCCTGTAAAACCTCTCTTTATGTCTAGATCATGTATCCATTTTGACCTAATTATGGTAAATGATATAAGATATTGATCTGCTTTCCACACAGCTTTGCAGTTTTCCCAATAATTTTTGCAACCAACTAATGAATTCTTATCCCCAAATTTTAAGTCTTTGTACTTTGCAAATATAAGGCTATTATGCTGTAAATTGTATGTCTACTCTATTGAGCTAGCTTTCAATTTCTTAGCCAGTACTTAAGAGTTTTGATAATTTCTGCTTTATAATATAAATTCTGGTACTGCTAAACCTCTTACCTTTGTATTTCCTCCATTATTTCTTTTTGATATTCTAGACTTTTTGTTCTTTTAGATGAATTTAAAATTTTTTTTCCCAATTCAGTAAATTATTTTAAGCAATTTAATTGGGACAGCATTGAATATATAATTTAGTTTAGAAAAATTGTTATTTTTATCATATTGGCATTGCCTACCCACAAACAATATTTCTTCAATTATTTAAATCTGATTATATTTACATAAATTTTAAAAAATATAATTCCTGGGTTTGTTTGGTTAGATGTACTCCCAGGACTTTATACTGTCTAGAGTTATTTTAAATGGTGTGTTTATTTATATTTTTACTATCTCTTCTTGCAGAATTTAGTTTGTGACATATGGCAATGATGATGATCTATATGGATTTCCTTTATATGGCTACTCTGCTAAAATTGTTTCAACTAATTTTCTAATTGAGTTTTTTAGGTTTTCCAAGAGTATCATCATATCACCTATAAAAAGAGATATAATAGTACCTTGTTATTCTTCATTATTGGTTTCAGAAGGCAAGATGAGTGGAAAAGATTTTGAGTATGGAACAACTTTTTCCCATAAGGAGTACATCTCTAGTCCTCAGTCTAATTATCCCTCCTTATCTAATTCCACAAAGGGCAAGTGAGGCTTCCAGTTGTAAAGAAATAAGCCAGCGGAACTCAGCTTCTTCCTTCTTGACAACATTCTTTCTGGGAGGAATCTTAACCTTTACAGTCTTCTTCCATGGCCAAGCTTCCTTGGAGTCTGGATATGGAGGTGGAAGCTATGAATTTCTTAGTGCTCCATCTGCAGCCTGAGGGTTGGGATGGCCAAGAGTCCTGGATCCTCCACAGCCATCACTGCCACCTTCATCTGGGCTCCTGCTGCTGCTGCTTGCACTACCACTAGTACTCCTGTTCCTTTTGCTTTTCTGCTGATGAGCACAACAGCCATTCTGTATCCCTTTCAGTACTACTATTTAGAAGTTGGAAATTGTATTGGAACTGCCCTGCAGCCTACCCACTGATGTGTATAATCTCAGCATCATGGGCTCCACCCTGACAGTCCTATGCCCTATTACTTTAGCTGAGAAGAAGCTGTCCACAGATGAGGGCAATAGCAGCAGTGCCAGGGGCTGGGCAGTATGTCTGGCCCACCTCTCATCCCTTAACTAAAACAACTAGTGCAATGAATATTCAGCAAACATCAAGTGCTGAAGCATTTTTTTTCCTCCTCAAAAATATATTGAATATTGAATTCAACAAATTTCAAAGCAGATGAGCACTGAGGTATCACTGTAGTTTTATTATTTCATTCCCTATTCTGATTCTTTTATTTCTTTTTCTTCTCTTATTGCTATTACTAGGATTTCCATTACAATACTGAATAAAATCAGGGACAATGGACATCCTAGTTTATCATTATGAATAATGCTCACTGATGGTTTTAGATAAATGCTTTTTATCAATTTAAGGAAAAATCCATTTAAATGCCCAAACTTTAAATTATTTTTATTTTTAAAATAAAAATGGGTGTTGAACTTTATCAAAATCTTTTTCTGTATCTATTGATTTAATGACATGGTTTTAGAACTTTTATTATCTTCTTTTACACCAAAGGCGCTATCAACAGTTGCATTCTTTTTCCTTTACTTACTAATTTTTATTTTTAATTTGTATTATTTTATTTTTATTAGTTTAATATTATAATGCAATGCCAGAGAAACTTAGGCAAGATAGAGATTAGAGAGTATTTAATACTTTCTTTGAAAGGGAAAGATTTACTGGGACCAAATGGATCCATGGTTTGGTCCCAGGGCTGAATGAGACTATCATCTCCAAGAATCCAGCAAACAATCTGAGTTCTCAATGACATATATACACGTGGCTCAGACAGAGAAGGTAGACTGAGGCAGGGGTGGAGTCAGGGTTCTGAGAGTGGGAAGGGACTTTGACAGGGTGGGGTGAGCCATTGGAGATAGCAGAAGGCACCCCAGAGATGAGGAAATGCATCTTGATAAGACAGTATCTGATATTCTAATAGCTTGGGATGGGGAGAGACATTCTGATGATATTCTAAAATATAAGATCTTTTATCCTTATCAAATATTCTGATTAAGAGGGAGAGGTGGTTTTGCAGGATTGAGCAGAACAATTATAAACTGAGGCAGAACAATTTAGAGAAACTGAGTTAGGATAATTAGGGAAACTGAGTCAGGACAATAAAAGAGAACTGTGGCATAATAATAATAAAGTTTTAATCCCAAATTGTATGTAATGTTGCTCTGGGACTCAGGTCATTCTTACTGTTATTTTTTGAAATCTGGGGAGTCAGCTTCAAGGACTTCTTTCTTCCTTCCCTAAGCCCTAGCCAAGTTATCCCCAAAATGTTCTTGCTTTCTGCTGTATAGGTACTACTCTCACAAGTTTTGTGCTCACTCACCCTTGCCCATAGCCACAGCCAGGGATCATGTCTGAACAGCACTACTAAGCCTGGATTCTAGAAACACTCAGCCCTCTGTTGCTTCCCAGAGGAACGTTTGTATGAAAAAAGTCCATGAGGTTAAAGAAAGCTCAAGGCTGGGAAGTAGGAGTTCCTGAGATAAAATTTCTTGAAGCTGTGAATGAAGTGAAATTTCTTAAGGCTTAGTCTGTTTCCCTCAGGGTCTCCTGTTTGTTGATTCAGTGGTTCAGCAGGCGGGGTTTCTTTACTTCATTCTGGAAATCTCACCCTAGGAGCCTTCCCTGAAGTCTTCTCAAGATGTCTTAGGAGGGCAACTGCTTTACTCCTTTATTTTTGCTGCTGTATGTTCATTTTGTGGTGATTTTCTGTCTGTGTGGAAAATCTGGAAAGCCTGAAAATTTGTCATCTACTCTGCCTTATTCCCCAATTCATAATAATTCACTCACTTCCTGAACCAATCAATCAACCAGCACTGTGTTAAGTACTGACAACACAAAAAAAAAAAAAGCAAAGAGATGTCTAAGAGGAAGTTAAGAAGTAAACTATCCCACTGTTCAATCATCAATTTTAGTGAAGTTAACTATCAGTGTGAAGCCTCTGGGAATTTCAAGGATGGAAGTGCTCAGTAACCAATCAGTCAAGCATTTATTAAGTGCCTACTATATGTTAGGTATTGGGTGTACAAAGACAAAAATGAAAAAAAAAACTCCACATTTCCAAAGAGCCTTTCAGTCTACTAAAGTAGACATAAGTGAATAGTATTATATATAGAATAAATTTAAAAGAAATACAATATTTGAGGAAGGAAGAGCACTAATTGTGTGTGTGTGTGTGTGTGTGTGTGTGTAGTTAGTAAAAGTTTCATGTACAACAATGATAATAGCTAGTATTTATTTGATATTTTAAGGTCTGTAAAGTATATTATAATTTGTCTTGTTTTGTTCTCACAATAGTTGGATGCTGTTTTTATCCCCATTTCATAGATGAAGAAATGGGGGCAGAAATAATTTTAATAATTTACCCAGGATCATACAGCTGGGAAATATTTGAAGTTATATTCAAGCCTTTCTTGCGGTCCAACACTCTATCCACTGTGCCACCTGCATTGAGTGAGTCTTGAAGCCTGTCTGATGATTTAGTTGAACTGTAATTCTGCAAGGTAGGGGTGATAAAGGAGTTCTTGGAGGACAGACAATACAAAAGCATAGAGATGGGAGATGAAATGTGGGACAAAGAAGGTCAGTTTGAGTGTGGAAAGATAGGATGGAATTAGGTTATAAAGGGCTTGAAAAACCCAATACACGGGCTTACATTTGATTCTAGCGGTATTTAATTTTGGATATCAGTTTAGAACACATAATCTAAGCATCATATCTAGCACATAGTAGGTGCTTAATAAATGTTTATTCACTGATTACAGATAAATCCTACATGTGTATATATGTATATGCAAACATATCTGTTGTTTTTCAGTTTTGTTTGACTCTTAGTGACCCCATTTGGAGTTTTTTTTGGCATTTTCTTTGCCATTTCCTTTTCTATCTCATTTTATAGATGAGGAAACCAAGGCAAACAGGGTGAAGTGACTTGCCCAGGTAGTAAGTGTGTAAGGTCTGATTTGAACTCAGAAGAGTCTTTTGACTCTGGACCTGCCACTCTCTCCATTGTGCCAATGAACTGCCCCTTAAAGAAGATAAAAGGTAATCTTGAAAGTGAAGATATAAAGAACTGGTGGTATCATGTGGGACTACAGCTGGAAATGGGACCAAGAGTCCCATGCAGAAAGAGGCACTTGAACTAAATCTTGAAAGAAATCAGAGATTCTAAAAGAAGTGAGGCAGGAAAGTCAATGCAATTGTACCACTATAGAAGATGCGATTTAATCTAACAATAGATCAATCAGTATGAATGGATTGTACTGTGTGTGACTCAGAGAAATGTGTAATGTGTAAGAAAAGGGTAATAAGCAATAATTAATAAAGCTGGAAAGAGATAAGATTGAGTTTTTTATACCATATGGATGAGTTTATTTTTATTCCTAGAGTTAACAGTAAACCATTAGAGCTTTTCAGATGAGGAAGGGTTAGTGACATAGACAGGTATGTGCTTTAGAAAAAGCTCTTTGATGACAATGTAAAAAGCAAATTGAAGTAGGGAAAGACTTGATTCAGAGACAGCAATTGGGAGGCTATTGGATATTACCAAAGGAGCACTTGATTTGGTAAATATTTCATAAACTATGAAGTGAAAGAGAGAGATTTTGCATAGCCAATCTTTATCTTACAGAAACATCTGGTGGTTTTAATAGTATCATTTATTTAGTGATTTTTAGGAGCATAATTCTAAATTGTATTCCAGGATTGTTGAGCCATTAATGTGGTTATTCTTCCATCATCCCTCCAACAAAAATCATCTTTACCAGTCTGATACATATGAAGTGAAATTGCAGAGTTGGGTTTTTTTATATGACGATCAATAGCTTGCATTTATTTGGAAACTTATTTATATCCTTTGACCATTTATTTAATTGGGAATAGCTCTAATAACATTTATATAAAACTTCCTATGTGCCAGGCACTGTGCTAAGTACTTTACAATTAATATTTCATTTGATCCTCACAACAAAGCTGCCCTAGATAATTTTGGAAGTGAAGGTACAAATAGCTCTTGCTATTGTATAAGGCTGGAGATGGGGGTAAGACCAAGAAAGATCATGGGAGTTAGGTACTATTATGACCCCCATTTTGCAAGTGAGGGAAACTGAGGCAGACCGAATCTGCCTTGCATAGCTAGTGTATCACATAGCTAGTAAGTATCTAACACTAATTTTGAATTTGCCTTTCTGACTCCAGGCTCAGCATTCTATTTCTTTTTTTTTTTTTTTAATTTTCTTATTATAACTTTTTATTGAAAGAGCCCATGCCTGGGTAATTTTTTTTACAACATTATCCCTCCTGTTCTGACTTTTCTCCTCCCTCCCTTCATCCCCTCCTCCAGATGGCAAGCAGTCCTATACAAGGTAAATATGTCACAGTGTATCCTAGATACAATATACGTGTGCAGAACCAAACAGTTCTCTTGTTGCACAGGAAGAATTGGATTCAGAAGGTAAAAATAACTTGGGAAGAAAAACAAAAATGCAAGCAGTTTACATTCATTTCCCAGTGTTCTTTCTTTGAGTGTAGCTGCTTATGTCCATCCTTGATCAATTGAAGCTGAGTTAGATCTCTTTGTCGAAGAAATCCACTTCCATCAGAATACATCCTCATACAGTATCGTTGTTGAGGTATATAATGATCTCCTGGTTCTGCTCATTTCACTTAGCATCAGTTCAGGCTCTCCAAGCCTCTCTGTATTCATCCTGCTGGTCATTTCTTACAGAACAATAATATTCCATAACATTCATATATCACAATTTGCTCAACCATTCTCCAACTGATGGGCATCCATTCATTTTCCAGTTTCTAGCCACTACAAACAGGGCTGCCACAAATATTTTGGCACATACAGGTCCCTTTCCCTTCTTTAGAATCTCTTTGGGGTATAAGGCCAGTAGAAACACTGCTGGATCAAAGGATATGCACAGTTTGATAACTTTTTGATCAGCACTCTATTTCAAAGAAAACATGCAAATAACTCCTCAAGTACAAGATATACATAGAATGAAAGGTTGTAAAGGGCTTTCAAATCTAAACAGAAGATTTCATATTTGGTCTTGGAAGCTATAAGGAGACACTCAAGTTTATTGAATAGGGTTTGATGGTTATCTTCCCACTGGCTAGATTCTCTGTTTTTATCTTCCTTTATCTCCTTCTACCTTCAATGAAAATTACCTCATATTTTCATTCCTCTTCAGATTATGTATTTTCAGGGATGCCAAAAAATGACATCATGATCAGCTGTATCTACTGTATGGTCTGTCCAAAGTTTAATACTATTCCACCTAAAATATATCCTCCACAAGCTCTGTGCTTCTGGAAGTTCACTTAAGCAGCTTAATGAAAGATGGACTGCAGTGAATAGAGCAAGTAATCTGAAGGAAATGATTTTTAGCAGCCAATTCACATGTTCAAAGCTCCATGTGTCATTAGATAGGTTGGACTGAAGGATCTCCAGTTTCTAAGTTCAAGATTCTTCAAATTCATAGAGGTTCCCAAAGTGATATTTTTGTTGTGCCACAGTTCTCTTTTATTGTTCTGCGTCAGTTTCCCTAGATTGGTTCTGCCTCAGTTTCCCTAACTGGTCCTGCCTCAGTTTCCTTAATTGTTCTGTCTCAATTCCCTTAGTTGCAACTCCCCCCCATTCATTAAGACTGGTATAACTCAGAGATTATAAATTGTCAATGTGTAAACTCAAAAAGGGGGAGTCCAGACTTTCTGTCTTTAGCCAGACACTTTCTTACCTCCTAGTTTGTTAGAATTCATGGTCCTATCCCCCAAACTGTCAGAACCAGATTAATGATTTCTGCCTGCAGATTCTCGAACACCAAAGTTTAGACTCTACCCCTCTGCCTTTGTTTAGTTACTCTGTATAAATATGTCATTGAGAACTCACATTGGCTGTTGGCTGCTGGCTTTAGGCTGCTGGATTCTTGGAGATGATAGCCTCATTCAGCCCTGAGACCAAACCATGGATCCATTTGGTCTGAGTGAATCTCTCCCTTTCAAATAAAATATTAAAAACTCTCTGATCTTTATGTTGCCTCAGTTTCTCCGACATTACATTTTCTCCTTTACTTTCTCATGCACTGATGTTTTCAACAACAGGGCAATTACCATCCCCTAAAATCATCCCCCCCCAACTAAACCAAAACACCCTCCCCCCAACCAAACTCAAACCCAAACAAAAACAAACAATAAAAGAACCAAGTTGAAGGCAAGAAAAGGCCAACACCTCAGCAAATCTAGGTGGAGATAGATCAGCCTATAGGATTATATATTTAGAGCTAAAAGGAACCTTAGAAGCCACTTAGTCAAATTCCTCATTTTACAAAAGAAGGCACAGAGCAGTATATGCAAAAGTTAATATATCTCCTCTCTCCAGCCAAGGAATAGATTTATATTTTAGCCATAATATTTTAGAGACCTACTTTCACTCAATGAAATAATTAATGTTGGAACTTGGTTTGACTGGCAAACTTGTGGAAGACATTTTTTAGGTGGAAGTATATTAAACTTTTGTCAGATTACACAAAGAAGACAGCTGACCATGATCCCCTTTTGTTGCATCCCTGACAATAGATACTGAAAAGGAATGAAAATATGAGGTAGTTTTCATTGAAAGTAGACAGAAGTAAAGGATGATAGAAACAGAGAATCTAGCTAGTGGGAAGATAGATAAAGGAAGCTAATACTATTTCCTTTTTAAGTCTTCAGGTGAAGTTGGCTTTTTCCAATCTAGGAATATAGAGATTATATATTAGTAGACTTTAAAAAGTTTTACTGTTGCCTTTTGTTTTAATATCATATCATGCCTTCTTCTTCCTTTCCTATTTGCTGATCAATTCTTACTTATAATTATGCCACAGTCTCCTTGAATTGTCCTACCTCAGTTATTCTGCCCCAAATCCTTTCCCTCTTAATCACCAGGATGTTTGATAAGGAGAAAGATCTTTAATCTTAGACATCATGACCCCAGACCCTCCCTACTTATCAAAATGTCCAGTGGCCCCTCCGCTCTCCCCCTTCCCCCCCAGTCATTGTTTTTCTTGATCCCAATTTATCAGAATGTCTGGAGCCTTCCTCCACCCTGTCAGAACCGGATTGATAGTCTGTTCTGGCTCAGTGCTCTGACTCCACCTCTGCCTTGGTCCACGTGTATATATGTGTCATTGAGATCTCACATTAGCTGCTGGATACTTTGGACATCAGCCCTGGGGGCAACATGGCCCCAGCACAATCTCTCCCTTTCAAATAAAATATTAAAAACTCTCTAATCTCTATCTTGCCTCAGTTTCTCCAGCATTACATAACAAAGAAAAATGCTAAGCAAAATCATCCAATTCCATGACCCAGCTGATGACATATATTATATTCCACACCTATATAATACCCCACTTTTTTTATTGAGAATCCTAAGGACCGTTTTGTTATAAGTTTTCAGAGACTCATATTTAATTATAATAATTAATGCAGACTTCTATTGCAATTTAGTGTTGCTTTCATTTGCATATCTTTACTTTGCTCTGTACCAGTTAAATTAGAAGAATTTATTAAGCACTCTCTATATGCCAGATATTATGCTAAAAGCTAAGGATTCAAAGACAAAAGCGAAACAATTCCTGTCTTTCAAAAACATATATTCTAATGATGGTGACAATATGTACAGCTAGAAGCATATATAAAACATGTATAAAGCAGATCCAATTTAACATTAGATGGGAAGACACTAGCAACTAAAGAGATCAGAGTGGATTTCCTGTTGAAGATATTACTTGATCTGAGTTTTGAAGGAATTACTACCAGGAGTAGTAATATAGAGTAGAAATATTAAATAGATTTGGGAGAGCATAATTGTAAAAGAATATTATAAAAATAGTGTAATAGAGATTTAGTTTGTGACATGAAACAACCTTCACAGATAATAGAGATTTTGCTATTTATTACCTAAATAGCACATGGTTTCATACAAATGAGACTGCACAAGGCAGACTTATTTAATTTAGGAGGACATGACTCTGAAGATTCTGGGGGATGATTGCAGGATCTAAGGTGCAAAGGGAGGAACCAGGGAGGGGTGGGAAACAGTCCAGGAGGGATTAATGAAGAGTTAGGTGTGGCTGACCAGATCCCAGAATTGTGTAAAGATGTGGTAATCAAGACTGTCTCAAAGAGAATAATTTGATTAAAAGTTTCACCCCCAACTCCATTGTTAAAGAAATCTTTCAAAAAGTAGGTGGGAGTGCTCCCTAAACAAGAGGGAATCTAAGAAAGTAAAACTGCAGTTTTTAGGGATCAAATCCAGAGATGCTTACCTTGAAACTGGAAGTGAAATACAGTGGCCTGTGAGGAGGAAGTGTTACCTTGAGAAACTCAGGCCAAAAGTTGGTGATACCATAGAAGTACAAAGTTGCTTACCAGTACACAATAGTGGAGATCAGCACAGAGTCAGTTTGCTTCTACATCAACAATGGATGATAATTTGTTGGGTCCATTTACTCTATCACAAAAAATTTAGTGAAATGGAAAAAGCATATAACTCCTCACAAAATAGATTTGACAAAATAGAAAAAGAAAACAACTCATTGAAAAACAGAATTTGTAAAATGGAAAAAAAAATCCATTGAATAAAATGACTCATTTAAAAATTCAATTGGCCAAATACAAAAGGAACAAAAAAAGTGAACTGAAGAAAACAATTCACTAAAAATTAGAATTGAACAAGTGGAAGTGAATGATTTAATGAGACATCAAGAATCAGTCAAACAAAATTTAAAAAAATGAAAAAATAGAAGAAAATGTTAAATATCTCATGGGAAAAACAACTGACCTGGAAATAGATTTAGGAGAGACAATCTAAGAACTATTGGACTTCCTGAAAATCATGATTGAAAAAAAGAGTCTAGATATCATCTTTCAGGAAATCATCAAGGAAAACTACGCTGATGTTCTACAACCAGAGGATAAAATAACCATTGAAAGAATTAACTGATCATTTCCTGAAAGAGACCCCAAAATGAAAACTACAAGGAATATCATAGCTAAATTTCATAATGAAAAGTTAGGATGGCACTAAGTAGCAGAGAGCTTTAAATGTCAAACAGAGAAGTTCATATGAATGTCCTCATTTAATATAATCTTTAAATAATATTTTAACATTATTTTTTATTAGTATCTTGTTTTTACATCGCTTTAATTTCCAAATACATCTCTCTCCATCCCCTTTCCAGTGAGCCATTTCTTATAAGAAAAAAAAAGAGAATTAACAATTCAGCAAAACTAACCAATATATCAACTGAATCTGACAGTTTACTCCATGATCCACACTCATATTTCCTCTCCTCTGAAAAGGACATTTAATATTTTCAATATGAAATAATGGTTAATGAAGTAGAAACACTGATGGATAAAATTAATGACATACTTGCTGACTTTCTCAGTACAAATAGAAAAAGGTGAATTCCAATAGTAACTTGAAGCATGAATTCTTAAAGACCTACAAAGGAATAAACCTACTAACTATAAACATGTATTTCCACTTTTTATAGTAAATATTAAAGATCAGCTAGGATTAATGTCTTTACTTAGCTCTCCTGCCCCTCACCTCCCCATTCCCATCCCTCCCACCTGAACTTAATAGACTCCAAAGGAACTCCATATATTGGAATTTTTTTTTTTTTGGACAGAAAGAAACTTTGAGATTTCAGAGATCAAGATTTTGATAATCACAATATTCTGTATTTGCTATCTTTTTTTTTAATTTAATTTTATTTAATAATAACTTTGTATTGACAGAATCCATGCCAGGATAATTTTTACACAACATTATCCCTTGCAATCACTTATGTTTCGTTTTTTCCCCTCCTTCCCTCCTCCCCCCCCCCAAGATGGCAAGCAGTCCTATATATGTTAAATATGTTATTTGCTATCTTTTTAATTCTACTTATGGTACAAAGTCTTCAACACTGAAGGTATGAGTCATAAAAGAGGGTATAGAACATATATGATAAAATATAAGGAACAGATTAGGAGCAATCCGAGGCATAGAAGAGAGGAGAGGAGAGCAGAGAGAAAGTAAAAGAGCTAATGAGAGAATGATCATGAACAGTATTCCAAACTTTGGTGCTAGAACTTGGACTCTGATGGTTATCTTCCTGGCATTCATTTTTCTATAAGTGAGAGCAGCAAATTCTTCCTTTCTCCCTTTTCAAAATACACTTTTCCCGAAAACCTATGCTTTCCAATAAAGCAAAGATAATAGCAGTCCTGATCTTCCAGGCTGTACAGCTAAAATAATTATGTGAAAATATCTTAGTAGAAAATATGATTTAAATGTCAGGAACTGTTGTTATTTTTAATGATCTTATGTTGCTCCCTTGATTAGTTATAAATGACTGTCAGATCTTTATTTCCTCTCACTAATTAGCTCTCTACATCCTTAGGAGCATTTATCAATAGAATCACTGACAATGTTAGAATAGAAGCCCCTTAAGGTCAGGGGACCTTAAAATTATTGCTGTCTTCCCTAGAAGCTATATTACATCATTTCCCCTCTCAAGCAGTTCTACCCCAAATTCATTTGGGACAAAAAGATGTAGATTTCATCTGCTGAAGCTGCTTTATGCTGATAGAGTTTAAAGCTGTCCCTGTCTAGTGGGATCCAGACTGAGGAGGGAAGGCACATGACTTCAATATGGTGGCAGCAGTATTCAGAGGGATGCTGAGTGTCAGAATCAATTAGCTGAGGATATTCAGGGTGAACAAGTAGTTGGAAGTTCATAGCTTGGAGTCTGAGGAAACAAATCTACCAATAAAAATGTTAGTTCTCAGGAGGTTATGAAGAAACTTCAAGAAAGGCTGTGTGGAAGCATTATGAGTGAATTTGTCAGAATAGTTTTGGAATGGATATCCTACAATTATCCTTTCCGTCAAGAAAATGGGATAGTCAGGTTAAAGTTATTACCCTGGTTACTACCCTGTGGGGGGGAAAAGGGAGTAGGGATTGGGGAGGGGAGGGTGGTAGCTAGTATAAATGGGGTGGCATCCACGGTGAGATGGTGACATTTGGGAGTGGGGCTTTGCAAATAATGCATTAGGTTGCATATGGGGGTTGCCTTGAGGATGCTGATGACACACCCAACAATCCTGAATGCCCCCACTGTCCATGGAGCCTAACTGAAGACAACGTAGTTATTTCCCCACTGGTACAGTCCCACAGAGTGACACCAAAAGAGCTGAAGAGAAAATACTAGGAGCAAAGCTCACATCCTTGGAGTGTTGTTAAAATCACACTTGGAAAAAGAATAAAATAACAAGAAATAAAGAAAACTAGAGTAAGGGAGAGAAGGACACAGGCAATTTCACCCTCAGTATGTTTCCAGTGTTTCCAGTAGTTTCAGTTCCTCTATGAATTCACAGAAATATTCACAAATATCTAAGGGAGAAGAAGTAACAAATATAGCACTTTTAATTCTAGAAACTCAAGCCCACCTGGGGGAAAACCTTTGAGTTTGCACCCAATTCTCTTGAGTCTCCAGACACAGTTTAGGAAGGACTTGATTGAGGATGTGATTCATTTTTTCCTCCTTCCCAGAAGACTGAGACCACAGGCAAGGTGGAGATGATAAATAATCTTAAATTCCTCAGCTACTTTTTGAGTTATTTGAGAAGTGAAGGCTGGGGACATTGTCGCTCTGCAAAAAGTTGGGCAGATATGATTTCTTTTAGCAAACACTTTGGTATCTCCTGAACCTTCTCAGTCTTGCAAGGGAAGGCTTTTACCCAATTAATAAAGATGTCAACAAAACCCAAAAACAGTTTGAAGTCCCTTGAAAGGCGGTATATGTGTAAAATCTATCTGCCAGTCTTCCCCAAAATTGTATCCTTTCTTCAAATAGGCTTCAGGAGAGAGGGGTGGGGTTAATAGCCCTTTCACAATTTACTTGGGCACAAACTGGGCAGACCTGACAGATCTATTTAAATTGTTTCTTCTAGCTTATGAACAGTGAAGATAGGTTTCACAAGGGATTGGAGAACATTTTTTTCCAAGCTGATAGCTTGGTATAGGCCAAAAAGAAGTTCCCACTGACTTGCCTCTGGAATTAGAGGCTGGCCTGAGGGTGTTTGAAACTACCCAGGAAGAGAATGGCCATGTTCCCTTCCTTCCAAAAAGAACTATATGAAGGGGTGGAAGAGTCAGCGAACTGGGGAATTAAAGATTTCATGGTCAGGGGCAAATGGTCAGTAGCATAGGCAGCTAAATATGCAAGCCTGTTCCCCTTGGCTAGATGTGAATTTCCCTTCTGGTGTCCTTTACAAAACATAACAAAAACCTCTCTAAGTTTGTGGACAGCTTGCAATAGTTGTAGAATTTCTCTTGCATATTTAATAGGAGAATTTTTTGGTGGGGAGAGAAAGGGGAGGAGTGGTTTAGCCTCCAAGGTGCTATAGAAGGTCATCACAGAATAATCTGCCTTCTTTTCCCACAAAGGTTCAGGGAATGATTAACAAACTGATAGGCAATGATGGGCCTTTAGACAAAGACACTTTAAGACAAAAGGGATACTGGAAGTTAGGAGTTTGTATGGCTGAAGCCAGAGAAGCCTCTTGAGTGGACCTGCGGATCAAGATATCATCTGTATACTGGATAGCCAGGGCCTGTCCAAGTATGTGAGGGCTGTCATGGAAGCCCTGAACTGTCTCCATGTTATGGACTTGACTGTCCATGTTCATTGGTGGGGGGGTTATATTCCCCTGGATTTGCCCCTTCAAGGGCAAAAAGAAATTGTGAATCTTCATACAATGATATGCAAAAGAAAGCATCTTTAAGATCTAAGGTAGAAAACCAATTTTTCCCTGGGATACTTGTATTGGACTCATGGTTTCTACTCGCCATTTGCTCTAATTATAGAAATTTGCTATAAGAGAAAAAAGCAGGGACATGATTATAATAGCATCAAAATAGGTCCTTCAGGCATCAGCCTGAGAACCCATACATGACAGGATAAATAATCCTTAGGTCTGTTTGACAACTGATCATGCAGTAACAATTCCATCTCATAGCCAGACTCAGGAATAATTAGGTGGAAAACAAAGAAATAGAATTGGGAAACTAAGTCAGAATGTTTTTACCTTAAGCAGAGGTCAAGGTTGTCCTCCCAACTTTTGCCCAGATAAGATGTCTGGGAAGACATTCCTCTGAGTAACTTATGGCATTTCTCTTGAATGGTGGGTTACTGACTTAATGATCAAGTAATCAAATTCAAAACTTAAAAAATTATCAGTTATAGTCCCAAGAAATTTTTATCTCTAATAGCAAATTCTACTAATCACAGCTTAGAACTAGATACATTATTTTAAAAGTTTACCAGGACCTAAACCCATAGGAGATTTTGTTTAACATGTTTTATATGTTTAAACTTCTCTTAGTTGATATATGAATTAATTAATTAAGTATTTAGAAAGAAGTCTCTTATTAGTCTCTGTTGTCATTCTATAGCTGTTATTGTTCTTATCTGTGGCATTTACTCTTCTTAAATTTTTTTATTTGAGGTATTCAAGAGGAAAATTTTTTTCATTTCCAGTTTTCTTTCTAAAAAATATTTCAAAATTCTTTATTATTGAAACTCCACTTCTTGTTTTGTATGGTTAAGTTAAGATTTGCAGTATAGGACAGTCTGAGCTCTATTGCTCTTCCAAACATATTGTTCTATTCGCTTCTCCTTTTTGTAAAAGTTGTAGAATAATCTTATTCAAATGTCCTTTTCTTTGTGTTTGGAAGTCTTTCTCTTGATAGTTTATAGAAAATGTTTGTTTTTGAATGCAATAGTATTTTATTTTTTCCAATACATGTAAAGATACTTTCAATTATTATCTATGTAAGATTTTGAGTTCCAATTATTTTTCTTTCTCCCTCCCCCACCCCTTCTCCAAGACAACAAGCAATCTTATATTGCTTTATATTTAAAACATATTTTCATATTAGTCATGCTATGAAAGAAAATTCAGAAAAAAGACTGAGAAAGAAAAAGCAAACAACAAAAACACAAACAACAAAGGTAAAAATAGTATGCTTTGATCCGCATCCATTCTAAGTCTATTGTAATTATCTTGGATTAATGCATTGCTAAGAAGAACCAAATCTATCATAGTTGATGATCACATAATCTTGCTGTTGTATTGTATTGTATACAATATTTTCCTAGTTCTGCTCACTTTGCTCAGCATCAGTTTGTGTAAGTCCAGGATTTTTTGAAATCAGCCTGATCATCATTTCTTATAGAACAATAATATTCCATTACATTCACATACTATAACTTCTTCAGCTATTTCCCAATTGATGGGTATCCACTCAATTTCTAGTTGCCCTTTTGCAAATGTGGGTTCTTTACCCTCTTTTATGATCTTTTTGGGATTCAGACTCAGTAATGACACTGCTGGATAAAGATTATGCACTGTTTTGTGACCCTTTGAGCATGGTAGAATTTGTTTTTGAATTGAATTGTTAAATTTAACCAGTATGTGTCTTTGAGTTTCCAGGCTTGAAGGCTTTATTTACTTATTTAATGGAGGCAAATTGTGAATTCTTTCAGCTGAGATGTCTTTTTCTATGTTCAGAAATTCCAGGCGGTTTTATTCTAACACATCAAGCAATCCATGAGTTTCTGGACTAGAAGTTTGCCTCAAATGATTTGAGTGTTTAAAACTGGTCCTAGCTGGGTACTATTCTTTTTTCTTCAAGATTGGTGAGTACTACATAGTATCCTACCTGGATAGTGTCCTACCCTGATGACCCCATCCTATTCCCATTGTTCCTCAGAGCTCTGGCCTGAAATAGACAGTTCACAGACTATTTTCACAGACACTACAAGTTCAGAACTTTTCAGAGCAGCTGCTTCTAGACAACAGCCACAGTAGCTTTTTGCATCCAAAGGACCATGGTTAATGTAAGTGTTGGAGCCAGAGTAATGACCTACCATCTTTATGGCACTGGAAAGAGGGAGGTGGGATTAAGATACAGGAGTGGGTTTTAACCCATGCCATGTTCTTAGATCTGCTAGTGCAATTTTGATGTCAGCAATGTGGGAAACAGGGGATAGGTCTGAGTGAACTCAGGATCAATGAACTTGAGTTTCTGGTTATCTATATATACATATATATATATATATATATATATATTATATATATATATATATATATATATATAAACTTTCTTTTAGATTTTGAGTTCTTCAGGTCTTGGACACAGCTAAAGTTGCTATATCTTTGGTGTATAATTTCCATTTTGGAAAGATATGAGATGTTATGGAAATCAGAGAAATGTCTAATCCACCATTGTTATTCATTTCATAATTTTTTCCCCTAGATTGTGTTAAATTTATGTTTTTTCTTCTAATTCTGAAAACATCAACTTTTATTTTATTTATTTATATTTATCATTTTCTCTTTCATTGTTTTTCCAAGTATCAGTGCAAGTGTAATAGAGAGAAGATAAATTTTGGAGTTGAGAAGAATTGGATCTGAGATATACTTCTAAAGCATACTAGCTAGCTGTGTACCTATCAAATCTATTTTTAAAAGCATTCTTTTCAATTCTGTAATTTTTCTTATTTATCTTTCTTTTTGACCTATTCCATACCAAAGAGGAATGTTTAAATTTCCCACCATGAGAGTCCTTTATCTAGATCTTTGTTAGAATTAAAATTTAACTTTTCCCTTAAAAATTTAATTGATATAACATTATGTAGGTGTATGTTTGATATTTTTAAACTGTTAATGATTTCCTTAGTTATGATGAAGTTGTTATGATAACTTCTTTTAAAGGTGTCTAATTCAAAATCAACTTTGATGAAAATTTTGATTTATTGGAAATATGCTGATGCATTGTAATTTTTCTTTCTATCCTCTAATTTTAATTCAATTGTGTATTTTTATTAAATATATAAACCATAGACACCCTACTGCTATCTTGTGTCTGTTTTAATACATTTAATAACTACTTTCTTTGTATATACAAATTCAATCCATCATTGTTCAATGTTTTAATTTTTACATTTTTCCCTCTATCATGTTAAGCTAGTATCATTCTTATCAGTAAAAGTAAATTTTATCTTATTTCCCTCAATTCTAGTCTTGTTTACAAACACATAATGACAACCACTCAAAACCCTGGAGATAATTCATATATCAACTATTATAAATATACCCAGATATTCACCTTGTGAAACTTGATATGCTGGTACTGCCAGTGACTCAAATTCAATCAGGAGTGAAGCTTCACAAACACTATTTATCATAATGCCTGAGACCAAGTTTAGGCAAGACCAGAGAGAGCTCTTTTCACTTACTTGGGTACTGAAAGGTCCCATCAAATTGCTGGCAAAGCCATGTCACAGCTCTCCCTGGGTTACAGGGAAGGAAAGTTACAGACTGTATATCAAGGGTATGGGATCATCCTGTTAAAGCTACCACAAGGTCATTTTGTGACTTCCTTTGGGCAGAGTCAGATGGCCTTCCCTGTCCCTCTTATAATCCTTTTCTTTACAAAATACTACTCCCATATATACATATGGCACTGACTCTGGTTTCTAATTTGATTCCCGTGTCATTTTTTCTCTAAAGATCATCTCTTTGAAGATGATTCATTTTCTACTCTCTGCCTTTGGCCATGTTTATTCAATATTTGTTGTATCTACAATCATGATATCATGGATCAGAGTTGGAAGGAATTTAAAAGTCATCAAGTCTGCTTTGCTTTACAGATGAGAAGCCTGAGAATCAGAAAAGTGACTTGCCAAGAGTTACATAGCTGCTAAATAATATTTGAAACTAATTTTTCCTGACTTAAAATCATGTAGTTTCTCATCAAAAAAATCTCTTCTCGATTCTTCCTTGTTTTTTTTTCTTTTGAAAAACTAAGTATAGATGTCTGTATATGACAAATATAAGTATATATTTGCTAATTCATTTATTTGCTTCCCCCTTCTCTAGTTTATAACTTACAGGTGCCTGCCAAATTGATCTTGCTATGGGACACTTATTTGCATTTTGTTTTCTGTTTTATATTGGAACCTTCTTGAAGACAGGCTTTTTTTTTTTTTTTTGTCTGTCTTTGTTTCCACAGTGTTTAGCACAGTGCTTGGTACATAATAAGTGTTAAATAAATTCTTGAATTATTGACTCATAAATCCATTATGGATTTTTGTTTATCTTGACTAACATTCTATTTCTTTCTCCCTTTCCTCCCTTCTTCAACTCTTTGAGGAAATTTCAGGTCAACTCTCCACTTCCATTGTTGTTTTACTTGTATAATTTTTATTGAAAATTTTCTTCTGTTAATTTAATTAGCAAGGATTTTACCTGATGTTCTGTTATTCAAATGTTCCTATTGTCTCTCTAGGAATTACATGGAAGTTTGTAAGTTGATTGACATATCAAAAGTTGTGTTTGTTTTATGTTTTCTAAGTATAAAAACACTTGGAAATATTGTGACAACAATATTTGTATCACATTCTTAATTTAAATGGGTAGTAGATTCTTCTATATGAAGCATTTACTGATACTTTCTGCTGTTAGTACTCCCTCTCTAACTTACCTTGTAACATAGTCTGTGTATTTGTATACAACTTGTTTCCTTTAGGAAAAGGAAAATTTCATTTTTGTATCATCAGCACTTAGTACAATGCCTGTCACATAATAGATGCTTAATAAGGGCTTGTTGCTTTATTTGGGATAAACTCTGATTTTTCTTGATTTTTTTATAAATAACATTCTATCTTTTTCTATCTGCTTATGCCTTAATCCTTAAAAAGCTTTGGTAAGTTACTTTTTTTCTTAGCTAATTATAAAATTTTCTCTTTTTAAAATGAAGTTTTGGAGTTGATGACATGATACTAAATGAATTAATTTTAATATTTATTTTTAAAAGTGTTTGATGAATTGTATCAATTTATATGCTGCCCCTTGGTCTTAGTATTTCTTTTTAGTTTTCTTTAATAGTTTCCTTTAAAAATGACTAGAATTTTTGTTTAAATCTTCAGGTAATTTAGTAATTCTTAAATGATTTCTCCAAGCTCTTCTAATTTTGCTATTGTGATTTGTATAAGTTCCACATCTCTTTTTGGATGAATTTTCTTTTTATTTTGTTTTGAAACATTTTCTGCTACTTCTGAATACATATCATACAGCATGAAAACTTTATTTCTCATTGCTTATATTCCTTTATTCACCTTTTCCACATATTAAAAATATTGACTTTTGCTATTGATTTTTTCATGTTCCTTTATTATTAATGCAAGATTGTCATTATGGATAAATCACATCATTCCTTACTTGTTATGGGCCAGAACTCTGAACTTGAAACAAAGGATTCTTACAAGGTACTAAGTCAGTAGAACTGATAGAGACAATAGTTATCTAATTTAGCTTGGTTCAGTATGATACAAGGAGATGTTATGGATCAGAACTTGAAACAAGGTACTAACTGGAATTGAGGAGACAATAGTTAAATCTATTTTAGCATTGATTTAATCCTACAACAAATAATGGTTTCCTAGTGATATAATGGTTGGTTTGTACTCAGTGTGGAGCATATAAGCTAGAAGCCTCAGCTGGGGAGATTCAGAGACATTTGGAGAGAAGGCAAAGGACTGACTGCAGGAGTTTAAGCTCTCAGAACCAAGGGGAGAACTTCAATTCGATCTTCCTGGTGGCTGGCCTGGACTCCTGTACTTCCTCCACTAAGACCAAGGCCAGACTGAAAGGCTCTCCAGAAAGCTGCCCAGCCCCATGAAGGAGATATAAAGGATCTGAACTATAAGCAAGCTCCCAGGAAAGGAGACAAGACTTTGGAAGAGACAATGAAAGATTTGGACTTCAACACCTGGCTGCACTTGTGGTGATTACTGAAATGAAATGAAGGCTGCCTTCAGAGATCCCAAGAAAACCTCAACAGAGAACATTACATTTTAGAGAGAACATTATACTTAACATTATCCAGCCTTTTCTTTTCTCCTTTCCTCTTCTCTCCTCTCCTCTCCTCTCCTCTTCCAGGAGAGAGAGTGATTTTTGGACTGAAAGCTTCCCCTATAGTTCAGTATCTTATTGTCTTGGAAAGGTTCCTGGGTCCACTGAGTGGTTAAATGACTTGTCTAGGGTCACACATTGTCAAACTTTTGTTTATAGACATCATATTTGTCTTCATTTTCTTCCAAACACTTATCTAATTGAATTTGCCTTGTGTCATGGCTAGCATTGTTTTTTGAGCCAGTGAAGTTAATTTATTAATTTTTCTTTTTGGTGATTTCTCTTCCAGATGTTTTAGCCTTAGTATCTGGGGTGTAGTGTTTGTAGACAATGGGGAATAGTGGCATTAGAATTTAGGGTGTAGGACTGAATTTAAGAGACAGGAAACCTGGCCCTTAATCCTGAGTTAGATATACCACTTATAAGTGCTGTGACTGGACTAATTATTAAATCTTTCTAGGTCTCAGTTTTCTCATCTGTAAAATACAAATAATAATTTGTATTTATAAGGTTGTTGTGAGGAACATCTTGCAAACCTTGAAGCTTAATATTAATTATTATTATTTGCAGTGTTTATTGCTACTGCTGCTCTTCCTTTCCTAGTCCTTCTCTTTTCCTAATCTCAATGACTGATTTTGAAATGCCTTTATGTGCTTCCCCCTCCTTTCCTTTTTTAAAATTTGTTTGTTTAGAGTGACCAAGGCTTTGTCCGAAGGTGCTGATATTTAGGAAATATTGACAGCATTAATAGTTCTTGATCTCTATAGAAACAATAGCACTCACCCCTTCTTTGGCGGGAAAAATTAGGTAAAATGCGAAGTCATTGTGTTCCTTGCTTCCCTGCAGTGGCCACATCCCAAAAGAGCTTCTGCTTATCTCTAACTCTTTCTACTTCAAAAAAAAAAAAATCTCTCCAGCAATGACTTGAGGGAATATTTTGTGCTGCTTACCTCTGAAAGATTTTGTCCTACTTTTCTCAGGTACAAAATTCCTTGTTATGGCTCTGTACCTTGATGACTTGGAAGCCTAAACTTAGATGTAGTGCTAAGTCTTATCTCTAGGCTGCTTTTATTGCTCAGGAACTAATTATTAAAATTGAGATGAACAAAAATATTAGTTTATTTGTCACAACTTTTAACATTTACATTTTTTCTTTTGATTATAGATATGGAATATGTTCACCCAGGTTCTTTAAGAACTTGGGGATTACAGAGTCTACACCTGTGCCTTTCTTTGGAACTATTTTAGCTTACTACAGAGTAAATATTTTAGATTTCTCTTTTACCCTTCCTGACGGGAAAAGTCATATTAACTCTCAACAGAAACCTATTGTTTTCCCAAATTTCTTTTTAATCTCACTCCTAATATCTCACACTTTCAAAGGCTAAACTATGACCCTGTTCTCCTTTATTGTCATATACCAGTGGCGTTAAACTCAAATAGATTCAGGGTCACTAATTTATACATAAAGATCCCCATGGGTTTGTAGTGACTTAGTTTTAAAATATGTTTCTATATTTTATTGTCTTTTTACTTTACTAAATATTTACCATTACATCTGAATCTGATTCAGGCAGGATTGTTAAGTATTGTAGGCTGCATTTGCAATGTACATTTGTACATTGGCTGTAGGACCTTCTTTTATAGAGAGAGGGACATCATTAGCAAGTATTAAGGACTGAATATTTTGTACTGAATTCTGCTTGTATGTGTGTTTGTGGTCAGAATCATCCATCTTTTGCGAAGGATTAGCCTATTGGTGAGAATTCCCTAGTGAATTCTGATGCCCTAATAACATGTATATTTGTTTCCAGTTATTGATGCCTGGGAGGAACCAACACAGATATTTCTTAATCAGATTTAGTGTGATCTAGTGTACACTTAGAGTTAAAGACGTCCTCCTTGCTCTAGTGCTTACTAGCACCATGATGGCTTAATTTCTATAAGCCTTGAATTCCTAATCTGCAAAATGAAGGATAATAATGTATTCACTTACATAAAAATATTGCAAAAGACCAAATTAAATGATGAATATAAGATGTATTTTGTAACTGAAAATAGTTACATAATGCACCAGTGTAGAGAATGCTAAATGTGGAATTGAGAAGAACTGGATTCAAACATTCCCTTTGACACTTAGTAGCTCTATCCTTCTTTAAAATATGAGTTTCCTATAAACTTGTAAAATTATAATAGTAGCAAACTAGGAAAGCAGGCAGGATGTTTATAAGATTTATCTTTCTTCTTTTATATTAGCTTAGGATCTTGTTGTTGTTGTTGTTTTCCATAAATTATATATGATCTATTACTTCAAATTCCCAGAAAGCAAACTGATTCATTATTTGACAAGTTAGACTAGAACTGAATTCTTTGAAAAATTGGTCTGACTTCTAGGTTATTAAAACCTGTTTACCTAACACATTGACACTGCCTTTGAAGTTGAAGACCTTTTTTCCTTCATCCCTTTCTTCCTTCCTTCCTTCCTTCCTTCCTTCCTTCCTTCCTCCCTCCCTTCCTTCCTCCCTCCCTCCCTCTCTTCCTTCCTCTCTTCCTTCCTCCCTTCCTTCCTTTCTTTTCTCTTTTTCTTCCTTCCTTCCTTTATTTCTTTCTTCTTTCTTTCTTCTTTCTTCTTTCTTTCTTCCTTCCTTCCTCCCTCTCTTTCTCCCTCTCTTCCTCCCTCTCTTCCTTCCTCCTTCCTTCCTTTCTTTCTTTTTTCTTTCTTTCTTCCTTCCTTTCTTTTTTCTTTCTTTCTTTCTTTCTTTCTCTCTCTTTCTCTCTTCCTTTCTTCCTTCCTTCCTTCCTTCCTTCCTTCCTTCCTTCCTTCCTTCCTTCCTTCCTTCCTTCCTTCCTTCCTTCCTTCCTTCCTTTTTTCCTTCCTTCCTTCCTTCCTTCTTCCTTCCTTCCTTCCTTCCTTCCTTCTTCCTTCCTTCCTTCCTTCCTTCCTTCCTTCCTTCCTTCCTTCCTTCCTTCCTTCCTTCCTTCCTCCTTCCTTCCTTCCTTCCTTCCTTCCTTCCTTCCTTCCTTCCTTCCTTCCTTCCTTCCTTCCCTTCTTTCTTCATTCTCTTCTAATGCCCCTTTCTTCTTTCATTTCTTCCTTCTTTCCTTCCTTAAGTTAAGGTTAAGTGATTTACCCAGATCAAGTTACACAGCTAGTATAGATCACAGAGTACTTAGACCCAAAGCCATTTTTTTTTTTTTTGGAGAGACATAATTTTGGGGTAATTAATTATTTTATTAATCATTTCTATCAGCTGACTAATAAAGCGGGGGTTAATGGAACGCTGAAATGTCAAAGGCCTTTCATGCAACCCACTCAATACTTATATACCCTTGGAAGAGTGGGTGACATCAACTCTGATTGGTTAACATTAGGAATAATGAATATTATCATGAGAAGTGGGCACATTCTAATTAGGGGCTGAAGGATTTGACTTTGATAATTCTTGCTCCCAACTTTGAACAACTTAGACCAAGACTTCTTAAACTTTTACCATATCTGAAATTTTTCCCCAAGAAATTTTTATGGGATCCTGAGTATAGAGGTATATAAAATAAGTATGTAAATACTTACTTACTTTCCTCCTTCCCTTCTTACTGATAATAAATCATAATTTCACAGCTTTCATATGGAGTTGTAACCTATAGTTTAAAAAGGTTTGATCAAGAGAAAGTATCTACCACTACCTAAGCCTGAGTAGAGCACAAAATAACAGAAGGTTCTCTAAGTGGGTGGAGTCTCTCACCCAGGATCCAAAAGCATGCAAGGGGATTTGGACAATCTCATCCATCAACAATATCCTTAATAGCTTTCAGGTTTATGAAAATAATCTTGGTTCTAATTCAATAATTAATTATTAATGAGATAAATAATTATTTCTCTCACCAGACACTGTGTACTTGGCCCTCTGCATCCTGGACACTTCTGTTTTTAGTGTGCTCCTTTGGACCCCAGGATTAAGTAAAATTAAGAATAGATTCAGAGGATTCTCCGAAGATTGATTTGAGAATTGATCATTGAGAATGTTTCTAATTTTCCAATCTCTCACTATTTTAGAACTTCTGTTTTTCTGAAAGGAGAAAATGGTTCTCAGTCAATTTACATTTTAAAATAAACATTGGACAAGTGGTTGCTGGTTTGCAGGACACTGAAGTAGAGCTGGGAAAGAGTAGAAGACATAATAACAGGAAGAAAGAAAATCTAAAATAACAGGATTGGAAACTCAGGAACAGAAGAGAATTTCTTTTAACTTGACTGGTTGCTACTTGTTTCTAAATACTTAACTGCTTACTCTGGAAAATTATAGGGGGAGGGGCAAGGGAGGACCTGCATTAAGGTAGGATTAATTTGTTGAATTAAATTTGCTGGATTGAACAGCTGCTGACTACTAGTCTTGCAGCTGGCCTAAGAAACCCAGAGAATTCTCAAAGTGCAGAGGATCATTGAATTATAACTTAGAGGTGGAAAGGCCCTTTGAGGTTAGGTCACTTAAATGAGGGTCAACTCCATCATTTTACAGATGAGGAAAATTAGTCTCAGAGATGTTAAACTACTTGTACAGAATAGTAAGTGACATGGCAAAGCTATTATTCAAACTCACGTCCTCAGAATCCCAAGTCTAATAACCTCTTCATTGCAAATCCTGTTTTCCCTGTTGATTAGTGTAATTCATTTAAACAGGCTTATTAATTGCTTTATGTATAGAGACCATGTTATGGTCTGTGTGTAGAAAACTGGCCTTGAAACATAGAAGATGATGTATGTATGATACAGACTATGTGATCTTGTTGCTCTAAGCAACTTGCTAAGAATATGAGTTATAAACAAAGTGCTGACCGTTGTTGGGAGGAGGAGTTTCCTTATCTGAGAATATTCTCTTCCAGGTTCAGTCCAAATCCTTAAGAGAAGCTAACTATATTCAAAGGTCTTAGGGAGGTATGAGGATAAATAAGATTATCAGGGATTTGTTATATATATAGATAAAAATTATATACAAAATTGGAATATGGTGAGTACTATCAGAAGGCAGCTAGATAACACAGTGGATAGAGTATTAGACTTCAGGAATACCTGAATTCAAATCCAGCCTTTCTAACTGTGTGACCCTGTTTGCCTCAGTTTCCTCATCTGAAAAATGAATTGGAGAAGGAAATGACAAACCACTTCAGTATCTTGCTTTTTTTTTTTTTTTTTTTTCTTTTCCTGAGGCAATTGGGGTTAAGTAACTTGCCCAGAGTCACACAACTAGGAAGTGTTAAGTGTCTGAGGCCAAATTTGAACTCTAGTCCTCCTGACTTCAGGGCTGGTGCTCTATCCACTGCACCACCTAACTGCCCCCACTTCAGTATCTTGCTAAGAAAACCCCAAATAGTATTACAGATGTGTAAAATGACTCAGTGAGTACATTGGAGTACCAAGAATTCTTTGTATTATATACGGTATATACTGAGATCACATGATGAATTCTTCAAGTTTTGCAAAGCATTTTGCACATAGTATGTTCTTTGATCCTTATAAGAATCTTATTAGATAGATGTTATTTTACAGATAAGAAAAATGGGATTTGGAGTGAATAGATTACTATGGCAAGATTACACAGTTAATAAATGTTTAAGATAGGATTTGAGCTCTTTCTAGTCTTCCTAAATCTCAAACCAGAACTATTTTTGCTGTACCAATTAAGTGAATGACAGTTATTTTTATCAGTAGAGATCATGGCAAGCTTCATGGAGGAGATGGCACTTCATTTGGATCTTGGAAGGTCAGGAAGGATGTCAACAGGTATAGACAAGTTGAGGAAGTGGTAATTTTAGGCTTAGGGCAAAATAATGTAAGAATAAAGATAGTATTAGTAAATACTACTACTTTTATTTCCTTTACATTTTAAGAAAATACTACTACTACTACTACTACTACTTTTTTTTTTTTTTTTGTTTAACTGCTCAGACATGGTGGATTTACTGTGAAAATACATGAACTGCCTGAATCCACTGAGGATAAGAGAATAAAAACACTTGAGAATGACCTCTTTCAGCTTGTCTCAAATTGATGAACACTGACTCCTCTTTTTAACAGTAAAAAGGTGATGCTCATCCTCTCCCAGGAGAGCCTGGAAATTGAGGACATCCTGGAATGGGTTGAGAATTCTTCTAAAGAGAAATGATCGGATAGATGAAAAGCGACAAGCACAAAGATGAGAATTGACTGAACAGAGAGTCATAGGAATAGCCTTTGTTCCTGGAGTTTTTCCCTATAACATGTTCCATTTCTTATTCAAAACATTTCATAACTTAGTTCTCACTGACCTTTTCAGTAATCTTACACTTTATTCTCTAATCTCTATATGTATTTGATCCATTGATGCTGAACTCTTGGATGTTCCAGGAATAAGATATTGTGTCTCTTCCATTTTTCACTTTGGGGCATTTTCTCAGAACTTCCCCATGCCTGAAATGTTCTTCCTCCTCAGCTTTGCCTACTGATTGACCTGGCTTTTATTAAATCCTAACTAAAATCCTATGTTTTTCAAGAAGCCTTTTTCAGACCTTCTCAATTCTAATGACTTCTCTATGTTAATTATTTCATACCTTTAGTGGATATAAAAAAATCTCTGTATATATTTGTTGGCATGTTGTCTTTCCTATTAGACTGTATGCTTCTCATTCTCCTCCTCCTTGTCCTCCTTCTACTATACTTCTACTACCACCACCACCACCATCACCATCATCACTACTTCTTTTTTCTTTCTTTCTTCTTTTTCTTCTTCCTCCTCCTCCTTCTTCCTCTTCTTCTTTTACTATTGTTACCACCATGACGACAACAACTATTAGTATCACCACTTGTTCCTTTTCTATATTTGTTCTAGTTCTTCTATTACTATTACCACCACTACTACAACAACTAAAACTACTATTATTACAACTACAATAACAACTACCCTTCACTTGTTGCTATACTACTAAGACTACACCTGCTAATGTCTCATTTTAAAATGCCTCTTTTAGGGCTTTGTGAACTTTGATGTGATATAGTTTTTAAAATATGGCAATACTTGAGGGTGAATATTTAAATAAATATTTCCATTGCACAGTCAAATTTCTGTGGTGACTCACCCAGCAACCTGATTACTCTGACCTACAGATGCAAAGAGAGCCTTCAAACCATCCATGCATGTTGACTTATCCCCCAGTGAGCTGTTCTTCCTTAGAGACCAAAAGGTTCTATGCAAGTTTTCAGTCCCTACCAGCAGTTTCTTTGAAATAAGATCTGAGGGATGTAGGATCTGATGGTCTGGAAACTTTTGAAGTAAATTCAGCTACAGGACTTTCTGCCAAAAATGAAAATTTTGCAATAAAGCCAAGGATTTAAAATCAAAATGGTCAGATTTATTTATGTAATTTCCTTTCTACTTCTGTTTATATTCTACTTTAACCTCTTATGCAGAAGAATAAGATTTTTTAATTGACTACATTATCCTCTTGGATAATTTTGACTGTTGGCAATAGTCCCCTAAAGTTTGTGAGAGCTGATAAATTGTGTGTGTGAATAGATTTACTTAAATCCTTTGTGCTGACAAAGGATGCTTAAATATCTTTTGCGACCATCTTAAGTTTGCAGAGCCTTTCTCTTAATGTATGATGGAAGATTATGTGGAATAATGGAAAGAACACTAGCTTTGGATTCAGATTCTGCCTTTGATACTTATTATCTGACTGATCTTGGACAAGTCATTTAACTGGACTGGGATTCAGTTTTCTTAATTGAAAAATCAGCATTTTGGAATAGTCTCTGAATCCCTTCTAGCACCACATCTATGGCTGTGCTGGATCTAGCTTGAATTTGTTCAACAGAGCAGATTTTTAAATTTTCAGTGAAATATTTATACAGTGGAAATAAATAAATTCTACAATCTTAATTTGTTTTGTTGATTGTGTAGATTTAAGGAAGTAATGGAGAAAATGTGAATATTGTAAATTAAACTTTAAAGTATGTCATGAGAACATTTTCTTTTGAAGAGGTGGTAAGTAAATATTTACCAGCACACCTCTGTGCATATATGTATGTATGTATGTATATATATATATATATATATATGTGTGTGTGTGTGTGTGTGTGTGTGTGTGTGTGTGTGTGTGTGTGTATGTATATATATATATGTGTATGTGTGTATTTCCATGTAATTACTTTCCTCCCTCCATTTTGGGGGATAGGTGGTAGTGAATCATATGAATGCAGGATTAACTTGATTTTGCCGAAGGGTTCAAGATTCTTAAGAGCAATACCAACAGGCCCAGCAAAAATCTATCTGATATTCCTTCCCTAGATTCTTGGGGAGTTTGCTATGATCCTGTGATTGGCAGGACTCCACTTTGACAATCTAGCCTTACCTTTCTTAGGGGTTATGAGAAGGGGAAACAGGAGAGACTTGATAGCTGGAGGAAAAGAAGAGGAGGAAAGGAAGCAGCCCCTTGAGAATGTCAGCATTGGACTCTAGGCCTGAGATGATATGATTAGGTTAGGCAAGAAGCTGGGAAGGAACAAAGCTATCAGACTGCATACCCTAAGGGGGTGATTTTTCATTTTCTTTCTCCCCCTGAACTCATGTCTCGCTCAATGACAGATAAAGGGAAAGTTTTTTGTTTCTTTTTTTCTTAAATATTTTTCTTTCTTCCTTTCTTTCTTTCTTTCTTTCTTTCTTTCTTTCTTTCTTTCTTTCTTTCTTTCTTTCTTTCTTTCTTTCTTTCTTTCTCTCTCTCTCTCTCTCTCTCTTTCTTTCTTTCTTTCTTTCTTTCTTTCTTCTTTCTTTCTTTCTTTCTTTCTTTCTTTCTTTCTTTCTTTCTTTCTTTCTTTCTTTCTTTCTTTCTTTCTTTCTTCCTCTCTCTTTCTTTCTTTCTTAATTTGTGTAATAAAACAAGCATTTTCACAACATAATATTAAAATGACGACTGCACATAAAATTGCAAATCTGTTACATAAATTGCTCTTCCTTTTAGATGTATATTAAAGTTATTGTGTAAATTTCTTTGTTTCTTTTTTTCTGATTAGTGGATGGTTAGTCCCAATTATTCTTTGAACAAATATTGCTGTCACTGTATACCACCATCTCATTTTGCTCTTGTTATAGTTGTTGTTTGTCCTTCATTCTCGAAAAGGACCAAGACATCAGTGTGATGCTAAGACATATAAGTGAGTTATATCTAAGTGAAGGAGGGCTGGGCAAGGTCAGTAGCCTCATTTTCTCCTCCAGAGCCATGTAGGTACAGTGGTCAGAGATAGATTAGGATGACTGAAGATGGCCCTGGTGCAGTGGAAGACCTTGGCTTTTTTTCAACTAAGGTCTTCAACAGGTCTTGGTTTGACTGAAGCAATTGCCCATTCATTGATTAATGCCAGACTCAAATACCAACACCTTTATTAAGGCACTCCAGATGACTGCAGAATATTTGTGCAAGTCTGTCCATGTTTTTCTAAGATCATTGAGCTCATCATTTCTTATAGCACAGTAATATTCCATTGCTATCATATATCAAAACTTTTAAAACCATTTCCTAGTTGATGGGCATCCTCATAATTTCCAGTTCTTTTCTACCATAAAGAAAATTGGTAGAAGCATTTTAGAATGTATAGGTGTTTCTCCTTTTCCCCTAATCATCTTTGGAAATAGGACTAGTAAAGATATCGTTGGTTCAAAAAGTATAGATAATTTAATGATTCTTTGAGCATAATTCCAAGTTGGACTTCAAAATGGTTGGATTGGTTCTTAATTCCATCAACAATGAATTTTCCCCATTTTCCCCATATCTTTTCTAACATTTGTTGCTTTCTCATTCAATCATTTTAGCCAGTTTGATAGGTATAAAATAATATTTCAAGGATAGTTTAATTAGCATTTCTCTAATCAATAATGATTTGGAATACTTTTTCAGATGCCCCTAAATTATTTTAATTTCTTCATCAGAAAACTGCCTCTTATATCCTTTGACCATTTATCGATTGGGGAATGATTTGTATTCCTATTGATTTGATCAATTTTCTGCTTCCCTTTTGCTCTTGGTTATATTTGTTTTATTTGTATAAAACCCCTTTAATTTATTATAATTGAAATTATCTATTTTATACCTCATTTTGTTCTTGTTATGAATAAACAAATTCTTTGTTTATTCATAAATTGCTCACATCCATAAGTTTGATAAATATGTTCCATGTTCTTCAGATTTTCTGGTAATCTCTGTCTTTATGTCTAGGACATGTATCCATCTTGACTTTATCTTGGTAAATGGTATAAGATATTGATCATGCTCAATTTCTGCCATATGGTTTCCAGTTTTCCCAACAATTTTTACCAAGTAATGAATTCTTATCCCCAAATGTTAAGTTTTTACTCTTATCAAATACAAAGTTAGTAGGTTTATTTGTTGCTGTTAATTGTATTTCTACTCCATTCCAGTGATCTGATTTTCTATTTTTTTGCATATACCAGACACTTTTGATAATTATTGCTATATAATTTAAGATCTTGTACTGCAAAACCTCTTACCTTTACCTTTCCCCATTAATTTCTTTGATATTCTTGACTTTTTGTTCTTCTAGATAAATTATTGTTTTTTTTTAAATGTTTATTTAATTGGGATAGCATATATCCCAATATATCTACATATATCTATATAGATATATAAATTAGTTCTGGTAAAACTATCATTTTATTACATTGGCCCTACCTACCCATGAACAATTAATATTTCTCCAATCATTTAAATCTGATTTTATTTGTATAAACTTTTTTAAAAAAATAATTTTGTTTATGTAGTTCCCAGTGTAGTTCCCAGGTTTCTTTTGGCAAGTGTACTCCCAGATACTTTATACTAGCTAATGTTATTTTAAATGGGTTATTTATTCTCTCTTCTTTCAGGATTTGGTCTGTGATAAGTAGGAATGTTGATGATTTATGTGGATTTACTTTATATCTTGCTACTCTACTATAATTATTAATTTTTTCAATTAACTTTTTTATTGAGTCTTTGGATTTTTCAAGTATATCACTACGTCATCTGAAAAAAAGAGAGTTTTATTATTTTATTCCCTATTCTGATTCCTTCCATTTCTTTATCTTCTCTTATTGTTATTGCTAGGATTTTCAATATAATATTTAATAATGTTAGTTACAGTGAGCATCTTTACTTCACATTTGACCTTATTGGGAAGACTTCTAGCTTATCTCTACTACAAATAAAGCTTTTTGATAGTTTAAATAAATGCTTTTAAAAAAAAATCAATTTAAGTAAGTCTAATTGTGACTATACCTTCATTTTTTTTTTAAACAGGAGTGTCAAATTTTATCTTCTATTATTTCTGCATCTATTAATATAATCATATAATTAAAATTTTTTTGTTATTGATATAATCAGTTATGTCAATAGTTTTACTTATGTTAAACCATCTCTGCATTCCTGGTACAAGTTCTACTTGGTCATAACATATAATATTTATAATATGGTATTGTACTTTTTAAGCTACTATTTTATTTAGCAGTTTTGCTAATATATTCATTAATAAAACTGATCCATTATTTTCTTTCCCTATTTTTACTCTTCCTGGTTTAGGTATCAGTATCATATTTATTTCTTAAAAGGAATTTGGTGGGATCCAGTATTTGTCTTTTATTCAAAATAATTTACTTAATATCAGCATTAATTGATTTTTAAACATTTGATAAAATTGACTTGTAATCCATTTGGTTCTTGTGATTTTTTCTTAGGAAGCTCATTTATGATCTGTTTAATTACTTTTTTCTAAAATAGCCTATTTACATATGCTATTTCTTCTGATAATCTGGGAAGTTTATATTTTTGTAAATAATTCTTCCATTTCACTCAACTCTATTTAATACTTAACTTTATTTATTAATTCAATGGATTTTATACTGAATTTTATTATTTTTAATGATCTATCTCTACATGTAATTCATTTGACTTTTTTTTTTTTAATCCAGATGCTATAGTATTTTGTATATATGGTGTCAGTATTGATATTGCTTCTTTGTCTATGGTACCTTTTATCAAAATGTAGTTGCCCTGTTTATCTCTTTTAATTAAATCTATTTTAGTTATTTTAGACACTTGTTTGAGATCATGACTGCTACTCCTGCATTTTTTTTATCACCTGAAGCATAATAAATTCTACTTCAATCTTCCATTTTAACTCTGTGCATATTTCTCATTCTATTTTGTTAGCAAATTTTATTTTTAATTTATGGAATAAAATGAGCATTTAACTCATTTAGTACTCATGAACTATTTAACATAGTACAATAAAAAAGATGATTGCACCTGAAACTACAAATCTATTATGAATAATTTGTAATTCCTTTCAAATATACAACAAAATTATTATGTAAATTTCTTCTTTTTTCTTCCCACCCTCTCTCCTATTCTAGAGTTGGCTACTATTAGATAGACAAATATATATATATATATGTGTGTGTGTGTGTGTGTGTGTGTGTATTTGTGTGCATACATATATATGACACACATATACATATATATAGACACACACACACACATATATAAATTATTCTATACATACTTCTATTGACCAGTTTTTTCTCTGGATGCAGATAGTGTCTTTTTTCCTATGTCCATTGAAGCTAATTTGGGCATTTATAATAGTCAAAGTAACATATTCATTCAAAATCATGCTTAAAACAATATTGTTATTTCTGTATACCATGTTCTTTTGGTTCTTCTCATTTTGATCTTCATTATTTCATGCAAATAT
Organism: Antechinus flavipes; assembly: GCF_016432865.1. NCBI lineage: Eukaryota > Metazoa > Chordata > Mammalia > Dasyuromorphia > Dasyuridae > Antechinus > Antechinus flavipes. The sequence continues at coordinate 248,550,645 of NC_067398.1, forward strand.
TTCCATTTTTAAAAAAATTATTGATCTCATCATGTCTTGGAATTTCATGGAACACAGTAGTATTTCATCACAATCATAAAGCAGTTCTTCAGTAATTCTCTTATGCCAGTAATTTCTACTCCATTTCCACAACAAAGAAAGCTTCTATAAACCTTTTTGAACATATAGATTCTTTTCCTTTTTCTCTAACCATTTTCTGAAATAGACTTAGTAGTGCCATTGGGTCAAAGGATAAAGGTAGTTTAATGACTCTTTGGGTATAATTTCAGATTGCTCTCCAAAATGATTGGATCAGTTTACAATTCCATCAACAATGAATTTGTGTCACAACTTTTTTTCACATCCCTTTTAACATATATAGTTTTCCCTTTCAATTATTTTAACCAATCTAGTATATGTAAAACAATATTTCAAATATTTCATTTCTCTAAACATAATAATTTAGAGCATTTTTATATGACTCTAAATTGTTTTGATTTCTTTATTGGAAAATTGCCTGTTCATATCCGTTGTTTTGGGGAAAGACTCATACTCATAGATTTGACAAAGTGCTTTATATATTTTAGATATGAGACCTTTATCTGATAAACTTGTCTAACAAAATTCCTTCTAACCTCCACTCACTTTTCTACTTTTTCGATCTGGGTTACATTTGTTTTATGTATATAAAACCTATTTAATGTAATGTAATTGAAATCATCCATTTTATACCTAGTTTTGTATCTCACATTCTTAAATATGTTTCTTATAAAGAACTTATTGTTGGATTCTGATTTTTAATCTATTCTGCTATCCATTTCCATTTTATGAGTGAATTCATTCCATTCACATTCCAGAGTTATTATTATTTGTGCATTTCTTTCCTAGTTTTACTCACAATTGTCCTCAGCCTCTCTTTTTGCCCTGTCTTTACTACCTTATCTTCTTTGTTTAATCTCCTATTTCTTATTTTATTCACTCTTCTAAGAGCCTCTCCCTTATTCTCTCATGAGTCCTCCTAAATTTTAAACCACACACCTTTCTAATAGTTCTCCATATTGTCCTTTAGTCCTCTTCCCTCTCTTAAGAATGCTTCTATATCCCTGTTATATATGTTATTTCCTCCTCAACTCAGGTCTAATGAGAGGAAGGTTTTAAAATTACTACTCCTTCACCCCCATCAACTTCCACTTTATCAATTCTCCCCTTCATGCCTCATTTTATAATTACTTTTTAATCTTTTCCTACCCTGTTTTGTTTTTTAAAATGATCCCATCATACACGCCTCTGACCTGACCATTCTTTAAAATTGCCCTATTAGTGATGACAGTTTTAAAAATACTGATAATTTTTTTCACATATAATAAATAAACAATTTCACTTAATTAGTCCCTTAAGTCTTTAATATTTTTCTTATATTTCTCCTGATTCTTCTATATCAAATTTTCATTGAGTTCGGGTTCTTTTGTCATAAATATCTGAAAGCTTTTCAGTTCCTCAAATTTCCCATTTTTTCCCCCATTCAGCACTATATTCAACTTTGCTGGGTAAATTATTCTTTGTTGCAACCCTGGATCTTTTGCTTTCTGAAATATTATATATATGTATATATTACATGTGTATGTATAATTGATATATAACCCCTATAACATAGATAGTGGGAATTTATTCATATATAGGTATATATAACAATGCATATGTATTATATGGATTATTTACACATTTTATTGTATGTATTATATGTATTGTATATATTTATATGCATATATAATGCATATGTAAAATATTTACCTATGATATCTACCTCTATCTGTATTTCTGTCAATCTGTCTCATTGTCTAGTTATAAAAACACTTTATCTAATATTTATATAGTATTGTAAGGTTTACAAAGTACTTTACATACTTTATATACACTACAACTCTAGATGGTATACATTCACATTTCTTAAATGAATATGAATTCATATAGAGTTATAGTGTACATAAAGTATTATATATACTATATGTCCTTATACATATATGTTTTCATCCACAACAAAGTATATGTTATCATAAAATATATTGGCAGTTAGGAGCACAGTTTATAGAGTTCTAGGGCTGGAGTCAGGAAGGCCTGAGCTGAAGGCATTGGGTCTGTCTGTTTCGTCTCTCTCTTTCCAGCTACATACAAAATGTCCTAGAACAGATAGTCTATTAAAGTCTCAAATGGTATTAAAATTTTTGGAATACCATCCTGTTCATACACACACACTCACATACACCCATGTTGGTGTCTCAAAAGTTTAGTAAAGTTTATTTGTTTTTTGGGATACTTTAAATACATGTTCACATGTGTATACACATATGCATAAATACACATTTGACAACTTTCAAATACTTTATAAATGTGAGCTACAATTATTAATGACATAATCCAATAGTGAGAGCATGTCAGAACTTACAAACTTTAATTTTGCCATATGATCTAAATTATTTCTGTTTTGGGGACAGATGTCAAACAGCCTGTACTGGCCATCACTGATTCATATACTATTAAAAAACTGCCAATAAAAGAGTGCTATTCTATCTTCACCAGTCTACGGGTAAGTGACAAGGTCTTTAGATAGATACACACATATGTATGTGTTCATATATATGTGTGTGTATGCATACAATATATACATGTTATATGCACATATACACACAAATACATACGTATGTATGTGTGTCCATTTATCCATCCATCTATCTACATGTTAAAGAGAGGTAGAACATATGAAGGCCTTTCTTTCTCTTTATTAAAGCTTTTTATTTTTCAAAACATATGTGTGGGCAATTCTTCAACATTAGCCCTTGCAAACCTTGTGTTCCAATCCCCCCTCTCCCACCACACCCTCCCTTAGGTGGCAAGTAGTCCAATATATGTTAAACATGGTAGAAATATATGCTAAATCCAATATATGTATATATATTTATACAATTATCATGCTGCACAAGAAAAAAAGAGAAGCAAAATAAAATGCAAGTAAATAACAACAAAAACAGTGAAAATGTTATGTTGTGAATCACATTCAGTTACCACAGTCCTCTCTCTGGGTACAGATGGCTCTCTTCATCACTGAACAACTGGAACTGGTCTGAATCATCTCATTGTTGAAGAGAGCCACATCCAAAAAAATTGATCTTATTGCCATGTATAATGATCTCCTGGTTCTGCTCATTTCATTCCGCATCAGTTCATGTAGATCTCTCCAGGCTTCTCTGAAATCATCCTGCTGGTTGTTTCTTACAGAACAATATTATTCCATAACTTTCATATACCATAATTTATTCAGTCATTCTCCAATTGATGGGCATCCACTCAGTTTCCAGTTTCTAGCCACTACAAAGGGCTGCCACAAACATTTTTGCACATGTGGGTCCTTTTCCCTCCTTTAAGATCTCTTTGGGATATAGGCCCAGTAAAAACACTGCTGGATCAAAGGGTATGCACAGTTTGATAACTTTTTGAGCATAGTTTCAAGTTGCTCTCTAGATAGTTGTATCTGTTCACAGTTCCACTAACAATGTATTAGTGTCCCAGTTTTCCCACATCTCCTCCAACATTCGTCATTATCTTTTCCTGTCATCTTAGCCAATCTGACAGGTGTGTAGTGGTATCTCAGAGTTGTTTTAATTTGCATTTCTCTGATCAATAGTGATTTGGAGCACCTTTTCATATGATGAGAAATAGCTTCAATTTTTTCATCTGAAAATTGTCTGTTCATATCCTTTGACCATTTATCAATTGGAGAATAGCTTGAACTATTATAAATTTGAGTCAATTTTCTATATATTTTAGAAACGAAGGCATTTATTTCTTGCCTTATTATTCACTGACGTGTGAAAACCTTTAGTTTCGCCTCACTACTCACTAAGTGTTGTATGTCCTGGGCATTTGCTTTCCTCTTCTGAGGAGGTTAATCTCCATTCTTGTCTGAGGTCCCTTTTGTGCTAACATTCCATGATTTTGAGATGGAGATTTTTCAAGCAGTTGGGGAAGGATAAACATGTCTTCAACTTGATATAATGAGAAGGGATAGGTAGAATAACTTCTCATATTTTTCCTCCTATAAGAAAATAATGGGAAAAAGAGATCTCCTATGAAGTTATTTGCTTCTTCAAAGAAAGTATTGGTTTTTTATTTCTTTAAAAATCAGTTTGTTGGGCCCACTTTTTCTGTAGCATGATTACAACAAGGAAATAATGAGAATTGTCCAATCAAATTTGTGAAGGAGAATTTTGGTATCTTCTCTATCTGCTGTTTTTTTTTCTTCTGTAACATAAAATATTTATAGTTTGTAAATACCCTGTGCTATTCATAGTAATATGAATACTCTAAAATTTATGTAGTACTTTAAACTTTACAACTTTAAAGTACTACATAAATTGTACTTTATTGTACATAAAGTATTAATGTATTTCTTATTACATAGTATACATAGTATAAATAAAATATTATATACAATATATGTTATATATAAATAGATGTTTTCATACATAACAAAATATACATTATCTATAAAGTATATTGGCAATTAGGAGTACAGTTTATGGAATTCCAGAGCTGGAGTCAGAAAGACCTGAGTTTAAATTCCTTTTCAAACATTTGCCAGTTGTATAGCATTGGACAAGTCATTTATCTTCATATGTCCTAGTTTCTTCACCTGTAAAATGGGAATCATAATAGCAACCATCTTCCAGACTTACTTTGAGGGTCAAATGAGAAAATATTTGCAAAAGTACTTAGGCAGGTATTATGCAAATGCTGATTATCCTTATTATCTCTTTCCAGTCTCACAATAACCCTGTGATATAGGTATTTTTTGGTTCCCCTTTTGTAGATGAATAAATTGAAGTTCAGAGAGTTTAAGTAATTTGGCTATGGTCATAAATAATCATCAGAGTCAACATATGAACCCACCTCTTTCATTACTGCATTTGGAATCAGAGATCATAGGCTCATACACCTACAAGTAGAAAAGAGACTTAAAAGTTTTTTCTAATCCAACCCCTGCACTTTACAGATGAGGAAACTATGATCCAGACCAGTTAAGTATTTGCCTACAGCCACATAGGCAATATTTGAACTCTGGTCTTATGATTCTAACTTGAGAGTTCTTTTACATTATGCGACATCAGCCTTAGGTAATCGTCACTCACTTCTCAGTTCTTGAATTATTATTCAAAAGCTTTTATTTCTCTCCATTCTCTCAGCTATTAAATGAGAGAGCTGGATTAGAAGATCCTTTTCTATAATTTCCTACCATTTTCTTATTATATCCTATTATCTTCAGCCTCTAATCTGGTGATCCTAATAACTTTTGATAAGGTATCAGATAAAAAGGAAGAGGTTAGTTGAGTAAGGATTTAAGATGTGAACTACTTTCAATGGTGTTTGAACCTTAACTGAGAGAGTTTTGTTAGTTGATAAAGGCAAATTACTTCAATGGAAAGAACAACTTATTTTGGATCCAGGCCTCTGTCACTTACTATATATGTGATCTTGGGCCAGGCATTTATCTTCTCTGAGTTTCAGTGACCTCATCTAGAAAATGAGAGCGCTGTACTAAATAATCCTGGGAACTTCCTCCCCCCCACCTTTTTAAAACTACATGTATGGCAAATTCCAGTGCTTCATTCTTTGTCAAAGCAGCTCTGAATTCTGAAGATTATGCCAGTGAACCACAAGCTTTAACAAGTTCTACCAAGATGTGGTTCTGACAACAGATCATGTGCTTATCATCAAAATATTCTGGTTGGCTCAGGGTGATCAATTTTCCAGCTATAGAAAGAAGAGAGAGGATAGAGGAAAGAAGGAAAGGAGGAAGTAAAGAAAGAAATAAAGAAAAGAAAGAATAAAGAATAAAAGGAAGAAAAAGGGAAGGAAGGAAAGAAATAAAGAAGAAAAGAAAAAATAAAGAAGGAAAGAAGGAAGAAAACCAGCATTTATTAAGTACCCACTATGTGCCAGGCATTTACAAATACTGTCTTATTTGAGTCTCCCAATAACTCTGGGAAGTAGATACTAGTATGATCTCCATTCTACATTTGAGAAAACAGACAAATAGAGGTTGTGACTTGTCCAGTATCATGTAACTAGTGAAGGTCACAAGTTAGATTTGAGCTTTTGTTTTCTGGACTTTAGGCCCATCACTATTCATTATGATGTTCAGCCGCCTCTACTAGCAAACTCTCTAAAACCAATCAATTAAGGTATATAGAAAGGTCACAGTTGGGGGAAGGGCCCTGACAATGAAATCACAGATTCCTGAAGTATTAAGTTCATAATAAGTTATATCCCTATTATATTTTGAGCTTTTAAAAGGGCCCTTTCACTCACAAAGTCCTGTAAAGTTGTCAAGGAAGGATGTCAGGCTAATTTACACACGAGGAAAAGGAATTCCAGTGAGATGAAGAATCACACAGCCAAAAAATATTAAAGTTGAGACCAGAGACCATGTTTTCTGCTTCAAGATAGGTGTTTTCCTCTTATGCCAGAAGCTCATTTACTAGATTTCTTGTCTCTAGTCTAGAGATAGGCAATAACAAATGTAGCACATTTTAGTCTTTTACTTTTCTCTAAAATGTTTGAGCAAAGGGAATTTTGAGTGCTGGAATCTTGTTTGTTGAAGACGAGCAGTGGAATATGTGAATAATGTGGTCACCAATATTATCTAGTGGAAAACTCAAGGAGACAAATTAAAACAAATCAGAAAATAGAAGCATGAGTGTGGGAGTTGTTTAATACCTACCTCTGAATAATTTTTCCAGCAAAGATCTACTTATTTTTGAGCTTGAGCCTTCAAAGAGAGGAAAATATATTTATAAAATGCTAAGGGGTTTCTCTTTGAGGCCTGAGGTACGGAGGATCAGGCCATTCTGTATATCTATGCTGTCTTTTAAAAACAACTAAAATTTTTATTTTATTAAAAATTTTATTATGTATAGCTAGATGGCATAGTAGGTAGAGTACTGGACTTGGAGTACTAGACAGGAGAAAGATCTGAATTAAAAATCCATTCTTGGATACTTACTAGCTATGTGACTCTTTAATAACAGTGTCTGCCTCACAGGTTTGTTGTGAGTTTAAAATAATATTTATAAAACATTTTGCAAATTTTGAAGTGATATATGAATGCTAGCTTTTCTTCTATCTCCTATTCACTCAAATTAACTCTGTATAGATAATGTAGAAAGCACAAATATTGCCCATATATTTCCATTTTGTATTTCCCTTATCCTGGAGCATGGGGAGGACTTGAAGAGACAAAGAAAGATAAAAAATCATAAATACATTTAGGAGTTCTACTTGAGGAGAGCAAATATATCTCAGAAACTAAAGTTGGTCAAAGTTGGTAAATAATATTTGTCAAAAAATAAACATTTATTTATTTTGTTTAAAATTTTTAATTTTTCAATTGAACTAAATACAAAGGAAGAAAAAAATAGAAAAAAGAAAGACAGAAAAGAGAAATAAAAATAAAACAAAACAAAACATTGTCATGTACCCAGCAAAACATCAAGGAGGTTTAAAATATAAAAAACAATAAATTTATATTTCAAGAAAGCATATATAATAATAGGAGAAATTATATTTTCGAGTGCTCATCTTTTCTTTGCTTCCTCGTAGGTTGTTCTTTTGTTCTCTGCTGAGCACTTTTTACTTTATTCTTTTTCCCCTTTCATCTTCTTCACTTCCCCCTAATAGATTAGAGTTAAGCACAGATATACACACTTATAAGATAAACACACACACATACATTTACAACCATCCATAGACCCACACACATATACATATACCTATATACACACATACACAGATCTACATGCATACATACCCACATATACTCAGACACACATATACATATGCATATGCATTTACCTGTATGTATTTACAAGTGTCTAAAATAATAATAATATGGCTGATATATAATATAGATTTCTCTCTTGATTGAATCTTTAAGTTTGAGGTTATTTAAGATCAATGATTACTATTTCTACTTGTTTTTCTAGTAAATTTTATTCTAGATCCTTGTTGTAGTGTTTCTGTACATCTCAATTCTGCTTCTTAACTTACCTTGCTATTACTTAACCTCCCTCCACCCATGGATCCCTCCCTTATCTTATCCACCTATCCTTTGCCCCCTTTTTGTCCCTTTCCCATTAATCTACACACCTGGTCCTACTACCATTACTCTACACACCCTTCTGTACCTTATCCTTTTTCCCTTGCTCATTAATCTACACATCTTGTCCTATTGCTATAAATCTACACATCCTTCTATGCCCCACCTTATCCTATTCCCGCTCTCATGCATCTGTATTTCTTTATAGATTTTGGAAGGTGTTATGCCCTTCATGGTATATATGTAGTATTGCTTATTCAACCCATTCCTGATGTGAGTAGGTTTTCAGAACTACAAGCCTGCTTCTCCCCTCCAATGCTTCTGTGTCAGTTCTTTCTCTGTATCTCATTTGTATAGCATAATTATTATTTTTACCTTTTCCTAGGAGATGTTTTTTTAGAGTCAGATTGTGCTCAACTCTGCCTCAGACTTTTTTTTTTGAGCTATCCAATTATTTATGTCATACATATTTATGACATAAACATATGGTATACATTTCCATATGAAAACATAAACAATTTGTCCATATTAAATTCCTTGAACTTAATGTTTGATATTGGCTCTTATATGTTAAGTTTTCTATTGTGTGGGTTTTATTGAGAGAAATTCCTGGAAATCTGCAAGTTTGTTGACTATTTTTTTCCCCATTCAATATTATGGATAATTTTGCTGGATATGATATTTTTGGCTGCAGGTCTAGTTTTTTTAATTGCTTGTATATATTGTTCCAGGACCTGCAGTCTTTTATAGTAACTGCTGATAAGTCCTGTACAATTCTAATTGTAGCTCCAACATATTTAAATTGTTTTTTCTTGTTCATTGCAAAATTTTCTCTTTGATCTGAGGATTTTGAAATTTGGCTATAACATTCCTATGTGTTTTCCTCAAAGAATTTCTTTTGAGATGATAATTGATAAATTTTATCTATTTCTACTTTCCCCTCCTGTACTATAAGTCCAGGCCAATTTTCTTGGATTATTTCTTGCATTAGTGTTCATTAGTTCATTAGTGATGCATTAGTGCATCAAGATACTTTTTTTAGTCCAATTATTTTTACATTTTATTTTCTTGATTTGTTCTCAAAATCTGTTGTTTTTCTTATATTTCACATTCACATTCACAAGAATCACTATTTTTGGATAGTTTTAATTTTTTAAAAAAGTTTTTCTTCCATGTCTCTCATTTCATTTTAAAGTTATTTTTTGAATTCTTCTATAAATTCTCTCTGTCAGGGAGCTACTTAACATTATTCTTTGGTCCTGTTCTTCAGTGTCCTCCTCTGAAGATGAACCCCAGTCTTTCCTGTTCCTATAGTAAGTTTGTATGATTGAGTTCTTTCTTCTTTGTTGGTTCATTTTTTTTTAAAATTTTAAATAAGAGATATTAGTGTAAATCCTCTAATCATGAAGTGGGGGTGGTGGTGCTTCTAGCTTTACTTGAGCTCTCTCCTCTGACAGGGACCCTCAAACTAAGAGTTCCACCCTCCTGCAAGTGCTGGCAGCCATCTGGGTCCCCACTCCACTGTTTCTGCCCTCCCAGTGTGCTGGTTCCTTCTCCCCCAGGGCTACTTCTCTGCAGCACACTTGGGTCTGGTATTCCCAATCAGCTGAGGGTCCCCCAGTCTTTTGAGACTCAGACCCCTAGTCTGAATCCCATCTGGGAAGTGAAAGTGTCTGTTTCTGCCAAACTAGCCTGTAGGTGTTTGCACTTCACATGGAGTCTTTCTTCAGGTTGTACCATGAGGATCCCAGTTCTGCCCAAATCTTCTTTGTGTTTTATCAATCTAAATTTACCTTGAGGCACAAATTTGTTCTATTTGTGAGGGAAATCTGGAGAATTTGAAATTTACTGACCTACTCTGCCATCTTTTCAGAATGCTCCCCTCAATAAAAATTATTAAGCATCAACTATTAATGCAATGGACAGAGTTCTAGGCCTGGAGTCAGAAAGATATGAGTTGAAATTCAGCTTTAGTTTACTACCTATGTGACCATGAATCAATCATTTAACCCTGTTGCCTCAGTTTCCTCTTGTATAAAATGAGTCAGAGAAGGAAATGACAAGCCACTCTGTATCTTTGCCAAGAAAATTACCAAATTGGTGATAAATTATGACTAAAATAAGTTGATGAGTATTCATACTCTGTCTCCAATCCCATCACAATTCTATGAGCTATACAGAAGAATATCAGAACTAAAAAGATATGTGTAAAAATGGATTTATAAATAAGCAGCTACTTATGTGGTATAATTTGGGAAAGTCTCCTAACTCCTAAACTATCTCTTTTACTCAATCTAGTATTCACCATTATAGAGTCATTCCAGTTTTCAAAAGCCCTTGTTAAAATAGAAATTTAGGGTAAAATCTTTAATAGTTATCAACTAAAACTATAACTTTCCAACACTGATAGATATTTATTTGAGAGAATATCTACGATTAAAATAGAAGAAAGTGACTTTGGGAAAGAACTACAGTATCAGGACTTGGGAACAAGGAAGTAAGGAAAATGCAAAGGGGAACTTAAAAAAAAAGAATTTGAAAGATCTCAAAGAAAAACTTTGATGGGAACAATTTTGTCTGAGACAAGCTCTAGGATTTCAGTTGGTTCCTTTTTAAAATAGATTTTTAAATTTTTTGTTTTCATTTTAAAATTTTAATGGTATTTTCTTTTTCTTTTTTTAAAATTTACTTATTTATTTAGTTTTTATTCTATCTTTTTATTTACAAGATATATGCATGGTAATTTTTCAGCATTGACAACTGCAAAACCTTTTGTTCCAACTTTTCCCTCTCCTTCCTCCCACTCTCTCCCCCAGATGGCAGGTTGACCAATACATGTTAAATATGTTAAAGTATAAGTTAAATACAATATATGTATACAAGTCCATAGTATTTTGTTTTTCAAATAACATGTAATGATAGTTTTCAACATTTATCTTTGCAAAGCCTCGTGTTCCAAAATTTTCTCCTTTTCCTCCTACTCCCCTCTTCAAGACTGCAAGCAATCTGATATAGGTTAAACATGTACAATTTTTCTAAACATATTTCTATATTCATCATACTGCACAACAAAATAAAATCAAAAGGGGAAAAAAGCATGAGAAAGGAAAACAACAACAATAACCAAGCAAACATACAAAAACAACATCAATAACAAAGATGAAAATACTATATTTTATTGATCCACATTCAGTCTCCATAGTTCTCTCTCTGAATGTGAATAGCACTCTCCATCCCAAGTCTATTGGAATTGCCTTGAATCACCTCATTGTTGAAAAGAGCCAAGTCCATCACAATTGATCACCATATAATCTTGGTAATTTAGTTCCAAGAGTATAACTTTGAACAGAATTGATTAAATTGAACTCCACTTAATTCTAGTAGGGGACAAGTGATGCTTTTGTCACTGTGATCCTAACTATATTGATAAGCTCAAAGTAGTCACTTTTAGAAAATAATAGCATTGAATACTAATTTATTTTTGGTAGAACTAAGAAATTTTACTATACCAGCAAGTAGAGAAATAGTGACCTCCACTTTTCATAATTTAATTAATGACTGTTTTTTATAATTTTTTTCAGAAGGTATTATTATTGTTGTTGATGTTGAAGTTGTTTTTAAAATTATATTTGGTGACCATAGTTATTAATCTGCCACAAACTGAGTTTAAATAAACAAAGATTAATTCTAGTTTGTAGCTTTAGTTTGTTGGAATTTGTTCTCCTTCCCCACTCCCAGTCACCTCTGATGCTGTAAAATAGATGGAATACCTAGATGTAGGGAAATGTGCAGGCTATTCCCCATAGTAAGCAGGCTGCAAAGTCTATAAGAAAACCATTAAAATAAATGGACTGATCATTTCCTAATCCACCCTATGTCCTTTATCATGATCTAGAGTGTTGTTCAGATCCAGTAGAGTTCTGCCCTGAAAGATATAGATTACATTCCTCGGAGAAGTGAGAATTAATCATTTTCTCTTCTGTGTACTAGTCTTATGAGATGTGTATTCTGGAATCCCTGGACTGAGATCAAGTAATTTATCAGTAAGTGTGTATTAAGTACCTACTATGTGCCAGGCACTGTGTTAGATACTAGACCTTTCAGGTAACATGGTCATGAATTAATAGGTCTATATTTGTTAGTGAAGGGGAGATATTTCTATAAATTTTGGTAAATGGATTTCAGTATCTCTTTGTTTTATTATTCCCTTAAGATTTAAAGTGACTAGATTCTAGTGTCCTTAAAAATACAAAGTGCCTAGATTTGAATATTTATTTGTTTTCTAAATGCATGACTGTATCTATATGAGATTGAGAAGATATTTCTTTTGTTTTGACTTCATCTTTTTGTATGTGATGAAAACATTCTTTAATTTAATTGGAAATCCATTTAGACAGAAACCTTTTTCCTCTTTTATCAAGCTAGAAGAGAGTTTTCTTTCTCACTCTTGAAGCCTGTTCATTGGGTAGCAGAAGGAAAGAAAAAGAAAGGAACTCTTGTGTAGTTAGTTGTAAACATCAATTAGCCTAGCTATGGTCAATTTAGAATGAATGAAATTTTCAGGAAAAAGATATCTTAAATTTCCCATAAAATTGATTATTAAGCTCAATTTTGAATAGCTTTTAATCTCTTTTAATTTGGAATTTAGGTACTAAGTGAGGAAAGAGTAGAAAAGAGAATTCATAAAGATGGGTGTCTCCCTTCTTCAGAGATATTCTTTTGAAAAATGGACAATTAGGAAGAAAGGCTTATTACATATAATAATACCTATTCCATGAGAAGGAGGAAAACAAAAAATAAATTAATTAGCTGGAATTGCATTTACAAAATCCAAATCTTTCTTTCTTTCTTTCCATTTATCTCTGTATTGAGGGTTTTTTCTATGAATTGTTAAATTAGGGGGAGGAAGTTGACCATTATGAATATTATATTAAGACTTTCTGGACTATCACAAGGGTAAAATTATGAAATATGGGAGTATCTCAAATCTTATACTGCCTTTCCTTAGATAGATAGATATATTTCTGACTTTCCCTTGGTGCCTTGAATTCTGGTCAATTTTCATTTGCCATTTTACACTAAAAAAATCATTATTGTAAAATAATAGGAGCCTTACATACTTAAGAAGTCACCAGCTAACAGGAGTTGGAAATGCTTATTCATACAAACTCTTTACTTATCATATACCAGGATTGCAAAACCAAGGTCAAGCTTGTTTCTTACTTTTTGTTTCATCATATTCCATTGTAGAAGCTTCTATAGAAAAGGCAGATTAATCAGCAAGTGTAAAGAGCAATCAATTGATTTTCACTAACCCAAAGAATGACATAAACCTTAAATGAGACAACAGGGATTGGGCAGGAGCAATCATGGATATCTAGAGTTGGAGGGGGATTGAGAGGCTTGAGTAAGCAATCAAGCATAAAACCAGAGAGGTCATTGCCATCTCAGTCATGATGGCCTTCATATTATTGGTAGTATTGAGATAAGCTGACATCTGGACTTCATCTAGTCAAGTCATGTCATTTTCTTGAATGAATGCATCATGCATTCATTCATTCATCATTTACTCATCAGGGATGATCAGGGAGAAGGGTAAAGACTCTTATTGAAACATGTTTGATTGGTTTCTTTGCTTAGGTGTTCAGTCCACATTGATGTTATTCTTTTCTGAATTTTCACAGTGCTTTAGCACTCTGGTCATTCATTTGTGGCTTTGTATATTATAATTCATTTATATTATTTTTTAATTATTTCATGTATGTTAGGCCATTTCCCCAAATGGAATATAAGATTCTTGAGGGCAGTTTTCATGACTTGAACTTATCTCCAATAAACACCAACATTTCTCTATAGATTATTGCTATCATACAAAAGTGTTAACATTTCACTAAATTATTTTCTTTTGTCTTTCTTAAACCAGGGCCAGTAAGGAGAACAAAAAAATGCATCAGTTCCTATGTATATGTATTTGTATTTGGGATGAAATTCATGCTTATGAATATTAAAGTTGCCATTGGCCAAGTATTATAGGACTTTTCTTTCAGAACTTGTCAAGAACTATAGATTAGGAAGCAAAACTTATGCTTAAATATCTATAATTTTTTAAAATTGAGATTATTTTATTTTCCACTTGGACAAATTTAATTCAACAAAAATAATTATATGCATATTATGGTTAAAATATTTATTTTCTTTGCTCTTTATAAATGAAACATTTGACTACATATTCTAAGTAGAAATGGGGCTTTAAGATCTGCAAAACACTTTATGTTATGTTATCTCACTTGATCCTTACAATTACTCTGGGATATGGATGCTATTATTATCATTCTGATTTTACAGATGAGGAACTCAAATTATAATAATCAAATAGTTCCAGGGTTTTAGGATATAGTAATATATGTGATCTGAACTTGAGTGAGAATAAAAAAATTTTTTTCTCCTTACAATAGATATTGTTGTTCAGTTATTTCATTTCTTCCCTATTCTTTGTGACCTCATTTGAGGTTTTCTTGGCAAAGACATTGGAATTATTTGCCACTTTCTTCTCCAGCTCATTTTGCAGAGAAGAAGCTGAGGCATCATGGTTATGTGACTTGCTCAGTGGAATAAATGTCTAGGGATGAATTTGAACTCACTTACTCCATACTCCAGGACTGGTGTACTATCAACTGCACCACCTCGCTGCTCCCACCTTAACTGCATTTCTGTTGCCTCTCTATTTTTCCATCTCCCACATATAATTTTATTTTCAGTTCAAGTCTCAAGCTCTTCCAGAAGCCTCAAGTAGGAACCCTTTAAGGTGAGAAACTTTAAGCATACAGAGTTGCCTTATCTATGAACAAGGGCTAGGCAGGGAGCAACTTCTGATTGTTCCTGTCAGGAAAAAAAAAACAATCCATCACTTGGAAACAGTCAATTCCCCAAATCAGATCTTTTCCACCTGAATTCTATGTAAGCATATCTTCTATATACAGAGTTATTTATGTGCTGTCTTCTTCAATAGATTGTGAGTTTCTTGAGGTCAGGACACTGTTTTTGCCTTTCATTGTGTCCCTTCCTGTTAATACAGCTGTCTCCATGTGGCAAATACTTAGGAATGCTTGCTGACAGACTATCTGAATAGAAGCAGAACAAAAGAACTTCTAGGATAGCTTCAAAAAGGTTTGAATAGACTGCTTCTTGCAGGGGGCGGGGAGGAGAGAAGAGGAGGAGCAATTACTATTATTTTCCCCCAAGATAATTTCTAAAGAGATACTTAATCAAAAAGGGGTTTAGAATAGCACCACGAGTGGGTAAGATGGGGTCAGAGGAATATGGAAAAAAAGAATAGAACAGTTTCTCTATTAGAAGAAGAATCTAGGAAGCTAATCAAACTAATCAGATAATCAAATTAATTAAATAACTTTGACTGGCTATATCAATTACTATTTAAACAAACTTGATTGAAACCATATCTATACATCTTTAGAACTTGAATTCAAATTTATTTGAGTTCTAAAGGACCCATTCTTTTAGCTGTCTACATGCCAGTTATCCAGATCCAGGGGTGTGTTGGTAAATGTTTAACATTAACCTACGTCTTGTGGGGGGGGGGAGCATGAATGAAATCTTTAAATTTAATCTGAATTATTATCAGTTTCCCCACCGCTTTTCTTAAGTTTAAACAATCACCAAAACAATATATGAAGTGCTTATTTCTAATATTTTTTGATTTTCAAGGTGTAAATGCTCATACTAAAATTATAATAATTTTAGAACATCCTCTCCAAATTCCAAACCTGTCTTTAATCCATTTGATATTGCACAAAACCAGCCTTTATAATCAATTCTTGGGGCATGTGTGTGTGTGTGTGTGTGTGTGTGTGTGTGTGTGTGTTGTGTTTTCTAACTTTCTAGTTGTATCTCTTACTGTTAATATGTAATATTATCTCTAAAATAATCAGTATGGTTTGAAACTGTTTAATGTTTTAGAGGATCTTATACACTTATTCCCACTGAGAAAGTTTTTGTTTGTTTGTTTGTTTGTTTTTTTTTTTATCTTTCAAGACTTTATGGAGTTTTTGGTAGTTCTATAAATTTTCTGTTGTAGTCTTGCTTATGATTTAAATATGAAATTTTTCTTAGGAAAGTTATATGATCTTATTTCAGATTTTATATAATTTAAACTTAAAGGTCTCATTCCATTAATAGAGCTGTGCTTTAAAATAAATTAAAACTGTATCTATTTTTCCTTGTGAAAGATATTTTAAAAACAAAATTTTAAATGACATTTAAATGGAAAAATATAACATTGATTTGAAAAAGATTGTAAAACATTCTGTTCTAAAGTATAGATCTGAAGAATCAAAGACATATGATGATGAAGGGAAAGTTTATTTCTGTTAAACTTTGCATTGCTTAATTTAAAAAAAATCCCCCATCTTCCTTTATAATCAAGACAGTTCATACTTATTGGGTTCTAAATATTCTTCTCTTATTTTTGTAGATTCTCCTGAGGTTGGGAAATAAGCATCTGCTTATCCCAAAAATATCCATTGTCCTACAGGTTGTACCAAAGTAACAAAGGGAGATAAACCACCTCTGTGTTCTGCAAGGATTTCTTTGCAATGTTCCAAATATATCCTTTCTCTGCCAAGATTTCCATACTGTACTCTGGAGGCACTATATCATGGGAAGCCAGAAGTAACTTAATTTACATTTTGAAGCAAGCATTGGAATAGAAATGAGTTTCCTTTCTGTGGTGGATAAATGGTTAGGAACATCAGTTGATTTTTAAGATATTTCTATCTGAAGAATATTCTATAGTGTTCATGAGAGATTAGGGGTTAAACATACAGGTCTATTGGATTATGTTCTAACAAAATCAGCAGAGTTTCTCTTTTTAGGATTTAGAAGAATTCAATGAATGTACCAAGAATGTTCATCATTTTCTAATTGATGGAAAGGCAATCTGACATAAAGACTAGAAAGCTAGCTTTGGAATCAGGAAGTTCTAATTTCAGGTCCTGCTTTTGATAAAAAATGGCTGGAAGAGCCTGAATAAGTTATTTCACCTCTTAGTACCGCAGGCATTTCTCTAAAATAAAAGTTACAGAGGAGGTGCCAATATACATTGGTTGAGGACATCTCATTATTAGGAATTCACTATACTCAGTTAAAAAAAAAACAACTTGGTACAAAAAAATTAGTTGATGATAATGGTGACTTAAAATGTCAAATATTTTTGGGCAGCTATAGGGTAGAAAATACTCTTTGTATTTAATATTCTGAAGGTGGAATATGCTTTTTTATTTAATATTTTAAAGTTCATAATTCTGTTCCAAATCAATAAAAGCATTTTATGAATTTTATTCTCTCATGTAGTATATAATATCTATACAATCTATACAATACATATCTATACAATAAAACTGTGGAATAGTCATTTTTATCATAATAATTATAGGATATATCACAACTGATAAACTGATGATTTAAAGATCCAATTTAATTGATAGCTGAATCCACAGGCGATGACTAAGTGTTTTCTTCCTTATTTTGTTTTCCAATTCCATTCTCCTCTAAGTATTTGAATACATACTCATTTTAAGGACTTGTGCTAGGCATCATAGCTGTACTATGGTGATAATAAGACGGAATTAAAGATTTGATTCCTCTTATGAGTCAATTACCTTTATCTTTTTTCATGACCACAGGCCATAGCCCTAAGGTTGGCCAGATACCTCCCATATATGAGCAACTGGTTACAAAAAGAAGCAGGTGAAAAAGTACAGATAATTCACAATGTTTTTATCTCTAGCGATGACCTCTCTCCAAAGCAATTGGCCTGAATCTCTTATCTGTTTTTTGACATTTCCACTTAGGTGGCCTGCCTTCATCTCAGACTTAATAGATATAAAACTTAGTTTCTCTCTGCCTGTCTCTGTTTCTGTCTCTTTCTTTGTCTCTCTTTTTCAATTTCTCTTTCTCTGCCTCTCTCTGTTTCTGTCTCTTTCTCTCCCTCTCTGTCCCTGTATACTTTCTATCTCTCTGTCTCTGTCTTTCTGTCTCTGTCTCTTTCCATCTCTCTGTTTCTGTCTCTTTCAGTGTGTCTTTTTCTGTCTCTGTCTCTCTCTATCTCTGTCTCTTTCTCTCTGTCTCTCTAGCTTTCTGTCCCTGTCTCTGTCTGTCTCTGTCTCTCTTACATTAAAACTCTTCTCATTTCCTGAGTTCCTGCTTATAATTTAAGAAATCAACAAAGGGCTTTCTAGATGTTACCATCCTATTTCCATCAAGGCATCATTGCTATCATGTTTCAGAGCACAAGTCTCAAAGGGCCTCTACAAAGATGGTTACCCAAGTGACCTTGGGAAAGTAATTTTACTTCTGGGAGTTTCAATAATACATAGAAATTTTATGATCTTTAATTCTTTCTTAGCCTTTCCTTCAATAGCTATTCAGTTATCAATGCCTACTTCTTTCTTTGTAATGTTTCCTATATCTTGCTCTTTTTGTATTCTATTTCCACCAATTTAATGGATTATCTTGTGATTTTTCTGATTGACCTCTCTAATTCTTGTCTTTTCCTACTCTAACCCATCATTGTTTACTACCCAATTAGTATTCCTTATTATTGCTTTTATTATGTCCTTTACCTATTTAAATTTCTGAATATTTTCTTTTCCCCCAGTTATATATAAAATAACCTTCAATATTTATTTTAAAACATTTTGAGTTCAAATTCTTTCCCTCCCTCTGTCCTCTCCTCCTTCCCTGAGACCTATTTAAAATTTCAAAAATTTTTCTATTATCTCCAGAACAAAATTCCAACTCCTAGTATTTAATATATTCCATAATTAGAACTCTATCTACCTTTCCTACTTTGTTGTTCTTTCATTTCTGTTGTGTCCAACTCTTCATGATCCAATTTGGGATTTTCTTGGCCAATGTTTGTCATTTCCTTCTCCAGTGGATTAAAGCAAACAGAATTAAATGACTTGCCCAGAGTCATACAGTGAATAAGTGGTTGAGGGAGGATTTGAACTCAGGTTTTCCTGACTGGAGGTCCAGTGCTCTATCCACCGAGCATTATAGCTGGGTAAAGTTGTCACAGTACACATCTCATTCTCTATTCCCCACTATCAATTCTCTTATTACCATTCCCCTCAATCTTCTTCTCCTTTTACTCCTATCATTGTGCTTTCTGAAATGCCTGCTCCATAGTTAACATTTTTGTATTTATCATAAACCTTTCCTTTTTCACTTCTTCAATCTTTTTTCACTTATTGAAGTATTCTTCCCTCCTGATGACATACAACATCTGTCTACCCTTTTCAGTACTACTTGCAATTTTCACCTATATCGCTTGACTCCCTGGTTATAATGGGAAGTCAGAATATTCTGAGGTTTCCATTGCAACTTCCAGACTCTCTCCTCTGCTCCCATCTCTTAGCAACCTCTCCTCCCTTGAGATTCATTCAATCCAAATCTATCACCTAACCAAGATTACACCCCTATTCCACCATATCTATTATTTCAGTGCCTTTGGATTGGCTATTCCCATGCTTAGGATGTTCCTTTACTTTGCCATTTTAAACTTGTTTGTTCTTTGCTCTCAAAGACCAATGGCATCATGAGGGTGATGATTTGCATGTGAATTGGTTTAGCGGCAGACCGGTGTAAAGTTATCAGTCTCATTCTCTCCTCCAGAAATCCAGAGGAAAGAGAAAAGTTAAGAAACTTGTGATGGCTTGGGATGCAATGGATGACTGGTCCTTAGAACTTTCCTTGGCTTTCTTCAACACTAAGCTCAAGGTTTCGGGAACAGCTAACCAAATTATAGTACATAATTTAATAGAAATTTAAATTCCTTGGGACAGGCTATTTTTGTCTTTCTTTGTATTTCCAAAGTTTAGCACAGTATCTGGCATACACAAATCATTTAATAAGTACTTAATAATTGACTGGCTTTACAATTTATAGGAGGAGTTTCCCGGGACACTTAGAATTTGAATAACTTGCCTAGGGAATCAGACCGTCTAGTATGTAACTATGTAACTGAACAAAACTTGGTCCTGAGTTTTTCTGTTTTTAGGGCCAGCCTCCAGATTATCTTCAGAGAAATATTGGTATTAAAAAAAGATGGTCCTTTGTTTCTGGAGAATCTTGAGATCCTTAAAGGTGTTTTGTAATTTCCTGAAGCCTCTTCTTTTTCAATTCTGGGACTGATTCATTGACTATATATAATGTTTATTCCAGATCTGATACATACACACTTAACGCGTGTGCGTGCGCACACACACACACACACACACACACACACACACACACAGGTCCATACAGTTGGAAGGGGAAGCTCTAAAGGCTGCCATCTAATTAATGTCTTTATTTAGGCAAAAGACATTTTTTGTACATTAAGTCTTTTCTATGTAGATGGTTAGACTAAACTCTGGAATGGTTACAGATTTCTTTTAGGAGGTTCTATGGTATTTCAGGACTTGATGTTACCACAAGAATTTCAGTTTCAAAAAGGAGTACTGGAAAAGTTTCATGCACAGAAAATCCTTCTTTAACTTGGATTCTGTGCAGTGTTTCCTCCATCACAGGAGCAACATATCACTTTTTAACCTCCTTAGCTCCAAAGATCTTCTCTACTAATCCTTCACTTAAGCCATATATCTTAGACTTTATCATCTCACACTGTTTCAATTTTAAGATTCTAAATTTTTCCATTTCATTTCAGTTTCTGATCTCATCCCCTTGTCCTTTGACCTCTCACTCTCCTTCATTCAAAATAAATCTTCTTTCCATTATCATTGTGAAGTCCTTTGAATCTTCCTAATTCTTTCACTTTGTCTTCCTATTTTGAATATCCTATTGTTCAGTCTGAATAAGATATTCAGAATATTTTGTCTCCATTCATTTTTATTTTAACCTTGACAACATGTTCTGCCACCTTAAAGATTCTTTGACCATCTTCCTAGAATCTTTTGACTTCCTGAGCTTCTACATGTCGTGATACAATACTGTGCAAATTACTAAGTTAAAAAAAATAATTAACTATGTTGACATATCATAAACCGTATTAGTTTTTATTTCTTAACTTTAAAAAAATATGCAATATGTCTTCCTTTTGTTACATTCACTTGTTTTACACAATTTGGCATTGAGTTAATATGATTTTGACATATATTCTATAATTCATCATCATGAATCTACATTTTTATCACACTGGATATAGAGTGCCTTTGATGAATAGACCATTTTTTCAAGTCAAGGCTTGACAATGGGATATAAATCAGGGAAGTTCCCAGGCCATTAAAACATGCTTATCTCTAGCTCTTGCATAAATTTCTTAATTTTTTGTGATTTGTGGTATGATACAAGGTTGTGTTGCAGTATTCCATCTCCATTTGGGAATTTCTGTAATTCTGGAGCAATTGCTCTTCCCAGCATACCAATATATATCAGAGTTTATCATTCCCTCAAAGGTTTGAGACTTCTAGATGCACTAGACATAAAAAATAGCCCAAATATTTTTTTGGGGGTGGATGTTTTATAGCATAATGAAGAAGCCCAGATTTTATAAGTTCAAATGGACCTTTCTGAGAATTGTTTTGGCTTAGCTCTGAATGAAAAAGTGAGTGTTATCAGCAAAAATGTCCTTTTCCATCTTTATATTGTCTTGCTCAAGACAAGCATTTTGTCATAGCAATGGTTAGTATATTTTTAAAATCTTCTTTCTGTCTTTTCCTTACAATTTTAAGAAGCCTATGCTCTACTGTAGAGTAGAGATGTTAGACTTATTGACTTCAAGAAGCAAAGGTAATTGGGAAATACTTAACAAAATAAATAAAAATACAATATACCATAGATGATGTTAATTTGTGGTTTTCTAAGTCAATGTACAGTCTGAAAGGATTTGAGTTTGATATCATTTCTTTAGAGGAATTGGTATCAACCCTTTAATTGCCAGGTTCCTTTGATGAATTCCCCTCCCCCCCCCACTCCCCCTGAAAATGAAGTAGGCTGTTTTACAGAAAAGTTTCTAAGTTTTTGCTTTTACTTTACATTTTTACCTTCATTTCCTTTGCGTGTTGGTGTCACTGATCTGGTTTTATTATAGATTGGAATGTAGCAGTTACTACAACATCTTTTCACAGTTGGCATGTTTTTTTGTTGGAATAACCAGCCATTCTTTAAAAAAAACAACAACCCTCACAGGATTAAAAACACAATCAATGAGACAGTTGTATGGCATGAAGGCCAGCATTCAATTGACAGAAAATTAAGTTGGTGGAGGTACTAGTTTCATTTGATCAAGGTCAAGTGTTTTGAGTCAGCCTAATGACTATAGAAGTATTTAGGCATGAATAACCATTGTGGTCGTAAAAGAAAAATAAATTAAATGATTGCTTATCCCATGAAATTCACACATCATTGAGATCTTTGTCATACTTCCTACCTCACTGGGTTATTAGAAGGAAAGAGCTTTGCAAACTTTAAAGTAAGATGTAAATGTGAGGTAATTATTATTACCATCTAGTCTTTTGTCAATCCTTAGCAATTTGTCTGTTGATTTTACCTCTACTGAAACTTCTTTCACAGGTCATGAGTGACTTCTTAATCACCGATTCTAATAGCCATTTTTTTCTCCCTCAAGACTTATTCTTTTTCCTACCTCTTCAGCTTGTTATACCTCTGACCTTACTGTGTCCTCTGTTAATCAATCAGCATTTATTAATCACCTTCTATATGTCAGGCAAGGGCAATTAGGTAGTGCAGTAAGTATATAGAACATTTGGGCCTAGAATCAGGAAGATTCATTTTATTATCTATGTGACTCTGGGAAACTCATTTAATCCTGTTTGTCTCAGTTTCCTCATTTGTAAAATGAACTGGAGAAGAAAATAGAAAACTACTCTTATATTTTTGCCAAGAAAACCCCAATTGAGATCATAAAGAATTGGACATGATTGAAATTACCAAGCAACAACAAAAATGTGTGCTGAGTGTTAGGGATATTTTGAAAAAGTGGCAAAAGATACTCTCTATCTTTAAAGGGCTCACAATCTTATTAGCAAAACAGTTCATTTTTAGCTCTCTTTTTATCATCTTTACTATTCCTTCTCTATAGCCTTCATGACCTTATATTATCTGTTCTCCACAAGATTCTTTACTTGGAGTTCATTTCCTCTCTCTCTCTATTCTTTCCTTTAATAATCTCTTTCATTGGGGCAGCTAGTTGGCGCAATGGATAGAGCACCAGACCTAAAGTCAGGAGGAGGACCTGAGTTCAAATCTACCCTCAAACACTTAACCGGTCTTAGCTGTGTGGGGCAAGTTACTTAACCCCAATTGCCTCGGGGGGGTAGGGAATCTCTTTCATTGTCATAGTTTCAGTTTTTGATTTCAATTTATCAGGACTCTACTATGCAGCTAGGTGGTGAAGTGGATAGAGTTCCAGGCCAGTGCAAGTGCCAGGATAGAATATCAGAAAGACTTCAAAACTGGTCTTAGATATTTATTAACTGTGATCCTGGGCAAGTTCTTAAATCTGTTTGCTTCAGTTTCCTCATCTATAAAATGAGTTGGAGAAGGAAATGGCAAATCATCTCAGGATCTTTGCCAAAAAATGCTCCCAAACCTAAATGAGGTCATGAAGAGTTGGACATAATTTAAAAATGACTCAACAACAGACAATACAGCAATGTACCAGGCAGTAAGTCATATATTGAAAATAAAAAGGCAAAAAACAAATGATTCCAAGAAGCTCATTTATTGTTGTGGGGAAGTAATATATACACAGACAAGCAACTACAAAATATACATACAAAGTAAATACATATGGGGAGAAGGATCCAGAAGGGCCTTGTGTAGGAGTAGGTGGGGAGATGAATCTTAAAGGGAACTAGTGAATCTAAGATGAGAAAGAAAAGCATTCATTATAGGGAGGGTGGACTGCCAGTGAAAAAGAAGTAGAAGGGGCAGCTAGATGGTACAGAGGCTAGAGCACCTTCACTGGAGTCAGGAGGACCTGAATTCAAATCCAAGCTCAGACATTTAACTTTTTTTAGCTGTGTGAATTTAGGCAAATTACTTAACCCCGGTTTTCTTGCCAAAAAGAAAAAAAAGAAAAGAAAAAGGAAAGGAAGTCAGAGGAATATCAACTCACATCGCATCTTCTGCAAGAAGCTGTTCCCTATCACGCTAACTTCTAGTTTCTTATCTCAGTTGCTTACTTCTAATTTATCACACATATCTTTTGTTTTTACATGGTTATTTGCTTGTCTCCAGTATTAGCTGTGAGTTTCTTGAGAACAGGAACTCTTTTTTTTTTTTTTTGCCTTCTTTTTATATTTTTAGTGCATGGTCCAATCCCTGACAGAAAACAGGTACTTAATAAATGACTGTTGACATCATTTGATTTGAAAAGCAAAATAGGTCCATGTATCTGTAATATATAGAAGGTGAAATGATGTGAAATCAATTTGTGAAGAGCTTTAAATGCCAAGCAAAAGAATCTCTAGCTTTGATTTCTATTCTGAACTCTAGACACACATCTTTAGTTGCCCATGAAAAGTATCTACCTCTGTGTCCTTCTGGAACCTCAAGATCAACATATTCCAAATAAGTTTTCCCCTTAAATCTGCTCCTTTTTGGAATTCTGTCAATAGTAATCATAAGTCCAACAACTAACAATTAGTCTAACTCCTAGTCTTCCATATCTGAAAATTTTGTATTAATTATATTAATTTGTATTAAATTAAATTGTATTAATTTGCTAATGCTGGTCTCCCTAGTTAGGTGTTACAGAGGGTAATCCTCAATTATAAGCATCATCATAAATGTACAAATTTACTCTCTCAACAAGTGGGAAACATAATTTCCTGTTCCCAAACATTCAGACTTTGGGGAACTTTATAATTTAGCTTAGTTCTTATAGAGCATACGGTTCTAGGTTCCAAGTCCAAACACCTCTCAGACTGGAGTCCCAGGTACCCTGACTTCTCTCATTTTAATTTGCTCAGGGGTCATACAGTTAGTAAGCATTAAGTGTCTGAGGTCAAATTTGAACTCAAGTCCTTCAGGGTCCAGGACCATATAGCTGTCGCAAGCTATAACTCAGCTCCAGGAAGATCACTTCTGTACCTGAAATGGAGACAAATGGCACAGAACAGAAACAAACATAAATATTCTGGCTCATTTCTTGGAGTTTTCTAGAAAGCAAATTCCAAACAGTTGAAGGAGGCTTCCTAGCTCTGAGCTGAAAATACCAAAAGAGACAAAATCTAGTCCTTGCTGAATGAGCTTACAGTCTGAAGGAGACAATAAGCAAGCAAAAATGTCTGAGTCAGCTACATAAAGAGTGAATTGCTAAAAAAGAAAACATTAAAAGGGGTGGAGAAAATCTTCCTGTAGAAGATGGGATTTTAGTTGAGCCTTAACTAAATCTAGGGATGTCAGTAATTGGAGTGGAAGAGAAGGGCGTATTCTGAGTGTGATGGACAGCTCCTGCCAAATGCTTAGAGCTCAGAGATGCAGCTAGAAGTCAGTGTCACTGGTTTGAAGACTAAATGTTGGAGAGTAAGGTATAAGAAGACTGAAAAGAAAGGAGAAGACTCTGAATGCCTGAGTATTTTGCATTTGATCCTTGAGATAATAGGAAGCCATTAGAGTATATTGAGTTAGAAGGATGGTGGTGGTAGTGACATGATTGATTGGATTTATGCTTTAGAAAACTAATTTTGAGGACTGAGGCCATTAAATGGCACAGTGCCAGGCTTGGACTCTAGAAGAACAGAGTTCAGATCTGGCCTCAGACATTAGCTGTGGTGATCCTGGACAAGTAATTTAAAAGCCTCTATTCCCCTCAGTTTCCTCATCTGTAAAATGGGGATAATAATAGCATTGTCACTCCAGAGTTGTTGTGAGGTACAAATGAGATAATAATTATAAAGCACTTAGCACAGTGCCTGGCACATAGTAAATGCTATGTATATGCATATGTTGTTGTTATTATTATTATATTGGAATAGAGACTTGAGATATAGGCAGAACTTCAAGTCCATTGCAATAATCCAAATGAAAAATAAAAAGTCTGGAAAAAGGATGGTAGCAGTATCAGAGGAGAAAAGGAGACTTATTGGAGAGATGTCACAAAGATAAAATTGTCAGGCTTGGCAACAGATTGGATTGGAGGGGGGTGGGTGGAGATAGAGTGAGGAGTTGGGTTTGATATGTAGGTTGCCATTCTGGGGGGACTGGGAGGATAATGATGACCTTGAGAGCAATAGGGAAATATGGAGGTGGGAGTGCATTTAGGGGAAAGATAATGAGTTTTGGACACAACCAAGTCTAAGCTTTCTGCTGATTATCTAGTTTGACATATCTGCAAGGTAGTTAGATATGTGAGATTAGAAGTCAGCAAAGCAGTTGGGGTAGAATAGGTAGATTACAGCATGGCTCCTTAAACTTTTTCCACTTTTGATCTCTTGCCTGAGAAATTGTTATATTACCCCAGGTATAAAGGTATATAAAATAGGTATATAAAACAACCATTTACTGATAGTAAATTATAATTTAGCAACTCCCCTATTTGGTGTCAGATCCCAGTTTAATAAACTGGAGATTAGAGAATAATTGCAAGGACATGATATTTAAATTCATGGGAGCTGATATACCAAGTGAGATTGTACAGAGGGAGAAGAGAAGACTCCCACAGACTCCTATGGGATATCTACAATGGATGCGAAGCTATTACCTGGGAAAGAATCTCACAAAGGAATCTGGCAGGATAACAGCCCAGGGAAGAGATGATGAAGATCTATTGTAAGAATGACAGTTGTACATAGCATTTTCATTCTTGTTGTTGTGGTTTGCTTGAATTTTATTTTATTTTTTTACTGTTTGATCTGATTTTTCTTGTGCAGCAAGATAATTGTATAAATATGTAAGCCTATATTGGATTTAACATAAATTTTTTTACTATGTTTAACATATATTGGATTATATGACATCTAGGGGAGGGAGTGGGGAGAAGGGGGGGAAATGGAAACACAAGGTTTTTCAAGGGTTAATGCTGAAAAATTATCCTTGCATATGTTTTGAAAATTAAAAAAAAAAAACTTCAATTAAAAAAAATGACAGTTGTATGGGTGGAGAAAATGGGAGCAGTGCAAGAGAGGCTGTGGAAACAGGACAAACAAGACTTGGCAACTGATTTGAATATGAGGGGTCAGGGGAAGTTAAGTTCTAGGATGTTACTAAGATTTTCAACCTGGGAGACGTGAGGAGTTTGTGATATCCTTGATAGCAACAGAGAAGTTTGTAGAGTGGTAGATTTGCTGGTCAAGATAACGATTTCTATTTTGGACATATTGAAGTTGAGATGCTTACAGGATATCCAGTTCAGCTTAAAAGGATTCCCTGATTACTGTAGAATCCTCAAAATTGTTTGAAGTGCTCCTAGGTCCATCTAAAAACTTTGCTGTAATTTGCAGCACACAGTGTTTGACATAATCATTTTTGGCAGTAAGTCTGTTTGCTTTTAGTTGAGTTTAAAGAAATAGAAGACAAGTTGAGCTGTTATTATCCTTCCTCTTCACCTTATTGCATTTAAATAGTTAGACTGACAGGAGAGTGCAGATGACAATACCTTCGCACGTAGGATTCCTTGAAATAGATTATTTGAAGGGACTGACCCATGGGATTTGTCAGATTTTACTGCTCAACATGTTGTCATATTCTACAACAGGAGTCTGTTTTACTGAAGTACAAAAGAGATGTCATGAAAACTTGTCTGGATTGTTTCCATCCTGCCTTAGCAAAGGCAAGACAAGAACGTCTAGAGAAGGATTTGAACATTTGTTTGTTTTTATTCTGTGTTCATGACATTTAGTTTTTGCTAAGAACCACATGTAGGTGGACAAAGTGTGTTTCTATCCTTCTAATTAAGGTCTCTGGGGCACTCTTTTGGCAAGAATAATAAAATTGGGTTAGCTATGTATGAAATGTTCCCAGAACATTGAAGAATTTTGCAATGACTTATTTGATAGCCCCATGTAACTAGATTACCATTGTAAATAAATGGCTTGGTGTCTGGCTGAGATTAAGATAGGTGAAAGAAAATGTGGTGAAGTCAGACTGTGCCCTGGACATTTGCGTTTTGATATCCAGTGTAGCCTTGTGGGGGGGGGGGTTGGGGATCTTTCATGGTGAATTTTTTTAAATCTATTAGCAGCTTAGTGTATTAATCTGTGAAGCTGGGAAAAACAGCAAGCCTCCTTTCTCTTATTCCAAACTCTTGGAAAAGAGAGGACAGGGGCTCTTCAGAAATAGATTTCAAAGCCCTGGGGATAACCAAGCTCTAGTGTTTGAATGAAAGATCTGGGGACAGTATGGATGTCACAGTAACTGTTTTAGATTGGCTCTGAGGTAACAGAGATCTGTGGTTTGGGGTTCCCATCAGGAAGATCTACTTCTCTGCATAGAACTACAGATATAGGAGTAAGTTCCCTCAAAATTTTAAATCTTTATTTCCCACTAAAGTCTTATTCTGAATTTTAGGGATTCTTAACCTTGGATTCATGGTTAAATTTTGGGGAATCTATGAACATGAATAGGAAAAATAGATCTTTATTTTTACTAAATTTTAACTGAAATGAACTTTTAATCCAGTTATTTTAAAATCCAGAAAACGGATCCATAGGTTTTTTTCAGACTGCCAAAGAATCCATCTATGACACAAAAAGGCCAAGAACTCTTGCTTTCTCTAATGAATCAACTAACCAGCAATTATGAAGCACTTACTTTGTGGCATACACTGTTCTTGGTGCTGGAGATAACAAAGATAAAAACAAATCAGTCCTTGTCCTCAGGACACTTACATTCTAATAGGGGAGACTATATATATACATATGTGTATATATATATGTGTGTGTATATATATATCCAGCTGAGTGCAGTGAGCAGAACCAAGAAATAATTGTACACAGCAACAGGAAGATTGTGTTATGATCAACTACGAAAGATGTGGCTTTTCTCAGCAATTCAGTGATTCAAGGTAATTCTAATAAACTTTGAATGAAAAATGACATCTGCATCCAGAGGGAGAATTATGGGGATTGAATGCAGATAGAAGCATGCCATTTTCACCTGTTTCTTCCCCATTCTTTTGTTTTTTTTCCCTTTCTTGTGTTTTTTTCCCCTTTATTCTGATTTTTCTTTCCCAACATGACTCATATGGAAATATGTTAAAAATAAATGTACATATATAACCTATATTGGATTGCTTGCTAGTGTTGGGAAGGAGGAAGAAAAAAAATTTGGAACTCAAAATCTTACAAAAATAAAAGTTGAAAATCATCTTTACATGTAATTGGAAAAATAATATACCATTAAAACAAAGTTTAAAAAAAGTATGGCCAGAATACATACAAAGTGCAGACAAAATGATTTTGGAAGAAAAGGCCCTAGTAGCAGATGAGATCAAAAAAGCTTTTATGCAAAAGCCTATGAATTGAGTTTTGAAGGAAACCAGGGATTCCAAGAGGGATGGTGAGGAGTGAGAACATTTCAGTCATGCAGGACAGCCATTCCCTCTTGGTATAGGAGAAAACCAGGATTCCAAAAGCTATCCTGAGGTGTGTAGACTCTAGCAGCCTCTACTAATCTGGAAAGACTTCAAATATGGGTTGGTGATATTTCTGTCTTGTCTAAAGATTAAATGAGCTAAATTTGGAGAGGCTCTAAGATCCAAAGGAGATGTTACTTTCATTGACAGAGGGAGTGTTTATGTAGCCAAACTGAGCTCCTCTCACATTTCAATAAACTCTGCCAAACTGGTGTATTTTTTTCTGGGATTGTCATGACACTCCTATACCTCTGGGTGTGATGGCAAGTGTCTAAGACCAAGGTGCAAAGAAAGTACCACTCTGCATTGGTAGAGGATGGCACCTTATCCAGAGTCCCCTATATCAGGGATTCTTGAACTTTTTCCAATCCTGATTCCTTTTTTGCCTGAGAAATTTTTATGTTACCCCTGGGTATATAGGCAGTTAAAATGGTGTACAAATCAAACAAACATGATAATAAATCATAATTTTATGATCCCCATATTCATTTATGCATTCAGGTCATGACCGATCCACAGTTTAAGAAGTTTTACCTATATCACTGAAATCAGTTTGTCCTTATTCTAATTATCATTACCTCAGAGAGTACAAGATGGAATAAACATTTATATGGCACCTACTACAATCCAAATTCTATGCTAAGGTGTTTTTTACAAATAAGTTCATTTGATCCTCACAACAACACTGCGACATAGGTGTTGTTATTACCTCCATTTTACAAATGAGAAAATTGAGGTTGACAGAGATTGAGTGACCTGCCAAAGCGCACACAGTTTGTAAGTGTCTGAAACTGAATTTAAACTCAGGTGCTCCTGAGCCTGGAGTCAGGCACTCTAGCTAATGTGTTACTGACTGCTTGGTATTGAAGCAAATGCACTCTGGGTACAAATACCTCTGCTATATCTTTTCAATAAGCATATCTCAATACCAGCATCATCTAACTTGCTTCCTTTTTGTAAAGAAGATATCTATCAATTATGATAGACAGTTTTTCTCAACAATTCAGTGATCCAAGGCAATTCCAAAAAACTTTGGATGGAAAATATCAGAGAGAGAACTATGGAGACAATTCAGATTGAAGTTTCCCCCCTTTCCCCCCTTTTATTTTGTTTTCTCTTTCTTGCATTCTCCCTTTTCTTCTGATTTTTCTTCCCCAGATATGGAAATGTTCAAAGTGAATATATACACATAACCTAAAAAAATTAAGTAAAAAAAAATTAAATCAATGGGACATTTTATTTTGGGAATGGGGCTTTAAGGCTTTAGACAATGTAAACTTGTTTCTAGTCCTCTTCCAAATACTTCAAAGTCTAGCTGTGAAATGGGGGGATGTGTATATAGCACATGGCAAAGGATATAAGAGGATAACAAAGAAAGATTATTTATCTCAGATTCTATAACCCAAAGGTACCAAAAATATTTTCATTAAGGAATCCTATAAGACTATAGCATGGGAGATCAGCCATGTTAGAAGAATGACCAAATCATCTTCATAAATGATAAGGTCTCTGCATTTGCTGCTGTATAGTAAATGTTTTTTGGGTCACAGCTTCAATTTGTTCCCAGCCTCAAGTAGAGTTCTCTTCAACTGATAGTCCCAGAGAGTTGCCAGGGACTGTGAAATATTGGTGATGGCTTACAGATACACAGCTTCATGTATCAGCTGCAGGATTTGAAAAGCAAATAGTTCAAATCGGTCTATTTAAAAATTGAACTTACACATCTTTGAAGCAAAGCATGTTTTGTAAATTTGAGGTTATTTGTCTCTATGATTAGTTTAAATACTACCTTTATTAATTTAATGAAATACCTAATAGATTGTACTTTCATGTGTTCTCTCTACTTATACTATGCCTCTAGTCCTCATCACCACTTACATGAACTATTTCAATAGCCTTTTAGTTGGTTTTCTTCCCTCAAATCTTTCCCCATTCAATCCATTCTCTACAAAGTTGTTAAAGTGATTTTTCTAAAAAAACAGGTTTGCCTTTCTTTATATGTGTACTACTTATCAAAGAACCTGATATTCAGTAAGAAATTAATAAATGCTTGTTGACTGATTAACTCTATCATTCCTCCTCTCTTCCAATAAATTCTAGTGACTCCCTATTACTTCTAGGATCAACTATGAATTCCTCATTTTGGCCTTTAAGGCTCTTTATAACTTAGCCCTTTTCTATTTTTCCAGTCTTATATTTTACCCTCTTTCATATACTCTTATGACCCAACCATATTGACATGTTTTCTGTTCCTCATATAGGACACTCCATCTCTTATCCCCATTCTTTTGCACTTGCTGTCTCCCATATCTAGAATACTCTCTCTCCTCAATTCTGCCTCTTGATATTCCAGCTTCCTTTAAGGTTAATTTCAGATACATTCTGCAGATCTTTCCCTGTTACTATGACACTTGTCTTCCCCTTTAAGGTTATCCTTCTTCTACTCTCTATGTACTTTGTTATATGTTATCTCCCCCATTAGAATGTATGTAAGTAAGCTCTGAGGGCAGGAATTATTTTTTTTCTTTAATATTCTTAGAACCTAATATAGCGTCTGGCATATAATGGGAGCTTAATAAATGCTTGTTGATTTATTTGCCTAGAATTAAGATCCCCTCCTCCTTCGAATTATTATATCATCCTTATTTCATTTATATACTCAATCATGGTTTGTGGTGGGGGGAGGGAGAAGGCAGCTAGGTGGTGCAGTGGTTACAGCCCTGAAGTCAGGAGGACCTGAATTCAACAAGCATTTAACATTTCCTGGATGTGTGGGCAAGTCACTTAACCCCAATTGCCTCAGGAAAAAAAAAATCATGGTTTATCTTGGACACACATCTTATCCTCCTGCCTATTTTATAAGCCCCTCAATGCCAAGGACATTCTAATTTTAATCTTTTATTCTCTACAGGTTCTTCTTGCACATAGTCAATATAAATATTTGTTAAATTGAATTGAATTGAGGGAGAGGCAAATAGTGAAGAAAAACCAGGAAAACCAATGACAGCTGTGTATAAGGGAAAAACCAGGTCATTGTTTTTAGATTGAGCTACCTGAACAATCCTGGAATCTAAAAGAAAGATGGGAGTGTAGTAGGGGGGCTAATGTTGGGGATTTTTTTGATGCTTTGCTATTTAATTTCCAAATTTTGTCATTTTTACTTATGTAACATCCCTCATATCTGACCCTGTTTCCTTACTCCCAGAGCTACCACTTTAGTTTAGACCCTATCACCTCTCCCTTACATCATTAAAATTACTTTCAAATTGATCTTCTGTTTTTCAAGTCTTTCCTTTTTACAATATATCCTCTGCCAGCTGCCAAAGTGATTCTCCTTATGTGCTTATCTGACAATGACACTCTCCTACTCATAAATTCCAGTGTCTCTTTATTGCCTCTGAGATGGAATATAAACTCTGGCTTTTAAAGGCCTTCACAATCTGGCCCCAAACTACCTTTCTAGTTCCAGGATACACTACTCTTCTTGCATTCTTGTTCCTGACACATGACATATTGTCTCTCATCTTCATGCTTTTGTAATCACCCACCCATCCTTGATGCTTGGAATGCACTCCTTCTCCACTTCCACCAATAGAATTGCTTATTTCTTTCAAGATTCACCTTATTAAGCACTGTTGCATGAAGCCTTTCCTGATCCCCTCAATTACTTATGTTTTTATTTCCCATATTAACTTGTATTTATAGATATATTTCCTATGTTACAGGAGTTAGGAGTATGATGCTCCTGAATCTGGAAAATCTGCATGAAATTTTTTGGCTCTCTCTTCGTAACAGAGAAGAAGCCTGAATCTTTTTTTCTTTTTCTTTGAGTGTTTGTAATGCATAACCATAAAATTTTGTTATTATTAATATGTTCTATACATGTTTTATTCATTTCTGAGTTTCTAAATTTTCCTACGTTCCCTTCCCATGTTATCTATGGCTTTTGAAAAACTTCCCCTAAATTCTTATTTAATTTTTTGTGCCGACCTATAATATGTTAACATAATAAAAACTGATGGGGAAAGATGCAAAGTGGAAGGGATAAGTATATTCCCCACATACCCATGTATGTAAATATCTTCCATGATGGTATATGAGGTCTTTAAAAATAAGGATAGTTTAATTTTTGCTTTACATCATCTCCAGTGCTGAACACAGTTCTGGTACATAGGTGGTGCTTAATAAAAACTTGTTTATTATTGAGATTAAATCACATTTTTAAAAAATTTCTAGTGAAAAGATTCTATTTACATTGCAAAATCAACATAAGCAGCGTTTGATGCAGTATCACATTCAGACTTGAGGTGTTTGAATTTAGAAGTAGAATAGAACTACTCTGGTCAAGTTCAGCAAATTATAAAATTTATTGTATTTATGACTGTAGATACTATGGACATTTAAAGGGCTGATGTTCTTTTTGAATAAGATTAGAAGTTCCATTCCCCAGCCAGAAAAGACTTCCACTAAAAAAAAAGTTTTAAATGAAAAAAAGTATTTTAAATCTTTAAAGGTCTGTAAATTCCTTTTTTTTTTTTTTTTTTAAATAATGTTCTTTAATATCCATTAAGACTTTCTCTTTCTCTGGAAATAGAGGACTTTTTTTTGTTATGAGTCTTTCAGAATTTTCTTTTTTTTATTATATAACTTTTAATTTACAAGATATATGCATGGGTAATTTTTCAGCATTGACAGTTGCAAAACCTTTTGTTCCAACTTTTCTCCTCCTTCCTTCCACCTCTTCCCCAGATGGCAGAAGAGAGAGAGAGAGAGAGAGAGAGAGAGAGAGAGAGAGAGAGAGAGAGAGAGAGAGAGAGAGAGAGAGAGAGAGAGCGCACAGTTCTATGACAGGCTGTCCATGCAACAACATACCAGAACTGGATTATAGGCATTTTTCATCCGTTTGGCTTTTCCTTTGTGGATTGTGAAACTGAATGCATTTGAATAACTATTGATCTCATTCAGGAGTCTCTGAAGTAAGCATTTCAGAACTTAAATGGAAACAGCACAATGTCATCCTATTCTATAGAACACTACAATCTATTGGGAGATCACTTTTTCATTTGAATTCTTTTCTGGGCATCCTTCATGATAGCTGTATGTGAATATAAAAATGTGGTGCACACAAATGTTTATTCATTCCAAGACAGTTGTCTTATTTTATCTTGCAGTTCAGCATTCAGTTGACATTTGGCTTGCTTTATTATGTGGGTAATAGATAGGTTTGTATGCATGCATGTTGGCCATTGCCCTAAAATTTTACTTGACATATCCTGACATAGGCACTTATTGCCTCAGAGAAAGGGTCAGTGGAAATGCTCACAGGGAATGTGCTGACACTCTTGCTCATGTTCTACCCATTGCTAGGGTTCTGATTTGATTGCATTTGGTACTTTTCCCAGCAATGATTAGATGCACTTCCATGAAGTGGTTTTTTGACAGTACTCTATAGCTCAACTTGACTGAATCCTCTTTACAAGAAGTAGAATGGATATTGACTATATACCATTGAATTAGCCTGGATTTACCTTTAATCTTTGGGCTTAGTCACAGCCTCAAAGTCTTCATCTGTGTCTGAAGAAAGATTCCTTCCTGGCTAAACTTCAAGCACCTTCTGTTGGTTGTTTCCCAAAGCAGAGCACTCGGAATAGAGAAGGAAAGACATGGTCTGCAGAGGGATAACCCAAGGCAAGTGCTGAAGATTTTTGATGAATTCTTGAAAAAGCAATTTATTAAATTCTGTATAGAGATTTATGCTAAGCACTGGGGAAATATAGAGAGATAGTTGCTACTCTCCAAGGTCTAACTTTAGGGCCAATGTCAAGGTCAAGGAATCATTAGACTAGATAACCTCCTAGAGTCCCCTCTAGTTCTGACTCTATGATGTTTTAATGTTTACCATTTTGGTATTCTTTTCCTTCCCTGTTTCCCTTAGTTCTGCTTTTTAATGTCTCTGTAGATTTGGATAAGTCATTTAACTTTTTTGTACCATAGCTTTCTCACCTAAACTGATGAATTTAGACTAGTTGATGAGAATCATCATCATAATTATTATAGATAACATTTATATAATATTTTAAGGTTTAAAAAACATTCTATAAATATTTCTTTTTATCTTCACAATAATCCTGGAAGTGATACTCTTATTTCCCTCAGTGTAAAGTGATGAAAACTGAGACAGAGTTTAAGTGACTTGTCCAAGACTAATATCTAGTATCTGAGTGAGACAGGATATCATCCTGACTCCAGGTATGGCACTATATATCTACTGTCTTATTCTATAACTCAGCACTTCTAGAGTTCATTATTTTTTTGAGATTCTTTCAGATTCTTGCTTGATATAATTTTTTCTCAGTTCCATGTTGCTTTCTATCAAAGTGTCAAGGCTTCAAATACCTACTTAGGCAGCAATCCAGAGCCTTAGTGATCATTTGCCTGCATCAAAGGCTGTTTCCCACACATGTGGGAACAGCTTTGCCAAGAAGAATATAACCTCAAGAAGAGCAGTACCAGCAGGACTGATGATTTCATCATTCCTGTGAAATAAGGGTGACTTCCACATGGCAGAAGACATTCTAAGGCTTGACCATTTCTAGTAGCACAGTTCTCTCTCCCTAATAAATGAATGCATTAATATGAAGCACTTTATGTATCTTCTCTCATTAAATTTGGATAGCAATCCTGCAAAGTTATGTAAATACTTTTTTTATCTCCATTTTACAGACAAGGTCAAAGGTTTAAATGATATGGAATCATAGAACTTTAGAGTTGTCATCTATATCCTCCTTCCAAGCTAAGTAAGGAAATAATAAGAAAGCATTTATCTTGACTTATTTAAGTCACCTGTTCCAGATGAATTACATTCTGTAATAATGAAAGTCCTGGTGAATATAATTAGTAATTTCTGAAAGATTTTAGGAAAAGGACTATAAGGATATCTGTATCCTTATTGTTAAGCATCTTATATTAAGCATCTTATTGTTCAATTGTTTTTCAATTGTGGCAGTTTTCATGGCCCCTTTTTGGATTTTCTTAGCAAAGATACTGAAGTGGTTTACCAATTAGTTCTCTAGCTCATTTTACAGATGAGGAAACTGAGGCAAACATGGTAAAGTGATTTGCCTAGGGTAACACAGTTAATATCTGAGGCTAGATCTGAATTCAGGTCTTTCTGATTCCAAATCCAGTGCTCTATCCACTGCACCACATAACTGCCCTAAGATGAGTTAAAGAAGTATAATAGAACTGCCGATATGTGTGTGTATATATACATATATCAATATATAACATATACATAATAAAAATAATAGAGGAAAAATCAGAAAAAGAAATAATAATGAGGCAAAAAATTTATGAAAAAAGATTTAACATCTTAGTAAAAGAAGCACAAAAATAACAAAGAAAATTACTTACTTTATATATAGACATTATAAATACTAAATATTAATAAAATACATATAAAACATAATTTAATATATACGATAGTATTGCAACATGATAAATACATAATATATAAAATTTAAACCTATGTATAATACAAATATAAATATAACAAATAAATAACAGCGTATATATAATTATATATGTATATGCACAGAATATATATATGCATATATAGTGTCCCAAAAGTCTAGTGCAGTTTTAAGCTTTAATAATTTCAAAGACTAAAACTACAAACTTATAAAAAGCAATATTTGAAAGTTTAATTATCTTTTTAATATAATTTTAGTGTATTGATAGATTTCTTATGAAAATTCAATATAATAACAGTCTTGCTCTAGTTAATCTTTGTACTTTCTAAA
The DNA here is from genome assembly GCF_016432865.1 of Antechinus flavipes. Classification (NCBI taxonomy): domain Eukaryota; kingdom Metazoa; phylum Chordata; class Mammalia; order Dasyuromorphia; family Dasyuridae; genus Antechinus; species Antechinus flavipes. The sequence goes on from NC_067398.1 coordinate 248,588,194, forward strand.
AACTTCCATCAGCTGCTACTCAGTAACGAAAAGGATTGCATTGAAACCCTAGTTTTAAGACAAACCAAATAAAGAGGTCTTGGTGTATTTTTGACAGCTTTGATGTCAAAATAAAGATTACTGGAGATCCGGTGAATGAAATAGCCAAGCAGACATCCTATAACTTTCCTTTGGCTTTGAAAAAATGTTGTCTGGAAAATTAAAATAAATAAAAATTATTTTTCAGAATTCACAGAGTTCAGAAAATGTAAAAGAAATTTATATATGATCATCTCAATAGATGCAGAAAAAGCATTTGATAAAATCCAACATCCATTCCTAATAAAAACACTTGAGAGCATAGGAATAAATGGACTTTTCCTTAAAATAGTCAGGAGCATATATTTAAAACCATCAGTAAGCATCATATGCAATGGGAAAAAACTGGAACCTTTCCCAGTAAGATCTGGAGTGAAGCAAGATTGCCCTCTATCACCATTATTATTTAATATCGTATAGAAACACTAGCCTCAGCAATAAGAGTCAAGAAAGATATTAAAGGAATTAGAGTAGGCAATGAGGAAACCAAACTATCACTCTTTGCAGATGATATGATGGTATACCTAGAGAACCCCAGAGATTCTACTTAAAACTTATTAGAAATAATTCATAATTTTACCAAAGTAGCTGGATACAAAATAAATCCCCATAAACCCTCAGCATTTTTATACATCACCAACCAAACCCAACAGCAAGAGATACAAAGAGAAATTCCATTCAGAATAACTGTTGATAGCATAAAATATTTGGGAATCTATCTACCTAAGGAAAGTCAGGAATTATATGAGCAAAATTATAAAAAAGTCTCCACACAAATAAAGTCAGACTTAAAATTATACTTTCAATGATATTTGTTGTAAGTTCTAACCACATATGTGTCTGATATATAAGTATAGACATTGATATGGGCATTAGATTGTAAATTCTTTGAGGGCAAAGAGTGTTTTTAGTCTATTTTTGTATCCTTAGAGCTTAGCACAGTACTTGGCACAAAGTGCTTAAAAGACATTTATTGATTGAGGATTAAAGCTAAAACCTGAACTAAGATTTTTGGGACACCTTACATATACCAGTGAAGGATCATTCTATGTGTAGATCTTATACTTTTAGTGTTTCTAATTTTTTTCAAAAAAGAATCTACCATATTTTTACTAGGTTTAGGAGAAGAAGAAAAAGAAGAGCATAAATCCTTGTTGTATATCTATCTTCTATATTCCCAGAAGGGCACTGGAATGATATTTCTTAGATAAACATTAAAGCTTCTCTTAGAAAAGTGTCACAGCACTTCTCCTTTAAAACTTTTAAGAGCTACAGCAAATGATGCCATTCTTAATTTATGTATAAATTTCCATAATTTTAAAATTAAGATGATGTTATTCTTAATTTTAATAAATTTCGTATACCCTAGGAACAAATTCAATTAAATACTTATTAATTATACTTTAATGAATACTTATTAGTAATTATACTTTAATTAATTGATATTATTGAGAGGCAGCATAATATAGTATGTCAGAAGTCTCAAAATAGACTAAGATGATAAAAATATGGGTATTTGGTTGTTTGGAATAATCAGTCCTTTTTTTTTTGAACACTGTCTTGTTTTATTAAAAAAACCAAAAACATAACTATTCAACTTCATTAAAGAGCTGCTACATAAACAATCATAGTAATTCATACAAGATTAAAATCAGCAGAAGTGTGAGGTAATTCTTAAAACTCCCTTCCTCTGGATATTGCAAAAACCATCAAATCTTTCTGGAAGCCAATGAAGAATTCTTATTTGATATTTACAGTTTAAGCAGGATACTTCTCATGTAAAAGTAGTATTTCATATTTTGTATACATGACTAATTTTTCATGAACTTCCTTTGACTCTGAGGAAACAAAACCAGAACTTTAGTCTTTTTTAAGTTGAAAAAAAAGTCCTTAAGACAAAAAGAAAAGAACTGGTGTTCTTTTGAGCAAGTTCTCTGAAATACAGATTGCCTGAGAAATTATTATCCAGTCCAACTGATTTCTGGGCATATGGGCCACTGTGTTAAGTTTAAACTGGTGGTAGGTAAGAAAGAAGAAAAGACTATGGTAATTAGGATCATAGATCTAAAGAGGGAAGAGATCTTGGAGGCCAAGAAGTCCAATGCCCTTAATCTTTCAGGTAAAGAAACTGAGACTCACAGAGGGATTTGCCCAAGTGTTTGAGCGCAGGCTTAATGATTCCTACTATACCACCAGCCACCTATCTGCCTCTAAAAGAAATAACAATTACCTTACCTCCCTGGAATGAGGATGCTATGACCTCAGGTTGCTGTTGCCTGAAACATGAGTACTAACCTCAAGAAGATCACAGTTTACCATTCTCCTTTGCTCTGGGTCCAACAGACACATTTCAAAAATTCCGTAACTAAAATTTATAATTCCTATTTTCATATTTATGTTTCTTTGCTTTTGTATGTATATAATCCCAACCTATTTATTTTTTCAGGTAGTATTATACGAAAGCATTTTAAAGTCTAACTTAAGATTTTAATAACTATAAATCAAAACCAAACAAACCTGAGTTTTATCCATTTTAATTGATAGTTCCAAGTGTAATTATTATTATCATTATATATATTTTTTGGCAAAACTTTATGTGGCTATTTTTTTTTAACTTGAGGAGTCCAAAGTTGGGACAGGAGCTACCATGGTAAAAGCTCCCTTGGCCAAACCAGGCGCAATATTCAAGTCAGGGAAAAACTGGGTAAAATCCTATCTCTGATACTTGGTCTGATCAAGTTATTCAATCTTTTAGCTCCCTTAGCAACTAATACCATGACATGAAAATTCTCTTCTATGTTGGTTTCTTATTAGCTTTAAATATTTTTCTCGTTGCAGAGCTTCTTGAAGTTCAGCCAATAGATGATACTTGGGATGGCTACACCTAATATTCTATAGGTCCAACACCAAATGCCTGATAGAAGGACAAACTGAAACTCACAATCTTTCTTCTCTTTTCTTCAGAGACATTACATCCAGGAAGCCTAGAGTGAAAATCTATGTTTTGAACCAATTGTAGAAACAGAGATGTAATCTCTGACTATATGACTGAAGGGCCAGATATATTACACATTAGAGGGATTTCAGTTCAAGGGGAATACTGGATAATTCTTAATGGAAATAAAGGATAACACATATGGGTCCAGTTTCCCCACTGTGTTATTTCCTTTTAAACAGGAAATTTCCTCACCTGATTAATCCTGAGCCTTACTTTTGAAACTCTGTGACTATATGATTGACTATCAGATATGACTCATACATGAAATTAAACAAAATTGAGGGAGTTTTTTTCCCTATTATGTATCATTTTAATTATGCTCTTCCTTTTCTTTTCATAGCAAATTTCTCTAATTAGGACAGGTGAGTAGCAGAAGTTTTGTAAGTACAATATTAAATGCATTAATTAATAGATTGATACTGGAACATCATGTGTGAGTTAATAAAACAGGATGCAAGTATGAAAAAATCTTACAATTTTAATCTGCATTTGTGGTCAAATTATAATATTGTATTGCTTTGTACTTTTGTTTCATGGTGCTTTTGTTTATGTTTAGATTTTCGTGGTTACCTTGTTGACAATTTTAAGAAAGCTCTTTGCAACAATCTTTGGATTTGACTGAATTTCTGATTGGTATAGCATAGTTCCTTCTAAGAAGCAGATAGGGGTAGTTTAGTTTCCCAGCCACATCGAGCTGGGTTCAAACAATACAATAAGATTTTCTTCCAGTTCCCACAATTGAATAAAGTTTTCTCAGAAAACATAACTTGGATTAGTCCTATAATTGAATAGAAATGGAACTGAACTAGATCCAGATTGTGACACAATATGGAGTCACTATGGTTTACACATTTCCCACAAATAACCACTTTCTGTCCTTATCCTCTCAATTCCTTCAATTTCCTTATTTCTTCCTTTTGATTTATGGAGGACTGAGCATCCCATTCCTCCGATGGGCTCCAATGTTCTAGAGGTCAAATTATAATATTTTTTCATATTCTCAGCTTTCTTAAAATTGTATATCTCAAGCAACCCATATGTCTTATCTGAAAACTGGCCTCATCCTGATCAGTCAATTATTATTACCATATTCTTTTGATTATTTAAGACAATTTGGAGTATGAGATTTCCTTCTCTGATGTCAGGGAATTGTACCTGTTCATTCTTCCCTTCCCAACTTGAAAAGTCACTAATCTTTTATCCAATTAGAAATCAGATTATTAATGCTGTATTGTTTCCTTTTAATTAATTGATATTTTTTATTATTTTTAATGTATAACAGTCTGTTTCCCAATATAATTGTGGTCCAGCTGAGGAAGGGGCTTGGTCCTAATTTGTTTGACGATTGTCATGCATTGATAAATAAATCAATATGCTCAGAAGATCAAAACTTTGTTTTCCTTCGTTATTTTATCTTTCCCCTGTCACAGACTCAAATAGAAAAAAAAAATCCAAGTGAATTAGGCTCCAGAGTGATTCAGTAAATGAATATATGAAATAGTATGAATGAGAATGAGTGATTGTTCACTATCATATCTACAATGTTAGTCAAAATTTACAACAGTACTGAATGTGGTAATGTAGTTTGGTGTGGATGGGCTATTTTTTTTTTAAACATTCTGCTACAAACCAATAAAGGAATTAAATAAAGCTTCATTATTTGTTGCAACTATATTGTACATCTGAATGACCAGGGCATAGTATTTTGCTATCTTAATTGCTGTTCTGTTGCATCTAGTTGAATTACAGATTGAGTCTTAATATAGTTCCCTTTAGTAGTTTGATTATGCTACAATCCACTTAACTCCTTTTTCCTTTTATAAATACTTGAGTGCAACTTAAGGTAGAACCTAAGCTCCAGATTTACACACCTTGAGTTCAATCTGTGGGGCTTCTCACAAATCACTCTTTTGGTTTGTATTCTCACCCAGCATTTTCTTTGGAAGTAACAGAATTTGACTTGTATGTAATTATTTACAGAAAATCTAAGAGTCCTCAGTTCCCAGGTAAGTATTTAGGCTAACAACATATTGATCATAAAACAAATTTAATTTAATCCAACAAAAATGCAAAACAGAAAAAACTTATTCTGAAATTCTGAGCATGATTAATTTATTATTACAGCATGAATTTACCTATAAATAGGATCTCAGCTTTTTCCCAAAGCTAAGAAGTATACAGTACTGTTTATAGTTTTGGGGAGTCTGGAAAATAGGAAAGCTAGCATCATAGATGAGAAAAAATATGACTGGATGGAAGTTAGTATGAGGTCTAGCAATAACCCCCTCCTTCCTTCTGTGACTAAAAAATGTTCATTGTTTGAGGCCAGCTGCTTCTGCAAAGACAAAGATAGCAAACCAGACTTCTTTGGATAATAAACCAGACATGCTTGAAGGATAGCTTGGTGGTATAAAGATACTAGACCAGACTCCCTGGTGTCCACCTGCTTCCTTCAAGGTTAACAGATTTCCCTGACAAACGAAAAGAACAGTGATTAACAGGAGAGCTGGATTTCTAAATTTAACTCACAACAGGCTTGCTAAATTTCAGAATTCAATTCTGAGACAGAATCACTCTAAATATTTCATCCCTAAACTTATAGTCAAAACAATTATTCTTTTTTTCCCCTATTTTCCTCAGACTTTATTGTTGAGGGTCTATCAGTAAGGGAAAGCATCTGGGATCAATAGAGTGTTGACCTCTTCTTCCTGCTATGAGTCTACTTTCATCTCCAGAATTATAGCAATGTACTCTAGTTGAACCCTCTTGAAAGTGCAAAGTATTTGAATTAATGGAGAACAAACCATTTCTCATGTTTTTCCCTTTAGACCAAATCCTTATGACCATGCCCCAAATCCATTGAATTCTGACATAAATAAGTTTCCGTTGATGACCATTAGCTCATTTAATTATTCATTATAGGAGTACTTGAAGTTTTATTTGAGAGCTTTAGTAAAGACTAAGATAGTGCTTACTTATATTACTCATAAAATAGTAGGGGTAGGGCTAGGTTAGATGATCTTTCAACTTAAACATTCTACATTTTCCTTTACTTCCTATTTCTAATTAAGAGTTTTCTTAGTTCTTCCTTTAAAATGTTTTTTTTTTTGGTAGTTGTTTCTTCATTATCATATCATTTGACACATTACGCTACTCCTGAAATATTATAATAGCATTTTTTCTAGTCTCTCTCTGGCTGGTCTACAGATCTGGGTGATATAGTGGATAAATGTATTGGATCTGGAGTTAGGAAGACTTAGTTAAAATCCAGAATAAGAAAGTTACAAGGTATGTAAACCTAGTCACATCACTTAACTTCTCTTTGCCTCCATTTCTTCATCTGAAAATGGAAATAAACAATAATACCTACCTTCCCAGAGATTTTAAAGTATAAAATGAGCTAATATTCATAAAACATTTTGCAAACCTTAAAGTGCTGTATAAATTATTATGATTAATCAAGTCCATTCTAACATAACCAAACATATTAATCTTCCTAAAAAAATCTCTTTTCAGTGTGCTTCTTCCCTGTTCAAAATCCTGTTATCTTTTTATTGTTTATGAATTATATGTCAAGCATTTAATTTTCTTACTCCAATTTACTCCATTACTTAATCTGGCTTCAAATGACCACTTATCTACCATTGAAAAGTGCTAAATATACACCTTCCTTAGTAGATGTTCAGTTTTATCATATATGGATCATAAATATGTGATTAAATGTACAAAGAGAGCCCATGAACTCCGTGACCACAGCCAGGGCAAGCCACTTCACTTTTCTGGGTCTCAGTTTCCTTATCTGTAAAAAAGGGTTAGGCTTCATGACCTCTGCTATAAACTAGAGTTTATTCTATGCTGCCTTAACCCTCATTTATTAATATTTGCCTCTACAACTCCCATCATTGAACTGAATGCCAGAGAATGGAAGAAACATAGTCAAGCAAATTGAATGCACACAATGTATGATTCTTTCACCACTATAAGTCCACCAACCCTCTGTCAAGAGGTGATTAACATGCTTCTTCTCAGGTCCTTCTGAGACATGGTTAATGTTTACTTTTATTAGAGTTCTTAAGTCTTTTGAAGTTATTTTTCTTGAAAATGTTGTTGTTTTATATGAATATTTTCCTGATCCTACTAACTTTACTGAGTCAGTTCACACTAACCCAAAGTCTCTGAAATAATCTTTCCTCATTTTTTTATAGTGCAATAATATTCCATTATATCTATATCCCATAACTTGTTCAACCATTGCCCAATTGATATGCACCTGCCTTAGATTCTGTTCTTTGATTATCTCCCTTATCTTGTAATTCCCTCTTCATTCTCAAGAAATTCGTTTTGCTTGTGACTATTATAGTATTATACTCCCTTTTAAAGCTGTCCCTATACCCTATCTCTACTTATTTCTTGAGTTTGATGTATTTCTCTATCAAGCTCTTTATCACTGTATATGTCCAAGACTCTCTTGTCCTTTCTTCACATTTGTATATTCTTCTCACAATCCCAATTATGAGAAATAGCAAATTCTAACCCTTTGTTCCTTCTTTCTTTACTGATATATTCTTCCTTACTGTCCCTTTTCATCCCATCTTCAGAATCAATATGAGGATCTTCAAACAAGATAATTCCCCCAAAAGAGTCAGATTGTTCAGCTCACATACTCACATCCACAAAAAACCCCTGAAACTCTCACCATACTGAATAATTATCAAGAAATCCAATGAAAACTACTAGAAGTGACTTCTTCATCAAGATCTGTATACACACACACACACACACACACACACACACACCAGAACAGAATCAAATCACCCTCAGACCTTCAGTTTTTCTTATTCAACTCCCTGAATGCCCTCTGAAAATATTAAGACTCTAATGGGATACTTATTTTTTCTCCTTTTCCTGTAATGTTAGCACTACATCATCATAAAGATCTTTTCAATTGCCCAAATGCATGTACCTATCAAGGTTTTGTGTTTGTATTTCAAAGTTCCTACTTTGCTCTTATCTTTTTAATCAGAATTTCTTGAAAGCTTAAGAAAAGTTCATTAAAAGTGGATATTTTCCTCCTGTGGTATTTTTATTCAGCTTTAAGGGGTAAGTTATTTTTGTTGTTAAGCCTGTAGTTTGCCTTTGGTAACATTATATTTGAAGATCTCTTCTTGTTTATTCTTGAAGATGCCAACTCTTATGTAATCCTGAATGTGGATCCTTGATTCTTAGACTTTTTTCTGATGCTTGTGGCATTTTTTCTTTGATGTGAGAGCTCTGGATTTTGGTAATGATGTTCCTGGGATTTTTTCTCATGTTTTTTTTTCCTCAGAAGATGATCAGTAGGTACTTTTTATTTTTCCTTTAGTTCCTACAGATGCAGGCAGTTTGAAAGGAACTTCTTGAAATATAATGTTTAAGCTTTTTAAAAAAAATCATGTTATTCAGAGAGTCTTTTTCAATGATCATTCTTCTTTTTGATATTAGATAGTTTATATTTTTTCCTATGCTCCAATCTTTTAATTACTCTAATGTACCTTGCTATCCCATGGAGGCATTGGTTTCTGGTTTCCTTTAGTTTTCAGGGATTCCTTATAATTCCTATGAAATTTAGCATTTTTTAAAACTATTTATTTACCTCTAATTTTTCCTCTGAAGATTTTATTTCATTTTTTTTTTATATCTTGTTTTATTTTTTTCCCTAGCTATTCATGCAATCCTTGGGGAAAATCCTTTTTTTTTCCCTTTTGAATCTCTGCTTGCAGATATAATCTTTTTAATTTAAGTGGGTTTTTTGATGCTGGTTAATGTCTTTTTTTTTGGGGGGGTTATTCATATCGGTAGTTTTAGTTTCTAAACTTGATATTTGGGTCAGGACTAAGAGTCAACTCTTTATTTTCTGAAGCTTTTAGGTGGAGGTGGTCTTTCTTGGTCTCAGCCTAGGACTTCACATGAGTTCCTGCACTGACCTCTACCTTCTCTAACATGTTAATTTCTCATGAATACTTGACACTCATGACCAGAGCCGTTTATGGTTTCTCAGATCAGAATTGTAGATACCTAGGACTGGGCTTTTGGATTATTTTAGTCTCTACTCTGGAGCTCTCTGTCCATTGTGGGACTTTCTTAGAGGGTAGGACTTGTTACCTCTGTTACATGTGTATTCTGCCTTATCTCCACCTATGCTATGCCAGTTTGTTTGCTTGCACTTGCCTTGACTTTGCTATAGGCCCCATTTGTTATTGCCCTTAGGCTTCTGGATGATGATAGTGATGTGAATGTGTGAGCATGTGTATGTAATACAGATCTTGGTTTGAAGAAGTTACTTCCAGTAGTTTTCAATGGATTTCTTGATAATTATCCAGTATGGGGAAATTTCAGGTTTTTGTGGACATGAATATTGGATATCTGGACAATATGACTCTTTGGGGAATCATCTTGTTTGAAGATCCTCATATCATATGTCAAAGGTTGCTAAACCTAAAACGAGTCTTTAAAATCTGCTCAACTCAATACGAATTTAGAAAATGCCCATGATGTGTCAGGTATAGTTTTAAACTATAAAGATTCAAAGAAGGATAAAACCTTCTATAAGAATTAAATCTTGCTCTAAAAGCGCTCATAGTCTAATGAGAGATACATTATTCAAATGCCTACGTACTCTCCCTCTCTGTCTCTTTTTCTCTGTCTCTCTGTCTCTGTCTCTCTCACACTAACACACACACACACACACACACACACAAACACATAATAAATTGGAAATGTGAGAGAGAAAGCATTAGTATTAAGGGAGAGGGGGTATGGTTTTTTACAAAAGATGAAATTTTAGTTGGGACTTGAAATTCAGGAAAGCTAGAAAGTGGATATGAAGGAGAAGAGAATTCTAGAGATGGAGCACATCCAGTAAAAATGTAGAGTTAATAGATGCAGTTAAGTATTATGTGAGGAAAAAAAGGAAACCAGTGTCACTGAATCCCAGAGGAGAGTAAGATTTAAGAAAACTGGAAAAGATGTAATACGGATACATTGGAGTTTATTGAATGAGGAACAGGGAAGGTGATGTTATTAGACCTGAGTTTTAGAAAGATTGCTTTGACAGCTAAGTGGAGAATGAACTAGAATGGGAATAGATTTAAACCTTGGAGAGTAATTAAAAAGTTATTATTGTTATAGTATAGTTGTGATATGATGATGAGAGCCTGTTCCAATGTGATTGGAGAAGAAAAGAGGAGAAAAAATATATGACAGATTTGAAGATAAAATCAGTAGGCCATGGCAACTGATTTGATATGGGGGATGAGAGTGTGAGTTTTTGAGGATGACATTTAGTTTGTGGGACTGAATGAATGTGAGAGTGGTGTTATCCTCAATAGCAATAGGGAAAATAGGAAAAGTGGAGTTTTTTTTGGGGGGGACATATGAGTTCAGTTTTAGACATGTTGAATTTAAGATGTCTTTGGGATATCTAATTTATATCTATAATAGGCAATTAGATATCTGAGAGTCCAGGAGAGAGAATAGGGTTGAATATGTCGATTTTATAATCATCTGCATAGAGATGACAATTGAATCCATGGTAGCTGATGAAATTACCAAGTGAAATAGTACAGAGGGAGAATAGAATCTAGGCAGAACCTTGGGATCATGAAGATAGCAGAGGAAACTCAGTAAGAGCAAGAGTGGGCAGACAGAGCAGGGGGTGAATCAGAAAGAATGATGTCATGAAAATCTGAAGACAGGAAAGTATTCAGAAGAAGAAGGTGATAAACAATGCTGCTCTCAGGATGCTGATATAACAAGAAAGATGAGAATTGAGAAAAAGCCATTGGATTCCACAACTAAAAGATCATTTGTAACTTTGGAAAGGATTGTTTCAGTTGGATAACAAAATGGGAAGCCAGACTATACAGAATTAAGATGAATACGAGGAAAAGAGATAGAGGCTCTAATTGTAGCTGATTTCCTCAAGGAGCTTAAATATAAAAAAAAATGAAAGCTAGAGGGGATGGAAAGATAAAGTGAAGATTTTGAGAGGATGGGAGAGACATCATTATATTAGTAGGTAAAAGGGAAACTGTCTTTAGATAGGGAAGGATTGAATATAAGTTGAGAGATTGCGATAATAAAGGAAGTATTCTTTTGAAGAAGTTGAGATGAAATGGTATCATTTGTGCATGTGGAATGGTTTGTTTGGATAAGAAGCAAGGTCATCTCTTTATATGACACAGGGGTAAAGGAGGAGATAGTTGAGGAGGACATTTGAATAGTGTGAGATGAGGAGAAGGGAAACTTTAGTGAATGACCTCAATTTTTTTTCCAGGGAAATATGAAGCAAATTACTCAATTAAAAGGGTTGGGGAGGAGAGATGATAGGAGATTTGAGAAGGGATAAAATATTTGGAAAAGCTGCTGTGGTAAGCAGGATAATGAATGGATTAGGGAGGTTTAAAAGAATTGCTTTCAGGAAGGCCCAGATGAGATTGTTTAACATAAATTTGTGTGGATTCAGCATATTTTTATTTTTTCTAAATTTGTTTAATAGTGTTTGAGTAAGGTGTAAGGAAAAGAATAGTGGGAATAATCACAGGCTAAGGCTTGTTCAGGTAAAATTGGGGTAGGATAAGGGGGCAAAGGACTTGAAGAAAGAGGAGAGTGTAGAGTTGAATTGTTTCACCAAAGGATTAAGATAGGAAAGGCAGGAGAGTGGGTAAGAGTCAGTGGTGATGGCATGGGAGAGAACTGACAGGGAGAGGTACTGGAGGCCAAAGTAAGGATGAGGAATGGTATTACAAAGTAAAGGGAGGAGTGGAATGTCAACAGATTGTGATAAGATAATGGAATTTCAGAGTTCATGAATGTGGAAGTGGTGAATTTGTGGCTTATGTGAGATCAAGGTAAGATCACTGATGTATGTTATGAGGTGTAATAGAAGAGTAAGTCATGGGAAATGAGTAAGCTGAAGAACTCGAAGGTTAAGGTACTTGAGGGAGTATCAGTATGCATGCTGAAGTTCTCTAATATGAGGGCAAGAGTTGGTGAATAAGACTGAACCAGGTACTGAATTCATTGGGGAAAGGAGAATGCATAAGAGCTTGAAAAAGGGGCTGCTCAAACAAGTTGGAAAAGAACTCTCTTTTTAGAGACTATGATATATTGTTGTTGTTTGGTCATTTCAATTTGGTTTGACTCTTCATTATCCATCCCATTTGAGGTTTTCACAGCAGAGATACCAGAGTAGCTTGACATTTCCTTCTCCAGCTCATTTTACAGATGAGGAAACTGAGGCAAACAGATTAAGTGACTTACCCAGGGTCAAATAAAATGTTGTTTCTATCATGAGTAAATCAACATTCATTTATTAAATGCCTAGTGTGAAGCAGGCATCATACTAGAAAGTAGGGAAATATAGAATAAATCAATCTCTGCACTTATGGCTTATTTTTAAGGAGGAGAAAAGTATGTACATAAGTATAAGGAAAAGAAACAGTTAAATACAAAGCAGTTTGGGAGGGAGGGTAATACAGCATGCGGGAGGCAAGGAAGGTTTTGTGTAGAAGGTGGTGCTTAAGCTGCTTCTTAAAGAAAGAATTTGCTTTTAACTTTAAATTTCATTTTCATTTCAAGACATTTCAATGTCTTCATTAAATATTAATATTCAATCATCAATAAGAAATCATATTCAATAAATATTATATTATCACCAAATTTGTTATCACCAAATTAAGTAATTTTTGTATGATTTGTGTTTATCCACAAATTTGTGTGTGTAATGAGCATTTTATTATTTTTGTCTCTTTGTTTCAAATGTTCCGGTTATGGCTTTTAGAATGTTTTAGCCAATGGGAGGCACCCATATCATTATGATTTTTCCCATTTCTTGGAAGTCCTTCTATGGTGCTTTTAAATGCTCCCTTCCCCTTTCTCACTAACCCTGTGCCTTTTTACCCTGTTTATTTATTTATTTTTTACTATATTTTCAATCAAGTAGAACAGTTTAGTGGTTAGAATCAGCTTTGTGGTCAAGAATATCCAGGTACAAGTTCTATTTCTGGAGAATACTGGCTGACTGATTCATTTGAGTAAGTAAGTCACCCAACTTTTCAATGGCCCAAGTAATTTTCTAACACTGTAAATTAGAAAGAAGATGCTACCCCTTCACCGGTAGATGTAGTTTCCTTTTCTTTCTTAGTATAGGGGACATGCAAAACTCTGATCTAGAAAAACTCTGACCTAAATTATGAAAAATTACTAACATAAACGTTTTCTAAAATCACTGAATTAAGTATGTTTAGACTTGCAGCCTTACAGAAGGAATCCTTGCCCCCAAAGCTATTCCTTGACCCCACAAACCAAATTAAACATTAGTATGTTTGGACTTGCTGAGTCCATTGAAGGAACACTTACCCTGTAAATTGCTCTTTGAACCCAGGTAACTAAGTTGCTGTTTTGACTGTTTTTAACAGATCCCGTGGCTAGGCTATTGTCTGAAAAAGATTCTGTTTTTAGCAGGGCTTAAGGTCAAAATGTTGGTATAAAAGCTTTCCTGCCTCTGCCCCTAATTTTTAATTAGTTGCCCATGCTATTTGGTCTGCCCTCTTTGGTGAAATAAAGCTTTGACTTAAAGAAAATCCAGTGTGAGTGTTCTCACTCTTGACTCACAATCAAATATTCTCCCACATATTAGAAAGGATTTTAATTTTAAAAAATTAACTTTATTTTATTTTCAGTTCCAGATTCTGTTTTCTCTGTCTGTCTCTGTCTCTGTCTCTGTCTTTCTCTTTCTGTCTTCTACCCACCCTTAGAGAAGGCAAAACTACAAAATCCATTATAAATACGAAGCCATGTAAAACAGATTTTTACATTAGCCATTAGGGGAATTTTCTGAAATGGGAGTTCTAAATACTGATGAATCCCAGTCATTACTTCTCTCAATTGAATATACTATTTAAAAAAGTATAGCATGTCTGTAATTTGATCCAAATATCTAGAATTTTCTTTAATTTTAACATTTTAGGCAAGTCTCTAAGAGTTAGTGCAGAGACATTTATGTTTGAGATTAGTTTGGGTTCATATTCTGGACTAACTGAGTTCATTTGATCAAAATCTAAGCATACAATTCATCTGACTAGTTGAATGAATTGTTCATTATTTGGCAAGGCTAGTCCTAGTTATACCTTATGTTTACATTTTCATCAAATGGTGACATGGCTTTACTACCAACATAATCAATGTCATTACTAGCAGTGAACTTGCCATTATAGCAAATGGCACTCAGCGTTTTATTTCCTCCCTGTGACTGCCATTATTGTCATCCATGGTGCTCCCATTCCCTTCAGCTCCCAGGGTTTGCAACAATGAAATTGATTTGAACTCCCCTCTTTTCTTTGCTCCCCACATGAATTTCATTAGCAGATCTTGCCTGCTCTTTTCCTTTACTGACTTTCAGATGTGCCCCTTCCTTTCTGATTCAATAGCCACCTTTAACCCACACCTGGACAAATGTTTCAGTATCTTAATGGCTTTCCTGGCTTCCATTCAATCCTCTCTCCAGTGCATTTATCATTATCTACAAAATGGTTTATTTCAAACATCACTTTCACTATGTCAGTCTTTTACCTAGCAGATCAAATCATATTACACAGTTTAGCATTCTTGGTTATCTACCGATGCAAGACAAGCATTTATTGATTTTTCAATAGTATTTTATTTTTTCAAATACATATAAAGTTTTCAACATTCATTTTTGTAAAACTTTATGTTCTAAATTTTTCTCCCTCTTTCTTTTACCTCATCCTTCTCCAAGACAGCAAGCAATCTAATATAAATTAAATATGTGCCATTTTAAAAAATATATTTCCATATTTGTTATGTGTGTAAAAAAAATCAAATCAAAAGGGAAAAAATCAGGAGAAAGAAAAACAAACAATAATAACAAAAAAGGTGAAAACACCATGTTTTGATCCACATTCAGTCTCCATAGTTCTCTCTCTGGATACAGATGATATTTTCCATTCCAAGTCTATTGGAATTGCCTAAGGCAAGAATGTATTAAGCACTTATTATGGGCCAGGCACAGAAACAGAAGCAGGTGAAATATAGATTGGTCTGCTTGGTTTCTTCCCTAAAAATGGAGGCCCTAGGAAGAATTCATTATTGGGAGAATAAGACTAGCATGGTGGAGATATGTTCCAAGGTGAGAAATCTTCAGGAAATGGCTGAATATTTCTGGATAAGAGGCCCCAGGTAATCAGGAAGATCTCAAGGAGAAATTCACAACAGAGATCAGAAATTCAGAAGCGGAAGCAGGAGTAGGAAGGGAATGCCAATTTGCCCCCACTTCTTTGTGACCTTCCTGCTATGACTTTCCTAATACCATTCTTTTTTGTCCTCTCATTTTATTATGACTAATTCCTAACCTCTCTGATTTTGGTCATATAATTTCTACATGTAGAATGCCCAATTTCTTGTCCTCAATCTCCTTCTGGGTTTCCTTACCATTATCCCTTCATCTATCCATCCCCAAAGAAAAGCTGTATTTATATATATTTATATAGCTGATATATCATTCACCTGAGACAAGATACCCGGTATATGTGATATCCCTACCCCAAACTAGGGAAAGCAGCTTTATGTGCTCTCATGATTGTCTTCCATGTCTTTCCAAATGCAATATGATGAATATTAACCACTGCTTCTTACTATAAACTCTTCCCCCCTTACTGCATTGGGACTTTATTTAGCCACAAAATACCAGATTATCACTGAGGCACCATTTGCTTGCCACCCAAAAATGATATCATTGTTATTCCTGTTATAAAGTATGGATAAATAGTCTAAGAGAAATGATTCTTAATAATCAATGCTTTAGGTAGATCCAGATTCCCCTCCCCCCATCTTTTTTTCTCTCCTGATTTTAAAAGTTCAGTCTTTAGAAGGGCATTGCAGATAATGAAATTGAACTAACATTGGGTTTTGTTTTCTCCATAATTGTTAACCAAAATTGATTGCCTCTCTGGAGAACACACCTCTTCAAAAAGAAAATATAAGACATGAGCCTGCCTCATCATGATTGTCTTTGGTATAAGATAGAAGGCCAAATAGCCATCCTTTTATTAAAATGCTGGCAGTATCAATAAAATGATTAAATTGCTCAGAAATTATGTCTCTCCAATCCTTTTAAATGCCAGAAGTCTATGAGGGCAAGAAGCAAGAAACTATTGTCAGTACCCAAAGGGATGTTATATTCTTAGAAAAGAAGAATTAGACTAGGTTTCATGTCTGAAGTTCCTAAATTAGCCCTTACATTTCTGAAAAGACTACATTGAGAGGAATATGAGTTAGAGAGCCAGGTGTTTTTATTTTGTGGCACAGAAATCCTACTCTTGGGAATCCATTGACCTAAGTGGCTTTCCCAGTTGGACTGTATGCTCTTGTGCATTGGTGTTCTGGAAGAATATCTAATGCAGTGTGCTCACCAGCCATTGATTAGTCATTAGCAAGTTCCTACTAAAGACAAGATAATATAATATTTTAACTGCTCATATTTAAGTTTCTTACAAAAAGGTGTATTTGCAGCTCATCTTGTACATTAATAGAGACATCTTTGTTACTTTGGCTTCTTATGATAGATCTTAGCATAGTGCGGCTCAGCAAATAATTTTATATTTTAGCCATAACAAATATGTAAGTGAATAATGATAATGTTGAACATTTATATAGTATTTTTCCATGTACCAGACACTCTACTAAGCACTGTATAATTATTTCTTATTTGATCCTCATAACCCTAGGAGGGAGATGCTATTATCCCCATTTTACAGATGAGGAAGCTGAGATTAAGTGACTTGCTAAAGGTTACACATTAGTAAGTGTCTGAGACTGAATTAAAACTCAGGTTTTGTCCTACTGAAAGTAATTTCAGAGGGAAGGCATCAAGTTTCAGGGTAGGTTGAGGGGAGGGGAGATATAGGGATTAGACAAGAAAGTGGGATTTAAAAAGAGTCTTGAGAAGAAGGCTGGGAAAGCTAGGAGGCAGAGGGGAGACCATTTTAGGCATGGTGACAGCTGGTAAATAGGCATGGAATCTGGAGTGTTGAATGTGAGGAATTGCAAGTAGACCAGTGTCAGCAGATTGTAGGTTATATGGAGGGAATAAAATGTAACAAGACTAAAAAGACAGGAAGGGACCAACTTGTAAGGATTTTAAAAGCCAAACAAATGGTTTTATATTTAATTCTGAAGGTAGAGAACCACTGGAATTTATTGAGTCGGGAAATGATGGCACTTTAGTCAACTGTGATTCTGACCCCAGTGTACTCCATTAAAAATTAATCTTCAGAGTTCCCAGAGATGATTGACAGGATTAGCCAGGCAAATCTATATCCCCCTGGCAATATCTAGCCTTCAAGGGGATTCTGGGAAGGGGAAGGAGGCAAGGAAGTGTTTTATTCTAGGTTAAAGGTGTCAAATTTGTGGTTCTATGTCTTGGCTGTTTTTGTTCAGTTGTGTCCAACTCTTTATGAACCCATTTGAGGTCTTCTTGGAAAAGATACTGCAGTCATTTGGTATTTCCTTTTCCAGCTCATTTTACAGATGAGGAAACTAAGGCAAAAAGGGTCAAGTGATCTGCCCAGGTTTATACAGCTAGTAAGTGTCTGAGGCTGAATTTGAACTCAGATCTTCCTAACCTCAGGTTCAGCTAAATATCCATTGCACCATTTAGCTGTCCATGCCCTTAGTGGGGTTAAACCAGATTAAAATGTAAGTGGGAAACATTTAACAAAATAAGAAAAAATACAATAAAGCAGGTAACATTACTACTTTAAAACTAAGTGGTCCTATGGTTCTTATGAGAGCCTGGTTTCTATTTGAGTTTGACACTATTATTTTAGTAATATTTGATATTGTCAATTGTTCACATTAATTTCCTAAATTGAATTAAAATCCAGGTGAATTAAAGAATAAATCAGAGTAAATATTTTTAGTATACCAGTCTACCTAGGCTGACATTAATGAACTACTATCTGGTCTGCTGCCCACTGAGTAATAGATAGCACTGTGAATAATTGCTAATTGATTATATACCACATCGCCAGAGGACCAATCTTCTGGATATGTACCAATGGCTTCTTAATGCTTTTCTTAAGGTAAGTCCTTCTGCATTGATTGAGGTTGAATTGATACCTAAAAATAGAAGTCAGTCAAATATCCTTCTAATGATCACAGCAAACCAATTGGCATTCTCAAAAACAAAAATTAAAAAAAAATCCTATTGCATTAATCCCACAGTATTACAAAACAAAACAAAATATCCAACCAGCCAATCAGCCAACCAACCCCATTCCCCTTCCCCCAAACAAAGGAAAACATTTAAATATGAAAAATCAATGGATGTATGGGGGGGGGGTGACAAAGTCAAAGGATTTACTGTTATAAAACTTCCTTTCAAAAGAATGCTATAAGAGCAAAGGTTCTTAACCTGATGCCATAAACATTTTTCCTAATATTTTGATAACTATTTCAAAATAATTGGATTCTTTTGCAATCTTATGTACTTTTTTTTAAAAAAAAGATACTCTGAGAAGTATCCAAAAGCTTTAGCAGACTGCCAAAAGATACAATGACAAAAAACAAGTTAAAAACCTTTTGAATTAGAGAGTATAAAGCAAAGCCCATTGATGAGATCAGTATATCATCTAGGCACTTATA
Source organism: Antechinus flavipes (assembly GCF_016432865.1). Taxonomy (NCBI): domain Eukaryota; kingdom Metazoa; phylum Chordata; class Mammalia; order Dasyuromorphia; family Dasyuridae; genus Antechinus; species Antechinus flavipes. Next base: position 248,606,972 of record NC_067398.1, read on the forward strand.
CTACAAAGGAGTAAAAATAATAATAATAAAAAAGAATTCTTCCCAGGCCAAAGTTATGACTCTGTAAGTTCAAAATGAAAAGTTTCACTGAACAGCTTTACTGAAACCTAGCTATAATTCTAAAAGGCCATCACCAACTTTCCATCAAAAAATAAAATAAAACAAATAAAAAAACATTGGATACTTGTAAAATGAGTGCCTATCTCATCTACAATGATCCAATAAATGCTAATGACAAATCAGATTCACTTGATCTTTCAGCTTCCCTTTTCCTGAGCTCCATATTCCTTTGATTGTGCCTGGAATTTTAGGCATCTTTCTAACTGATTGCTGAATGACTCATCTTCTGTTTTCCTCTGATTTCTTTAGGAAGTCACAGCAGATAAGGTTTGGCAAGAAACACTGAATTGAAGTCTATCAGTTGTCTTACTCTTTTCTTGTTTCAGCACAAGCACATCTAGTTAGGAACGAACATGCTTTTATCCTCTGGTTTGCATTTACTGGGAAGGAAGCTGCTGTACAAATTGATAGAGGAAATAATAATGTAATTCTAAAGGTTCTTCTTGATCTACCCAATTCTAATGTTCTTGTGTTGATGGCTGAGTTGCTGGCAATGTATCCTAGATACAGCTCTTTCTTATTATTGAGAGAACAGCTGAGACAGGACCTGAAGTTCTTTTGGCAAAAGTGACGCTGGGAAAGAGAAAGGCAGGAAAGGGAAAGGAAGAAAAGAAAAAGAGAGGGGAGGGGAAGAGAGGAAGGAGAGAGTTCTTTGTTTCTTTCTTCCCCAGTTTTCTGCTTTCCTTCTAAATTTGTTACATTGCTTTTGTTTGTGTAAATCCTTTTTAATTTAATTTAATCAAAATTATTCATTTTACATCTTTTAATGCTTTCCCATTTGGTCATAAATTCTTCTGTTATCTATAAATTTGACTGGTAAATTATTCCATATTCTCCTTTTTGACTTATGCTATCACCCTTCATATTTAAATCATGTATTCTGATCTCATCTTGGTATACAGAATGAAATGTTGATCTACGCTTAGTTTTTTTTCCAGACTGCTCTCCCATTTTTCCCAATAATTTTTGTCAAATGGTACATTTTCCTCCCTACTGATTCCTTTGATATTCTTTACTCTTTTTTCTTTCAGATCAGTTTTGTCATTATTTTTTCCCTAGCTCTATAAAATAATTCTTTGGAAGTTTGGTTGGCATGACACTGAATAAGTAAATAAATTTAGATAGCATTTGAATTTTTTAACTTAGTCCAGTTTGTCTGTAATTTGGTTTCACTTAGGTAACTTGGATTTAACTTCCCAGAGGTCTGTTAGTGTCCCTTATTATATAGCCATTATGCCAAAATCTGTAAGACTGATGCCAGAGGGGAATCTGACACAGTATGTACAATATATTTTCATTCTTAAAGTCTCGTCTGATTTTACCTTGCAGTAAAGAATTATAAACAATGTAGATATCAATCGATTGGAGAATAGTGAAACAAATGATAGTACCTGAATTATTTTAAAAAAATTTGACCACTTTTGTTACTACATAATCAAAATTTCTCTTGGTGTTCCTTTCCTTTTCTTGAGAGGCGTCCAATATAATTTTAAAAATTAAAGTAAAAAAAAAGAGGACAAAAAAATTAGAAAAGAGAAAAAAAACAGAAAAATTAATCAATACATTAAAAAAGTCTGAAAACATTTGCAGTATTTCACACTCAGTGAACTTCTGCAAGTTACTTCTTACTTCTTCAAACTTCTTACTTCTGCAAACCCAGGGAAACTTTAGAATCATATATCATTCCTAAGAAAATTTTGACCTTACTCCTACCTTTAAATATATTTTATTGATCTACTTCTAGTTTATCCATATAAACATGTTTATATGTTCAAATTCAACTAAGGTTGCAAACTGCAAAAATGATACTTCTGGGCTTCCTGTTATGACCCCCTGAATCTTGTTGGTTGTTTTATTGTGTTAGTAATGTTTGTAAAGCATTTTTAATGAGTAATTTTTGTAATTTAATTAGTAATGTTTGTAAAGTAAAGTAATGTACTATGAGCACATGCCTGACACATAGTAAGTCTACAGGTATTTAGTAAATGCTTACCTCTTCCTTTTTCTTTCTCCTTATTAACACCCCTCATTCTAGTAAACTATGCCATTCAAGAAAAAATTCTCTCCCATTGTTGGATCTGTGCCCAAATTCCTCTCATGTAAGGATTCGTTTCATTGGGAGTTCTGTTAGACCCCAGGTTTCTGCTGGATCCACAGGCTTCATAGCTAGAGACATAGCTTAGGCACAAATGTCTCTAGGTATGAAGCTTGTGCTATTTGGGAAACCAACATAGTCTAGAGAGCCTTGGGGCAGCTCAGTGACACAGTGAATCAGAAAGAATAAACTTCAAATCTGGTCTCAGACCCTCAATAACTTGGGCAATTCACTTATCCTTAGTGATGCTCATCTGTAACAGGAGGAGAAAATAGCATCTACTTCCCAAAGTTGCAAATATCAAAAGCATGAATATCTGTAAAATGCTTAGCACAGTGTGAGACCCATAATAGGTGCCGGGCACATGGCAGTAAATGCTAGCAATTATTATTAATGAGCCATATCCTTCAATATTGGTGCTCTCTTATACCATGGGGATCTTCCATGTTATGCAAACAGTGTTGTAGACCTGAAAGTTGGTCACAATAAGGTAAGTGTGATAAAAATATGGCATTCCAGGATTTAATAAAAATATTCTGTGGGGTAATGGGGTTAAGTAAAAGGCAATTATTGTATAATATCTATAGCTCTACTAATGCAAGATGGGATTACATATATATATGTATGTGTATGTGTATATATGTGTGCACACAACACATATATAAATCTGTGTATATGTATCTATATGTATATGGATAACATTTTATTTAAAAAGATCTGTCAAATGAATAAAGTGAAATAGCACATCCAGGAGATGCCATACAATGTTAGAACACTAGGTGGTGGAATTAAACTCTAAATTTGGTTTTGAGAAGATCAGCATGAAAATTCAGGTTCTACCTTACACACTCATTAGTTGTTGGACTTTGGACAAGTCAATTAATCTTTCTCACCTTTGGTGTCCTCATCTACAAGATGGGTGTAATTATAACACCTGTCTCATAGAGTTGCAAGGATCAATGAAGTAATATTAAAGTGTCTTGAGAAAGTTTCTATACATTTCTATAAAATTCATATGAAGTATTTATAAATGCTACTTATTACTATTATTTGACAATCATCATCATCATCATCATCATTCTACCTTAAAGAATTATTGTGACCTGAAAGAAGAATATATGTTTTGCTAAACTCTACTTTGGTCCAAGTCCATAAGGAATATTATGTTCAGTTCTGGGTACTACATTTTAGAGTGGATATTGACAAACTGTGCGGAGAAGAGCAAATATGACTGGTAGGGTTAGTGAAACTATATCACATAATGTTTAGTTAAAAGAATTGAGTATATTTAGCAATGAAAAGACAGAGGAGAGATGCGTTAGTTATCTTCAAATATTCAAATACTCTGTCATGTGGTTTAAGCTTTTTTTGCTTGCTACCAGAGTGAAGATTTAGGACCAATGGGAGAAATTACAAGGACATAGACCTAGGTTTTATGTAATAAAAATCTTCCTAATAGAGATATCTTAAGTGTGGAATGTAGAAAAGCTCACTTGGATGATTCTATTCCACTGGAAATCTTCAAGCAAATGGTAGATGACTTTCTTTAGGGAGTATCATATAGAGAATTCTTGATCGTGCATTAGTTGGATATATGACATCTAAGGTCTCTCCCAAGTTTGGAATTATAGGAATTTAAGTGACTATCATGGGGCTGGATGGATAAGAATGAGTAGAGTTTGCTCATTAACTAGTTTGAAATTGGCAGTGAAGGTTGAATCCAATCTTTCTAAGTTGCCCTGTAAAGGTTGCTCAGATCCTAATTAAGTTTTGGAATCTGGCCCCACCACGAGGCTTCCTTAGAAGTTTTCCTATAAATGGTGACAGGATGCCAACTAAGAAAGCATATAATGCCAGTTTTTTCCTATTCCTTCTATATTTGACATGACTTCATAGACTAAAATCAGTTTTAGAAAAAACTGATATATACCACAGTGTTTTAAAATTTGTAAAACATCATACAAATTACCTAATTTGAGCCTCACTGCAATTTTTTAGGTAGATACTATATGTATTATTATTCCCATTTTAAGGTAGAAAACTGAGACTGAGAGGATAAACAATTTGCCCATGGATGTGGGAAAATTGGGACACTAATAACATGATATGATATGATATAATATAATATATTATAATATATAAAATATAATATATCATTGGTGGAGTTGTGAACTGATCCTACCATTTTGGAGAGTAATTTGGAACTATACCCAAAGGGCTATCAAATTGTGTATACCCTTTGATCCAGCAATGTCTCTACTAAGTATATATCTCAAAGAGATTCTAAAAAATGGAAAAGGATCTACACGTGCAAAAATGTTTGTGGCAGCCCTTTTTGTAGTGGCAAGAAACTAGAACCTGAGTGGATGCCATCAGTTGGGGAATGGCTGAATAAGTTATGGTATATGAATGTTATGGAATATTATTGTTCTATAAGAAATGATCAGCAGGATGATTTCAGAAAGTTCTGAAGAGACGTACATGGACTGATGCTGATTGAAGTGAGCAAACCTCAAGGGAACACTGTACATGGCAACAATAAGATGATCAACTCTGATGGACTTGGTTCTTTTCAACAATGAGATGATTCAGGCCAATTCTAAGAGATTTGTGATGGAGGGAGCCATCTACATTCAGAAAGAGAACTGTGGGGACTGAATGTGGATCATAACATAATATTTTCACCTTTTTTTGTTGTTATTTGCTTACTTTTTATTATCTTTCTCTTTTTCCTTTTTTTTCTGATTTTTCTTTTGTAGCATGATAATGGAAATATGTATAGAAGAATTGTACATATTTATTATTGGACTACTTGCTGTCTAGGGGAAGGAGTGGAGGGAAAGAAAGGAGAAAAATTTGAAACACCCTTACATTTTGTAAGGGTGAATGTTGAAAATTATCTTTGCATATATTTTGAAAATAGAAAGTTATTATTTGCTAAAAAAGAATTTGCCCATGGTTACACAGATTATAAATGCAATAGGCAAGAGAACTCAGCTATACTTCCTGCTACTCTATCTTCCCTCTACTCCATTATTATATATATTTTAATAAATATTCCCATTGCAATTCCAAATTTTCATAGTGAATTACTGATCTTTGCTCCTTGATCCAGATATGATCCAATTCCATTTCTAAAGAAAATCATCCTATGGTCCAAGTCTTAGAGAGCTGTTCTGTAGGAAAACGATTAACAATAAAACAAATGAATAATGAATGAATAAAAAGATTAGGCTAAAACTTTTAATGTAGTTGGGGAGGGAAAGCAAAAGTAGAAAAAGATACTATCATTCAAGTTGATGTATAAGAGAGATTCTTTGTGTTCTAGACCATGATGATAGCTGAGAAGATCTCACACAAACCTCAAATGTCTGGTCATTTGGTCTTTGGTAATACCAGTGATTCATTTAGTACCCTGTCCAGTATGAGATATTTAGTCAATAAATCTTAGAAATACATGGGAATGTTATAGTTTTTTTTTTTTTTTCCTACTCAGAGCTGTCTTGATGATCAGGTTGATATGGAGATAAGTGCAGCAAGTAAACATTCCATTTTCCTTTTCCTTCCAGTTTTAAGGATCTGGGCTTCTCCATTTTGTTCCAGGAACTTCTTCATCTTGCAAGATCACTTAATCTTGGAAATCACACCTTATCAATATTTTTCTGACCATGGGGCTCCTCCCTCTGATTGGAGGGTGAAGAGCTCCTACCTAATCTCCATTTATGTAGGGCACCCTACTCAGTCTGCAGTCTACTGAGCTTCTCCACCATGTCCCCATATTCTGGGTATCTTTCCTCCCTATATCCTTTTCAGGTATTTTTTTTTTTGTGAGTTGTTTTCCCTTCCATTAGACTGCAAACTCCTTGAGGGCAAGGACTGTCTTTCTTTGTTGTATCTAATGCTTAATACAATGTCTGGTACATAGTAACTGCCTAATAAATCTTTGTTGACTTGACTTGATTTCACAAGTAGGCAAGATACATTGGAATGAATCAACTATTTATATTCCATCTGGAAATTCTTTGGTACAATTAAAGATGACCACTAAAGTGGGTAGGAATGGACAAAGTTATCATGTGGCAATGCAATGTTGCATGACGTATAAGTAAAGCATTTGCCAAATGATCCCATATTTCTTAAGATAAAAATCACATATTGTTTATTAAATGATACCAACACTATGACCCTTCTAAGTATATAGTTCAACCACTTGTTTATGTATTCTACTAAAAGCATTCACAGCTTATATTACTCAAAAAAAGATCTATAATTGCTTACAAGAAAACAATATCTTGGCTGAAGAGCAAAACATGTTTGCTAAGAAGTTTAAAGAGTATAAAGAGCTATTCATTATCAATTCAGTTATTCCTGACAAACCTCCCACAAGTGTTATAATATTTATATCACCTTTATTGATTATCATAAAGTCTTTTCTGTATTTATAACTTAATCACATATTGCAATTATATAAAAAAGAACTAAGCATAGGATCACAGAATAATAGATCTGGAGCTAGAAGTAAACTTAGAGACCATCTTCATTTAATAGAAAAGAAATCTGAGCCCTAAAAAAGTTAAAGTAACTTGCCCTACATCATGCAAATAGGAAACAACAGAGGCATGATTCAAATCCTTATCATGTGATTCCAAAGGAAGAGCTCTTGCCACTGTGCCACATACTAGAATATTTGATATTCAAATGAAAAATAATTCCCTATTTCAAACATGCCACCAATATGATCATATAAAGATAATTGTTATAAAATGTATGATCCTCAGGTTATTGTTTGAGCTCTTTATTATTCTGTTGGGTACTAAATCCATCTTCAATTCAACACAAAAATGAATTTGATTTTCATATCAAAAAAAGGGTTATACCAAAATATTGTATTAATCAAAATTTACATAGAAAGTTTCAAATCATATGGTTCCAACAAGAGCACAGTATACTGGTGATTCATCTTATAGAATTTTGCTTAAATGATGCAAAGAAAAATGTCATTTATACTTGATAGATACAAAATTAGCTTTTTAAATACTTTTTTTTATTTATATGTGAACAAAAATTTTAAACATTGATTAAAATGTTTTTGAGCTACAAATTCTTTTCTTCCTTCTTTCTTCTGTTCCCTTCTTGAGAAGGCAAACAATTTGCTATAAATTAAATATGTGCAGTCATGCAAAACATTTTCATATTAGCCAAGTTGCAAAAGCGAACGAGACCAAAAAAGAAACAAATAAACAAATCCAAGAATAATAAAGTGAAAAAAAATGTGCTTCAATCTTCATTCAGACTCTATCAACTCTTTCTATGGAAATCTATAGCATTTTTATTCATAAGTTCTTTGGAATAAATGTAAAATTCTTAATGTGTACTAAAGCAGAAGAGATAGGGAAGGCTTTAAATTTTAATTTGAAGGCCAAATTGAGTCAATGATGCAGATGATACTTATAAATACCTTGGTCTTTTTCAGATAAGACACAACAAACCTAAAGCTATCAAGCAGAAGGCTGTAACTGCAAAAATTTTCTTTGTCATACAATGGGGGGTTAAGTGTCTTGCCCAGAATCACACAACTGGTAAGCATGAAGTATCTCAGGTCACATTTAAACTCAGGTCCTCCTGACTCCAACTCAAGTCTATCCTAACTTGAGGCTTGGTGTTCTACTCACTGCACATCTAGTCTCTTCCTGTAGGTGCAAATGCTAAGAGACTCATTGGTGTCCTGACATTGAAGCATAATGGGAAGAGTGCATTTGGAGCAATCTACATTTACATAATACTAGTGCTAATGTACACTTTGGGCATGGTAACATGGTCAATATGCAAACTAGATGGTGTCCAAACAAGGAGTCTTTCAATGTTAATGAAATACTTAAGACCTCAAGGTAGCTTTAGAAAAATGGAGCTTTAGCTAAACTTCTTGTTTAAGAGACAGAGGTTCTCAATGCATAAAATTTTATAAAAATACTTTTGGAACAAAGAGAACTAATGGCATGTGCTCACACACACATACATGCACACAAACACAAATAGTAATGACTGGCAATAAGGCTATACAACTGGTTTAGCTCTAGTTGCTGTGACGTGGTTAAGATCCAGTAATAGAATCAAAAGGAGTTCATTGATTGATCTCTACATGTGCCAGGAAAGGGAACAAGCATTTATTAAGTACCAGGTCCTGTGTTAGACACTTTACAATTATTTTGTTTAATCCTCATAACAACCTTTAGGAACTGGTACTTTTATGAACTTCATTTTACAGAAGGTTGAGATAAGTGGAGTTAGGTAACCTTAGGGTCTGAGACTGGATTGGGACTCAGGCAGATCTTTTTGACTGTAAGCCCAGTGATTTATCCACTGGAGAACAAGTGTCTAAGTCATGAAGATTTATTTATAGAAATGGAAGAGTTAATGATAGCAATTCAGTATCAGGTCACTGCTACTCAGAAATTACAGAAAGATTGTTCTTAAGGAGCCTCGACTTATTAACCAATGCAAATTATGCAATGAAGAGTGGAAACTGTGCAACACATCATTATACAAGCAGCAAAATAAACTAGAATAAATCAGTAATACCAATAGCCTAATTGCTGGAAATATTTTAGTGCAGAAGCCGTTGATCACTAAAGCAGGCAAACCATGAATGCACATGAAATGGACCAAACACATAATGTTTTCATTATGCACCAGTACTTCATCATAACAAAGCTGGAAACAGAATTTACTAGTTTCAGGCAAGGGCTTCCTATTGCTTTTTGTCAAAGGTATATTCAACTCTAAATCACACAGCAATATATTTTGATCAGTTCAGGGCAATAGTAGGAAAAAAAACTTCATCCTTAAGCTTATATTAGACAATATAAAAGATGAAATTGAAGTTTTATTAAAATCTGAGGGAAGAACTAAGTATTGTTGAAAATTGACATTTAATGCAAACTCCAGAAACGCTCTTAAAAAATCAGATGGATGACAGAAACAATATTGATGTCTCAAATGATTTGGAAAAGAGAATATAGTTTCAAAAAATATATTTCAATGCTATGAATCCACCAACCAGATCATCTTGTAAAATGGAAAATAATTTTAAAAAGCTAGGATTTGTCATAGCTTTCATGAACAAATCAGTGACTTATTCTCATGGCAAAATACATAGGAAGAAATACATGGAATTGTAAAGGAATATCCCTAAGGACAGATGTCAAAACTCCATCATGAAAGAAGCAGTTTAAGAATTCATCAAAGATCTGTGGAAGGACTTTGTGAGATTACAATATATGGCTGGTAGCTGGACTAGAAAATTGAATTCCACACCACTCAATTAAAGACAATAAACAATTACATCTTGAATGTAATCTGGAAAATAAAAGTGTATCAGAAATTCCAAATCCTTTTAATCAACAAATGAAAGCAAGGGTTAACAATTTATGGTAACCCGAAAAGTCAGGGTAATACAGAAAACAAAATAAACAATTGACTGTCTATCAAAAGCTTTTGACTACAGTGCTTTGGGAAGCAAAGAGATTAGAGAGAGATAACATCTTTGAGAAGACGCTGTGGGAAATTGTTGATCATCCTTTGGTCCAAGGAAGGTAAATAGAACAAAAAAACAAAAGTGAGATCAAATAAGAAACAACATACTCTGTCAATATGATAAATGTTAGTACAATTACATCAAGGGAGTTGACTGAAATTTTAGCTTTCTTATAAAACTGGGTAATAATGGGGCAGGATAAGATCTGGAATTATTGCCTTAAACTGTTTGCACATGAATTACTGGCAAAACACTTTACTTGTTTCCTCTCAGATGGAAGTTTGATTCCATCTCTTAGGAGATAGTATTGCATATACTTAATTATGCATATTTGTTAGAAAGTTTTTTTTTTTTAATGGGAGGGGTAGAAGGTAAAGAGATTTTGTTAATCAAAAAAAAGTTAAATTTAAAACATAAGATAAAAAGATAAGACATTACACATTTACTAACCAAAGGGGTGAAAACCAATAGCCCTTTCAAATATTAGTCAATTATGTTTATGTGCTTTACACAAATTATTCAGTATCAAAGGAGATGATCGATCCTATTAATGTGCTTGACACATAGCTTATTAAATGATTATTCCCTTCCCCTGTTTAAAAAAAATACTTAAAAGCAGAAAAAATTGTCCAAGTGATAAAAATGGTATGCCAAAATGTTATATGAAGGATAATTTATTATCAAATTGTGCTAAATGCTATTTACAAAAGAGAAACAGTCCTTGTCTTCAAGAAGATTTCATTTTTAACACTGCCTCGCTGTGTGACCCTAGGCAAGTCACTTAACCCCAATTGCCTCAGCCAAAAAAAAAAAAAAAAAAAGAAGAAGAAGAAGAAGCTTACATTTTAGTGGAGGAGACAACATGTACACATATAAGTATAAACAAAATAGAAAGAAGGTGATCTTGATAGGGGAAAAGGAGTAGAGCCTGGGAGAGATCAGGAAAGCTTCATGTAGAAGATCATGCTTGAGCTGGATCTAGTTATTCCAAGAGATGCTGTGTAGTAGGGAATGCATTGCAAGCATAGAGGACAGGGACAAAGGTTGATAAAGATGAGAGATGGAATGCAATATATGAGCAACAGTAAGAAGGCCAGTTTGAAGAGACCTGTATCAAGGGGAGTAATGTGTAAAAAGGTTTGAAAGTTATATTTCCATGCAGCATTTAAAGGGTTGTAAATGTCAAATAGAGAGATTTATATTTGAGCCTAGAGTCAAAAGGGAACCACTAGAACTGTTGAAAAGGGGAGTGACGGGGTCATATCAGCACTTTAGGAAAATCGCTTTGGCAGCCGAATAGAGAATAAGTTGGAATGGAGAGTTGAAATATGGTGGTTAATAAGAAGACTATTGTAATAATTTAGGTGAAAAGTGATGAGAATCTGAATGAGGATGGTGATTGTGTTGGTTAAAAAAAAAGTCAGTCGTAAGAGATGTTACAGAAATGGCAAGATCTGGCTATAGGTTTATTATGTAAAGGGAGGGAGAATGAACACTTGAGAATAATGCCAAGATCATGAGCCTGAGTGACAGGAGAGATGGTGTGTTCTCGATAGAAATAAGAAAGTTCAGAAGAGATGGGGATTTTTGTTCCTGGAAGGGAAAGGTGAGTTCTGTTTTGGGTATATTGAGTTCAGAATGTCAGAGACATTTGGAACACAGGTGAGTGACTGGAGTTAGAAATATAGAACTCAAAGTCATTTGTATGGAGATAATAATTAAAGTGATAGGAGCTTGCTAAGTGAAAAAGTGTTGAGAGAAAAGAGAAGGGGGCCAGGGGCTCTAGGGTACACTCACAGAGAATATAATAGATGTTTATCTAGCAAAGGACACTGAGAAGGAATCGTCAGATAGGTGGTCAGACAGGTAGGAACAGAAGCAGGAGATAATAGTATCAGAAAAGCTCATAAAGGAGAGAATAGGAAAAAATCTCTCAGGGAAGCATGGATGACTATTGAGAAAAAGTCATCAGATTAAGCAATTTAGAAATTATTGGAAACTTTAGAGAGAACAATTTCAGTTGAGTGATGAGGTTAGAACCCGGACTGTAAGGCTTTGAAAAATGAGTGAGATAAGCAATAGTAGTAAAAAAAAATTGTTTAGGGGTTTGAGCAAGAAGATAAAGAGATGTATTAAGAAAGATAAAGGATAACAACTAGAAGGAAGTGTGTAGTTTAATGAAGACTTCTTTTTTTTCTAGAAAATAGGAATGATTTGGATGTGTTTCTGGTTAACAGAGGAGGAGCTTTTTGACAGGGAGAAATTACAGGGAGAGCAAACATGATCTTAGAGAAAGCAAAAACAAAAACAGATCTAATTAAAAGAGTTAAGGAAGAAATTCATATATTATTAAAAGGCATTATAGGCAATAAAAATAGCAACACTAAATTTATTTGCACTCAATGGTATAGCATCTAAATTTTTAAAGGATAAATTAAATGAGTTACAAGAAGAAATAAACATAAAACTATACTAGTGAGGACCTCAATTTTCCCCTCTAAGAACTAGATAAATTGAACCAAAGAAGATAGGAAGAAATTAGATTAGATTAGAGATTGATATTGAAGAAAGATGATTTTGAGGATAATCTACTAGAAAACATGAACAGATGGACAAGAAAGATCATATATTCATAGATTGGAGTAAAGGATAACTAAATTGGGGATAGTGTCATGGAGTTATGAGATGTATAGAAAGAGAAAAATGGAAATTTATGGAAAATCTCAGTAAAGTATGAAGTGTTTGATCCTCAGCTACAGAGATCCTTTAATTTTTTTCCTCAATTACTCTCATTTTGAATTGATATTTATCTTTAAGAAAAACAAACAATAAGAAGAGAAGGGGTAATGTGGGAGACAAAGAGAAAAGAGAAAATTCTAGGATAGGTGTTATGGAGAGTGGGAAAAAATTAAAGAAAAGTAAAAAGTCTGCCTTGTGGCAATGGGAATTCTGGTGAGATTAGACAAAATATATTTGTAGCTGACCCAAACAGAAAAGGCTGCATGATTTTCTCTGGTTCTTGAATTCAGGTTTGACAGGACTTAGGGTGGCAATGATACAAGATAGCAAGGGATTGAAGAGCAGAGGCTAGCTGGTTAACCAAAGAATTGAAAATTGGGAAAACAGAGAAGTTAGAGTATAAGTGATAGTTTGGGGAATGTAATGAGGGATGGATAGAATAAAGGAAATAAAAGACTAAAAGAGAATAGATTTGGAAGTAAGATACAGAGATGGAAATTCTATACTATATATATGAATTGGATTTAAGTGAAGTAGAGTTACATAAAGTTATCAATCTTATTCTCTCTTACAGAGTCATTGAAGGCATTGACAAGACAAAAGTCAAAATAACTGCAATGACCTAGGATGCAATGGATGACCTTGGTGTCTTCAATGTTTGACTAAGCTCTGAGTGTTTCAGTTGCTTTCATAGCCACTGGAGTAAATTGTCCCATCCCCCAATTCTTCTGGGAGAAGTCTTTACATGCTTGGGGAAGAAATCCCCCTATTTCACTAGTAAGTTTGAGGCCTGTTGGTTTGCCCCAACATGATTTAGCCTTTCTGCCTATACAGTTTTACCAGGGTGTTCCCACTGTGTATGCTACAAATGAGCCGTAAGTGAGACTTTGATGAAAGGTAGACACCAAAAGTGGATGAGCAACCCTGAAAAGGGTTCAGAAGGCCCTCCTACCAGAGGTCCCTTAATACCTAATGTGGTCCCAGATATTAAGTGTAAGATAATCTTATGTTGGACTACGAAAAAGCTATTAGTTAGAGGAAAAAAGAGATCCTTTAATTTTTTCCTCAATTACTCTCATTTTGAATTGATATTTATCTTTAAGAAAAATAAACAATAAACTACTTCAAGTCTTCTGACCTCATTAATTTGGATTTAATTAGTTTTTGATAATTCAAAAGCATGAAAATTGGTTCTTACAAAGAATGTTAAAGTTAGTGATATAATGAGGAATTAAAAAAATCAATAATGCCTTATTAGGCTTGTAACTGAATTTTAGAATAGTTTACCTCATTTTATTTCTGGTTCTCCATTTATATTGTAATTAATTTTAGTGCAGCATTAGAAAATAACAAAATGACTTTTCTTAAATGGTTTATGACAAAAATGATTTTTGAGGGATCACTTAAAATATCACATACAATTTTAACAAAGTTCTCTTGAATAAATACACAGCAAAGATAAGCATTATATATACACAAAAAGGTAAAGTCAGGTCAATGTCAATTTATTTTTTTATAATGTGAAAGAAATTAAACACTAGAGATAAACTTTTAGAGATTATTTTAAGTACTTATAAATATACATTTAATAAAAGGCACACAGGCAACCTTAATCCAATTTTGTAGCTAAAAAGAAGCATAATCGGTGTTTGAACTTTCCTCTTTTGATTTTATTCCAGTACTCTGCCTCTTTAGTTCTCTCAATGTTTCAGCTCTTTAAATCTAGAAGAAAAAAAAAATCAATGATATATATTAAGTCTTTACTATGTGCAAGGCCTTTGTCAAGCACTGTGGTTACAAAGAAAAAGCAAAAAAAATCCATGGCCTCAAGGAGCTTATTTTCTAATGGGTGACATCACATGGAAATCAGAACAAATAAGATAAATATAAAGTAGATGAAAGGTAATCTTCTAGAGGATGTCACTAACAGATTGGTATGAGTAAAGGGAAACAGAAAAGGTATGTTAAAGGATGTAGTACTTGAGTCTTAAAAGAAGCCAAAGTGGGAGCAGCTAGATGGAGCAGTGGATAGACCCTGAAGTCAGGAGGACCTGAGTTCAAATCTGGTCTCAGACACTTAACACTTCCTAGCTGGGTGACCCTGGGAAAGTCACTTAACCCCAATTGCCTCAGGGGAAAAAAAGAAGTCGGGGTGTCAGCTGGGTAGTCCAGTGGATAGAGCACCAGACCTGAATTCAAATCTAGTCTCAGCTTTACTTGCCTCTAAATGAAAAGAAGCTGTGTGTGGGGTGGCTAGGATTCAGAAATATGTAGGGAGAACATTCTAATTAGGAGGAATAACCAATAGAAAAAACAGAGAAATTGGAAATTGGATATTGGGAGTAAGAAGCAGTAAATAGAATACCATGTTTGGAATATACAGTATGTACATGTAGTAATATATAATTATATTGGAAATGTGGTAAAAGGCTTTAAATTTAAAATGACTATTTTCTACCAAAGAGAATAGGAAACTACTGGAGTTTACTGAAAAGGCTGGCTTTTGAGGAAAATCACTTTGGCAGCTAAGTGGAAGATAGATTAGAGAGGGGAGACCAAGAGGCTATTTAAATAATTCAGGTGAGAGATGATAAAGCAGCTTTGTGAACAGAAAGAAGAAGACTACAAAAAAGATATAGAGAAAGAAATCACATAATTTGGTAGCTGCAAGAGATGGCAAGAAGTGGTAAATGCTAAGTGGATGAACAGGAGAAGAATCAAAGTTTTGAAACTGAGAGCATGGAAGGATGGTGGTACCTGGTGAATTTCAGAGGAGGGTATGGTTTAGAGGGAAGAATAATGAGTTCTGTGTTGGATTCATTGAGTTAGAATATTCTATGGGACCTAAAGAACGTACTATGTAATTCTATGTTATGGCTCAAAATGGCCAAAAAGCCCCTAAGAGAATTAAATCACTACCAACTGAGGTAGGCCATTCAATTTGTGTACAGTTCCAATGATTAGATTTTTCTTAATATCAAGCCTCTTTGCTTCTTTGTGACTTTTACCTCATTGCTTCTGGGTCCCCGAATTAAACTAGCCTGATTTCTCTCCTTTAAGACAGCCTTGAAAATACTTGAACCCAGCTATTATTCCCTTCTATCTCTTTTCAGTTTACATATCTGAAGATTCTTTGACTTATTCTCATATAGCATGAATTCGGTGCCTTTCACCATCTTGATTTCCATCTTCTAGACATGTTATCAATGTCATTTCTAGATTGTGGCACCCAGAGTTGGGTGTAATAATTAAGATGTGGTTTAACCAGAATAGAGAACAGAGAGACTATTGCCTCTTTCGGTTCCTCAAAATTATGCCTCTTTTTTACTTTTTTTGGATTTGCTGCTTCACACTGCTTGACTTATTGAATTTCAGTAGAGTAGTAGCATCAGCAGGCAGATTCTAAGAAATTGAGAAGGGAATGGGAGGTGAAGAATGAAAGTAATAAATATAGATAACTTTTAAAGGAGTTTGCCTGGGAAAGGAAGGAGAGATATAGGAGTAAAAGTTGAAAGATTGGCAGACTTTTGAGGGTTTTCAATTGGTTATCCTCATCTTTCTTCTCTATCCTTCTCCTTTCTCTCTTTCTATTTTGTCCTTGTTGGCAATTCCAATTAGCCCCAGGATTTCAAATGCTACACCTAGTCAGCTGCTTCCTTCATCTGCTTTTTCAGTTCTCTTCAGTCTTCTGAATTCTGAATCTGCACCACAATTTGACTTCAGAACATCTCCAACTTCATGTCACATTCAAATTCAACCCATTCAAAAACATGTTTATTATTTTTCCCTCCAAATTCCCTCCAATACTTCAATATTTCTATTTGTTGTACCAACATTTACAGATTTCTTTGCCTATAAATCTGGAATGATCTTTAATATTCTCTCTACTTCAAATTGTGGCTAAGGTCAGTTTCCAAGTACTTTATATATCTTTTTAAAATTTGAAACTTTTTCAACTAACAGGCATTGATTTTTTCTACCTCCTACCTTTCTTTTTGAGAAAGAGGTTGATTACCCACCTAATGAGATTTAGGAGTGGTCCAAGAGGACCAAGAGAGAGTAATGTCTCTCATTCAATAATTAAGAATCAATAAAAATCATGTGCATAAGCAGATAAGCCAATAGAAAAGATATTAAGAACAAAAGGAAGTATGAGTAAAAAGCTTAAGCTTATAAAAGTAAAGAACATAAAGTTCTCTCTTAGAGCTTCTATTTCTTTGAAGAGAAGAAATGAAAACTTTTTTGAAAAAAAGGAAACAACAGTGCTTGAAGAAAAATAATCCTATGGACTTCCCAGGGATCATGGAGCAATGGTTAGAAACTCCTAAATTGTTCTAAAAGAGAAACAAAATTTATAAAGGAAGAAATTAGGAAATCATTTAGGTTAGAAATTGAAATTTACCATGGAGAAATTAGAACTCAATGAGGAATTTAAAAAAGTACAATTAGCATAATGACAAGAATTGAATACATCGTGGAAAATCTGTCCAAAGAAATAGAAGTTGTAAAAGGAAATAATAAATGTAGAGCACAAATGCTGAAGTGGAAGAAAATCCAGCAGAAGAAAAGTGAAAACTAGTAATATTAACACACACATACACATACACACATTTTATATACTTTGAAGTGCTTGATCTTGAAAAAATGTAGGTAATTGCTAAATTAAACATAAAAGATGGGTGTCCTAAAAAACATGAAAATTCAGATACTTTATGTACTTAAATAGTTGACCTTGAATGAAGGCTAATTAAAAATTATAAAGATATTTCCCTAAAAAACATGAAATTAAAAAAAAATCATCAGTATCACAATACATGAAACATAAAAGAAAATTGTCCTGAACTTTTAACATAAATAGCAAATGATCAATTAGAAGAATCTGCAGGGGAAGCTAGGTGGTGCAGTGGATAGAGCACCAGTCCTGAAGTCAGGAGGACCTGAGTTCAAATGTGATCTCAGACACTTAACACTTCCTAGCTGTGTGACCCTGAGCAAGTCACTTAACCCCAATTGCCTCAGCAAAATAAACAAAAACCCAAACAAATAAATAAAGATAATAAACAAAAACATACAGATTATTTCATCTGAAAACCCTCTAAATATCAAAAGCACAAGATAAATATTCAGCATAATTGTCAAAAAAAGATATATGAAATCAATTATTTCATGTTTATAGGCTACTCCTTTTTCTTTTTAAGGAAAGATCTATAAGGTAAAAGAAAAAGCAAAGAAGGATAATCAGGAGATAAAAATGGTGAATGGTGGAATCAAGTGAAGTCTGTTCAAGGATAGAGAACTAGCCATATTTGTAGGCAGAAACCTACAGACAGGCTGCTATTTAACTTGGAGAAAAGAAGAAATTATAAAAGGGACAAATGCTGAAAGGGGTTGGGAGGCAATGAAGTCAAGGGCAAAAATATATGTCTTGACCCTAGGCAAGCAGGGTTATCTCTTCGTCTGAGATTAGAATCAAGGAAGAGGAAATGGCATTTTGAAAAATAGAATAGGGGGAAAAAAAGGAAGAAAGGCCTCTGTTTACTCTATGAAGTATAAAACCAAATCCTTTGAGGAAGGAATCTTGAGAAGAGTAAAGAAGGTTTTCAATGGCCAATAGGAGGAACAATAACATAGCATTTTTAAACAAACTTTTAAACAAGTAAATACATTTACTTGTCTTCTGGCATGTTAAAGCAGTAGATTAGACTGTCAATGTCTGCCACAATGGCTAGCATAAAGACTCCAGCATCATATTCATCAGAAGGACACTGTCAAAGGCAGCTAATCTCTTTGTCACAAGGTCATTGGAATTGGTATCAATCATCTCATTGTTGGAAAGAATCACATTCATCAGAATTGATCGTTATATAATATTGATGTTGACGTGTATAATGATCTCCTGGTTCTATTCATTTCACTTAGCATCAGTTCATGTAAGTCTCTCCAGTCCTCTCTGTATTCATCCTGCTGGTTGTTTCTTATAGAACAATAATATTCCATAACAGTCATATAACATAACTTATTCAGCCATTCTCCAATTGATGGGCATCCACTCAGTTTCCAGTTTCTTGCCACTACAAAAAGTGCTGCCACAAACATTTTTGCACATGTGGGTCCCTTTCCCTCCTTTTAGATTTCTTTGGGCTATTAGCCCAATAGTAACACTGATGGATCAAAGGGTATGCAGTTTGATAATTTTTTGAGCTTAGTTCCAAATTGCTCTCCAGAATGGTTGGATCTATTCACAGTTCCACCAACAATGTATCAGTGTCCCAGTTTTCCCACATCCCCTCCAACATTTGTTATTATCTTTTCCTGTCATCTTAGTCAATCTGAGAGGTATGTAGTGGTATTTCAGAGTTGTCTTAATTCACATTTCTCTGTCAATAGTGATTTAGAGCATCTTTTCATATGAAAAAAATTAATTTCTTCATCTGAAAATTGCCTGTTCATATCCATTAATTGGAGAATGACTTGAATTCTTATAAATTTGAGTCAATTCTCTATATATTTTAGAAATGAGGCCTTTATCAGAACCCTTAAATATAAAAATGTTTCCCCAATTTATTGTTTCCTTCCATAGAAACTTTTTTCAAAAGCATGGTGTATTTCCTTTGATGCAAAAATATGGGACAAAACTATAACTGAACATCAAATTTTATTGGCAAGTAATGAGACATCTCAGAAGCTTTTTTCAATCTGGAACAAAATTCCGAAATTGGCAATTTTGTTTCCATTTCTAACAATTCAGCCTTCTTTTCCCTACTTGAAGGCACCTTTCTTTCTTCTCCACTTATTCCCCAACTGTCCTTTTCTTTCTTTAATATAAACAAATTTTTCATAGACTCTCAATTCAATTCAATGAATGAGTTGTGATTGTTAGCAGCTTAAAAGGTTACATGACCCAGGGGAATAAGCATTTTGAAATAGATGAGAGTCAGAGAACAGGTAAAGGAGCAGTGAGTAGAATATGATTTAACCTTCATTGGTTTCAATTTCCCTATTGAAAAATGAAGGAGCTATACTACATGTCCTTAGAAGTCCCTTCTTGCCCTTGATCCCAAATCCCATTGTATCACTTGTTGGGCTCACTCTCTTAACCCCTACGCATATTTGCAGACTAGCTCCCCAGAGGGCTGCTAATTTATATATTATTTCTTTCAGGATTCTAGGGACAACCATTATAGTTTAGAAGTATTTTTCTGCTGTTATCAATCATAAGCCCCCATCTGGCATGCCCCATTTTGGTTATTAATTAGCTAGCCAGAGTTAGTTTTTAGGAAAGGTTATTACTAAAGAGGTATAGCGAGGAAAATTGATCTAGAAACATAGTTCTGAAAACAGAGATCCATTCTCTCCTTTTACATATAAATTTATATAAGGGGAATGTTGGAAGCAACTCTTATTGTTTCATGAGTGTCTATTGTAAAGTGTTCAAGGTCAACATTTACACCTTGAAAACTGGCAAACACTATAAATCAAGGCTTGATTTTTAAAAATTGATTGCTTGGACATAAGAAACTAATGGAGATAATCTTATTAATGTTAAGTTAAACATAAAAATGTGTTATAGAGACCATAGAGCCAATTATTAAACATTTACTAGCATATACTTTTGCCCTAGGTAAAAGTCTCTGCTGGGTTTCATAAATTAGTGCATTTTTATTATCTCATTCCCTATTCTGATTGCTTCTATTTTTTTTCCTTCTCTTATTGCTATTGCTAAGATTTCTGATACAATATTGATATATGTAGAATTCTGAAGTTGCCTTTCTTTGTTAGCTGTCTACCTTTATTTGTTTTTGAGTGTCATTAGCCACTGTTGCTTGGGAATAGGAGTATCATTTTTCTGGCCAGATTTTTTGAAATCTATAAGTTTATCACTCATCAACAGAGGGAGGGCTGTCTAATACTTGTCTCCTCACTTATATGTGCTTAAAAATTTGCCTTCTTATAAAGCAAGAAATTTTTGAATTCCATTCATTATATACATTATAAACAGGCCCAGAAGAAAGTCTAGATCTTCTATCCTATCCCAATTCATTTCTAATGTAATATTATCTTATTTCACCCAATGTTTCTCAGCACTTCAGTCCTGCTAAATTGATTAAAGGTTTGTTTACACTGGGTTTAAATCTTTGATTGATTCAATAGAGATGTCTGGGATTTGTTCATGATTAGTTTATATCTTTGATTGATTCTGTAATTCAGATACAAACCTCTTTTTTTTTCCTGGAAAAAGAATTCCTAGTATCATAGATCATAGGACTATAAATTTAGAAGGGACCTTACAAATCCAATTCAACCCCTTTATTTTACAGATGAGGAAAGTGAGAAAACTCATTAAAACTCAATGACAGAATTAATAGCATTATCTCTGTAGGTATAAGGAGTAAAAAGAGTTAGCAAGGAGAATATATCTATATCTATATCTATAATATATTTATCCTAGTGAGTTAAAAACCTAACAATAGTTAATTACTAGGGCAAGTAATGTAAAGGTCAGACTGAAATTCAAGACTGAGCAGTCTTTCATTTATTGATTTAACAAATATTTACTGAGTGCCTACTACATACAAGGCATTGAGTTAGAAGGCTAAAAGAAGAATAAGACAAGGTCTTTATACTAATGCAGTTTAGGATCTAGTGGGAAAGATTAGACATATAGACAAACAACAATAATGCAAAATGGAGAATGAATAAATAGAGTATAAAGTATTGTGGAAGTCAGAAGAATATATAAAATATATAAAAAGATATAAAAAGATATAACTTTTCATCAGTAGCCATGTGGCACTTTGGCTAGTTTGCTTACATTGAAATAGTAATTTTTGAATTCCTTGGATACACTATTTGTGTGACTCAGGGAACTTCTCAGTCTCATTTTCTTCATCTGTAAAATGAGGATAATGATAGCATCTACTGTTGTGATATGGGAGCCACCTGTCAATGGCTGCTGGAGGTCTAACTCAGACCTGTATAATGGCTCTCTTCATGTGAGAGGATGACGATGATACAAGGAGACTGAGAGGCAGTTGTGTTGTCTGACTTCTCTCCTCTTCCCTCTGCCTCCAAATTATTTCATTTCCAATTCAGAAGCAACACCTGTGTCAGTAAAGTTGCTTTGCAACTCCTTCAGATGTTATGATTCACAGTTGTGGAGGCTCTGGGAGAATTGACCTGCCTGTTCATCTAGACATGGTCTTTAACAATCTACCTCACAGGATTATTGTAGGAATTATTGAAAAAAGATAAAGTACTTGAGGAAGGCTAAAGTGCTATATACTTGTTAGTAATGATGATTTATAACAAATCTTAAAGGCAAGATATGAGTCAGTCACAAAGTTGGGGAGTAAGGACACTCCAAAGTGGGAAAGTACAAGGTGATACTGAGAAATAACAAATAATCTCACCTGTAGCATAGAGTGCATGAAAATATGTGACAAGAAATGGAAATTATACACTAACTATAGAGGACCTTGAAAGATATACTGATACATTATCTAGTAAATAAAAGAAACTCACTGAAAGTTTTTGATAAGGGATGTCATGATGAGAATTGTGCTTTAGGAAGGCTAATGTGGTGGACATAGATAGGAAAAATGGAAGAATGAAGAATCTGGAAGTAGAATGATCAGTTAGGAGACCCAGGTAATTATTCAGATGTCAAATAATTAAAATCTGCTTTAAGTTGTTGGTGGTAAGGAAAAAGAAACAAATTCCTGGAAGAATCTTTAAGGAGCTTGACTTTCCAACTGGTAGTCCAAAGTCTGGACTCATGAGGAGCAATTGAAAGCATTTTGTGCAAATATGGGAGGATAGGTCAGATTCTCTTTCCTTTTGTTTTGGGAATAGAGTGGATCTTCTCTTCTCCAATATTCCACAACTTGCCTAGGGTATGGTCAGTAGAGTAGATTATTCTTTTTTTATCTTGGTCTTCTTGTCAGAGGTGAGCAGAAAAATATTATAATAGAAAAATAACAGCAAGTCTGGCCTATCTTGGGGGTGAAGGATGTTGCCTCCATAAACCCTCAAATGTTTCCTCTTTAATTTTTTCAGGTGGTCAAAATGGTCTATAGGTTTGATCCTTGAGGTTCTTACAGAGGCAGATGATGGTATAGTGGATAGAGCACTAGGCCTGGAATCAAGAAGACCTGAATTCAAAACACTTATTAGCCATGTGACTCTGAGAAAGTCATTTAAATTTTCTGTCTGCCTCAGTTTCCTTAACACTAAAATAACATCACCTACCAGTTGTTGGGTGGCTATAATGAAATATTTGTAAAGTGCTTAGCACATTGCCTAGCACATATGGCAACTTAATCAATCATTTCTTCCTTCAATATCTATTAAAATGTAAATAACTCTGGGAAGGTTACCATCTTAAATTTTATCAGCTAATTCCATTTCTTGACAGCAATGGTGGCTAGTTGAAAGTGAGGAATGGAATATAGTATAGTCACTATGGTGAAAGGGAGCTGGAATTCCTGGAGATGGAGGAGATTATTTATAGAGTGATAGGTAAGCATACCGCAGGAAAGCATGGCTGGCTAAAGTTTTGTCTAAAGCAAATTCTGGATTTGTTCATTATTCTGGTTGGGAGAAATGAATGGAGGAGATCAGGTGTGACTTTACTACCACTGCTAATAAGGTGTCAGTAATACACTTTACTAAGAGAATCCTTTCTGTGAGAAGCTAAAAAATAGCTTATTTTTGGAAATTATTAAAATAAAATGACATCCACCCTGACAGAACTAAAGAATTTGCATTCACTTTGAATACAGATAATGAGCCCAATTTTCCACCAGTTCAGTAATGAAAATGATCTTGGGATTGTGCTCCAGAAAAAATATTATTGTTTTATCTAGGGATCAATGCTGCAATTAGATTTCCACCTAATTGAGTTGGATATTGAGCTGGCCAAGACTTGTATATGTATATCCCATAAAATGTATATTTTGGGGTCTCTGGATAGAGAGGAAAGTAAATCTAAATTTTTTTTGGGGGGGAGATATATTTCTTGTCTGAGGACACTTCTTTTGAGATCTATCAAGCATAACCTAAAGGTAGTTTCATGCCATGGATTTTGACTTACAGCAGCCCTTTAATGAAACCCTTTATATATGTGCTATAAGTGGTCTAGTCATTAGAGTGGGGTTATGGGCACAACTTAAACCATGCAGAATTATCACAATTCTTATCCAGGAATTTGACAATACCCCCACTGGGTTTAGTTCCTTCATTCAACCAGATCTGACTCTAGCCGACCTAAGCTCTTAGAGACATACCACCGAGACATACCACCATCACACAATTACATTCACACTTTCTCAGGTTCCAACAGGTAACCCTGTTGAAAGGAAACCCATTTCTCATATTTACCACTATAATTCTTGAGCTTCTAACCAAACAACACAACCAGTCACTCACAAAATTATATATTTATGGAGCATGTGATATTAACACAATCATTTACAGTAATGATACTCTTGGATCTTAAACCCAATTATTTACTTAACAATAAGGCAAAGGAAATAATGACACACTAATATAGCTACTAGCTTATTACAGCAAATACATAAATAATATATTATAGCACTATACGCATTTAAACCCAGATAACATTCTCTCCTCAATGTACTCAATAGCTATTGTAAGGAATGGACATAAACTTATAAAAACTAATAGGGAGACACACAAGTGAGGAAAACTCAAGCTCAGTGTAATTTTTAATTCTCTTCTGTAGAATATTATTGGTATATTCAAGAACATTTATCCTTTATGAAACTATTTTTCTGCTCAATGTTTGATTTTTGATCCTCACTGCTGCAGTGGATTGTGTGCTAGCCATAAAGTAAAGAGAACCTAAGTTCAAATCTGGCCTCAATCAGATATTAGCTGTATGATTCTGAGCAACTCACTTCATTCTGTTTGCCTCAGTTTCCTCATCTGTAAAATGAGCTGGAGAAGAAAATGGCAGATCATTTCAGTATTTTTGCCAAGAAAACCCTAAATGGGGCCACAAGAAGACTAAAACAATCCACCTCTTCAGCTGGAGGGAAATTCTTTTCTTTTCTTCACTTAAACATAGCTTTTGAAAACTCTTTAAATAATTGTTCCTCTTAAAAGGGAGATTAGGAAGTCTTACCTCTTAATGTGAATAGTAGTTTTTATTAAACCAAAGAACTGCAAAGCTCATCAAACTGACTATCACTTGGCTATGCAGACCATGTAAATCAATTATTTATTCATCTGAAAGCAATGCATTTCAATCAGAATGGAGTTCATTTCAACACAGCTCCGCATACCTGGATATCAAAGATGCAAAATTTCTGTATTTCCATCTAAAGTCAGATATAACAATGGAGAAATGATTTTCATCTTTCTTCAACTCTAGGTGGCGCTAAAAGGCAATAATGTCAGTGGAACGAGCAAAAATGCAAATTCTCTCTGATCTATCAGAAACCACTCAGCTAAAACCGTCAATCAACTGATTGATTCTAACTGCTAAAGCATCAACAAAGCAGCTTTTCAGCCCTCTTGCAGTGTCTTTAATTTTTTTCAGGTTCCTCTTCCCCTGCTGCTGTTAGTGTGTTCAATGGCTTAAATGAAAGCCTTTTGATTCAGTTACTTGCTTTTTTCTTAAAAAACCACAATTCTCCAAATTCCCCTATCAAATCAATAACCCTTTAAAAAAAATCCCACGTCAGTCTCCAAATATATATATGAGCTTTCCATATTTCTAGTTGTATGTAGTTCTCTTTGTATTCTCTTTGTATAATTTTCTTTGTATATAGTTGTATAAATTCTCTTTAGTCAAAAAATATATATGCAAATTTGCTGATATATTATCATGTTCTGCAAATTTCTGTTCTGTCTCTTTGGTTTTCTAAAACTTGTTTCTTAATGCTTGTATTTATTTAATAATTATTTAAATAATAAAATTGATAATAATAATTATTTAAATAACATATTTGATAATTATTATTTAATAATAAAATTGAACTGTTCCCACACAACTGAAGCATCACTCCACAAAGAAATCTGAGTCCTAAATTCTATAGATTATTTTCTCTCCAAAACAATCCAAATTCCATCTAAAGGCCTTGTTTCTTCAGACACATTTTAGCAGTGTATATTAAAATTATTTTTCTACTCATATCAGGTATCAAAATATTTATACATAATAGTGGAAATATCTTTCATTCTTAAAAATTAATGTAAATCTTTCCCTTCATATTAAGGTTTTTTCCCTGTTCTTTTCATCATTAACTTCTCATGAAAATGGTCTTAAATAGTGTATATTACCTAGTGATATAGATATTCCGATACATTTGATCCCATATGATCTACTCTCATCCTCTTGTAAAGGACTTTTGTGCTAGAGATAATCAGTAGGAAACATTGGTTCTATGAATTCAATACTTTACAACTACTGAAAACATTTATTCTTAAATATCTCTTACAATTTCCCTCCTTAGAAGGCATGGTCAAGTTCAGATTGGTAAGCCCGTTCCTGAGTAGACTAAGTTTTGTAGAGTAACCAAACTGGCTTCATAAAAAATGAAGAATGCCAGGCCATTTACATTTTCTTTTATAGATAACAATAGGTGGTTAAAGAGAATATAAATCAATATGCCCTATCCAAAATAAGATTTTGATTCTGCCTCACAATTGACTAAGGTAATGGGGTTTTCTCAAATAAACATGATTTCCAATCCTGATTTTACAATAGTTACCTCCTGTGAAACCATTATGCTGACACCCACATCAATTTAACACACTGTTTTGTGCCATTCAAGGTATTCTATAATTAATCCTTCATCAAATCAATCACTAATGATCTTTTTGATCATATCAAGAAGGTCATCATTCCTGTGGCACACATTGAGTTTTTGAACCCACATTCATGTCTCTGCAACCTTGCCTCTGATGGATCTTGGTACCTATTGCATATAACTAAGTGCCTGATTACATAATTTCTTGTATTAATTTAAATTTTTTTATATATAAGAATTTTCTGCTCAATTTGACTGTTAGATTTCCAAAGGAGAACCTTTTGCATCTTCCCCAATCAGAGTATGGTATAGTGTCAGTTCCACAATAGACAGTAAATTTTTTAAAATTTAAAGCATAAAAATTCATTAGTTTTCATTTTTAAAATTTGACACAAAATGCTTTAAGGAAGTGTATATGTAGAATAAAATTAAAATGCAGCAAGGTTTTTTTTTTTTTTTTTTTTTTACAGGTAACAAGGTATCAGCACCTTGCTTGAATTTCTAATGGCTCAAAGGGGAAAAAAAAACCCATAGACATGTGGATATTCCCCTCATCTCCCACTTTTTTGGAAGTTGTTAGGAAGGAGGAAGTAATAGAAGAACTACATATTGGCACTTATTCACTAGAGTATTGAGAAGCATTGAAAAGTAGCTTCAAGACTAATATATGTTGATTAGTAACTTGGGAGATTGGTCTGTGAATTATAAATGAAGTAATGGGAAAAGGCAGAGAAGCAATGGCAGGAGTAATTGTGTGTTGTGGGTAAGGTATTGCGAGACTCACATGAGATAATGGATAAAAAGCACTTGCCAAACATTAAAGCCCTGTATAAATGTCATTTACAGTAACAATAATAATGCTTCCAACCAGCAGGCCTCCAGTCTGCTGATGACTTTGTTCTCTGAGTCTCCTACTGTACTTCTACTGAGAATAAGCTTATTTTTATATAGCAATATAGAGGTATACTTTTAAATGTTTAGCAAATAGGTCCTGTGGAAAAAATTATGCATATGCACTTTAAAGTTTAATATACATTAGTAATTAATGCTTTTTTAAAATTATGTTTTTATTTTATTTTCTCAATTGTATGTGAAAATATCTTTTAAGATGGAGCTGAGATGGCAGAGAAAAGGTTCACTTGAGCTTTCCACACAATTCCCTCTAAAGACCTCTAAATAAATCCCTAAAACAAATTCTAGGACAATAGAACCCACAAAAGGACAGGGTGAAATGAGTTTTCAGCCTAAGACAACTTAAAGGGTCACCAGGAAAGATCTGTCACACTGGGGTGATAGAGGAACAGAGTCTAGTTCATGCTATGCCAGCATAGACTAGGCCCCAGCAAATCAGGAGCAGGCCTTGGGAGTGACTGAATCAGCAGTGGTGGCAGCTGCTTCCAGAGTTCTCAGTCCACAGATATCAAGGGGGTTGAACAACTGGTAAGAAGGAAATTACAGGGTCTATTTGTTGATGCTGGGGCCAGGACTGTTGCTTTGCCATGCTTAGATATGGGGTGCAGTCCTGGGTGGCAGTCACAGGGCAAGGAGGAGTATTGTTATACTGGAGCTTGTGAGTGCAGGGGAGCAGGATCCTTGTCACAATTCCAGGGCAGAAAACAGTGCTGTGTTCATTCACAAATCAGAGCATAGATTTAGAGAGTAATAAATATACTTCTTCTTAGATCATACCACCTTGGAAGAACTGAAAACTTACAGGTCCCTAGAAGTATCTCTGAAAATAGCTGCACAAAACTCCTAAAGCTTGGTTCAGTGTGCCTTCAACTCTGGAAGAAGAGCCCCACTTTAGCAAAGACAATAAATGGACTAGAAAAGTGAGCAAACAGCAAAAAAAAGTTCTGACTATAGAAGGATATGATGGTGACAAGGAAGATCAAAACACACCCAGAAGAATACTGCTAAGTCAAAACTCCTACATCCAGTCATGAAGAAAAATTTGATTTGGGGCATAGTGGATAAAACCTTGACTCTGAAGTCAGCAGGACTGGAATGCAAATCTAACCTCAAACATTTAACACTAACTAGCTATAATCCTGAGCAAGTCATTACCTCTCTTTCCCCCATAAAAAAGAGCTATTTTTTTTAATTAGGCAGAGAGGCAGAAGAAAAATTGGGATGAGAAATGAAAGTGATTCAAGAAAATCATGAGAAAAGAGTCAGCAGCTTAGTGCCTTAAAGGAGGCACAAAAAATACTGAAGAAAAAAACACTTAAAAACCAGAATTGACTATTGACCAGAGAAATGCAAATTAAGACAACTCTAAGATCCCACTGCATACCTTCAGACTGACTAAAATGACAGGAAAAGATAATGATGAATGTTGGAGGGAATGTGGGAAAACTGTTGGTGGGAGTGGTGAAATGATCCAACCATTCTAGAGAGCAATTTGGAACTGTGCCTAAAGGGCTATAAAACTGAGCATACTCTTTGATCCAGCAGTGTCTGTACTGGTTCTGTATCCCAAAGAGATCATAAAGAAAGGAAAAGGACCCACATGTGCAAAAATGTTTGTAGCAGCCTTTTTTATAGTGGCAAGAAACTGGAAACTGAATGGATGCCCAACAGTTGGAGAATGGCTGAATAAGTTATGGTATATGAATATAATGAAATATTGTTATTCTATAAGAAATAATCAGCAGGATGATATGAGATTCCTGGAGAGATTTACATGAACTGATGCTGAGTGAAGTGAGTAGAACTAGAAAAACATTGTATAGGGCAACAAGAAGATTATGTGATGATTAATTCTGATGGACTTTGCTCTTTTCAACAGTGAGCTGATTCAAGCCAGTTCCAATGGTCTTATGATAAAGAGAGCCATCTGCACCCAGAGAGAGGGCTGTGGGGACTGAGTGTGGATCAAAGCATAGTATTTTCACTTTTTTGTTGTTTTTTGCTTGCATTTTGCTTTTTCTCATTTTTCTTGTGCAACATGATAAATGTGGAAACATGTATAAGAAGAATTGCACTTGTTTAATATATATTGGATTATTTGCCATCTGGGATTGAGGAGAGGAAATAAGGGAGAAAAAATTTTGGAAAATAAGGTTTTGCAAGAGTGAATGTTGAAAATTATCTATGCATGTGTTTTGAAAATAAAAAAGCTTTAAAAACCAAAACAATACCCTCCCCCACAGGATTGGTCAAATGATAAAAAAAGGTACATACAGTATCCCTCTTCCCACATCCATATATGTATATGTTTAAACATACATATACTTACATAGCACAGTTATGTTAACTGTAGCCTGCTTGGAGGAGGTGTGGGGAGGAATAAAAGGGAAAAAAAAGAATAAAGTAAAAAGTACACAGTAGAGAAAAAAAATCTACAAGAAAGTAAAGAGGGACAGTCATAAATATGTCTTCTATCATAAATAGTCTTCTATCATTCGAAATGCTTCCTTGAAATGGAAATTTATTGTTATATATTTTGAATCCTCCTTGATGTTTTCTGCTGGGCACATGATAGTATTTTTTTTCTATCTTTCTATTTTGTTTTTTCTTATTTTGCACTTAAGTTTTAAATAAATAAATAAATAATGTTCTGTCAGATCTGAAAAATCTTGACTCTTAAGCAAGAATTGACATTCAAAATTAGCAAATTTAAATGTTTATTCCTCTCCCATCCATCCCACTGTTTTTTTGTGTGTCGTAATTGAAGTTGTGACTTTCCCAGTGTCACATAGTATCTCAAACTAGATTTGAACTCAGGTCTTCCTTACAACAGTCCCAGTGCTCTAATCACCGTGCAACCTAGCTGCCTCTTTCTCTCTATTTTTTGAAATCTAGTTTTAATTATGAGTAAACAGCAATATTTGAGTTTAAATTAGTAAAATATTTGAAAATAACAAAATCAAATCAATAAGTCAATATACATATTTACACAGAGTCTTGGTTAAATAGAAAGAGAATTGGATTTGTTCTGGAACCTAGCCCTGGATTGACCACTTACTAGTTGTATGACCAAAAAAGTCACCATCATTTTCTATAAATGAAGAATTTGAACTAGAACCTCTTTATCTTCCTTTTTATTTTTAAAATTCTATAGTTCTGAGGTTGAAGGAAATATATATATACACTCATAGCTTGAGGGAATGTCGAGTAGTTAGAAAATAAGAAGTTTGTATAAAGAGATATAGCAAATGGGAAGGGGCAGTTAGGACAAACTTAAGGGCAAAGAGAAGAGGTACAATATGCAAGAAATTTAGAAAAAAGAAAGGGATCAGATAGCAAAGAACTTTAAAGGTCAGGCAAAGGAGTTTTTATTTGATTCTAGACCTAATAAGTAGCCAGTGGAGTTTGTTGAGAAGAGTGATGACATGACCAACCTGAATATTTGAAAAATATCTTTGATAGATAATTGATTCAATTCAATGAGACTCGATGCAGGGAGATAAAATAAGAGGCAATTGCAATGATTCAGGAAAGATATGAAGGGAGCCTGAACTAGGGCTGTGGCTGTATGAATGGAAAGATGGAGATTTATTTGGAGATGCTGTAAAGAGAAAAAAGACTTGATGACTTTCTGGATATGTGGAATGAAGGAGGTCAAGAAATCAAGGATGATGCTAAGATTTTGAAGGTAGATATCTAGAAGGGTGGTGAGTGATTTTGAGAAAAATAGTGTGAAAGGGGAAGATAATTTTTGTTTTGTACAGATTAAGTTTGGGATGCCTATGGAACATCTAGTTTGAAATACCCAGGAGGCAGCTGATAATGAGGGACTAAGACTCAAGAGAAAGACTAAAACTGGAGATAGAATTCGTATTTGTATAGTGTTTTAGAGTCTGCAATGATACTCACAACATACCTGTGAGGTAGGTGTATTATTATTTCCATTTAATAGATGAGGAAACTGGAATAAGAATTAAGTGACTTGCTCAGGGTCACCCAGCTAATGAATGCTTGAGCCTTTCCAACTCCCTATCTAACACTATTCACTGCATCAGATATAATTTGTGTGGTGTGTACCTATGAAAGCTGATGAACTCATCAAGTAAAAGAAGAGACAAGAAGATGCATACAAAGCCTTGGAGGATACATGGACACTATACATACATATGCATACATACACACATAATGTACATATGCATGCATTTCTTTTTTTTCCTGACCACCCTGAAAACACTGCTGTAAGAACTCTCCCTAAAATAGCCTTTTTGGCAAGCATACATTTAACATTCGAACAATGTGGCCAGCCCAACAATTGTGCTCTGCAAAAGAGTTGGAATGTTTGGCAGCTTAGTTCAGGAAAGGACCTCATTTTATCCTGTCAGGTAATCTTCAGAATCTTCCTAAGAAAATTCAATTGGAAGCAATTTCATTTTTTGCCATGGCATTAGTTTACTGTCCAGATTTCACAGGCATACAACAATAAAGTTAGCATAATGGCTCTGTAGACTTTGATAGTCTAATACTTCTCTGCTTCCACACTTTCCTTTTGAACCTCCCAAACACTGAGCTAACTCTGGCAATACATGTGTCAATCTGATTATCAATATGGACATCCCTGGAAAGTATACTGCCAAGGTAAGGGAACTTATTCACAGCACTCAAAACTTCCCCCTTTGCTGTAAGTGATGGTTCCACATATGGATGGTGTGGTGCTGGCTCATAGAGTACTTGCATTTTCTTGGTATTACTTGTTGATCCAAAATTAGTATAAGCACCACAGAATTGAGTCATTCTTTGCTGGATCTTAGCTACAGAGTCTGCATTGATTGCAATCAATCTGCAAAGAGAAAAAAAATCATACTCTAAGTCTCTCTTAAGAACTTTAAAATTGATTGTATGCCATGACAGACACTGGCATAGGACTGCCCAGCATGGCGGAGCTCTTATTGGAGAAGGTGCTGTGCTTAATGAGCAAAGCAGAAGTGAATTAGTTCAGAAGAAATGCAAGATGTATAAAGTTAGAGAATCCCCCCAAATGTTCAAAAGATCTATTTGTTCCTGACTTGTGGCAGAGCATTCCTAGTTTGTATTCATCTGATCAGCCACAGTCAGATACACTGTAACTTGACTCTAACATAGTGAAGTCATTTTGATACTCTCTGAGATAAGATAATAACCAACCAACATATGCATGCATACATACATATATGTACACATCTTATAGACACCTCAAACTCAATCTATACAAAACAGAAATTACCTTCTCCTTTCATCCTCAACCTACTACTTTTCTGAAATTTAGCATTACTATATGAAGATAATGGAATATTATTATTCTATGAAAATGATGAACAGGTTGATTTTAGAAAAGCCTATATGAATTGATGCTGAGCAAAACAAGCAGAATCAGGAGAACATTGTACATAGCAACAAATTTATTTGATGATCAACTATGATAGACTTGGTTTTTCTCAGTGGTTCAACAATCCAACGCAATCCCAGTAAACTTTGGATAGAAAACACCACCTGCAGACTGAGAGAGAACTATGGAGACTGACTTTAAATTAATACATGCTATGTTCACTTATTTTTTTCTTTTTCTTGTTTTTTTTTCTCTCATGTTTTTTTCCCCTTTTGTTCTGATTTTCCTTTCCAAACATAATTCATAAGGAAATATGTAAAAAATGAATGTATACGTATAACAAAAATGTTGTTTTAACATGTAACTGGGGAAAATAAAAATAAATTTAAAAAAATTTTGGCATTAAGGGAGAAAGCTGTAGTTGCTTTACCCAGATGAAGCAGCTCTGATAAGAAGACAAAATATATAATAGAGACATGCATCAATAGAGTTAAGTGATCTACTGCACAAAACTTATAAAAAGTTTCTCTAAAGCACAAAAAGAAAAAAAATGAAATTCACCATGACTCTCAAAAGCACCCACCAACCTCTAGGTTTAAAATTTAGGTATTGTCTTTGTTCACTCTCAATCACTCTACATACCGAATAAGTTGCCACATCTTATATTTTCTTTTCCTATTATTTTTTCTATCCACACAGCCACTACCATCATATATATAATTATACATAGGCACATACACATATATGCACGTACCATATATTTCTATGTAGATGTGTGTATATATATATATATGTGTGTGTGTGTGTGTGTGTGTGTATGTATACACACATATTTATATATGTATACATGTGTATACCAGAGAATGGGTGAAAAGGAACAGAAGGAGAGATCATGAAGGGATATTGATTTTTCCAATATTAAAGAAGGCGGCTTGGATTTGAAACCAGATTTCCTGGCTCAAAATCTAGGATTTTTTTCTTTAAATCACATGAACCACAAGAATTAACTTAGCTTTAGTAGATCTCAAATTTCTCAATTGTAAAATGAAAGAATTAGTTTAGAACTTTAAAACTCATTCTAGCTACAAATCTGTGATTAAATGGTCATTACACTTGTTCTGATGTTTGACTATTTTTCTGCTTGGTCCTTAATAGAAAAATGTGACAATGTATACTAAATTAGAGAAATACAAATTTAAGTTCCATGTAAGGAAAAATCATAGCAATCCGATCTGTTTAAAAGTGAGGGAATGTGGTGGCATAATGACAAGATAGCATGAAAAGAAAATGGTGGCAAAGGAGTTAAGAGGAATGACTTCTTCAGGCAATGGTGAGTTTTCCTTTATTAGAGGTCTTCAGCTTAGGCTGACTGACCACTTTTTGAAATACTGCTGTAATACATGTAATACTGGGGATAAATCCCCCCTCCCATAGTAGTGTGAGAAGCTGCTACTTGTCCCTTCAAAATCTAAGAATAATCTTGAGAAATTGGGAAGATTGTCTTTTCTTTCTAGTGCTACAGCTAATGAACCCCATCAATGTATTCCTCATCTTATTTAGCTATGTCTATCAATTAGCCAGTCAGACTCAAGTAGCTTTGAGAAATGAGTTGGTACAATTGGCTCAAAACACCCCCTTCCCAAAATCTGCCATCCATTTTCTCATCAATATATACAGATTACATGGGATGCTGAGTTCTAGCTTAGAAAGCACATGAAATAATTTTGCTGAAGTCTTCAAGATTTTTTTCTTAGGTATAAAGTATCTTTTTCTTTTTTTGGATTCCCTAGTTATTTGTCCTTGACTCCTGTCTAGACACTGCCACTGGAAACATTAGTTGGACAGTAATGAAAAAGTTAAAATCCTCTAGTCCTATAGGTTCATGTTATCCTCTCCCAAAGAGGGAGAGAAGGGAGCAGTCTGAGGTCAAGGCTGAGGTGCTCTCTCCCAACTCCTTGCCCCCTAAGCAATTGTTTTTCATGATTTTTAATATGTGAGCACTCTCTCCTTATTTGCTTTTTGATTGAATCCCTAAGTTCTGAACTGACTGCATGACCAAATTCCTCAACTATGCAGGACAGAAATTTTGTTTGCACCCAGGGATATATCAGGGCCTTGTTCATACTCAATGAACAACTTAAGTGTATAATCACCTGTTTAACTTATCAATGTTCTATCTTGTCAGTAGCTTATATTAAATCAACTGAGCTAATTATTTATGCTGCCATTCTTAAATCATTAACCCATAATAGGGTGCTAAATGATAACTTAGGTATGACCCTTCCCAGACATATTCACATTTGAATGTGGAGTTCCTATTAGAAAGTTTTCTGAAATCATTCCATATATATATTATATATATATATATATATATGTATATATATATATATATATATATAGAATCACTATTCTTTTGTCTGATAATAGGACTATGGTGCTTTGAGATTTACAAAGCTCTTTTGTCCCCAAACACTATAAGCTCAATCGTACAAGGATTTCTTTACCTGTCTTAAAAATTAGTAAAATGAGACTAAGTAATCTGATCATGCATTTAGAACTAGCAGGGATGCCAGATGTCATTTAGTGCAATCCTCTTCTTTTCTAGATTAGGAAACTGGCATTCAGAGAAGTTAATTGTTCAAACCCACATAAGGAGTAAGTAGCAGAGTTAGAATTAAAAGCTAGGTCCTATGACTCCAATGACAATATCCCTGCCACTACCTCTGTGCCTTGTGATTTGTCAAGGGTCACCAAGCTTCAAGCTCTTGGTCCTTTTTACTCCAAGACCAATACTTTTCCCCTGACTCACAATGTAAGCAAGTTTCCTGGATTTCTTAAGTCTCTGGAGAGATTCAACAATATCATCTTTAAGTGCAGCCTTATCTTTTATATTTGTTTCCTAGATGTAGACTCTATCAGGAAGTTTGGATTTAGCTATCTCAGTTGCTGAGGATGGATAGTGGAAGAAGATTCAAATAATTTTGTCACCATCATTCACTAGTGGAAAACTCAAAGAAGTAAAAATAATGACCATGGTCAAATTCCAGATTGAATGAACCAACTTTACTACTTTTCAACTGAAAGCTTAATTATTATCCAGATAAATTTGAAAGGGTTCCTCTCATTTTCCCATAAATCTCAGAAAGAAGATAATACATTTGAAAATATATTATTGCTTCTCCATAATTTGGCAAAATTGAGTTATTTTTGGCTGATACTTCCATATTACATTCTGGTTTTGCATTTATGTGTTTTCCATACTAAAGAAAAATGAAATATTTTAATAAAGAAAATACAGAAGGAAGCAGAGGAAGGCAAGCTTGTAATTGTGAAGGACTAAGTACAGGATTGCCTTGGCATGAAGGCATCACTGAGGATCTGAAGAATGCCAAATGGTTTTTCTAAAACTCTACTTTGTATCAGCTTGCCTTAGAGAACTATTTATTTTAAAATTTTCCTTCTGGATTTTTAATCAGTAAATTTTGTTTATCAACATCTAAGAGAGATTGTTGAATGTACAGGGCACCTGATTTATTCAGAATATCTCAATTCAAATAATCAGAAATTGACTAATTGTTACAAAAATAAATGGCATTGGATACATCCCTTAAAGTGTTTGTCTCTTTTTATCTACAAATTTCTATCCTATAATGATTATGAATACCAAAGGAGAGAATCATTTTTTTAAAAAGTGCTTTAAAAATCTTAAAACGATATACATTTAAAAGCATTACTTATTATTGCCCCTAGAAGGCCACTGCTAAAAATCATATTTGATGCCTTGCAATGGAAGAAAAGAAGACTCTGATTGGAGAGGTATCTTCTTTCATTCGCTTTCTTCCATGAGAAATGCTAGTATTAGATTAACTTTCTTGTTTCCCTAATTGCCACTGTAGAGATTCTAGTCCTAGAGAGAGTTTGAAGTTATAAAAATCAATGGCAATACCAGAGGAAATAGAAGGAACATTGTAGCTACAGGCCATCAAGGGAAGAAGCAACTTCTTGAATCACTGTATTGGCTTAATGTTGACTTGACCCAGAATAACTCCCTTCCGTGATTTCCATGATTTCTATTTTAGCAACCAGTTTTTCTTTGTTGTTAAAATAAGGTCCAGAATAATAGTTATCTTTACTGGCTCTACTGCCTTTTGAAAGATGGTATTATCATTTAACCAAGCTAAGAAATTATTAATAGTGCTGTTTTGTGCAGGGAACTCTAGCTGTTGTCAGAATAATTGAAGTCTCTTTTATTTTATCATACTTCTGTACCATGCTTATAATCTGTTTCCCAAACACCTCATCCATTTTCTTTTCCCTTCATATAGATGGTTAGAAGTATAGGTTTAACAGTATCACTTATTTTTTCCCTCTATTGATCTTCACTCGAATCTTGGTGATTTATGAATTTCCTGAGGACAATAATAACAGCTAGCATTTATATATCTTTTGAAAATTTAGAAGGGCTTTTACATATTAAAAATTGGTGCTGTTAATATCCCTGTTTCACATATGATGGAACTGAGGTTGAGAGATATTAAATGCCTATGGTTAACCAGCTAAGTGATAGTTTGAGATGAGAATTTGAATTTAGGTTTCCTTGATTCCAAGTTTGGAATTCTATCTACTGAGCCATGCTTACATATTTTATTAATTATTAGTTAATTACATATAATTAATTATTACTATTAATATTACTTTTCCCATATCTTCCAAGATAAACACAGATAGTTCTTTTAATCTTCCAGATCCATACTCCAATCGGGGATTTTTTTCCAACCAAGTCTTGGTAATACATATGATAAATCTGCCTCTTTACACCTGTATTTTTAATATAGTTTTCTTGTTATCTACACATTGTGCATTGGTACATAGGCATCTGAGAGTTTTATTATTGAAGCTTTTTTCTGACTCTGTGTCCTAAGAATTGTTGAGTGTCTCTATTGATAATCTTTCCCCTAAACCATAGATACATTCTGTGTATATTGACTTTCTTAATTCTTTAAAAAATCCTCTGTCCTTCAGCTAGAAACTTTTTTCCACCTGACAAGGATCCAAAAACAATCATTGGTTTCTTCTATTTCTATTAAGTCTGAGGCTATTCTGGATGTAAAACTGATGCAAAAAATTAAACAATCAAGGCTTTCTTACTGGGAGGTCATTTTCAATTGTATCATTAAGTCATAGGCATTCAAGTTTACATGAAATTATGAAGTGAATGAAATCCCCATCATCTCCATTCCCCCCTCCCACTCTGAGTATTGTGAAATGATTGAAAGAGGACATCTATGTTTGAGTTACTTTAGTGTTAGATAATCTCAAAGGTGTCTTCTAGAGCTGACATTCTATGGCATCAGATACTACAGATTATATCTACAATGTAGGAATGAGAATATCAGTAAAGATATCCAGAAATTTTTAGGCCTTTCCTGACAACTCAAATTAACAAGTGACGATGTCATCCAACATCTTATCATTGCATGCTCTTGCTAGCTTTCATTCATTCATTTGTCAAACCTTTGTTCAATGAACCAACCAATGAATCTATATGTATAAGTACACAAATCTCTAGTAGAGGAAGAAGGTACCTAAAGGTGGATTCAGTTGGTAGTCTAACAAAATCTCATCCAATAGACTCTACTGACAATTTTTTGGTTTCTTCATTTAACTCTTTGTATTTTAATTTATAGCAGCTCTTTTGTGTTTGAAGAGGAAATGTCTTTTCTCTCTTTTCTTTCTCTTTTCAGCTTTTTTGAGGGCTTTTTTGAGTATAGATGGGATTATAAGCACATTATTAGGAATGAAAATGGAAGCTTTAAACTACTAGGACAATCCCTTTCTTAGAGAGGTCAATAAACCATCAAAGTTCAATTTTGTGGACTTGTAGACATTTTTTATTAGATGTTTCTTCCTTTTCCCAGAATGTGCTAGTTAGAAACCTATTGGCCCTGATATTCTCCAAGATATTTCAATAAATGCAAGCTTAGAATTTCAGTGAATAGAATTCTATACCTGTTATCAATGAGTAAGAGTGAGATTATTTTCATGGGGTAATTGGTCATAGCTCTTCAGTGGAATTAGTTGCTGATAAGATGGTATAATGTAGCTCAGGGGATCAAGGATACAAGGGGTTGTAGATCAGTTTACTTGGTTTTTGAGAGAAACTTTCAGCCATTATTTGGCTCTTAAAACTCTCACTAACTCAAAGGCAGTGAATTCAGAAAGGAAGTAATCAAGCTATATACCAGTTTATAATTTTGTGTCCGCTTCCCATCTGAACAAAAGCAAAATGATACTTATTCCAATAAAATTATGCCTGTTCATGATGATTTTCATGCATTTTTTCCCAGTAACTTTTTCATTCTTTAGGGTTTTGTTTTGGAAGATATTCATTATAAATCTATTTCCAAAAGATACAATTGAGTTAAATTAATAAGATCACTAGCCAAAATAATTGAAGAATTGAAAAAAATATCCAGAAGGTAAGGATGACTTTCTAGAGTTTCAAACAATACTAATTTTACATGTGAAATGGGAATGTTTTTCAGAAATGCTGATAGGGGAATAAATTGCATTTAAACTTACTGTCTTTAATATTCAAATCAATTTGACAAACAATTATTGAACATTTAATTGCCACAAGACTTTTTCTGAGGGTCATCGGTGTAGACAAAGATAAACATGATACTTGTCCTTATCTTCAATGAATTTAGTTTAGGAAATGGGATGAAAAAAATACATAAATAATTTTAATGTTAATTCGAGTTTCAGAAGTCCAGAGGGGAGATACAAAAGTACTATGAAGGTAGTAATTATTTCAAGCTAATGAGGTCTCATTAAGGGGAGGTGATATTGAAACTGGATCTTGTTCTGACCAATCACTACCAATTACCTTCTCCACTCCCATACAGTAACAAAAAAATAATTAAGGAAATCAGCTTAATACTGCAATTGTGACTTGTATATGTAGTTTTCCATATTGATAGTTTATCATTGACAGAAAGTAAAGATGCTTGCTTTAACTTCAGTAATTTGGAATCATTGTAGCACATGTCTTTGACTGGAGTTTTGTTTCCTTTCAGTGTTGTCTTTAATTATAAGACTGTCTTTCTTAAGAAGAGCTGAATGCAAATCTTTTGATGTGTCTTTATTAGGGTACAGCAGACAAGGGATTATTACTTTCTGTTCATATTATGCCTTTGATTAACAGTTTGGTGTAGTTGAAAGACAGCTACTCTAAGTATCAGGAAAACATGGGATTTTCCTGACTTTGACACATAAAAGTACATAATTCAAAATAGAGGTTAACATTCTTTCCCCCATCTGGATGGAGGTCCTCTAGAATAACAGGTTACTGAGGTTTCTGGGAGTATGTTTTGGTTGTATTTCTTATTGATATCATTAATTATACTTACTATTTTCCCTAAAAGTAAGCTATTCTTGCATTCTTAGTAGAAATTGAATTTGGTCATTTAAAATAATATTTGGATCTATTGCTATTGTTTCTTTGCTAATATATTTTAAATTGTCACCAACATTTATCAATTACATTAGCTTATAGTTTGCTTTCTCTACTGCTTCTTGTTTTGAGTGTTAAGATAACATTTTCTCATAAAAGGAGTTTGGCAGAATTCTCTCTTTCATTTTTTTTTTTTGTAAATGATTTATATAGTATTAGCATTAATTGTTTTTTAAATATTTGATGAAATTCATTTATAAGATTTTTTGGTCCAGTATAATTTTTGTTCCTTTGGGGATGAGATTCTTTATATACTCTATTTTCTCACTTGTTAATTTGGATATTTTCCATTTTTATATTTATTTATCCATTTACTTTAAATTATCCATTTTGCTAACTTATAATTGGATATAGTATATTTATGAACACAGGCATTTATTATTTCTTATCTCATCTACACTAAATACTTAAAAATACCCCTCATATCAGATATGCAAAGTTAAACAAAACAAATTTCTACATTGTTCATATTCAATGCAGTATAGTATATCATTTTGTATTTTAAATCCAACATTTCTCTGCTAGTGTTTTTCATTTTTGTACTTCTGGAATTATTGTGATCGATTTATTAAAGTTTAATCATCAGAACATCACTCGAAGTTCTAAAACCTTTCAAGGTTGCTTTTCTTTATAATGTTGCTATCATTCTATAAATTGTTGTCTTGGTTCATTAGTTCATTGAGATCTTCCAACTTTCCTTGTCCTTTTCATCACTTCTCATGGCACAATATTAATATACCATAATTTGTTTATCCACTCCTCAATGGAAAACTCCCTTAGTTTCAAGTTTGGGACTAAAGAAAGAAGGGCTGTTATAAATATTTTTGTAAATATAGTTTCTTTTCATCTTTCTTTGAATTCTTTGGGGTGTAAGCCTCATTGTTATATTACAACTGGAACACCTAATTCAAAACTGTTTTTCTGAATGGCTATGTCAATTCACACCGCCGCCAAGTGTATCAATATATCTTTTTTTCTGCAACCCGCCCAATATTTGCAATTTTCTTCTTTTGTCATTTTTACAATTTAGTGAGTATGAAGTAGAATTTCAGAGTTGCCTTAATTTGCATTTCCCTGGTTATTAGTGATTTGGTGCATTTTTATAAGATTGTTATTATCTTGCATTCTTATCTTGATAAATAAATAAATCACCATTTATCTTTGACTAGTTATCATTTGAGAAATGGCTCTTAATGTTATAAATCTGAGTCTATTCCATATAGATATTATATATGAAAACTTTAATAGAGAAACTTGCTGAAAAGATTTTCCCCAGTTAATTGTTTTCTTTCTAATTTTAGCTATATTTCCATGTAAAACATTTAAATTTTATATAATCAAAAACTATCAATTTTATCTTCTGTGATCCTCTCCATCATTTGGTCATAAACTTGTCTTCTATTTTAGATCAGAAAGATAATTTCTTTCTTACTCCTTTAAGCTGTGTTTTATCATGTAGGATATTATAGGATGTTATAGAATATTATATAGGATATATAGGATATAGGATATTTAATTATGTATTTATTTTCAGTTTATCTTGGTATATGGATTAAAGTGTTGGTCTATATCTAATTTCTGCCAGTCTACTGCCCAGTTTTCTCAAAAGTCATTTTAAAATGAGTCCTTAATTCAGTAGCTCAGACTAGGCTAATGAGTTCACATATTCCACTATGTTGTGTGCCTTATCTATTTCACCAATTAAGTAAGCTAATTTAGATAGAGTGGTCATTCTGATAGATTTATTTAATTATTTAAGTCTGTCTTTTTCTGCAAGGTAGAGGTTAGAGCATTCAGAATTGAATTATATAAAAAATGTGGTCAATGAAAATTCAAATAATGCAATGACTTCACAGGATTCATTGTTTGCTCCAATCACAAGTAAGTATGCTGCCAGGTATTTTACACATTTTGCACATTTTGTAGTTATTTTGAATTAAATATCTCTTTCTGTTACTTTTTATGTATTTTGTTAATTATATAAAAAATATTGAAGATGTGTATAGATTTATTTTATACCTGAAACTGTGATGCAGTTATCATTTCAATCAATTTTTAGTTAACTAGAATTTTCTGTGTAAATCTCATATAATCTGAGAAAATTAATAATTTTGTTTCCTCTATGTTACACTTAACATTTCTAAAACTAGATTAAAAAGTAATGGTATTAATGGACATCTTTGCATTATACTGATATTTTTGATAAAGTCTCTGATTTATTCTGATTATATATAATATTTGCTTTTAGTTTTAGATCATGTTACTATGTTAAAGGGTCCACTTATTTCTTTGTTTTTTAGCATTTTTTTTAAAACAGAAACATATCCCAATACTTTGTCAAAAGTCTTTTCAGCAGTGAAATAACAATATGATCTTTATTATTTACATTATTAACATGGTTTGTTATATTATAGTCTTCCTTATATTGAGTAAACCTATAATTCTGATACAACTCAAACTTGATGATAGCATATAATACTTATTTTCTCTTCAATTTTTGTGAATTCTTCTTTTTAATTGCAATTTGCTTTTCAAAAAAAAATCCAAATATCCATTTATCTCTTTACAAAAAGTTAAAATATCCCTATTTTATTTATCAACTCAATTGTATTGTTTCTTTCAATTTTATAAATTTTTTTGATTTTCAATGTTTCCACTTTATTTTTTAGTTACAGGGTTGTTTTTTCTAGTTTTTTTTTTTTTTTAGTTACATGTACAAATTAATTGATTTTACTCTTGATCTCTTTTGTTGTCAAAAGTATTTGAATTTTCTTCTAAGGGATTCTTTAATATATCGTAAAATATTTGCCATATTTTCTCATTTTCATAATTTGGTCTTTCATTCCGAAGTTCGTTAGAATTCAATTGTTTGATCTCCAAGAATTCTTTTTCAAAAATCATTTATGGAATATATTTTTATTAGATTTATCAGTAAATTATATGTTTAGGACTTTTGAATTTTTTACAATTTTGGCAAGGACTTTTTATCCAAATAAATACATATTTTAAAATAAAGGTACCATTTACAACAAAATAATAGGGTAATTCCTTTGTATTACCATTCATTAATCACCAAAGATCTACCATTCTTCATTTTTCCAAAGTTGTATTTAGATCTTGAATATTTTCCTTAAATATTTTTTAACCAGATTTGTGTAGGTCAAAAAGAGCTATACTGAGGTTCCTCCACTGTTATAGATTTATCTGTTTCTGTCAGC
Source organism: Antechinus flavipes (assembly GCF_016432865.1). NCBI lineage: Eukaryota > Metazoa > Chordata > Mammalia > Dasyuromorphia > Dasyuridae > Antechinus > Antechinus flavipes. The sequence goes on from NC_067398.1 coordinate 248,650,243, forward strand.
AATTCAACTAACTTTTCCTTTGGTAATTTTAATCCTGGGCTATTTGTTGCATAATAATGTACATATATAATTCATACATATTACTGATATGCATTCATTATGTATATTGATTTTAAGCATAGTATAATTTTCCTACTTATTTTTTTATCAAGATTATATTTGCTAAATATGTATTGTATCTAGGATATACTGCAACATATTTAACATATATAGGACTGCTTGCCATCTTGGGGGGGGGGAGGAGGGAGGGAGGGGAAAAAACAAAACATAAGTGATTGCAAGGGATAATGTCGTGTAAAAATTATCCTGGCATGGATTCTGTCAATACAAAGTTATTATTAAATAAAATAAAATTTAAAAAAAAAAAAGAAAAAAAAAGATTATATTTGCTATAGTATTCATCATAAATTATGATCATTACCTCTGCTTTTTTGAGTTCAGATTAATCCTAATTAATATTGTTTCATTCTCTCATTTTAACTCTACATGAATTTTGTACATGTTTTCTTTTTTTCATTTTCTTATTTTATTTTCTCCTAGTTACATATAAATACAATTTTTAACATTTGTTTTTAAAATTTAAGTTCTAGATTATCCTCTTTCTTCCCTTCCCAACATGCCTTATTAAGAAGGCAAGCAAAGTATTATATGTATAGATTATATGTGTATAATCATGCAAAATATTTTCATAATGATCATGTGAAAGAAAATATTCCCCTCTCCCCAAATAATTCAAGAAAAATAAAGTAAAAAAAGGTATTCTGTGCTCAGATACCATCAGTTCTTTCTCTGGGTATGGATAGCATTTTTCATCATAAGTCTTTCAGAGTTGTTTTGGATGATTTTTTCATGGAGGAAAACTAATTGTTCACAGCTGATCATCTTACATTATGGCTATTACTTTGTATACAATACAGTTCACTTTGCTTCAGCTCACAGAAGCTTTTCTGTTTTTTTTCTGAGAGCATCTTGCTCATTATTTCTTATAGCACACATATATTCTATCATAATCTCATGGTACAATTTGTTCAGCCATTCCTCAGTTGATGGACGTTTTCTTGATTTTAAATTCTTTGTCACCAGAAATAAGCTGCTATAAATATTTTTTGTAAATGAAAAAAAAATATCTTTTAGGTTACAGACCTAGTAATGGTATTACTAGGTCAAAGGGTACGCATGATTTTATAGCCCTTTGGGCATAGTTTCAAATTGTACTACGGAATGGTTAAATCAGTTCACAACTTGACCAACAATAATTTTTTCTCCATACTCCCTGCAACATTTGTCATTTTCCTTTTTTGTCCTATTAATCAATCTAATAGGTATGAGGTAGTATGAGATAGAATTGTTTGAATTTGCATTTCTCCAATCAATAATGAGTTAGAGCATTTTAAAAAAAATATGGCTATAGACAGCTTTTATTACTTCATCTGAAAACTTCATATTTTTTGATCCTTAATCAATTGGGCAATAGCTCTAAATGTTATAAATTTTATTCAGTTCTCTAGGCATTAGAGAAACGAGGCCTTTATCATAGAAACTTGCTTCAAATTTCCCCCTCACAATTATTTTTGCTATCTTCCTCCCATTTATTTGCTTCTCTCTAATTTCACTCTGTCTCTCCTTAAGAATGTTTTACTTCTGATTCCTCCCTCCCCCAATTTGCTCTCCCTTGTTCCCTCCTCCTCTGACTTTCCTGTAAGGTAAGAAAGATTTCTATACCCAAATGAATGTGTAAGTTATTTCCTCTTTGGGTCAATTCTGATGAAAGTAAGGTTCACTCATTCCCTCTTACCTCTCCTATTTTCCTTCCACTGAAAAAGCTTTTTCTTATCTCTTTTACTCCATTCTACCTCTTCCTTTCCCTTTTACATTTTTCTTTCCTTAATTTTATTTTTTAGATATTATTCCTATTATCAACTCATACCTGTGCCTTTTGTATATACTTTGTAACTGTCCTAATAACTGTCTTATAAGTCAGAAGTATTATCTTTCCATGTAAGAATATAAAGTTTAATTTTATTAATTCTCTTATGATTTCCCTTTCATTTTTACCTTTTTATGCTTCTCTTGAGTTTTGTATTTGGAAGTCAAATTTTCTATTTAGCAGTGATCTTCTCATTTGGAATGCTTGAAAATTCTCTATTTCATTGAAATCATTTTCCCCCTTGATAGATTATACTTGGTTTTATTGGGCAGGTGATTCTTGGTAGTAATCCTAATTCCTTTGCCTTCCAGAATTTTATATTCTAAGCCCTCTGATTCTTTAACATAAAAAGCTGATAAATCTTGTTTTATTCTGACCGTGGCTTGAAGATCCTTGAATAGTTTCTTTCTGGCTGCTTGCAGTATTTTCATTTTGGAATTTCTTTTAGAAAACATTTAGTGGATTCCGAACTCCTTCTCTCTCCTCCCCACTTTCAATTTGTCCTCTGTTTCTAAGAAATTTGGGTAATAATAATTTATGTGTTCTTGAAATAGGGCACCTAACCCCCTGATTTTTATGTAGTTCAATAATTTTTAGATTGACTTATCTATGGCTTTCCTGCTGCCTTTCTTGGTCTGGAGTTTTAGAGGGTGCACTACCATGCTGAACTCTTGCCACAGGACTCTGATATGCCCTCACTTTATGCTCTTAAGTTTTTCTCTTGTGGCAGGACTCTAGGATTGCCCTTTTCTTGGACTCCTCTAGGAGCCCATTCTCATTGCCACTGATTTATACTTCACTTTTCACCTATCATTAATTTTCTATTTCAGGGTGTTTGGCTATCCTTCCCTGGACTGGGTAGAGGAATATATATCTGATACTTATTATTCTTTTAAAAATGGTACATTTAAGAATTTAACTGAGGATATTTGCTGGGTATCTGGAGTCCTTTAGATCCTAAAACATTATCATCTTTTCAAAATCCCTCTATAAAAGTTTCTTACAATTTTTATCTAATGTGATTTTTCATTTTTTAACCCTTATTTTTATTTTGGTAAATTGATCTTCTCTCTCTTTAAAAAATCAATTTAAGCTAATACAACAATTTTGATTTTATGTGTAAAATCTTAAGACGAAGTGATTCTGGGCAGAATTCTAATACTGTGACTTAGCTGTTGCCTCCAAGGGTTTCTAGTAATTAAAAAATTAAATTTTGCTTTCAAAGATTAGGCTTCTTTCCCTGCCATTTTCCTCCTCCCCTCCATTGACAATGCAAGAACCCTTTCCTCTTACAAACATGAGTAAATTTCTCATTGGTCCTATCTAAACAATATTTGCCCCAATCTGTGTTCTGAATTTATTTCCTCTCTTATAGGTGGTAGGTGGCATGCTTTCTCAAGAGTGCTCAGGAACAGTGGTTAGTCATTGTTCCTAAGATTTTATTTTGAATATACATACACATATATGTATATATACACATATACACACAAACACATACATACACATATATGTTTTGATCAGGCAAGATCCACCTTCCCACCCTCTTACCCAACCCTTGCAACTAACTGACATCACACAAAAAAAAGCTATTAAACACATGTGTAGTTAATCAAAATAAGTTTCCATGTTGATTGTGTCCTAGAACTAATTTATCTCATTTAGCTTTGCTTCTCCATCAAAGGGTAAAAAGTATGCTTCATTTTCAGTGCTCTGGAATCTTGATGGGTCATTAAAATCTGATAAGAGGCTGTTGTAATGGATTTATAGACCATAACTTGTTTATCCATTTCTTAATTTGTAGGAACCATCTCAGATTACTTTTCTTTGCCACCTCAAGAAGAATATTTCTGTACATTTTATAGTATGTTATGCTTAATCAGCCTCCTTATAATCCCCCCTTTTCTCCTTTCTCTTCTCTTTCATTGTTGAGTAAAATGTATTTCTACATACTCAGCTGTGTGTGTGTGTGTGTGTGTGTGTGTGTGTGTGAGAGAGAGAGAGAGAGAAAGAGAGAGAAAGAGAGAGAGGGAGAAGAGAAGAGAAGAGAAGAGAAGAGAAGAGAAGAGGAAGAGAGAGAGAGAAGAGAGAGAGGGAGGGAAAGAGTGAGTGAGGAGGGAGGGAGGGAGAGTATTCTTTATTTTGACCAGTTCAGATGATAGCCAGGTTCAAGTGGTAACTGTTCCACCTACCCCCTCATTATTTATACAGATGTCTATCAACATTATTTTAAATATTTCTCCTTGCCTTCCTTTCTATTCTTCCCACATGCCATCCAATGTATTTCTCTTCTTCTCTCTTTTTCCATAGCAAAATCATCTCTAAGCCTTGTCTAATTAGATTCTCTGATGCTGGATCATTATAAGTATTAGAGAAGATTAGAGAAGATCTCTCAATATTTGAACATAAGCGGTTTATTTTTGTTTATACTTTTATCATTTCCATTCATGTTTATCTTTTTATGTTTGTCTTCATTCTTTATTTGTACTTAAAAGTTTCTCCATAACTCTGGGCTTTTCATCAACAATACTTGGAAGTACTTTCATTAAAGTTCTACTCTCTTTACACACTCCCATCAACCCTGGCACACAGCAATCCACTCAGTTTTGCTGGTAAATTTTTCTTGATGATAAATCTATATTCTTATTTTCTGATGACTGGCATATTATTTCTATTTCTCCTTTTCCTTGAGTTCCTTTTTTGGTTATGGCATCTGAGGAGTGGATTAGTTCTTAACTTTTTTCTCCTTGATCTGTCTTCCATTAAAAAATGTTTTGTTTTAAGCTGTATTTCTCTGGGAGAAAAAAAGAGAAAATACAGAAAGAAATCTAGATGATGTAAAGATGAAAGATATTTTGAACTTTATTAAATATTGCAAACTGCTTTCTACAGAGTCATCAAAGAAGGCAAATCAAGAGTAGGGATTCAATGAAGATAGGGTGTAGAGACTGATGAATGCTTTTTCAATGTACCCTCAGTTCAGTTTTTATCACTAGCTAATCCAAGAGGTTTCTGTCCACTACATATTATGTAACTTGAGCCAGTTTCTGAGTGTCCATTTTCTTTAAGAGACTTCTATGAATTGTGCTTGTTATTCTTTAGATGAAGGTTTCTTAGACTATTCCTTTAGGGAATTAAATCTGTTACAACTGAAATAATTAGAGAGATATTAATTTGTCACAGGTCAAATCAATACTAAAAAAAGAGAATGCTACTTAAACTAATTTACTCATTCTGTACCATACCAATCAAATTACCAAAGCATTACTTTATAGAGTTAGAAAAAAATAATTACTTAATTCATCTGGAATAAAAAAGTTAAGAATTGCAAAGGAAGTAATGAAAAGAGTGAAAGGACAGAACTTATCAACATCAGATCTCAAATTATCTTATAAAGCATTATTCATCAAATGATTAAATTAATAATAATTAAATTATTTGGAAAACTGATAGTCTGAAATTCTGTATACATAGAAACTGCACACCATGTAACAAGTTAAATTCAAGTGAATATGCAACTTAGATATAAATAGTGACATTATAAGCATATTAAAGGAACAAAGAAAAAATTACCTTGCAGATCTATGAAAAAGGCAAAAGTTTATCAAAACAAATGATAGAAGATGCAGATGATAGAATGGACAATTTTGATTATATAAAATTTAAAAGATTTTGCATAACCAAAATAATGTAGTTAAGATTAGAAAGAAAATAATTAACTGCGAAAGATCTTTGCAGCAATTTTGTCTGTTAAAATTTTTATATCTGACATATATAAAAATAGATTCAAATTTATAAGACTAAGAGCTATTCCTCAATATATTGATGGTCAAACAATATGAGAATGCAGTTTTTATAAGATGAAATCCAAGATAACAAAAATCATATAAAAACACTTGAAATCACTAAAGAAAACAGAAATTAAAGCAACTTTTAATTAAAGAAATTAATAAACTGCATCTTTATCAGACTTCCAAAGATAACAATAAAAAAGCTTATAAATGTTGGAGGGATTGCAGAAAAAATATACATTAATATATGTTAATAGAATTGGCTCATCCATTCAGGAAAATAATTTGTAATTATCTGTCCACCCAAAGTCATTTAACTATACCTATTCTTTGACCAATAGTACTCCAACTATTAGATTCATACTCCAAATACTTCAAAGAACTAGGAAAAGGAACTGTATATGCAAAAATATTCATAGCAATTCTTTTTGTAGTGGCAAACAATTAGAAACTAAAGGTGTGATGATGAATTAAAAAATGGGTAAATGCTACAAGAAATTACAAAAGCACTGGTTTTAGATAAACCTTATAATCTAAGTGAAATGATACAGAATACAACAATGTTTTATTATAATAAACAAATCTAAATACTTAAGGACATTATTCAATTACTAAATATAATTCTTCATAATCTGGGATGTAGCAACTTCCAATCCCTTGCCAGAATTGAAGGGCTTACAATACAAAATAAGATATACACAGCCAATGTGGAAATTTGTTTTGCTTTATTAATAATTACAACTATAACGCATGTGTTAACAACATATCATTAATTATAATAAACAATTATTAATAACCAATCAATATTGCTAATAGCTATTAATAATGATTGATTTTTATGTAGTTCAATAATTTTTAGATTGACTTATCTATGGCTTTCCTGCTGCCTTTCTTGGTCTGGAGTTTTAGAGGGTGCACTACCATGCTGAACTCTTGCCACAGGACTCTGATATGCCCTCACTTTATGCTCTTAAGTTTTTCTCTTGTGGCAGGACTCTAGGATTGCCCTTTTCTTGGACTCCTCTAGGAGCCCATTCTCATTGCCACTGATTTATACTTCACTTTTCACCTATCATTAATTTTCTATTTCAGGGTGTTTGGCTATCCTTCCCTGGACTGGGTAGAGGAATATATATCTGATACTTATTATTCTTTTAAAAATGGTACATTTAAGAATTTAACTGAGGATATTTGCTGGGTATCTGGAGTCCTTTAGATCCTAAAACATTATCATCTTTTCAAAATCCCTCTATAAAAGTTTCTTACAATTTTTATCTAATGTGATTTTTCATTTTTTAACCCTTATTTTTATTTTGGTAAATTGATCTTCTCTCTCTTTAAAAAATCAATTTAAGCTAATACAACAATTTTAAAAGAAAGGTAGGTTAAATCTAGAGCAAAGAGTATCTAGAATTTCAGTATAAGAAGTTTAGATTTTAATTAAGAGATAATGAGGAATCAAAGAAAATTTTTTTTTATTTTTGATACATACATAATATATATATGTACACACATACATATAGGATATAATGTGATTGGATCAGGATATTTTTTTAACCACACTTATGATTTCATTGGTATAAACTGCTGAATCAGGCATTCATATTATGAAAATGAATATTGTTTCTCCTTCAGTTTTGAAGAAGATCAATGACATCATGAGGATGATGTCTTAACTTGCATTTGGATTGTATTTAAGAGAGGTGCAAAGTCATCAGTCTTATTCTTTTCCCTATAATCATCAAAGTCCAGAGGTACAAAAATGAAGACAACTGGCCTAGGCTTGGAAATTGAATAGAATAATGATGAATAGATGGATTGCAGAAGAAGAAACTGGAGATAGGGAGACCAGTGACTATATTGAAGTAACAAGAAATGTGAGAGGTAATGAATGATGGAACCAGAGTGGTGATGGTGGAAATGGAATGAGAAAGATTCACAAGATTTTAGTGTGATTGGCTTGACAAAAATTGGTGATTAAAAGTGGGAGAGAGGTAGGTGTCACTGAATGATTTTTTAAAAATTTGACTGTAAAAAAGATTTTATTAGTAGAAATAAAAGAGGAAGAGAAGCCTAGTTTATTTATATTTAAGTCACAATTTGAATATTTGTGAAAGAGGGCAATCTCATGTAGATATTTTGGTTTATGTATCACCAACCGGTTTGCTAAACATTTGAGTTGACAGTGAGCTCCATGAAAGAAGGGGACCCTAGTTTAAGACGAAGTGATTCTGGGCAGAATTCTAATACTGTGACTTAGCTGTTGCCTCCAAGGGTTTCTAGTAATTAAGTTTTTAAAAAATTAAATTTTGCTTTCAAAGATTAGGCTTCTTTCCCTGCCATTTTCCTCTTCCCCTCCATTGACAATGCAAGAACCCTTTCCTCTTACAAACATGAGTAAATTTCTCATTGGTCCTATCTAAACAATATTTGCCCCAATCTGTGTTCTGAATTTATTTCCTCTCTTATAGGTGGTAGGTGGCATGCTTTCTCAAGAGTGCTCAGGAACAGTGGTTAGTCATTGTTCCTAAGATTTTATTTTGAATATACATACACATATATGTATATATACACATATACACACAAACACATACATACACATATATGTTTTGATCAGGCAAGATCCACCTTCCCACCCTCTTACCCAACCCTTGCAACTAACTGACATCACACAAAAAAAGCTATTAAACACATGTGTAGTTAATCAAAATAAGTTTCCATGTTGATTGTGTCCTAGAACTAATTTATCTCATTTAGCTTTGCTTCTCCATCAAAGGGTAAAAAGTATGCTTCATTTTCAGTGCTCTGGAATCTTGATGGGTCATTAAAATCTGATAAGAGGCTGTTGTAATGGATTTATAGACCATAACTTGTTTATCCATTTCTTAATTTGTAGGAACCATCTCAGATTACTTTTCTTTGCCACCTCAAGAAGAATATTTCTGTACATTTTATAGTATGTTATGCTTAATCAGCCTCCTTATAATCCCCCCTTTTCTCCTTTCTCTTCTCTTTCATTGTTGAGTAAAATGTATTTCTACATACTCAGCTCTGTGTGTGTGTGTGTGTGTGTGTGTGTGTGTGAGAGAGAGAGAGAGAGAGAGAGAGAGAGAGAGAGAGAAGAGAAGAGAAGAGAAGAGAAGAGGAAGAGAGAGAGAGAAGAGAGAGAGGGAGGGAAAGAGTGAGTGAGGAGGGAGGGAGGGAGAGTATTCTTTATTTTGACCAGTTCAGATGATAGCCAGGTTCAAGTAGTAACTGTTCCACCTACCCCCTCATTATTTATACAGATGTCTATCAACATTATTTTAAATATTTCCCCTTGCCTTCCTTTCTATTCTTCCCACATGCCATCCAATGTATTTCTCTTCTTCTCTCTTTTTCCATAGCAAAATCATCTCTAAGCCTTGTCTAATTAGATTCTCTGATGCTGGATCATTATAAGTATTAGAGAAGATTAGAGAAGATCTCTCAATATTTGAACATAAGCGGTTTATTTTTGTTTATACTTTTATCATTTCCATTCATGTTTATCTTTTTATGTTTGTCTTCATTCTTTATTTGTACTTAAAAGTTTCTCCATAACTCTGGGCTTTTCATCAACAATACTTGGAAGTACTTTCATTAAAGTTCTACTCTCTTTACACACTCCCATCAACCCTGGCACACAGCAATCCACTCAGTTTTGCTGGTAAATTTTTCTTGATGATAAATCTATATTCTTATTTTCTGATGACTGGCATATTATTTCTATTTCTCTTTTTCCTTGAGTTCCTTTTTTGGTTATGGCATCTGAGGAGTGGATTAGTTCTTAACTTTTTTCTCCTTGATCTGTCTTCCATTAAAAAAAAATGAGACACTTTACATTATCTTCTATTTTTTCAACGTTTTGACTTTGTTTTATTATTTCCTGTGAATTCATAGAGTCATAGGCTTCTATTTGATCCACTTGATTTTCAGGGAGTTTGTTCCTTGGGCAAGAGTTCTTTAAAATCTTATTTAGAGCTGATAGTTCTCTTTCCAATTCTTTCTTCCGTATCTCTCATTTCTTTTCCAGTTTTTTCCAAGTACTCTTATTCCATTTATAAAAAAATTTAAACTCTTAAAAAAACCCAAAAGCCTCTTGATTCATCTCCTCCAGGAATTTTAGTTGTCTTTTGTGCTCAAGCAGTTTTTTCCCCCCTAAGATAATGCTTGTAGATGCTTTAGAATATTTCTCTTCAGTATTAATATGTTGAATGTCTTTGCTAACATAATAGCCCGTTATAGTGAACTTTTTAAATGCCCATTCTTCCAGTCTACTTCCTGACTTCAAACTTGATGTTAAAGCTGGGTTTGTAGCACTTCAGAAGATATATTCTGGGCTATCCTGTTTCTGGGGTTGGGTATTGAATTTTGTATTACTCTATGTTCTCAGGGATGGACTAGGACCTATAAACCCCTAAGAATGGTCTGATCCAGAATATATTCTGATTGCCATCTCTTGGTATGAACTCTGCATGTTGAACTCTGCCCCTATCAATCATCTAGAAAGCTCTGTTGCTTCCTTATTGTAGAACTGCAGGTTCCCCTTTGTCCTGGGATTCTCACTCTGGTTATTCTTCTGTCATAAGATCCAGTTTTGCTCCTAAACCTGAACAATAGCACTGTTGTTACTGATACTGTTTCTGTCAGCTTCTGAACTTCTTTCTTTCTTTATAGGCTATCACCCTTCCCCAGCCTCCCTCCCAATGTAATCTAAAGTAATGCTTTACATTGCCTCTTAGAACATTGGGGAATGTCTGAAAAAATTGTGGTATATGAATGGAATGGAATACTATTGTATTGTAGAAAATGATTAAAGGCATGATTTCAGAAAACCCTAAGTGATTTGAGCTGATGTGGAATGAAGTGAGCAGAACTGGAACAATTTTTACAATAATAGCAACATTATAAAGAGAAACAACTTTAAAATATATATTTTATAGCTCTGATGAATGTGATAGCTATCCATGTCCTGTGATGAAGTATGTTACCCAGCTCTTGTCAGAAAGATGGTGGATATATATGTAATAATAGAATTAGAGTTAGGATTAGGATGTTAGTTTAAGGTGAATGTACAATTATATTAATATTTTCTAAGGATGAGAGAAACTGGGGCATATTGTGGGCAAAAAATAAGGAGCAATAAATAGGGAGAGATTGAAGATGGAAGTAGGAGATGGAGAATAATCAAAATTGCAAGTTCTCAGGAAGATAGGGAAAGGGGTCACAGTCATAATTGATATCTTGTCAAGGAGAGCAACTATTTCTTTACCTCAGAGTAAAAAAGTGATAGGGAAATTAGGCATGATGTTAAGGAATTTTGAAGACAGAAAAGAAGAAAAGAAGTATTTTATAAGGAATAATGGAATACTAGAAGTCTTCTAGTGAGGTCTTCTGAGATGTATAGGAGAGAGGGTATGAAGGAAGAAGGCCTAAGGAGAGAAAACAAGTTTTACAACAGTTAGGATGGACAAAATCATATTATGGACACTATCATATTATGGCAGAATAAAAGAGTTGTGTCAGCAAGGGCTTGGCTGAGATTACTGGACATAAATTTGTGGTGTATCTAGTTGCATGGCTTCCTCTATATTTTTATGTATTTTTTTCTATGTCCAAGCTTATTAATATATTATTACCTCTAAATAGATAAGCAATTATATACTGGGATACTTAAAACTTTTTTTTTTTGATAGTTTGGAGACTACTAGTATAAGACACAACCCTAAAAATTGAGCAATTACAGAGAAATATTCATTTCTATTGTAGTGCTCTTTGAATTATTTTGATGAATTGTAAAGAACAAAGGACACTAATTTTGCAAGTCTGAAGGTGCCAATGTGAGGTTACAAGAGGGGCATTGCCTCTCTGATTCTCATAATGGTTCTTCCCTAACCCCTTCATTTTGTCTAAATTCTATCATCAAATGAATGAATGGATGGAAAAAATTAAGTGCCTAATATGTTCCAGGCACTATACTAAGCTGGGGATACAAATAAAAAGAAAAAATAAACAATCTCTGCTCTCACAGAAATTACATTCTAATAAGGAAAGACAATAGATTTAGAGGAATAGGGGACAAGGAAGGAAGCTTTAGTCTGTAGAATTACAGGGATAGTGAATTGATTCATAAGGCAGTGAATCAATATACCCTTTCCAGAAGATGCATTCTTTGAAGTCTTTATATTTTTCAAGAGCTCCTATTAAAATGCAAATGGCCTTGGGTAGGGTAACATCATAAATCATTATCAGCTAATATTATAGCTTTCCAATTACTAATGTCTAACTGAAAATGAATCTGTAGGAATGGGGTACAAAATAGACATCATGGTAAGAGAGCAGGGATGCTGGAAAGAGAACATTATTTCAAAGGATGATAAGCATTCAAAGAAATAAGGAAAAGACCTATATGTTCAAAAATATTTATGGTATCTTTTTCATAGAAGCAAAATGAAGTAAAGGGGCTGTTGAGCTTTTGGGGAATAGCTGTACAATAAGAAATGTTGAAATGAATGGCTTCAGAGAAATCTGTACACTCAAGAAAACAGAAACAAAAGAACAATTCACATAATAACAAAATTATTAAAAACTTTGAAAGATTTAAGAACTCAGATCAATGCAATTATAAATTGTGATTTCAAAGATATGAAGATGAAACATGATATCTACCTTTTGACAGAGAAATGACACAGTCAAGATAAAGAATTAAGAATACATTTTTGGTCATTATGGGGATTTGGCTTGCTTGACTGTATATATTTATTATATGTGTTTTCTTTTTCTTTTTTTAATTGGGAGAAGAGGAAAGAAAGAGGAAGACAAAATACAAGTTTTTTAGTTCATGAAATAAAATAAAAATAAAAGAAGTTTCCATAGGAATATAAAAACATTAGGCTTGGATTTTTGTAGAGGATAAGCTCTAGACTTGATCCTTAACCTGGTTAAGAGAAGAGAACTAAAGTGATTAGGTATCATTTTATAACTCCTTCTAGTCAGTTTCTGGTTCTCAGATAACTCTGATTACAATAATAAGTTCAAAATGCCTTTTTTTTTTTTTTAGAAACTATGAAGATGAAATGTAGTTCTGTTTTTGACGGAACTAAAGAATTTACATTCACTTTGTATGCAGATAGTGAGCCCAATTCTCCACAGGTTCAGTAACAAAAATGATTTTAGGATTATGTCTAGAAGGTATTATTATTATATTTGAAGGTCACACTTGCAATCAGTGCAAGTCACTGACTGTTATTGAGTTGAACATTAGATAGGTAATTTAAATTTTGGAATCTCTCTCTTTACCCAGGCTCCAAACACATATGATGTTGTGATACAGATGCAATATTTAGTTATCATGGTGAATGAATCACTAAGTCTGTTTCCCATAGGAAACATGATTCCAATTGTTTGAAAACTGTTGAGATCAGTGGACTATTTCCAAGGGGTAGTGGTGTCAGGCCTAATCTATGTTCTTTAGCATAATCCAAAGTACAGGCCAGAACTAGAGGCGTCCTAATTGTATAAATTCTTTTATTAGAAAAAGTGTAGTGATGTCCTGGAAAGAACAACAAATTAAGAGTCAGAGTATCTGCTTTTTGAGAAAGTTAATTAATTTCTTTTAGGATCAGTATTTTAGGGTGCTCTCATCTGTAAAATGAATGAACTGAGCTACATTTTTTCCAACGTTATTTTTAGGTCTAAATTCTATGATCTTTTTCTCTGTTAACACCCTTTTTTGGGGGGATTTATTAGGGTTAACACACCAAGGTCACACAGCTAAGTGTTAGGTATCTGAGGTCACATTTGAATGGAGGTCCTCCTTATTCCATGGCTAGTGCTCTATCCACTGCACCATCTCTAGCTGCCTTTATGTTAATATCCTATAAGGAATCTATCTAGGGATCCCTGGATGGAAAGGAATGTAAACATTTTATCTTTATGAATGATTATTTTGCAGATAAAAAAATTGCATGAAATTTTTGTTTACTTTAGGATCCATTTTTGTATGCTATATTTCCATGTGTTGAACCTAGTTATCTCAAAGATACTTATAAAAGTACTTGGCTATTAACCTCAGATTTCTAGTACAATGATAGCTTCATCTCTGAGTCTTTTGTTACATTCTTGCCAAGTTCAATAGAAAGGTGTGTTGCTAATTTTTAATAATCTTTCTTTCTCTATAGGGAAAAGTGTTTGCACATGCATTTAAAAATTTAATTTGATTTATTAATGCTGCTTTATTAAGCAGCCAGGTAGTGCAGTGGATAGAGCACCAAGGGCTGGAGTTAGAAAGACATAAATTCCAATATGATTTAGACACTTTCTAGCTGTGTGACCTTAGGCAAATCACTTAACTCTGTCTCAGTTTCTTCACCTGAAATGAGCTGGAGAGGGAAATGACAAACCACTCCAGTATTCCAAATCTCAACCCCAAAGGGAATCATAGAGAGTGGAACACAATTGAAATGACCGAAGAACAACAACAGTAATATTGTCTTTATTTGATACAACCCACAAAACAATGTCCCAACAAAACAAAAGCCCTAATTTATAGAGTGAGGATTTCTGAGTTGTAAATGTTCACACTGAAAATTTAACAATGAGATCTGGCAAGATGGTTAAAATTGACTCTAACACATAGGAAATCCAGATTTCCTGGGTATACTTTAGCAATTGAATTATAAAAAGACACCAAACTGAAAAATGATCAGGAAATTCAAATAGAAACATGAATAAATCCTTTCATTCAGCCTAGGATTGTACAAAGAGAAATCCAGAAATTGTAAGTACTTAAAGAGAATAATTGGGAGAAAAAGGAGATGTAATGACAGTAATGCCAAAAAAAAAAAAAAAAAGAAAGAAAGAAAAGGAAAGAAGAAAAGAGTATCTTTGAAGCACTTAAAATGCACAGAAGAGATTGCAGGGGGGTTTAGAAGACAGCACAGACAAAATTTTTTTTAGAACTAATGTTCTGAATTAAGTGTATGTTTTGTTAAAAGAAAAGGAAATTTTTATGTAATGATATTTTTGATCTGTTGTTTCTGTCCTTTCTATATAGAAACATCCATTTTGGTGTTTGTCAAGTTTATAATAACAAAAAACTTTAAAATATGTTTAAAAAAGATTTATCAAGATATAGGTATTCCTAATGCATACATTACATATGATCCCATATAGTCTGTCCTTGACCTCATATCAGGAAAAATTTCTTAAGAATTTTTCTGTTTCTGGAGTAATCAATAAGCAGACATTGACTTACCACTTCACAAAAGTTGAACATATTTATTCCTAAAAGGAATTAATCCTCTCCTAGGAACTCAAGGTCATACTCAAAGTCAAGGTTAGGCTTCTGACTCTTTTTATAAGTAAGCTGTTGTTTTCCTATAAAATTTGCAGGATCAGATAAATATAGTATGAATTCATTAAGATATTTCTTTTTATCACTTTCTGTTACAAAAAATGAGATTCTTGTAGTGAATGGAATCATAAACTGAGTTTGCAGAGAATAAATTTGCTTTACTTTCAGAAACCCCAATATAAAAAATTCCCAACTCACAAAACAACTCATTAAAGGAGAAATTACACACATTCTTTGCTTGATAAAGCAAAAACTTTCTTTAAATAACTGTTTGTCCTTATTTGTCTTTGGAGTCCCAATTAGTTTGCCAGAATTAATTTATACAAACCCAAAAATATATCTGCTTCATGAAGGGAGGCACAGAAGGAAGAAAAGTCCTCAAGAGTAGGGACCATATCTTTTATTTGTATTTCTCATGAGTATACCAATATTTACTTAATGTTTGATCAAATGCTCCCCCATTAAAGGTTCAATATATACCAATGATTAAAGCTTCTATGTGGTAACCTGAAACATTCATAAGATTTGGAAATAGAAGGGACCTTGGAGATCCTCTAGTCCAGTTTTCTTATTCTATAGGGGAGAAAACTGAAGCCCGGAGATTTAGCCAAAGTTTTGAAATTAACAAATTGAAAGGATACTATTTGAATCTATATCTTCTGATCCTAAATCCAGTGTTTAATACCTGCCTTTGATCTTCTTTCCCACTAATTTCTTTTCTCCTGCCATTCTGAAATTAGAAAAGAAGGAGGGTATCAAACTCCATGCTTTTCTTTAGTACTGATTCCTGAAATTGCTTTGGGAGGAGAGTTAAGCTTCTGACCATAAAAGTTGCTATTGGCCAAGTTCTGTAGGAATTCTTAATAATTTATAAAGAATTACCATTAAGAAAGTATGTCATGAATGCTTAGGATTTTTTTTTTTAAATCAAGATAATTTTGAGAAAGTTTCTATGTCATGTGGACAAATTCAATTTTAACAAATATTTATTATGTGTCTAGTAAATGCTTAGTTGTTATTAATATAGCAATTTATTAAATGTATTATTATTATTATTGCTACAAACTACTTCCAAAGAGATTAACAGACTAACACTAGTAACATTCTTGGCTACATAATTAACTTGAAGTCATCTCTCAAAATACTATGTTCTAGGTAGTAACTAATGTGGCTTTATGAGAATCAAAGAATACCAGATCATTTACATTTTCTTTTATATGAAAAATAGTGTTAGAGGAGATATAAATAAACATAATCTGTACTTCAGTAAATTTTTAATTTTGTTTCACAAGAGCTGGGGATGATAGGTATATGATCCTCAATATCTGGAATACTAATCTTTAGTCCTGGTATTATGATATTTCCTTGCTTTTGAACCTGCATAGGGTCTCTGTAAGCCACTTTATTCTTTTAACATTTCTTTTCTACCTTGTGTAGAGCTTCAATATGTATCTTTGTCTGTGTTACATATATGTATGTATTCTTTTTCATGCAGTGACAACTGCTACTCTTCAATGATTTTAGCAACCTTCATTAAAAACTAGGTAAAGGAGTTATTGCAGAGGTTTCCAGTTCAAGACCAGATTCTTTCCAGCTTTAAAATCATTGGATTAATAAACTAAAGCAGAAATTCTTCATTTTTGTTTTAGATATACTCGATGCTTTTTAGGAGTCTGGTGAATCTTCCATGAACCTTTCCTTAGAGTAATGCTTTTAAATGCATATGATAAAATACATAGGATTTGGCAGAAAACTAATTATGTTGAAATATACTATCAGAGATAAAAAAAAATGTGAGTTCATGGACAGTTTAAGAATTCCTGGACTTAAACTGATCTTTGGAATTATATTTAGGAATCAAAAGCAGAAATTAGAGAGCAAAACTGTAATCCTCTATAGTAGAGAGACTGTATTCAGTTACAAGATAGAAAAATGTTATTGGAAGAATATTGTGCTTTAGCAAAGATACAAATACATACATATATGTATATGTATATATGTGTATCTATATGTGCATAGGCACATACAAACACACACATGTATATGAAAGAGGAGATTATTATTGAGATCTTTAGCCAAAAAAGACATTTTTTGGGTTTATTTTATGTAGTACCCTGAAAGCACCAGAAAAAAAGAATATACTTTATGACTATTATGAGAATAGAAGGAGAAGATAATTTACTCATAAGCAACAGGAGCTTAAACCAAAAGGAGCAAGGTAAATGCAATTGTAATCAAAGTTGTTTAAGTTTTGATTTAAATGTTAGTGATAATAATGTCAAAAAAACAGAGGGCCAGGGGCAGCTAATTGGCACAGTGGAAAGAGCATCAGCCCTGAAGTCAGGAGGACCTGTGTTCAAATCTAACCTCAGACATTTAAAACTTCTGAGCTGTGTGACCCTGGGCAAGTCACTTAACCCCAATTGTCTCAGCAAACAAACAAGCCCTCCCTCCCTCACCGCCCCCCAAAAAATCCAACAAAAAACAGAGGGCCATTGTAATTTTTTCTAAATGCTCAGAAGAGTTTTACAATAGAATAGTCAGAAAAGCCCAGGCAAGAAGGACTATTTTGAAAACAGCTTGTAGAATTTATTATGTACTTAAGAAGAAAAAGCAAATGCTAAAAAAATGGACATTTTGGTTTCATAGAAAATCTTCTCTTTGTGTTACACTATGTAAATGGAAATGTATCTTTTTTGGTGATTAAGTTAAATTGCAATTTAAATAACCTCTCTGGAATACTGAATTTAATAAACTGTTGCACTCCTCTAACTCCAGGAAAAGCTACATTTAAAAATTTTGTGGCTTATGAAGCCTTTTATCTTTCATCTCCATAAACTGCTCTTAATAAGTATTTATTTCTTGAGACAGCAATACACAGTTTGAAACCTGAAATGAAGTGTCTCCAATGATAAATGAGATTTTCTAGTTTGACTTTGGGTAGGGTGACTTAAAAATTTGTCTACATAGTAGCTTCTAAGAC
Source organism: Antechinus flavipes (assembly GCF_016432865.1). Lineage (NCBI taxonomy): Eukaryota > Metazoa > Chordata > Mammalia > Dasyuromorphia > Dasyuridae > Antechinus > Antechinus flavipes. The sequence goes on from NC_067398.1 coordinate 248,668,317, forward strand.
AAATAAAATTGTTTAAAAAGTGTATATGAACATAATGAAGCTCTGGGTGCTGTAGAATTGAGAGGAAGACAATTCCTTTCTTAAACAAACATTTCTTCTCATCATCCTCAGGAAGAAGTGATTGAAGAGGAGAGCCAGTGATTATAATTTTGCAAGGACTGTACTAGTTGCTTTATGAATTGGTTATTATTGGATCATTGGATGATAGAGATTTCAGAGGCCCTCTCATCCAACCCTCTTGTTCTGAAGTTGAAGAAAATGGGTCCTAGAATGGTTAAACATTTAATCAAACATCACACAGATTGTAAGTGAAAGAGGAGAGATTTGAAGCCAAATGCAGTGCTTTCCCCACTGTACCATGGTGGTCTTAGACATTGGATCATTTTAAAACACAAAAAACTAACCATGAAGCTGTTTGAATATGGTTAGAGGGGATTGGGTGCTATATAAGCAAGGATCTATAGAATGAAAGGCATTGATATCTGAAAGAATATATTCTGAGGCTGGATTTCTATAAAGAAGAGAATGAGGAAAGGCAAAGGATACAATGGATATATATTTTCAGGAGTGATTGGGAAGATAAAAAGTTAGAGAAGATGGGTACAAAGACTGAGGCCCAGTGGAATTTGTCATGGCTCCCTTCCTTTGCGTGGATGTTATAAGAGTATGTACAATGGACCTTGTAGTTAGTACTTCTGACATAGAGCATAAACCAACTCTCTTCATAGAACGAATGAGAGTGAAAGAGTGGGAGGTCGGATTTATTTTCAGCAACTTACCAGAATTTCAGGCAACTCCTTTAGGTTTCTGTATAAACCTGTAAGGACAATTTTAAAAAGCATTATCATGTAAATTCATAATCTTTAATTCATGATTTGAAATATGTTATTCCATTCTGGAGAACAATTTGGAACTATGCTCAAAAAGTTATCAAACTGTGTGCATACCCTTTGATCCAGCAGTGTTACTACTGGCCTTATATCCCAAAGAGATCATAAAGTAGAGAAAGGGATCTGTATGTACAAGAATGTTTGTGGCAGCCCATTTTGTAGTGGCCAGAAACTGGAAACTGAATGGATGCCCATAAATTGGAGAATGGCTGAATAAATTGTGGTATATGAATATTATGGAATATTATTGTTCGGTAAGAAATGATCAACAAGAGGATTTCAGAAAGGCCCGGAGAGACTTACACAAACTGATGCTGAGTGAAACGAGCAGGGCCAGGATATCATTATATACTTCAACAACAATACTATATGATGACCAATTCTGATGGACGTGGCCATCCTCAGCAATGAGATAAACCAAATCAGTTCCAATGGAGCAGTAATGAACTGAACCAGCTATGCCCAGCGAAAGAACTCTGGGAGATGACTAAGAACCATTACATTGAATTCCCAATCCCTATATTTTTGCACACCTGCATTTTTGAGTTCTTCACAGGCTAATTGTACAATATTTCAGAGTCCAGTTATTTTTGTATAGCAAAATAACAGTTTGGTCATGTATACTTATTGTGCATCGAATTTATATTTTAATATATTTAACATCTACTGGTCATCCTGCTGTCTGGGGGAGGGAGTAGGGGGAAGGAGGGGAAAAATTGGAACAAGAGATTTGGCAATTGTCAGTTCTGTAAAGTTACCCATACATATAACCTGTATAAAAAAAAGAAATGTGTTATTTTACCAAAATAATTAAAAATTATTTTCTTTTGTATGGATGTGAATTATAAAAATACATAGTTTCAAAATTTTCCCTTAAGAGGTCATAAATGTTTCTATTCGCAATGTTTGTTTCTATTGTTGGCTATTAGTTATTTAGTAGATTCTAGTTCAGGAATTCTTAAGGTTTTTGTGTTGTGGACACCTTTGACACTCTAGTGAAGGCTTTGGACTCCTATTGAAAAGGTTTGTAAGTTCTAAAAACAAACACATCAAAACCCCACAGGACTATAAAGAAAAATATTTATATTGAAATTATTATAAAATATATTTTAAAAAATCATTCATTTACCTCAGATTAAGAACCTGTGTTTTAAATATTTTTTTTCTTACTGTTGAAGGTTACCCTGGAGTGGAGCAATAACTTCTTTCTGGCACTTACAAAATGCATTTTCCTTCAGGTTGTATCAAGAGCTAAGACAATAAGTCATTTCTAACAGTCCACTCTATTCCTTAACACTTATTACTTATCAATTACAGATTTTTGTATTGTTCTCCAAATATACTGAAACTAGATTCAAGTCCAGAAGCAACTTATTTTACTTTTTTAGGGCAAATCCAGAAAAAGAGAATTTTCTTAGTGAGAGGATAAATGGTTAGAGATGGTTAGAGATTTCTGTTGGGTGTTTGAAGATATCAGTGCCTGAGAAACACTGTGTAATCTTTAGTGATTATCAGGTTTTAATAGATAAACATTTTAAAGAATTGGCATTTTTAGTCTCTGGAGTGATTCATTGAATTGAGTGACTGATTGACAGTATTAGTTCGTAATTAAAATGAAAGTAAATGAAATAATTTTTGAGAGGTTACTTATCTTTAATATTCTGAAATTAAGTAACTATAAATTAACAAGGACATTTCGGAAAACTTGATATCAGGTGTTTGCTACACATTAAAGTGATATTTATAGTATAATAACCAAGGTATAGTTCTTGATCATCATTAATATTATTGGATAACAAATGATAAAACTGATCATATGGAGATCTAATTTAATTATGAACATAGATTATATAGTAGTTGAATTAGTTCCCTCTTCCATGTCCTTTTCCTCCAAAAATATCTGAGTATAACCCAGGGCATACAATGAAAACTCTGAGTTTACATAGAGTAGGTTCAATCCCAAGAACTACATTACTCTTTCTGTTTCCACTTAAAGCTTTCCCTGGGAACATAGCAATTTTTCCTGTATCTTGGTCTCTATACAAATATCTAAAGCACTTTCAATTTATAAGTAATTGAATAAGCCCAAAACAAGAAAAATGTAAAAGAGAAGAGACTTGGACCCAAGTGCATAAACAGTCTTAATAACTCACCTTCTCTCTCTGCTGGACCTCTATTTTCTCTAGTATTGTAGGAATATTTGTTTCAGGGACTGGGCTAGTTTCTTCTTAGAAGGAAAGGAAAACCATCATTGAGACTGAGGGATCAAAGTTCCAACTGTTGATATAGTTTCCTGAGCACCCAAAGTGTAAAAAGCTGAGCCAATATAAAATTGATAAAATCAGTCTAGACACATTCTCTACTACCATGTGAGTTTATCATTAAATATATTTTTAAATCAGTTGCTATATGGTTCATGAATATTTCATTGAATTTTAATCCAAAGTCTGAAACATTTTATTGGTCTGAATTAGGCCTGACTAAAAACATTTAGCATAGTCAGAAGAATTTGATATAATGATCTTATGATTGATTTTGTGATCAAAGAAGGAGACACATATAGTAACTTTGATGACTGGATGGCAATGGTTCTATAACAATTGGATTACCAATATGACAGAAATGAATGTAAAATCTTTTTGGCAACTAAAGACATATCTGAATGCACTCTGAGATTTTAAGGATCATGTCTAATGTCAGAAAGGTGAATTTTGCAACAATGCTAATAAAAGGAGATAATATTGATAGGATTGGGACCAACAGACTGCATGCTAGAAGTATGGTCTTTGATTCAAAGGTCTCCATGGAAGACATGCTGATTCCTTTGAAGATTGTAGTTATAAGGGAAAAGAATGGGAGTAATAGTGAGGATGAGGACTGGGAAACTTACTTAATAATAAAAAATCATTAGTCTCACCTGGTAGGAAAGTATAATTCCTTCCATGAGAGAGGGGAATTGAAGAATAATCTGGCTTTCATAATCAGTGACCTTGGGAGAAGACTGGAGTTTAATTAATAGTCTGATGAGTTTCTGTAGCAAAGATTGATGAAACATAGCTTAGTTTAAGCTGTAGAGTTCTATTGGCTTCAAGATCTCACAAGAGATTTTTATAAAGCCACCTAAACAATTTGGAGGTTATAGATGAATGAGAATTGTCTTTGGCTTTAAAAAATGTGTTTTGTTAAGATATTTTTTAATATGAATTGATACATAGTGAAGAATTGACCTTTTTTTTTTTTGTTACTATATTAGTTGCCAAGAAAAAATGATCATTGGATGGAAAGAACAAAATAAAATTGTTTAATTGAGAGTACGTATCCAAGATTCAAGAAAGAATCACTAAGATCACTAAGAATCACTAAGAAAACACTAACCTGTTCTTGTTGAAGTTAAGTCACTTGGCTTAAATTGCATGATAGACTACAAAAACCATGGACAGATATGATTACTGAGCTATGGCCAGTGATAGTTAAATTACTGTGGAGGCTGAGAGAGGTAACTCAGAATTACAGAAGGTGTGTCCTGATTCATCCCATTCACATTCATTGTTAAAATAACTAATTCTGTATTTCCTGCCATTTTGTTTACCCCAAGTTATGCTTTTCTCTTTCCTTTTCCCCTTCCTTCTCCAGTATTTTGCTTCTGAACACCACCTCCCTCAATCAGCTCTCTCCCTTTATATCCCTCCCCCTTTTTTGTACTTTTCCCCATATTACTTCTGTTTTTCCCTCTATTAGCCTCCCCTTTTCCTTTCTTCTTTCCTCTCCCACTTTCCTGTAAGGTGAGACAAGTTTCTCTGTGAAACCAAATAAGTCCAATATTCTCTCTTTGAGCCAAATCTGATGAGAGTAATATTCACACAGAGACAGATCTACTCTCCACCATCTTGGCTCTGTTCCTGAGTTGTGACTTGAAGAAATGTTCATATCTGAAAAGTCTCTGTTCATATTCTTTGGCCATTTATCATTTGGAGGAATGGTTCTTTTTTTTTTTTTTAAATAAATTTGACTCAGTTCCCTGTATATTTGAGAAATGAGATTTTTATCAGAGAAATTTGCTATAATTTTTTTATACTACTTCATTGTCTATGGTGCTTATTAGCATAATGTGGTTTATCTGAGTATTTCTTTTAATCAGATCTATTTTTGGCTTTTCTTTGTATGAGATCATGATTGTCACCCCTGTCTTTATTTACTTACTTATTTATTAAAGCTTTTTATTCTTCAAAACACATGCATAGACAATTCTTCAACATTAGGTCTTGTAAAACCCTGTATTTCAATTGCCCCCTTCCAATATATATTAAACATGGTAGAAATTATATGTTAAATCCAATATATGTATACATATTTATACAATTATTCTGCCACACAAGAAAAAAAGAGAAGCGAAATATAATGCAAGCAAACAACAACAAAAAGTGAAAAAGCTATGTTGTGAACCACACTCAGTTCCCACAGTACTCTCTTTGGGTGTAGATGGCTGTTTTCATCACTGGTTTGGAATTGGTTTGAATCATCTCATTGCTGAAAAGAACCACGTCCATCAGAATTGATCATCCTATACTCTTGTTATTGCCATGAATAATGATCTCCTGATTCTGCTCATTTCATTTAGCATCAGTTCATGGTAAATCTCTCCAGGCATTTCTGAAATCATCCTGTTGGTCATTTCTTACAGAACAATAATATTCCATAACATTCATATATAATAGTTTATTCAGCCATTCTCCAATTGATGGACATCCATTCAGTTTCCAGTGTTTTGTCACTAAAAAAAGGGCTGCCACAAACATTTTTGTACTTATGGGTTCCTTTCCCTCCTTTAAGATCTCTTTGCACCTTTGTCTTTTTAATTTAATAAAGCATAATAGATTTTGTTCTGGCTCTTTTAAAAAACTCTCTGTATATATCTTTCTGTTTGAAGTGTGTCTCTTACAAATAACAAATTGTTAGATTCTAGCTTCTAATCCATTCTGTTATCGCCTTCCATTTTATGGATGAGCTTGTCCCATTCATATTCATAATTATGATTATTATGTATTTCCTTCCATCCTATTTTCTTGTTTATACTTCTCTCTCTTTTTTATCTTATCCTTCTTCAAAAGTTTGTTTGCTTTTGACCACTACCTCTCTTCTCCACTCTCCTTTTTATTATTCCTTCCCATTCATTTCTTATTCTTTTTTATCATGTTTCTATGATGAAAAAAAGATTTTCATACCCAAATGAATTTGTATATCTCTATATATCTATTTATCTACAGATATCTTTCCCTCTTTGAATCAATTATGATGAGAATAAGACTCAAAAACTTTCCATCATCTTTTCTCCTATTTTCTCCTTCACAATGGAAGCTCTTCCTTGGAAGTCTCTTTTATGTGAGAAAAATGAACCTTTTATCCCCTTCCTTTCCCTCTTCTGCCAATGCACCCTTCTTTCTCACCTCTTTATTTTTGGGGGGAGATCATTCCAATGTAATTAACATACACACAAGCCCTTATTTTATGTAGATGGCTTCTAACTGCCTTAAAAAAGTTCTTAGGAAGTAAATATGTCTAATTCCCAATATAGGAATTCTAACAGCTTAACTTTATTGAGTTCTTTATAATTGCTCTTTCATGTTTTTCTTTTTTATACTTCTCTCAAGCTTTGCATTTGAATGTCAAATTTTCTATTCAATTCTAGTCTTTTCATCAAGAATGCTTTAAAGTCCTCTATTTCATTAATTATCCATTTCTTCTCTCTGAAAGATATACTCAGTTTTGCTAAAATAGGTTATTCTTGCTTATAATTCTGATTCCTTTGCTTTCCAGAATATCATATTCTAAGTTTTCCATTATTTTAATTGGAATCTGCTAAATTTTGGGTGATGCATATTTGAATCATTTTTTCTGGCTGCTTGCAATATTTTTCCTTTACCTGGAAATTCTGGGATTTGGCTATTCTTTTTTTGGTAGTTTCCATTAACTTTCAGAGGACAATGATTGGTTCATTCTTTCAATTTCTATTTTATTTTTCAGACCCAAGATTATTGGGGCAGTTTTCCTTCATAAATTCTTGAAATATGTTGCCTATGGGGGGGAGGGGGGGTCAGGAATTCTTAAGTTATCTTGTCCTTAATCTATTTTTCTTAATTTGTTTTGCCAGTGAGAAATTTCACATTTTCTTTTATTTCTACATTCTTTTGCTTTGATTAATTTTTCTTGATGTTTCATGGATTCATTAACTTCTATTTGTTCAGTAAAAATTTTTAAGTAATTATTTTCTTCAGTGATCTTTGTACATTATTTCTTATTTGTCTGATTCTTTTTAAAGAATTTATTTTCTTCCATGTATTTTTGTATCTCTTACTATTTAGACCAATTCTATTTTTAAGATTTTGTTTTCTTCAGTATTTTTGTGCATCTTTTACCAAACTACTAATATTTTTAAAAAATTTTAATAGCTTTTTATTTACAAGTTATATGCTGTATTTTACAGCATTGACAATTGCCAAACCTTTTGTTCCAATTTTTCCCCTCCTTCCTCCCATCCCCTCCCCTAGATGGCAGGATGACAAATACATGTTAAATGTATTAAAGTATTAATACTCTTTTTATAATTTTCTTGTATCATTCTATTTTCTTTTCTCAATTTTCCCCCTATCATTCTCATTTCTTTTTTGAATTCTTCCAGAGATTTTTGTTGTTCTTGTGTCCAATTAGCATTTTTCTTTAAGGCTTTGTTTGCAGCTATCTTCTTGTGGTTGTTTTCTTTTGATTTTTTGTGTTGATCTTCCTTGCCAACATAATAGATTTTTATGGTCAAGTTTTTTTTTTTTTGGTTGTTGATTTTTTTTCCTGGTCTATTTTTTTGACTTTGACTTTGATTTTTATGTTAAAATTGAGCTTTGTTTACCTGGTGTTGGGGAGACATTGTCCCAAGCTTCAACATTTTTTTTGTGTGTTGCTGTTTTCAGGGCAAGTTCTGGGGTCTGCAATTTTTAGTATTTCCAATATGGTGTGATCTTGATAGAGGTGTGGTCATTGATTTTCTGGTCTGAGCTCCCTTTAACCAGGAAGGGTTCCATTACATCTGCAGTGTTAGTACTCCTCTAAGCCTTGAGATTGTGACTAGATTCCCTGTTTTTCTATAGCCACTAACACTGATTCTCCTCTCTGCCTTGGAACTGAGACCAATATCTTTATTCCCCTTTGTCTTCAAGGACCAGAGCTTCTTTTCACCTCAGATCTGCAACCTGAACTGGTGTATGGGCAATGCAAAATGGTCTTGCACCAGAGCCATTAAAGGACTCTTTGTAATTTTTTCTTTCTCTTTTGTTAGATTAAATTTATTATTATTACCATTGGAAATATATTTTTATTTTTTTCTATTTGTATCTAAAGATAGTTTTCAACATTTCATTCTTATAAGATTTTAAGTTCCATTTTTTTTGCCCCCTCCTCTCCCTTTCCTTCCCAAGTTAACAAATAATGTGACATAGGTTATATATGTGCAATTGTGTTAAACATTTTTTCCACATTAGTCATGTTGTGAAAGAAATAGAATGAAAGGTAAAAAACAGGGAAAAAATAAAAGTGAAAAGTGTATTTTGATCTGTATTCATACCTCTTAGTTCTTTCTCTGAAAGTGAATAACATTTTTGTATATGTGGGTCTCCCCCTCTTCCCCTTTAATGATTTCTTTGGGATACAGACCTAGTAGTAGTATTGCTGGATCCAAGGGTATGCATAGTTTGATTGCCCACATCTTCTCCACTATTTATCATTTTTCTTTTCTAATTTGATAGATGTGCGATGGTACCTCAGAGTTCTTCTAATTTTCATTTCTCTAATTAATAGTGATTTAGAGTATCTTTTCATATGACTATAGATGACTTTGAGTTTTTTCATTTGAAAACAGCCTGTTCATATCCTTTGATCATTTATCAATTGGGCAATAATTTGTACTCTTATAAATTCGACTCAGTACTCTAAGTCATCTAATTTGCATTTCTATAATGCTCTCTGTCTGTTGTTTGGCCATAAATTCTTCCCTTCTCCATAGATCTGACAGATAAACTATTCTTTGCTCTCTTAATTTGCTTATGTTATCATTATCCTAGAACCTGGAATCTTTGGGTTTTTTTAAACAGTGTGCTACTATAGTCATTGACCACTCTGTCTTGTGTACCTAATCTATCTCCTTTATCCACTATTCTGTTTCTTAGCCAGTATCAAATGGCTTTGATACTTGGTATCTTACAGTATGGGTATCTGATATGTCAAGGCCACCTTCCTTTGCATATTGATGTTCTTGACATTTTGTTCTTCCAGATGAATATTGTTATTTATAAAAAAAATTTTGACTAGTTTTCAAATCCTGGGCTGAGAACTTCTGAAGCTCCTGTTGTCACTGTTCCATGTGCCTCCAAGTCCCAATCCTTGTGCATTCTTGGTCAAATCAAAATCTCATGTTACAGATCTCTACTGCTTATCTTCTATGTTGTCTTGGACTGGAAAAATGTCTCATCCTGATCTTTTGTCTCCTGTACTGCTTCATAATTTGATTTGAGACATTTCTTTAAAGTTCTTTGGAGGGGAGGATTGTGAGGATGGAATATGTATCACAACCTAGTATTTTGACCTTTTTTCTTGTTATTTGCTTGTTTTTTTTCTTTCTCATTTTTTCCTTTTCTGATCTGATTTTTCTTGGGCAGCATGATAAACATGGAAATATATAATGAAGAATGCACATATTTGACCTATATTAAATTACTTGCTGTCTAAGGGAGGAAGTGGAGGAAAGGGAGGGAGAAAAATTTGGAACACAAGATTTTACAAGAGTGAATCTTTGCTTATATTTCAAAAATAAAAAAAACTATTATTAAAAAGATATTTGTCAGCTAAAAAGTGCCCAATCTTATTTTATGACAGAAAATTATCAATATTTTCAGATATTATATCAATTTTGAACTTTATACATTTTGATGTATGGTGTTAAAAAGTGGCCCAAACCAACTATCTATCAAACTACTTTCTAGTTTTCCCATGGTTTTTTATTAAAAAGATTTTTTTGGTAATTTATTTTTTAATTCATTAAGATATTGTTTCCTATTTTCTATTAAAAATAAAGTTCTTTGGAGGGTAATATAGAGAAAGAGTTTGGCTTCCCTCTTACCTCTGTACTCTGAATTAATTTAAATAAATTCGGTAAGCATTTATTAAGTATTTACTATGTGCCATGTAGTGAATTTGGTGGTAAATCTATAGAAACATATAAAAACAATCCCTGCCTTCAAGAAGCTTATATTCTATTTAATTTCAGTCTATTTTTGAGAATTATTTGATAATGACTTTCATAGTATTTTTGCAGAGAAAAGATAGAAAGATGTCAGTTTCATTGGAATACAATTAGATACAGTTAGAAAGAGGTAAATGGCTAGAACCGAAATAGTCATTAGTGAGCCAATGTTAACTTCAAATTAAGCTTCCAGTGGATTGCCTTGGATCTTAGTGTTTGATCCTTTACATTTACTATTTCTATCCATATCTTACTGTTGGGTAGAGGACTGATAGTTTCCCCTATCTGATTCCTAAGAAGTATGTATCTTTGCCTGAAAAAAACACATTCTTCCTTCATCTTTTAACAGGTGAGGTGAAGGGGGAAGAAAAAGTGAACAGTGTCCTCAAGGTATGATGAAAATTCCTTTGAAGCAACCTAGACAGAAACTGGAGAATTTTCTAAAGTTCAATGCCTTCATTGTTGTTGTTGAAGATATCATGATTGAGGGAGGTCTGAACTATGCAAAGAGACATAGAACCCATGCAGAAAATGCTGTACTAATCTTTGATTGATTAATGAAACTTTCCTTTCTTTGCTCTTTTTTCTCCCTGTGAGAGAAAATGATACTAATGATTAATATAATAATAACTAGTACTGTGAGTTGAGTTAGAGATATTATTATTATAATTTTATTGATGAGTAAATTAAGTCTCAGAGAGATTGAGTTATTTGTCCATGATTACAGAACTAAGAGTTATAGGCAGGATTTGATCCCACAAATTTTTGATTTCAAATTCAGCATCGTACTCACTATAGCACTCTGCCTCTTCTGATTTTATTCTTTTGTGATAATTCAGATTTAAGGCAGGTAGATGGCTGAGTGGATAGAGTGCCAGTCCTGGAGTCAAGAAGAATTATTAAAGCCTGGCTTTAAACATTTACTAGCTGAGTGACCCTGGGCAAATCACTTAACTCTAATTGCCTCAATTGCTCATTTATAAAATGAGCTTGAGAGGGAAATAGCAAAGTACTCCAATATCTTTGCCAAGAAAATTCCCAAAATGATCATAAAGAGTTGGATATGACTGAAAAATGTCTGAAATTCAGATTCTGTAATATGAAAGTTTTTCTATGACATCTGAAGGCTGCAACTAATTCAAACACTGTTCTGAGACTTCTCTCTACTAAACTTATAAGGTCCAAGAGCCTGAAATGTAATGAATAGAATGTCATAGATGGAAATGTTTTTAGAGATTGTCTAATCCAAAGCCCACATTTTGTATATGAGATAACCGAGTCCAATAGGGAAAATGACTTAATAAAGTCACACTACAAAATAGTTGATGTTAGCACTAGAATTGATGTCTTCTGATTCATCTGTCACATTCACTTTGATTATAAATAAAAATGGAGAACTTATAATCATAACATAAAATATAGAACTATAAGTAATATTCTATTTTTACTTCAATCTTTAATCTCTCATGCATCTTTATCACTATTTCTCTTAAGTATGACTTTTGACTTCATACATGTCAAAGGTTGGTTAGTTAATTATTGTTTTTAAAAAATAAATTGACAACTAACAGATACCATTAAAAACAAGTTAATTGCAGAGAACTTTGAGACTTCAGAGATCAAGATTTCATTTAAAAATACATATTATCAATTAAGTTTAAATTCTATAGGCCATCTCTTTTAAAAATACTTTATAAGAAATGATATTAAACATTAAAACAAACAAATATGCTTGTTTGGTAACTATTTACATTTAAGTTAATTAATTTCAGGGCAAAATTTCAGTTTCTCTCATAAATCTTCAGCAGATTCAATGTGTGTTCATTCTAATTCACTCTTCTATGATTATAACTGTGCACTCTATCTGTTTCTGCTTTCTTTTTTTTTTTTTTTGGCTATTATTCAAGAAAGATTTCCCCAAACTTTTTTACATTGCTCTTAAATGTTTACTTTAATTACTTTATTATACCCCATTACCTTAATGTGTCACAATTTATTTAATTGTTCTCTTATTGTTCAATATTTAAATAACTTCTAATTTTTTTGAATTATATATGATGTAGATATGAAAAATTTTGAATGGAAAACTCTCTCTTTTGCCTCTCAGAATAATAGTAATAATAATGATAATAATAATATCAGGAAACTAACAATATTTAATAAGCACCTATCATGTGCCAGGCCTTGTACTAAGTACTTTACAAGTATTATCTTCCTTGATCCTTATAATAATCCTGTGAAATAGGTACTATTTTTATATCTATTTTATAATTAAAGAAATTGAAACAGACAGAGCTAAAGTGCCTCAGGTCACATATCTCTCAAGTATTTGAACTCAGATCTTCCTGACTCCAAACCCAGCACTCATGCTTTGACTGAAGTTACACAGTCAAAATATGGTAGAGGAAGGACTTTCATAATGTCTAGTATCTAACATTTTCATAGCATGTATTATGTGCTAGTTATTCTTCTAAATGCAAATATTATCTCATTACAAGTATTAACTCATGATCTTACATCTCATTATTTCCAAATCTTGGGAAATAAGTATTGTTATTACTTCCATTTTACAATTGAAGAAAATGAGGCAAATAGAATTTAAATAACTTGTCTAAGTTACTAGTGTCTGTTTTTAACTCAGGTTTTCCTGATTCTAGGCCCATAAGTCTTCCTTTGCCATAAGTCATAAAACCAATATGTGGCAAAGGCAAGACTTTAATCCATGTCTTCTTAATTCCTAGTTTATTCTTTATCTACTAAATCATTGTGCCCTCTAGAATTTACATTCATTTTCACAATTCTGGCAAATTTCTTAGACCAATTCGGAGTGTTACTGGGGTTAGCTGAGTTTATTTTCTGGAGTAGCTTGAGTTCATTTGATTAGACCTTAACCTTAAATAAGGTTTATCTTTCCAGTTGAGACTATTGTTTAATTATTAACAGAGTTGAAAAGAGACCCAGTATTAGAGAAGTGATTAGAAATGTGACATTTCTAAGGGCTCCCTTCGATGACTTCAAATCACAGGTAGCCTGTTGATCCTTCCTTGTTGCTGCCTTTTTTTCTTGTGTATTAGTCTTCCTAAATCCATAGTTTATAAAAATGAAGTTGTTTTGAGCTCCTCTCCCTCTTTCATTAGTCACTTTATTTTAGTTAGCAGCTCTGCTCAGTGTTTCTCTGAATGGCTTTTCAAATGTGTTTCTTTATATTTCAACATTCCAAATATAGACTTCATTATCTCATATGAAATCTACCATAACAAGAGGGGAAAGTAGAAATAGAAAAAAAATCCATCAGTCACCACCTGAAAGAGACCCAAGAGAAAAAACCTATAGGAACATCGTAGGAGATCCATAATCTCCAAGTCAAGGAGAAAATGTTATCAGCAGAAGAAAAAAAAACTATTCAAATACAATAAAAGTTATATACAGAAAATAGGAAATAGGTCCACAATAAAAGTTATATGAGATTTAGAAACAGGTACACTAAAAAACCACAAGTCTGGGGACACTAGTATCAAAGAGTAAAAAGAACTAGGTTGCAGCCAAAAATATCATACAAAACAAAGTCAGGCATCCTAAATGAAAAACAAAATTGTCATTCAAGGAACTGCCAGACTTTTTTGCAAAAAGACCTGAAATTATTTTAAAAAATTGACACATAAGATCAAAGAGAAATATAAAGCAAACATCAAAGACTAAATTTCAAGGGATTCATTAAGGATGAACTTGCTTATGTTTTAAATGTGTAAATGTAAACCATAAGTTTAAAATTGTTATTAAGAATTAGTTCTAAAGAAAGAGTAGAGCAGATCTGAGTATGATGTGATTCCAAAGACAAATACTGTGTAGGAAAAGGTAAAAAGCAAAATAAAGTTATATGAATGAGGTATGAGCAAGAACTGACACAGGGATTAGATGGGGGAAGAGGGCTGGGAGTTCAGGAATTGTACTCACATTGGAAATGGGTTAAAGAGGAAACAATAACTATATATCCAGAATTGAATAAAAATCTTCTAAATTTATAATGAAATAAGAAGGGGAAGGAATAGGATGAGAGTTATATATAATGGTGTGTAAATGAAGAAAAATGGAATAAAGTGTATAGATTAATGGGAATAAGATAAAGAAGGATGAAAAGGAGGGGGAAAGAGGATAAGGGACAGATCCTTGGAGGGAAGGGGTAGGTTAAATAATAGCAAGCCAAGGTAGCAGGTAGAAGTAAAGGATAGGAGTCAGCAGAGATGGGGAATTAGAGATGTACACAAACATAATAATTATGGTCATGATTATAATTTGAAAAAAAAAAACAGGAGTAGTAATCATTGATCTCAGTCAAAGTTAATGATAAAATAGATTTGATCAAAACAAAAAAATAGGGAAACTACATTATAGGTCAGACATGTTAATCAATATTGTTTTAGACTACTTAAAATAGTATAAGTTTGCAATATTGCTATAGGATATGAAATGATGAGGTAGTAGATTTAGAAAAATATGGAAAGACGAACTTATGAAGGGTGATGTTATCCAACTCAGAAAAAAACAGAGGACAAACAAGCATAATGCAGCCTTACCATAAATGTCTATGTGTATATGTATAGTTATAGATATCTATGTATATATACATATGTAAATATATCCGTGCTTAATTATAACCTTCTTTGGAGGGGTTGGAGTGAGGAAAGGAAAAAAAAAGAATAAAGTAAAAAAGTACACAGCAGAAAACTTACAAGGAAGCAAAGATGGATACTTCTGCACATGTGTAATATTTATTATATAGGCTTCCTTGAAATGGAAATTTGTTTTATATTTTGAATCATCTCATGTTTTGCTATGCATATGTCAATGTTTCTTTTTCTATTTTGCATTTAAGTTTTTAATAAATTAAAAGTGAAAAAAATAAAGGATCATTTGCTTCCCACCAAGTGTATTGTAAAGGTCAAAAGAAATGTATATAAAGAACTTTTCAAACTTTAAAGAGCAATACAAATGCTAGCTGTTGTTATTGTTGTTGTTGTTATTCTACAATTAAAAGGTTTCCAGTCTGGTGATGATTTCATACATGCTGAGTTCAAGCAATGTTCCTAGAACAATACAGGGGTATGTGAGTAAATGTTTAACCATGGTGCTCTTAAGGGAAAAGGTGGTAAACAATGTAAATTTAATCTACATTGTAAATATTGTATTAAGTCTAGACCATCAACAAAGCAATAAATCAAGTTCTGGCTTGTAGGGAGTGCTGATTTCTGAGATCTTAATACTCATAACAAGAATTTTGTAATGGACTCTGGCAAAAAGTTTAGAACTAACTCCTGCTTAATTACTCCTGCTTAACACTCAAGGACAATGTCATTGTTACTCATTTAGGAAAGCTGGGTAATTTATCTAAGAAGTAAAAAGGGAGAAGCTATTGGCAATTGTGCCTAACAGGAACTGTAACTTCCCCCTCCTTAGCTTGCCTTTAGCCAGTTTATGAAAACTGTCAGGAGTCTGATTATTGTTTTTTGGGGCCTATTTCTTTTTTTTTTTTAATCTGTATTTTGTGTGTTCCTAGGAGGAGTCTCATGGAATGGACTCCAATAAATTTTAGTATATTTCTTCCAGAGGGCCAATTTTATGATCATACTATGTCTACCTTTGAGGTGAAGTTTCTAAGTGTATTTTTACAGCTTTCTACAATATAATACAACCTCTCTTTTACTCTCTACAATAGCATTTTTTTCCTAATCTGGCCAGATACTCTGAGGGTCTTCTCCTTCCGGAGGAAAAAAATTTTTTTTGAGTAGACAAATTTGGCCATTTTTAGCTCATTTCTTACTAATGTTTAAATCACTGAATGAGTGTTGCCTTGGACAAACTGAGACTTGGAATGTAATTCTGGAGAAACTGAGGCAAGATAGAGATTAGAGAGTTTTTAATATTTTATTTGAGAGGGAGAGATTATGCCGGGACCAAATGAATCCATGGCTTGGTCTCAGGACTGAATGAGACTATCATTTCCAAGAATCCAGCAGCCAGTGTGAGTTCTCAATGACATATATATGCATGTGGCTCCAAGCTACCAGGGGGTAGACCAAGGCAGGGACAGAGTCAGAGCACTGAGAGTGGGAATGGACTATCAATACTGTTCTGACAGGGTAGAGGGAGGCACTGGACATTCTGATAAGTTGGGATCAAGAAGAACAGTGACAGAATGGGGGAGAAGCACCAGATATTCTGATAAGTAGGAAAGATCTAGGGTCATGATGTCTAAAATACAAGATATTTCTCCTTATTTGGATCATGATGATTAGGAGGGAGGGGTGGATTGAGCAGAACAATTAGGAACTGAGGCAGAACAATTCAGGGAAACTGAGGCAGGACAATTTAGGGAAGCTGAGGCAGACAATTAAGAAAACTTAGGCAGAACAGTAAAAAGGAACTATGGCACAATAGGAAAAGACCTTAGCTTAAAAAGGCCAAGGACTTACCCTTTGATCCAGCAGTGTTACTTCTGGGCTTATATCCCAAAGAAATACTGAAGAAGGGAAAGGGACCTGTATGTGCCAAAATGTTTGTGGCAGCCCTGTTTGTAGTGGCTAGAAACTGGAAATTGAATGGATACCCATCAATTGGAGAATGGTTGGATAAATTGTGATATATGAATGTTATGGAATATTATTGTTCTGTAAGAAATGACCAGCAGGATAAATACAGAGAGCTTGGAGAGACTTACATGAACTGATGCTAAGTGAAATGAGCAGAACCAGGAGATCATTATATATTTAAACAACGATACTGTATGAGGATGTATTCTGATGGAAGTGGATTTCTTTGACAAAGAGACCTAACTGAGTTTCAATTGATAAATGATGGACAGAAGCAGCTACATCCAAAGAAAGAACACTGGGAAATGAATGTGAATTATTTGCATTTTTATTTTTCTTCCCGGGTTATTTTTACCTTCTGAATCCAATTCTCCCTGTGCAACAAGAGAACTGTTAGGTTCTGCACACATATATTGTATCTAGGATATACTGCAACATATCTAACATATATAGGACTGCTTGCCATCTAGGGGCGGGGGTGGAGGGAGGGAGGGGAAAAATCGGAACAGAAACAAGTGCAAGGGATAATGTTGTAAAAAAATTACCCTGGCATGGATTCTGTCAATATAAAGTTATTATAAAATAAAATATATAAAAAAAGCCAAGGACTCCAGTCCATTTGGGGGTCATTTCCAGTTGTCCTCAACTATGTCTCACTATTGAACTCAGATACTCTGGATGAGAGAGACTGCTGACTTTCATTTAAATCCAATTCACTTGCAAGTCAAAACATCAACCTTCTGATTTCATCGATCTTCAAAAATGGACAAACAACTTCATTAATTAATGTTTTACTGCATATGTTTAACATTACTTGGCAATAGTTAGAATGGGGCTACTGCAATCTAGTAAATTATATTTAAAAAAAGATCACATGTCTATAGTGATTTAATATTTTAAAACATTTTTACTACGATGATCCTGTGAGGCAGATAGTGCAAATATTTTAGAAGTGATGAAGTTCAGGTACAGTGAGGAAGTTGTCACATGCTCATGATTTATAGCTAGTAAAATCAGAATTGGAATATAAACCTTGTGGCTGGCAGACCTATAAGGAGGCTACTGTGACACTCCAGGTGTAAAATGATGGGTAGTGGTGGCAGTTTCAAAAGAGAGAAGAGAATGTATTTGAAAGATATTCAAATGGATTCTATAGGCCTTATAGATATCCTGATTGTTCTTAAGTCTACTTATCCTACCCTAACTTTTAGGTTGAACTCCAATCTTGTATCTCTATTATTCAGACATCTCAAACTAAGCTGTCTAGTAGACAATCTTAAATGTAACATGTCCAAACCCAAATTTATTATCTCTCTAAACACTTACCACTTGAAAATTTCCCTATTATTGTTGAGGGCAATATCATTCTTCTACTTCCTCAGGCTCATGATCTAGGTTATCATCTATTTTCTTACAAACTCTCAAAATCTATTCCCTATCCAATCTGTTGCAAAGGCCTATAAAGGCAACATTTTCAAATGTATTTATAATTTCAGTCGAGATTCAGTCATTGGATCTTCCCTATTCTTTCTTTGAACCCATTTTCTAACACAAATTGGGTGGTGCAGCTGCTAATTCTTATTTTTGTTTCTTCTTTATTTGCTGAAGGGAATGAGTTTTGGATTGAAAAGGTCAAAATAAAATCTGGCAATTGGAATTAAAAAACCAAAGAATCTCAAAAGAGTTCTTGGCTATTCTCTGTCAGTTCAGTCACCACATTTGAACTGCTTTTCATGGTACCAAAGAGCTGGAAAATATGATTGTTCAACCATTATCAGTAATCTTCAAAAGATGGTGGCAAATAGGAGAATTATTTCAGAATCAGTGAATTGCATATTTTGACAAAAATATTGAAAATAATGGTAAAAATGGTAGAAGAATAAGTTTAGAAAAATTTAAAATATATAAAAGAGATTAAATTATATATGTATGTTTGTATGTGTGTGTATATACACATATATGTAAAATATTACACATGTTCAAAAAATCAACTCCACAATTGGTGAAACATGGAAGTTTTCTAAAAAACTTATGGCGGTTTTTATGAATCAGAAACTCAATATGAATCTGGGAGTTTTTATGAATGGCAAGCTCAATATGAAAGAACAATGTGATATGGCAGCCAAATAATGTAATGTGGTCTGAGGCTACATTAAGAGAAATATAGGATCCTGAGTTAAGAGAAATGTTAATCTCACTAGACACTCTTATTCAACACATAAAATATTATGCTCAGTCCTGAGTGCCACATTTTAGAAGTAATATTAATAAGATAGATCACAACCAGAGGAAAAAGCCAGAAGAAACTTTATAATTTGTAATGTGAGGACCAGTTGAAAGAACTAGGAATATTAGGACTCAGAAAGAGAACATGTAGAAAGAATGTACTGTCTTCACAAATTTGAAGATTGTCACATGGAAGAGGGATTAGAATTTCTTTGTCTGCCACCAGAAATCAGAAAAAAATCATATAAAGTTATAAAGAGTCATATATAGGTTTGATTTGAAGAAAAGTTTTCAAAAGTTCTAAATAATGAATGAATATCTAATAAATAATATAAATATAATGTATGAATATGTAAATAAATATAACAAATACATAAATAATAAAATCACATATTAAAGGTCAGAAGAAAGACTGATTCAACATAGTAGAATGAGAGCTAGCAATTTTGCCTTAATGCTTTCATATCTTCCCCTACAAGGACTAGTAAAGAGAGCTAGACTAAATTCTGATTGGAAAAGCCAAGAGGAAATCACTGAAAGTTACTTTTCCAGGCCAGAACAGCTTAGAAAGACAGAAAGGAAAATCGACAGACACTGGGATGGGAACTGGTCAGGAGCACTACAATTGCAGTAGCACTAACAGTCCCATAACAAATAGAGGTAGCAGCAGGCAAGGAGTAGCTCAGAGCCCAAGAATGGTAAAGGAACTGAATAACTGAGCAGAAAGAGATCCTAGGGGACACTTGTATTAGCACTGGGAACAGAAACAGGTGCTAACCAATATTTCTGTCATACATTATTCACAGTTCCAGGACACAGAATAGTGGTTGCTTTTGTGAAGGAGCAAATACTCTATCTCTGAAACAAAAAAGTTCCAGAAGCATAGCTGTGTGTCTCTGAACCCAAGAATTTTTAGTCCTGCATGTAACACTATAGTAAAATAAACCAGACTAGGAGACCAAAACTTTGAAGAGGGCTAATTGTGACTGAGTTCAACAGCAGACTATGGAAATTCAATTACACCCAACCTATCAGATCCAAACAGTGTCAGGAATTTGTAAACCAGGAAGGTAGCAAACAGATTTCTCTCTGAATTACACCACTTCAGAAGCAATTAAAATTTACAGGCTCTCATCCTGAGCTATGAAAGTAGGAAGACACAAAATACAGGAGTCCAGTCAAGTATCTTTCTCCCCTGAGCAGAATCCATTACAATCATGAAGTACAAAGTCAAGAAGTAGACTGGAAACAAGGGAAAATACAACAATATAACATAAAAACCTTACAATGAACAGATATGATTGAGGAGAACAACATGAAATGATCTACAAGTAGGGTCTCAAAGAAAAATATAGGTTGGATTAATACCCAGAAGAGCTAAAGAAAGATATTAACAAAGAGTTAAAAAAAAATCAAATAAGAGGTGTGGATAACATGAGAAGAAATGTGAACTATACAAGAAAATTATGAAAAGAGAATTAATTGCAAAACACAAGAAATACTGAAGAAAACTGTGCCTTAAAACCAGAATTTTCCAAATGGTTAAAGAAGCAGAAAAATTTTGAAGAAAAAAACTTCTAAAAATAAGTATTGATCAAATAATGATAGGTACAAAATCTAATCGAAAAAAATAACTCCTTAAAAATTAGACTTGGACAAATGAAGGTTAATAACAAGAAACAATAAAACAAAGTTTAAAGACCTCTGAAAATAGAAGAAAATTTGGAATAATTTATGAGAAAAACACCTGACCTGGGAAAGAGATCCAGAAGAAATAACTTCATAGTTTTTCAGATTTGCTGAAATCCATGAAGAAAAAAGAATGTAGACATTATATTTCAAGAAATTATGAAGGAAAACTGTCCCGATAACTTAGACCAGAGAGCAAAGTAGAAATCAAAAGAATCCATTATTATTGGTTGAAAGCAATCTCAAAATGAAAACTCCTAGCAATATTATAGATAAAATCCAGAACTCCCATGTATTACCAATAAAACTTAGTAGGAAGATATAGAAAGAAAAATTTTACTTATAGTAACTAAAGATAATAAAAATACTTTGGCGTTTACTTGTCAAGTCGTGCACAACAACTATATAAACACAATAAACAAAAAAATTTCCTCATAAATACAGATTTAGAAAATTGGAAAAAATATTAATTGTTCATAAATAGACCAAACCAAAATAATGAAGAAGATAATAGCACTTAAATTAATTTACTTAGTGACATACCAAACAAAATATCGATAACTACTTATAAAATTATGAAAAAATAATTTGTGAGGACAAAAGGTAATAGATATGAAAGGAATCATGGAAAAAATTGAGAAAAAAAAAGAGGAGCTAGTAGTAACAGATCTAGTTTACAGACTAATTTACTAGACTAGTTTATAGTCTAGACTATAAACTAGACTAGAAAACAGACTAGTTTATAAGGCAATAAAACACGCACACACACACACACACACACACACACACACACACACACACACAAAACTAGTACTGGATAAGGAATATGGTGGTTGAGCAATGGAACAGATTAATTACACAATATGCCAAAGCAAATGAGCATATTAATCTTTACTTGGTATTTAAATACCTGGTGAATGTTCCAAATTAAATATTTAATCTTCTGAAAAAAATGAAGAAGGGATATTTGGAAGTTTTTCTCTACTATCTTGTTTAAGGAAAGCAAGGAGGCCAGTATCAAAGAATTTAAGAGAAAGATATAAGAAGACAAGAAAGATAAGAGGGAATTAGATTATAAGGGACTTTGAATAAAATAATTTTGTGTTTGATGCCAGAAGTAATGGGGAGTCACTAGAGTTCATTGAGTACGGAGTTGAAATAATTGGTCCTGTCTTTTAGGACAATCACATTGATGACTGAATATTTTTTTGAATACCTTTGGTTAAAGAGTGTGATCTGGAAGAGGATCTAACAAATTAGAATGAGAAAGAACAGTCAGATAAGTTAAAAAAAAAAACTTTAGGAAAGTGTAGTGCCCCAAAAATCTACAGAAAGAGAATTTCAAGGAAGAAGAGGTGATCAACTGTGCAAAGGAATATGAGAAAAAGACCAATTAGATGGATCAATTAAGAGATCACTGGTAACTTTGGAAAAAGCAGTTAGATATATACAACAACAATATTATTATGCTAGAGTTCAAGATGAAAATGAAGGACAGATATATGAAGATCAAGGCATAGGAAAACATGGAACAAGAGAAGGTTGTGGTCAGATAAAAGGTTTTCAGAATTCTTGATCACAGAAGTAGAAGACTAAGGTGCTAGTGAAATGAAGCTCTATCAATCTCAAAGTTCTATGTGAATGTTCCACTATTTAGCTGACATGGAGTGAAGGATCATAAGAGTTGAGAAAAAGGAAGCACAGGTATTTTAAAGAGCAGTAATGCGAACATTGAAGTACTTTGTTATAAGGGAAGACATTAGGGTTAAGAGAAAGAATGGCACAGGTATTGAAGTCCTTGAAAAAGGGAATGCCCCATGGGTCAGTACAAAACTACAATGAAAAGCAATAAAATATTTAACTCATATGCTATGTAAGAGACATTGGGCTAGGCATTGGTGATAGAAGTATAAAGAATGGAACAGTCCCTACTCATATGGAGATTATATTCTATAATAATTTGTATTGGTTGATATATCTGGATAACTTGGACCTTAAAAGAGGACAGATTGCTGAGTGATAGTGAAAAAGGGAAGGTCTTGAAGCATCTATGGGAAGAAAAGAGTGTGCTGATTCTCATGTCAAGAGCAATCATGGAACAAATGACAACTTATCCTAAAAAACATGCATTGTCTTCTGAGGAAAGCTACAACTCAGTAATGACCAGAAGATGAGAGGAGTAGGTGAAGAAGGGGTCTGAGATGATAATTTTTTTTTCCACCAACAGAATAATGTAATTTCAGAGGGTACAATGTCAGGAAAATAGACAAAAAATATTTAATAAGCATTTACTATCTATCAAGCACAGTGTTAAATGATAGAGATTCTAATTATAAGCAAGAAAAGACTGTTCTTGCCATCTGATGGGGAAATTAACATAAGATGGAGAAGAAAAGTAGCAGGCATGATAGGGAAGTTCAGAGAGAAGGAAAGCTAAGAGGGAAATTTAGCATGGTTTTCTTGAGCCTGTCTCCAAAATGGAAGCCTCTGGAAGGAATTCAACAATGCTACAAGAGTGCTTTCATGATAGAGAGCTTATATCAGGGTAGAAAGGCTCCAGAAATGGAGGGAAACTTAAGAGTGAGAAATCAGAAAATCAGAAGCACATTTTAGAAACCAAGTAAAGGGTAATCAGAGTTAAATTCTATACTTGAAATATAAGACCAAGATGGTTGGGAACAAAAGAATAGCAAGTGATAGATGAAACAATTTTTGCTTAGGCATCCAAGGACACTATCACTTGAATTAGGAAAGTAAGTGATAGGAGTTTGCTAGACATAGTGGACCAAAAAACCTTTTGATTCAGGCTGCAAATCACAAGAGTTCTTTGATTGGCAGAAAGATTCCTTTAATTCTCTTTCAAATATTTGGAAAAGAAGGGTTTTGGCATTATTTTAGCAGCTTTTCCTGTAGGTGAGACCTGGCAATTCAAAGTCTGTTGTCTAGGTGTTTGGCCTTGGACTAGGTAACAAAAGGGATTAACAGCTGTTGGAAGCTGTAGTGATGGGATATGGTGTTAAGTTCCTAGAGATGATATGGAAGTTGGTTTGGGATCCTAGAAGGGAGGGAATGATGTCTGAAACTCAGATCCTGAGGTACCTTAGAGATGAAAGGCAGGTTAAATAAAGCTTTGGTCTTGGATTGCATCCAGTCTACCAACAGTGTCTGTTCCCTAGCACAGCACAGTTGAGTTACACTGTAGTGCTAATAAAGTATGATTAGCCAACTTTGTCCAACCTGCCTGCACTTAGTGTGGAGTCTCAGACCTTGCTGAGCCTTGATGAGGCAAAAGACATTTTACACAGACCCTGTCATGTCTCAGGCTGTGTGTGAGCCTTGAAATATCTCAGGCCATGTGTGTTAGCATCTGAATCTTAACGAACTAAGCCTTGACCTAAAATTACCTTCATAGTATAACTCTTTCTGATCACCAAGACCAAAGTTGATCATACAATTAATTTATGTCTTTGCTTTGACTCTGATGCTCTTTTATTTTTCCTTCACTTTACAGATAGGGACAAAGGCTTTCAAGGATCTGGGGATTCTTGGATCAATACCTTATTATAATTTTGAATTCTTCTAGCCAATTGCAAAATGAATATCTGACAGTTTTTTATCCCCTTGGAAAAGAATCCCACACCAGCTCCACTAGCAACACAGTATTTTCTTTCCAAGCTCTTTATACAACAACAACAAAACCCTGGGGTCAAAGGACCTAGATTCACATCTCATCTCTAATGCTTATTATCTATGTATCTTGCAAAAGGCATCTTCTTCTGGGTCTCAGTTTATTTACCCATAAAATGATAGGGCTAGACTGGTTGGGTTCCTTTTACATCTAGGCTCCTCTGATTTTTTGTTAGATTTCAGACATTCCACATAACTTATAGTGCTATTGTCCTTGAGTGTTATAGGAAGAAGTGTGCCAAATATAGTTTCTTTTCATAGCAGGGTTTCTTTTACAAGTGTAAGGGACTGAATATTTTATGGTAAATTCTACCTGAATGTCTCTCTGGAGGATTTAGTCATTACTTCAATAGGAATTTCTTTTTGATCCTTGATACTTCTCTTCTTTATTTAAAGGCACTGGAACTGTGATTTCATTGGCATAAGAGCTTCAGATGAAGAAACTCTTGTTATCAATATATATATCAGCATCTTGTCCACAATATAAAGTCTTAGAGAGTTGCATAGAGTAATAATTACATCACTTGCTAAGGGACATATAACCAAGATCTTTCAGAGGCAAGTTCTATTAGTTTTGAGGTCAGATTTCCATCCAATATGCTACACTGTCTCTGGACTACATAAAAATATTTGTCTCCAGATGTGGATATATGTGAAAGAGGGACAGCAAGGTATGCCTAATATCACAGGATATGTGTTGCAGTAGAAAGAACTGTTGAATAAAATATGACACTCAGTGCTCTTCTACCCAGTGACTGAGTTAGGGCAAGGAATTTAACTGGATAGTTAACTATCCAATTTAGCCAGATAAAGGAATTTAACAAGGAAGTAAATTGTAAAGTAAAGGTTGATAATACTTGCTCTACCTTTCAAGAACTGCAGCAATTTCAGAGGGATTTCTCATGATTTGTTTTTCAATTCAATTAAAAATATAGTTCTTAAGCAACTATACTGTGCAAGATATGGTGCAAGATATTGTGATTAAAAAAATTGAATATGATCCAGTTCCTACCTTGAGGGAGTTTAAATTCTAACTGTGATTTAATTTTGGCAGGTAGAAATATTTCTCTCCCTTAATTTTTTCCCTAACTTTTGACTCTAAGAAATGGGTATTTTCATTATGTAGTGTACCTAAGATTTTTTGCCAGTATACTTTTTTATTAAGAACATTATACCTATGACTAAGATGTGGATTGTTTAGTAAAACAATGAAAACATAAGTGATTTCTATAAAAAAGAGGTTGAAAAGAAAATATTGTATTGCTAGTGGAGCTGGTGTGGGATTCTTGTCCAAGGGAATAAGAAACTGTCAGATATTCATTTTGCAATTGGCTAGAAAAATTTAGAGAGTTTACACTTAATATTGATAACTCTCAAATATAAGAAGGAGGTCAACTTGTTATAGTTAAGTCATTGTGATTGTTCAATCATTTCAGTTGCATCCAACTCTTCAAAACTCCATCAGGGTTTTCTTGGAATAAATACTGGAGTGGTTTGCCATTTCCTTTCTCAGATCATTTTACAGATGAGGAAACTGAGGGGAATAAGGTTAAAATTGAGGTAGAGTTATGTGACTTTCCCAGGATCACACAGCTAGTAAGTGTCTGAGACTGGATGTGAACTCAGGAAGATGCATATTCCTGATTCCAGACCTGACACTCTAATCCAGGGGTCCTCAAACTATGGCCCGCAGGCCAGATGTGGCTTATTGAGGACATTTATGCGGCCTGCCAGGTTATGGCAAAATCAGACGGGAAATGATATTCTACCTAAACTCGCGTTAGCATCACACACTTCCAGCACTGGGCTGAGGTGGTGGAGACAGAGTGTGAGGCAATACCGAGGTGAGGTGAGTTCCCAGGCAGGGGTATGTGGTATAGGGAAAGGAGAAAGATGCAGAAGACGGAGAACTGACTGCCAGCGGCCTTGTACAGTAATGGCAACCATCACAACAGACAGGCACAGGGAATGTACAGTGCATGCTGTGCATGTCACAGCCGCTGCAGAGGGAATTCACTGCAGCAATGAAGGTCAGAAGCTGGAGCGTGAAGAGTCGGAGAGAGAGTGCGGGAAACAGAGGCATCACAGTGCAGAGGCAGCTTGGAGGAAGTTGGGCATTGCAGTCTGTATGTCTCTGTGTGGGCAAAGTTATTGCTAGTATATTGTTTTTGTAGCACTGTGTATATATATTGGTATTTTACTAATAGCAATTTGGAATCCCTAGGAAATGATGTCAAGAAAAAGAAAAATTGACACAGAGTTCAAAGAACAGTTGACTTATGATTACTTTTTCATCCAGTACAAGGAAAGAGCTGTATGTCTGATATGCCAGACACTATATTCTGTGTTCAAAGAATATAATTTGCATCAACGCTATGAAACTCAACATAAAGATAAATATGATTGTTTGGTTGGAAAAGTGAGAAAAGATAAAATATTAAAACTGAAAAATACATTGACAACAAAATACTTTTGTGAAGCAGAAGCAACTAAATATTTCATCACTGCGAGCAAGTTTTCAAGTTGCCAAGCTAATAGCACACACTGACAGATCATTCGTGGAAGGAGAATTTGTTAAAGAATGCCTTCTTTCTGTTGATAAAGAGATGTACCCAGAGAAGGCTGATTTATTTAGTACAGTGAGTCTTTCAGGACCTACAATTACATGGAGGATTGAAGAAATGGGAGACAATCTGCATCAGCATTTGCAAAACTCCATAAAAAATTTTTCATATTTTTCCTTGGCACTCGACGAAAGCAATGATGTTTGTGATTCTGCATAACTTCTAATTTTTATTTATGGGAAGAATGATTATTTTGAAGTCATATCAGAGCTTGCTGCACTGCAAAGCATCAAAGGAACAACTACAGGAGAGGATATCTATGAAAAGGTTTGCCAAACTATGAATTAAATACAAGAAAATCAGAAGCTATGAAGGAATATTTCAATCAAGAAGTAGAGGATAGTTTGATCATCCTTCTCCACTCTAGGGAGAAATCTGTCTTGATGATTGATTCTAGTCA
The DNA here is from genome assembly GCF_016432865.1 of Antechinus flavipes. NCBI lineage: Eukaryota > Metazoa > Chordata > Mammalia > Dasyuromorphia > Dasyuridae > Antechinus > Antechinus flavipes. The sequence continues at coordinate 248,695,703 of NC_067398.1, forward strand.
ATAGAATGAGAGTACCCACTGTACTGGTCAGTGCTGGATAAACATTAAAAATTCTTATACTCTGGCTATCCATTTTTAGATTTCAGACAGATTCTTTTGAGATAAAAATATTACTTTTGGATGAATGTTATAATGAATTACCTCTCTATTTACCTTAACTTTTTAAAAAATAAGTTACTTCTTTTTAAGTAACCTTGATATCTAAAAAGCACTCCATGTCTACAGCTCTACATTTTAAAACTTTGTCTCCAATTTCTCCAGTCATAATCTGTGTGAACTTCCCTCTGAAATGAATACATTGGAAAATTACTATACTTTGGTGGTTTTGACAGTTCTTATTCCAACTTCACTGGAGTTCTTTATCTATTTGAGAAACCTTCTCTTTATTAGTTAGGTCTCACAAGGATTTGGTTTCAGACCCATAGAAGCAGCCTCTCTAACTAGATAGCCACACAACCTCTGGACTACATAGGAATTTGTCTCCAGATATGGATATGTGTGGAAGAAGAGAGGAAGTGATGATTCATATCATAAGGAGTATAGTATAGTGGAAAGAACTACAGAATAGAATCAGAAGGGCTATATTTGAATTTCTCTTTGGTATTATATATATATCCTTCTCTGATTCTAACATTAATCATAATTTGCAAACATCATGCTGGGTGCATGACATATTATCTCAGATAAATTCTCTGAACTAAAAGTTCTCTGAACTTATTATTCCATCTCTTTCCACTGGGTTTGTACCCATATTGCTTTACGTACTTGGAATATTATTTATTTAAATAAAATTTTATTTCCCCCCTAATTATTCCCTAAATAATTTCCATAATTAATTTTCCCCCAACAATTTCCCTAAAACATAATTTCCTTAACTTCTCTAACACTTTTTAACATACAATTTTTTTTTGTTTCAAATTCCAAATTCTATCTTTTCCTCTCTCTTCTTTCTAAATCCTTTATTATCTCTTTCAAAGTCTTGTCTCCTTTCCTGGGGCCCGGTTAGCTTTCTTAGAGGCCTATCTCTCTCCTTGGTTCTGAGAGCGTAAGCTCCTGCCACCAATACTTTGCCTCTGCCAGCTTCTACCTTTAGCTTCCTCCAAATGATAAGGGTTTGTGCGTCAGCCTCCAGCCATAACAAAGGTGAAAGATGGAATGAATCAGTCTCAGCCTCAAAGAGTTTCTAGTACACTTGTCTCTCTTGGCCCTGAAAGCTTCTAGTTTATATGCTCCATACTGAGTATACACCAAGTATTATATCACTAGGAAACCATTTGTTGTAGGATTAAATCAATGCTAAACTAGATTTAACTATTGTCTCCTCAATTCCACTTAGTACCTTGTTTCAAGTTCTGACCCATAACATCTCCTTGTATTATACTGAACTATGCTAAATTAGATAACTATTGTCTCTATCAATTCCACTGACTTAATACCTTGTAAGAATCCTTTGTTTCAAGTTCAGAGTTCTGGCCCATAACATTTGATATTTTATTTTATGCATTTAAAAGCTCAAATATGATAAGGGATCCATGAAATAAAAAAAACACTAGGAGTGTATGCACTTAGGGGAAACACAAAGATAAATAAGACATAGTGGCTGGAATCAAGGAGCCTATAATCCAGTATAGAAAATGTCATGTTGGGATAATTATTATATAAACAAGAATATAGTGAGTACATGATAGTAGAGAGTATAGGATATCAGTAAAAGAATGAAATAATCCCTACTTTAAAGGAGTTCCCAGCATATAGAAAAGACATTAGATTTAAAGTGAAGAGAGGAGGATTCTGAATAAATCACTTTTTGTTGGAGAGATCAGGAAAAACTTTAGGGAAAGGTCAGCATTGAAGCTAGCCTTTGCCAATTGAGTCACATATCATCAAGTAAAGATAGGAATAGATGAAAAGATTTTGTAGGCAGAAGAAATGACAACATAATATTTTTTTTGATAGAAAGTATAATAAGTAACAAAAAGTATACCATTATTTTAGTCAGTTGGCTTAGTAGATAGAGTGCTGAGCCTCGTATCAGGAAGACCTGAATTTGAAGTTTGCCTTAGACAACTCAAGTGGGCAAGTCACTTAACCTGTTTGCTTTAATTCACTGGAGAAGAAAATGGCAGACTACTTCAGTATCTTTGCCAAGAAAACCCCATACTGGATCATGAAGAGTTGGACACAACAGAACAATATAATTACTTTATATTTTTCCTTCTAGTACAATACATTAATTACAATATATGTTAAGAAATCAAACCAATTTCTGATTTTAAAAATGATTTTTATAAATTTTTGAACAATTTGACTACACTTGTTTTAAAAAATATGGGAAAACTTGGGAGATGAGAATTCTAAGAAATCTATCTATTGCACCTTCACATTTCAGTGTCTTGTCAAGAAAGAGCTTCTTGATATAGATTTAATCCAAATTCATTTGTAAGGAAAATCAATCTTAGTTTCAAGTATTGGAGAGCGGTTTTGCTAAGGCTGATTTATGCCAAAGAGTCTTTTTTTTTTTAAATGCCAAAGAGTCTTAATCCAAAATCACAGTATCAGTCAGGCACCCAGTATGGCACCTCATCATGTGCCATATACTTCATTATTTTACTTCAATGTCATGGTAATATGGAACTTCAATAAACAAGTAAAAGTTACATTAAGTACCTAACATGTAAAAGACCTAGAGCAATGGGGATGTATAGACAGAAATGAAAAATAATTTCTGCCCTCAAGGAGCTTTGAATCAATGTTGGAATTTAACATATAAACTGAATTATAATGATAAAAGATAATTAAAGGGGCAATAACAAGGGGAAGTGAGGAGTGCCAATATTTACTCTTGGAATTAATTTTAGTTTAAAAGGATATTCCTCCACTTTTCTTATTTTTCTAGAACTTTTCTTATTTGTTTAGAACCTAGCTAGTTCTTGCTCTATGGAAGAACTAAATATATGATAATTTATACATAGAAAAAAATGACTCAATATAAAGTTTAGATTAGAGGTATAATAAAGGATTTAAGAGTGTATAAAAATCTCATAATACTATTATGCATATAGGACTGAATTACAAAAAAGTTATATTAATGTTTCATTTTAGCTATAATCAGTAATCATAAATATCTTTTTTGGTAATAATATATTTTTTATTTTTTAAAATACATGCAAAGATAGTTTTCAACATTAATCCTTGCACAACCTTTTGTTCCAAAATTTTCTCCCTTTCTCCCCTCTCCCCCCTCTCCTAGACAGCAAGTAAAACAATATAGGTTAAACATATACAATTCTTCTAAACATATTTCCAAATATTTATCATGCCACAGAAGAGAAATTAGATCATAAGAGGGAAAAAAAAAAACATGAGAAAGAAAAAAAAACAAGCAAGCAAACAACAACAATAACAAAAAGATGAAAATAATATGCGGGGACACTTTCAGTATCCATAGTCCTCTTTCTGGGTATGGATAGCATTTTCTTTCATAAGTCTATTGGAATTGGCTTAAATCATCTCATTGTTGAAAAGAGTCATGTTCATCACAGTTGATCATCACATAAACTTGCTATTGCTGTGTACATTGTACTCTTTGTTCTACTTACTTCATTTAGAATCAATTCATGTAAGTCTCTCCAGGCTTTTCTGAAATCATCCTGCTATCATTCTTTACAGAATAATAATATTCTATATGCAATAACATACATGAATGTACATTTTGTTACTCAGGTATAGGACATACTTATTTCATAAGAAAGACATTTAACTAGATATGCGTATTAATAAAGTTGCAATAGAATAGCTTACCACCCCTCATATATTTTGAGTTCATTCTTAAAACACCCTTAATAGGATAGGTAGATCTCTAAAAAAAATTATTCCAGAAGAAGCCACACATAGGAAATATATATTAAAGGATGACTAAGAGATATTTGGATGGGTACCTCTGGCCAATAGTTCTGTAAGGTGGCCAATGTCCCACAATCACTGTTCTATTCTCTGCTGGACTTCTTCCCTGCCAAACATTATCCTCTACTTCTTCTCTTTGTGATGCATCTTAGATGCTTTAAGTTTCTGAAGGCATCATTGTCACCATTGTCTATAATTGGTCTTTATGGGAGAAAATAGAGCTGAAATGCACATGTGTAATGGCCTAAGAGTTCTTGGTATGCCATGGACCAAATCCAGTGCTGGGATAACTTCATTATGTTTTCACATACTCTTTGATTAGATCAATTGTAGGGAAACTTTTTCTAATTATTCATGTTTACTTATTTGCTGAGGCAAATGGGGTTAAATGACTTGTCCACAGTGACACAGCTAGGAAGTGTTAAGTTTTTGAGCCTGGATTTGAACTCAAGTTGTCCTGACTTCAGGGTTGGTGCTCTATCCACTGCATCATCTAGCTGCCCTTTTCTAACTATTCTTATTTTAAAATATGGTAACAATTATCTCACAGAGATTCCCTTAGCACTTGAGACTGGGATGAATTAGAAAGGCTTTCATAACTAAAAGGCCAGGACTATGGAAAAGAAGAAATAAAAGGTTGATATTCAGTTATGTAAAAAATAAAAGATGGAAGATTTCCTGGAAATGACACATTACTATGGCCATATCCTAAATAGATAATTGTAAATGAAACACACATGTGAAAATAATACAACAGAGCTAAGGAGAAATGAGTTCCAAACCTGTTAGAATCCTTACAAAATGTTGTCACTTATCTAATTTAGCATGGTACTTAGCAAGTTCTCTAGCTTATTAATGTATTTAAGTACTCATTGGAGTTCACACTTTTTGGGAGATTCACAAGTCAGGATTCAGTATGAGATTCATAAGTTCAGTGGAGGAGATTCACAAGCCAGGTATCCACAATCCCAATCTCTCAGAGGAGGAGTCAACCTTTGAGTTCACACCTCTAAAAGAGCATATAAAAGGTCGAGCCTCAGTCAGGAGTCAGGAGAACTAGAGATTCAGAGAGAGCTGGAGGCTGAAGCTGGCAGAGGCAAAGGACAAGCTGCAAGAGCTCTTGGAACCAAGGAGGGAGATAGGCCTCTAAGAAAACTAACCAGGCTATTTTGGAAGAGACAATAAAGGATTTGAACTTTTAACAGCTGGCTGCATTTGGAGTGATTATTGATCTGAACTGAAATTAAGGCTGTCTCCAGAAGTCCCCCAAGAAACCTGCTCCCAGAGAACCATTATATTTTTAGAAAAGAAGAATACTACACAAACCCATTTTAGGTTTAGTCTTGTGCTGATATCTATTTTTTCAATTTAATATTTTATTATTTTCCAGTTATATGTAAAATAATTTTAAACCATTTTTTTCTGTTTTTACATGCACATTAATTTTTAAAATATACATTTATTAATTATGTTGGGAGTGAACAATCAGAACAAAAGTAAAAATCCATGAGAGAGAGAAAAACAGAAGAAAAAGAAAAAAGTGAACATGTCATGTGTTGATTTATATTCAGTCTCCATAATTCTCTCTTTGGATGAAGAAGGTGTTTTCTATCCAAAGTTTATTTGGATTGCCTTGGATCACTGAGTCTTTCATAGTTGATCATCACACAATCTTGCTGTTACTGTATACAGTATTCCTGCTTCTGCTTGTTTTGCTCAGCATCAATTCATGTAAATCTTTCCAGGTCTTTCTAAAATCAGCTTGTTCACCAGTTTTTATAGAAGAATAATATTCCATAACTAATTCATCCATTTCCCAGTTGATGGGAATCTACTCATTTTCTATTTCTTTGCTACCATAAAAAGAGTTGACACAAAAATTTTGGCACATGTGAGTCCTTTTCTCTTCTTTATGATTTTTTTTTTTTTTGGGATGCAGATACAGTAGTAGTTTTGCTGGATCAAAGGGTATGCACAGTTTTATAGTTCTTTGATCATAGTTCCAAATTGTTCTCCAGAATGGTTGAATCATTTTACAACTCCACCAACAATGTATTAGTGTCCCAATTTTTCCATATCCCTTCCAACATTTATCATCATCTTTTCCTTTAATCTTAGATAATTTAAGAGGTGCAAGGTGGTACCCCAGAGTTATTTTAATTTGGATTTCTCTAATCAATAGTGATTTAGAGCATTTTTTCATATGACTCTAGATGGCTTTAATTTCATCTGAAAATTATCTGTTGACCATTTAGGTCATATCTATTATGCTGAAAACTCTTATATATTTGAAATTTTTTTTTTAGGAAATCAAGAGAGTTAGATTTTTTTTTTTTTTTACTGAATTTTTATGAATTAACTAAAGGATATAACAATGATACAGTGACCTCTAAAGGTTTACTTTGTCTCTTTTTCAGAGCTGAGTGATAAAGAAATCCTGGTTCAATCTATTACCTTTCTTTTTTTCTGGCTATGAAACTACCACCTCTATTCTTTCCTTCCCTGCTTACAAGTTGATTATCCCTTCTGATATCTAGCAGAGTCTGCAGGAAGAGATGCCACTGGGTCCAACAAGATGAAATAATGAAGGAAGCAGAGACTCAGCAACTACCACTTCTCCCCTCCCCCACCTTTATCTCCTATTCATGTACTTAATTTATCTCTTGGAAAAGGCTTTATAACAAGACTGTCATTTGGGAATAAGCCAATGCTATTTGGGCATTTCCTCATTATTGGAATATAAGAATTGTATAAAAGCCAAAACCGTTCTGAAGCACCCTATTTGTGCAAGAAGTTCTGTTTGCATAGTAAAAAAAAAAAAAAAAAACCAAACAAAACAACAACAACAAGAACAACAAAAACAAAAAGCACCCCCTCAAAACAAAACAACAAAGCAACCAATATCAACTCAGAGCAAAGTAAAAAAGGCATTTTGTTTTTGGTTCACAAGCCACTTCAGTGGTTCTTCTTTATATTTAATGATATCCATTTTTTGTTTCCTTTGGAACAAAATGATTTTTATCACATTTAGAATCCTTTCTACTTCTCATGTTCATTCTTTATCTTCCCTCCCTTCCTGTTTTCTCCCCTTTTTAGATTTTAATTAAACCACGAATATGACTTATGAGGGATCATGACCTCTTTCTATTTTTAGAAAAGATTTTAAGACATTGGATTTTGTCCATACCCAGGAGGTTCTTATCAATTTACCAGAATTACTTGTTCACATGATTCTCAGATAAAGAATATAGGATAATTATCCTTATAGGAACTTTAAATTGTCATTTCCTGAGGTGGGGAATGGAAAATCTTCAGAATTTATTGATCTAGATAAGCAATGGTTAAAACTTAAACTAGAATAGTAATAGTAGGAATGGAGAGGAGATAAGTCCCTGAAAGTCCCTAGGAATCTGCTTAGCCAACGAACTGAGCAAAGCCTGAACCTATTATAAACACATTAAGAGCATTCTAGGACACATTAACTGAAGAAGACTAGATCTTGTCTCATTTTGGTTTGGGAGCTGATCTTTCCATATGTGATGTTCTTTAGTATTCTGTAAATTATCAGAGGTTTGTTTCTTGGAGATGGGTGGTAAGTATTAAGAGTTCATTCTCCTATCACCTTCATATTCTTCTTTAAGTTAAATATACTGAATAGTATTAGTACACAAGGGTCTAAGTAGAGCTGGCCTTGTACATGATTAGCTGCAGTTTTGATTTGATATGAGGTACACTGAGAAAGTCTCCCTGTTCTTTTCCCACCAAAATCTCCATTTTATATTCATTCCTTTGAATATTTTCAGTTTTAAGGCACCAATTAAAATGCAAATACCCTTTCAAGTGCTAAAATGTTAAACTGTCATCAACTAATATTGGACAAAAACCTGTAGTGATGACTAGTTGAGAGTGAGGATCTCTAGGGCTTGGATAGAAGGTAGTTATTTTTGGAAGGATAAGCAGAGATGTCAAGAAGTGGAAGTTAGGGAATTATAAATAGATGAAATGACTCCTCAAAGATTTCACATGTAGCAAATGCAAATTTGACTGAGAATAATTTTATCTAGCATCCTTGCTGCATTTCAGTATTGGTCTAGTTTTTGCAAGAGATGATCTCAAGAGAAGTGAGAGAAAAAACTTTATTAAACCACTTGCTTTCAGCGTCGTTTCTCTGAAATGTTTTCTTTTCATTGTAAAGATTCAAATCCTCATTTTTTTTTTGAAAATATTAATATGACTACAGATCTCACTCTGATAGAAAGCAAACATTTGAAATAATTTCATTAGCAGGTTGAGAATTACAGTTGACCCTAATATTCTTTTTATTTGTCTATTATTTTTATATTACAAACATTAATAGATTACTCCCTGTTCTTGAGAGGTCTCTTAAAACAAAATAAAATGTTCAAATTAAACTGATATCAGGACTTTATTTGAATGTGCATGTAACATTTCACATCTATAACATCCCTGTTCTATATTTTACTAAATTTGCAGAGATTTATTTTCTTTCCCTCCAATTCCTACCATATTAAAAAAGAGAAAAATTATTGTAACAAATATGCATAGCAAAGCAAGTCACATTCCTTTAATCACTATGTACATGCTCTTTTGTAACCTAAATCTGTCACATACTTCCAACTTGCCATATGTTAAAGAAAGTCTCATAGTTTTCCTTCAGAAAGTCTTATAGTAACATCTGGAAAGGGCAGATTTGATCTATGATGTCAGTTCATACAAACTACTCTTCTTCCCAGTTAGTAGTTACATAAGATACTCTGCTACAGATGGAATACATATAAATGATAATCTCAGACTGCTCCACAAAGTAGGGAGATTTTAAAGGGTTTTAAAGAAAACTATTGAGTTCAAAAGAGTGATTATTCTCAAAAGAACAGTATCGTCCTTCTTTATGATCCAGAATACTAACCAGTGTCAGAGTTTGTTTGACTGATAGTGTCAAAATTCCACCTTGAAAGGCAGATATTTTTTCACTAAGAAAAAATTCACTTAATGTGGTCAATAGGGACAGAAGAAAGAACATGGGACTAGGAAACAGGAGACTGAGGGTTGAATTCTAACATTGCCTTTTGTTCACATGATTCTGGGGTAGTGATGATCTCTCTGTTCCTTGTCATTTTTTTGTGTTATCTTAATTGGAAAAGAGAGGATTTGACTTGCTGCTCTCTGATATAACTGAGCAATAAATTCTATGACTTTTGTCTTATACTTTTGTATTTTAAAATATTTAATTTTCATTATATTTTCATATTTTCTATTTTATTATTACATATTATATTACACATTATTATATTTTAAAAATATTTTTAATATTTAAATGTCTGTGCTGGGATTAATAAGTAAAAATAAATGTAAGCTTGTCAGGAGTCATATCTTTATAGATAAAAGATTTTTATTTATTTCTTTTGTTTTTTATATTCTCATTATTTTCCCCCACTCTCTTCCTGATATGGTATAGCTTCTAGGGAAATATAGTGGTGGTTTTGGGGTCTCCCGAGCTGGGGGTGGGATGTTCTGGCTTTGAAGTCTGCGGCAGGAAACTCCCACAACCCAATTTATCTGATTCTGACCACTCCTTAGTCAGATAGCTTCTGGCCTCAGGAAACTCCCACAAATCAAACTCCTAAAATAATAGTAAATAGACCACTCCTCAATTCATTGCTGACTGATAATCTGGTCGTAATAATCTAGTCAATGAGAACCAAATTCCTTCCTACCTATGAGCCATAGAATTAACATATCAATGATAAAAGCTGGATAAATGTCTCTTCTTGCTTCTGTTTTTCTGCTGAATTCCCTTACAAATCAGTCTGCTTGTAATGGCGGTACAATTATAATAAAACTTTGTCCCTTGGCTAAGGAGATGGGTTGAAGCCTGCAAATTCTTTTAAGACACCTCATAACACTGGTCTATCACCCCAAACTTTTAGGATCCTTCTTCCCAACTTCAACATTCCCACAGAGAAATCTTGTAATATTCTCTTTAAAATGTAATATTCTCTTGTTGGGGTTTTCTTGGGGTCTCTGGAGGCAGCCTTTGTTTCAGTTCAGTAATCACCACACAAGGAGCCAGGGGTTAAGGTCCAAATCCTTTATTGTCTACTTCAAAGTCTTATCTCCTTCACTTGGGGCTCTGCTAGTTTTCTGGAGGCTTTCCGGATCTTGGTGTCAGTGGAGAAGCAAAGGACAGCCTGCTACCGCTTCTCTGTCTTCCCTAGTTCTCCTTCTGGCTGAATCTGTTCCAGCTTATATCCTCTCTAATCAAAGGTGTGAGTCTTGTGGAACTATATTAAGTATTAGCTACATGTACTGAACTAGAGAACTGTTAAGCACCATGCTAAACAAGCATTGTCTCTATCAATTCCATTGACTTAGCACCTTGTTTCAAGTTCTGGCCCATAACAAAATCTCATCTAACAAATAATATTTTAAAGACAAAAAAAGATGAAAAAATTGGTGTGATGAATCAATGTGCTGAAAATTTTTGAAAGTATGTACAATGTGAAATATTTATATACCTCCCACCTTCATGGATTCATGGGAGAAGAACAGCTTATAATTCTTCTTTTAAACCTTGCTTGTTCATTAAAAGTGTACAAAATTCATGTTAGTTTTTTTTTGTGCATGGTTATTTTTAAAATTTATATTGTTGCTATTGTATATAGTTTTCTTGGCTCTGCTTGTTTTACTTTGTATCAATTCATGTGTATCTTTCCATGTTTGTCTGTATTCATTACATGCATCATTTCTTTTCTTTTCTGAAGCAATTGAGGTTAAGTGACTTACAATGTCACATAGCTAGTTAATATTAAGTGCCTGAGATTAGATTTTGAACTCAGGTCTCCTGACTCCAGGACCAGTGCTCAATCCACTGGATCATATTCATAATTTCTTATACATAGTAACATTCTATTATGTTCATTTGTCATAATTTGCTTAGCTCTTGCCCATTTAATTAGTGTCAATGTTGTTTCCAATTTTGTATCACAAAAAGTGCCAAAAATATTTTGATGTGTATAGGGATTTTCCTTTATCAATGGCCCCTTTGGTGTACGACCTCAGTAGTGGAATCTGTTTCAAAGAGTATAGACATTTTAATTATTTTATTTATAAAATTCCAAATTGCTTTCCAAAAATTCTCACAACAGTTCACTGATCAATTAACAATACAACAGGGTGTTTATCTTTTCATAACTATTATCAAATTGGCTGCTTTTACCTTTTGTTCTTTTTGCCAATTTTTAGAGTGGGAGAACCTTGGGGTTCCTTTGATTTCTTTGCATATATACATGCATATGTATCATAGTATTTTATCTTTCCAAATATATGCAAAGATCGTTTTCAATATTCATCTTTGCAAAATCTTGTATTCCCAATTTTTCTCCCTTTTTCCTTCTCCCCTTTCCCCAAGGCAGCAAGTAACCCGATATAGGTTAAATATGTGCACTTCTAAATATATTTTCATATCCATCCTGCTGTGCAAGAAAAAATCAGATGAAAAGGGAAAAAACCCACAAGAAAGAAAAAAACCCAAGTAAACAAAAAGGTGAAAGTACTATGCTTGAATCCATATGCAGACTCCATTGTTCTCTCTCTGGATGCAAACAGCATTTTCCATCTCACATCTAATGGAATTGTCTTGAATCACACAGCACTGTTGAAAAAAGCCAAGTCCACAATATCTAATAGTGTTCAATGTTCTCTTGATCTGCTCACTTCATTCAGCATCAGTTCGGTAAGTTTTTCTAGGCTTTTTGGAAATCAGCCTGCTCATCATTTCTTATAGAACAATAATCTTTCATTACATTCATATACCAGTCATTTCCCAACTGATGGGTATCCACTCAATTTCTAGTTCCTCGCCTCTACAAAAAAGGGTTTTTGCAGATATATTTAATTTTTTTTTTTTTTTTTGGTGAGACATTTAGAGTTAAATAACTTGGTCAGGGTCACACAGCTAGAAAGTATTTAGTGTCTGAGGCTGGATTTGTACCCAGGTCATTCTGTATTTCAGGGCCATTCTCCATCCACTGCACCAGCTAACTGTCCCCAAATATTTTTTATTTTATTTTATTTTTTAATAATTATAACTTTTTATTGACAGAACCCATGTAATTTTTTTATAACATTATCCCTTGCACTCACTTCTGTTCTGACTTTTCCCCTCCCTCCCGCCACTCCCTCCCCTAAATGGCAAGCAGTCCTATACATGTTAAATATGTCACAGTATATCCTAGATATAATATATGTGTGCAGAACTGAACAGTTCTCTTGTTGCACAGGAAGACTTGGATTCAGAAGGTAAAAATAACCTGGAAAGAAAAACAAAAATTTTACATTCATTTCCCAGTGTTCTTTCTTTGGGTGTAGCTGCTTCTGTCCATCATTGATCAATTGAAATAGTTAGATCTTCTCTTTGTCAAAGAAATCCACTTCCATCAGAATACATCCTCATACAGTATCGTTGTTTAAATATATAATGATCTCCTGGTTCTGCTCATTTCACTTAGCATCAGTTCATGTAAGTCTCTCCAAGCCTCTCTGTATTCATCCTGCTGGTCATTTCTCACAGAACAATAATATTCCATAACATTCATATACCACAATTTACCCAACTATTCTCCAATTGATGGGCATCCATTCATTTTCCAATTTCTAGCCACTACAAAGAGGGCTGCCACAAACATTTTGTCACATACAGGTTCCTTTCCCTTCTTTAATAGCTCTTTGGGATATAAGCCCAGTAGTAGGCCTGCTGGATCAAAGGGTATGCACAATTTGATAACTTCCCAAATATTTTTTAATAGTCTCTGAGGTTACTAGCTTTTTAGGGCAGAGGGCTACATTCATAGTCAGGAAGATCTAGGTTCAAACACCATCTCTTATACTCTTAACGGTATCACTTACAACCAAGTCACTTAATATATTTGAGCTTCAGCTTCCTCACCTATAAAATGAGGTTAATAAAGATTGTAGAAACTAATTTACAGAGCTGTAGAGAACAAATGAGGTAATGCATGTAAAGGGTTTTGCAAACCTTAAAGTACTGTGTAAATGTTACCATTATTTTAATGTTCTATAACTATAGAACATTCTTTCCTATATACTTTTATAAAATTATTTTATAAAAGTGTCTTTGTATTGCTAAAAATACTCTTCTTCCTGTTGAATACTATTCATTATTCAAGATTCAGACCTTACTGATTTATATGCTGTTTATGGTTTCATATGCTCTATATCTATATTCCTGTACTATGAATAGCCCTCTCTGGAATTCTGTTTTTAAGATAACCTGTCTTTAGGAATCTTTGGATGGTTAAAGTCAACTCTTCTTAAGAAATGAAAGCATACATTTCTAAATGCCCCTAATCTCATTTTTCTCATAGAAATACAAGGTCAAGGTCATGCTGTTAACTACATTCTGGGGTAGACCATTATCTTTCTATAAAACATTGGCTGAACAAATACAGGATGAGCTCAGTCTACAGAGAAGTTTCTCCCTTCACTTCATGTTAAAGTGAATGAAATTTAAAGTGTAATGAAAATGGTACCATGGACAGAGTTTAGAACAGTGCCTTGCTTAAAAACAATCCCATTTAGAAAACCTCAGGTTTACAAAACAGATCAATTAGGTAGTTATTACTAACCTTATAACTAATAAAATGCTTTGTTTTCACAGTGAAATAAACACTGATTTCTTGTAAATATTATCCTCAATTATCTTCAGATGGTCACTTTGAAAAAATAAGACATTTATAGGATGACCTGAGTTAAAATGCAGTCTTAGACAGTTACTAGGTGTGTGACCCTGGGCAAAATCACTTATCCCCAATTGTCTAGAAAAAAAGAGTGAGACTTCTGTAAAATATCTCAGAAATGGATTTGCTGTATTAAAGGAGGGGAATAAGAAAGTGCTATGTAGATAATGTGTTTTATGTTTCTGCTGTGTAACATATAGTACTAACATATTTTTGCTTAATGTACTTTGATCCCATCAAAGTATTATTATATACAACCGATTTGATGATCTTATGGGGAGACTTTAGATATATAATCATAATCAATAGATTTAGAATTAGGATCATAGAGATCAATCCAGTTTAATTCCTTCATTTTATATATGTTGAAAAATGATCTGGCCAAATCCATGCAAATAATAAATTTGAATTAATATTCTCCAAAAGTCAAATTCAATGACTTTTTTTGTGACAAGTTTAGCTCATTTTTCCTTCATTTCTTTTCTTCTGCCATTAAATCAATAATAAAAAACAACATTTCAATAAGAAAAAAAAATGATGAGGATTAATGTCTATGTGACCCTGCACAATATTGGTCCTGAGATAAAATTTGCACTTATGAGCATGAAGGCTGCTATTAGCGGAGCAGAGCCAAGATAAGAGAGAGAAACCAGGAAATTGCCTGGGGTCCCTCCAGTTGCCCTTGAAACCAACCATCTGCACAGATTCTGGAACAACAGAATCTCCAAAACAATTTTCCAGCTCAAGATATCTTAGAAGGATTTCAGGAAAGGTCAGTACCACTGGGGTGAAAAGAGAGTACAGTTTAGTGAAAATGATATCCAGGCAAACCAAAAAGAGGATCTTAACCCTAAAACTGATTAGCAACTGAGATCCCTTGGTCTGGGTTCAACAACAAACAAGTAGTGAAGACTTTAGTTTCAGTGCAGAAGGCAAATTGCCAGCCCTGGAAATGAGGCAACAACAGAGTGGACTAAGTCAGGGTACTTTCAGCTCCGTGAGCAAGTCACCAAACACCAAAGACCCCAGCACTCAAAGTCAAAGCTCAAAGTTGCACAAGAAGCTTGGTTCACCATACCCTGTATCCCAGGAGCAGAGCTCAACTTTAAAAGCAATGAAATAGATGTGTGCACAGCACACACACACACACACACACACACACACACACACACACACACAACCACAATGAGCAAGAAACAAAAAAGAACCTTGACTTTAGAAAGCTAATATGGTGACAGAGAAGATCAAAATACTAACTCAGAAAAGGACAAAATGCCTATCAGAGAAACCTCAAAGGGGAATATGAATTGGTCTCAAGCCCAAGATGCTTTTTAAAAAGAGTTCAAAAAGAGTTTTAAAAATCAAACCAGAGATGTAGAAGAAAAATTAAGAAAAGAAATGAGAGCTATGTAAGAGACTGAAGAAAACAATTCCTTAAAAAATACAACTGACAAAATGCAAAAAAAAATCACTCAAGAAAACAGCACCTTTAAAAGCAGAATTAGCTAAATGAAAAAGGAGAGACAAAAGCTAATTGAAAAAAAACATATTTTGAAAACTAGAATTGAGCAAATTGGGACTAATGATTTTATGAGATAGCAAGAATCAGTCAAAAAAATTAAAAAGAATGAAAAATAGAAGAAAATATAAAATGCCTCATTGGAAAAAGAACCAACCTGAAAATTGGAGATAAGTCATTACTGGACTACTTGAAACCATGATCCAAAAAAAGAGACTGGACAACATTTTTCAAGAAAATAGCAAAAAACACTGCCTTGATATCTTAGAATCAGAGGGCAAAATAGTTGTTGAGAGAATACATCAATCATTTCCTGAAAGAGATCCCAGAAGGAAAATTTCAAGGAATAGTGTAGCTAAATTGCAGAATTACAAGGTCAAGAAGTAAATATAGCAACCTGCCAAAAAGAAACAATTCAAAAGCAGCCAGTCAGGATTATCTAGAATTTAGCAACTTCTACATTAAAGAATTGGCAGACCTGGATATAATACTCTGGAAGGCAAAGGTATTTGGATTACAACCAAGAATCAACTACCCAGCAAGATTGAGCATAATCTTTCAGGAGAAAAGTTGAACCTTCAATAAAATAGGGGACTTTCAATCATTTCTGATGATAAAACCATAACTAAACAGAAAATTTGGTCTTCAAATACAAGACTCAAGAGGATCATAAAAAGAAAGAAATAAAACATGCTATTTATTATTTATTTTAATAATAACTTTTTATTTTTCAAAATGGATGAAAAGATCATTTTCAACATCTGCCCTTGTAAAACCTGTGTTCCTTTCCTGAAATATTTCCCTTTTAGTCTTTTCACTTATTCATATCTTGCTCATGATTCAAGATTAAAGTTTCCCTCCATGAAATCTTCCTTGTCTCCTTTGGCCTATATTGATCTCTCTGTTCTCAACTGTAATAGTTCTTACAATTTGTAGCAGTCACACATTTGGTTATATACTATTTTGTATTCTTTCATTGTTTCTCTGTCTTCCCACTCTAACTAGTAGATTCTCAGGAGCAGCAAGCATATTTCCTATGTTTTTCATATCCCAACCAATAAGTACATAATTGCTTGGGATAATTCTAGTTCCATATGAGACAGTAAATCTTTCCTTGTTGATTGATTAAAATATTTTGTGAATAAAAAATATGTTGGAATCAAATTATGTTTTATTCAATTTAATTAATGAGTTAGAGCCATCATAAGGCAATGGAAAAAGAGTGACTCTTGGAGTTAGGACAATTTTGTCTGTGCTCTAGCCAAAACTGAAGTTTCCAGTCAATAACTATCTATGCTAATGAAACCACACATTCTATACCTAATCTTCATCCTAATCAATGTAAAGTTGAAAGTATGTGTCATACAAGGTACTTTTAAAAAGCTTTGTGTATCTTGACAAAAATCAAACGACAAGGAAGTCTTATAGCTCCAAAAGTATTTAGAGTTTTGTTGCTTAGGAGAAGAGAAACACAGATGTGCTTCTTTGCAGATTTCTTTTTCATTTCTCACTAGTTTAGGAGTAACCATGACATGCACTGTATAGGACCTAAGTATTTTTAGTTACTCACAGAATGAAGAAATTACTTCAGACTTGGTAAATTCCGCAAACAGGAATAAGCTTTATAAAAATTGTTCCATTATTAATCTCAGGGGCAGAAGGGGAATAGGGTAGACTGTTGTCTCTATAGAGATCAGGTTATTAACCAAAAGTAAGTTAGATAATCATATGCTAAAGCAAGGAGAATATGATTCCAACCATATTTAGTCTAATAATAATTTAAATAACTGACCTGAAAGAATGGATTAACCCACAAAGTCAATAAAGAATGAGTTTTGTTCCTTCTTTGGGATTAGGACTATATAAAACTCACTCAAGAGGAAAGCAGATCTCTATGCAATGTTACTAGGACATTTATGTCTAATGCATATGTGACATCCTCTTGCAGCATCATTCATTTTTCTTCTCCTTTGCTGTTTTCTCTCTTTTTTTTTTTTAAAAAAAACATTCCATTAGGATAAGAAAGCATAAAATTTGTTCTTAATGAACTGAACATTAGAGATTTTGGTTTCGGACCTTAACCTGAATTGATAGATATATAAAATATTGAGTTGGTCTTTATTATCTTGGAGTAATTATTAGTTTGTAATAGTTCAGATACTCAAGTATCTCCCAATGTTGTATATGCCAGATAAAATGTGGTACTCTTTGCTTAGAGGATCATTATTTTGAGCTCCTGAGGACAGAGATTGTCTTTTGTCTCTTTTTTTATCCCTAGCATTTAGCATAGAAACTGCATAAGTGCTTAATAAAAATTTACTAAAGGTTAATGATGAGTTAGTTGGTTGTATACTCTTATAGGATCACCAGACTTCTCAGCATCACTCCCCTCTTTCCCAGCTGCTTTGCCATCTCATCATTTCAGTTAGAGCTTATTTTATCTGACTCCATGAGACAAGTACCAGCTTTATCTTCATCATCCTTCCCTAATATAAGTGGGGCCAAATGGTCTTTCCTATCTGGGAGAGAAATGATCACTTATATATTAGGAAATTGTGATCCAGATCCATTTTAATTTTGTATTCCCTTGAAAGTTCATGTATATATTGAAATCTATCAATTGTCCTCAATAGATTCTTAGAAATCTCCTTTAGAACATGCCTATATTGCCTCAACTCCTTCTAGAAAATTTGGTTTTTTGTGAAAAAGTATGCAAGTCTATTATATAATAGTCTCCTAAATTTTCAAAAGTCAATTATTTAAACTACTTTCTAATTAAAATACATTGATGGTGATAATTCTGTGCTTTAAAATATGTAAAACTTTTCCATAATTTTATTCCAAAATATATTTTCATAAATCAACTAAAAACATATTAAGTTAAAGTCATAAAATTCAGTATTTTGGATGTCTTTCCTTCCTTCCTTCCTTCCTTCCTTCCTTCCTTCCTTCCTTCCTTCCTTCCTTCTTCCTTCTTCCTTCCTTCTTCCTTCCTTCCTTCCTTCCTTCCTTCCTTCCTTCCTTCCTTCCTTCCTTCCTTCCTTCTTTCCTTCCTTTCTCCTTCCTTCTTTTCTTCCTTCCTTCCTTCCTTCCTTCCTTCCTTCCTTCCTTCCTTCCTTCCTTCCTTCCTTCCTTCCTTCCTTCCTTCCTTCCTTCCTTCCTTCCTTCCTTCCTTCCCTCCTTCTTGCATTCCTGCCTTCTTCCTTCTTTCCTTTTTGTTTTTAGTTAACTTTTTTACTCATAAATATTTTATTTTCATAATGAGACTGTAAGTTGCTCTAAAGAAAAGACTGTCTTATTCTTCATTTAAATTTCCCACTATGTAAAGCTTAGTATTCTTAGTAAGCTTTAAAAAATTATCAATGATTGTTAAATACAAATGCACTATTATTGCCAAAAACAATAAAAACACAAACAATATTCATGGGCAAACAGTGGTGCCAATGTTGTACAAGAAAAATAGCATAGTGTCATTGTGTCCACATCAATCAATTAAAGCATTTTAAGATGGGAAAATTTCACTTCATGTGAGAAAGAGAAGGCAAAAGACAGAATGGTGCTGGAGAGACAATATTAAGAAAATAACTAACCCAATTAATCTTATTTTAAAAAACCCTCCACAATTTCAGAGTTTTACCTATAGTTAAAGAAAAAGTCCTTGATACTGGGGAACATTCATTTCCATAAAAAACTAAAGCAAATATGCATAAAAGGGCCATTTAAAATATTACAACCTCTATGTATTTGAAGTCAAAAGCTAATATTATTTGTAGTAGAGAAACACTAAAACATTCCTATAGGTAATTAAGGCAAAAATGTTTAATTTAAAAAATTCAACAGCTATTAAAAATGAAAGAAATTAGAAGTGAAGTATTGGCAAAGATGAAATTATACCATTTTCAGATGGCACATATAATCCCATAGAATTAGGAAACAAATTAGGATGTTGCCTTCATTAAAGTAATGTTACAAAACAAATCCAATAAAATGAACAGTATTTGTATATTAAAATAACAAAAGCAAAGAGAACATAAGAGGAAAATATGTTACTCAAAACATCTCTAAAAAGGAAAAAAATCAATGGGGAGTCTATCAAGACATAGTTTAGACTTATGTAAATATAATTGTAGTTCAGTATATGTAGTAAATATAATTGTACTGCCTTTGCATATACAGTGTTTTCCTCAATTCTCCCTGGAAGATTGATTCTGACCTTCCAAAAGAAGCAGATGTTGAATCAATAGCTCTCTCTCTTTTTGAATTGTAGGGAGAAGAAAATAATGTGAAATCTAGGGAAGCTGAGAACATCTGATGACTCTAACCATAAGATTTTCAGTGATGGACTCTGGATCCAGGATTTTTCAGGATGGATCTTGTGTTGCTGAAAATCAGACTAGACAAACTGTGGTCATTCATCTTTTCCCTTCTTCCATTCATCTTCTTCCATCTTGGAAGGGCTTGAGTCTGCTTAATATCCCTTAAACCTATTCCAGAGATACTTAACTTAGGAGGCTAGTACTTGTTTCTTAAGTACTTAAGTCTCTTAAGCCTAAAAGTGTAGTAAAACTTACAACTATCTATTTTGCTAAGCTATTTGTATAGTTATTCAAATGTCACATTTAAAGGGGTTTGAAACTCAGATTTTTTTTTCCCCAGAAGAAGATTTTTGACTGAAGATTTGGAGATATAAAGAAGTTTTAGAGAATAATTGCACCAATTTTCCAGGGAAGTAAAAGTACCTTTAATGGTTTACTGCTAGGGAAAGTAATCAGTGGCTAGAGTTGATATAACCTGGGTAAACTAGCAATAACACAATAATTTGTCTATTTTTCAGGGTCAAATTTGTAGGAAAGATCACTAAAAGGTTGTACTAAAATGGCAGAATAGCAGGAAAAAGTACAACATGGTTTCTCCCAGGACTCCTCCAAAGATATTTAGAAATTATATGTCAGGTTTTGATTGAGAAATTGAAGAAAAAAGGATAGTAAATATCTTTTTCCAGCCAATTGTATGGAATGGAGAGATAAGATGAAGAACTTCCAGGAACTTTTAAACTCTTTTTCTGTATTTTATTATTCATTATTTGTATGTCTCCATCACCTGCATAAGTATGTTGTGTGTTAGCCAATATACTTAAACTTTAGATATATTTACTTAACCTGAAATGATGAGATTTATCACTATTCAATGTTATCAATATTTTGAGTATTAGTTGAATGCTGTTAGCTTAGTAATCTAAATTTTGAAGGTCTGTTGGCACCCATATCTAACATTCAATTAAGGGGAGAGGACACTTATTTTCCAAATACTCCACAACCTATGATGTAATCCTTTGTAACCAAACCTATAAAAACTATATATCTCCATAATTCTTTAGCCCTTCTACCGTGAGCTTTCTCTCTTTCTCTCCTCATGGTGGAATTGCTCATTCTCATGAGAATCTATTAATAAACAACAACTTTTCTGCTTTTTACTTTGAGTAGTCTCTGAGTAGTCATTTTTGGATGGGAGTTCTATCCCTCACATAAGGGTGACAAGAATTCTAACAAAGAGGTTTCCAAATTGTAATGGGCTGAGGCTTGAGTTGATGCACTGAGGTCCCAAGCACATGAGGCTAAATAGTAATTGGACCATACTCTATTAATATATAAGCTTGGAGAAAGAATGGCCCCCGCCCACTCTTTGTGCAAGTCCTGATGTGTTGTATAGGAAATGACGATTCTGGTGGGTGGAGGCAGGGGAGTGAAAAAGGAAGGGGAGGAGAGCTCAGGCCCCACTTTCTCTGCTAGCTGTTTGTTTCTCTTCTTTTTGCTTTTTGCTTAGATGGCTCAGTGGGTGGAGCACCAGCCCTGAAGTCAGGAGGACCTGAGTTCAAATCCAGCCTCAGACATTTAACAATTCCTGGTTATGTGATCATGGGCAAGTCATTTAACCCCAACTGCCTCAGCACCAGCCCTGAAGTCAGGAGGACCTGAGTTCAAATCCAGCCTCAGACACTTAACAATTCCTGGTTGTGTGACCATGGGCAAGTCACTTAACCCCAGCTGCCTCAAAAAAAAAGCAAAAACAAGTAGAGAAACAAACAGCTAGCAGAGAAAGTGGGGCCTGAGCTCTCCTCCCCTTCCTTTTTCACTCCCCTGCCTCCACCCACCAGAATCGTCATTTCCTATACAACACATCAGGACTTGCACAAAGAGTGGGCGGGGGCCATTCTTTCTCCAAGCTTATATATTAATAGAGTATGGTCCAGTTACTATTTAGCCTCATGTGCTTGGGACCTCAGTGCATCAACTCAAGCCTCAGCCCATTACACCAAATAACAGGAATGAGATCTTGCCAGAAATGTTTATGCAAAGCACTTTAGCAAAAGAGTGCATAGAAGACTGAGGTGGTACACCAGAACAAGAAAAGATCCCAGTTACATCACAGAGTGGAATGAAATTATAAGCATTAAGAAGAGGTGCCCACCAGCAGCTCTCATATTTACTACCAGTTCATGGTCACAGGTCCTGTGATGGCTGACTTATATTGGGATACAGGCCTAGGAATAGTGGCCAGTAAATGTCCTAGGCTTTGTAACTCCACAATTTGTAACTATTCAATCTCCATAGTTCTCTTTCTGGATAAAGATGGTGCTTTTTCATCTAAAGCTTATTGGGATTGCCTTGGATTATTGAACCACTGAGAAGAACTAAGCCCTTTCATATTTGATCATTGCACAATATTGCTGTTACTGTGTATAATGTATTTCTGGTTTTGCTTGTTTTTCTTAACATCAGTTCATGTAAATCTTTCCAGGCCTTTCTAAAATCAGCTTGTTCATGATTTTTGGTAAAATAATAATATTCCATTACTTTCATATACCATAAGTTATTTAGCACTTCCCCAATCAATGGTCATTTCCCAATTCTTTGCCACCACAAGAAAAGGTGCTATAAACATTTTTGCACATGCACATTCTTTGTGATTTCTTTGGAATATAGATCCAGTATCCAGCTCTGCTAGATCAAATGGTATTCAGAGTTTGATAATTCCAAATTGCTCTCCAGAATGGTTGGATCATTTTACAATTTCACCAACAATGCATTAGTGTCCCAGTTTTTCCATATCCCCTGTAACATTTCCTTTTCCTGTCATCTTAACCAATTTGAAAGATGTGAAGTGGTACCTCAGAGTTGTTTTAATTTGTATTTCTCTAATGAATAGTGATTTAGAGAAATGTTCATATTATTACAGATGACTTTAATTTTTTCATCTGAAAATTGTTCTCATCCTTTGACCATTTATCAATGGAAAATGACTTGTGTTCTTATAAATTTGATACAGTTCTTCATATATTTTAGAAATGAGGCCTTTGTCAGAAACACCAACTTAAAATTTTTTTCCCCGAGCATTGTGTTTGTCTTTTAATCTTGTTTTTGTTGTGTGTGTGTTTTTTTAATTTAATGTAATCAAAGTTGTCCATTTTGTATTTCATAATGTTCTTTAGTTCTTTGGTCATAAATTTCCTCCCTTCTCCAAACTATCCTAATTTTCTCCTAATTTTCTTATGGTATCACCCTTTACATTAAAAACGTAACCATTTTTTCCTTATTTTGGTATGGGGTTTAAGATGTAGGTTTATGCTGAGTTTCAGATGTATTATTTCTCAGTTTTCCCTGCATTTTTTGTGAAATGATGAGTTTCTATCCAAGAAGCTGAACTCTTTAAGTTGATCAAATACTAGATTACTATAGTCATTGATTATTGGGCCACATGTTTCTAACCTAGTCTACTGTTCCACCATTCTATTTTTTAGCCATTACAAATAGTTTTGATGACTGCTCCTTTATAATATAACTTTATGTCTGGTACTGCTTGGCCACTGTCCTATTTTTTTTTTCATTAATTCTCTTGATATTCTTAATTTTTTGTTCTTCCAATTAATTCTGTTATTATTTTTTCTGGCTGAATAAAATAATTTTTGGCAGTTTTATTGATGTGCACTGAACAAGTGGAGCAATTTAGATATGAACATAATGGGAAACTGAGGACTTCTCAAAATAAGCCACCGGATAATTCCAGACCCAATTTCAAAGATCTGTTAATCATTAAGGCTCTAGGAAGGAAAACAAAAGGTTTGGTCTTCTAGTAGAAATATCTGAAGTAATCTCCTGGACCTTTACTTAACTCCTTAAGAAAAATCTAATTTAATGGCCTGGAGATATTCTGAGAGGTCTATAAACTGGTTAATCTCTATTTGTTGATGGAGGAAGCCAGAGGTAAACTAAGGTTATTTTAGCTTAATGGATTACTTACCTCTAAACAAATCTCTTCTTTGTGGGGGGATTATATAGTTTCTTATAAAATCATTTACTAAAGTAGATTGAATTTAAATTTAGATTCAGTTTATCTGGGGAATTTGGGGAAGTGAAATAGGGTGCTCATATTGGCTAAGTAAACAGTTGTAAACAGTTGCAAAACTGACCACCGTAAAACATACCTGCAAACAGTTGTAAACCTTGTGAAACTGACCATCATAAAATTCAGGTCAAAATTTAACAAGTTCATGTAATTTCCAAGCATTAAGCCAGATAATCAACTGGATAAGGTGAAGAGGGGTGTTGTGGATTTTTGTGGTCATGACTATATAACTCATTTATATCTCTGTGGAAATTAGCCTCTCTCCACTGGTAGAATTCCAGTGGCAAGATGTTCATTTCTTGCAAGATTCTAAAATAAACGCTTCACTCGAGATATCTCTGAGTATTTGTAAATTGGATTTGCCCTACCCACACAGGTAGAATTGTCTTTTTAAATTATATTAGCTCAGCCTACCCTTGAGCAACTGATATCTTTCCAATTGATCTGACTTTATGTAAGAAATGTTTTGTATTTGTACAAGTTCATATATTTCCTTGGTTTTTCTTGGGAGGTAGTCACACAAACTTTTTTCTACAATTACTTTAAATAGAATTTCTCTTTCTATTTCTTGTTGCTGGGCTTTGTTAGCAATATATAGAAATGCTGATGATTTATATGAGTTTATTTTATATCCTGCTAAAGCTGTTAATTGTTTTAAGTAAATTTTTGGAAGATTCTTTAGGATTCTTATCATGTAAATCTAAGCTTAACTATACAGGACAAAAGATGGTCATTAAATAATAAAGACAGTTTAAAATTTTTTGAAAAAATTTTAGTGAGAGAGAAATATGGAACTGAAGAGATTACTTGCTTTTCTAACAACCCAAATAACAGCAATACAAGAGTAAATAAATTCAGATAGCAATATCAACAGAGTGATAGCAGAAAGACTAATAAGAGACTTCTCTTTAAATGTACACAAGAAGATGAAGCAATCTGATGATAGCTGAAATCTGGTAGATATAATAGTGAAAAGTTGGACAGAGAACTTTATGGATAATCTGGTGACACCACAAGTATATTTGAATGCTTCTTTTATGGGACTACCTGACATCAAGGGAGGATACATGATAAAGATTGGGAAGAGGAACAGAAATACAAAGAAGAGTGAGTCAAGATCTAATAATGAAGGGGATCTTTGTGGTCTTAGATTAAAAAAAAAGCCTATAGGACTATGAGTGAAGAAGAAGGAGAAAAAACCTGAAAAGAGTAGGAGAGGAAAAAAGATTTATTTTAGAGCTGAAGAAGGTCCTATTGATGAATAATCCTATAAGTGAAGGGAGATGAAGAACTTACACTGGATAAGAACTTGAAGATTTGGTGTTTGAAAAATGTACTTGTTTTTGAAGAGGGGAACTGGAACTATTGGGGCAACTGGCATCAGGAGGGAGTAGGAGAATATGGATACAGGAAAGAGATTTCTAGGCAGTTGTAAAAAAAGGACAAAAGAAATCTTATAAATCAGTGGTAGGGAAGAAGCCCTACCATGGGGTAATAGCCTCTGACACCTGCAATAATTGGCATTATTTTGAGAGTGAATTCAATGGAAAAGGGGAATACATAGGGTAAGGCCTAGAAGATAGTGGCAGAAAGAATATAGAAAGAAGAGCCTAAAATGGATACTTTGTACCTATGCTATAAGAAATGATTTGTGTAATGAATACAGAAAAATATGGAAAGATATATATCACTTCATGCAGAGTGAAATAAACAGAGCCAAGAAAATGATCTACATAGTAACTATAATAATGTAAATGGAAAGAATGACACATCAAAAAAATAAAAAGTAAATTTGAAAAAATTATAAAGATCAAGTGGTATTTAAATAAACTACTTCTTTGTGGAGTGCAAGGTCCACAAATGTTACAAGTTGCACATATTTTCTGAATTTTTCAATATATTGATCAGTTGTGCTTTTTTTCCTCTCCTAAAAAATTACTATTTTTCATATGATATGGGAGGAAAAGAGGAAACAAAGAAAACATGCAGAAATATTTGTGGCAGTTTTAAGAACTGAACTGATGCTGAGTAAAGTGAATAGAACCAGGAAGAAACTGCACACAGTATCAACAATATTGTGTGATGATCAACTGTAGTAGACAGCTGTTCTCAGTAACATAATGTTCCAAAACAGTTGCAAAAGACTCATTATGGAAAATGCTACCTACATCCAGAGAAAGAACTATGGAATCTGAATGCAGATTAAAGCATACTATTTTCACTTTTATTGTTTCTTGTTTTTTCTTTCCCATGATTTTTCCATTTTATTCTGACACTTCTTTTACAACATCACTAATATGGAAATATATTTAATGTGTATGATTACTGTCTTGGGGAAGGCAGAATTTGAGGGAAGGAAAAAATTTGGAATTCAAAATCTTATGAAAATGGATGTTAAATTGGGAAGAGTATTAAGTGGAAAATTACAAAATATATATATATAGCAGCTCTTTTTTTTTGTGAATGGTTGAACAAGTTAAGGTTTATAAATATGATGGAGCACAATACTGCTCATGGTCATGATTTCAGAAAAACCTGTCAGTACTTGTTCAAACTGATACAAAATGAGTAAGCAGAACCAGGAGAACAATAACAACAATATGGTAAAAATAGTCAACTTTGAAACTTTATGAAACTAATAAATACAACAACTAACCACAATTTCAAAGAACTTATGATGAAACATATTATGTTTCTTCTAGACATATAGTTGAAAAATCTAGAATCCAGCATTAAGAATACTTTTCACACTATTTCCCCCCCCCCCTTCTTTTTGGATATGGATAATGGGAATTTGTTTGGCTAGATCATACATATCTTTATTGGTTTTCCTTGTCTTGTCTTCTCAATAGGTAGAGGTGGAAGGGTGATGAAAAAAGAGAAATTGGGACTGAAAATAAAACAAAATTTAATTGAAAAAAGAAAAGAGTTAAGTCCTGCATTAGGAAAATGCTAGTCCTAATGTCCTATGCTGTTGTCAAATTAAATATGCAATACTATTACCAGGTGTGGATGCCACATTTGAGAAATGACACTAAAAAACAAGGGCATATCCAAAGGAGGGCAACCAAAATGATTTTAAGCCATACTATATGAAGATCATTTGGAGGAAGTGAGGATATTTTGCTTTGGGTAGAGACATATGAGAGTGTGCCAGTTATCTTCAAATGTTTAAAGGATTGTCAATTGAAGGATTAGATTTGATAGATGTGGCAGCAGAGAGAAGAACTAGGACCAACTATGAAAATTACAGAGAGATTGGTTTGATGGGAGGGGAAAATTCCAAAGGATTCTTAATTCTTAAGGACTAGAATTATTCATGTGCCTTTTCAAGGAGTAGTGGGTTCCCTTTGGAGGTACTCAGATAAAGAATGGATAAACATTTACTTGGTATGCTGCAGACAACATGTTTGTCCACATATGTGCTATAGTAAAATGGCCTTTGAGGTCTTCTTCAACTCTGAAATCATATGATTATATGATTTGGAGAAAATAAAGTGCTTTTTTCCCCATTAATAACTGGAAATAGTTAATTAGTCATGGAGATTTGTCAGTTGTTTTAGAAAGATACTGACTGATGAACATTTCCCCCTTATTCCAACTCTTTGATATTTTGAATGATATAGCTAGTCCATTTTTGCCTCATTTGTGAAGAGTTGTCTTAAAGAGAGTTAACATTTATATATAATTTGAAGTTTTCAAAGCACTCTGAAAGCTTTAGTTTTTCTTTTTTTTTGAGTTTCACAACAAATCTTTCAGTCAGGTACTAAAAATAGTTATTCTTCCCATTCTGCAGATGAGAATGCTAAGGTTGAAATGATACATCTAGAGCTGGAAAGGACCTCAGAGCTCATATACATAGATAATTTTCATCATTCACCTTTGCAAAACCTTGTGTTCCCAAATTTTTTCCTTCCCATTCCTTAACCTTCCTCACCTCTTTCCTCCCTCAATATGTTACATGTGCAATTCTTTTATTATCATGGTGCACAAGAAAATGCAGATCAGAAAAGGAAAAAAAAAACCCTTTTTTTTTTTTTAATAAGGAAAAGTGAGGCCCAGATATGTTATAGAAAATTTCCAAAGTTATACAAGTTGTTAAGTTGCAAAGCATGGATTCAAACTTGGATTTCATGTATTCACATTTATTTCTTTTTTCATGAAACTATGATATGAATTGCCCATACTCATATGTCTAGTAGGGAATAGACATGTCTATTGTCAGGATTTTTGTATTTCAAGCATAGTGTCTTATCAAGTACCTAGTATAGTTGTCTTATCAGTCAGAATTTTTTCATATCAAATACCTAGTACTATATCTAGAATACAGAATGCATTTAAAATGCTGGTTGAGTGTTTGGTTTGTACTTTGACTTTTTAAAAATTAAATTTTGCTCCAGTTTTGTCATCATTTCTGATAAGGATTCAATATCTTTGGATTATTACCTATTTAAAAATGGCTGTTTAATTATTGTTTTCTGAACTTAACTGACCATTAAAGGTTACCACAAGTTTTATAGATAGGTAGCTAAAGTTAATTATTATTTTCTAAACTTAATTGACCATCGAAAGGTACAATGAGTTTTATTTTTCAACAGCACACCCATAAAGAAGACCTTTGAGATTTCAGAGATCAAAATTTGATAAGGTTCATAAAGCTTCCCAGCTCAATCTTGATTTAAATTAGCTCTTCTTTTAATAATTTTAGTGCCTTTCCTATTATCTGGATAATGAAAGTGGAAAATTTCTGGGGATTAGAATAATCCAGAAATGACATTGGGATTTCTCAGGAAGTAGTGAATTCTATTAATTCTAAGAAAGGCTGGCTGATCACTCACTTGGTGTTCTGTCACCATATGACATATACTTCATGCATATACTGTAGTAAGATGGTCTTTGAGACTGCTTTCAATTCTGAGATAGTATGATTATATAATTTAGAAAAGGAAATATTTCCCCCCCCCACACACATACAAGTAGTTGGAAACAACTAATCAGTAACTGAGACTTCTCATTTGCTGTGAGAAAATTGCCCCCACTTTAGTCAGCATCTGGGATTTGGCTGCTTTGTGGGGATTGCCTGCAGATTTCCAATTTGAGCATTTCCTTGAGGATATCTAGAGAACATATAATGCACACTTTTCTCTCACCTCCGTGTTTACAGGTAATATAATGGTATACTTTAGAGAAATCTTGGGAATCATCTAAAAACTATTTGAAACAATTAACAACTTCAGCAGAGTTACAAGATATGACACAAACCCACATAAATCCATATTTTTATATACTACTAACAAAATCTAATAGGAGAAGATAAAAAGAGAAATTGAAAACAATTTCTTGTAGGCAATTTAACATATTTGGAAGTCAATTTACTAAAATAAACTCAAGGATTATATGGACACAATTACAAAACCCCTTTCACACAAATAAAGATAGATTGAAACAATTGGAGAAATATTAATTGCTCGTGAGTAGGCTGAGCCAATTTAATAAAAAATGACAATTCCATTTACTTTACTTATTCAGTACCACGTTCTTTGATCCAACAATATCATACTAGCTCAGTATCTAAAAGAGTTCAAAGAAAAGGGGAAAGGATTTATTTGTACAAAAATATTTATAATAACTTTTCGTGGTGTCAAAAATTAAATATTGAGATGATGCCCATCAATTGGAGAATGGCTTAATAACTTGTTGTATATAATTATGATGGAATATTATTGTGCTATAAGTAATGATAAGCAATATGGTTTCATAAAATCTTGGGAAGACATAAAAACTGGTACAATGTGTAATAAGCAGAACCAGGAGAATACTGATAACAGCAATATTATAGGGATGACCAACTGTGAGGCAGAAAGGAAGGAAGGAATTGGGAATTCAAAATTTTAATAGAAATTATTGTTAAATTTTCTTACATGCAATTGGGAAATATTTAATGAAATAAATGAAAATAATAAAAAAATCAAAATGTGAAAACAGCCCCTGTTATATGACAGTGGAAATGCACAGAATTTGTCTGTATCAATTATATAATTTGTATAAATTGTTTGATTTGTACTTTAGACTTAAACTTTAGCTCCACTTTTGTTTTGTCACTGCTGACATAATAAACTTGTGTCACTTTGTGTCACTATGCATTTGAAATTGGCAAAAGTTAATTATTATTTTCTGAACTTAATTGACTGCCAATAAAGATCATGAGTTTTTCTTGCAATGCAACAGTAAAAGTAAATACTAAAACTTTAGTGGTAAAGATTTGTGTGAGATTCATAAAATTTCTCATCTGGAGCATAATTTCATTGGATGTCTTTTTAATTTTATCCTTTAATTTGCAGCCTGTGTATTCCTTTCACAATCTGTCAAAAAATTATAGCAATACCCGAAATTGGGATATTAAGAACTGAGGCACAAAGAAGAAAAGAGAAAGAAAAAAAGAGAAAAAAAAAGATTCGGCAATGAACAACACCCCAAACTTGAGTACTGGAACCTGATCTCTACTTTTTCTCTTCCTGACTTTCCTGTTTCTGGAATAGAGATTTTGTTTTTTTCTTCTCACAATTTGCTAGGAGATTAAGGCCAGCTGCATTGAGTGTCATAGGATGTTTCGCCGTGACTGATTTCTAGTTGTTACTACTCTTTGAATAATTTACCTAAGAATATGTTTATTATTTAGGAAATTTGTAAGTGAAAATGCTGATATTTCTTTAATGTAAGTGAAATAATATAGTTTGCTAGGAAAAAAGTACCAAGGAAACATATAAACTCCTTGATCAAAGGCACTATTATCTTTTCCCCAAAGAAGAACACTTTGAGGCTATTACCTTGTCAACTATCAAATGATTTAAAAGCAAAGAAAACTCCTTAAGGAAACATGAGTTGGTATAAATTGTTTGTTTTTTCCTTACCTTTCCAATTTGTTCTCTATTATTTTATTTTTCAATCCTAAAAAATTAAAAGGTATTTCCTTATGTCCAAAAATATTATAGCTTATTTGCTAATGATCATCTTGACCAAAACGGTCAAGTCTTCTTATAGTCTTTTATGAACCTAGTTCTAAGGACTTTGTGTGACATATTTTTTTTTGATTTCTTTATTAGAGGCTTAGAGGGAGGACTTTAAAAGATGAGCACTTCAGTTTTACTTCATCCATTCTTTTCAACCAATTGTTTTTATATCAAGGAACTAGGATACTACATCATTCAAAGGATATCATAACAAAAAAGGAAGCTTATTTGTATAAAAAATACAAGCTGATAAATGATATCTAATTCTGCAATTCCCACAAGCTGATGCAAGATTCTATATAGTAAAAGTGATGGAGACTCAATTCAACCATCATGCTCCCCTCCCACAACTTCAGCATTTGTTGTCTTTATTATTATAAAGTTTTCTTGAGGCTAAAAGACTTAGTTTCTAATTATGCTCCATAGAATATATATGTTTTATGTATGAGTCTTTGTATATTTCCCGGTAGATTGATTAATTTACTAAATATGAGCTGGTGGTCACTGCTAAATGGTAGAGGAAAATACACAAAAGAACTTTGTAAATTTCCCTTTTCATTCCTTCCTGCAGTCTTTGAAGAACATTAATTTATCCAAGAAGTAGAAATAATATTTAGATGTTTCTTGTTCATCAGGTTTTTCAAAATCCCTTGTATATGAATAGTGGGGACTTAGAACTAATTCTCTAAGCGGATATAACAATTGACCAAGTTGTTAAATAACAGGGGGATAATTTAATATCATAATCTTAATATCCAGGTTTCTTTTCTTTTCTTTTCTTTCGTTCTTTTTTTTTTTTTTTTTTGACATTACCAGGTTTCTTTCTTAGAGCTATCAGGTAACACTAGAAAATCATAGAGCTGGGGAAATGTCAACATCACATACTATAGGATTCTTCTGCAAGTACACCAAATTGCAGCAAAAATGATGGCATAGGAAACACTTAGTAAGTGAAAAATCATACTAAATATTGGAGTGACAGGATTTAAATTAAGGTTCTTCTCTTGATGTTTACTTACTTATGTAACCTTGGAAAAGGAACTTAAATTCCTGAGCCTCGGTTTCCTCCTTTATATAATGATGGGACTCTGAAGATGGATTCTCAAATTTTCTACAATTCTAGATTTATTATTTGATCATCCTAAATCTCATATTCAAAGTTAAAAGTGCCAATGAGTGCTTCTTTAAGCTACTGCTGGCTAAACGTAATGATGTACTACAATGTTTAAAATCTAGGAAGAATCATGGGGATTATGCTGGAGGATTATTGACTACAATTCCATCAATTTCTCCCTCATTTGATGATTGAGAAACTTGATTTTAAGATAGATATAGCCTAAGAATATAGAAATCAATGCTATCCTATCCTATCCTATCCTATTCTATCACATGATGTGAATACATATATTATAACGTAATATAATATATGATAAATCACAAATTTAGTCCTTAGCCCAGGATAGAACTTTGAGAGAGACCTGAAATCAGCAACCAAAAGTCTGAAGTAGGTCTGAAGTACATGGACACTTAGAAATGATCTTGAATGTAGTCCAAAACCAAACTAGCATTTTGGAGCTTGGAACAACTTGCTCACCAGAGACTTATTATCCTAAATCCCCAGGTAAATATGCTGTGGACTTAGTACCTCACATAGGAAAGCAGTATTGGAGACTACAGAAGAGCTATCTTTAGTGATAACTGAACTTGAAAAGGTCACTTAGTGAGATCTGCAATGCCAGATTGCCTAGAACAAATGAGGGAAGAATGATTAAATAAAAAAAAAAAGATAGGAGTTATTAAGAAATCAAGGATACCTAAGTCACAAACCAAGGAGAGTAGAATAATATACATACATATATATTTATATATAAACTGGCTTTCACAGAAAATTGCAGCTTTCCATCAAAATTAGTCAGAATCTCCATAAGAAACAAATTCAAAAGCTAAAAAAAAGTGAATTTAAAATGGTAGTATAGATGAATTGAGAATGACAGAGGAAGAAACTAGATAAGAAATAGAGCTTTCCAGGAGAGACTTAGGAAGAGGATTAATTGCTGGTCATAAAAGACACAAATTCTCATCCAGGTAGTTGCCACTTTGAAATCAGAATGGACCATGGTTCTATGAGACAATAAAAAATATCAAAACAAAGCCAAAATATTGAAAAATAGAAGATAATATAAGGTATCTCATTAAAAAAAATACTTGGATAAGAAATCAAAGAGAGAACATTTAAGAATCAATGCTCTACCTGAAAGCCACGTGTGGGACAAGTTTCTCATCGACCTGACCAGTAGGAATTAGTAACTGATTAAATAGCAGACGATCCAAGCCTTTTCATTGGATAGACTAAAAGGAAGTAATCATCATTGACCAAATGATCACCAATGTTGTTGGCTTCCTGTGGAGCACATCACTGCCTGTAACTTCCTCTCACTGACTTAGGGTCTGACCTTTAGAGATCGCTAGGTCTTGAGATCATGTAACTTTCTGCAACCTAGGGCCCAAGACCTGATCTTCCAGCTCTAAAGACTTCTGGGAAGAGGGATAACATTACTAGGCCTAGTAGACTCATGGATTTCTTGAGAAATTTCCACCTGTCTATCTCACTCAGTCATGATCAGAAAAAAAGAGCTCAGGAATCATATTTCAGGAAATCAGGAGAGAAAATTTCCCAGATTTCATTTAACTACAGGGCAAAGTGAAAAACTGAAAGAATTCAACAAACAATTCTGGAAAGAGATGTTTAAATGAATACTCCCAGGATTCTCAGAACTAATATCCAAAGATTCCAAAGCAAAGCAAACTATTGCAAACATTAAAAAAGTAATGAGTAGTAAGTGACAAGACCTTGTAATATTTAACTGCTAACATTAAAGAGGAGCAGAGTGTGATATAGGTTGTTTCCCAAAGCAAATGGCATACACTTAGAACTAAAAATAACTTACCCAATAAAACTGACTCTAATTACCCTGGGGGTGGGTGGAGGAAGACATTGATTAATGAGACAGAGAGCTTCCAAGCATTCTTGAAAAAAAGGCTGGATTAAATTTGAAACTTAAAACTACAAACATGGGCGTAAAGAGAAATATAAAAAGGTGAACAACTGGAAAACACTGAAGTCTTTTAGAGATGAAGTGTTTGTATTCCAATTTGGTGAGAGAGAGAATGCAATAAATCTCATAAGAACTATAGTATCAGATGAAGTCATAGAAGGGGTAAAATAAGATGGAGACCTTGAAAATGACTGTTGTAATACTTTGATGATCTTCAAGGAGGAAGGAAAGGGAAAAAGAAATGAATATATTGGGGAAGAAAAGAAGAATCATGGGCACATTCCATAATTAGAAGAAAGTAAAAATTCAAATAAATGAGAAAGGATGGAGGAAGGTTATGACTTGAATGTTACTTTGGACTGAATGCAGAACAAAGTAAGAAGAATCAGGAGTAATATAGTAATATATATATAACAATATATGTTAATATATAATATACATAAGCAATATATATACATAATATATTAAAATATAATATACATAAGTAATAATATATTATAATTATAACAATATATCATATAATAATAATATAGTTATATATAATTAATAATATAATATATGACTTAAATGTTACTTTCGACTGAATGCAGAACAAAGTAAGAAGAATCAGGAGTAATATAGTAATATATAGTAATATAATTTTTTTAAAGAAAAGATCAATTTTTTAAAACTTAAGGATTTTGATTCTTATAATGATCAGTTATGATTCCAAAGTGAACATGATTTAGAATATCATCCTTTTACAATGTTGACAGAAATGATAGATTAGTGCTGCAGAGGGAGACATACATTTTTGGATATGGACAATTTGGGAGTATACTTTCATGACTTTATTATAACAGTTTTGCTTTCCTTTTTCTTTTTAGTGTAGAGGGAAATGGAGGGAGAGTGAGCAAATGCTTATTAATATAAAATTATTATTATATTTTTTTAAAGTAAGGGGGCAGGGCAGCTAGGTGGCACAGTGGATAGAGCACCAGCCCTGAAATCAGGAAGACCTGAGTTTAAATCTGGCACTTATCACTTCTTAGCTGTGTGACCCTGGGCAAGTCACTTAACCTCAATTGCCTCAGCAAAAAAAAAATAAATAAATAAATAAGGAGGCTAGGAGGATAAGGGATAGTGGATTGACTACAGTTCAAAGTAAAGATGAAGAGTAGGATTATGAAAAATAAGATGTGGAGATAAAAGAAATTATATGATGTGGTCAGAAAAAAGAATTTTAGAATCTTGACTGCAGAAGTGAAACTCTGGGGATGATAATGAGATCAAATTTGTGATAATCTTATGTGAATGATGGGAATGAAGGAATAGGACATGGGAATTGAGATCTAGGAATAGGGAGCACAGGATATTTTGGGGACAAAATGTATATTGATGTCACCCAGTGTAAGATCAGGATTAGACAGAGGAAGAATGAACTAGCTTCTGAACTGCATGAGAAAAGAGGGAATAAACTGTAATTCAGTGTTTAATTGCTTCTAGAATTGAGTCAGATAAAATATCTATATAGAGTGAAATTTAAAGGAAGACAAGTTGCTGAGGGACAACAGAGGCTGTAGAATTGATAAAAAAGGATCAAGGAAGGAGTATACTGACTCCACCACAAGGACATGGGGACATGAAAACCCAGGAGATGAAGGGAAATGTGTTGGTGATAGAATGCAGATTCAAAGAACACAATGGAAGAAGTGGGCAGAGTTGGAATGCTATCTGAGAGGTATAGGTGTATGATATGTAAGGATAAGAGAATGGGAAATAGAAGCAAGGAAAGTGAGTGATTTTTGCTTAGCCATGTGGGTACTCTATCAAATGGAAGAATAAGTAGCTATGACTAGCAAATAAGCATTTCTCTTTGTACTATCAAGAAGGAAGAGACACTAGGAATGGTATAAACAGCTCTTCCTGTATATGTAGGCAAGTCTTTGGTGTTGGGATGGGTCATTGAGTTAAGTGAAAGAAATTGGGAACTGTGGTTTATGGCATCTGGTGTTCTGGTTCTTAAGATGAGTGACCTGATGTGAGACATCAGAGTTGGGGTGGGTTCTGGAGAGGAGTGATTAACGTCTGAGGCTCATATTCTAAGTTGTCTAAGTTGTCTTCGTTGTAAATTGCATTGACTCTGTTTTGGGTCCAGTATAGCAACAGAGATATGTTTCTAGACATAACACAATAGATTTCAGGTGTAATAATGAGTCCAGAGAGAGGGGAAGTATATTTCAGCAGCATTGCTGATCATGGTTTATTCGAAGTTTGCCAAACTTAACTATAACTAACAGGTTGTCTCAGGTTTTACTGAGTCTCAAGTGGAACTACAAAGAATCTCAGTTGGGCCTTGTAATGTCTCAGGATGTTTGTGGGAGACATAAAGTATTTTTGGAAACATCCCCTGGGCATTCAGACCAGAGTGAACCAAGCCTTACCTCAGAGTTACCTTTTCAGCTCCTCCCCTTCTAATTACTGACAAGTGGACTGCACCATTTATGTCTTTTCTCTTTGTCTTGATTCTAATATTTTTGCATTTTTCCTTCACTTTACAGATATGGAACCTAGACACACAAACTCTTTAAGGACCTGGGAATTCAAGGGTCAGTATCTCTTTCTTTTTTTGGGGAGAGGGGCATTGTTTGTTCTTGTCTCAAAGTGGATTTCTCTGAGTTCTCCTTTACTGTCTTTGGACAGTGAAATGAGCATTTGCCTTTGGCTCAGGAGACTTGGGTAAAAATACAATTTCTGATGCTTAATACCAAGGTGACTTTGAGCAAATCATCTTTTATCTTTAGACCTCAGTTTCCTCATCTGTAAAATGGGAGTTTTAGTTTCTCAGCTTATGGTCTAGGAATT
This sequence comes from Antechinus flavipes, assembly GCF_016432865.1. Classification (NCBI taxonomy): domain Eukaryota; kingdom Metazoa; phylum Chordata; class Mammalia; order Dasyuromorphia; family Dasyuridae; genus Antechinus; species Antechinus flavipes. The sequence goes on from NC_067398.1 coordinate 248,732,214, forward strand.
TCTGATTGTTTGTAAAGAATTCAGATTTTCCAAAGATAAATCATAGTGTATTTGTCCTTCAGTGTTGTAGGAGGTAGTGTTTAGTATAATTCACTGAATGTTTTACACTAAATTCTGCCTGAGTGGTTGTCAGTATTATTAACTCTCTCTGCCAGATTTAGCATTTAGTTAAGGGGAGTTTCCTTTGGAGTTTTGTTCCCTGAGTACTCTAGTGGAAAGTAACTAGACCTGTGATTTCATCGGCATAAACATTCCTACATGAAACAACTGCTATTCCCATCTGAATTTTTCCACAGTACAGTTTAACAGGGCTTTTATATTTATGTCCCTAGCCATCATTCTGGGAAGCAGCCTCTGTAGGAAGCTATTCTTGTACATACAACAATTACTACTTTTAAAAACCCAGAAAAGAAAATTCTTGCCAACAAAGACCATGGACTATAGAGAGTCAGTTAACAAACTACAGATTTTTGGAAAGAGTTACTTCATTATGCTAGAAAGTATAATGGATATCTAGTTCTGGTTCAATCATTTAAATACAAAATTGGTCTTGCCTTGTAACCTTTTTCTTCTAGAGTTTTGGTTTAGCAGGGATTTTGCAGTATGTTATCTCAATTGTTGAAAATGATCAGGAAGATAATTTAAAATTTTATTTTCAACATTTACAAGTGGAAATTCAAAGAGATAAATCAATGGATGGTGGTCATAAGAAAATTGATTCCTTGAGGGTCTCTGCTCAAACTTTAATCAGTATTAGTCAGTTTATTATTTTTTTATAAGGAGTAATGATTGTTAACTATTTATCTAGTAATACATATCTATGATTTAATGAAGCATAAAGGCGGCATGATGGAAAATTCCTAAATTCCCCTGAAATGTTCTTGGGATGTGTGCCATCTCCATTTACCCAACCCAAGGGATAGCTCATCCATTTTGTGACCATTTAGTGGAAATATTTCCTGTCTTGCCCATCCTGCAACCTTGTGACTACACATTTTCTTATTTTAGCCTATGCATCATATGTTGAACGATGAAATTGTTCTGTATTTGGCACAATAATCTTGGCAAGAAATTTAGCTTTGTAAAAGGAGAGCCCTGGAAGAAGGTAATACCATATATTGTGAGTAAAGTCTGGGGTCTGCTTCATTGGACCAGTGCATATCCCTCTAATAAAGTGTTTTTGGCTTGAAGCTCTGCCTTAGTCTCTCTTTTGACTGTCCGAGGTGATTTTTCCCTTCATTTCAGTCAGATTCTAAGACTTGAGTCTAGTAAAGAATTAAAAAACAAATTTACAGTGATTTTCTTCAGTTAAAGTCCAATTAATAAGCCAACACTTTTGAGCCTTATATAAAGAAATATTTTGCTTCCTATTTTTTGTGATGCAATGGAGAGAACATGGTCTCTGGAGTTAGAGAACCTGATCTTCAACCTCACTTCTGATGCCTATTTGAGTGAACATTTTCAAGTCATCTTACCATTCTGGCTGTAGTATCCTCATTTTTTTTAAAGTTGCAAAAGATTTTTGCTATTTATTGATAATTTTTCTTTTCTTTTTTATGAAAGCTTTTTAATTTTCAAACGATATGAAGGGTTAATGTTGAAAAAGTATTTGCCCCTCCCCTAAATAATAATATGTGTTAAATGTGGTATAAATATATGTTAAATCCAATATATGCACACATATTTATATAATTATCTTGCTGCACAAGAACAATCAAATCAAAAAGGAAAAAAATGAGAAAAAATAAAATGCAAGCAAACAACTACAAAAATAATAAAAATGCTATATTGTGACCCACACTCAGTTCCCAAAGTCCTCTCTCTGGGTGTAGATAGTTCTCTTCATCACAAGTTCATTGGAACTGGTCTGAATCATTGTTGAAAAGGGCCATGTCCATCAGAATTGCAGTATCCTCATTTTTAAAAATGAAGTAACTTGACTACAATTCTATAATTCTCTTAAAAACTTTTAAATAGTATTTTATTTTTCCAAATACATGTAAAGATAGTTTTCCACATTTACCCTCGCAAAACCTTGTGTTCCAAATTTTTCTTCCTCTCTACCTCCATGTTTCCTCCCCAAGACAGCAAGCAATCCAACATAGGTTAAACATGTACAATTCTTCTAAATATATTTCCATATTTATCATGCTGTGCAATGAAAATCATATAATTCTTTCCAATCTAAAAGTCACAAATGAATTTATTAACTATCACCATCCTTCTCATTTGGGAAGTATGGGTTTTTTGGGAACTGGGTTTTTGACATGTAGCTATTAACACTGTGGGGTTCTTCTTTTCTAGAATATGCTTGTTCTCTGTGAGCAGGTTTCTTGGGGAGGTTTTCTGGAGGCAGCCTTCATTTCAGTTCAGCTCAATAATCACTTCAATGCATCCAGGGATTAAAGTAGAGTCTTTTATTGTCTCTCCCAAAATAGCCCGGTTAAGTCTATCTCCCACCTAGGTTCCAAGAACTCTTGCAGCTTGTCTTTTAGATCTTTCAGCTTCTGCCTCTAATTCAACTCTGATTCCTGGCTTTAATCTCCTCCACTAATCTTAACTGACTTGTGGCTCTCAATATCTCCAACTGACCCTCGCCGAGACTGAGAGCTTCTTATATATTATATCTTAAAGGTGTGAACCCAAAGGTTGATTCCTCCTCTGAGAGTGGGATTGTGGGAGGTGTAAACTTGGATATCTCCCGACTTGTGAACTCCAATGTGTGAGTCAATGTATAAACTCTCTTAAATGTGTGAGCTCTAATGTGTGACCTCTAATGTATGAATTCTCCCAAAGGTGTAAACTCCAAAGGTGTAAACCCAAGCACATAATCACTGTTTCTATCAATTCCATTGAGTTAACACTAGGATTCTAGCAAATACTATGGATATTTCAGGAAAGAATATACAGAAGGAAGCAAAGAAAAGCAAGCTTGTTATTCTGAGAGAGAAGTATAAGGCAACAGCTATAAGAATTGGAGAAGCATCAGATGACCTCCTTACCTAAGTCTCTCTTCTGAGACCCTTTTCCAGAAATTGAAATGCCTACTTGCAGAGTTACTCTCTTGACTTTTAAATTAACAAAGCAAGGATAAATGACAATGTTTGGATCTACCTTTTTGAAGTTAAACCTCTTGAGAAAGTCATTTATGACTGATGAATCTATTTACTCCTTTTTCCTTTATATTTTCACATTCTTAACTCTGTAGTCTGGCTTCCTTATTTATCTTTCAACTTAATCTTTAACATTAAAAAAAAATCTCCAAAATTGCTAATGATATTTTTTATAGTTACAAAAATATTTTAAACTTTTTTCTTTAGCTTTTGTTTTTCACTTCCAGAAATTGTATTTGAATTTGTTTCTAGATACTGTTTTCCTTTGAGGATTTCCTTACAAATTTTTGGGGATTTTTTTATCTTCTGTTTTTTAACTGTCTATCACAATAAAAACTTTTTATGAGATTCTTTTTGTTTGTTCATTTTTTTTTCAACTTTCTGATTTTAGACTTTGTTAGGTCCAGGTTCTACATACTTCTGGAGGGAATGTCAGAATTGATTCTGTTGCAAGCTTTCTTGGGGTATTGGTTGTTTTGCTATTCCAGGCTTCAAAGGCCAACTCATGCTGGGAACTTAAAAACTTTGGATACTCTATGTGGTCTTCTCAAGGGAAAAATCAGATCCTCCTGCCTCACTGAGGTCTGAGCTCTGCAGAGACTTGACCTATATTTGGGTCTAAGCAACCATACATTGCAGTTGAACTGAGGCACTTCAGTTTGATCTAAAAAATGGAGATGAGTACAAACTCTTTTTCTGGGATCTATAGAGCACATTGTTGCTGTTTGCTTCTGAGTTTCCCCCTTGCTTGATAGGGTGACTCATCCTTACATCTAGGTACTGGTTCTTTTCACAGTCCACACTGGATTTGTGATTCAGAAAGATGCAAGAAGCAACAATCTGTTCTCAAACCTTGCATGAGGTCAGTGTCCCAGGATGGGTTTAGGACCTTTTATATCTCTTGGGCAAAGTCTCTCATTGTTGGAATGTTCTATAGGGCTAATTTCTGACTGTGTCTAAAGACCTTTATCTGTCTCCCTATGTCAATCTGGGCAGGACAAATGACTCATTTGGGCATATACTATTTTCCCCTCCTTCTTGGAGTTAGTTTGGTGCATTTTCTAGATTTGTTTGAGGGTGGAAAGAGCTCTTTTTGTATTTCTTGCTTCTCTACCATTTTCAGCTCCATCTCTATTAATTTTCTCTTAGTTGTCAAATCTAGCATTTGACACAGTTACCCCCTTTTCTTTCTATATGCTGTCTCCTTTCTGTGTTTTGTGATTCTGCTCTGGTCCTCCCCCTAATTCTCTGACCATTATTTCTCTATTTCCTTTGTTGGTTATTCATCCTTGCAACATTTATTAATTGTGAATTAGTGAGTGAAAAATAATTTATTAAGTTACAAAAATAAAAAATAGAACCTGGGTAATACTAACATATGTTTTTCTAATTCAGTATTTGGCCCATAGGTATCTTTTTACATAACTTAGTGACCCTGGTTTCTATTGATTTTAATACCAGCCAATATTTGGATTTAAAGTCTCACTTTATGTCTTTTTTTTTTTTTTTTTTTGGAGATGAAAGAAGAGATACCTTTCACTTTCTCTCCTCAGTATCTTTTGGGCATATATTATGGATATGATCACTGCATATTATTTAGAATAAGTGATAATTCCTTGAATAACCAGAATGATCCCCTTAGTCAGAGAAATCAAGAAGTTAATTGACTTCAATTTTCTGGATACACTCATACTTCATAACAAGTAACTTGTTTCTTTTTCAAAGAAATGAATAATTAAAAATTCAGTGGTCTTGACAGTCCTAAGATGAAAAGCAACTTAGAAGTCATTAATTCTAATCTATTTATTTAATAGAAGAGGATATGTGTATATAAAGATTACAACACAGTTCCAGGAATTCTGGGGATTCAGTTATTTAACCATTATTTGGGAGAAAGGGAAGCTTTCATAAAGCAACTGACCTAAATCCTCAGGGGAGTTGCTTGCTGATTGGATCAATCATAGGTGACTTAGCAGTTAATCTAGAAGACCAAGGATGGGCACAAAACACCTCTTTTTGGAGAGAGATTTCCTTCCATAGTTGGATTTTTTCATTGATCTCCAACAGTTCAGAGATGATAGGTGATGTAAAAAAGGAAATGTTTAACCCAAATTACAATTTCTATCTCTGGTATTATTTATCCATCTACACTCCAAATAAAGGTGGTAGCAGCTTATAAAATTCTATAGTTTCATACTTTTTCCATTCCTTGTTTCTTTAAAAAATTGCCTGTAACTATGTTACTAACAGATGCAACTGACATTTTACAGAATAGATTAAGAAAGATAAATTAAGAAGCAAAATTTCATAGAAAGTAAGTAGGTGTTGCCAATGTTTAGAATTAAAAATATGTGTATATTACAAAATGATTGTATTCTTTATCCTCAGAGTGGAATAACAACAAAAAAAATATTCTATTTCACTTGATGTTTGCTCTAGCTCCACTTTAGCCAGTGGAGTAGCAATAAAGACACAAGAAGAATTTTTTCTCAGCTTTCAAGTGTTTAAAGTAAATTTGACTAAGGTAAATTTTGTCTACTATCCCACTCTAAATTTCATAATTTTCCTGGTTTGTTTTAAGAGACAATCTGGAAGAACAGAAAATAAAGACCTTTTCTTTTAACTGAGGTTTAAAAGTCAAGGCTGGAAAGGTCTTATTTTGTGAAAACATTTATATAGATGTAAATCTCCATTCACAGAGCTCAGAATTTTGGAATCATTTTTTAGCATGTTGACCACTACAGTGACTCCCAATATTCTATAGTTTCAATAGTAAAAACATATATTTTTATAGTTTTCCTACAAAAGGTATTATTATAACATCTGGTGTCCAGACCTACAACAAAATTGGTAGGTCTTGCTGTTGTTTTAGTCATTTTCATTTGTTCAGACATTCCTTTTGTGGTTTTTTTGGCAAAGATATCACAGTGATTTGCCATCTCTTTTTCCAGTTATTTGAAGTTGCAATGCAAAGATAATGTAAGTGAAGGCTGAATGTGATGTCACCTTAGTATATATAAATCTGTTCTCTTCCTAGTAAGCAGGCACATATAATGCCTTGGGAACAAATGGAGTAGTACCTAGACATGGTGATGAATGAACATCTTAAGCTATTCCCCATACCTGGCAGGATCCAAAAGGTTGCTAAGGTCCTCAGCAACTCACAGAATTTTTCTACTCGGTTCCATTTCCCTCCCTTTCCTTTATTTCTTACTTCCCATTCCAATTCTGTCCCAGAGGCACTCCCAAGGCCTGGCTAGAGAGACAGCTTCAGAACTGTGGCCCACTGTGGGACAAAGCTGTTTCCAGGTCTCTGCCACTTGAATCATTTTGTTTCTGCAGCTCTGTTAAAAGAAAATAAGACATCACATTTTCAGATATGAGTTAAGACATTTAAGCTAGTGTGTAAGTGTACAGTTTATTCCAGTGTTAGCCATAGCAACAGGTTTTGGCCCATTTTCTGGTCCATCATTCCACATGCCTTCTCTCTACTCTTCCTTCCCTTTGAACCACCTCTCTCCTCCATTATCCCTATTTTTTTTATAAAGAGAAGATTTGGATTTTAAACTGAGAAACAATTAGTTTTTTCATCAGAGAGTAGAGAGAGGACACAGATTTAGCTGACAAAATGTAAGAGAAAACCTAGTGCATCATTGGACAGGTATTTTCCCAAGATGGGCAAAATTAAGGAAATACTTATCCAATGATGCACTAGGTTTTCTCTTACATTTTGTTTCAAGGTCCTCCTATTTCTCCTCCAATGGGCTCTTTCCAGAGACCAATTGTCAAATAAATCTTTGTCCCCTTTCCTCCTTTTCTACTCAGAATAGATCTTTATTTCTCAGGATTTCTTGATGCTAAGGCATTTCAGAAATGAACAACTTTCATCTTTAGAATAATTTTTATTAGGGAAGGATTTTATACTTTCCATGTATATGTTATAATATGCATTTGAAAATATTGTGATCAATATTGACAAACATTAAGACTCATTTGTTTAAAATGGCAACTATTAAATTGTTTCCTATTTTTAAATGTTTCTTGGATGTAGCCACTGGATTCCATGTTTCCTATTTTGTTTCTACCATCAGGCTGGTAAAATCTGACTGTAAAAATACTCAAAAACTCTATTCTGGAGTGGTTTTTTTTCCTGTATTCAAACAAATATAGCTTAAGTAATTTTTAAATTTCAAAACTATACTTATTATTCCTGGAGTTAGAAACAATAAGTTAAAATTCTTATAGCTGGTTTGGCTTGGATACATTATAGTAAGGATGTATAAATTCACACAGAAATCTAGGATTGTCCATTTTAATAACCACAACAATTTATGAAAAGATTTTTTTTCTTTTAAATCTATAAACATCTTGATGTGCAGAAACATAAATTGATTAGCTTGGTATGTCAGCAGATTATTAAGAGTAGTTTTTGGAATCCCTGTTATTTTCCCTGGAAGCGAAACCAGATACTGCAGACCCCCGTGATGCTCACACATAATCGTCATTGGGTGATTTCAGATGATTCTTTTCTGTAGGAGGACCCTATGCAGTTCACAGTGTTGTAAAAATGAGGTTTTCTTGAGTAGACCTCTTTGCTTCATTCCTTTTTTCCTCATTTCCTGGTAGTCCAGATTTACTAGAAATGGTTTTTATTTCAGGAGAAGGGCACTCAGTAATGGAGGGGCCTGCATCTCTTCTGGAGACAGCTGTGTTTATGTGGTTTTCTCCGCAATGCCAGCTAACCTAGCCTTTGTCCATTGTGAAAAAAAAAAGGAATAGAAAAAAGAGCAGTTGAAATTTCATTTTGCTTCTATACAGAAAGATAGCCAGAGCCCCTCTCCACTTTCTGATGGAACATATGCTTTTTCCCTATCTTGCCAGTTTCTGTTATCTTTTTGGAACTTCCAAACAACCAAAAAAAAATCAGTATTTTGTACCATGTGTAACAAAGCTCTATTTAGCATCATAAAGGATTTCACATACGTGTTTGTGTAAATTAATAAAGAGAAATGTTGAGCTTTGTCGGATTAGTTATTGTTTAGTTTGAAGCTTAAAGAAAAGTGATTCTGTTCTTCACTAAGAAATACTTTTCCCAAACATTAGTTTAAAAATGAAGGAAACAAATTGAATAATTTCATTTAGTTTTTGTGAGTATGTGTCATATTACTGCTTGGTTCTGAAATACTTAACTTATTGCCTACAGCCATCTTACTTGTATTCAGACTTTGGAGAATAAGTTGCTATTGCGTATCATTGTTGATTCTATGATTATGTGAAACTGAATAATATATGAAATGCAAGATAAAGTATCATCCAAGATGAAATCAATGAATTTATAATTCTTAAAATGGTGATAATCCCATCCTACTTTCTTCATTGTGACTCAGTATATTGGCTAGAACAAGAGGAAATCCATCCTTTCCATTCTCCTTTAAAAATGAGGAAAATGTTATTCAATATGGTCAGTTGAGTCACTATAGAGAATATCAAATTGGGACACTGGATCAGGGTTTAAATTCTGGTCTCATGTCTAGATTAGTTTGAGGACTCTGGGCTTGCAACTTAAACTTCCACAATAATAGTAGCTATTCAAGTGGCTTTGATGTAGTGATTTTAGGCACCATCATCCCCATTTTACAGATGAAAAGAATTGAAACTTACCCACATTAAATTAATCTCAGAATGCTGGAAATTGTTAGTTAGGGAATTGTTAGTATTTCTAAATTGAAAAACATTTTTTTGTAGATTAAAAAAACCTTGGTGGTAACTAAATTTTTAGGGCATATCAGATAGAGGACATGGTGTTGCACTCACAGTTAAAAAGACCAGAATTCAAAGCCCATCTCTGACACCATTTAACTCTATGGCCAAGAAATCTCTATTTCCCTCTATAGTGGCTTTATTATTTTCATCACCTCCTTTCAAGCCTCCTAGTACTCTTTCCCTTTCAATTCTCAGGTGAGAAACTTTTTCATTATGGCTTCTTTTGAACTATATTGAGCAGAGTAGCTATGTCTTTCACAGCTGAGCATCATTGGGGTATTCTAATTACTGTGTAAATTGTTCTTCTGATTCTGCTTATTTCACCTTGCATCATTTCATTCCCAATAAACTCCAGTAGCTTCAGGTGTGGAATGCTCTATTTGGCATTCAAAACCTTTCATATTCTAGCCCTTTCATAATTCATATTTTGAAAATCAATGACATTTTGCTTATGGCCTGTATACATTGTTTCTGTTAAATCAGGAGAGGTTTATTTTGTCCTGAGCTACAAGATAAGCTTTAAGACACACAGGGTATCATACTTCTACCTGCTCTGACTAAAAGAATGTAAATTTTGGTCATTGAAATCTTCCAAGATATCTTGAGGTTTATGGGCTAGGACCAAACCTTAAGTCTAAATCATTCTGACTTTCATTGCTAGACCAATAATAGGTCCCAGACCTTCCTTCCTTCTTTCTGTTGCAAGACCACTTTTTGTAATAGGTATTGTATTTTTTGTCTTCTGAATGGATTAGGTGTTGAGAAGGAGATCATCTGGAATTATAATAAAATAAAATTTAATAAAAAGAGAGAAATAAAATAGATTATTTGAAAATAAAATAAAGTTGCTACAGATAAGACAAAATGCTTGGGAGTTTAATTGCCGAAAAGGAGAGGAACTTCTTGAACATTATTATAAAATGCTCTTTATGCAAATAAAAAAATAGAGTTAAATAATTGAAACAAGAAATAATTCCTGGGTAAATCAAACCAATATAATGAAAATGACAAAATTACATATAATAGTTTACATATTCAGAACCACTCCAATAAAACTGTCAAAGCATTATTTTATGAAATTAGAACAATAATAACAAAATTCACTTGAAATTCATTCAATTTAATTTAATAAACATTAAATACCTCTTGTGTTTTTTAGATATAAACAAAAGAAGATAGTTTTTTTCCTTAAAAAAGCTTACAATATAATTGGGGAAGACAATATACAACAAGAAGGAGAAAACTGGGGTAATTGAAAGTGGGAAAGAAGGTATTCAGAATTGAAGAATGAGAATGGTGGAGTCAAATATAGGAAAGGTAACTGCTGGGATAAGTAGCAAGGGGTCAAGAATATTCAGGAAATCATTTTTTTAAAAAAGCTCAGCCTGATTTCAAACCATACTACCAAAATCCATATTTTGTAAAAAACAAACAACTAACAGAACTCCCTTGGTATTGGGTAACTGATTTTGATTAGCAGAAAAAATAAGGACATAATATACAGAAAGAAATGAGCATAACAATCAGTTTTTGATAAAAATGAAGATCCTAGATTTGTATTCAAGAACTCAATATTCAACAAAAACTGTTGGAAAAATAGTCTAGCAGAAACTAGGTATACACCAATATCTCACATAATACACCATGATAAGTTAAAATTTAATGTATGATTAACACAAAAAGGATGGTATCATAAGCAAATTAGAGAAATATGGACAAATTACTTGTTAGATTGTGGATAGAAGAAAAGTTCATAATAATAAAAGAGAGTTTCATAGGAGTTAAAAAAAAGAACAATTTTGGTTCCATAAACTTCAAAAGATTTTGCAGTCATAAAACTAATTCAGCTAAAATTTGAAGAAAGAAACTTAGGGGAAAACCATGTTTATAGCATATTTCTCTGATGAATATCTCAATTCTGAGACATGTAGGGAAATTAGTAAAATTTGCAAATGGAGAGTAATTTATATCTTGTTAAATAGTCATAAGATGTGAATAAACAGTTTTCAGAGGAGTAAATCTATGCTATAGTTAGTCACATGAAAAATTTTTATTAAAGCTTTTTATTATTCAAAACATATGCATAGATAATTCTTTGACATTAACTTTTGCAAAACCTTGTGTTCTAATTATTTCCCCTTTCCCTTACCCCTTTCTCTAGATGGCAAGTAGTCCAATACATGTTACACATGGTAGAAATATATATTAAATCCAATATATACATACATATTTATATAATTATCTTGCTGCACAAGAAAAATCAAATAAAACTGGAAAAATGAGAAAGACAATAAAATGCAAGCAAACAACAACAAAAAGAGTAAAAATGCTATGTTGCGAATCACCCTCAGTTCCCACAGTCCTCTCTCTGGATGTAGATGGCTCCCTTCATCACAAGATCATTGGAACTGATCTGAATCATCTCATTCTTGAAGAGAGCTATGTCTATCAGATTTTTCATATAATTTTGTTGATGTGTACAATGATCTCCTGGTTCTGCTCACTTCACTTAGCATCAGTTTGTGTAAGTTTCTCCAGGCCTCTCTGAAATCATCCTGATGATTGTTTCTTATAGAACAATAATATTCCATAAAACTCATATATCATAACTTATTCATACATTCTCCAATTGATGGACATCCACTCAGGTTCCAGTTTTTTTGCCACTACAAAAAGGGCTGCCATAAACATTTTTGTACATGTGGGCTCCTTTCACTCTTTTAAGATGTTTTTGATGACCACTACTTTATATTATAATTTTAGATCTGGTAGCTAGACTACTTTCTTTACATTTTTTTTTCATGAATTCCCTTGAAATTCTTGACCTTAAAGTTCTTCCAGATGAATTTTGTTATCATTTTTTTTTCTAGATCTGTAAAATAATTTCTTGAGGTTTGATTGGTATAGCACTAAATAAGTATATTAATTTAGGAAGTATTGTCATTCATATTATATTCATTTGGCTTATCCAAGAGCACTTGATATTTTTCCAATTGCTTAGATCTGACTTTATCTGTGTAGAAAGTGTTTGTAGTTATGTTCATATAGTTCCTAACTTTGCCTTGGCAGGTAGACTACCAGATATTTTTTATTATCAACAGTTATTTTAAATGGAATTTCTCTTTGCATCTCTTGCTGCTGGACTGTTGCAGTACTTGCTGTTGTTGGTAATATATAAAAATGCTGATCATTCATGTTGATTTATTTTGTATCCTACAACTTTGCTGAAGTTGTGGATTGTTATTAGTAGTTTTTTATGTGATTCTCTAGGGTTCTCTAAGTATACCATCATATCATCTACAAAGAATGATAATTTGGTGTCCTCATTACCTACTCTAATTCCTTTAATGCCTTTTTTCTACTCTTATTGCCAAAGCTAACATTTCTAATACCATATTGAATAGTAATGGTGATGGGGGCAACCTTGTTTCACCCCTGATGTTATTGGCAATGATTCAAGCTTGTCCCCATTATATATGAAGCTTGTTGATGGTTTTAAATAGATACTACTAACTATTTTAAGGAAAGGTCCATTTATTCCTATACTCTCTAGTGTTTTTAACAGCAATGGGTGTTGGATTTTATCAAATGCTTTTTCTGCATCACTTGAGATAATCATATGGTTTTTGTTAGTTTGGTTATTGATATAGTCAATTATGCTAATAGTTTTCCCATTATTGTATCAGCCCTACATTCCTGGTATTAAATCTTACTTGGTCATGGTGTATTATCCTGGGGCTGACTTTCTGTAATCTCTTTGCTAATATTTTATTTGAGATTTTTGCATCAATATTCATTAGAGAAATTGGACTATAATTTTCTTTCTCTGTTTTTGTCCTACCTGGTTTAGATATCAGTACCATGTCTGTGTCATAAAAGGAATTTGGCAGGCGTTTTTTTTTCCTTATTTTTTCAAATAATTTGCCTAGTATTGGATTTTTTTTTAAATGTTTGGTAGAATTCACATGTAAATCCTTCTGACCCTGGAGATTTTTTTTCTCAGCCAGTTGAATAATAGCTTGTTCTAATTTCTTTTTATAAAATGGGACTATTTAAGTAATTTATTTCCCCTTTTGTTAATCTGGGAAATCTATATTTTTGTAGGTATTCCTCCATTTCACTTAGGTTATGAAATTTATTGACATAAAGTTGGGAAAAATAACTCTAATTTCTTCTTCATTGGTGGAAGTTCTCCCTTTTCATTTTTGAGATTAATAATTTGATTTTCCTCTTTCCTTTTTCTAATCAAATTAACTAAAGGCTTATCTATTTTGTTGGTTTTTTCATAAAACCAACTTTTAAGTTTCATTTATTAATTCCATAGTTTTATTTACTTTCAATTTTATTAATCTCCCCTTTTGTTTTTAGAATTTCAAATTTGGTATTTAATTGGGGTTTTAAAATTTGTTCTTTTTCAAGCATTTTTGCTTGTAAGTCCAATTCATTGATCTTCTCTTTCTGTATTTTATGCAAGCATCAGAATCATTTCCCCTTATTACCACTTTGGCTACATCCCACCAATTTTGTTATGTTGTCTCATTATTGTCAATCTCTTGAATGAAATTATTGTGTCTATGATTTGCTATATGGTGCCACCTATTCATTCTTTGGATTAGATTATTTAGTTTCCAATTATTTTTTGGTCTATTTTCCCTGGGCTTTTTATTGAATGTAATTTTTATTGCATTGTGGTTTGAAAAATGAAATTACTATTTCAACTTTTCTGATTTTGATTTTAGGGATTTTGTGCCCTAATACATGGTTGATTTTTGTATCCATTCCATGGACTGGAGTAAACTCCTTTCTGTCTCCATCAATTTTCTCCAAAGATTTATCATACCTAACTTTTCTAAAATTCTATTTACCTCCTTAACTTCTTTCTTATTTATTTTATGGTTTGATTTATCTAATTCTGAGAGAGCAAGGTTGAGAATCCCCCTATTATAGCTTTGCTGTCTATTTCTTCTTACAGCTCTCTTAACTTCTCCTTTAGGAATTTAGATGCTATACCACTTGATGCATATATGCTTAGTATCAATATTACTTCATTATTTATGGTACCCTTTAGCAAGATATAGTTTTCTTCCTTATCTCTTTTAATTAGATCTATTCTTGCTTTGGCTTGATCTGAGATCAGGATCACTACTCCTGCCTTTTTTTTTTTTTTTTTTACTTCACCTGAGGCATAATAGATTCTGTTCCAGCCTTTTATTTTTACTTTGTATGTATCACTCTGCTTTAAATGTGTTTCTTCTAAACAACTTTAGGTACTGGGTTGGCATTCTGTGTGTGAATTCTGTTCTGTGAAATTCTGGTGTTTAAGGATTCACTATTTGCCTTTTGAATTGTATTGGATGTCTTATAACTAGTCTGGTGATCTATTGACTTGTAACCAGGGTAGAGTAGTCAACACTGCTGTATATTCCTTTTGGTAGATTCTCTGGCATGCGGAGCCCACACCAAGATTGGCAGGGACCTTTATTCTGTGTCATCTGGAGATCATTGGAAAGAAGTGAAGATGTTTTGCTTGGAAAAGAGACAGGTGAGTGTGTGCTAGGTGTCTTCAAATGCTTTAAGGATTGTCACATTGAAGAGGGATTAGATTTGATTTTCATGGCAGCAGAAAACAGAACTAGGATCAACCATGGAAATTACAGAAAGATAGATGTTGGCTTGATGGGAATGGTAAATTCTTGGAGATTAGAACTCCCTAGAATTGTAATTTTTTGCCTCAGAAAATAGATAGTTTGCTTTCTTTGGAGGTCTTCAGAGAAAAATTAGGTGGTTCAGTGGATAAAGTGCCAGTTCTGAAGTAAGGAGGACCTAAGGTCAAAACCAGCCATAGACATTTATTTGTTTTGTGACCATGTTTGCCTTTATTCCTCATCTGTAAAAATGACCTGGAGAAGTAAATGGCAAACAATTACATTATCTTTGTCAAGAAAGCCCCAAATGGGATCATGAATAGTAAGACATGACTGAAATAATGCAGCAATCAATGAGAAAAAGGCTGGATAAGTACTTGCTTGACCTGCTGCTGTAGACAAGATGTTTGTTCATGTATTTACTCTAGTAAGATGGCCCTTTTTTAAGGCCTTCTTCAACTCTGAAATCATTATGATTGTGCAATTTAGGACTCCTTTAAGGTCTCCTTCAACTCTGAAATCATTATGATTGTGCAATTTAGGAAAAAAGATGAACAGATTTTTTTTCCTATCCATATTTGAAAGACAGAGATTAATTAATATTGACAGCTTCTTATTTGTTGTGGGATGATGTCTCTAACCTTGGTCAGTAGCTGGTCAGTATCAGGTTGTGGAGCTTCTATAGATACTTCCCTCCTCACCTCCAGTACATTTTTCTGAGGTAGATGTCCCTCCCTCCTTTCAGTATTGCAGGGTTTTGCATGCTAGATCTATGTATGATACTGCCTTATTAGCAGAGGGTGATCTTAGTAAAAGCTAACATTTATATAGCATTTAAAATATGCAAAGCCCTTTATAGACACTGACTCATTTGAATTTCACAAGACATTTGTCAGAAATGTATTATAAATCTAATTTTCCCCATTTCTTAGATGATGAAGCTAAGGCTTAAAGAAGATACATTCAGAGTGTGAAGAGACCTTTGTGCTCTTTGAATTTCTCATTATTGATGAGAAATATTAACTCCTATTGTGTAAAGCAAATATCCCATGATCATAAAGGCCATAGGTAGCAGACCATACATTTAAATTTATGCTTAAAAAGTTCACCTCTTTTTTCATATTTCCATGATACATGGCTTTCCTGTACTCATATAACTATTAATTGTCACAGGCAAAAATTTCAAGGATTAAGTGCAGAACCTAGAATATATAGACACTTAAAGGCTCATTGATGATTTTATTTGTACTTTAGACCTCCATGAAACTTTAACTCCATTCTGGTTTTGTCACTATAATTTCTGATAAGAATGAAAGATGTTTGCATCATTACCATCACATTTTAAAAATAAGTAAGGTTAATTATTGTTTTCTGAACTTAACTAACCATCACAGGATTCCATGACTTTTTTTTTTCTTACATTAGGTCAATAAAAATGAACTTTGAGACTTCAGATATGAAGATTTGTATAGGATCAATGAAACTTCCCAGTTGAATCATAGTTTCATTGGCTATCCCTTTAACTCCACCCCTTGCTTTACACATGTATATATTCCTTTCAGAATTTGTCAGAGCATTACAACAGCACTCCAGGTTGAAGTAGTAAGAACAAAGAAGCAATCATAGAAGAGGAAAAAGGAAAGAAATAAAAAGCTGACTAACAATGAACATCATCCCAAGCTTAAGTGCTGGAACTTGGACACTACTTATTCTCTTTTTGACTCTCCTGTTTCTGTAAGTGAGAACTTGTTTTTCTGCTCTACAATTTTTCTAGGGATTAGGACCAACTCCTTCATGACTATTACAAGAAATTTCACAATAGCTGGTTTCTAGTTGCTTCTATTCTTTGTGTAATGTACATAAAGATATATCTGTTATTTACATTTCTGTAAGTGCAATTTCTGACCTTTTTTTTTTGCTTATCTAAATAAATTGAGAGTTTTCTAGAAAAAGGACCACGGAAAGGCTATAAACTACCTAATCAAAGGCTCTACTTTTATTGATAATAGGAAATATATTGAGATATTTCTTTGATACTGGTCAAGTGATTTAAAAGCAAAGAAAATTCCTTAAAGAAAGCTGACTTCATGTTAATTGTCTGTTTTTCTTGTTATCGTTCCAGTTTTACTTCCTATTATTTTATTTTTCACAGGTTAAAAGATATTTCCTTATGTCCAAAAAATTATAGCTCATCTTAATCAAACTACAATAATAGTCTTTTCATTTTTCTTTTTTTTCTTTGCTGAGGCAATTGGGGTTAAGTGATTTGTCCAGGGTCACACAGATAGGAAGTGTTAAGTGTCTGAGATCACATTTGAACTCAGGTTCTCCTGATTTCAGAGCTGGTGCTCTATCTGCTGCCCCAACTGGCTGCCCCCATAGTCTTTTCTTTTAGTCAATTTTAGGGATTATGTGTGACATATTTCTGCATTCTCTTTTTCAAAGGCTTTGGGGTAGGATTATCACAAAAAGTTGCATATTTCTGTTCTGCTCCATCCATTTTTAAAAATTATATAGCATTTAAAATATGCAAAGCCCTTTACATTACATTTTAAAAAAGTAATTAAATTAAATTAAAGTTCTGAAAAGTCAGGGAAATAGAAAACTGGTCAATGTCATGGATACTTGTCAGACATGGAAACTTTTCTCTACAAAAAATACAAGTTACTTAGTTTTGTCTAGTGTTTCTATCCCCAGAAACTGTTGAGACCTAAGGTCTTATACCAGCAGGAGAACAGATAGAGACTCAATCACAGATATTGCAATTCCCTAAAACCTCAGCATTTGCTTTCTTTATTTTGTATCAGGCTTCTGATAACTTCAAGGTCTATCATTTAATTATGCTCTATAGGATATATGTGCTTAAGTCTTAGGGAAACTATACCCAAGATGAAGAAAAAACATCAGTATTAAATATACAGATGATGAATAACATATCAACAATTTAAAATTATTAGAAACTTTATTGTGATATCAAAATTTACTGAAGTAAAATCAGATGAAGTAGCATAAATAGTAAGGTACAAAAATAGTCTCATTCCTATCCAAGCTTGTTAAAAATTTCTATCATATTTGAGCTGGTATTTTTTTTTTTTTTTGTTTGTTTCTTTTACGCCCTCTTTTATGCAAATAGTTGCAGCATAAGGGTGTAACCATTCTGGTTTTATTGGTTTTGCTCTACCTTATCTCATAAAGGTTCTTTCTTATTCCCTTGTGTACATTAGCCATGATTCTTGTGGAAGGGTTCTATTATATTTTATTATGATAATGTGCCATACCTGGTTTAATCAATTTTGAATATGATATTTGTCTAATTTTTGCTTTTAAAAATAAAGAAGCAATGAAAATATTTTTATGTGCATAAGTAATTTAAAGATTTATTATTTTTTTTCTGGGTGTCTATTCTGGTGGAAGAATTGCTTGATTAAAAGATATATTCAATTTTGTGATTCTGATCATGTATTAAGACATTGTTTTCCAACAAATTTTCTTGGTTCTGAAGTCCCACTAGCAATGTATTAGTGTACCTGATGCCTCATAATCCTATCAAAAGTAGACATGACCATTGTGTATCTAATTACTAGGTTCTATACTGTATTCTGATTTAAGATAATAAATTCAAAGGTGTCTATAAATGAGAGCACAGAAGGCAACACACCATCTACTATTCTGATTTGGACTCTTTTGCTGAAGATCCTTTCTATCTATGTCAAAAATCTCCAGCAAGCCTATATCCTTATTTAGTACAAAAGTCTTTGAGGAATTAAAGCTGTGGACCTCCCAAAGCCGATTGGATAGGTACATGGTCAATTGGAGTAAGCAGCAGTATATAATGAAGGAAGGAAGAAAGGAAGTTAGAAAAGAAGGAAAGTAAAAAGGAAATATGGAAGTAAGAAAGAAAGAATTTTTCAATCATGTATTATATTCTGGATGCTGTGGCATATACGTTAACAATATATTCATTTGATCTTCACAATAGTCCTGAAAGGTAGGTTCCATTGTAATGCCCATTTTACAACAGAGAAAAACTGAGGCAAACAGAGGAAAATTAATTTTCTCAGGATCACACATCTATTTAGTGTTGAAAGTTATATTTGAACTACAGGTTTCTTTATTCTAAATAGACAATTAGCTTTGAAGAAGTAGTGGTACAAGAATATTATGGAAGAGATGTATCAGATCTCACTTCCCCTCTTACAATCCTATCACGATGTTGATTTTTAATGTTTGGGTGCACAAATCCTATTTGTAATTAGCTGTTAATATGTTAGAGATGTTAAAGAGATAATAACCAAGAGGAAGAGGTGGTCAATAATGATAAATGCTATAGAAAGATAAAGAACTCTGAAAATTGAGAGTCATTGAATTTAATTTCACATTAAGAAATTATTGTTGCCATTGAAAGAAGCAATTTCAGCTGAATAATGAGATCATAAGCCAAAAGGCAAGTCACATTAGGCTAGTCTAGAATGGATCATAGATTCAGCTCCTAGTCCAGGACTGAGTTTGGAGAGGGAGCCTGAAATTAGTACATAAAACTCAAATAGATCTGCAACACATGGACACCTAGAGATATGATTGAACATGTCAATCCCAGGCTAACAAGTTAGGGCTTGGGAAAACTTTTACCAGTACCAAAGGTACTCAGTACCAAAAGGCCTAAGGTGAATATAATTTGCATTTAATAATACATATAGAAAAGCAGTTTGAGAAATTCCAGAGTAGTTTCATCACCACAGAGTCAATTCTAAAAGGTCTTCAAAATAGGCCTGCAATGAAGGTTTCCTGAAACAAATTGGAGGAATGCCTAAGAAATAAACAAATAAAGATAAGAATTGTTAAGAAACCAAACAGTAAACCAAGAAGAGAATATCTTTTGATAAAATATACAAAGCTTTGAAGAAAGCCACAACTTGTCTGCAAAACAAACAGGAATCCCTAGAAGAAAAATACAAGAGCCAAAGAATTTAAATTAAAATGGAATTAGTTTGTTAAGCCTGAGAGAAAAAAAAAACACTGGAAAAGAAATGAAAGGTGTGGAGGATACACTTGGAAAGGGAGTGGTTGATCATAAAGTGACAAATTCTTACTCACTCAAGTTACTGATCATTGAAAATTAGAGTGGGCCAAAAAAAGGATGATGATTTTATGAGACAAGAAGAAATGTTAAAACAAAGACAAAAGATTAAAAAGTAAAAGATAATAGAAGGTCCCTCAAACAAAATACTAATTTGGACAATACATCAAAGAGAGATCATTTAAGAATCAATGGACTACTCAAAAGTCCAGGAATTAAATTTCAGAAAATCAGGAGAGAAAACTTCCTAGATTTCATTCAATTAGAGGGAAAGGCAAAAATTGAAAAATTTGCCAGGCAGTTTTCAAAAAAAAAATTGTCTAAATGAAAATCTGTAGGAATGTCTGAACCAATATCCAAAGGTTTCAAAGCAAACCATTGCAAATTCTATGAAAGAATTTAGGTAATTAATAGCACAGAGAGAATCTTTTAAGATTCTGCAAATAACATTATAGAGGAGCAGAGAATGTGGTATATAGTGTTCTTCAACACAAATGACATACATTTAGAACTAAGATAATTTATCCAGTAAAAATGAGCTTTATTATATTGAGGGGGAAAGGGTCTAATTATGAAATAGAGAGCTTACTTCCAAGCATCCTTGAAAACTAGGCCAGATTAAAGTAGAAATTTTAAACTGCAAACTTAAGAGTAAGGAGATATACAAAAAGGTGAGTAATTGCAAAAGTCTAAAGTCTTTTAGGGATAAAGTGTTTGCATTTCATTTTGGCAAGAGACAGAATGCCATGTCTCATAACAATCATAATGCCAGATGTAATTGTAGAAAGGCCAAATAACACTGAAAATTTGGAAATTATTTCTGTAAAGAGATCTTTAAGGAGAAAGGAAAGGAAGAGGGAAAGAATATATTGGGGAAGAAAAGAAATGTAATGGAGGGGATGGATATATCCCCCATAATTGGAGGTGAAAATGGAAATCCAAATGAGTGAGGAAGAATCGGGGAAGGATATGGCTTGAATCTCATTTCTATTTATTTAATTTATCTATCTACTTATTATTTTTAATAGTATTTTACTTTTCCAAATACATGCAAAGGCAGTTTTCAACATTCACCTTTATAAGACAATTATGTTCCAAAATTTTCTCTCTCTCCAAGACAGCAGACAATCTGATATAAGTTAAATATGTACAGTTCTTCTAAATATATTTCCATATTGCTGCTGAAAAAATCAAATCAAAAAGGAAAAAAAAAACCCAAGAAAGAAAAAACAACAAGCCAACAGCAACAACAAAAAGTGAAAATAGTTTCTTTGCATGTGGATGGCACTTTTCATTACAAGTCTATTGGAATTGACCTGACTCACCTCATTGTTGAAAAGACCTTAATCCATCATAGTTTGTCATCACATAATCTTGTTATTGTGTACAATCTTCTCTTGGTTCTGCTTACTTCACTCAGCATTAGTTCATGTAAGTCTTTCTGGCCTTTCTGAAATCAGACTGTTCATCATTTCTTATTTACATTCATATGCCATAACTCATTCAGCCATTTTCTGAGAGGCATCCACTCAATTTCTAGTTCCTTGCCAGTACAAAAAGGGCTGTTACAAACATTTTTGCACATGAGTTTTTCCCCCTCTTTTATGATTTTTTTGGAATATAGACCTACTAGTGACACTGCTGGATCAAAGGGTATGAACAGTTTTATAGCTCCTTGGGCATAGTTATAAATTCCTCTTTAGAATGGTTGAGCCATTTCAAAACACAATGCATTAATATCCCAGTTTTCCCACATCCTCTCTAACATTTATCATTATCTTTTCCTGTCATCTTAGTCACTCTGAGAGGTAAATTGTCTTAATTTACATTTATCTAATCAACAGTGATTTAAAGCATTTTTTTTTCATGTGACTATCACATTCTTTGACCATTTATCAACTGGGAAATGGCTTGTATTCTTATAAATTTGAATCAAATTTCTATATATTTTAGAAATGAGATCTTTATCAAAGACACTCCTATGAAAATTTTTTCCCCATCTTTCTTCTCTTTTAATTTTGGCTGCATTGGTTTTGTTTGTGCAAAATCTTTTAAATTTAATGTAATCAAAATTATACATTTTGCATTTCATAATGTTCTCTAGTTCTTCTTTGACCATAAATTCCTCCCTTCTTTACAGATCTGAGATATAGAATATTCCTTGTTCTCATAATTTGCTTATAGTATCACCCCATCATGAACTCATTTTGACTTTATCTTGGTATAGAGGGTGTTGATCAATTCCTAGTTTCTGTCACACAATTTTCTAATTTTCCCTTTTGTCAAAAAGTGAATTCTTATCCCAGAAGCCAGAGTCTTTGAGTTTGTCAAACACTAAATTACTACAATTGTTGACTACTAGGTTTTGTGAACCTATCCTATTCCACTTATCTACTATTCTATTTCTTAGCCAGCACCAAATGGTTTTAATGACCACTGTTTTATAATGTAGTTTTATATCTGGGACAACTAGTCCACCTTCATTTGCATTTTTATTAATTCCTTTGAAATTTTTGACCTTTCGTTCTTTCAGATGGATTTTGTTTTGATTTTTTCTGGTTCTATAGAGTAATTTCTAGGAAGTTTAATTGGTGTGGCATTGAATAAATAGATTAATTTAGATAGAGTTGTTATTTTTATTATATAAGTTCAGCCTACCCTTGAGCACTTGATATTCTTCCATTATTTAGATTTAACTTTATTTGTGTGAAAAAAATTTTTGTAATTGTGTTCATATTGTTCCTAGCTTTGTCTTGGCAGGTAAACTTGCAAATCTTTTTTTTTTCTTTTTCTACAGTCATTTTAAATGGAATTTCTCTTGCTATCTGTTGCTGCTGGACTTTGTTAGTAACATATAGAAATGCTTATTTGGATTTTTATGGGTTTTTGTGGGTTTATTTTATATCCCGTAACTTTGTTAAAGTTTATTTTTTTTCTAGTAGCTTTTTAGTTGATTCTCTATGATTCTTTAAATATACCATTATATCATCTGCAAAGAGTGATATTTTTGTTTCCTCATTGCCTGTTTTAATTCCTTCAATTTCTTTTTGTTTTCTTTTTGTTGTTGTTGTTGTTGTTTTTGTTCTCTTTTTGCTAAAACTAACATTTCTAGTACAATATTGAATAATAGTGGTGATAATGGGCAACCTTGTTCTTTCCATTCCTGATCTTATTGGGAATGCTTCTAGGTTTTCTTGATTACATATAATGCTTGCTGATGGTTTTAGATAGACGCTACTTATCATTTGAAGGAAAACTCCATTTATTCCTATGCTCTCTAGTGTTGTAGACTAGCTTTGTAGAGGGAGATGTGTTTTTAGATATGGACAATATGAAGATATATTTTACATAACTTATAGAGTTTTTATATTCTATTTTCTTTTGATAGTGTATGTATGTGGGATGAGGAAGAAGGGAAAATGAGTCAATGTTAAAGTAGAATTATTGTTTTCATCAACGACTTGAAATCAGAGCCTAAATGGATTCTTAATTGTAGTGGTGAAGGTACTAGAGTTGAAGATAAAGATGAAAAATAAAATTATGAAAAATAAGATATATGTAGAAAAGACATTTTAGAATGTGATCAGATAAAACAATTTTAGAATTCTTGATCACAGAAGTAGAATATTTGGGATGATGGTGAGATCAAAATTGTTATTATCCCTATATGTGATTGATGGGAAAGAAAGGAATAGGAGGTGAAAGTTGAGATTTAGGAATAAGGAGGCCAGAGTGTTTTGGTAAACTAAGTGAATGTTGAGGTCACCTGATATAAGGATAGGGTTGGATCGCAGAGGAATAGTGACCAAGCATTTAAACTACTTGATAAAAGAGAGCTGTAATCTACTGTGTAACTGTTTCCAGAATTGGATTGGGTATCATATATTTGGAAAGATTGAAATTCAAAGTAGGACAAGTTGGTAAGTGATGAAAGAGGAAGGGTTTGTGAATGGTAGTAAAGAGCAAGAAAGGAGTATGCTGAGTTCCCCACCAGGACTAATATATATCTAATGGCATGAGAACACAGGAGATGAAAGGAAATGCAGATCCAAAGGGCACAATGCAACAAGTGGGCAGAACTGAAATACTACTTGAGAAGGGTAACACTGAATGGGAAATAGTGACAAAAAAAGAGGGTGATTTTTGCTTAGTCATATGAGAATTCTCTGTCAAATGGAAAAGTAAATAGCAGGACTTTGCTAATCATAGCAGTCATTTCTCTTTCTAGTAGCAAAGAGAGAGTGATATTAGGAATTGTGTAAATGGCTTTTCCTATGTATAAGATCCCCTAAATGTAGGAGATATATTATCTAATCCTTTGGTGTTGGGTCAGGCCATTAACTTAAGTGAAAGCTATAAGAAACTGTGATTGTGTCAGTCTGATGTTCTGGTTCTAAAGATGAATGATTTGGTCTAAGACACCAGAACTGGGTTTCTGAAAGGATGGCTTAATGTCTGAGATTCATTCCTAAGCTGTTGTTAGTTGTATGTTAGGTGCATTGGTCCTGGACTGAGCCCATTCCAGCAGTCTGGACTGAGTCCAGTTACAGCACAATAGATTTCAGCTGTAGTAATGATGGAATAAATTCAGATAGAGAACGATTTTATTCCAACAGCAATACTAAAGTTTACTCAAAGTTTGCCAAACTTAACTATAACCTCAAGCATTATTCAATCTCAGGTGGGCCTATAAGGAATCTCAGGTAGGCCTCATACTGCCTCAGGATGTTTGTGGGAGTTATGATATATCTCTGCAAATATCCCCTGAATATCTGGATCTGAGTGAACCCAGCTTTACTTAAGAGTTACTTATGTAGCTCCTTCTCTTCTGAGTAGTGATAAGAGGATTAGATTATTTATGTCTTTCCTCTTTGCCTTAACTTTAATGTCTTTGTATTTTTCATTCACTTTATAGATATGGGACCTGGACACATAAGACTTTTAAGAAGTTGGGAATCCCAGGACCATCACCTCTTCCCTTCTTTGGCACTGTTCTTTCTTATCGGAAGGTAAGTTTCTCTGAATTCTTCTTGAGATTTTCGTGCAAATAACAGCTCTGATGCTTATTACTCATGTGACTTTGCAGAAATCAATTTTTCTCCTTAGTCCTCAGTTTCCTCATTTGTAAAATGAGAGGTTTGGACATTCAGCTTCAGTAGATATTGGGTTACATATACAGTGAATAGAAAAATCCTTATTTTAAATAGGTTTTCAGAGCAAAGGAAAAAGGCATTAAAGTTGAAGTCTGGAGATCAAGGATTATGGAGAAATCTTTTTCTGCTAAAGAGATCAGGAAAGACTTCTTAGAAGTGACCATTTTGAGTTGGGTCAGATGTCAACAAGTAGAAATGAAGGTGGACACAATCTCCAGGCAAAGTGAAGATCATAGCAAGAGTGCTAAAAAATACAAATATTTTATATATAACTTCCTAATGAATGGCATCTGTAATATTATTCATTATTAAGAATTCATGACAATATCTGATTTCAAAATGCTTTTTTTTTGCAGGGTTTTGCAGATTTTGACTTGAGTTGTTTTAAAAAATATGGGAAAACATGGGGGTGAGTATTCTACCTACACATTTCAATAATCAGTTAGTTATTCAAAGCTTCCCACTCAACTCAAATACACTTAAGAAGATTGATGTATTAGAAATCTGTTTAATACCACAGAATTTTAGTTCAAATCCATAGCAGCATATAGATGCTATAATAGAAAGCTGACATTCTCCTGAAATTACCAAATCTCTGAAAATGTTTGCTGATCTGTCTTCTACTCCCTCAACCCCATGCTTACTGGGTTAGAAGTTGATGACATTTACCTTAATCATCACTGTTGTTTCCAGATCATTTTTCTTCCACTATCTCCCTGATACTTTCCCTTTTGCTATCTTCTCATTTCCAAATAATTTTTCCAATCTTTTCGATGGTATGGTGCCAGGTTGACCACTTTCTCCTTTACTCACTTTTTGCTCTTGGCTACCAAAAAAATTCTGACCATGAAATTCCTCAACTTCTGCAATTCCTCAACCTTTGGAATTGAGTTCTTTGTCCTGCCTCTAACTAGAGTCGTCATACCTTTGAATTTTGAATAATCTCACCTAAACCAAAACTCAGAATTGAAATACCACAGTTTAGCCACCAACTCATTTCCTTTTACCTGAACCATTCACTCCCACTAAACTGACTAGTCTTCATTATTATTGTACCTGGTAGTCCTTGACTGTTCCTATTTTTCTGTTCTACTTCCTCCTTATGGGTTTTATTTGTTTCAGTGCTTTGTTATATATTCTAAAAACTGTTTATTTATTTATATTTATATATATTATATTTATTTATATTATTTAATTTAAAATTTAATTCAAAATAAGAAAAAAACAAAATAGAAAAAGAAAGACAGAAAAAGAAAAAAAAATTGTCCTGCTTAGCAAAACATAATGGAACATTCAAAATATATACCAATAAATTTGCATTCCAAGAAAGCATATATGATAACAGATGATATTGTATTCATAACTGTCCATTTTTTCTGTTTCCTTGTAAATTTTCTTTTGTTCTCTGCTGTGTACTTTTTAGATTATTCTTCCCTCCCCATCCCCATCTCCCTAGCAGGTTACAGTTTAGCATGAATATATGTACATATATATATACATACACTTTCACACACAGATATACAATGCATACACCTACATACACACATGTCCACATACATATATGCATACATATATACACATACATCTAAAATATTAATATGGTTCGTATATAAATTTTTCTCTTGATTGATTCCTTTTGTTTAACTTTGTCTGAAATCAATTACTACTTCTACTTATTTCTAACAAATTCTACTCCTGATTATTGTTATTATGTTTGTGTAAATATTTTTCTATTGTTTCTAATTCTTCTATTTTACTTTTTTCTCCAAATTTATTGTATTTAAAGAAATAGAATAAGAAAAAAAGAAAAACAAAAGGAATATAAAGCAAAATGAAACAAAACAAAAGAAAACATTGTCATGTGCCCACAGAATATCAAGGAGGATTCAAAATATATAAAAACAAATACCAGTTTGAGAAAGTATATATATTAGTAGAAGAAATTATATTCATAAGTGTCCATCTTTTCTATACTTCCTTGTAAATTGTTCTTTTATTCTCTGCTGCACACTTTTTAAAAATTTTATTCTTTTTCTCCTTTCATCCTCTTACTTCGCCCAAGCAAGCTATATTTAAGAAAGGATATAGTTATATGTACATTTGTAGATATATACATATATATACATATAAACATATTTACCCTTGCACATAGATATACACACATCTTTCCTGTCTCTGCTGATTCTTTGATTTAATTCTGCTCCTAACTTGCCTTCCTATTACTTAACTCCCCCCAATTCATGGATCCCTTCCTTGTCTTCTTCCTTCACCCTTTCCTTCCCTACCATCCATCCCTCTCTTCTTATTTCTTTATAGATTTTGGAAGGTGCTACACCCTTCATGGTATATATGTAGTATTGTCTATTTAACCCAATCTTGATGTGAGTAGGTTTTCAGAACTATGAGCCTTCTTTTCCCTTCAGTGTCTATTCTTCCTCTGTACCTCATTTGGATGACATAATTACTATTTTTACCTCATCTGCCCCAACCTTAGTTTTGAGCTGTTGTTGTTTCTTGTTAATCTTAAATATATGTCATAAATTTCCCATGTAAAAAAAACATAAAAAGTTTAATCATGTTGAGTTTCTTGAAATTGCTCTTTGATATTGGCTCCTATATGTTAGATTTTCTGTTAAATTAGAGTTTGTTTGATAGAGTCTTGGAAATCTGCAAGTTCATTAAATGTCTATTTTTCTTCTATATTATAGATATTTGTAACAATATATATGATATATGTAAATATAGACATTATATATAATTATATATAGATATAATTATGATTTTTTTTGGCTTAGTTCTTTTAATTGTTGGGTAGATATGATTCCAGGGCCTGTAGTCTTTTATTGTGGCTGCTGATAAGTCCTGTACACTTCTAATTGTAGTTCCATCATATTTGAATTTTTTTTCTTGTTTCTTGCAAAATGTTCTCTTTGATCTAGGGGTTTTGAAATTTGGCAATAATATTCCTAAGTGTTTTCCACAAAGGATCTTGTTGAGGTGGTGATTGGTGGATTCTACTTTACCCTCGTGTTCTATCACTCCAGGGCAATTTTCTTGCATTATTGTGTCAAAGTTTTTTTTTTTTTTTTTATCACAACTTTCAGGCAGTCAAATTATTCTTATATTTTCTCATCTTAATCTGTTCTCCAAATCTGTCATTTTTCTTATAAGATGTTTTACATTGTGTCTTATTTTTTCATTCCTTTTAATCTGTTTTGATATTTTTTGGTTTCTCATAGCTTCACTGGCTTCCTCTTGCCCAATTCTAATTCTCAAAAAGTTATTTTCATTTTTGAAACTTTATCTCATTTTCTAGTTGGTTATTTTTTTTCATGATCTTGTTTTTCTTGGATTTTTTTAAATTAATTTTTTTTTTTTTTAGTTTTTACTCAATGTCTCTCATTTGACTTTTAAATTCTTTTTTGAGTTTTTCGGTAAATTGTCTCTGGATAAGGGGACATTTAACATTAGTCTTTGGGGGTGGAAGCTTTTTTTCCTTCAGTGTCCTCCTTTGAAGATGAACCCCTATCTTCCCTGTTACCATAGAATATTTGAATGGTAGGGTTCTTTCTTTTTTGCTGGTTCATTCTTGCTATTATTGTACTTCAAATAGCACAATTACTGTTTTTACCTTTTCCTTCGTGGTTTTGCTTATTAAAATTTTTATTTATTTATTTAACATTTCCCCCAGTTACATTTGAGACAGATTTTTTTTAACATGTGTTCTTAAAACTTTTGAGTTCCAGATTTTCTCTCTAATTTCCACCCTAGAGCCTATTAAAAAAAATCACATGTGAATTTTTGCAAAACATTTCCATAAGTCATGTTGTGAAAGAAAACATAGATCTTTCACCTTAATAAAAAACCCCCTCAAAAAATTAAGTGGAAGAGGGGAAAAGAGGAAGAAAGAGAGAGAGAGACAGAGACAGAGAAAGAGAGAGTGAAGATGGGAGGGAAGCACTCTGTTTCAATCTGTATTCAGACATAATAGGTTTCTTCTCTCAATATGGATAGTATTTTTCATAATAAATCTTTTAAAGTAGTTGTGGATCACTGTACTGCTGAGAATAGCAAAGTTACTTACAGCTGGTCATCCTAGAACATTTTTATTACTTTGTATACAGTACATTTCATTTTTCTTGAGTTTGTGGATGATTTTCCAAGTTTTTTTTTTTCCTGAGAGCATCCTGCTCATCTTTTCCCATAGAACAGTGATATTCCATGACAATCACATCATGATTTTGCTTTTTAGAGCCATATCATACTCACTTCTTCTCCAATCTTTCTATTTGATTATTGAATTACTAATGACAATCTTGGGCATATAGTTTATATTTCCAAGTATAAAGCATAAACAGTTTGTTCTTATTGAGTCTCTTGAGATTAGTCTTTGCTCTTACAAGAAAAATATTCTATTGAGTTCTGCTTCATTTGAGACAAAGTTCTGAAAATTTGAGAGTTCACTGAATGTCCATTTTTTCATTCAATATTACACATAATTTTTGCTGCATATAATAATTTCATCTGCAACCTTAGTTCTTTTGATTGTGGATATATAGTATTTCAAGACTTGTAATCTTTAATTGTAGCCACTGATAAATCCTATACAATTGCCAGAATAATCTTCCATGTGCAAAAATCTGCTTATGTTTATACTTCTGCACAAAAATCCTCTCTGGCTCCCTACTGCCTCCTAAGTAAAATTCAAAAATTACCACCTAATAGTCAAGACTTTTTTCTGGCATGTTTTTATCTCAACTTGCCAGATCTATTTCTTAATACTTTTCTCTATACACTTTCTTCTCTATCCCCCGACTTCTTAAACTGTAGTCCATGACCCCATATGGCATTGTATAACTGAATGTAAGTATCATGAAATTATGCTTTCTTATCAATAAATGTTTGATTTGCATACCTATTTTATATACCAATATACCTGGGGTCCTATAAAAATTTCTTAGGCAAAAAAAGACTTTGCAAGTGGAAAACGTTTAAGAAGTCCCACTCTAGCCAAATTGGTAATTCTTTGGCTCCCAAACACATTTGCCATTCTCAAGTCATTGTAACTTCAACTGTTTTCTGTCATTGAAATACTCACCTCCCTTTCTTTTCCTCCTGATTTGCTGACCATTCTTTAAAGCTCAATTCAAATGTTCTATCTCTTGATGAAATGATTCCCTTTTCCCATTATATCTCACAACAACAACAACAACAACAACAACAACAACAACAACAAAAACAACAACAACAAACCTCTAAGGTTGGTTTTATTCTTGTTCTCATTTTGCCAATAAGGAAAATGAGTCTGAGAGTAATGATTTTCATGGCATTACAGAGCTAGAAAGGATTCTAACTTAAGCATACAAAAAATATTTCATAAATATTCTCAGCTAAATTTTATTTTAGATTATTGATTCACTTTCACATCTCAAATTAGAGAAAACATAAGGCAGCACTGAGCCCCTGACCATCAATTTATAGTTTCCATTTACAACCTCTGTTTCTGACAGTGCAATTTGATGACTGATAAAATTTGTTCCATCTGGGGATATAGGTTTTTTGATGGCAGGCAACCTGTATTGGCCATCATGGACCCAGAGACTATCAAATTAGTGCTGGTGAAAGAGTGCTATTCTGTCTTCACCAATCGTCGGGTAAGTGACAGTAGAAGAGTAGTGCTGGCAGCAATGGGGAAAATATGCTTAAGCATTTTAAGGGTCACACAGTTTTTAGACCATCTGTAAATACTATCTTCAGTGTTGATATTCTTGCAGAAGAACCAGCAGTCTGGCAAGTACATTGTTAAGGCAATGTACTATAAGGGAGAGACAGAAGGCAGCTTTTGCTGGGGGCTTTGAAATCCCAAGTATCCCTTGGGTCCAAAAAACTTGGGAGTGGCATTGCCTCCCCAACAAATAGACTTGCTTATAATGCAATCCCCAAGGCCATAATTAAAAGGAAAGGTCACAGTGTTAAATGGGCCTGCTTTTCTCATCTACAAAGGCACTAACTGTTGACCAGCTGCCTCTAATAGACCGATGGGCACAGACAACATAGTCCTAAAAGTACCCCCCAAGAGTCTTTTTCTGCTTTTGGCCAGGCATTCCCAGTCATAATCCTGTGGAAAAAGTCCTCAGGAAGAGATTCTGACCTTCTCCACTAATTGTCAAATAATTATCTCACATGTGACAGGCCAGCCAGAAGAACTGAAACAATTGATGCCATGAGATAGAGATAAGAGGTGATGTATACCAGGTGTGTCAAATGACCACCACTACCACCACCTTCACAGTATTTCACCTCAGACACTTTGGGAGACAGCCTAGATATGTCACCCAGGAATAGCAATTTTTTAGCTTAATACTTCCCATCATCATACTGAGAAGAACTTTTGTAGTGAAATATCCTGGAAACTGTTTTTGCAGGTACAACAGATCCAGAAAAGAATCTGTAAAAGAAAATTCTTGTTACCAATGTCCATGGGAAATGTCAGATAACTATTGATATTTAGAAAGAATTAGTTTTTATATTGTAAAATATAATAGATCTCTAGTTGTGATTCCACCAACAATGTTCTTGACTTTTATCTTGCTAGAACTTTGGTCCAGCTGGGATTTTGGAGACTGCTGTCTCAATTGCTGAAGATGAAAATTGGAAGAGGATTCGAACAGTGTTGTCTCCAACATTTACAAGTGGAAAACTCAAGGAGGTAAAGTGATGGATGCTGGTCAGATGCTAGAAGGATCTCCAGGAGAGACTAAAAAAAAAAAAAACAAACAAACCACAAAACCAACTTCTAATCATTTTCTCCAGTTAAAGCCTAATTAATAGTCCAGCAAGTTTGAGCTTCTCTATTGGATTATCTTGTTTCCTAATTTTTGTGTGTGTGATGAGATGGGAGAGAGCACTGTTTCTGGAGTTAGATAACCTAATCTCCATTGTCACCTCTGATTCTTATTACCTGATCAACTACAGCAAGTCACTTAACCATTCTGGCTACCTTATTAAAAAATTCATTAAAAAATGAAGCAGTTTGACTATATGGCCTAGAAGTTCTTCTATGTACAATTCTTTGCATTCTAAAAGAGATAATTAAATTTCTAAATACTATTGTGCTTCTTCTGTCTTGGGAAATCTGGTCTGTTCTAGAATTGGGTTTTCTATTTGTAACTATTGTCTTTTGGCATTTAGATGTTTCCCATCATTAACCAATATGGAGATGTATTAGTGAAGAACATGAAGAAGGCCGCAGAGAAAAGCAAGCCTGTGACAATGAAAGAGTAAGTATGGTGCTATAGTTGTAGAAATCTGAGGAACTACGGGAGACCCTACTTGCCTAAGCCTGTCTCTTGACATCTTTCCCTGAAAACTGAAGCACCAACTTTTAGAGTTATTTGAATTTTTAAATAACAAAGCAAATATAAAGGGCAATCTGATCCCCTCTGAGGTTAAATCCATTTGGAAAGCTGTTTGTAACTGATGACTCCACTTTTTCTCCTTTCTCCTTTTTCCTTTATTTTTTCATAGGTTGAATTCTATATAGTCTGGCTTTCAAATGTATTATTCAACCTTTAAAATAATTTTTAATTCCAAAAGAATCCCAATAGACTTTGGACAGAAAATACCCTCTGCATCCAGAAAAAGAACTATGGGTATTGTTTGAATGTAAATCAATGCATGCTATGTTCACTTCTTTTTTCTGTTTTTTTCCCCCCCCCATCGTTTTTTTCCCCTTTTGTTCTGATTTTTCTTTCCCAACATGATTTATAAAGTGATGAATTTACATGTTAATTTTATTACATATTATAAAGGAATGGCATATTTTACACAATAGATTTGAAATTGTATGTATAAGCATCTTTTTTATTACACTATGCTGTAAAATGTTTGTTTTATTTATAAATTAATTAAATAAATAAAAGTTTTTTAAAAAAGGAAAAAAAAACCTAAAGAGTGGGAATGATAGTGTAACTAATCTGAAGACAACAAAAGAATGTGGAGTCAGATATAGCTGTTAGTGCCTTCTCTAATATGCCCACCTTTCACTTCTTTTGTCTTTATCTTATAGGTATTAATGTATATATGTATGTATTTATGTATATATGTATATCATCCTTATTTGAATATAAACGTCTTGGGGTCAGAGAATATTTTTACATTTTTCTCTTATCCAATAGCACATGGTAAGCACTTAATAACACTTAAAAGCTAGCTTATAAATTGAAAGTAGATTAACATGTTTAACATGTATTGGTCAACCTACCATCTGGGGGAAGGGGTAGGGGGAAGGAGAGAAAAAGTTGGAACAAAAGAATTTGCAACTGTCAATGCTGAAAAATTACCTATGCATATATCTTGTAAATAAAAAGCTATTTAAAAAAATAAATTGAAAGTAGAAAGTATTCACAATGTGAGGAAGAAAATATACTCCTGGTTAAATAAAAGAAACAGATTTTTCTAACAGCTTACAAAGAGGAAGTGATAATACAAATCATTAATACTATGCATTTTGTCCCATGAAGGTCCAACCTATCATTTATTCATTTGCTCATTCATTTATAAAATGTTTTTTGCACTTCTAGGTAGTTGATAAAAAGAATCAATATGTTTCTGAAAAATCTCATCTAGTAAATGCTATTGACTATTTAAAACTCTGGCCTATATGCCTTGCTTGGTTGAACATAGAGCCCTATTGGCAAATCTTGGCAGGCCACATTAAAATATAATTGGGAAATATGTAATAAAATGAAAAAATACAATAGAACATAGGTAATATGAGTTTGTGGGGTTGTAATTTCAATATATGGCCCAGAAATATCCTTTGGAATAGTTTAATGACCCCAATTTCTATGGACTTTGACACCACTGCTTTAGAGCCTTACTTTCATGACTTTGTTGAGAGATGAAAGATGGAGTATCTATTCTGAGTCTTTTTTGTTTGTTTGTTTTGTTTTCTCTCTTTAGTATTTTTGGGGCCTACAGCATGGATGTGATTACCAGCACTTCATTTGGTGTCAATATTGATTCCTTGAATAATCAGAATGATCCCTTTGTCAGAGAAATTAAGAAGTTAATCAAATTCAGTTTTCTGGATCCACTCATACTTACAATAAGTAAGTTTGTTCTTCTTTACAGAAATGAATAATTAAAAGTTCAGTGATCCTGGCATTCCTGAAGGTAGCTCAATCAATTGGACCATAGATTTAATGATGGATGGAAACTTAGAATCATTAATTCCAAATCCTTTTATTCAATAGAGAATTAAAATATTACATAGAAATATTATAACACAATCTTAGGAATTTTGGAGAAATTATTTGCAGATTGGATCAATCATATAGAGCTTTGTAGGTAATCTAGAAAACTAGTGATAGGCATAGGAAGCCTAATTTTGGAGAGAAATTTCCTTCTACTTTTGGGCTTTTTGTTGACCCACATGTGTTCACAAATGATTGGCAATATCAAAAAGGAAATGAGGAAGCCCTATTACAATTTGTACCTTTGGTGCCATCTTCCCATCTACATTCCAAATAAAAATGATAACATCTATTGTAAAATTCTACAGTTTCATAAAAAATTTGGTTTTGTTTTCTTCAGCACTCTTTCCGTTCCTTGTTCCTTTGTTAAAAAAATTGGATGTAACTGTCTTTCCAAAAGAAGCAACAGATTTCTTAGCAAAGTCAATCAAAAAAATAAAGGCAGAACGAAAGGCAAATACACAGAAGGTAAGTAGATCTCTCCAGTGTTCAAAGTAAAAATATGTGTACATTATAGTTGTATTCATTATTCTCAGAATAAAGCAAACAAATCTTGTGTTCCATTTTACTTGATGATCATTCTTATTCACTATAATTTTTATTCAATTCCAATTGTGAATTATTTTTTGAGGACTTACTGTAACATGAAGTGTCACTTGATGGCCTCTAAGCTTATTTCTAGTTTTATTTCTATGCTTCTATTATTTAATATTTGTCAGACCTAGTGATGTGTGTCTCTGAGAGTAGAAAGAGAAAAAAAATGCTGTCCCAGCTCTTAATTAATTTACAACCTCAAAGGCTGGATAAGACACATACCAATATTTTACTTCAGATTATTATATGATATATAGCAGGAACCCCAGGGAAGAGGAAAGTACCTTTCTCCTTTATAAACGCTCAGAACAAGCCATGCGAACAATACAAAGGTTATATAAGAATGGACAACAAATTATAATTATGTCAACAATGTTGTATTTAAATTCTCCATGTGGGCTGAAACCAGAATATCTTTAATCCTACAGATCTTCACTTGTTTATCCTACAGTAGGGACATTAATTTGCTCTGTTCATAGCTAATTTGTGTGTTCTTAAATGTTTTCTCAGCACTAGTATTTTCTTTTATTTTCCAGCACCGAGTAGATTTCCTTCAGCTTTTGATGGATTCTCAGACTTCTAAAAATTCAGATTCGCATTCTCACAAAGGTAAGTTGGGAATGAGGGCAGTCACAAATTAGAATCTGTTAAGCCATCATCTGTGGACTTATGAAAAAAATGTCCAATTTTCTTAGATGATATGCCAAATGGAAAAATGATATAAATGACAACAATATTGATGTTATAGGTTTTTAAGATTTGCAGAGCACTTTGCATATATTACTTCACTTGATTTCATGCCAGTTCTGTGAATTTGGTGTCATTCTTATTTCTGTTTTAGAGAAGAGGAATCTAAGCCTGAGAGTTTAAACATCTTTCACAGGATCACAGCTAGTAAAACATTGAAGTAGGATTTGAAATAAATTAGATTGGACATACCTCTAACTCCCACACTGTATGATATCACCTAGCCATCTCAGAAATATGCTTGACATCTGTAGATTGAGCCAGATAGAATTTTCAAAACTCTATTTGAATTTGTGATGGTAAAGTTAGTTTGAAGCCTATATGGTGACATAAAAGTCCTCCTTTCATCTCAAACCTTGGACAACATGATGCATAGTAAGGTGGGAAAAGTGTAATTTGTGGTCTTATCCTAACTGTGTCACTAAGTACATGTATGATGAAGGGACATTACTTCTGTTTTTTTTGGCTTACTTGTCATAGGCAAAACTAGGGTATTAGCCCAAGAGATGACTCAGTTTTCTTCTAGCTTTAAATCTTATAATTTTACTCTATTCTCTGGCATAGACTATGTTTATTTGTGCTCAGCTAGCGTAGGGTAGTACCAGGTCTGAAATTAGCAAGACACATATTCCTGAGTTCAAATCTTGCCCTTATTAATCATACAGCTAATAAGCTGTATGATTCTGAGCAAATCACTTAACCCTGTTTGCCTCAGTTGCCTCATTTGTTAAATGAACTGAAAAAGTAAATGGCAAACCACTCCAACAGTAAGAAAGAAAAGAAAAAAGAGATTGATCTGAAAATATGTTTCTCTTTCAAGTTAAAACTTGTGGGAAAAACTTCTCAAATTGTGTTTTAATGAGAATATTCTCCTTTACCATAAATAAGATACAGATTCTCCTAAGTTCACCTAGGCATTCTTCAAAAGCTCAGTTTCAGGGAGGCAGCAGAGTTAAGAGGAAGGGGGAGTGGAGTTGGGAGTCGGAAGGCCAGATTCTAGTCTCAGGTTCAATCACTTACTAGATTGATAACTTGGAACAATTGCCTTATCTGAAAGATGGAAAGAGCCATTCTTGAACCAGCAATTTCATAGCTTCCTTATGGTGGGCAAATTAATAAGATAGGTAACTTATAACATTAGGAATTATGTAAATATAAGCAATGCTTATGGTTACCTTCTGAATACTTTTCTTTCATGAAGACCATCAGAGATAGGATATAGAGGTATATCATGGAAAGAACAGGAACTCTGAAGTGTGAGGACCTGTGTTCAAATCTTAACTCTCTAATTTATGAGAGAAGCCCAAATTTTTATTGAATTGAAAAGTCAGGATGTTGGACTACATTGCTCTTGGAATCCTTGCTAACGTTATATATGGAATCTCCCTTCAAAGATTTCTTCTTCATACTTGCTCCACTCTATATACAACTACCCTACCACAGGTCCTCTGGACTATTGCTAGAACCTTCTAATATGTTTTTCTATGACACAGTGTGTGAGAAAGAAGAGAGAATACCCTGAAATGAAATATCATTTTTTTATCACATTTAGAAACAAGAAGTGAAGAAGAGATAGGTGTGTGGAATGAGTAGAAAAAGGAAAAATAAGGTTGAACAATTTAATAATCTTGGTTAGACAATCTTTTTTCTTGTACTGTGATGATATATGTGGGTGGAAAATTCCTATTATAGCAATGAATTTATTTCAGATCTTATTTAGGTATTCTGGAGAGTCAGGTAGATGTCCTTTCTAAATTCTTGTGATATACTTGAATGGTATAACAAAGGTATGATGCACCCAAAAAGAGGACTGTGGGAACTGAGTGGGGATCACAGAATATAATTTTCATTCTTTTTGTTGTTATTTGCTTGCATTTTATTTTCTTTCTCATTTTTTCTTTTTGATTTGATTTTTCTTGTGTAGCAAGATAATTGTATAAATATGTGTGCATATATTGGATTTAACATATATTTTTACCATGTTTAACTTGCTATATAGGGGAGGGATGGGCAGAAGGGGGGAAAATTGGAACACAAGGTTTTGCAAAGGTTAATGTTGAAAAATTATCCATGCATATGTTTTGAAAATTAAAAGCTTTAATTTAAAAAAAAACCCAAATGTATGATAACTTTGTCTGAATATCTTCCTTGCCTCAATTTCAGATCTGAGTGATGAGGAAATTCTTGCTCAATCCATTATCTTTCTTTTTGCTGGCTATGAAACCACCAGCTCTGTACTTTCTTTTCTTTTTTACCACCTGGCCACTAACCTTGAGATCCAAGAAAAGCTTCAGAAGGAGATCGATGAAGTTTTGCCCAACAAGGTGAGAAGATGAGAGGAATAAAACTATTTGCTCTTCACTCCCAAATCCCTTCCTGTTCACCTGTTTGCTTCATCTCCTAGCAGAAACTTTGTCAAAATCAGTTCTGCTGACTGAGTGTTTGCCCATTATTGAGACATAGCCAGGGTTGAAAAGGCAAAGATTTGTTGAGGCACCATAGATTTATATGATGTTCTGCTTGCAGAGAATGAAAAATATTTCAGGAACTAGTGTCAGCCCTTGGCAAAATACTGGAAAAGCCCTTTTGTCCTCTGTTCACACAGCCTCTTCAAAGACCTTCCTCCATATAATGACATTCATTTTTCATCTCTTGTGATACTAAATTTCTTTGTGACTTTGGCTCTCGCTATACTCCTTATTCTCTTTCCATTTCTGTTTTTTTGTCCCTTGCTTATTATTTTCTCCTCTCCTCTTCCTTCTTTTCCTCTCTTCTCCTTTCCTTTTCTCTTATTTCTTCTTCCTTTCTCTTTTCTCCTCTCCTATCCTCAGATTTTCATTCAGTCTCTGAAATGACTGATAACAGCAATTATAAACTCTTCGTGTTATTAGAAGACAAAAAGTCGACATTGGTCTTTATCAATATGCAAGAATCTCTTTTTTGACCCACCAGGATCATCTGTCTCCATCACTTTTAAATCAAATAGAATAATCACTATTGTGGGAACACTTGAATACTTACTTCCCTATCAAATTAAGGGATAGCCTTTAGAATGTATGGGGAAAAGTCCATTTAAACAGTAATGAGTGACCAAATCAGAATGGTGGCAGTAGGAAGGAAGAAGCAATAAATTTGTAAAAGTGTCTAGCTTACTGACTATCTAGTAAACCAAATTTGAGCTCCTTATAATGGTGCTGAGAACAATCTAGAGAACATAAATGGGGACAGATTGCATCTCATCTTGATTTGGGAGCAGATCTTTTTTGTATATTACTCATTTTCTTTAGTATTGCCACGATATTTTTTTCCCATGGAGATAGATAATGACTATGAAATAGGAATTTCTTCCATTTTACCTGCAATCCCCATAATATTCTCTAAATTATATAGAAGTCTGGAACAGAAGGATATGATCAGAGTTGCCCTTCCAAATAGATAATTGTCTATGTTATCTGTTATGAAGCACACCGGGAAAGCCTCTCTGCTTCCACCCCAAGTATCTTTTCTACATACTGCCATTACAGATGTGCCCTATGAGTCTTTTCTGCTGTGAAATCCTTTAGAGGTGTAAAATATTAAACTATTATGAAATATTACCAGAGCATCCCAATATTGATGGTGAATTGAAAGTGAGGACTTTTAGATTCTGGAGAAAAGACAATCATTTTTGAAAGGGATAAGCAGAAGTTACAAGAAATGGAAGCAAGGAAACAATGAAGATTCAGAAGGGCTCTTCTCAGGTTCAAGTGTATCTAAAACAAACTCAACTGAGATAAATTTTCTTTACTATTCCACCCTAATTTCATAGTCAGTCTAGTTTATTCCAAGAGACAATCCAGAAGAACAAAAGAAAAATATTCATCTTAACAAAATTTTCTTCACTGAGGTCAAGAGTTTTGTTTCAGGCTCTACAAGCATTATATAAATTCAAATCTCACTTTGATGGAGCTCAGAAGTTTTAAACTACTTTATTAGCACATTGACCATGCAGGAACTCCCAGCATTCCATAGGTTCAATAGCAAATATATTTTTATAGTTTTCCTCCAGAAGACATTATTACTCTAACATTGGGTGACCAGATATATGATGGAATTGGTATAGCATCATTCTAAGACCAAGTAAGTAAAGATAAATATGATATGTCACCTTAATACTTGGAACTGTTTGTTCTTTTTTCAGGAAGCAGTCACATATGATAACCTGTTGAATATGGAGTACTTAGATATGGTAATAAATGAAAATCTCAGGTTGTATCCCATAGCTGGCAGGATTGAAAGGGTTGCTAAGAAAACTGTGGAGATCAATGGACTAATGATTCCTAAAGGCACGGTAGTGATGGCTCCACCCTTTGTCCTTCATCGTGACCCAGAATACTGGCCAGAACCAGAGGAGTTCCGCCCTGAAAGGTAAACATTTAGTTTTTAAATAAGGGAAAAGGTTACTCAATGTGGTCAGTTGAAAAAGTGTGGAGAGGACTTTGAGTAGGGAGATAGGATCAGGTTTTGAATCCTGGTTTTGTGTCTTGCTTAGATTGGTGAACTTGGACCTGTAACTTAAATTCTCACATAACTCTGCATAATGCCTGCAATAGCTATTTCATCAGTTTAGACAGAACCACTTTGCATTATTGTTCTTATTTTATGAAGGAAGAAACTGAAGCTTATATACATTAATTGACTTGGCATTAGCCCTGCAGCTAAGTGTCAGAAGTGGGCTTTGAATATTGGTCTTTGTTATAGTTTCAACTTGAAAATGAGGGTTTGAACTATAAGCCACCTGAGTCCCTTTGATTTTGAAATTCTATAACCTTTATCTCCTTTTCATTATTCTATTCTGTAGGATGTCTATTCAAAAGTCAATAAATAGAGATGAATACAAGTATGTACTTATTTCCATGAATCATTTATTTGTGGATGTGTTTTAAGCTCTTAACAATGATTAAATTTTTAGGGCATATAAGACAAAGAACATTGTGCTAGACTTTGAGTCAGGAAGATCTGAATCCAAAGCCCACTTCTGCTGCCACTTAGCTATATGTCTAATGATCACTTTCTACATAGTGACTCTTCAAATATTTTATTTTCTCTTTAAACCTCCCATTGCTTACCCTTCTTGTCACTCTCAGCTGAAACTTATATTTTACTAAAAATAGCAGACAATTCACGGTGAATTCTTTTCTTCCTCTTCCTCATTTCCCATTACTTAGATGCCTTCTGCTACCTTTTTCTTTACACATGTATCTCATGTTGAAGAAACCTTATTCCTTCCCAACATTAACTCTTCTACTTGTTCAAGGGATCCCATCTTTTCTAACAGATTCTGTCATTCCCACTCAAACTTAATTTCATTCTGTCCCTCTCTATTGACTCATTTCCTACTATCTACAATATGCACACTTTTCTTCTATTCTAAATAAATTCTGATTTGATCTTTTACTTTCTTTTGTTGCCCTATATCTCCTTTGTCTTTTGTAGCTAACCTCAAAAAGTTTACTATATAATAAAAAAGTACAGAGGTTACCTATAATAAGTATTTCCATTTTCTCTTCTTTTACCCTCTTCTTCATCTTTGAATTTTAAAGAATCATTTATACTCTTTTGTTGTTGTTCAATCATATTTGATTCATCACTCCATTTGGGGTTTTCTTGACAGAGATACTGCAGTGGTTTGCCATTTGCTTTCCCAGCTCATTTTACAGATAAGGAAATGGAGGCAAACATGGTTAAATAACTTTGCCAGAGTCACACGGCTTTTAGGATTTGAATTCAGGCCTTTCTTACTTCACGTCTGGCTTTCCATTCACTCTGCCACTCAACAGCCCCCAAAAATCTTTAGGCTAAAATGCAATGCTTTTATAACAGATTAACAATCTCATTCCTTATATTTTCATTTCTTATATTTTTCAATAATTTAAGAATATCTACTATCTAAACAATATTGCTATTAGAACAGGTTGTTGAGAGTCTGTTGATGTTTTGACTTTCAAGTCTAGTTTGGTATTTTTAAAAAGGACAAAAAACCAATAGAGCTTCATGATCTGAAAGAACTGCTCTGAAATCAAAATAGGTATTTTAGATGTTGTCACTATCTTTTTAAGAAAGATTTCTTGACATCTGCTTTTTTGTCTACTTTTTATTTTTAACATACATAAAATGTATTTTTAACATTTTGATTCCCAAATTTCTCCCTTCCATCTGGCCTCTAACCTGTCCATTGAAAAGTCAAGCAATATGAATCAGTATTATATGTGAAGTAAGGAAAAACATTTCCATTTTAGCTTTGTGTAAAAAAGCAAGAAAAATAAAGTGAAAACAATGTCCTTCATCTCACTAAGAGTTCATTATTTCTATCTCTGGAGCTGAATAGCATTTTTCATCATGGTAACTTTAGAATTAATTTTGGATTACTGCATTAAGCAGAGAAACTAAGGATTTCATAGTCAATTATTATTACAATTTTCCTGTCACTGTGAATAGTTTTCTGCTTTTATTTATTTCACTTTGCATAAGTTCACATAAAACTTCCCAAGTTTTTCTGAAACCATTCCCGTTTTCTTTGCTTTTAAGACAATAATATTCTATCACAATCATACCACAATTTGTCCAATCATACCACAACCATTTAATAGGTATCCTTTTCATTTGAAATTTTGCCACCATAAGAGTACTGCTATAAATATATATGTCCATATAGGTTTTTCCCTTTTTTTTGATCTTTTTGGGATATAGATATAATATTGTTATTGATGGATCAAAGGATTTACAATTTTATTGTTTTTTGAACATAGTTACAAATTATTTACCAAAATGGTTCCGCCACTTCACAACTATGCCCACAGAGTTTTTGGCGTTCCTTTTTTTTTTCTTTCACATTGCCTCCAGCTTTGGTCATTTTTTTAATGTCAAATTAACCAGTCTCATAGGAGTGAAGTGGCAATCCAGAAATGCTGCAATTTGAATTTCTCAGTAGTGATTTAGAATATTTTTCCTTTGATTATTGATAGCTTTGAATTAGTTTTCTAATATGTAACCAGGTCTACATTCCCATTATAATAATCTTTGTGTTATATTACTGTAGTCTTTATTCTAGTATTAAAAATTTTGGCATCAATATTCATTAGAAAAAATTTATCACAATTTTCTTTGTTTTTGCTCTCCTTGGTTTAGAAATCAAAACTATATATATGTTACAGAAAGAATTTCATAGAATTCATTCCTTAACTATTTTTTCAAGTACTTTACATGATGTTGTAAGTACATGTTCTTTAAATATTTTCTAGAATTCACTTGTACATGCAGGTAGTCATGTGGATTTTTTCACAGCTTAATTTATAGCTTGTTAAATTTCTTTTTTGAAGTTAGGAACAATTTAAGAATTTTATTTCCTTTTATATTAATCTGTGCAATTTATATTTTTGTAAATGTTCATTCAGTTAATATAAATTATTAATTTATTGGCATATAATTGGAAAAAATCCTCTCCTAATAATTGCTTTAATTTTATCTTCAGTCATAGTTCATTGTTTTTTCTTTTTAATGCTTATAATTTGTTTCTCTTCTTTTAAAAAATATTCAAATTAAGAAATTGCTTATCTATTTTATCTTTTTCACAAACCAGATCTCAATTTTATTTTTAAAATTAAAGATTTGTAATTTATATATTTAAAAATCTCTCCTTTTAATTTTTTTAGGATTTTATTTTAATGTTTAAAAGGAGAATTTTAATTTGTTCTCTTTTTAGTTTTTTTTTTGGTTTCCTGTTCAATTCATTGATTCTGCTATGTATTGCTTTGTCTGCATCCCATAAATTTTGGATGTTGTCTCATTTTTTGTCATTATCTTTAAGATAATTTTGGGTTAAAAGAATATTTCTATGATTTGTTTTTTAATCCATAAATTCTTGGGGATTATATTATTTAATTCTCAATTAATATTTAATTTATGATTTAAAAAGACATTATTAAATGTAATTTTAATGAGCATTCATTATTTTACACATTTGTTTGTGATGATATTATTGTAAAAATTCCATGTATATCTGATGAAAAAAAGGTTATTTTCCTTTACCCTCTCATTTAATTTACTCCACATTCTTATGTTTTTAAAAATTCTATTAATCTTTTAAATTTTATTATGCATTAAATTTTTAATCTAATTTATTTTATGAAAAAGATTTTTATATTGCCTTTGAATTTGATGTTTGAATGTCTCATTTTCTATTTATTTCTGGTATTTTCATCAGGAATGCCTGGAATTTTTCTATTTCATTTTTTGCTTTATGAAAACATGCACAATTTTTCTGGGTATGTAATTCTTGGTTGTAACCCTAGTTACTTGGTCTTCTGGAATATATTTCCAGGCCTTTATTCCTTTAACTTGGTAGTTACTAAATCTTGTATGATCCTGACTATGGCCCCACAATATTTTGAGGTTTTTCTTTCTAGATTCTTCCATCTTTTCTTCTTGAATTGGCTATAATATTCCTGACAGTTTTCATTTTGAGATTTTTTTTGGAGTTGACCAGTGGATTCTTTCAGTTTTGACTTTGCTCTCTGGTTATGATATTTGGGGAGTTTCCCCATATAATTGAATGAAATATGGAGTTTAGGCTCTTCTTTTTGGATTATGGGTTATTTGCCATTTTCTTCCATTTTTTCATTCATTTGACTCCATTTTATTTTTTGCGATGTTTCATTGCTTCTTTAGCTTCCATTTGATCAGTTCTAATTTTTAAAGAATTACTTCCTTCATTGTGGTTTTGCACCTCTTTTCTCTACTAGGCCAATTCTGCTCTCAAAGGAGTTATTTTCTTTATTAATTTTTTGTGTTGTGAATTTGCTTTTCACAATTCTCTTGTATTGCTCTCATTTCTTTTCCCAATTTTCTTCTTATTTAGTTTGTGAAATAATTTTTAACTTTTTAAAGAAAGTCTCTCTTTTTTGTTTGCTCTTCTGGGAATTCTTTTTGGGGCTTTTGTCCAATATGGATTTTTCTTTGAGGCTATGCTTATAGATTTTTCATATAATTTTTTTCTTCTGAGTTTAGGTTTTAAACTTCTCCATCATCTTCATAGCTTTTTAAGATCAAGCTCCCCCCTCCTTTTTACATTTTTTTCATTGACTTTAAGTCTTCTGTTAAAGTTGGATTCTGCACACTTTAGGAGTGCATCTAAGTATCTAAGTATCAGACTAA
Organism: Antechinus flavipes; assembly: GCF_016432865.1. Taxonomy (NCBI): domain Eukaryota; kingdom Metazoa; phylum Chordata; class Mammalia; order Dasyuromorphia; family Dasyuridae; genus Antechinus; species Antechinus flavipes. The sequence continues at coordinate 248,776,755 of NC_067398.1, forward strand.
TTTTTTTGGCCTATTGGCTTAAGCATTTCCCAAGGTTGAGTAATGTCTTTTGCCTTTTAATTTCATCTTCTTTTTTCACTTCCCCCCTCATTTCTTTTCTTTTCTTTTCTTTCCATTTTGAACAATCAGGTTCAGTAAGGAAAACAAGGAGAGCATTAACCCCTATGTGTACCTGCCCTTTGGTGCTGGCCCTCGAAACTGCATTGGGATGAGATTTGCACTTATGAGTATGAAAGTTGCAACTAGCCGACTCCTGCAGGAATTTACCTTCAAAACTTGTAAAGAGACACAGGTAAGGAGTCATATTTTTTGTCTCAGTATTTATAATTTTTTTTCCAAAATTACTTTCTTTTCTTTTTTTAAATTTTTATTTCTTTTTTTTATTTTATTAAAGCTTTTTTATTTACACAACATATGCATGGGTAATTTTTCTACATTGTTCTTTGCAAAGCCTTCTGTTCCAAATGATCTCCTCCTTCCCTCCATCCCCTCCCATAGATGTCCAATACATATCAATTATTTTAAAACATATGTTAAATCCAATATCTGTATACATATTTATACAGTTATCTTGCTGTACAAGAAAAATGGGATCAAGAAGAAAAAAAAAACTGAGAAAGAAAACAAAATGCAATCAAATAACAGAAAGAGTGAGAATGCTCTGTTGTGGGCCACACTCAGTTCCCACAGTCCTTTCTCTGGGTGTAGATGGCTCTCTTCATCACTGAATAACTGGAATTGATTTGGATAATCTCATTATTGAAGAGAGCCACGAATGATTTTATTTTCAAAGTAGAGAAATGGAAGATGGTGCAGTAAGCAGTAAATCATCATAGCTCTTCCACATTCACCTCTAATCAACCATAAAATTATGTTCCCAAACAAATCCTGGAACAGCAGAACCAACTAAAAAGGGGGTGAAGCAATTTTTGAATCCAAGAAACTTGAAAGAATGACAGGAAAGTTTGTTTCACTTGGGTAAAAGGGGAGCACAGTCCAGCACAAGAAGTATTCCAAGAAGCAAGTGGCAAGCCCTACTTTAGCAAAAACAGACAACTTTTACCGCTAAAGTTTAAGTGTAGCCGTTGGGAAAGTCTGAAACAGTTAACAGCCCTCTGTTCTCAGCCCATGCCAGAAACAAGCTCTAAAGTCTTAGCTCTGCATCCACTAAGCTGCCAAACTTCTGTGACCTACAGCAACAACTTGCCACACTCCCACCACACCCTCTCCATACAGCACCACATCTAAGGGTTACTGAGGGCTTCAGGCAATATCAATGCAGCACTAGACAAACAACCAGAGTCTGACCCACTGGTACAAGAAACTTGAGAGTGGCCCTTCCACTCTAGAAGCAGAGTTAAAATTTAGAAAGGAAAAAGACCAATTAAAAGAAGATGCTCAATAAACGATACAAACAGAATCTGCTTATAGAAAGTTATTTTGATGACAGGGAAGATTAAGACCTAGACTCAAATGAGGAAACTTGGGAAAAGAAATGAATAATGTAGGAAAATTGTGAAAAGAATCAACAGCATAGAAAAAGAAAACATTTCTTTTTATATTAGAATTAGCCAAGTGGAAGGAAAAACAAAAATCCAATGAAGAAAACAATTCTCTAAAAAGTACAAGTGGTCAAATTAAAAAGGAAGTACAAAAGATAACAGGGAATTACAATCTCTTAAAAGTTAGAATTGGGCAAGTGGAAGCTAATGATCAGATGAGAAAACAAGCTTAACCGAACAAATTCAAAAGAGTAAAAAAATAAAAGAAAATGTAAAATACCTCATTGGAAAAAAAAACAAAACAATTGTTCTAGAAAAGAGATCTAGGAGACACAATATCAGGATCTGACTATCTGAAAACCATCATCAAAAGGAGGAATAGACAACATGCTTCAAGTAATTATCAAGGAAAACTGGCAGGTATCCTGGAACCAGAGGATAAAAACTGACATTGAAAAAAAATGTGAACTGATCTAAAAATTCTGAAGAGGAATTTGGAACTCTATCCAAAGGACAACCAAACTATATTGATCCAGCAATGCCACTACTAGATCTGTATCTCAAAAAGATCATAAAAGAAAAAAAAGGACCTATATGGGCAAAAATATTTATACCAGCCCTTCAGAAGATGGCAAAATTTTGGAAATTGAGAGATGCCCATCAATTGGGGAATTGCTGAACCACAATTGAATAAGCTGTGGTATATAAATGGAATAGAATACTCTTGTGCAATAAGTAATGATGAGCAGGCAGATTTCAGAAAAACCTGGAAAGACATGTTGATTCTGATGCAAAGTGAAATGAATAGAACCAGGAAAACATTGTACATAGTATCAGTAATATTGTGTGATGATCAACTATGAATGACTATATTCTTCTCAGCAATGCAATGATGCAAGATAAGTACAAAGAACTTATGAAGGAAAACACTATCCATATCCAGATAAAGAACTGGTAGATTTTGAATGCATATTGAAGCATGTTTTTTCACTTACTATATTATTTTTTGTCGTTTTGTTGTCCTTTGATCTGTTACTTCTTTCACAATCACAAATAATATGGAAATGTGTTTTATGTGATAGCACATGCATAATCTCTTTCATATTGCCCACCATTTTAGGAAGAGGGAAGATGAGGGAGGAAGGTAGAAATTTTGCAGCTCATAATTTTGTAAAAATGAATGTTAAAAATTGCATCAGCATGTAATTGGGGGGGGAAGTATTATTAGAAAAACTAAGTAGAGAAATTTCCTATACTGCATGACAAATTTAATTCAACACAATTGGCAAATTTAATGTGAGCAGGCTATTAAATGTTAATTTACCATTATTAAAATGGAAATATACAATCCAGTAGAGAAATAATCAAAATATCATTGGCTGCATAACTAATTTGAATAAACTATAATAGCAACAAAAATAAAAATAATACAATTTTTTTTTGTTGCTAACAGCATAGTTTTTGAAGACCAAAATATAGCAGGCCTTTTAACATTTTTTTAATTCCTCAGTTTTATGAGAAAAAGATATTTAGTGTTACTGGTCTTGGGATGAATAAAGTCTCTTAATTTCAGCAAGATTCTTGAATTTATTTTACAACTGACTAGTATTAATAAAAATCTGAGTATATACTTAATACATATTGATTGGTTGCTTGTCTATTTTGTGATAGTTTCTATTATAATGTGATGGGTTTCTTTTATAATCATATCATTCTAATACTCCTTTGCATGATATTCTAGCTAGTTTGTCTTCATTTGTATAATCTTTTTTCCATAAAATATAATAAACATTTGTAACTTTTATTTCTCTCTTGTTTGAAACTGGTTACTTATTGAACTCTAATTTTCTTTATTGTTGCAGGTTCCTCTGAAGTTAAGCAATCAGCCACTCCTTACACCAACTGTTCCCATTGTTCTGAAAGCTGTACCAAGAACCAACAAGGCAAACCAGAAATAAAAATTCTTCTCATTCTACAATTTCTCTTCTGTAGTGCAAAGCTACTGGATCCTAGGGCTTCAAAAGTAACTTACTTTACCTTATGAACCAAACAAGGAAAAAAAAAATTAATTCTTTCTTTTTAACCACAAGGAATGAGTACATTTCAAATGGTCTTTCAGAGATCTCCATGTTTGATGACCATTGTATAATGTTCAGTGGTATATGTAATAACATAAATTGATCCAACTCATCATGTTCTAAAAAAACCCAAAACTCTAAAAGATTAGTGTCACTTGATATTACTAGATTTTTGTGATTCAATGAATGAACATAGAGAAAACCATGAATTGAGTGCCTGTTCATTATTTTTTTTATCAACAATAATCCTTGACAATCACAATTATGGTAAATGTGGTAATATTATGGGGGCATATTACTTATTTTTAATATCTTACATTTAATTTAAGTATGTTATTTTTTACTTTTTTCATTTTTTTTTCTTTTGAGTGTGTCTTCTTTCACAACATAAGTAAGATGGTAACATGTTTTGTGTGATTAAATATGTATAACCTATATCAAATTGCTACCCATCTTTGGGAGGGAAGAGGTAAGGGACATAGAGAGAAAATTTGGAACTCAAAGTTTTTTAAATGAATGTTAAAAATAGTCTTTATATGTAACTGGGAGGAAATAAAACATTATTTATTTAATATTCTGCATTTGGCTCTGTTGCTGTAAACCACTAAAGATAATTTTTGGAACTTCTTATTTAATGTCCGGCATGCCTTAATATCATATCAGTATCATTTAGTTGGACGGACAAATTAGTTTTGATTTTCCTAATTTTTTTGCTAATTAACTGATCAGAATATTCATATAGAAGAACCATTGATAATTCTGGTAAGGTGACAAATATTCCAGTTAGTTCTTTTCCCCTTTCCTATTTCTTCCACAAGCAGTTTAATATAAACCCTGGTAAAAGACCTGGGCTTCCATGGACTGAATTAAGAATTGGGGATTCCTTGTAAGTCACCTTCTTTTGGTTATATCCCTAATTAGGGATTCACCTAAGAACATCAGCATTTGTCTCCTTTCTTATTCTGCATGAAAATGGTAAAAGGATATTTGGTTTCTACCAGAATATTTATGCTAACAATTTATTAAATGCAGAATAGGCTTTCTTTTAGATGATTAAAAACTGTAAAAGAGAAGCATTTATAACTAAACTTGCAAACAGTCAAAACAACTATATATATATATAATAGATAGATATATATATACATATATATATATATCTGATTGATCTTTATTTCACTTAATGATATCATTTGGTTGAGGTACAATCAAAATAAGAAAACATTTGAGCCACTAGAAAGCTTATCAAAGTTTCTTCCTCTTGACATGTTTCTTCTATTCATGGCAAATTCAACGGAATGTTGATATTTTAAAATTTTCTCCAATAAATGTTAAGTCCTTTGCCTATTTAATATGGGCTTCTGAATGTTTGAAAGAAAAGTTAATGATAGATTATAAAATGATGCTGGTGGAAAGACTAAATGTTGTTAAAAGAATTTTACTGTATTAGTTTCTAAATTGTGAATATAGTTGGAGCCACAAAAAGCAGGTCTAGAGACAGTTTTTAGAGATCAAATAGTTTAATTAGAGATTTTACAAGTGGGAAGGGCTGGAAAATATGGATTATAATACAATCATTCCTAGGGTTGAAGTGATTTTTCAAGACAAACCCACCAATGGAAGAGAAAACAATTCTTGGATCTTTCCAAATCTTGAGGACTGTAACAACTCCCTCCTCAGAGCATAGAACCAAAGTTCTGTAACAGTTCTGTGGTTCTAAAATATATAAAAATATATATACCCTGATGATGGTGATCATTGTTTCCAACAGTGTTCAAGGGGCACAGATAGAGGAATATCTTTCTTTGAGTCTCAAACAATAAAGCATCTCAGCATTGGTGACTGTGTTAAGCAATCATTAATGGATGTGAATTCTACTTTTTTTGGGAAAGGGGAAACCAAGAAAGAGTAAAGCTGCAGATGAAACATTAAAAACCAATTAGTCATACATTTTTATGTATTTTAGTTATGCTTTCAGCAGTAGTTGCATATTTGTATTTATCAATCAGTAACAATTGTTGAAAGTCAACTAAGAATATGATAGTAAGCTAGTCATAGTGAAGAATTTAAATGAAGAATACATGGTCTTTTCTTTTGAGGAATTTAAAAGTCTGATTATGGAGAAAAATACATTTATAAATTTAAAAAATTAACTAAGGGAGGTCGAGGCAGTTCCTAACAATTCTGCCCCAGAAGGAACATGTGCCTCTTAAATGTGTTTTTTTTAAAATGGTTCTGACTGTCCCTTATTTTGCCAGAATTATGTTGATTTGACTAGTGACAACCAAACTTTGCTGATTTTTTGGGGGCAATTTTGATGAGATCAAATTAAGGCAGAAAGAGATGAATAAGGAAACTCAACCTCTTTAATGGGATAGCTATAGTAAAGCGGGGAGAGCAGAGGTCTGATTTAGAATCAGTAAAAGGATTAAATCATTTGAAAATGTTTTCCTTAATAATTCCCTAACTAAATTATCTAAACAATGCCCATCTTTATCAAAAGACTTCACCAGCTCCCCATCCTTTTAATATGCAAGTCAAAATTTGTCCAGGAAACACTGGGCTCTTCCAACTACTCTTTCCCTCCCATTTCCCACCAAAGACCTATGGTTTCAAGTCATGGAAGTGTGAAGAACTCTGGTTTACTGCCAGATTATCCCAGTCTTCAGGGAGGATCCTACAAGTTTTGCTGAGCTGTTCAATTTACCCTTTATTCATACAGACTTGGTTATCTGAATCTGTATCAACTCATGATTGTCTTGATCAGGAAAGGGGAAATAAAGAATTGATACCAAAAAACTGGCTGGAAGATCTAGAGGAGGATCATAAAATAGATTGGAATTCAAGGGACTGAGGTAAGGAACATTACCTACTCACCCAAGTTATGGGTGAAAAGCTCCTAGAGGTCATATCTCTTATATTTCCTTTACCCATTGATTTAACATGGGAATGAGATACTAAACAAAATCCTGAGGAATGTGTCTATCAGTATTATTGATGGGGGAACCCTCGAAACTGCACTGACCTGAGAAGGGGAAGCCATGAGGTAAATGCTTGAGAAACTTCTTGAAGGAAAGAAATTTTCCTTTGGGAATGCTCAGGAATCAAGATAAAGTGGCTTCATTCTGTTATCTTGGTGGGCTATTGACTTCTATTGAGCTAAAAATTGGCTCTGGACCACTCCCAGTAAATGGTTCCATTCTACTGGAAATCTAAGCCTGGGGATAGTAATCTCATTCAATTAAAACTTCAGTCTCAAGTCTCTTTTACAGGGAAACTTTGGGGCTCATTTCTTTGCAGAGGCCCCAAACCAGGACCATGCCATACCAAGGGACCTCTCTTTGGCACAGCTGCCTGCGAGAACCCCTGCCCGCTGAGAAGACATTCTCTTCTTAGTGTTAATCCCTCTTTATCTCTCTGCCAGGATTTCTCTGCTAGACCTTTACTTCTCTGATCTTGCCAATGAGGAAGTCAGCCTCCTAGCAAAAGATGACAAGTCAGTGACAGTAAATTTCTTTTTGTCAATCTAACTTTTTGGATTTGTGAATTCTTTCATGTTGGACTTGCACCAACCAGAAGAGGTTCCCACAACTTTCTGCTCTGCACCAAACCTCTTCATTATGACAGACTTGTCTAAGCTTTTGATAATGACTTTGGTCTCAAACATGATAGTAGTGCAGCAAGTTCAGTTCCTTTCCTACTTTGTTAATAATCTTTACTCACCTATCACTAAACTAATTAAGCTGACTGTATTTGATTGGTAATACTCTGGCATTGGTTTCTTCTTGACAATTGTCAGTTACTCTGGTAGGGGAGAATGAAAACAGTAAAAAGGAACTTAGGGAAGCAAAAATGAAATTTTTCTTTGTAAGCCCTCTGCATCTATTGTAGCACATTCCTTACCATGCCCACCATTATCATTCCTGATAGCCTACCTTTTATTGTCTACTACTCCACACTATCCACATTCAAAATCAACCAGGCCAGGAGTGTATTTTACTTATGGAAAACCTGGTCACTGGAGGAAAGAATGTAAAAGGAGGGTTAGAGTAAATGTTGAAGAGAAAAAAAGAGAAAGCATCCAAGCAAACACTGAGGGATCCTTCCCATAAACCCAATCATTCAGCTCCAGAGAAGGCTGATAAGAGGGATGACACCAGGCGGGGCTATACCTGTTATCCCCCAAACTCCTCTTGCTCATACCAGGAAGAGGTATCTGCTGTAGTTGACATTAGTGCCACACTCTCAGTTTTAAATCCTATGCTTTCCCCATTCCCTTCCCTTGGAGTCAAGTGTGTCTCAATTGTGGGGACTGCTAATAAGAATATTGCAGCCCATATCTCAGAACCTTTCTCCCATTTGAATGAAAAGATGTCATTCATCCTTTTGTCCTGATTCATGAGGCTCCTAGCCACTTAGTGGGATGTAATCTGTTTTACAAACAGGTCACTATTTCATTGGATCTAGGAGATACTAGTTCCTTGTGACTTCAGTCCCTGACATCCTCTTCTTCTGAAAACATTCCTATGCCTTTAGATCTATTTCCCTTAACCCTTTCTGACTATCTGGTTCTTAACCAAGTTCTCTCCAGTTGGTGGGCTTCTAATGCTACTAATACTGGGACAGTTATCAATGCTTCTCCTATTGTTGTACAATTGCACTTATTGAAATCTTTACCCTCTATATATCAATGCCCATTCAGCACTGAGGATATTGAAGGAGTTTGGCCCTTTATTGATGCCTATTTATCTGAGTCTCATCATCTCCTGTATTTCCTCCATAAACACGTTCATTTTCCAATCCAATATTGAAAGTAAACAGCTGTTTCCAAGAAACCAGATTGGGGTTGAAGGTTGAAGTTTTTTCCTTTATAACCTAACCCTTTTTTCACCTTGCTAGTGTCCCTTCAATACCAATCTTAATGTTCATGGAAAAGTTCTACTTTTTCATTATATTTACCTCTCACTTGTATGGTTTATGATCTTTAGTCTTAGTCCACTCAATTTGGCCAGCAAATATGGGTGCTCTGATTCAACTAAACTGACCACTCAGGAGCCCAATAAACCTTGGCATTTGCTTTGTAACTCATTTATTCTTTTTTATGATAGCTTCTAATTTTTCAAAATACATAAAAAAATAGTTATCAACATTCATCCTTGCAAAACCTTGTATTCCATATTTTTCTCTCTTCCTCTCCAGCTTCCCTTTCCCCTAAATACCAAGTGATTCTATACACATTAAGCAAGTGAAATTCTTCTAAATATATTTCCACATTTATCATGTTGCACAAGAAAAACTAGATCAAAAAGGAAAAAAAAAACGAGAGAAAAAAACCAAGCAAGCAAATAACAAAAAAGGTTAAAATGGCATGTTGTTAATCGACATTCAGTTCCCATAGTTCTCTTTCTGGATGCAGATGGATCTCTCTGTCACAAGTCTATTGGAATATCATCTCTTTGATGAAGAGTCGAGTCCATCACAGTTGCTCATTACATAATCTTGTTGCTGTGTACAATGTTCTTTTGGTTCTACTCACTTCACTTAGCAGCAGTTTAGGTAGGTTTTTCAAAGCTTTTCTGAAACTCATTTATCCTGCTGATCATTTCTGGTAACAATAATATTCCATTCCATTTACATACCATAACTTCTTCAGCCATTCTCTAACTGATGAAAGCCCACTCAGTTTCTAGTTCCTTGTCGTTATAAAATGCAGTACTAAAAACATTTTTGTACATGTGGGTCCTTTTTCCTTTTTTATGATCTCTTTGGGATACAGCCCCAGTAGAGACACTGTTGGACCAAAGGATACGCACAATTTGATAGCCCTTGGGGCATAGTTCCAAATTGCTTTCCAGAATGGTTGAAATCAATTCACAACCCCACCAACAATATATCAGTGTCCCAGTTTTCCACATCCCCTCCAATATTTATCATTGTCTTTTCCTGTCATCTTAGCCAATCTGTAACTCACTTATTCTTACAAAAAATAAACATCATGTGTCAAATCAATGTTCCTCATCAATCTTCAGGGTCATCCCCACTTTTGATCAAAAGGAGGGAATGTAGAAAAATTTACTATGATTTTCATATTAATTGATATGATATATTTAATGAATATACTAATAACTTAGTTTTTTCAGCATAGAAGATAGAAACGCACAATGCAGCTTACAATTCCCAACCATTCTGACAGTGGCTATATTCTTGTCTTAAACTATACCTATATACAGTAAGTGAAAGGGAATTGAAAACCACTGAAAATTGTTCCTGTCACAAAACTGTGGTTTTGAGCCCTGAGGGAGAGATGGGCAATATCCTCAAGATTTTGATACAATCCCAAAATTGTATACTTTTCCATTCATGGGCTTGTCATGGGAAGCTACTCAAACTCTGGGAATGATTGTATTGTAATCCATGTTCCCTTTCCCTTTCCATTTATGATTTGTGTACAAAATCTCCACCTTTCCTGCAATAGGTGAAGGTCTCTTGCTAAGGTTTCTTGCCGAAGAGAGATTCCAACTTGCAAATTGTATTCCTCACCCTAAAAGTGATTAAATTAAACTGCTACTTGATTTCTAAAAACATGTCTCTAGACCTCTTTTGTGTATCTCCAGCTATTCAGAGTTTAGAGACTATTACAATAAAATTCTGTTAACTGTTCTTTCAGCTAATACATTCTTAAGAGGTTTAATTCTTTTTTATCTTCCAAACAACCAATTTTTGTAATGTTTCTCGTATTTGTTAATTTATTGCTATTTTGCTTGATCTCTAATTATTATAATCTATATTATCTCATCCCTGCATTGCTGCAGTATTGTAGAAAGTATATAATTTGTGTCCCTCTCTTGAAACTCTTCCTATGAGTCTACTTTCTGGATACATATAAGCTGATTTTAGGAAAAATATTACATTAAAAATACCATTTCCCCAGTCAAATTTTCCATTTTTTTCATTGTTAAATGAACAATGGGTTTAAATTAAATAGGGTTAAATAAAAATATTTGGTATTTCATGTACCACAAATAAACTTAAAAATATTTTGCCTAAGTAAATTTTAATGTGGTATAAAAATGAAATCAGATTTGACAGCAAAGTGCCATAGAGGATAAAGCACTTGGCTTGGAATCAGGAAGACTCATCTTCCTGAGTTCAGATACGGCTTTAGACACTATGTGACCTTGAGTAAATAATGTTGTTTGCTTCAATTCCTAATCTGTAAAATGGGCTAAAGTACTCTCATCAAGAAAATCCCAAAAAGAGTCAGAAGAATTGGACAACTGTAACAATTCAACAAAAATAACTAAAAAAGTTGAAATCAATGCTGTTCTCAAATGTATGGATTTAAAGCCTTTGTGACAACTTGCAAGTCATTTAATCATTCTTGCCATACTCTTATCTTCTATACAATAGAGATAATACTTGTTTTACCCTAACTCTTAAGATTATTATAGGGAAAGCACCTTTTAAGCTTTACAGTACTAAATAAGTATGAGTTGTAATGATAATCTCAATAAAATATTCTTCATGTCTTGGAAGAACTGCATAAAATAAAAGCTGAAGGGCAGGTAGATGATGCAATGGATAGAGCATCTGTCCTGAAGACAGGAGGACCTGGGTTAAAATCCTGCTTCAGACACATAATACTTAGCAGCTGTGTGATACTGAGCAAGTTATTTAACCTCAGTTGTTTTATTCTCTTCCTCCCCCCCAAAAAAGATTGATATGGACACAAACTTTAAGATTCCCTTGCTTGTTTCTATTTGACTATATACATATTTCCCCCCAATTGGGAATGATCATCAAACATTTCTTTATATATACTAATGAGGGCATTCTTTTTGGTTTGCCTTAAGTCCTTCTTTGTGCCGTGAAAGTAGCATGATCTTGAGCTTCTTATAGCCCTCATGTGAGGGCCATTCATTCATTTTACCTACCTACATCGTCTTTTGTTTTTAGTTAATTTTCAAATATAAATGTCTTTTTCCATAAGGAGACTATAAGAACCTCAAAACAAAAGATCATGTATCACTCATTTAAATTCTTTGTCTACTTACTATTATATTCTTAGTTGGCTTTTTATTTAAATATTAATTTTTTTTATTTTTCCAAATACATGCAAAGATAGTTTTCAACATTCATGTTTGTAAAACCTCATGTTCCAAATTTTTCTCCCTCTCTCCTCATTTTCCCCCTCCCCAAGACAGGAAACAATCTGATATAGGTTAAAGATGAGCAATTTTTCTAAACATATCTCCATATTTGTCATGCTATGCAAAATAAAAATCAGAACAAAAGGAGAAAAACAAGAAAAAAAGCAAGTAAAAAACAAGAAAAAAAAAACAACAACAAATGCTGAAAATACTATGCTTTGATCCACATTCAATGTCCATAGTTCTCTCTCTGGATGTGCATGATACTTTCCAACAAAAATCTATTGAAATTGTCTTGAATCATCTTATTGTTGAAAGGAGTCAAGTCCATCACAGTTGATCATCACATATTCTTGTTGCTTTCTTGGTTCTGCTTACTTCACTCAGCATCAGTTCATGTAAGTCTTTCCAGGCTTTTTTGAAATCAGTCTGGTCATCATTTCTTATAGAAAAATATTATTCTTTTACATTTATATATCATAATTTAAGAAGTAATTTCCCAACTGATGGATATGTATTCACTTTCTAGTTTCTTGCCACTACCAAAAGGGCTGCAATAAACATTTTTGTACTTGTGGACACTTTCTCCCTTTTATAATCTTTTTTGGGATACAGACCCAGTAGAGACATTGCTAGATCAAAGGGTATACACAGTTTGATAGTCCTTTGGGCACAGTTCCAAATTGCTCTCCAGAATGGTTGGATCAGTTTACAACTCCACCAACAATGTATTAGTGTCCCAGTTTTCCCACATTCCCTCCAACATTTGTTATTATGTTTTCCTGTCCTCTTAGCCAATCTGACAGGTATGTAGTTGTACCTCAGAGTTGTCTTAATTTGCATTTCATCAATAGTGATTTAGAGCACCTTTTCATATGATTAGAAATGGTTTCAATTTCTTCATCTGAAAATTGTCTGTTTGTATCCTTCACCATTTATCAATTGGAAAATGGCTTGTATTCTTTTAAATTTGAGTCAATTTTTAAATATATTTTAGAAATGAGGCCTTTATCAGAAACCTGGCTGTGACAATTTTTTTCCCCTAGCTTTCTGATCCTTTCTAATCTTGACTACATTGGTTTTGTTTGTGCAAAACCTTTTTAATTTAATATAACCAAAATTATTCATTTTGAATTTCAAAATGTTCTCTAGTTCTTCATTAGTCATAAATTGCTACCTTCTCCACAGAGCTGAGATGTAAAATATTTCTTGTTTTTCTAATTTGCTTATAGTATCACCCTATCATGAACTCATTTTGACCTTATCATAGTACAGAGTGTTAGATGTTAGTCAATGCCTAGTTTCTACCATACTATTTTCCAATTCTCTTAGCAATTTTTATCAAATACTGAATTTTTATCTTAAAAGCTGAACTTTTTGGGTTTATCAAATAGTAGATTACTATAGTTATTGACTATAGAGTCTTGTAAATCAGTCTTGTTAATCTATTTCACTGATCCACTATTCTATTTCTTAGCTAATACCAAATGGTTTTTATGACCATTACTTTATTTTTTTTTGATAGATAGGATTTGAGTTTCCTTTTTTTTCATAATTATAACTTTTTATTGACAGAACCCATGCCTGGGTAATTTTTTTTTACAACATTATCCCTTTAATACATTCTTGGTAGAATTGTGAATACATCCAATTATTCTGGAGAGCAATTTGGAACTATGCTCAAAATGTTCTCAAACTGTGCATATCTGTGATTCAGCAGTGTTACTACTGGGCTTTATATCCCAAAGGGATCATAAAGAAGAGAAAGGGAAAAGTATGTGCAAGAATGTGGCAGCCCTCTTTGTAGTGGCCAGAAACTGAAAACTGAGTGGATGCCCATCATTTGGAAAATGGCTGAATAAGATGTGGTATATGAATGCTATGGAATATTATTGTTCCGTAAGAAATGATCAGCAGGATGATTTCAGAGAGGTCTGGAGAGACTTACACAAACTGATGCTGAGTGAAATGAGCAGGGCCAGGAAATCATTATATACTTCAACACAATACTATATGATGATCAATTCTGATGGACCTGGACATCCTCAGCAATGAGATGAACCAAATCAGTTCCAATGGAGCAGTAATGAACTGAACCAGCTACACCCAGCGAAAGAACTCTGGGAGATGACTAAGAACCATTACGTTGAATTCCCAATCCTTATATTTTTGCACACCTGCATTTTTGAGTTCCTTCCCAGGCTAATTGTACAATATTTCAGAGTCTGATTCTTTTTGTACAGCAAAATAACAGTTTGGTCATGTATACTTATTGTATATCTAATTTATATTTTAATATATTTAACATCTACTGGTCATCCTGCCATCTGGGGGAGGGGGTAGGGGGAAGGAAGGAAAAATTGGAACAAGAGGTTTGGCAATTGTCAATGCTGTAAAGTTACCCATACATATAACTTGTAAATAAAAGGCTATTAAAATTTTAAAAAATCCCACAACATTATCCCTTGCACTCACTTCTGTTCTGACTTTTCCCCTCCTTCCATCCACCCCCTCCCCCAGATGGCAGGCAGTCTTTTACATGTTAAACATGTTAAAGTATATCCTAGATACAATATATTTGTGCAGAATCAAACAGTTTCTTGTTGCACAGGAAGAATTGGATTCAGAAGGTAAAAATAACCCGGGAAGAAAAACAAAAATGCAAACAGTACATTCATTTCCCAGTGTTCTTTCTTTGGGTGTAGCTGCTTCTGTCCATTACTGAACAACTGAAACTGAGTTAGATCTCTTTGTTGAAGAAATCCACTTCCATCAGAATACATCCTTATACAGTATTGTTGTTGAGGTATATAACTCCTGGTTCTGCTCATTTCAGTGAGCATCAGTTCATGTAAGTCTCTCCAGACCTCTCTGAAATCATCCTGCTGATCATTTCTTATGGAACAATAATATTCCATAGCATTCATATACCACATCTTATTCAGCCATTTTCCAAATGATGGGCATCCACTCAATTTCTTGAATCTTTCAGTTTCCAATTTCTTGTCACTACAAAAAAGGCTTCCACAAACATTTTTACACATGTGGGACCCTTTCCATCTTTTATGTTCTCTTTGGAATACAGGCCCAGTAGAGACACTGCTGGATCAAAAGGTATGTACAGTTTGATTACCCTTTGAGCATAGTTCCAAATTGTTCTCCATAATGGTTGAATTATTTCACAACTGCACCAACAATGTATTAGCGTCCCAATTTTCTCACATCCCCTCCAACATTCAATATTATTTTTTTCTTTCCAATCTGACAGATGTGTAGTGGTACCTCAGAGTTGTCTTAATTTGCATTTCTCTGATCAACAGTAATTTAGAGTACCTTTTCATATAACTAGAAATAGTTTCAATTTCTTTATCTGAAAACTGTTGGTCTATATCCTTTGACCATTTACCAATTTGAGAATGGTTTGAATTTTTATGAATTTGACTCAATCCTCCATATATTTTAGAAATAAGACCTTTATCAGAACCTTTGAATGTAAAAATTTCCCCCTATTTATTACATTGGCTTTGTTTGTACAAAACATTTTTAACTTAATATAATCAAAATTATTCATTTTGTATTTAATAATGTAATCCAATAATGTAGTTCTTCTTTGGCCACAAATTTGTTCCTTCTCCACAGATCTGAGAGGTAAACTATTCTTTGTTCTTCTGATTTGCTTATAATATCACTATTTCTAAATCATGAACCCATTTTGACCTTATCTTGGTATAGGTATCTAGTTTCTGTCATACTAATTTTCAACTTTCCCAGAAATTTTTGTCAAATAGTGAGTTCTTTTCCTAAAAGCTGGAATCTTTGCGTTTGTCAAACACTAGATTACTATAGTCATTGACTATTGTGTCTTGTGAATTTAACCTCTTTCACTGATTGACTACTCTATTTCTTAGCTAATACCAAATAGTTTTGATGACCACTGCTTTATAATATAGTTTTAGGTCTGGTACAGCTAAATCACCTTATTAATTTGCATTTTTTTTCATTAATTTCTTTGAAATTCTTGATGTTTTGTTCTTCCAGATGAATTTTGTTATTATTTTTTCTAGCTCTGTAAAGTAATTTATTGGAAGTTTAATTGGTATGGCAGTGAATATATTTATTTATTTAGGTAATATTGTCATTTTTCTTTTATTAGCTCAACCTACCCATGAGCACTTGATACTTTTCTAGTTGATTAGCTCTGACTTTATTTATGTGGTAAGTGTTTTGTAATTGTGCTCATATAATTTCTGACTTTGTCTTGGCAGATAGATCCCAAATATTTTTTATTATCTACAATTATTTTAAATATAATTTGTCTTTTTATCTCTTGCTGCTGAACTTTGTTGGTAATATATAAAAATACTGATGATTTATGATTCATTTATTTATTTATTTATTTTGTATTCTAAAATTTTGTTAAACTTGTAGGTTGTTTTAAATAGTTTTTTAGTTGATTCCCTAGGATTCTCTAACTATATCATCATATTATCTGCAAAGAATGATAATTTGGTTTACTCACTACCTACTCTAATTCCTTTATTTTTCTTCTTTTATTGCCTAAGCTAATCTTTCTAATACAATATTGAATAGTAATGGTGATAGTGGGCAACCTTGTTTCATCAGTGATCTTATCTTATTGGGAAAGATTCTAATTTACCTCCATTACATGTGATGGTTCCTGATGGTTTTAAATAGATGCTATTGAACATTTTAAGTAAAACTCCAATCATTCCTGTACTCTCTAGCGTTTTTAGTAGAACTGTGTATTGAATTTCATCAAATGCTTTTTTTGCATCTCTTGAGATAATTGTATGGTTTTTCTTAGCTTGATTATTAATATAATCAATCATGCTAATAATTGTCCTAATATTGAGCCAGCCCTGAATTCCTATTATAAATCCTACTTGGTCATGATTTATTATCCTGGGAATAACTTGCTGTAATCTCTTTGCTAATATTTTATTTAAGATTTTTTTTCATCAATATCCATTAGGGAAATTGGTCTATAATTTTCTTTCTCTGTTTTCACCCTACCTGGTATAGCTATCAGCACCATATTTATGTGATAAAAAAATTTTGGTCAGACTCCATTTTTCCCCTATTTTTCCAAATAGTTTGCATAGTATTTGAATTAATTATTCTTTAAATGTTTGGTAGAAGTCACATGTAAATCCATCTGGCCCTGGAGATTTTTTAGGGAGTTGATTAAGAGCTTGTTCAATTTCTTCTTCTAAAAATGGGACTATTTAAGTAATCTATCTCCTGTTAATCTGGGAAAATGATATCTTTGCAAGCATTCATGTATTTCACTTAGATGATCAGATTTATTGACATAGTTGGGCAAAATATCTCCTAATTCTTGCTATAATTTTCTCTTCATAAGTAGAATATTCACCTTTTGAATTTTTGATACTAACAATTTGATTTTCTTCTTTCCTTTTTCTAATCAAATTAACTAAAGGTTTTTTTCTCTTTTGTTGGTTTTTTAAAAAAAATAAAACCAACTTTTAGATTTGTTTTATTAGTTCAATAAATTTTTTTTACTGTCATTTTTATTAATCTCCCTTTTTATTTTAAGAATTTCAAATTTGGTATTTAATTAGGGATTTTAAATTTGTTCTTTTCCTAGCTTTTTTAGTTGCATGCCCAATTCATTGATCTTCTCTTTTTCTATTTTATGCAAATGAGCATCTAGAGATATAAAACTTCCCCAAAGAACTACTTTGGTTGTATCCCATAAATATTGATATATTGTCTGATTATTATCATTCTCTGGGTTGAAATTATTGATTTTGTTTATGATTTGTTGTTTCACCCACTCATTCTTTAGGATTAAATTATTTAGTTTCCAATTAATATTTGGCCTATTTTCCCCTGCCCTTTATTATAGGTAATTTTTCTTGCATTATGATCTGAAAATTATGTATTTACTATTTCTACTTTTCTGCATTGGATTTTGGGGTTTTTAATGCCCTAATACATGATCGATTTTTATGTAGGTTCTAAGTCCCAATGAGAAAAAAATATATTCTTTTCTGTCTCCACTTGATTTTCTCCAAAGGTCTATTAATCCTAACTAACTTTTCTAAAATTCTATTTGCCTCTTTAATTTCTTTCTTATTTATTTTGTGTTTCTATTTATCTAGTTCTGATAGAGCAAGGTTGAGATCCCCCACTAGTATAGTTTTGTTGTCTATTTCTTCTTGCAGCTCTCTTAATTTGAAATAGGGGACTTTCAATCATTACTGATGAAAAGACCAAAGCTGAACAGAAAATTTGATCTTCGAATACAAGACTCAAGAGAAGCATAAAAAGATAAACAAGAAAGAAAAAATGTTATCTAAAGGTTAAACTGCTTTTGAAGCATGATAAATGTGGAAATATGTTTAGAATAATTGCACATGTTTAACCTATATTACATTACTTGCTGTCTAGAGAGGGATGAGGGGTGAAGGATAGAGGAAAACATGGAACACAAGGTTTTGCAATGATTAATATTGAAATATAGCTTTGCATGTATTTTGAAAAATAAAAAGCTATTAAAAATAAAAAATAAAGGTTAAACTGTTTACATCCCTATATTTATGACTATTGAGAACTTTATCTTCATTAGGGTAGTTAGAAGGGGTATGCATAGACAGAGAGGGTGGTTGTCAATTGACTTTGACGTGATCATATAAAAAAAGAAATTAGGGGAAGAAAAAAGATTGTACTGGGAGAAGAAAAAAGAGGAGGTAAAATGTGATAAATTACACCACATGAAGAAGCGCAAAAAACCCAGTACAGTAGAAAAAAAGAAGAGGGGGGATGAGCATTGTCTGAACCTTAATCTGACAGGATTTGCCTCAAAAAGGGAATAACATATTCACCTTATTGGGTATAGAAATTTATCTTACTCTTTAGGGAAGTAGGAGAAAGTAAAGAGAAGAAGGAAAGCTGATAGAAGGGGCAAATAGAAGTAGAAAGAGAAAAGGTAAGAAAAGGGAGGGAGTTGATAGAAGGAAGAGCAGATTGAAAGAGGCAGAGAAGCACAACATATCAGTAAGGAGGGAAAGGATGAAAGGAGAGAGAAAAGTGTAAATGAAGAAAATAGGAGAGAGGAAAATACAGAATTAGTAATCAAAACTGATGAATGTGAATGGGATGAACTTTCCTGTGAAATGGAAGCAGATAACAGAGTGGATTAAAAAAACAAATTCTTCAATATGCTGTTTACAAGAAACACATTTGAAGTAGAGAGAGATACACAAGGTAAAGATAAAAGGTTAGAATAGAATATATTATGCTTTAAGTGAAATAAAAAAGTAGGAGTAGAGATGCTTTAGATGAAGCAAAAATAAAAATAGATTTAATTAAAAGAGATAAGAAAGAAAACTACATTTTACTAAAAGTACTATAGATGATGATTTAATATCAATACTAAATATTGATATATGTGCACTAATATATATACACAAAGTGATATAGCATTCAAATTTTTGGAGAAGAAATTAAGTACTGAAATATATAGGAAGAAATAAATAACAAAACTATACTAGTAGGAGATCTCCCCCTCCCTGTCTCATAATTAACCACAAAATAAAGAAGAAAGAAGTTAAAGAGGTGAATAGAATTTTAGAAACATTACATATGATAGATATCTGGAAGAAACTGAATGGGGATAGTAAGGCATATATCTTTTTCTCAACAGAACATGGCACCTACAAAGCAATTGGCCATATAATAGAGCATAAAAACTTCACAATCAAATGCAGAAAGGTAGAAATATTAAATGCTATGTTATAGCATTTAATTATATGTAATAAAGACCCATGGAAAAATAGACCAATTGGAAACTAAATTAATTCTAAAAAATGAATGGGTCAAACAACAAATAATAGAAATAATTAACAATTTCATCCAAGAGAATGACAATAATGAGACAACATACCAAAACTTATGGAATATAGTCAAAGCAGTTCTTGGGGGGAAATTTCTTCTTTCTAAATGATTACATGAGTAAAAAAATGAGGAGGTCAGTGAATTGGGCATACAACTAAAAAAAGCTAGAAAAAGAACAAATAAAAATACTCAATTGAATACCAAATTAGAAATTCTGAAAATCAAGGGAGAGATTAATGAAATTAAAGTAAAAAAAACTATTGAACCAACAAATAAAATTAAGAATTGGTTTTATGAAAAAAAATGAATAAAATAGAAAAACATTTGGATTATTTGATTAAAAAAGAATCAAACAAAATTATTTGTATAAAATAAAAAATGTGAACTTACCACCAATAAAGAGGAAATAAAATTAATAATTAGGAATTATTTTGCCCAAGTGTATTTTGTACTTTCCCTCCCCCATAATACAATTTATCTGGAAGAACAAAAAAGTCATGAATATTAATGGAATAATGGCAGAAAATGCAAGAGATTATCTTAGCTATACCATATATATATATATTATATAAGATATAGTATACTATAGTCAATGACTATAGTAATCTACTGTTTGATATATCCATAGATACCAGCTTCTGGAACAAGAACTTACTACTTGACAAAAATTGCAGGGGGAAATGGAAAATAGTATTGCAGAAACCTGGCAAAGACCAACTTCTCACATCTTTTAAAAAATAAAGTTAGGGGCACTTAGGTGACATAGTGGATAGAGCACCAGTCCTGAAGTCAGGAGAACCTGAGTTCAAATCTGACCTCAGATACTTAACACTTCCTAGCTGTGTGACCCTGGGGAAGTCACTTAACCCCAATTGCCTCAGCCAAAAAAAGAAAGGCAAAAAAAAAAAAATATGATTTAGACATAAATAGACATACTACAAGCAAATTAGGAGAACAAGAGACAGTTTGCTTGTTGAATTTTTGAATTTAGGACCAAAGAAGAACTAGAGGACATTATAAAAGGCAAAATAAATAATTTTGATTACATTAGATTGAACAGTTTTTGGACTGACAAAACCAATGCATCCAAGATTAGAAGGGAAACAAAAAAGATGGGACACAATTTTTACAGCCAGTGTTCCTGAAAAAGTCCTCATTTCTTTTTGCGTGTGTATACAACTTAAAAAAAATTAAATTTGTTTCCCTTTTTTATAATAGCTTTTTATTTTTCCAAATATATGGAAAGATAGTTTTTAATATCCATCTTTGCAAAACCTTGTGTTACAATTTTTCTCCCTCTCTGCCCCCCTTCACTAGACAGCAATCAATTCAATATAGATTAAACATGTACAATTCTTCTAAACATATTTTTGTATTCATCATGATGCACAAGAAAAATCAGATCAAAAGGGGAAAAATGAGTAAGAAAAAAACAAGCGAACAACAACAAAAGAAGTGAAAATATTATGCTTTGATCCACATTCAGTCTTTATCATTATTTTTCTGGATGTGAATGGCCCTATCCACCACAAGTCTATTGGAACTGAAAGACCTCATTTCCAAAATATACAGAAAATGAAGTCAAATTTGTAAGAATACAAGTCATTCCCCAATTGATGGTCAAAGAATAAGAATAGATAATTTTCAGGTGAAGAAATTAAAGGCATATATAATTATATGAAAAAATACTATTGATTAAAGAATGCAAATTAAAACAACCTCAAGCTTAACTAAGATGACAGGAAAAGATAACAAATGTTGGAGGGATGTAGGAAAACTGAAACAATAAGGCATTGTTGGTGGAGTTGTAAATGATCCAACCATTCTGAAGAGCAATTTGGAACTGTGCCTAAAGGCTATAAAAGTGTGCATACCCTTTGCTTCAATTGTGTCACTACTAGCTTTATATCCCAAAAGAGATCATTAAAAGGGGGTAAGACCCACATATGTATCTATGTGTAGCAGTTCTTTTTATGGTAGCAAGGAATTGGAAATTGAGTGGATGCCCATCAATTAGGGGATGGCTGGATAAGTTATGGTATGTGAATATAATGGAATATTATTGTTCTATAAGAAATACTGAGCAGCCTGCTTTCAGAAAAGCCTGGAAAATCTTAAATGAACTGATGCTGAGTGAAGTGAATATAACCAGGAGAACAGAGGAACAGCAAGATAATGTGTTGATCAACTGTGATAGACTTAGCTCTTTTCACCAATATAGTGATCCAAGACAATTCCAATAGACCTGGGCTGGAAAATGCCATATGCACCACAGAGAATGATATGGCAACTAAACGTGGATTGAAACATACTATTTTCATCTTTTTAATGTTGTTTTTCTTTCTCATATTCTTTCCCTTTTATTTTAATTTTTCTTCCATAATCTGACTAATATGAAAATATTTTTAAAATGAGTGTACATGTATAACCTATATCAGAATGCTTGCTGAATTGGGAATGGAGTACAGAATGAAGGGAGACAAAAATTTGGAATTCAAAATCTTACAAAAATAAATGTTAAAAACTCTCTTTAGATGTAATTAGAAAAATAAAATGCTATGAAATGGAAAAAAAAACAAAATTGTTTTGGAAAAAAAGAAATGTAGGGTAGCTTTGAAAATGAAGTGTAGTATTTATTACATAGTTTTTCAAAAAAAGGTAAACATTGTGAAATAGAAATTTATGGTTTTATATTGAATTCTCATGTTGTGCTGTGTATATAGAAATGTTCTTTTGTCTTTTTGTGTAAAGTTCAAAATAAATTTTAAACTTTTAAATGATTAAATGATAAAATAATATATATACACATATATGTTAAGAGTTCAAAATGTTGGAGTTTGTTCTCAGAGGACAGCCGGTTTAGAGGCTTAGAGCCCTTCGGATGTCTCCAAATCCAAAGGTTCTGTCCTTCAGCCTCTGCCTCTGCTTTCTTCTGCCTCCAACAGAGATGGAAGATCTCTCTTATCTCCTTCTGGGGAGCCCAGCACCAACTTGCCACGGAGAGAGGGCTTCTGGCGTAGCTCCACTGAAATCCCAAAAGTGTTCTCTGCAGCAGAGTCGTTTCTCTCGAGTCTAGCGCGATCAGCCAGCCAAGAGGAAAATATGTGTTCTGGAATGGCTGTCTCGCCTTATATCTGAACCTTCTGAGAGAATGGGATTATGGGTTTTCTCCCATAGTGCTCTCTGGCCCAAAGAGCTTTAAGGTGTGGACTTTGAGTAAAGGTGGGAACACAAGCCTTGTCTTGATTAGTTCTACTTAGTACCTTGTTTCAGGTTCTGGCCAAAACAACTTCTTGTAAGATTAGATCAACTCTAATTACTTAGCAGTTAGTAAGGATTCCAACACATATATATAAAATGTTCTACAAATCTTAACCTCTCTTTTGTCATCACTGTCATCATTTCTATTGTCATCATTGACAGGTTTTGATATCATCATCATTGTAGGTTTTGATATAGCCATTTGACATAATATCCAAATAAATTGACAAGCTTTCCAAACTCATTCCAATCAAGACTTCAAAATTTCAATTTGTCAGAGTCTTCATTTCTAAGTTATCTTTATGAGAGTGCATCTCAAAAATTTTAGAAGTCTAGGAATCTATCATAAGCTACAGGAAATCCATCTGGTGCTAGAATCAGAATAGAAACCATTAATTAATGATACAAATACATTTGATCCAGAAGAAATTAGCTATGAAAATAACAACTAAATATATCTTCATTGGGATGGATAAGAGAAGAATTTAATGATTGAAGATATAATGTTGATTCAACTAAATGGGATTCACCTCAGTGGTTGAGTTAGAATTCTATTCAAAGGAATTTCTACCAAGGATCTTGAAGAGCTGAAAAGCCTATGTCTCAAATGCATAAAATAAGGCCTCAAAATCAGTTTTTTGAACTTTAAAAGTTTCTGTCCTAAATACAAGGTCAGGGTTATAGAAGAGAAGTAGACTTTACAAATCTTAAAAGAAAGCATTTTGTATTTTAGGCAATGAATTCTCTTAAGACTAACTGAAAGAATAGAAATATAATACTTTAAAGGTTTATAAAATCATTGATATGGACATCATTGACCACACAACTTTTCAGGATCTATAGCCAAAGAAATAAATCTCACTTAAACAGATCCTGGGTCAGCAAACATACTATGTACTAACATGTCTGCGCTTGGTTTAATCAAAGATTGTAATTTTTTGATATAACCTTTAAGAATCAAGTCACCAATGTGCCACAAGAAAGCTTCAGAATAGAAGCTTTGTGGGACAATGAAAAATGTGTTTCAAATTTGAACCCCAAAGCCCAAAGGAGAATTCTGAATACAATATAATTTAAACAATTATAATGATTTTTCATATCCATTCTTATATAGCCTTTAATTTTGTAAGTAAGATTGATTTTGGAAATAATAAATAAAGGAGAGGGCTACTCTTTTTGTCCCTGGGTTCATGCTACATATCATATGCTATTTGAAGTATAACTATTTAGTTTTTCTTATCTTACCTTTTAGGCTATAAATGAGTTGAGAACTGAGATAATGTCACTTGTTCTTTGTATATCCAGACACACTGGAACACAAATTCTAGCAAATATTAAACAATAGAAATCACAGAGTTAGAGTGAAACGTGACTTTAGAGGACATGGATTAATATTTTCTCATGTTATCAAAAGTCCTTGAACGATATTTACTGATCAGAAATGAATAAAAATTAGAGTGAACAAGGATGAACAGCAAGTGAAATACAAAATGTTTTGCTGAGGATAAAAAATGAGAATTAATACCATTAAAAAGTACACATATAGACATTATAAATATTGGAGAGCTCTACTTTCACTGGATTTTTCTTTCATTCTATCTTTATTTTCATAAAGGCTTTTGTTAAGAAGTCTTTCTATCTTTTGGCATATGAGTTATATGTGATTTTTAAAGCACAGGAGTAAGGAATAGAAAAAATGATGGTGGAAAAAAATGAAAAAAAATGTTTTAGAATTTTATAAGAGATGCTATCACCTTTATTTGGAATTAAGATTGGGAGATTGGTACCAGAGGAAAAATATTTGATATTATCTTAATTATTTCTTCTTTAAAGTCACCGATTAACTCTGAATTGATGTGGGGGGAGACAATGAAAAGTCTGATAGTGTCTTCAAAAGAACTCCAAAAGGACAAAGTAAGGTGTCCTATGAACATCTCTGGTATTCCTGTCTAACAGCTAAGTAACATAGGACTGACTCAATAAGCAAGTAGTATACTCAAAGTTTGTGGCGGTCACTTTGTGAAGACCTCCTCTCTTGTAGATAGCAATTTAAGAATTCATTCGATGAAAAAGGAAGGACAAACATACTTATTGAAACAAAAAGTAGATTACAAAATGGATTTCATTAATGTTTTGATTTCTCTAGGAAAAAATAAGATCATTCTGGTTATTTAAAAAAGAAGGAAAAAACCCCTCATTATGACAAAAATTTCTACCAAGTCTGGATAGTTACTATATTTTTTTCTCTCATTATTATTTGTTACTTCATCTAATTCCAAAAGAGGCTAAAATTTAGGATAAGATTTTGACAGTGTTTTCAAAGTAGTTTTCAAAGGCTCAACTGATTAAGTTTTGACTTCACAGTTTTGACCTCACACTAAAGTTTTTAAGAATTTTTTTTAAAAATTGAGATACCATTCATTATCTATAGATTTAATATTGTTATTATTTCCTAATTTAGATATAGTTTCCCTTCTGTTTTGG
Source organism: Antechinus flavipes (assembly GCF_016432865.1). Taxonomy (NCBI): domain Eukaryota; kingdom Metazoa; phylum Chordata; class Mammalia; order Dasyuromorphia; family Dasyuridae; genus Antechinus; species Antechinus flavipes. The sequence goes on from NC_067398.1 coordinate 248,802,108, forward strand.
TTAGCTGTATCTGTTTGTTCATTATAACCTCACTAAGCTCATAGTCATGGGCTTCAAAAATATTTTTTATCTTATCAAGTTGTTATATTATTATGCTGGGTTGTGTTGTGCCATATTGTATTGTATTCTTTAGCAGGCCACTTCTATTTTAACCTTAAATTACTCATCTGTCAAATGAAGGAGAAAATGAGAGTTGTAGTAGATAATCCCCAAGATCTTTCTTGGGTCTCATATCCTATGCCCTTATAAACACTCTAGTATATCCTTATCCCCAGTGAGCCATGTTTCAAAGCATCACACATTGGCAGTTTTGATTTCCAATATGGGACTTTGAATGATATAATAATAAATCCAAAATATTAGAAGGTTTCAGAATCCATCTTCAGATCCCCTTATTATATGAATGAGGAAACTGAGGCTCAGTAATATAAGTTCCTTGGCCAAGGTCACTTAAGTAAATGAGCATCAAGAGAGAGATTTGAATTCAGGTCCTCTCATTTCAGAGCACATTATCATTTCAGTTTGCTAGGTACCTCCTTAGCCATCAAGATTACTTGATTTTGACAATGAGTACAGCAAGATACTGGCATCTAATATTCATATTTCCTTAATTCTATGTCCTAAACACCTTTGGTGTTTCTTGATAGTTTTAAGAAAGAAACCTGTATATTGGAAATGTGATATTAAACTATTGCTCTGTTAAATAAGAACTCCATTTCTTCCAGACTGGTCATTTTTTATAACCATGTGCAGAATTACCACCAAGTTTCCTCTATTAACTTATCTTGGATTTTGAAAATCCTAATACACAAAAGGCATTTGAATAACAGTTTCTATTACCTGACTAAATTAGAATGATTCAGAATCTGCAGAAAAAAAATCAAAAGGAAAATTTATGAAGTTCTTTAATCTACCTTTTAGCAGTGACTATTGCCTCATTTTGTCATAAACTAATCAACATACCAATAAACAAAGACATAAGAACAAAATATTTATATACTATGGAACATAATTAAATAATGATTATTGCAGTCATTTAGAAACATTAAAAATAAATACAAGCATTGAGCTTTAAGGGGGATGCAATATCTGTAATAGGATGTTTATCTGTTCTCCTGCCATCACAGGTCATTGGTTCTCATCAACTTGGGGGTATTGCAACATTAAATATAATCAACCAAGTTCTATTATTTTGGACAAAAAGTTCCATCTTTGATATAGATCCATGACATTGACCAGTTTTTTAGTTCCCTAGTTCCCTACTTGTCCAGGATAGGGATTAGTTAAAAGAGATGGATGGAGTAGAACTGGAATACTTACCTTTTGATGACTACCTCATCTTAAAGAAAAGAGAGTACAGAAATATATCATAATGAATCTCTAGAAATAAACTAATAGAAAAGACTATAGTGTTCTGGTCAAGATGTACATTAGCAAATAAGCTAGTTTTAGAAAAAGGAAATATCTTTTAAACTGTGAGAAGTAAAATAATAGGGAGCCAAATTGGAATGGTAATAAGAAAAATAGACAATTGGTATGCACTCAGATTTCATTAAGAAGTTTTCTTTGCTTTTAATCACTTGACCAAGCCCAAAGGAATATCTTCAAAGTCAATTTTTTTTGGGGGAGAGTCTATAACTCCACCAATAGTGTTCTAGTTGCTTTTTTTCATATTACTGCCAGAATTTGTCATTTCCCCCCATTTCAGATTAGACAATCCAATAGGAGTTAGGTGGCACTCAAGAGATTTTGTAGTTTGAATTTTTCTAAAGCAGTAATCTAGAAACTGTTTTTATGTAAATATTGATAGTTTTGATTTTTTCTTCTGAAAATTGCTTGTATATGCTCTTTGACCTTTTGTCAATAGGATATTGCTCTTATTATTATTTATAAATTAGGTTCAGTTCCTTATATATTTGGGTAAGAAGACTTTTATCAGAGGAACTTAGTTAAAATTCATTCCCCTTGAACCTCGGTTTTCTGTTTTCCTTCCAATTTTGGCTGAATTGGTTTTCTTTGTGCAAAAACTTTTAAATTTCATGCAACAAAAATCAATCTTTTTATTTGCTGGCATCCTCTCTATCTTTTATTTGGCTGATAAAACCCCCTTTACCTGTATATCTGAAAGGTAATTTTTTTTTCTGTGCTTCTCTAATTTGCTTATGATATCACCCTTTGTTCCTAAATTATGCAGTCATCTTTTCTTTATCTGGATATACAGTGTCAGATGTTTATGGATTTGTACACAATTTCTGCTTTAAGGAGGTTTGAGAGATTGGAGGATTAGGGAGAACATTTAATCTGCCATGTTCTTGCTCATGTGTACTGAAAGCCCATATTGGTCTAACTTTAATAGTATGAAGTATGATAGAAATGAAATGATTTTTTGAGATTTTTGAAATGCATAAAAAGTTAGTCTAAGTACATGAATGGGAATTGAGAGTCCTCTTACCGTTTTCATAGAGAGAAAAATAATCAACATGCTCAAATACAAACTTCAGACATTTTATGTATTCTATAATTTAGTCCTAATCAGTCACTATTACGTTGGAAAGACAAGAGCCACTCAAGAACTGATTCCAATACTCATTGCTATAGAAATTTTAACCTTCATTTTTTTTTCTAATCTGTACCAGTTCATCTCTTTATTCAACTTGGTTACCCTCTGCTCCTGGGAGTTTGCTATACTTGCAACAAACTTCATGTGGACAATTTTTCAGATTTAGTTCTACTGTGGCTAATAGTTCCTCAACTCAAATGATCTACCAGCCTTAATCTCCCCCAACAGCAGGCAATATAGATGTGTGCCACCATGTCTGGCTTTACATAAAACTTTATAATTAAGTTTAAAAAATCAATTTCACTGGAAAAAATGGAGACATGACTGCACAGGAGTTTATTGGTATTAATATAAATTATATGACATAAATATGATCTTAGGGAGTTCCAGAAATCAGAAAGTAAGTTTCTAAAAAGTCTTTATTAGTTGGAATTAATGTAATTGCCAAGTGGGTAATATTAAAGATAAGAGGGGTTTGCAAGATGATGTGAGGCCTAAAGACCAACTAATGAGCTACTTCAGAAATCCAGCAATGAGAGAACTTGGGTTTACACTACATTGGTCAAGCAAGATAGTAATAAATGAACACATATCAAAAATGGACATCATAGTTATCAATTATAAATTGATATCAAATTAATTTATCGATTATAGAAGAAAAGTTAAGATAACACAGTGACTAGTTAAAAGAAGGTGTAAAAGAACCACTTTTCTTAGAATACTAAGACTGTAAGATTATCTAGCTTATTCTACCTATTCAATTTACTATATGCATATATGTGTGGCTTAATTATATAAAACTTATACAATAGAGATTTTAGATCACATCATCTATATTAAATATTATAAATGCATACATTATATACACATTTATATTTTATGTGTATATATTAAATATTGTATATATATGCATATATAGACATATGTAATGTTCTTTGTTCAGTTTTCCTGGAGTTCTCAGAGCAACCTTCTTTTCAGTTGATTAATCACCACAAGAATAGCCAGGTGTTAAAGTCCAAAAGTTTTTATTGTCTCCTTCCCCTGGTGCTCAGCTAGCTTTCTCGTGGCTTTCAGAGGCTTCAGTGGAGAAGTTTCAGTGGAGAAATGCAGGAGGCCTGGCCAGCCACCGCAAGGCTGATGAAGAAGGAAACGAATGTCTCTCTCCTTGGCTCTGAGACCTTGAGCTCCTGCCTCCAGTCCTCTGTCTTCTCTGGCTCTATCTCTGAGCCTCTCAGTCCCCCAGGAGAGCCACCAGAAGTGTGACTAAAGTGGAATAAATCTCATCCAGTCCTTGTTGACTGTTATATATTCCATTATCATAGGTGTGAATCTTGTGGAACTATATTAAGTACTAAGTACTGAACTAGAGAACTATTAATCACCATGCTAAACTAGGTAACTATTGTCTTATCAATTCCACTGAGTTAGCACCTTGTAAGAATCCTTGTTTCAGAGTTCTGGCCCATAATAGACACATATAAAATATTATACACACACACACACACACACACACACACACAAATACATACAACCAGAGTGAAGCATTCTGAAAAACATCAAGTGTTCATACTGAAAGTGCACTAGAAGAAGACTTAAGATGCCAGAATTCCATATAAATTAAACTTGAACATAAGGACTAGATCAAGAAGTACAAACTTGGAAAGGAATTGGCTCTTTAGTAATCCAAAGTATTTTCCTCTTTTGTCTATGCCTCAATTCCTGGGTAGTCCATGGGAAAAATAGGGTCAACTAGAGAGGGAAGTAGAACTTTTAAATAGCTTAGGTATAATTGCTTTCCTTTAGCATTTTTTTTAAAATAATCAAAAAAATCAAGGATATTCTGAACTTGCTAAAAAGTTAGTCTAAGTACATGAATGGGAATTGAGGGTTCTCTTACCGTTTTCATAGAGAGAAAAATAATCAACATGCTCAAATACAAATTTCAAACATTTTATGTATTCTATAATTTAGTCCTAATCAGTCACTAAATCTACCATTAAAAATAACTCTAAACATATTTCTGAAGACAATGGGATCAATAAGTGCCTCTTTTATGACATGATGCCTTTTTTTTCACAGAGACTAAGATTGAATTTATGGTTTTGGTTTTTATATGAAATTTTTCATTCACATTGAGCTTTTATTTCTTTAAAATGGCCATTTCCCCCCCAATTGAATTGATGTCTAGCCAATCTTGTATTGTGAAGGTCACTTTAAAAAAAAACCCATTTATAAGGGTTTTACATTTATCCTACCAAATTTTATCTGATCTGTTTATGTAAGCAGATGGGTTTGGGAGAAAACATTTTTATTTATATTTTATATACAAACTTATTCTAGACTCATTTATTAGTAGGGAAATGGTAAATTGTAGAGCTTTTTTTTTTTTTTTTTGAATAATTGTCTGCTAATATGTGATAAAAGTTTCAAAACAAATTATATCCTATGATTTAGTCATTCTTGCCTCTTTTAAATCCAATTCATTTGCAAATCAAAATATCACCTTCCTGATATCATTAATCTTCTTCTTCCCTTCCTTCCTTCCTTCCATCCTTCCTTCTTTCCTTCCTTCTTGTCTTCCTTCCTTCCTTTCTTCATTCTCCTCTCTCTTCCTCCCTCTTTCTTCCTTCCTTCTCTCCCTCTCTTCCTTCTTTCCTTCCTTTCTTCCTTCCTTCCTTCCTCCCTCCCTCTCTCCCTCCCTTCCTTCCTTCCTTCCTTCCTTTGTTCCTTCCTTCCTCCCTTTCTTCATCCCCCTCTCTCTCTTCTTCCCTCTTTCTTCCTTCCTTTTCTCCCTCTCTCCCTCTCTTCCTTCTTTCCTTCCTTCCTTCCTTCCTTCGTCCTTCCTTCCTTCCTTCACTTGCAAGTCAAGGAATAACTTTCTTGATGCCATTAGTCTTCTTTGAAAATAAAGGACAAACAATAGCAAAACACAATTTACATTGACAGTGTTATCAAAAACAAAAAAAGATATTGTTTATCCTGATAAAGTATAAGCTCCTGGGTGAAGAGGCTTTTCATTTTTGTTCTTAATTACCAGTGTATGGAAGAAAGTAGAAATTTAGTAAATGCTTCTTTATTTAAACTTGTAAAGAGTTTAAATGTCAAGGATGGATGTCAGTTGGACATGTTGAGAATGTGTGATAAGATTTGGCAAATGGTAAAGAATGAATGAAAGTAAAAAGTCAACTATCTCTGAAGTCATGGAAATGAGTAGAAAGGTGACGTTAAGAGTACCTTTGAGCTTAAGACAAATGAGAATGAGTTAAATAGACTTCTTTGTGATTGTAAGAGAGTGGGTTGTTTTGTTTTTCTTTCATGTGCTAGTGATGGTGAAGCAATGGTAAGATATTAAAGTATTACTCTCTCTTATTCATTGACCTTTCTGTAGGCCAATCTATTTCTCTCCTTAGTGCAGCTTTTTATATAGTCACTTTTTAATCTTTTTCTCCTAAAATAGCTTCACTTTATTTTTAAAAATTTAATTCTTTTCTAATTAGAAAAAAAGTCTTATTCTTCCTAACTCCCTTCTCTCTGTCTAAGAAAAAGAAGCAAAACCCATCATAAACATTTATAATCAGGCAAAAGAAATTTCCACATTGACTATGTCCAAAAACCTTATTTCTTTTTGTATTCTGAATTCTCTCAAGGAGTCTATAGCATTTTTCAGTCCAAGTCCTCTGAAATCATGATTGGTCAGTGAATTGATCTGAGTTCTTTATTCTTTAACAGTTTTTTCCCCTTTAAACTTTTTTTTTAATTACATGAATTCTCTTTTTGATTCTGTTCAACTTACCTTACATCTGTTTAGGATATTTTCTTAGTTTTCTTTGAAAATTTTGGCTTTCATACTTCCCTCAGAACCATAACATTTTATCTCACTTATATAATACAACTTTCCAACCATTCCTTGATTGATAAATATCCCTTCAGTTTCCCATTTTTTGTTATTGCAAAAAAGATTTACTATATTAGTATACATGCTTGGAGTTTGTTTTGTTTAGGACTAATTCATCTCTTAATCTATCCTCCTTTTTATTCTTTCTTCTCTTTTCCTTCTGTTTCCTTGATGAATGAATTGAATTTCTGTGCAAAACTCTCTATGTATGCATGTGTATTCTTCCTTCTTTTGACCAGTTCACATGAGAGTAAGCTGTGTTGCTCACTCCTTCCATCTTTTCCTCCTTGTTAGTTTGAGAACTAGGTGGCTCAGTGGATAAAGTGCTGGACTTGGACTCAGAAAGTCCAAGTTGAAATATTGCTTCAGATAATATTTGTGTGGTAATGAGTAAGTCATTTAACCTCTGTTTGACTCAGTTATCTCACCTAGAAAAATACCTTCCACCCAGTGTTGGTGTGAATATAAAATAAGTAAATAAACTTTTAAGAAACAAGGATTAGTCTTTTAAGCTTCCGTCATGAGGATGCCAAGGAATATGTTGAACTCATGCTCTCTAAGGTAGAAAGTGAAGGATAAAAAAGTGAAATGATAGATGACCAGCTTTTTTTCCCCCCTGTGGTATGAATTTCAGCATTACTATATTCACCATGACATTTTTTTTTCTTTGAATACAGTATCCAGCACTGTCAATCTTATAGTTGGAACCCTGCTGTTGCTCCTATCTTTCCCAACTCCTTGTTTTCCCTAAAATAGCATGAAATTGCTATCAGATAGACCCAAATCTGTGTTTCCTCATCTCTGAAGATCAACATTCTGTGGCTGTGTTGAAGAGGATGTTAAGAGATTTATCAACAAAATAACAGATATGTTTCTTTAACATGCAGATTTCTTTAGTGATACATGATGCAAGCATAAAAGACAATATTTAAATTGCATTTCCATCAGTAGAAGTATATCTTAATAGTTTGATTTTTAAATATTTTGTGCATTTTGGAAATATTTGAGTGATTTTTGTTTTGCTTATTTCCTCCTAATTTGTGACAGGCTGTTGATTTTTTTGGATTGATTTCCTTATCTATTACTTGAAGGAAGTAGTATCTCAATTTAATTACTGCCTGATTATCTGATGCTAAGTAAACTAGCATACCATCTGAAAATAGGGATAATTTTTTTCTCCTTACCAATTTTTCACTTTTTAATTTCTTTTCCTATTTTCTCATGACTTGCTAAGATTTTTAAAGTTAATTCAAATAATAGAGATCATCTTTGCTTAACCCAACAATTTTGAGGAAAGTGCTTAATGTTTCTCTATGGCAAGTAATGTCAGCTTTTGGCTATATTTTAAAATGTATATGCATTTTATGGTGTTCAAAAGGGCCATTATCCATATATTCTTCAGGTTTGTATGTTAGTTTTTGACAGAGATATGTCACAAAATCAAAAAGTTTTTCTACATCTATTGGTATGATCTTGTGGAGATTTTTCTTTCTTTTTAATATAATTAAATATGATAGTTCTTTTTCTTAATATAGTATCCCTAATTCCTTTCTGTTTCTTATCTTATACTTTTACCATCATCTGAAATCATTCCTAATATTGAGATGCTTTGGTTAATTGATTCATAACCAAGTTAAAAAAATGCTAACTTCCACATGAAACATTAGTGTTACTATTTCAATTAAAAGGGCACATATTTTTAATAGTGTTTCCAGAAGTATCCAGAAGGCACATTTATATCTATCAATCAGTGATACCTTTTTGAACATCTTCTAAGTATCCCTATGAACAACAGTGAACATTTATCACTGGAGACATGGATTTTAAAGGTGATACAAAATGATATTGGATAGGGATGATTTTTCCTGCCATGATTATGCTAATGTCTACAAGGATAATTTCCTTTCTTCCTGGAAGGACCACTAGAAACATTACTTTTATTAAAATGACCAACACAGAAGTTAGCTGGTCCTTGGCATGAATTGTGGAGAAAGCAAGGTTCTACTCAACAGAAATGATGAGATCACAAGGTGTTGTTGAGTAGTCCAGTGGTATTGTGAAAGTGCAAAACTAATGTCCAGTTTATGCTGACTCTGAATCACCCATTCTCTCCATCCCCTGCATTTCAAATCTCATTTAGTCTCATGCTATTTATCTAGGAATAAGATTTATTTAAGCCCACTGTTCATTCCTCAACTTACTAAAGGCACCCACCTTTTTAATGTACTCTGCCAAACTTTTTTGAATATTTCATATCAGTGAACAAATTAATTGAATTACTTAGAAGAGGGATATAATGTATTAGACATATATGTATGTATTTCTAAAAATTCCAACCATCTAAGCAAAAGGAATCTATTGTCCATTATTTCATGTGCCAGAAATCCAGTAATTCCCGCAAGTTTTGAAGTTCTGCAAAAGTCTCATCTTGTGTTAGGGAATCCAATGATTCCTGATGGTTTTCAAGTCCTGCAACAATCTTTATCAACAATTTTTCATCTCAGGGAATCCAATGATTCCTGCAGATTTTGTTCTTAGGTTTTCTCCGTTGTTTCGAGGTTTTTCTCTTTTTCTGTCTCTCTCCAGGTGCTTATTAGCACCCATCTGATTCCTTCCCCATCTGTAAAGATACAAGCAAACCCTCTTCCCCAACCAGTTAACATCTGGTCCCTTCTATTTACCACTTTTGGGATCTCTCCTCATCACCTGACACTTATATTGAAGCTGCTTGCATTGCATTGCCCTTCTGTTTGGTTAAAAAAAAACCCTGTATTCTCCCCAATTGCTTTCTGCCATCTGATTCCTTTTCTGCTTGTTGATCTCTAATGCTTTTTGCCATCTGATTGCTTTTTTGCTGATTGATCACTTCAGAGCCTGGAACTTCTAAAGACTAAAGCTGAGTGTAAACTCAGCTGCCATCATGACCCACCTGTCTTTTGTATGATATCTTGGAGCTGAGCCCTACTTCTCATTTCCCTGGGTCAATCTACATTCTGAGGCCCAGTGGAAGCTCATGTGGCATTTTGGACATAGGGTTTTAGATCTTCTTTCACCCTGCCTTCTCACCCTATATCCATATTTACATTGGGGCTCTCAGCGTACTATTTTTCCACACTGAAAACATCGACAGTTTTTCTAAAAGTCCCTTACCAAGAGGGACCCTGTTTTCCCATGTTCAACATAGTCTGAGTATAATAAGCACTTGTGCCCACTGTGGAACAGCATCTTATGATCTCCTCTAAAGGGGTATCTTTGTGTAGACTCCATATAATTCTTCTGCAAAACTCATTGGCATTTTCCTTAGCCAGTTGTCTTATCATTATTTCTGTAGCTGCGTTTTCTCCACTGGTTCTTGTGACAGCTGTTTGCGAACATCCCACAAAATCCACAAAGGGTTCATTGGGACCTTGCTCTATTTTTGTGAAGGCTTCCCCCTGATCTTTCCCTGGGAGGGAACTCCAAGCTTTGTTGCAGCAGTAGCAATTTGCTCATATGCTCATATGGGGTAATTAATCTGTGCTGAATTCTCTGCATATTGACCTTCACCTAATAGTTGGTCAAAGGTGATTTGTACATTAACTCCAGTTTGCTTATTGTGTTGGGCTTGAATCCTACATAATTCATGATACTCTGAAAGCTGCAACAAGTTCTAAACTTGTCCTTGATATGGATTTCCAATCACTAGGGGTTAGGATTTCATAAGCCAAACTATCTAGTAACATCTGTTAACATAAGACGATGTAGCCCCATAAAGTGCAATCTTTTTTCAAATCCTTGATTTTTTCCAAATCAAAAGGAATGTATCTTCTCCTTTGTAGACCTGAAGAGTCAAGGTCTTCAATCACAGGGTATGCATTTATTTTTAAATCAGATACATCCTGTCCTTCATTTTTTGCCTTAACCAATGCCTTTTGTAATCTTGTCATAGGCTGCTTCATAGGTGCTGCTGATTGTGTCACTGCTTCTCCCCCTCCTCCTTCTCCCTCCACCCATGAAGGGTTAATTGAGGGAAGTAGATCAGGGGATGGGAAATGCTCCTGCTGTGAAGTGCCATACTTAGAATTGTACTTAACTCCATTCTTATCTGATTCTTCATCCTTTTCACCTACTTTACTTAGCACTTTCCCCTCCTGCTCTTTCATCTTTTCCCTTATTCTATAACTTGTATAATTTTCTAAAGCCAGTTGTATTAAATTATATGTATTAAGTGTGTCTTTGGAAATTGAGTCAGGTCCATTATCATTTTAGAATTGACATAGTTGTTCTCCTACTAATTTCCACTCCTCTAGATCCAATTCTTTTCCCATAGAGAACCAAGGAGATGTGTACTATACAGTTTCTAAAAGTTCAGTGATCTGCTCCCAAATTATAACCAAACCTTGGCTTTTCATAACCCTGATAATGCTCTCTCAACATTTTCCTTGAATTGGAAAAGAAGGCTTTTTTCTAAACATCTGTCCCATTTTAGCTGAAATACTACTTTAGCTCTTTAACAAAGTTTCCTTGTGAACTCAATCTAATTTCTGGGTCCAGGAGACTTTTCCACTGAAATCAGGATCAGAAGCTTTTCCACAGAAATCACGATCATGTCTGCCCCACATTTCAATTCAGTAATCCCCCAAATGCAGCCAGGAATTAAAGTCCAAATCCTTTATTGTCTCCTTCAAAGTCTTATTTCCTTCACTTGGGGCTTGGCTAGGTTTCTGGAGGCCTTCTGGATCTTGGTTTCAATGTTCTCCACAGGACAGTATGCCACCACTTCTCTTGTCTTCCTTAATTCTGCCTGACTGGCTTCTCTGCTTCTGAATCTCCTCAACTTCCAAAGGTTTGTGCTTGAGTCTTCAGCTACATCAAAGGTGGTTGATGGAATGAATCTGTCACAGCCTTAGAAAGTTCCTAGTGCACTTGTCCTTTCTGGTCCTGACAGCTCCTCTGTATATGTTCCACACTGAGTATACACCAATCATTCTATCACTAGGAAACCATTATTTGTTGTAGGATTAAATCAATGCTAAACTAGATTTAACCATTGTCTCCTCAATTCCACTTACTTAGCACCTTGTAAGAATCCTAATATTTAAGCTTTTCCCAATGCCCTATAGTGGAACATTTCCCACCCTGGCTTTTACTTTAGGTGATAGAAATAATAATTCAAGTGAAAAAGGAAACCTCTCTTTTTGTCAAGTAAGGGAAGAGGTAGAATATATTAATCACACACATGTTTCCTATTGTACAAACACTAGAATTCTGCTTCAAGGCTCAAATTCTACCCCAAAATATCCTACCAACCTGCAGCTCTGAGCTGCCTATTTGTCAGCTAGTATGTATGGGTCTCTTTCTTTGCTTAATGCTCCATTACCCAGATCACTTCTACACTGCTCAGTCAAGGAGAGAAGGATAAGTATTTGTAGCCTGTCTCAGCACAAGGAAAAAAAGATTTTGCCCAAGGTGGCAAATTCTTTATCTGCTTCTGTCTCTCTCTGATAATATTTATACATCTCTTTCAAGAAACATTTATTGCACAAGAAATGAGACACAGTATAAAAATAACATTAGGGCTTCCCAAAAGCTCCTTTAAAGATTAAGAAAAACAAGTAAGCATGTATTCCATTGCACATTATATCACGTGAAATGCCAGGCTAGATGAATCAAAAGCTGGAATTAAAGTTGTAGGGGCAAATGTCAACATTCTCAGATACACAAACAATACTATTTGGGTGGCAGAAAGTGAACGAATTAAGAAGCCTCTTGATGAGGGTGAAAGAGGAAAGCATAAAAGCTGGTTTGAAACTTAACTAAAAGAAAAGGTAAACCACAAACAAAGATCTTTGTAACTAGTCCCATTACTTCCTAGCAAATGAGGAAGAAGAAATGGAAGCAGCAACAGATTTTATATTCTTAATCTCAAAGATCACTGCAGATGATGACTGCAGCCATGAAATTAACAGATGCTTGCTTCTTGGAAGGAAAGCTGTGGCAAATCTGGACAGCATACTAAAAAGCAGAAAAATCACCTTACTGACAAAGATCAATATAGTCAAAACTATGGCTTTTCTAAATCAATGTATAATGATGAGTTAGCATACAAGGTGAGTTGGAATACAAGGAAAGCTAAACATCAAAGAATTAACACTTTTAAACTGTAGTGCTGGAGATGACTTTTGAGAGTCCCTTGAACTGCAAGGAGATCAGATCAGTCAATACCTGAAGAAAATAATTCAGGCCATTCATTGGAGGGTCAAATAATGAAACTGAAGCTTAACTACTTTGTCCACATAATTAGAAGAAGGGACTTACTGGAAAAGAACCTGATTGGAAAGACTGAAAACAAAAAGAAAAGGTACAGCAAAGAATGAGATAGATAGATAGTATCATGGAAACAATGAACATAAATTTGGACAGAGTTTAAGAGATAATGGAAGACAGAAGGGCCTGGTATGCTATGGTCCAGAGGATCATGAAGTTTGAATATGATGGAATGACTAGAAAAAAATCCAACTGGAGTCATTACAGAACATTTCATTAAGAAACAAAGTGCCATTTAGTTTCTGTTCTCAAATAACAGTTATATTTCCAAGAATAATATGCTTATTAATAGACATACCAGGTGTAATAATAGGTAACAAGATTGATTGGATCTATTGCCATCAAGAATTAATTTTTTGGTGATAGAAGAACAAGAGAATGTGGATCACTTCATGAAAATACACATTTATAACTAAGAGGGATTTCTCAGAGCTCATTCAAACTAACTCGTCCATTTGACAGATTAAAAAATTGAATCTTTTGATGAAAATATCTTTTCTAAGATATTTAAAGGCAACCATATGATTTGGCATAATTCTGGTACTCTGTCCACTATTAACTTTTGGCTAGATTTGGGAGTCTGGAAAATAACATATTAATAAATTTAACAAAGCAAATTTTATAGACATCAAATTTAATATTTTACATTTATATAAGTATTTTTATCTATTTTATATTTATACAAAACTATATGTATATGTATGTATATATATGTATATGTATATATTTATATAAAACCAGAGTTTTGCATGCTTAGTAAGTGAAAATATTTTCTATACTTTTATATTCAAGTGTGAAGAGAGAAAAGGGGGAAAAAAGGAAAGAGGAGGAAATCAAATGAAAATGTAAGAGAATGCCATGTATTTCTAAAAGATTTTTGGAAAAGATAAATGTCCTGTTTTATACCACAGAGATCCTTTGTCTACTTCAGTCATCTCAGTGGAAATATCATCACACAATGCCAGCCTCAGACAATAAACAAAACTTTCTTTATTGACTTTAGCAGGTTAAATCCAGGCTTCCTGGCTGTTTATTTAAATCATAATTCAAGTAAACATGGTTTGAATAGTATTTTCCTTGCTTTAGTCTATGGCCATTAAGCTCATTTTTGGTAAATATCTTGGAATCTGCAGAGACAGCAGACTATCCTATTTTTTGTGTGTGTGTGTATGTCCCTAGTACTGCCAATTATGCAGTATTTATAAGGTCTGTTTCTGTTTATGCAGTTCGCTAGGTCTGAAGCAAATTCTTAATCCCCCTAAATATTCCTGTAAGTAAATATAAACACACATCTCCTTTTCTCTGTATGCCACAGTCACCCCCAAACCAGTGAAAGATGAAGAAGAAATTTGAAAAGGGAAATGCCTATGTTTCTTTCCCCTTCAACCTAACAAGCTCCTAAAACTTTGGAGTCATAAGATCCCCTTGTAGTATATGTGATTTTACCTTGCTCAAATATACCCAACTTTCTAAAAGTGCCACATGTCATATTTATTATTCCTTCAGTGATAAACCAGTGTGCATTAGAGGTAGACTGAATTCTGATTCTAAAGCTACCTCCTTCTTCAAAATACTATAATAACTGATATACTAACTTAAAAATTAAGAATAATTGGATTCTGATGTTTTAAAAAAGAATTTCACATATTACAATCATTGAGTTGAACTAGAAGACAGGCTTAATGCTCTTAAGAACCTAACAGTCTACTTGGAAAGATAATTATTATATAGAAGAAATAAGCAAAGAATACAAAATAGTGTGTAACCAAGTATCTAAAAGGGCTACTGATTATATATGGGATATAAAAGTTCAGAGGGCAGGAAAATTTTCCTGAGCTGAAGAAGAAAGGGAAGATTTCATCAAGAGAAACATTGAAAAAGTTATAGATGAATGAAGATGATGGAAGTAAGATATTTCAATTGGGAAAAGTTGTAATGGGCTTCTCACAAAAAGAAATTTAATAGGCCTAATATATTTTGTTATTCAAAAATCTACCATGAAATTATTATTACCATTATAGTATCAATAATTCCTAATTAATTATGTAATTAACAATCTTTTCATTATTTGTTTGTTGGTCCTCTGTTTCCTTATTAAAAATGATAAACTGATTCAGTAACTTATTCTAATCACAATAAACAGGCAGATAATAGTAAATAAAGCTTTTTTTGAATTAAATGTATCCACATAGCCCAAGATATTCCTCAAATTTGGCAATAAAATCATCTTGATAAATACTATCATAAAATTTCCCACATGATATAAGACTCTTTAATTATGTTTCTTTGCAAGTTTTGAAAATAATTCCTGCAGAAGTTGACTAACAACACCTTTTAAATTCATAAGTATAAATTTCATTCCAATTCATTTTCAAGAATTAATACTGAAGGACAGGTACATACAAGGGTTGACTCATTCCTTGTTTTCCTTGCCATTTTTTAAAAAATTTTCCAAAATGGCAGGAGAAGAGTGGTGAGTAAAAAAAAAGATCCAAAACCTGTTGCAGAAAGAAAAAATGAATTTGGGTTTGGAGGACTTGTCTTACCAAGTCATTTTTCTTCACTGGATCTTTATTTTAACACCTGAACCTTTATGGTGTGTTCCATTTCTAAGTACTATGACCAAGATGGAATGTCTGCATATTTAAGTTCCCCACATAGTATTATTAGCCAATGTTATAAATTAGACACTTTGGTAAGATCACAGTAAATTTAGCAAATAATAGTGGTACTTCTGCGTATAACAGAAAAAGGATGACACATTCTATGTTCTTGAGGCACTTTCTTATGTGTCTTGCTTAATGAAGTGATCCTCAGAAATCTCACTTTTAAAAGTGATTATTTTAAGACAATTGAGAGTATAGTTATTTAAAGAAAACCTATTTTAAATCTATTATACAAAAAAAGCATTTTTATGTAATGCTGGGTGGTGCAGTGGATAGAAGATTGGGTCCAGAATCAGAAAGACTTTTTGAGTTCAAAATTTTAAGTTTAAATATGACCTCAGACATGTATTAGCTGTGAGATTTGGGCAAGTCACTTGACCCTGTTTGTCTTAGTTTCCTCATCTGTAAAATGAGCTGGAGAAGAAAATGGCAAATTACTCCAGTATCTTTGCCAAGAAACTCCCCAATTAGGGTCACAAGGAGTCCAACACTACTGAACCACCACAACAAATATAAAGTCAACAACTATTATGTAATTGAGCTATTTTGTAAGTCTGGAATTTTGTAGATGGAGTTTTCTTAAAGCAAGAAACACTTAAACTGGGTGTTCCCCAAGTCTTAGTATGGCATTACATTATCAAAGCTTAATTTAGCAAAAGCTACCAAAGTATCATCACTAAAACTCTTAGAATGCTCTGTAGTTTTCAGCCTATCCATTTCAATTCAGTTCATTTTTAACTCAGTTTATCAATCTATTTTCCTTGAAAATGAAATGGAGAGGAGAGTTTCAGGGGTGGAGCCAAGATGGCAGAGTAAAGTTAGGAAGCTACTCCAGCTTTCCCAGTTTTCTCTAAAACCACAGGAAACAAAGCCTCTGAACAGAGTCTGATGGAATGAAATCACTCTCCAGCTCAAGATAGACTAAAAAAATTTCAAGAAAGATCAGTCTCACTGGAATGGAAGGTGTGTTTAGCCCAGGTCAGATAGACTCTGGGAAAGCCTGTCAGAGGATCTTAATCATAGCAAATCAGCAACTAAGACCCTCAGTCCTGTCTCAGTAGAGGGGCAAATCATGGGGATAGCTTCTGGTCCCAGCTCAGAAGGCAAAATCTGGGAAGCCAGGCTATTTTCTGAAAGAGCAGGCAAAGCTACCCCCTGCAAACACAAGAAACCCCTGTGGTCAAACCAAGACTTGGAGCTACAAAAGAAGCTTGGGACAGTATCACCTTTACCTTAGGAGCAGAACTCCACCTTAAAAGTAAAAAAGAGGATTTCCTCTTTTTGGTATTTACCAAAAGAAAAGGAAAGAAAATGAACAAGAAATAAAAAAAAAAAAATCTTGACAATAGAAAACTACTATGGTGACAGGGCAGACCAAATCACAAACTCAGACTAGAACAGAATGTTCACAGGAGAAACCTCAGAGAGTGAGATAAATTGGTGTTAAGCCCAAAGAGGCTTCTTGGAAATGCTCATAAAAGACTTCAAAAAAGCAAATGAGAGAGGTAGAAGAAAAAATGAGAGAAAAAATGAGAGCTATGCATGAGAGTCAACAGTGTGGGAAAGAAAGGAAAAATATTTGTTTGAAGAAAACACCTTAAAAGTAGAATAAACCAAATGGAAAAAGATACAAAAGATAACTGAAGAAAATCACACATTAAAAACTAGAACAAAGCAAATGGAAGCTAATGACTTTGCTAGACAACAAGAAACAATCAAACTAACTAAAAAAGAATGAAAATATGGAAGAAAATGTGAAATACCTCATTGGCAAAACAGCTGATTTGAAATATAGATCCAGAAGAGACAATTTAAAAATTATTGGCCTACCTGAAGGCCACGATCAAAAAAAATGAGACTGGATCTCATTCTACAAGAGGTCATTAAGGAAAGCTGCTCCAATATTCTAGAAACAGAGGGGGAAATATTCATTGAAAGAATCCTTCAATCACCTATGCAAAGAGATTCCACAAGGAAAAACCCAAGGAACATTGCTGTGAAACTCCAAAACTATAATATCAAAAAAAAAAATATTGCAAGCTGCCAGACAAAAACAATTCAAATACCAAGGAGCAACAGTAACGATTATCCAGGATTGAAGAGTTTGGAATACCATATTCTGAAAGGCAAAGGACCTGGTATTACAACCAAGAAGTAATTTCTATTGAAAAAAAAACACAGAAATAAACAGGAAATTTAATCAACAAACACAGAACTCAAGAGTACCATAGAAAGGTAAAAAGGGGGAAATATATAATTAAAGGTTAAACTGTTTACATCCTTAGATAGGAAAACAATATCACAACTCTCACAACTGTATTTGACACTGGGGCAGACAAAGGAAGGAATTACATGGACTGAGAGTGTGGTTATAAATAGACTCTGATGAAATGACATAAAAAAAGACCTTAAGGCATGGGAAACAGTCTGTGCAGGAAAAAGAGTAAAGGGGAGATACAATGGGACAATTAGCACATATGAAGAGGTACAATTGAGGGAAAGAAGAGAGGAAGAAGAGTGTTGTCTGAAGCTTAATCTCATCAGTTTTGGATTTAAGAGAGAATAACTTATTCAGATGGATAAAGAAATTTATCTAAACTTATAAGGAAGTAGGAAGAGAAAGAGCAAAAGAAAATGGAGGAACAGGATAGAATGGAGGGCAGAATACTCTGGGAAAAGGTAAGAGAAAAGAGGAAGGGTTGATAGAAGATAAGGTAGTAAGTGGAGTAATTAAAAAAAACACTAGTAAGAGAAGGGGGAGGGGGTAATAGGAGATAAAGTAGTGAGTGAGGTGGGTAAAAAAAAAACATAAGACTAAGGACAGGGTGAAAAGAGAGAACAAAAGTAAATATATACAGGAGAGAAAAATAGGATGGAGGAAAATACAGAGCTAATAATTATAACTGTTAATGTGAATGTGTTGAACTCTCCCATAAAATGGAAGCAAATAGCAGAGTGGATTAAAAAACAGAATCCTACAATATTTTGTTTACAAGAAACACACAACACAGAGAGACACATACAGAGTAAAGGTAAAAGGCTGGAACAAAATTAGTTATACTTCAGCTGAAGTTAAAAAAGGGGGGTAGCAATTCTGATCTCAGATAAAGCAAAAATAAAAATAGATCTTATTGAAAGAGTTGGAGAAGAAAAGTTGAAAAAGAAAAAGAGAAGAAAAAGAAAAAGTATATCTTCAGAAAAAATACAGTAAATAATGAAGTAATAATGATACTAAATGTATATGTGCCAAGTAGCAGAGCAAACAAATTCCTAGAGAAGATTTTAAGCTAGGTACATGAAGAAATAGAAAGCAAAACTATTCTAGTTGGGAGACCTCAACCTTCCCCTCTCAGAATCAGAAAACTCTAACCACAAAATAAACAAGAAAGAAACTAAGGAGGTTAATAGGATCTTAGAAAACCTAGATATGATAGACTTCTGGAGAAAATTGAATAGGGATAGAAAAGAATACATCTTTTTCTTGGCAGTAAGAACTGACCATGTATTAGGACATAAAAATCTCATAATCAAATGCAAAAAGACAGAAATAGTAAATGCTTCCTTTTCAGACCTCAATACAATAAAAATTATATTCAATAAAGGGCAAGGGAAAGATAAACTAAAACCAATTGGAAATTAAATAATTTTACAAGTGGGTCAAACAACATATCATTGAAACAATCCATAATTTCCAAAATCCAAGAAAATCACAATAATGAGACAACATACCAAAACCTATGGGATGAAGTCAAAGCAATTCTTAGAGGAATTTTGTATTTCTAAATAGCTATGTAAATAAAATAGAGAAAGAGGAGATCAATTAATTAGGTATGCAACTAAAAAAGTCTGAAAAGCAACAAATCAAAAACCTCCAATTAAATACCAAATTAAAAATTCTGAAACATTAAACATAAACAATTGAACTAATATACCAAATTAAGTGTTAGTTTTATGAAAAAACTAACAAAATAGATAAACTTTTGGTTAATTTGATCAGAAAAAAGAAAAGAAATAAAACAAATCACCAGCATCAAAAATGAAAGGGAGGAACAATGAAAAAGAAATTAAAAAAATAATTAAGAGATATTTTGCCAAACTCTATGGCAGCAAATCTGACAGTCTAATTGAAATGGATGCATATTTACAAAAATAAAAATTGCCCAGGTTAACAGCAGAGGAAATAAAATGCTTAAATAGTTCAATTTCAGAAAATGAAATTGAACAAATCATCAATAAATTCCCTTAGAAAAAATCTCTAGAGTCAGATGTATTCACAAATGAATTTTACCAAATATTTAAAGAACAATTCCAATACTATGTAAATTATTTGGAAAAATAAGTAAAGAAGGTCTACTGCCAAATTCTTTCTATGACACAAATATGGCACTGATACCTAAACCATGAAGGACCAAAACAGAGAAAGAAAATTACAGACCAATCTTCCTAATGAATATTGATGCAAAAATTTTAAATAAAATACTAGCAAAGAGATTCCAGTAACTTAAGAGCAGGATAATACACTATGACCAAGTGGGATTTATATCAGGAGTGCAGGACTGGTTCAATATCAGGAAAACTATTACTATAATCATATCAATAACAAAACCAGTAGAAATCATATGATATCTCAATAGATGCAGAAAAAGCTTTTGACAAAAAACACCTATTCCTATTACAAACACCTATTAAAAACAAGAACATAGTGAGGAAAAGGAGTTTTCCTTAAAATAATAAGCAGTATCTACCTAAAACCTATAACAAGCATTATTTGTAATGGAGAGAAGTTGGACACATTCCCAATAAGATCAGGGGTGGAACAAAGTTGGTCATTATCACCAGTATTCAGCATTGTACTAAAAACATTGGCTTTCACAATAAGAAAAGAAAAGAAAGGACTTAGAACAGGCAGTAAAAAAATAAAATTATCACTTTTTACAGATGATATAATGATATACTTAGAGAATCCTAGAAAATCAACCAAAAAATCTACTGAAAACAATTTACAGCTTTAGCAAAAATTCAGGTTATAAAATAAATCCACACAAATCATCCACATTTCTATATATTACTAACAAAGTCCATGAGCAAGAGATAAAGAGATATTCCATTTAAAATTATTGTAGACAAAATAAAATACTTGGGGCCTTCTCTGCCAAGGCAAACCCAAGAACTATATGAACAACAATTACAAAATACTCCTCACACAAATAAAATCAGATCTAAACAATTGGAAAAATATAAATTGGTCATGGCTAGGCTGAGCTAATATAATAAAAACAATTCTGCCTAAATTGGTCTACTTTTTCAGTGTCATATCAATCAAATTGCCAAAATATTATTTTATAGAATTAGAAAAAATAATAACAAAGTTCATCTGGAAGAACAAAAGGTCAAGAATATCAAGAAAATTAATTAAAATAAAACACAAAGGATGGTGGCTTAGCAGTACCAAACCTAAAACTATATTATAAAGCAGCAGTCATCAAAACCATTCGGTACTGGCTAAGACATAGAGTGGTGAATTAGCAGAATAGATTAAATACACATGACACAATGAGCAAGGCATATAGCAATCTAGTTTTTAATAACCTTCTCAAACTCCAGTTTCTGGAATAAGAACTCACTATTTGATAGAAAATTGCTGGGGAAACTGGAAAATAATGTCAGAAACTCAGCATAGACTTACATCTCACATCCCATTACCAAAATAAAGTCAAAATGGATACATTATTTGGGTATAAAGGATAATACCATAAACAAAATAAGGAGAACAGGGGATAATTTAGCATCAGACCTTTGAAGAAGGGAGAAATTTATGACCAAAGAAGAACTAGAGGACATTATGAAAGGCAACATGGACAGCTTTGATCACATTAAATTTAAAAGTTTTTTTTTTTTTTCACAAACAAAACCAACAGAAACAAGATTAAAAGTGAAGTACAAAGAGTGTTAACAATAAAGGTCGCATTTCTAAAATACATAAAGAATGGTGTCAAATTTATAGGAACACAATTCATTCCCCAATTGATAAATGCTTAAAGGATATGAATAAATGATTTTCAGATGATGAAATTAAAGCTACTTATAATTATATGAAAAAATGCTCTAAATCCTTAATTAAAGAAATGCAGGTTAAGATAACTGAGGTACCACCTCACACCTCTCAGATTGACTAAGAAGACAGGGAAGTATAATAAATGTTGGAATGTGGGAAAATGGAGACACTAAAACTGGGACTCCACTGTTGGTGGAGTTGTGAAATAATCTAATCATTCTGGAGACCAAGCAGGAACTATGCCCAAAGGGCTATAAACCTGTAATATCTTTCGACTTGGCAGTACCATTACTGGATCTATATCCCAAGGAAATCATAAAGAAGGGAAAAGAACCCATCTATACAAAATGTTTGTAGCAGCTCTTTTTGTGGTAGCAAAGAATTGGCAAAGGAATGGATGCCCATCAGTTGGGGAATGATTGAACAAGTTGTGGTACATGAAGGTAATGGGATATTATTGTTCTATAAAAATCTATGAATAAGCTAATTATAGAAAGGCCGGGAATGATTTACATGAACTGGTGCTGAGTGAAATAAGCGGAACCAGGAATACATTGTATATAATAACAGCAAGAATGTGTGATAGTCAACTTTTAAAGGCTTGGTTTTTCTCAGCTGTTTAGTGATCCAAAGGAATCCCAATAGACTTTGGACAGAAAACACCATCCTCAACCAGAAAAAGAACTAAGGAGACTGAATGTAAATCAACACATCCTATGTTCACTTCTTTTTTCTGGTTTTTTTTTTTTTTTCTCTCTCCTATAGTTTTTCCCCTTTGCTCTGATTTACTATCCATAAAACAATGTGTATTAACAACAAATAAACTAAACAAACAAAAACGAAATGGAGAAAGAAATTTGTGTGAAAGGTAAATTCATTGTATATTTATTTGATCCTTCCCTTACCTGTACCCTTACTCTTATCTGGAAAGAATGAGTTTGGAGCATTTTCAATTTTTTTAAACTTGTTTTTGTGAGGCAATTGGGGTTAACTCATTAAACTAGGAAGTGTTATGTGTCTGAGACCAGATTTGAATTTAGGTCCTTCTGATTCCACTGTACCATCTAGCTGTCTTAGTATATTCAAATCTTCTAGACACTTGTAACTCCTACTCATTCATTACCTGAGAGACAGAAGAGTTCTTGAGAGCTATTTTTCATACAGGAGTGAAAGGATAGGTCACATAGAAACATATAATTGAGGAATACCTGCACCTTTGTTAGGCAATAGCTAAAATATTCTATGAGACAATGTTCTCAGCAATCTAACTCACTTTTATGAATATTACAGAAAATGATGCATTTAGTACATAGGATTATAGGATTTGAAAATAGTAATAATACCAAACTTTTTAATAATTCTTTTAGGTTTGCAAAGTCCTTTATATATGTATGTCATCTCATATTTTTTCTCACAACCTTGTGAAGTAGCTACTATGGGC
The DNA here is from genome assembly GCF_016432865.1 of Antechinus flavipes. Taxonomy (NCBI): domain Eukaryota; kingdom Metazoa; phylum Chordata; class Mammalia; order Dasyuromorphia; family Dasyuridae; genus Antechinus; species Antechinus flavipes. The sequence continues at coordinate 248,825,031 of NC_067398.1, forward strand.
AATATTGTCCTCATTTTCCAACAAGTAATGTGCCCTTTTTCAGATATATACAAAGTGTTGCAGTTAAGTTTTGAACTGTGATCTTCCTGGTTTTAAGTATGAAAGTCAGAAAGCTTTTTTAAAAAAAATCTGAAAAAATGAAATAGTCATGAAAATAATTGCATAGGTTTGCATTATCACTACTTATAGACTCCAGAAAATATAGAGCTAGAAGGGATTCAAATGGTGTATCATTTAACTTTCTTTTTTTTTTTTTTTTTTTTTTTACAACTAAGAAATCTCTAAAAATGATGAGACAGTTTAAATCACAGCCAGAATCACCCAGTTAAGTAAGAATTTTGGAATTCAATTTCTAATTTTCCATTTCCCAATACACTCTTCTTTCCTACCCTTCTTCCTAACCACATCATGCAGCTTTTCTTTCCAGTGGGGAAAATAAATATACCTTTCAGGGTGAAACTCTTTTGGCTCAGTGGGCATTCTGGATTATGATGAAGGATATAGGGTGGATTATCATTGCTTTCCCTGTCAGAATTATCAAGCTAAGGATAGCAAGAGGTTTTTTTTTTTTGTTTGTTTGTTTGTTTGTTTGTTTTTGGTAATCCTTTCAATCATGGCTACTACAGGGAACAGGCTGAGAATTTCATTCACTAACCTATCTGGATACTACATTTGTACCAAAGCATCATATGTAATTGCTTCTTCGAAAGACAAGAAACAGATATATGCAAATTGAGATCACAGATCAGATCTGACTTTTACCTGCTCTGTCATAAACTGACTCTATATGAGCTCCATTATACCCTGACTGCTCAGAAAATTCTTTCTAGAGAAAAACTATAAGAATGTTTACTTTATTGAAACTATATTAAGTTGGGTATCAGTATAGTTCTCTGTTAATGAAGCAATTCAAAACTTCCTTATTTTCTCAAAACAAGAAATGTTTCTATAGAAGTATTTTAGTAAAATGATCCTTCGGCAGGGGTCCTCAAATTACGGCCGGTGGACCAGATGCGGCAGCTGAGGTCATTTATCCCCTTCACCCAGGGCTATGAAGTTTCTTTATTTAAAAGCCCACAAAACAAAGTTTTTGTTTTTACTATAGTCCCACCCTTCAATAGTCTGAGGGACAATGGACTGGCCCCCTATTTAAAAAGTTTGAGGACCCCTGTAATCTAGAGTTTATAACAATCATAAAGGAATAACTAGCACTGGAATAGGAAAAAAAAACATGCTGCAATCAATGCTTTCTTCTCCAATGACTTTCAAGTAATTTCTAAAACAAATCAGGTCAAATTTGAAACCTACAGTTGACGATAAACAAGATTATAATCAGCTAAATCTGCTTTTGCTACACACTTGAAACTTTTGAGGTTTTCTTCTAGTCTTGAATAACCAGCTTTTACTTCTTGGCATCCCTGCCTAGCTCTCCAAATTGATTGCTTTTTGATCAGCTTTTAGAAGACTTTACTCTCAAAAGCTATCACTATTGGAACTCCCTATTATTCACTGATAACAGTTTAATATGTTACAAGTTCTGGAGATGTTTTCATTTTAATTGGTGTCATAAAAGGGGAATAGACTCAAAGGAATGAATCTATAATGGTAAATTTTGAGGAGATGTTGAAGTAAGACATCAGATAAGATCAGTTCTTATTCTATTCTGATGCTTCTGTACAATTCAGAGATAAATTTGAGGTTAAATGAGAATGGGAGCAGTGGTGAATATTTAGTAGTAATCACCTGTCTCTAAGAAACAAATCCCTGATAACTTGCAAAATTCTAGAGAAAGTTTCATACATAAACACTCTGTTCCCAAATCATGATGTCACAGTAAGTCCCAATTTTATTATTGCCCTAGAGAACTCTCAGTATATTTATAAAGACTTAGATTTATCTTTGCCAATCAGAACCCTAAGGACTTTTTCAGGAATTTATCTCCTCTTTATGCAGTCATTACTCCAGCTTAGGTCTTTATTACTTCTTATCTGGGCCATTTCAATACTTAGCATGCTTTCTCCTTACCTAGAAAAATGACTAATTATAATATTCCTAACATGGTGATCATTCAACTCTTAAGAATGATGGAAAACAGGTGTCCTTGGAGTCTCAGAAAAAGGTTTCTGGGTCTAGACAAAATCCAATGTCCATTGATAGCCCCTTTTGTCATCTGAAAAGAGAGAGAGGTTTTATAACACTTTGTCATCAGTCACAGGTTGAATGAGACTATGAGAAGAGAAGAGAAGGAGGAAAGAAATTCAAGAAGAGGAATAGAAGAAAGAAGGAAAAAAATAAAAGGATGGGATGATAAAGAGAACAGGTAAGGAGTAGAGGATAGATGAAATGCCATTAAAACATAAATACTAGAAGAGATAACAAATAAGTGACATTAATTGGCGGAGGGGAATCTTGAAGGGTCAGCCTAAACTGAATACAAATTGTCTTTTTCACAATTTTTTCCAAGGTTGGCACTGTTGTTGATATCTCTGCAAATAGAATTTCATGCATATCTTTTCTTATTGGTATCTAAATATATCTTTGCCTTTTAAAAATATTTATTTAAAATTTAAATACAAAATAGAAAAAAAAGACAGAAAAAGGGAAAAAAAGTTTTGTATCTAGCAGAATATCAGAAAGGATTCAAAATATGTAACAATAAAATTCCATTTCAAGAAAGCATATATAATAATATAAGATATTGTATTTATAACTGTCCTTAGCTTCCTTATAGGTTTTATTTTGTTCTCTTCTGTATACTTTTAAATTTATTCTTTTCCCCTCCTTCATCTCCTCCCATTTCCCCAAGTAGCCCTACAGTTAAACATGAATATGTTCATGTACACATATATGTATAATCTGTGTCTTTTCAAACTATGCTCCAATAATGAAGAATTTATCCAATCAATACTAGTCCTTGCGACAAAGCTTCTACCCCAAGGTGAGGCAAGTGGATGAATAGAAGGAGAATCTTTGTTTCCTTTGTCCTCTTACCTTGTTGGACAAAATTCCATCCATCTCATCTTGAAGTCTCTGTTATATTTCAGAGTAGGTGGCTGACTTGTAAAAAAAAATGAAGGGAAGACCTGATGACTTCATGGGCAGTAGAAAGATAACAGATTAGGTCATAATTTTATCATTACTTAATCTGAAGTAGGGACAAAGGAAATATTCAGATGGAGTCATTGTGCCTTGGTTATATCTTTCAGTCAAGTCATAAGAATTCAGTAAAAGAATCTCCCTACTCCTCTTGAATTTTAGAAGAATATTTGGGTGTATATGATGAGAACTTTTCACATAATGAATATCACCACAAAATTCAAAAAAAGACTAGTCCTAAAATAAGATTGTGGAACTCCTTATTCTCCTGATCTTTTCTATTCTCATTTTTCTCCTCACTTGTATGCCAGAAGGTATTAAAATGACTACTGCCATTTCAAGTAACTCTCCTTTTTTTTTCTTTCTAATATGCCATTTCATACAACAAATGAATTAGAAGTATATAATAGTTTAGGGAAATATTTCTGCTAGATGCTTAATGTGGAGTAAAAAGAATGGGACATATAAGATAAAAGTTTGAAGAGCAATCATAGTGTGAAAGCTAGAAGAAATCACACAAGCCATGTAGTCCAACCCTGTAGTTTTTCAGATGGGGAAACTGAGAGCTGAAAGGTCAAATGATCTGTTCAAAATCTGATAGAGAGGAGAGGAAGGTTTGAACTTAGATTCTCTAATATTTGAAACATTACTCTGTCCAATCTGGCATCCTATTGCTAATGGACTCCATAAGAGACAGGGATACCAAGATTATTAGTTAATGTAGCCTACATTCACAAAGTGTCTTTATCTTTGAAATTTCATTTGACCCTCATAACAAGTGTGGGAGATTGGTACTACAAAACTGTTTCTCCTCATTCTTCAGATAAGAAAATTGAGGCTCAGAAAAATGAAATAACTATTTTGACATTAATGAGTTCAATAAATGGCCAACACTAAGACTAGAATCCAGGACTTTTGCTCCCTGCCACTAACAAGTCCATTGACCCTACCATTAAGATTGCCTCCCTGAGGTTGAGTTACAGTTAAAAAAACAAACAAACGTGAGAGAAAGGAGTCAGACAGGAGAGACTATACATTGTTTTACTTGGTTTTCAAAATCCCTTTTGAGTACTTCCATGGTCTGAGGCCAATTCTTATTTTTTCTTGGAGGTTTTGGATGTAAGAGCTTTGACTCTGTTATCTTTTTCTGAGTGTGTGTTTTAATTTTCCTTGCCACCATAATAACTTCCTATGGTCAGAATCTCTTTATGTTGTTTGCTTATTTTCCCAGCCTATCACTTGATTTTTAATTCTTTTTAAAAAGGAGGGTTCTGTTTCCAAATTGGAGGATGCAATGTCCCAAGTGTTAGGAGTTTTGTACAACTGTTTTCAGAGATCCTTTAAGAGATCTGTAAGTTTTTCACTTCTTCCAAGATAGTGTGCTCTAAGAAATGTGTTTACTAATCTCCTAGCCTGTGCATTCTTTTCTTCCCTGCAACTGGGAGGAAGATCCTCATATACTGTAATTATACATTCTAGTGTTCTGGTTCTTCTCTTTGCCCTGAGACTGTGAGCAGGTACTGCAACATGGATCTGAGTATAGGTAAAGCAACAGAGTTCTGCTTCAATTCTAGCAAAGAGATTCCTGTAATTACTTTCTAACTAGCTTTTAAATCCCCTTTACTGTCTGTGGGCTAGGACTTCTAGAAGCCACAATCTTGTCTGCTGCTGATTCAGTGACTCCCAAAGCCCTCTCCTAGTTTGCTGGAGTTTCCATTTATCCTCGTTTGATGAACCTTTCCTGCCAATCTTTCAAGTCTTCTTTGATTTCTGTGGACAGAGACGTCTGGAAACTTCCATCCTGTCACTGATTCAGTGGCCCCAAGGTCTGCTCCTAGTTTACTGGTTTAGGGCTGTGCTAACACAGCCTAATCCGGACTGTAGTCTAGTCCCATCTTGGTGCAACAGATCTTTCCAGCTGATCTTCTGAGTTGTCTTTGGCTGAAAAATTCTTCAACTCCATCTTTTTTGTGGGTTCTAATACTTGTAAATTTATTTATAGTCATTATTTAAAGATATTTGGAGGGGTTTCAAGGAGAACTTAGGTGAGCCCCTGCCCTTATTCTGCCATGTGGCTTTGCCCTCCTGTATGTTGTCTATAGAGAATGATTGTTTTTCCTATGAGGAAAATTAATGTCAATGCTTTCTCATGTAATTATTAGTATTAAAATGACACAATTCTTTTCCAAACACTCGTGCCCTGACCTTGCATTTAGCTTTGAGAGAGACATCTCAGTTTAGGAAATGTCTTCTCTGGGCTTTTCCGTTTTTCCATGAACAGAAGTCAAATTTAACTAGCCCATGCTACCAAGAGTCATCCTTGATCCTGTCTTTGGCTGACCTGGCTCACAAAGGAGAAACCTAATCATGTCTATCCCAAATTGAGTGATTTTCTTTTGATATATAGTATGTGTGTATACATATATAAATATATGTATGTGTATATACATATATACATATATATGTGGTTTTTATTTAAAGCTTTAAGTTTTGCAAAGAATTTTCAATTTATTATCACTTGAGCTTCAACCTGTCATGAGAAATAGGTTGTTTTTGGTTGTTTGTTGCTATTGTTGCTGTTGTCCTAATTTTACAGATGAAGAAGTGGGTACTTACTAAGGTTAAGTGACTTGAGCAGAGTCATCAAACTAGTAAGTATTTATGACAGTGGTCTAGTATATAACTTCTTAACTCCCCGTCAAGTTCTATCTACTATGCAAGATTTGAAATAATTTGGTTATATCTCAAGATCACTTCAGTGGATACAATAGCTCTTCAGTGTAGTGGCTTCTTTTAGGAGAGACTATGCCTTCTCATCATATGTGATTCTTATTCAAATCCTCCCACAATTCCTCTATAAAAAGTTTATACAAAATACCTGGAGATATTTTCTAGATCTCTTGATGTTGTTCAGTATCAATCATTCTTTATCCCTTCTTCTTATGATTAGTCCATCTATTTTGCTCATTATATATCTCTCTGATGAATTTAGTGATGGATATATGTTGATTGTATCTTACATTTGAATTTTTAAATTTTTAAAAATAATAGCTTTTTACTTTTCCAAATACATAAAGATAGTTTTCAACATTCACCTTTGCAAAATCTTGTTTTCCAAACTTTTCTCCCTCTTTCCTCACCTGTCCCCTTCTCTAGATAGCAAGCAATCCAATATAGATTAAACATATTCAATTCTTCTAATCATATTTTCATATTCTTCATGCCACACAAGAAAAATCAGATCAAAAAAGGGAAAATGAGAAGGAAAAAAACCTAAACAAACAAACAACAAAGCTGAAAATACTATTCTTTGATTCACTGTCTACTTCTCTCTCTGGATAGGATGGCTCTTTCCATCACAAATCTTTTGGAATTGCTTTGAATCACCTCATTGTTGAAAATAGCCATGTCCATCAGAGTTCATCATTACATAATCTTCTTGTTCTTGTGTAAAATGTACTCTTTATTCTACTCACTTCACTTAGCATCAGTTCATGTAAATCTTTCCAGGCTTTTAAAAAATTAATCTCATCATTTCTTATAGAACAATAATATTCCATTACATTAATATGCCATAATTTATTCAGCCATTCCTCAACTGATGAGCATCCACTTAATTTTCAGTTCCTTGCTACTACAAAAAGGGTGACTACAAACATTTTTTGCACATGTGAATCTTTCACCCTTTTTCATGATTTGAGTGGTTTTCCTTACCCAGATTGGTACTAGCAATTTGTATTTCATGACAAGGTCTTGTTCTTAGCTTTTCTTTCTCTTCTCCGCTGGAAGGAGTTATGATCTCTTTGCCCACCTCTTCACTCTAACAATTAAGATTGTCTTTTGCTTGCCAGGTCAGTCCCTGTCAGAAGAAAGACACAGAATTTAAGGAGGCCCAGACACTCCCTCGTCCTTTATCACCAAGAGAGATTTATCTCAATGTGTAAATTCTGTACCTATAAGCAAGAGAACTTAGATTTCAGACATAGTATTTCCTTCCTAACTGATCAAAGGTCCAAGCCAGGAGATAAAATAGAATCATAAGCTATAGGAATGGGAGGGAACTTAGAGATTATCTGAACCAACATTTTCCTTAACTAATAAAAAAAACATTGGGCCATAAAATTAAAGTGGAATACCCAATCTTTTATAAATACTTTGTAGCATGACTAAGATAAGAGCAATTCGTTGCCACCACAAAAAGAGTTGAATCTCAGGAACCTATATTTTATTGTATTTTCTATAACCAATCTCGTTTTCTTTCTACCTCATCATGGTTCATTCTCATCTTTCAGGTATGAGATAAGATGAGGCATTATATTTTGCTACTGCTAAATAGGCCTCATTTATATGAGCAAACATGCTTTTTGGAAATTATCTCCATTTGACTTACCATACAGGTGCTGAGCTCTTTTTTTTGAGACAACTAGATAGTATAGCAGATAGAATACTGCACTTGAAAGTAAGAGAGATTCAAGGTCAAATCTTGCTTCAAATACTTGCTAACTATAATCCTGGGTAAGTCATTTGATGTCTCTCAGAATTAATTTGCTGATTTCAAAAATGAGAATATTAATAATACTCATTTATGAAAATTAAATGAAATAATATGTACAAAGTAATGTGCAAATCTTAAAGTATTTATTAGTACTCCTCTCCTCCTCTTCTTCCTATTTCTATACCTGTTTAATCTATCTTGGCACCCTTTTTGTAGTGGCAAGGAACTGGAAATTATGTGTTTGCCCATGGGGAATGCCTGAATAAGTTATGATTTATGAATAATATGGAATATTATTGTTCTATAAAAATGATCAGCAGGATGATTTCAGAAAGGTAAAAAGAGACTTATATGATCTGATTTTAAGTGAAGTGAGTAGAACCAAGAGAAAGTTGTACACAGCAACAACAAAATTATGTGATGATCAACTATGATAGACTTGGTTGCTTTCAACAATGAGTTGATTCAGGCCAATTCCAATAGGCTTGTGATGGAGTGAATCATCTTGCATCCAGAAAGAGGACTATGAGGACTGATATGGAACACAACATAGTATTTTTACCTTTTTGTTGTTGTTGTTTGCTTGCTTGTTTTTTTTCCTTTCTCATACTTTTTCCTTTTTGATCTGATTTTTCTTGTGTAGTATGATAAATGTGGAAATATGTTTAGAAGAATTGCACATGGTTAAGCTATATTGGATTAATTGCTGTCTACAGAAGAGAGGAGGTGAGGAGAGAGGGGAAACATTAGAAACACAAAGTTTTGCAAAGGAGGATGTTGAAAACTATCTTTGCATGTATTTTGAAACGTAAAAAGCTATTATAAAAATAATACATCTTGGTAAAGTGGGTAATTTTCATATTCAGATGATGTCATGAAAATTTCAACATGTCAGTGCTTTGATTCTGATAATCAAGTTAACATTTGTGAAAGTGAATCTCTGAATTTTTAGAAATCTGGAAGTCCCTCGTTTGCTACAGGAAATCTACTCAGAGCTGGAAAATGAAAAACAGTAGTGATTAATACCATTTGGAAGATCAGAAATTAGCTATAAATAGAGCAACTTAATTCTATGGGGCAGGATGGATAACTGAAGAACTGCTTGATTAAAGGTAGTCTTTGCCTTTGGCTAAATGGCAGAATTTCCTGCAGAGGCACTTCCACCAAGGATTTTGGAGATCTGAGGAAATTGAATCTCATGAACCTAAAAGTCTAAAAATCAGATAGATGGATGAAGCTAAAAAAAAGATTCTGTTTCAGATATAAGGTCAGTGTTATGGAAGAGAAAGGATCACTAAAGAGCTTAAAGGAAAAAGTTAAGCTGATATCAGGAGATGAATTTTCTAAAGTTTGGATAAAAGGCTAGAAAGATATCACTTCAAGGGTCAATATAGACATCGCCACCACTAGTCACAATTTTCTTACAGCTTAATCAATAGCTTCAGGGTTGCCAAATAAAATCCATTTCATCATGGCTAACCCAATGATATGTCTCTCCAAACTCCATTAGACTGGTCTTGGATCGGCAGATATAGAATGTACTAAAAGGTTCATGCTCTAAGACTTTGCAGCTTCCTTGTGTCCACTCTAACTTGTATTCTGCTGATGTAGCCTACAAGAACCCAGGCTTACAGCTGGGCCACATTGAAACTTCATAGTTATATCTTAGTAAGTAAAAAAAAAGGTCCAAATGGGAAAATTTCAGTATAATGTAATTGGTCTAATTACTATGTCCATGCCTTTAGTATGATCAGAAAGATTTGGAGGTTTATTTTATGGAACTTATAAGTTAAATGGAGGGGTACCTTTTTTCTAGAAGGGAAGAGATACCCCTACATTTATTATACATCAATTTATAGTATTGAAATTAGTGAGATATATATCTTATCCCCATCTACTAAGCTTTACGTTGAATGAGCTCTGGTATAGTGTCTTTTCTCTTTTTGCATAAATCACACCTTCTGGAAAACATTAAGTAATATGATCACAGGCTCTTAAAGTCAGAGCTGGAAGGGACTTGAGAAGTAATCAACTCCTACTTCATCAAATTCAAAAGATGCTTGGAATAGTTTTCCAACATAAATTGAATTAAAATTAAAGTGAGCAAGGGTGAATGCCAGATGAAATGGACCACAAATTCTGTTTACTCTGTCTTACCATAAAAGGTACACTGATATCTGTTCTAAACATTGGGGAGACGTATTTTCCTTTCTTGTGGCTTTTTTTTTAATCTTTCCTCTTTTTTTTGAGGCAATTGGGATTAAGTGATTTGCCCACAGTCACACATCTAGTGGTAAGTGTCTCAGGTCAAATTTGAACTCAGATCATTCTGACTCCAGGGCAGGTGCTTTAAACAGTGGGCCATCTAGGTGGCCTTTTTCTTTATTTTTGAAATTACTTTTGTAAAGAAATCTTCTGTATCTGTTGGCATCAGGTTTTATCCAATTTTTTTATCTTTTAGTTTCACTTATTTTTTTTTTAATTTTTAAATAACTTTTTATAGACATGCCATGCCAGGGTAATTTTTTACACTCACTTCTGTTCTGAATTTTCCCCTCACTCCCTCCACCCCCTCCCCCAGATGGCAAGCAGTCCTATACATGTTAAATAGGTTACAATATATCCTAGATACAATATATGTGTGCAGAACCAAACAGTTCTCTTGTTGCACAGGGAGAATTGGATTCAGAAGGTAAAAATAACCTGGGAAGAAAAACAAAAATGCAGATAGTTCACATTCGTTTCCCAGTGTTCTTTCTTTGGGTGTAGCTGCTTCTGTCCATCATTTATCAATTGAAACTCAGTTAGGTCTCTTTGTCAAAGAAATCCACTTCCATCAGAATACATCCTCATACAGTATCATTGTTGAGGTATATAATGATCTCCTGGTTCTGCTCATTTCACTTAGCATCAGTTCATGTAAGTCTCGCCAAACCTCTCTGCATTTATCCTGCTGGTCATTCCTTAAAGAACAATAATGTTCCATAATGTTCATATACCACAATTTACTCAACCATTCTCCAATTGATGGGCATCCATTCATTTTCCAGCTTCTAGCCACTACAAATAGGGCTGCCACAAACATTTTGGCACATACAGGTCCCTTTCCCTTTTTTAGTATCTTTTTGGGGTATAATCCCAGTAGAAACACTGCTGGATCAAAGGGTATGCACAGTTTGATAACTTTTTGAGCATAGTTCCAAATTGCTCTCCAGAATGGCTGGATGTGTTCACAATTCAACCAACAATGTATCAGTGTCCCTGTTTTCCCACATCCCCTCCAACATTCCGCATTATCTTTCCCTGTCATTCTAACCAATCTGACAGATGTGTAGTGGTATCTCAGAGTTGTCTTAATTTGCAGTTCTCTGATTAATAATGATTTGGAGCATATTTTCATATGGCTATAAGTAGTTTTAATTTCTTCTTCTGAGAATTGTCTGTTCATGTCCTTTGATCATTTATCAATTGGAGAAGGGCTTGATTTCTTATAAATTTAAGTCAATTCTCTATATATTTTGGAAATGAGGCCTTTATCAGAACCTTTGACTGTAAAAATGTTTTCCCAGGTTATTGTTTCCCCTTCTAATTTTGTCTGCATTTGTTTTGTTTGTACAAAAACTTTTCAATTTGATATAATCAAAATATTCTATTTTGTGGTCAATAGTGATCTCTAGTTCTTCTTTGATCATAAATTCCTTCCTCTTCCACAAGTCTGAGAGGTAAACTATCCTATGTTCTTCCAATTTATTTATAATCTCATTCTTTATGCCTAGGTCATGAACCCATTTTGATCTTATCTTGGTGTACAGTGTTAAGTGTGGGTCAATGCCTAGTTTCTGCCAGTTGTATCCAATTTTAAAAACATAAGTGCAAGGAATGAAAATAATCCTGAAGGAAAAAAAATCCTTGTGAAACTAGAATTTTATGAAAGGTGTTAATAACTTTCTTTGGAGTATATTTCTTTCCTTATTGCTAAAGTTAATATTTTTAGTACAAAATTGAATAGTAGTGATAATGGCTATCTTTGTTTTACCCTCAATCTTATTGGGAATGCTTCTAGCTTATTTCTTTTAGTATAATGCTTGCTGATAGTTTTAGATAGATGTTACTTATCATTTTAAGGAAAACTCCCTTTATTCTAATACTCTATAGTGTTTTTATTAGGAATAGATGCTATATTTTGTCAAATGCTCTTTCTGCATCTATTGAAATAATTCTGTTTTCATTTCTGTCAATTTTATTATTTATATGGTCAATTATCCCTTTAGTTTTCCTGGTATTGAACCAATCTTACATTCCTAGTATAAATATCACATTTATCCAGGTGGGCTACCATGGAGACATAGGCCTGCTTCTTCCCACAGGGACACACTAAATTGTGACTGTTATGGTATCAAAAACATACCTGCAAAACAGCTGGCATCTTCACACCACAGCCATAGTCATCTGCTAATGCTTGACTTCTTTCAATGTATCATTTGTCTATCAGAAATTCAATGTACTTCTTGATTAAGCTAATGCTTAGGTTAAACTAAGCTTGTGATTGTCTAACAACCATCTTAATAAAAGCATTATATCAGAACACTTTTCTACCTTTCTTGATGAAGATTATAACAACCTGGTGGTACATTTTTCTGTCTTCATCTACTTCTAACACTTATAATCTATTCCATCTTTTGTGTTGTGTCTTTTTGCATTGATGTGGTAATTTAAAATTTTGTTCTTTTACTGCTGAAGTTTATAGTTAATGAAAAGATAGGATCTGCATCTGCATCTTCCTTTTCTGAATCATGGTTAATCATTTTTGTATCAAACAATGATTTGATGATTTGGTTAATTCCTTTTCATTTATCTGTGTGATGTCATGAAGCTCTTTGAAACTGACAATTTTGCTATTGTTAAAAGCAAGTAGTGCTGCCATTTGGCATGGCCATATAGGATTTGGACAAATAATTTATTTTATCTTCACCTGTACAAAGATAAGGTAACCATTTTTCACTGAAATAATGATTGCAAAGTAATCCAAATATCTTTATACCTTTTTTCCTAGTTTGTAGAACATGCAGAGGAAAAGGATTGAGTAAAAGGCCATGTAAGTAGGCTATATATGTGAATTCTAATTCTCAAATTGATTATATTATACAGAATATGATTAGTTTTAATTTATAAGTGAAAGCTAAATGACATATAACTGTTACAGAAACATGAGAAAATTAATTATATATAAACCCTAAGTTGTGGTTAGTTAAATTTGCTATTTGAGCTAAATCTTTAAATACATGTAATCTGATTTTGTTTTGAGTTTTATTTCAGATATGGTTTTGAAATAATAGCATGTACTGAAGTCTATGATTGGTTACAGGCTACAGTGTCTATCCCCAGGAAAATGTGAGGGGAAATCTTGGAATAATCTAACATAAAATTCTCTTTACTCAGTTTCCCCATTGTGCTATTTTGTGTGAGTGTGTGAGTGTGTGTGTGTGTGTGAAGAGGAAATTTCCTCACCTGGTTAATCCTGAGTCTGGCTTTTTATACTCTGTGAATGATGTGTAGTTTTGCTACATAATTAGCAGTCAGATATAACTTGTACCTGGAATTAAACAGAACTAAGGAAGATTTTTTTCTTCTATCATGAAAAACAGCATCAATCCTTTTTACTTATATAGCAGATTTCTATAATTAGGGCAGATAAACAGTAGCAGTTTTTAAAAGTACAGTATTATCCTATTAATAGAATGACATCTTCCTAAGGAGGGGAGGGAGAAGAAAATTAGATAAAGTTGTAATATGAAAGTTTTCTAATAAAACAGAATAGTAAATTTTAAGACTTTGATTATGTTTTAGTAATAAGTTCTCAATGTTGAATTAAAGATTTTAAATTTAAAATTGCATTAAGTAAATGAAATTATTTTCCCAACTTAAAATATCTATGTAATCAGTTAAATAGTATTTATTTAATATTTCCCCCTAGTTACATTCAAAAGAAATTTTTTACATTTGTTTTTAAAATTCTTGAGTTCTAGGTGCTCTTTCTTATCTCCACCTACAATTAAGAAAACACGTGTGAAGTTATGCAAAACTTTTTTATAAAAGTCAAGTTGTGAAATAAAACATATCTCCCACCCTAATGAAAATAAAAAGCCTCAAGAAAAAAGCAAGAGTTAGAAAAGAGAGAATTCTTCAGTCTGTATTCAGACACAATTAGTTCCTTCTCTAGGTATAGTTAGGATTTTTCATCATAAGTCCTTTAGACTAGTCATGGATGATTATACTACTGAGAATAACAAATTAACTTACACTGGACATCCCAGAACATCCTTGTTACTTTGTATACTGCATATTTTACTTTGCTTGAGTTCATAGAGGACTTTCCAAATTGTTGTTTTTTTTCTGAATGTATCATTTCCCATAGAACAATAATATTTCATCACAAACACATACCACATCTTATTTAGCCATTCCTCAATTTATGGGCAACTGTTAAGGACCATGCCTAGGTGAAGGAGCAAGTCAGTTCTCCAAGAGCCTCCACATAAACTTGAAGATGTTGCAAAGCAGCCTTCACAGATGTTTCTTGTGGATTGGGAATGAAATAAATTGGAAGCAAGAGAGAAGAGGAGAGAGGTCAGAGAATGCAACTGCCTCTCAGTTTCCTTGTATCATCATCATCCGCTCACATGAAGAGATCCCTTTTACAAGTCTGAGTTAGATTTCCAGCCACTGGCAGGTGGCTCCTGTATCACAACAGGCATTACCTCAATTTCCAATGTTTTTTGCCCTAAGAAGAGAGTTGCTATGATTTTTTTTTTGTATACACACACACACACACACACACACACACACACACACACATTTTCTTTTTTAAAAAAATCTCTTTTGTTATTCAGGCCTAGTAATGGTGTTGTTAGGTCAAAAGATATGCATGAATTTCTAGCCCTTTGGGCACAGATCATATCTTTTCATAATTTATCAATTGGGACATAGTCTTATTTTAAAAAAAATTTTGCCACAGTTTTCTCTGTTTGAGAAATGAGGCCTTATCAGAGAATTTTGTAAGTACTATTGATAATTATATTTCCCCCCTCCTCCATTTATTCTCTCTATCCTTTCATTCTATCCTTCCTCAAAAGTATTTTGGTACTGATCACTCTCTCCTCCAATATACTCTTTCTTTTACCACCCTTCCCCCATCCCATATGCCATTCCTCTCCTATTTTCCTGTAGGGTAAGATAGATTTCTATGCCTATATTTAATAAGTATATTATTTCCTCTTTGAGGCAATTCTGATGAGAGTTAAGTTTCACTCAATCGCTCTCTTCTCCCCCTCTTTCCCTCCACTGTAAAAACTTTTTCTTGTCTCTTGTGCTGGTGCAGCCTGTGCTGGGATTGTGAATTGTACTCCCACCTTGGCTCCACAGACTTTTTCTGCTGATCTTCCAGGTCCTCTTTGGTATCTCTGGGCTGAGAAGCTACCAATACTGCCACTGATTCAGAAGTTGGGCTGGGGCGGGAGCTGTCAGTGGAGCCTGCACTGGAACTGCTCACTGGACTCCCACCCTCATGTCACAGGCCTTTTCTGTTGAGTTTTTTGCTTTCAGCTGAAAAATGTTCTGCTCCATCTTTTTGGGTAGTTTGATGCTCTAAAATTTGTTCAGAGCCATTATTTAAAGAACTTTGGAACAGTTTGGGGAAGAAGTTGGGCAAGTTCCTGCATTTCTCTGCCATCTTGGCTTTGCCTTCTATAACAATCATTTTAAAAGACAGAAGATTTCATTTTATATATCAGATGCTCAGTAATTTTTTTGGGAAGATTTTTATATCAGGTACAGGGTGTAGGTAAAGAAAAATAGCAAGTGGTATTTAAAAACTGAACTTCTCTAAAGTCTTAGGTGAATTATGGGTTCCTAATTTGATGTTCTTTGTATAACTGTTAAACAGATTAGCTATTATAAGGTTTGGATTGGTTTTCATCATATGAACTTGTTATTGAAAAGTCAAATTTAAGAAGTTATATTAAATTATATTGTCTTATTACTAGCAGATTTTATTTTTATTAATATTTTATATTCCCCCAATTATATATAAAAACAATTTTTAGCATTCATTTTAAAAAGTTTCAATACCAAATGTTGTCCTTTATTTCCTTCTCTCTCCTATTACTGAGATAGTAAGACATCTAATTATAGATTGTATATGTGCAATCATGTAAAACATTTCCATTTTAGTCATTTTGTGAAAGAAAACTCAACCCTCCTTTCCCTCTTTCTTCCCCCCCAACAACAACAAAAAAGTATGCTTCAGGCTCTATTCAGAATCTTAACAGCTCTTTCTCTGGAGTCAGATAGCATTTTTCATCACTTGTCCTTTGGAGTTGTCTATGATCATTGATCTGTTGAGAGTAGCTGTCATTCACAATTTTTTATTATGCACTATTACTATTATTATGTACAATACTCTCTTGTACATAATAATAGTAATAGTGCATAATAAAATATTCTCTTGGTTCTGCTTGCTTTACTATATCACTTCATCTAAGTCTTTTCAAGTTTTTATGAAATCATCTTGCTTTTCATTTCTTAATTCCATTAAAATCATATGCCATAATTTGTTCAGCCATTCCCCAATCAATTTCCATTTCTTAGACATGACAAAAAGCTGTTATATTTTTATATAAATAAGTGCTTTTTTCTTTCTTTAAAGACTCTTTGGGATACAGATCCAGTAGTGGTATTATTAGGTCAAAGGTATAAATAGTTTATTAATAGCCCTTTGGGCTTAGTTCCCTATTGCTCTCTAGAATAGTTGAATCAGTTCACAACTCCACCAACAATGTATTAATGTTCCAGTTTTCCCACATCAACTCCAACATTTATCATTTTCTTTTTCTGACATATTAGATGACATGATGGATATGATGAGGTACCTCAGATTTTTAAAAATTTGTATGTATAATTTTTTAGGAAGATTTTTTTATTATAGCTTTTTATTTAAAAGATATAAGCATGGGTAATTTTTCAGCATTGACAATTGCAAAATCTTCTGTTTGTATTTATAATTTTAAGGAAAGCTCCTTCTATTTATCCTGCTGCTCTCTACTTTTTTTATTTGTTGCTGTTATTTTCATGTTTTGACAACTTATTTTTTTAAGTTTAAAAATCTGTTTACAATTAACAATTTTCTCTTCCTGTTACCCTCATCCTAAAAAAATTAGGGAATATAAACAATTATTCATATTCATAGTCAATTATTCATAGTCAAACAAAACACATTCCTACAGTGGCCATGTTCAAAAATCATTTCCTCAATCAATGAGTTTATTACTTCCTTCTCAGGAGGTTGGTAGCTTGCCCTCATTATCATTACTCTATAATCATACATAACCATTGCATTGATCAAAGTTCTTAAGTCTTGTAAAATTGCTTGTTTTCACAATGTTGTTATTGTGTAAATTCATCTCACTCCACTCTGCATCAATTCATCTACTAAGTATCAGGTTTATGGATTTGACTATATATAAAGGCATGTGCTCACCAATCCACCACAAATTCTGATAGAAGTAGAGTAAATCATGGAACTGAGAAGAAATGAGATATGTCCCTCCCATACATACTCTAGACTCTCAAGTCATTAAGTCATCTTTCTCATTCACATCATACCATTTTTGTGACTACCCAGCCCAAAGAATTAACTTCTCTTGTCATCACTACTCTATTATATGTGCTCACTCCTCCTTCTAATGTTTTTAATAGGAATAAATGTTGTATTTTGTCAGACTTTTTCTGTGTCTATTATGATAATCATATTATTTCTGTTTTGATATGTTCAATTATGCTGATAATTTCCCTAATATTGAACCAATCCTGATATAAATTCCACTTGCTCGTAATATATGATCTTTGTGTTATGTTGTAATTTCCTTGATAGTATTTTATTTAATTTTTTTTGCATCAATATTCCTCCTATCCATCCATCTTGGATGCTCCATTTTTGGCTTTTATTCTCAATGTTGACCCTTGTTTCACTGTTTTCTACTTTGAAATTCTTTGTTCCCTTCTTCTATAGACAATTATGCCTGCCAAATTTCAACCCTAGATTACTCATATCATCTACTTCCTTTGTGCTCATGTGTTTCTGAACAATACTAATGGAAACCACACAACTGAGCTTACTAGGTCTACTTTGGATTTATTTATTTTTCTTATTTCATTTAAGTCCCGACTTCAGCAGGGCAGTCCTTATAAACTTTCTTTGATGATCCTCTATCAAAACTCCTCAGAAGAATTGTTTCCAACCTTCTTTTTTCTCTTCAAGCTTGCCTCCTTCCCAGTATAAAGTCTTACTTCATATTCTGATGAGAAAATCAAGATCATTGATTTTTAACTCCATCTTCCCCTCTCTTCATCTCAAATTCCTTGCCAACATTTTGTGTTCTTTCCACCTTTACTCCAGCCTAATGAAATGGAAGAATTTTCTCTCAGTTTTACAAATGTGTCCATTCACATATATTAACAATTTTCAGTTATAAAAATCCTAAATAACAGATATCTTCAGGTAGATTATGAAAAATGTGGTACAAATAAAAACCAGTCTCTATAATATTCCGAATCACCTCCTGAAAAAGATACCCAATGAAATCTTCCAGGATTATAGCCAAATTCCAGAGTGCAGGTCAAGCAGAAAAATATTTCGTTCAACCAGGAAGAAATTTCTTTTACAACACAAATATGATACTGATATCTAAAGCAAAAGCAATAAAAACAGAGAAAGAAAACTAAAGATCAATTTCTCTAAGTAAGGGAAAAACAAGATACAGCAGTTTCCACATTAAAGGGGTAATAGACAAGGAATATGATATTCTGGAGAGCAAAGAAACTAGCATTACAACCAAAAATTATTTAACCAGAAAATCAGAATATAATCCTGGGGATTACATAATCCTGGGGATTACATAATCCTGGGTAGTAGAGGGTGGGAGAAAAATGGATCAATCCTGGGGATTATCTAACTAAAAGATAGGGGAGGAATGGATCAGTCAAAGAGAGGATTTTCAAACATTACTGATGAAAAGATGAGATCTGAATAGAAATTTTAATTTACAAATAAAAAGGCTCAAGAGAAGCATAAAAAGATATACAAGAAAGAGAAATCTTAAGAGATTCAATAAGGTTAAACGGTATACAGTCCTATGTGGAAATATGGTACATGTAACTTCTAAGAACTTTTTCATTATTAGAGTAGTTAAAAGGAGTATAGGACACAAATATGAGTGTAATATGATGGAATGATTAACTAAAATAATAAAATTATGTTGTGAGAAAATTACTACACCAGAGAATGGGAAAGGTAGGAGTAAAATG
Source organism: Antechinus flavipes (assembly GCF_016432865.1). NCBI lineage: Eukaryota > Metazoa > Chordata > Mammalia > Dasyuromorphia > Dasyuridae > Antechinus > Antechinus flavipes. The sequence continues at coordinate 248,843,983 of NC_067398.1, forward strand.
AAATAAATTGTCAAATAAAAGTAGCATGAAAAAGCTTTTCCAGGAGAGAGAATAACAGTTAGTAGGAGCCTTTGAACCTTAGTCTCATTGAAAGTAGCTGAAAGAGGGAATAATGCATACATTCAGCTGGGGCATACAAAACAATCTTGCCCTACAGGAAAGTAAAAGAGATAAATGATAAGAGAAGGAGGAGCCATAATCAGTAGCAAAATTCTTTTGAGGATAGACAAGGTGAAAAGAAAAAGAGTAGGAGAAATGGGGTGGGGAGAAATAGGTTTCAGGGAAATAGTTACTAATCATAAATGTGAAAAATTACAGCAAGTTTCTCTGATATAGGCCTTATTTGTCAAATATATAAAGAATTGAGGCAAATTTATAAAAATAAGAACCATTCTTCAATTGATAAATGGTCAAATGATATGAACATGCAGTTTTTTAGAAAAAGTAATCAAAGCTACCTATAGGCATATGAAAAAAATATTCTAAATCAGTATTGATTAGAGAAGTACAAAAGAAAACTACTTGCAGGTACCACCTCACATTTATCAGATTTTCTAACAGGACAGAAAAGTAATTTGGTGAATGTTAGGACGGTGGAAAGACACTAATGTACTGTTGGTAGTACCAGGAACAAAACAGAATACTCTTGTCAACCTGACCAAGGCCTTGAATAATATCAGTCATAATAGCTTTTGGAAAATTATGTCAAAATTCGATTCCCTGGAGGTTCATCAATATTGTATGTAAATTTCATGACAATTGGTACATGAATTTTTTGGTTTCATAAATGATTGCTTACTCAATGAAGCTTCTAAGACTGAGATTCAACAATATATGGATCGATTCTCTGCTTCTTGTGTTAATTTTAGCCTAACACCAAGAAAATACAGATTTTCCAGGAGACAGCATGGAAATATACCTGAAATTATCAGTTACAGCAAATAGAGAAATTTTGAATGTTGTGGATAGATTCACTTACTTTGGCAATATGCTTTCTAGAGATGTACACATAGATAATGAAACTGATGCATGCACTGCTAGAAGCTAGCTTAGTGTTTGGAAGACTCTGAAGGAAAGTGTGGTAATATCATTATTATGTGTCTATGAAAACTATAAAGTACCACAGTATATCAGTGCAGTACCAGGAAACTGAATCACTTCTGTTTGAATTGTCTTAGGAAGATTTTGAAAATCACCTGGCAAAATAAAATACTAAATACTGAGATCCTTTCTCAAGCTAAACAGCAAGCATTCAAACTCTGTTTTAGAGAGTACCACTCCATCTTGTTTGAATGCCAAAGATACATTTAACGAAAAGACTACTTTACAGAAAACTCACACAAGGCAGGTGGACAATAACAATGATAGAGAGACAATAAAAATATCAATAAAAAACTTTCTAAATGTACACAAGGAGATACTGGTATTTTTATCATCACTCTAGCATTGTTATTGTCCACAATTATTCATACTTTTGTGTTTCAGTTTTAGGTATGTTTGAGATGCAAATAATCTCTTCATTTCTGGTTATCTTGCAAAAATGTTTTAAATTCTTGTAGTATTATTATTATTATATGCACTGAATGATTATGCTCATATTTTCTGGATGTGTCATTCAGGGCTTCAGAGCTCCAGTGTTCTTCAGAACACCTTTTTTTTTTAACTAATGTGTTTAAGGATATTGTTTTATTGGAGTCATTTCTTTTGTTTCTAAAGATGCAAATCTGAGAGAAGTCACAAAAAATCCACAAAGGTGGATTTTATGGACAGAATCAGGTTATTAAAATAATTTTAACCCAAACATATGTTATATTTATTCTTACAAAAATGTATCTTAGCTATTTATAGAGTCTTAAGGTTTGGGGAAGAGAGTTTTGTTTTTGTTTTAGATATAAATTCATTCTAAATCCACTCATTGGTTGCCAAATTGCAAAATTGTAGAATAATCTCTGATGAGCTTTCTCTTTATATATGGTAATCATATATTTTAATTTCTATACTACTTCTTTGCATTTAGTGAGCTTCTTTGCATTTAATTACCAACTTGATGCTGATGATTTTGAAATCTACTTATCCTGCCCTAATTTCTCTTTCAGCCTCCAATTTTGCATTTCTAACTGCCTTTCAAATATCTTTATCTGGATATTCTGTAGCCAACTTAAGTTAAACGTGTTCAGAACTAAGCTCAGTGTCTTTCCCCATAAACCCTTCCTTCCTAATTTCTTTATCACTCTAACGGGCAACAGAATCCTCCTAACCCCTCAGGTTTACAATCTAATGTGTCATCCTGGAAACTTCACTATCACTCATCCTCCAATCTGTCACCTAAGCCTGTCAGTTTCACTTTTGTAACTTGTCTTGAATATCTTTCCTTCTCTGTTCTCATACAGCCACCCTCCCAGTGCAGACCATCATCTCACATTTGCTGATTGCTCTACCTGCCTCAAGTCTCTTCCCATTGCAATTCATTTTCTATTAAGTTGCCAAAATGATTTCTCTAAGGGACAGGCCCAACTACATCACTACCCTTTCCTCTCTCCCAACTCAATAAATTCCACTGGCTTCCTGACACCTTCAGGTTCAAACACAAGTCTATGGTATTCAAAGCACTTCATAAACTAACTGCTTGCTCTAATTTTCTCACAATTTATTTCCTGCCACTTATTCTTAATCCTGTGTCACTGCCTCCTTGCTGTTTCACAAATAGGACACTTTATCTCTTAACTCTGGGCATTTTCCCTGGCTATTCCCCCATGCAGGGAATGTTTTCTCTTTTCACCTTTTACCACTACCTTACTTTTCATGCCCAACTAAAACTCCATCTTCTATAGGAAGCTTTTCCCAATTCCTTTTAGTTATATTGTCTTTCTTTTTAAAAATTATTTCTTCTTTATATGGCTTGTTTTTATAAACATACCCTTTGTTTGTTGTCATACCCTTAAAACTGTGACTTCCTTTTGATCATTTCCCTTTTTCATATTGCCAGGGCTTAGCACATAGGAAGAACATAGTAAATATTTATTGACTGACTAATCCAATAATTTTATTGCTGTGTATCTAAGCTGAAAGTTATAAAAATCAAAAGATGATAACTATTCAAAGAATTTCATAATATCATTATATATAATTGTGAAAAACTAGAAGCAATTAAAATGCTTAAGTACAGGAGGATGGTTAAATAAATTAAAATTGTTTATGGTTTCTTTGAACAAAATTTAGTTGCCTTCTATATCTCTTTTTATAATATATTTTTGTGTTTTTGTTTTGTTTGAAATTGGGATCACTAACCCTTATCTTTATTTTTTTTTTTACTTCAGCTGAAAGATAACATATTCTGCTCCAGTCCTTTAGTTTAAATCTGTGTGTATCTTTCTATTTCAAGTACACTTCTTATAAATGACATGTTTATATTTTCTATATAATAACAAAATAAAATAATATATTTTCTAATATATTCTGTCATTTTTCTGTTTGATTGGTGAGTTCATTTTATTTACATTTAAAGATATGTTTGCTATATATATTTTCCTCCTTCTTATTCCTTTATCCTTTTCCTATCTTCTCTCTTTGTTTTGCTTCCGAATAATGTCTATCTTAAATTATCTTCCCTTTCTCACCATTTTCTCTGAATTCTTTTCTCTACTATTTTCCTGTTCAATATTTCTGTGCTCCCCTCAGCTCTCTCTCTCTCTCTCTCTCTCTCTCTCTTCTTTTCTTTTTCTCTCTGTGTTTAAGATGAAAGAGTAATTCAAATGCTGCCTCTCAGTCTCCCACTGTGCCCTCCTTGTTATTCAAACCCCTTTTTTGCATGTTGCATTTATATTAAATTTATTCTTTCATTCTCTCCCCCTTTATCCCAGAATATTTCTCTTCACACATTTTCTATTCCTCTTTTGAGATCATCTAGATATAAAAGAATCACAGATACTCTCTTTGTGATATATGATGATGATAAAGTTCTCAGAAACTATATGCATCATCTCCTTATATATGAATATAAACATTTTCACATTGTTTAGCACATTGTCATTTCTCACTTATGTTTACCTTTTTATGTTTCTCTTTATTCTTGATTTTCCATGCCAATTTTTCTACTCATCTCTCTTCTTTTCATCAGAAGTTCTGGGGAGTTTCCTATCTCATTAGTGATCCATTTTTACATTGTAAAGTTATTCTCAATTTTACTGGGTAGCTTAGTATTGATTGTAAATATCAAAGTTTGCCATCTCAAGTATCATATTTCAAGCACTCTACTCCTTTAAAATGTGACATCTTGATTGATTCCCCTGTACTTGAGTTCTTTCTAATGATTCAATTATTTTTTTCCTTGACATGGGAACTTTGGATTTTGACTTTAATATTCCTGGTAGTTTTAATTTGATGTTTTAAAAAGTAACTGGTGGATTCCTTTCATTTCTATTTTGCTTTCTGATTTTAACATATTTAGGCAGTTTTCTTAAAGATTATTTGAATTATGATCTCTAGGCTTTTTTTCTCTTATTCATTGAAATTAGAGAACCAAAAAATTCTTAAATTATTTCTCCATCTATTTTTCTGGTTTTTGTGAGATAGAACATTTTCTTTTATTTTTAGGTATTTGCCTTTCTTTTTAATTATGTTTTGATGTCTCATGGGGTATTCACTTCCATTTAGTCAATTCTAATTTTCAAGGTGGTATTTTCTTCAGTAAAGTGTAGTTCCTTTTTTTCCCAAATCTGTTGGTTTTTTTTTCCACATCTTTCCACTATAGTTCTTACCTCTTTCCCCATTTTTTTACTCTATTGATTTCATTTAATTTTAAAAGATATTTTAGTTCTTTTTAAAATCTTGATTTAACTCTTTTAAGTGTTCTTATTGGACTTGTGTAAAAGTTGCATTTCTCCTTAGAGCTTTGTTTGAGGATGTTTTGAGATCATTCTCTTCTGTTCTTGTTTCTTTAGCTTTCCTGCTATAATAGTAGCTCTGTGTAGTGGATTGAAATTCTGTTTTCCTTTGTTGTGCCAGGCTTGATTTTGGACTTTATACTAGTTCAGAGCTGTCCTGAGTATAGTGAGATAGGGGAAGATATCTGGATTGAGCTTCTATTACATTCTCTTGCTGCTTTCACAGCTCAGTCTGGTAAAGCTTGCAAGCTTTCAGTTTTCCTAACATAGTGAGATCCAGGAAAAGTCTATTCATTGCCCTGCTCAAAGCTATGAGAGTTCTTGATTATAAATATCTTGTCATATCATTATATTTCAAAGTCTCAACTTATTTAAAATAGTGGCTTCTAAATCTGGTGATAGCCTGATTGATTTTAACAGTACTTGAATTCTTTCTTTCTGTCGCTTGAATTATAAAAGCTTTGCATTTTAACTCTAATATTCCTGACTGTTTCAACTTAGGCTATTGGTTTGTCCTTATTTAGGACAAACCTTCTGTATTAAGTCACTCCTTCTAATAGGATGAGTGCTCCTGGGACTACTCTGCTCCTGGGACCAAAACCACACAGTCATGTTTCTAGGAACTTGTTCCATGCTTAGTACACAGTTAGGCTCCATGCTTGTAATTAATCCTCTCTACCTGAAACTGTGACCAAGAACTAGGTAGTAGGTGACAGAGCTTCTAGATGGCACAAATTCCTTCATCCATTCCCTTGAGATTTCTTTCTGCCCTGGTATTTCCTGACCTTATGCTCTGTCTCAAATATCTTTCAGTCCTTAGATTCTGCAATGCTCCAAACCATAAATGATCCTGATTTCCCTAGTCTCTGAAGTTTATTGGGCTATTCCTCTGGGCTGGAAAATTGATTTATCTTGACTTTTTCTTTTCTTTCCTGATCAGAATTTGGTCTGGTGCATTTTCTAGATGTTTGTGAAGAAGCCCTTTGGCTGCCATATCACACTGTTCATTTACATTGAAATTCTAGTCAATTAAAAATACTCATTTTCTTTTGTTCCAGATAACCTAGGGTCTAATTGAACCAATACCATCTTCTAGTGTGGGAACCCAAGTATAAGACTTCCCACTTTTCTGTATTAAATTTTATCTTATCGATATAAACAAAAAGATCTTAGGAGGAAAACTTTGTTTTCAGTTTTACAAATTAAACTCATACTATTCTCACTATGTAGATAATGGAATTGAAAAATCAATGTAGCAATATTGAGATACCCAATAATGGAGGGATGGGAATGTTTAAGTGAATTGTGGTGGCTTAACACATTCAAATATACTACAATGCACTTAATACTGACAAGTATAAGGAATAAATATAAATCTGAAGAGACTTTTATGAAATGATATAAAGAGAGAAAGAAGTATAACTACAAGAATCAGGTATGTACTAACTAGAGTTAATGTGCTTGTTTTGAAATACAGAAGAACTGAGTTGAAATCCTACCCCCGAAATTTACTAGCCATGACACGTTGGCAAGTCACTTTAACTCTGAGACTGATTCCTTATATGTGAAATGACTAGAATAATAACATTTATCACACAGTAGGATTTTGAGGGCTAATCCAGATAATATATGTAAAGCCCCTAACCAGAGATTTCACTGTGGGGAAAATACTGTAATGTTAAACCCTTTTAAGTACTTCATCTAAACAATAAAGAGAGTTTGGCAATGTGAGGTGTTTACAGCTTTGTTATATTTGCAGGCTTGAAATAAACTTAATGTCTAAAAATAAAATGTGTAAACAAACTTTTAAGAAACAAGGATTAGTTTTATAAACCAAGCACTCCAGGGGTAGATTGGAGGAATTAATTAGACTCCAGTACTCCTAAGATAGAAGAAGGTGAAGGGAAGAGATGAAATTATAAATGACCACATTTTGTCTATAGTTTGAATTTGAACAAATCAGGATCCACCCTGACAATTTTTTGCTTTGAATTCACAGTCCAGCACTGTCAATCTCATGGTTGGAGCCCCTTTGATCTTTCTACATCATTCAGTTTTCACTTTTCCTTTCCCTATAGCTTCAGAGAATGAGAGAACTATCTGATGAATCCAATCCTATATCAAATCTCTGAAATTCAGAGTCAGTTATTCTGAAAGTATTAAGGAAGTAGCAACACAAACCCGGCAAATATATATCTCTAGCATGTCTATCTCTTTAGTGATGTTTGGAGACAGAAAGTCCAAGACAACATTACAATTATATGCACATAAATCTAGACTATGATTTGGTAGTTGTAAATTCACAGATTTTTTTTTCCATTTTAGAGATATTCTAAATGAGTTCTCTTTTGTTTATTCCAGGTTTTATTAATTTGATATACAACTTCTGTTCATTTTGTGAATTTATTTTGTAGCCTATTAACCTTAATCAGAGTAGTATCTTTAGTTTCCAGTTTGATTCTCTGGAATTGTCCAAGAAAATTGCGATGCCATCTAAAAATGGGGTTATTTGTATTTTCTCTTTGTCAGTGTTTCACCTTTAATTTACTTCACTTTATTTGTATGGCTATTGATAGAATTTTAAAATCTAAGTCTAATAATAATAAGTATTTTGATTTACTCTTCTATCTTTAGGAAAGTTCTAGTATATCTTCATTGCAAATAATGTTAGTATTTGCCTTTAAATACACACATTTTATAATATTAAAATGCTCTTTGATGTATGTGTTCTTTAAAGTTATTTGTTCTTGTTGGGGTTTTGTTTTGCTTTTGGCACCTTATCAAGGTTTTTTCCCCCCAATCTATTGCTAATTGTGTGATTTAAAAAAAAATAAGATTGATTATGTTAATTGTTGTCTTGATATTGCATCTCCAACTCCATTCTTTCTATTGCCTTACTCTTTTTCCATGAAGTAGAATTCCCATCTGTAAAGTACTGCCTAACACATTCCCCCATAATGAAATAATCAGATTTATTGATTGAGACTAATAGAAAGATAATGTATTGTCCTTCACATACAGTTTGAACACCACTGTCCCACCAGAAATGGGGCATATAGTTTTAGTATATTTCCAATAGTAATGGTGCATTTATATTTATCAATCAAGATTTTCAGACACTTATTAAATCTATTATACTAAAATAGACATAGTAGAAGACAAATGAAGAAAAAGATGCAGCTTTTCTCTTCAGGAGCTTACATTTTCATTATGGAAATAAATAAACATTTATGTTAAAAAAAAACCCTAAGTAATAAAAGACAATACAGGACAAATTCATGGAAGAAAGCATAAGTGCTATACAGAGCCAGAGATCACTGGGCCCCCCATATAATCTTACCTGGGTTTTGGGGGGATCCCAAATAACACAGAAAGATTTCAGGTTTATCTGGAAAATGGTAACATTTAAATAGATTAGTACAAGATGCTCATTCTCTATTAGAAGAGCACACATACAGAAACTAACAAGATTATCTCAATTGATAATGTATATAATAGCCTGATTTTATTTAGTTCTTCCTAGACATTAACAATATTTTATTACAATATTAATAACAATGCATATTTATTTGCTACTTTAAGGCTTGGGCTTTCTTTGTAGCAATATTAGGAGGGCATAATAAGGACTTTCCCCCATTTCAAAGTGCAGAAAAATGAGGAAAGTTTGGTCAAATAACTTGTCAATGCACTAATGCATTGTTGGTGGAGTTGTGAATGAATCCAACCATTCTGGAGAGCAATCTGGAATTATGCCCAAAAAATTATCAAATTGTGCATACCCTTTGATCCAGCAGTGTTTCTATTGGGCTTATATCCCAAAGAAATACTAAAGAAGGGAAAGGGACCTGTATGTGCCAAAATGTTTGTAGCAGCCCTGTTTGTAGTGGCCAGAAACTGGAAAATGAATGGATGCCCATCAATTGGAGAATGGCTGGGTAAATTGTGGTATATGAATGTTATGGAATATTATTGTTCTGTAAGAAATGACCAGCAGGATGAATACAGAGAGGACTGGCGAGACTTACATGAACTGATGCTAAGTGAAATGAGCAGAACCAGGAGATCATTATACACTTCGACAACGATATTGTATGAGGACATATTTTGATGGAAGTGGATTTCTTTGACAAAGAGACCTGAGTTTCAATTGATAAATGATGAACAAAAGCAGCTACACCCAAAGAAAGAACACTGGGAAACGAATGTGAACTATCTGCATTTTTGTTTTTCTTCCCGGGTTATTTATACCTTCTGAATCCAATTCTCCCTATGCAACAAGAGAACTATTCGGTTCTGCAAACATATATTGTATCTAGGATATACTGCAACATATCCAACATATAAAGGACTGCTTGCCATCTAGGGGAGGGGGTGGAGGGAGGGAGGGGAAAAAAATCGGAACAGAAACGAGTGTCAATATAAAGTAATTATTAAATAAAAAATTAAAAAAAAAACAAAAAAAACAAATAACTTGTCAATGGTCATTAAGCATGTGAATCCATGTATATTTGACAAATGCATTCAATTCTCCTTTACACTGCAATAATTTTAATTTAAAAAAATTTTGGTAATAAAAAAGCATACACATTTCAAGAATTTATATTTCACTCTGTAGACAATGAAAAAATAATGAATAGTGCATTTATGAAAGTAACATTAAAAGATTAGTCTGATATGGGTGCAGAAAACGGAGTCTTACAGGGAGAGATTCAAGACAAAAATCAATTAAAATCCTACTGGACTGTTATAGTTCTATAGAGATTAGATGATGTGGATTTTCATTAGAATGGTCAAATAGAATGCCAATGACTGAGCAAATAAAAGGAACATTACAAATTAAAAAGTGAAATAATATGACAACTTAGTGTATGGAAGACATGGGATAGTGGGAGAATCAAACTTCTTAGAATGTTCAAGCTGGATAAACATCTAGTCTTTCTACCGCCCTATTTAAAGCCTCTCATCCATCTTTTTCTTTCTTTCTTTCTTTCGTTCGTTCGTTCCTTCCTTCCTTCCTTCTTCCCTCCTTCTTTCCTTTCCTTTTTCCCTCCCTCCCTTCTTTCCTTCCTTCCTTCCTTCTTTCCTTCCTTCCTTCCTTCCTTCCTTCCTTCCTTCCTTCCTTCCTTCCTTTCTTCTTTCCTTTCTTTCTTCTTTCCTTCCTTCCTTCCTTCCTTCCTTCCTTCCTTCCTTCCTTCCTTCCTCCTTCCTTCCTTCCTTCCTTCCTTTCTTTCTTGAAAATATTCAAGACCCCATATTAAAGAGGTAAGGAACCTAACATTCATTGGAGGAAAACTTAAAATGTGAGATTTCCATGAATTTGGGCTTGAATAAAACTGTCCGGATGTACAATATGAGCAGGTTCTACATCTCTAGTAGACCCAAATGCTTTTTTACTTTAGCTATGCCTCAAACCTAAAGCATCTCTGGATGAAATAAAGGCTGATCAGATAGATAAGGAGATTGATTTTGACTGTTACAAGGTTGGGTATGAGTACTTATAATAAAACTTTTTTATAGTATTTGTTACCTATTTTTTATTAGACAAATTGTTACCTTAAGTGTTTGGATGGGAACTGAAGGTCTTCTTATCATTTATATAGAAAACAAAAAAAGTCGAACACTGATATTCTTCAAAGAAACACTTGATTGAGACATAAACAAGAGTGTTATTTGTAAAGAGTTTTGAAAATAGCATTCTTCATCTTAAGTTCTTCAGAGTAGTCTTGGATCATTGTATTACTGATAATAGTGATATCATTCACAGCTGATCATTCCACAAACTTTGATATTAATTTGTACACAGCACAATTCACTTTGCTTGAGCTCATGGAATACTTTCCAGATTTTACTGACAGAATATTGCTTATTATTTTTTATAGAACAATAATATTCCATCATAATTACATACCACAATTTATTCAGCCATGGACATTCCCTCCATTTCTAATTCTTTCCTCTGAGAAAAGAGCTGCTATAAGTATTTTTGTACATGTATGTTCTTTCTTCCCCCTTTTAAAAAAATCTTTTTTGGGGGGAGGGGGTTTCATGCCTGGTAGTGAAATTGTTAAGTCAAAGGATATACATGATTTTATAGTCCTATGTACGTAGTTCATATTTTTGATCATTTATCAATTGGAAAAGGCCTCAATATTTTTTAAAATAAATTTTGACTCAGTTCCCTATACATTTTAGAAATGAAACCTTCACAAGAGAAACTTGCTTCAAAATTCTTTCATAATTACTATTGCTAACTGTATTTTCCCCTTGTTTATTTTATTATTTCTTTCTTTTCACCCTGTCCCTTCTCAAAAGTGTTTTGCTTGTAATCACTCCTTATCCCAATATATCCTTTCCTTGATCATCCTCACCTTTCTTGTATCACCTTTCCTTCCTGTTTTCCTGTAGAGCAAGATAGATTTATGTACCCATACTGAGTTATTTTCTCTTTGAGCCAGTTCTGATGGAATAAGGTTCATTCACTCCTCCTCTAATCCCTCTCTTTCCTTCTACTATTAAGCGTTTGCTTGCCTCTTTTATGTTAGATTAATTTATATCATTACATCTCTCTCTTTCCCTTTCCCCTAGTACATTCCTCTCTTACCCCTTAATTTTATTTTTTAAAAGATATTATTCCTTCATATTCAACTCACACCCTGTTCCCTCTGTCTGTATATACTCCTCCTAATTTCCACAATAAGGAGAAAATTCTTATGAGTTACAAGAATCATCCTCCCCCATAGGAATGTAAATAGATAAATCTTAAGGCCCTTATGACTTCCCTTTCCTTACTACTTCCTTATATTTCCCCAAAGTTCTGCATTTGAAAATCAGATTTTCCATTTAGCTCTGGTCTTTTCATCACCAATGTTTGAAATTCCTCTGTTGCATTGAATAACCAACTTTTCTTCTGAAGGATTATATTGTTTTACTAGAGGGGTGATTCTTGTTGTAATCCTAGCCACATTGCTCTCCAGAATATCATATTCCAAGCCCTCCAATCCTTTAATGTAGAAGTTGCTAAATCTTGGGTTATCCTGACTGTGGCTCTGCTATGATGGAATTATTTCTTTTTGGATGATTGCAATATTTTCTCCTTGATCTGGGAGTTTGGGAATTTGGCTATAATATTCCTGGAAGTTTTCATTTTTAGATCTCTTTCAGGAGATGATCAGTGGATTCTTTCAGTTTCTATTTTACCCTCTGGTTCTAGAATATCAGGACAGTTTTCCTTGATAATTTCTTGAAATATGAAGTCTTTCAATAGTGAAGACTTGAAATATGAAAGTCTATGTGACTTTCAGATAGACTAATAATTTTTAAATGATCTTTCCTGGACCTATTTTCTAGGTCAATTCTTTTTCCAATAAGATATTTTACATTTTATCTTATCTTTTCATTTTTTGATTTTGCTGTATTATATCTTAATTTATCATAAAGTCATTAGCTTTCATTTGCTCAACTCTAATTTTTTTTAAATAACAGATTTTTATTTTAAAAATACATGCAAAGATAGTTTTCATTATTCACTCTTGCAAAACTTTGTGTTCCAAAATTCTTTCCCTTCCTTTCCTATCCCCTCCCATAGGCAGCAAGTAATATTATATATGTTAAGCATGCACAATTCTTCTATACATATTTACACATTTATCATACTACACAAGAAAAATCAGATCAAAAAGGGGAAAAACATGAAAAAAAAAACAAAAAGCAAGCAAATAACAAAAAAGTGAAAAAAAAAACTATGTTGTAATTCACATTCAGTTCCAACAGTTTTCTTTCTGGATGTAGATAGCTCTCACTATCATAAGTCTATTGGTCAATTCTAATTTTTAAGGAATTGTTTTTTCAGTGAGCTATTGTTCTTTTCCCATTTGACTGATTTTGCTTTTTAAGGCATTATTCTCCTCATTAATTTTTAAAATTTCCTTTTGTATTACTCTCATTTCTCTTCCCAATTTCTCCTCTAACTCTCTCATCTGAGTTTCAATATCCCCTTTGAGTTCTTCATTGTTTTGAGACCAAATTTTTTTTTCCCTAAGAAGCTTTGAAAGTAAGAGCTTTTTCCTTTTTATCATCTACTGAGTGTGTAGTTTGATCTTTCCTGTCATTATAGTAGCTTTTCTAATCAGAATCTTTCTGTTGTTTGCTCATTTCCCATACTTGGCTTTTAAATCTTTGTAAAAGTGGGGTTCTCTTTCCACAGTGGAAGATGTAATGTCCCAAGCTTCAGGGATTTTGTGCAACTGTTTGCAGAGATCCCTCTGGAGACTGTACTGTGAGTCAGCACTGCTACCTGATCTGAGTATCAACAAAGCAAGAGTCCTGCCAGAGATGCAGTAAAGAGGCTCCCAACGATCTCCCTTGACTAGCCATTTGCCACCCCGCATTCCTACCCTTCTAATCCACCCTGTCTGCTGAGATCTCTGAAAGCTGCTGCTGTAATGTTCACTGTCTTGGCTGTAACCACTGCTACTGCTGCAAATGCTGCTGGTGGTGGTGATTTAATAGCTCCTAAAATCTGCTCCTGGTTTGCTGAGGCTCCCCTCACACCCTGGTGCACCAAAACTTTTCTGCCAAGTTAGAATGGCATTTGTGGGCTGAGAAGTCTGAAGATCTCTGGTATTACCCTCAATTCAGGGGACTGGTGAGCTTGCTTCTGGTTTCCTAGTACCTGGGCTATGCTGGCATGTGGCAATGTGGATTGTGGTCCAAATCCACCCCTCCTGGAAACCTCTAAGCCACCTTCAACTGAAAAAATTGCTTCACTCCATCTTTTTGTGCATTCTGTTTTGTAAAATTTGTTGAATCATTCATTATTTAAAGGTTTTTGGAGGGATTTGGCAAGTTTCTCTCTCTCTCTCTGATAAGGTTTATATAATCTTTTGAGAAATATTTTTAATAGAAATACTAGCAAATCATATCTATAACCATGACTTTTGGGATACATAGAGGTCCCTCTAAAGACTTAAAAAGACTTAAACAAACATCCAGTCTCATTAGAGTCAATTTGGGCAATCATATTAAAAATCAAAGAATCATTTAGTTTTTATTCTCAAAATGTATGAACATCTCTGTGAAAACATGCTTACTAAAAGATACACAAGCAGGACATGACAGGTAACAGGTTGATTGGCACTATTGTCACCAGGAATGTATGTTTTGATGGGGAATGCCGGTTGAAGGAGATGGTTTATTTTAAAGAATTCACTTGGCATTGTTCTGCTACACTGTCTTATACCAACTTTCAGATGGACTTAGAATGTCTTGTCAGATATATCCAATTTCCTAAAAGTTGCAATACGACATTTATTATTCCTATTGTCACAGAGCTAGCATGCATCAAAGTTAGGATTGAAGTCTTCCTGACTCCAAGGCTATTTCTTTATCAGCTATCCTATGATACATTTCACGTGCTAATTTAAAAGAGAATAAAAATAATTTGAGATAGATATCTGAAAAATAAATTCACATAAGATTGTAATCAGTAAACAAGGAGTTACTGATGTCCTGATGTATAAATAGCACTCTCAGGATATCTCTGAATTTACCAGTTGAGATATGGGACATAGAAAAAATAGACAATATACTGAAAACAATTTTTATTTAAAATAAGTAATAAAAGAATGCAATATAGTATAGTGTCTAATTGTGGGATACAGATGATAAAAACAATAAAAATTCAGAGTGTAGAACTGAAAAGACATGGAAATTTTGTGAAGAGAAATTTTGTCCTTGAAGCATGGGCAAGATATGATTGACTAAAGATGGTAGAAGTGAGATATTCCAATTGGAAGAAATAATATTAAAAAAATGAGAAAACCATAAAAAGCAAAGATATAAATAGCTCACAGTTATTGTAACAAAGGATTCATAAGAAAATAAGTTCATTAGACTGACTGATGTGTGTGTATATATATGATATTTATATTTCACATATATGTATATAGCAAAAGATAAAAAAAAATTTCCCTCTTCTTGCTTTAATGAACCTAGAATGCTAAGTAAATGAATGTTAGATTGATATGGTTAAAGATCCTATGTTGGTTTTATATCAGAGAATTGTCACAAACTGGACAATCAATGAATATTTATTAACTATGCATTCATATTTAATTAATACTATTCTGTTGTAAAATAAAATCAATAAAATTTCTGAATTAACTTCCATGACCTTTAACACTGCTTGTTTTTTCCTCATAAAAGAACTTTAAAATGTCTTCTATGCTGTTTTGTTTGCTGTCAATAACTTTGTATTATCATTGTTATTATTATTATTATAGTTCATTCCAAATTAATTATGTAGTTGTCAATATTTTTATCATTCATCTCATGGCTTTCTATAAATTTCTGTATTAATAACAGTATGTTGCTTCTTAATAGCTTGCTATAATCACAATAAATAAGCAAACACCAGTAAATAAATTGTTGAATTAACTTTGTGTATGTAGCATAGGACATTTCTCTAACAAAAATAATATCATCATAATAAAAACTAACTTAAGTATTTAAACATGAAATATGACAGCTCATTGATGTCTCTTTACAAGTTCCAAAGGAAAATTCCTTTAAGACTTAGCAAAAAGCAGCCTTCATGCTCAGAAGTGCAAAGCTTATCTCAATACAGTTTTGGGAACCAATACCAAAGAGCTGGTACACATGGGGATTGATGCTCTCCTTGTCTTTCTTACTAAATCAGTTTTTTTTTTCAAAATGACAGGAGAAAAGATATGAGTGGGAAAAAAAGATCCAAGACATGTCAGGAAAGCAATGACTGAGTATAGAAAATATGCATCAATCGATCAATTAGTAATATTAATTTAGTGCCTAATATGTGACAGACACTGTGCTAAATGCTGAAGATACATAAAGAGGGAAAAGGCATTTCATGCCCTCAAGGAGCTTACAATTTAGTGGGAGAAAAAATAAATCTATACAACATCAGCTATGTACATAGGAAATAACAGAGGGAAGGCATTGGAATTAAGAGGAGGTGGGGAAGACTTAAGGTAAAAGCTGATATTTGAATTGGGACTTAAAAGAAGCCAGGGAACTCAATAGTCAAAACAGAAGAAGAGAGTATTCTAGGCTTAGGGGACAGACAGATAATTCCTGGAACCAAGAGGTAAAACTCTTATTTACAGGAGAGGAAGGAGACCAGTATTGCTAGTTCAAAAAAAAATCCATAGAAAACACTAACCACAGCATTTTGCATTTGATCCTGGAGACAATAAGGAGTCACTTGAGTTTTTTGAGTTGGGGTGGGGCATGACTGTATCTACACTTTAGGAAAATTATTTCAGGGACTGAATGGAGGATAGATTATATCTAGGAATATGTCTCAGGCTATACTTTTCTTAGAAACACTTTTATTTTACTTGATGACAAGGACATAGCCTGAAACTCTCTTTTTTTCCTTCATTTTAGTTCCTTTATACTCCTTGTTTTCTGTGTTTCTAATTAGCCTCAGGAAGATAGGAGAAAAGAAGGAAGGAAGCAAGGGAAGAAAGAAGCAGTTATTAAGTACCTCCTATACATTAGGTATGGTGTTTAATAAATATTAGCACGTTTGAGTCTCATAGCAATCCTGGGAGGTATTATTAAAAGAAATTCAATGACTTGCCCAGAGTCACACAGCTGGTAAGTGTCTGAAGATACATTTAAACTCATGTCTTCCTAAATCCAGCCCCAGTGCTCTATTCACTGCTATCGAGCTGCCTCCACATAGTAAAATGGAAGGAACACTGGTTATGGGAAGAAGACTTTGGTCTTAATTTATTTTCAATCATTTATTACCTCTGTGAACTTGGAACATTTATTTTATCTCTATGAGACTCATTCCTTCAAATGAAGTATAGGAAAATCATATTATGCCCTACTATTTTAAAAATATTTATTTTGAATTTTAAAATACTTCACTCCTCTTCTACCCACTGAGAAAGCAAACAATATATATCTATATCAATATTGGTATCGATATCTATATCTACATACCCATTATACATGCAAAGTCATGAACAGCATAATTGAATATCAGAATTTTACCAAAAACAGGAAGAATAATAGTCGGAAAAATGTTCCAATCTGCATAGGTACTTGTAATTTTATAACATATGAGATAATTTATGCAAAATGCTTTGTAAATGTAAAGCACTATTTGAATTTTACTTATGCTCATTATTAATCTCTAGAGTTTCTGTAAATGACAAGATGCATTGCAGTACAATAGGCTGAAGGCAGAAGACTTCCTCTGTCTTTGAAATCTATGTGAAATTATATTTGTTGGCCAAGCCACTTAACTTATTTGGGCTGTAATTTGCGTGTACATAAAACAAGAAAGGTGAAGTTGAAGAACTGCTTTTGAAATGCCTTTCAATTTTAGATCATGACTCTATTCTCTATGTTTAAGAAGGGAGAGTTATTTTACATAACACAAATAACTTTTTACATTTTAGTCATTTTTCAATTGTGTCTGACTCTTTTTTTACCTTATTTGGGATTTTCTTGGCAGGAGTACTAGAACTCTTCCTGTTCATTTTACAGAAAAGGAAACTGAGACAAAGAAGATTGTGACTTCCCAGTATCACAGAGCTAGTAAATATCTGAGACCAGATTTGAATTCATAAAGATGAGTCTTCTTAACACATCAGCACTCTATCTGCTGCTCTATCTGGCTTCCCAAATAATTTTTATTGAATCCTGTAGTTAAAGATAGGATAAACAGAGTCAGAACAGACCTGGGAATAAAGGAGATCAATATGCCTACTTTATGCTTTTCCTTGTTTCTGCCTTATAATGAAAGGCAATGAGATGACAATTCTCATTATATCGGAGAATTATATTTCTAAAATTTTCTGGGAATTTGAGATAAGTAGATCCTTTTATTGAATTCTTATGATTTGGCTAAAGGATATAACAAATGCACAATAACTACTTGAATATCTCCCTTTCCCCCATTTCAGACTGAGTTATGATAAATCTTGGCTCAATTCATTATTTTTTTTTTGCTGATAATGAACTAACTCTGTTTTTCCCCCCTTTCTCAGAAGCTGACCAACCATGTCACATTCAAAATAAATTGAGGAAGATATACATGTAGCTCGTCCTCAAAAGATTAGAGACTTAAGGTAATAGTGCCTGATCTCATGTCCTGATCAAAATTTTGTAAAAAAAACAACAACAAACAAAAAAACACCAGTGTTATCTAGCTATTTTCTTGTCACTAGAATGTAATAATGATTTCAAAACACAATTATTCACCAGGCATGGTGGTTCATAACTATAATATTTGCTATTGGGGGATGCTAGATTTGATGCATTATTTGAATTCAGAAATCCAATCTAGATTAGGTCTAATGCTAACTGGGCAGTCACATTAAATCAAATAGCAATATGGTGAGCTCCAAGGTAGTGAAACTACTGAGTTTCCAAAAGAGGATAAACTTGGCCCAGGTTAGATATAAAGTAGATCAAAGCTTCCATGCAAATTAGCAGTGGAATTGGTTTTATGAATAGCCACTGTACTTTGCACCTAGATAAGATAGGAAGATATAGTTTCTAAAATACACACACACACACACACACACACACACACACACACACATTCTAAACAAACAAAAAACAAAGAAAAAGGCAACCACATGCAGATAAATCATTTAACATCTTATCAAATAGTGCCAACCCTGGGTAGAACTGTGGCATAAGTCAAATTTATTTTTATAATAGGAAGCAAATGACTTCACATTTCTTTCTCTTCCTCCTACTGAATGGCGTTTTCTTTACATCTATGAGGGTCCTTTGGCTCCTATATTTTTAAGAGGCATTACATTAAAAGTTATTGGAGGTCACTGAGTGGGAACTACTGTCCATGTTGCAAAAGAGGCTCCTATTGAGGAAATTGAACTTGATTTTCCTTATGGTTCCTTCTAAATCTGAGATTCTAGGATAGAGTTAAAGTTTTAAAATAAAATGATGCAATTTAAATATTAGTATCAGTTAAGAGATGGGGGAAACACTTCTTGAAATAATATATAGAGGCTGGTATTTACACTTTTCCTTAATAAATTGACTCTAAAGAAAAAACAATGGTTTTGCTTGAGCTGGAAAAATAATGCACTTATATATTTTGTGAAAAAAACTGAAGTTAAGAAATCAACATGGAGAAAGCCAATGATCTTTCTTGCTTTTCAAGAGAGGAATCAGGAGCAAACTGTAAACTTTGGGTTAATGATGCTCGTGGACATTTTTGCACAGTGCCTTTTGTCATATCTCTAAGTTCATGTCTTAAATGGAGTTATAACTAGACATTGGAGTCTGCTCATACCCAGATATATATTTCTTGAAGTGTTAAGACTACGTGGTCTCATAGTTGGAATACGTTAGATAAAGCTGAAAAATCATCCTCATAGGAACACTTTCAGAAGTCATTTATCTATCTAATAAGGGAAGATACTTATGAAACTATTGAAATATTTCAGACAAGCAATAATAAACCCTTAACATAGAGTGGTAGAAGTAGGAATGGAGGGAAGATCAGTTACTAGCAGGATCCCTAGCTAGCTGACCCTCCAACAGGCAGAATAGAATCCGAGCTCCTCTAAAGTTATAAAGAACATCCTAGAGCACATTACTGAATGAGGTAATATTTTATCTCATCTTTCTTTGAGGACAGAATTTTCCTTAATATATCTTTTTCCCCCTAGTATTCTGCCATTTGCCAGGAGTTTGATTCTTGGTGATGAAAGATAACTGCTATGTATTTACTCTTCCAGGGAATATAATGCTGGACTAGGAATAAGGAAGACCTGAGCTTAAATCTTACAACAGACATTTATGAGCTATGGCCCTGGACAAGTCAGTTAACCTGATTGCCTCCGTTTTCTCATCTATAAAATAGGAATAATAGTAGACACTCCTTCTATGGCTGCTGTGAGAATCAAATGAGACATAAGTTGAAAAGTGTTTTTTTTTTAAATATCAACATGTTATATAAAAGCTAGCAAATATTGTTGTTATCATTAATAGTTTATACCACCATCAACATCAATATTCTTCTCTGAAATATATATAGCAATGTTAGAATAGCATATAACCAGAGTTATCTCTGTTAGTGAGAAGCTGAGAGTCACTGGGAAAGTCTCTCTCCCTCCCAAAGTATCTCCTCTAAGTTTCACCATTACAAATTTATTTGAGTTTTTTCATATTTTCATGAGCCTTTATTAAAATTAAACTATCACTAGAAGAGATAAAATCTTAATACCTTAAAATTAACCATGCCATAGTTTCTCAATAGTACTGTTCAGTTAAGAGTGAAGTCCCTTAGCACTGGGTAATCACTTTGGAAAGAAGTAGGGATGTCAGAGAATGGAAAATGGGAAGCCAGGAACAAATAAAATGGTACTAATAAAGGACTATGAAGTGTATCCAAGTCAAATTTAACTTGGCACTATTTTCCCAAAGTGAACTCTGGATTTTAATGTTGGCTTGATTGGCTCCAAGAGACAATGAGAGGGGAGGGGCAGCTAGGGAAGGGAAGAGCAGGCAAAGAAGAGGAAGGGAAGGGAAAGAAAAGAGAAGGGAAAGGTCATAAAAGGGGAAAGGTCTCTTTCAACTCTTCTTAATTCTAGTGCCTTCTCTCACATTTGTTTCCTGTTCATATTCCTGTTTGTTGTTGTCTGTATATGTTTGTTTAATTGTTGTCTCATCCATTAGATTGTGAATTTTTTGAGCACGGACTATCTTTTGCTTTTTTTTGTATATCCAGTGTTGAATACAGTATCTGAAACACAATAGGTGTTGATAAATATTTATATACCAATTGACAAGAGAAAAGAAAATATCTCAACTTTTCACTACTCACTTCCCCAAAAGGTTCTGGGAATGCCTTTATTGGCATTATTATCTCTAACTCAAAAGTGCTCATCTTCAGAACCTCAGGATGAAATGTAGCTCTTTCTCACTAAGAACCTGATACCACTTCCTTTAATCTCTTCAACACTTTTGGACCATCTCCCCCCACTAGAAACTAAAGCCTTAATCCTGGTTTTCTCCTCTTCTGATATTTAACCAAGACTCTGTCCTCCATATCACTTTTTGTCACTCAGGTACTATTTCCCTCTTTCCATCATTCTTTTATTTGCTGGAATATAAGTTCTCTGAGTCAAGAAATATTTATTTAAATGTATTTCTAGCACTAAGCAACTAAGCATAGTGTCTGATACATTGTAACTGCTTAATAAATAATCTACCTATCTGGAAATCTATCATCTCTCACTTTGCCATACTTTTATAATAAATACATTATTAGAAAACCAGCATAGTGATTTTAGAGCTAGAAAGATTTGAGTTCAAGTCTTTCCTCTGACTAATCGTGTCTATTTTACCTCAGGCAAGTCATTTAACCTCTTAGTGATCTAAATAATCCTCTGCAACTATAATTTTCAAAGATGGTATCAGCCTGCATTAGTAAAGTTAGTTTCATCATTTGGTTATAACAATGGGTATCCTAAATCCAGTCTATATTCCTACTTTTTTGATATGGCAGAGAATTGCTGTCAACTTAATTTTCCAGAGATTCAAAAATGAATATATCTTTATATAATTCTCCTCTAACAGGTTTAGTGATACATCTAAGAACTAGGGCTATGATGGAGTTAGTATAAATTAAATTTTAAATTGAACCACCTGAAGCTAGAGTTAGTAAGAAGAACAGAGAAAGCATTATTCCTAAGATGCACTTGTTCTTTGGGTCCTGAAATTGGTATAAGGTTTGTACTAATGAACTTAATAGTTGCTGTTAAAAAGATTTATTTGGAAGAGTTTTATTTCAGAATTTGTAAAGTGACATGGGTTAAAAAGAGAAATGCATGTACTTAAAATTTTTATCCATGTGATTTTGTTCTAAATTTTGAGAAATTTCCTATACTGAAAATTAATTTCAATTTACATTTTATGTTATGTGTTGTTTACATATTAACATAGCAACATAATAAATTCTAGCTTATTATTTTAAAATAATATTTAATTTTCTTTAGTTACATGTAAAAACTTTTAACTTTCATTAAATTTTTTTGAATTCCAAATGTTATGTTTCCATCCCTTATCTGCTCCCTCTCTGAGACAATAAGCAATTTTATATAGGTTATACATATTCATTCATACAAAACATATCATTACATTGGTCATGTTGTGAAAGAAGACACAAACCCAAAGGGGAAAAAAACCACATACACAAAAAATACAGAAAGTAGAAAAACAGTATGTTCCCTTCTGCATTCAGACTCCATCAATTTTTTTCTGGAGGTAGATAGTATTTTTCATCATGAATCCTTTGGAATTGTCTTGGATCATTGTATTGCTGAGAATATCTAGCTTATTATTAATATGGCAAATTACAGAGGATCAACAATGGAATAATTATAGCATTTCAATCACTTAATTAATTTGGAATTTCTTTAAGAGCAAATCTCTGGGTAGCAAATATTGTGACTTTATGAAGATCAAAGTAAACTATACTATTTAAATTCCTTTTTTATGAGAGAAAGTAGGCAGTCAAAAGAAATAAAAATAAATAAATCAACAAATAAATTAATGGAGATTCTCTGAACTTCAATAAGAATTGATTCTATCTCACACTAGATAAGTATGATAAGAAAAAGGGATATGATAGTTGACTGGCTTTGTGACATTCCTCAGCTTTACTATTCATCAACACAGGGACTTTATTAGCTCCTTTTCATTGAACTTATTCTCCTATGAATCCTCTGCTCCAATCACAATGATCTCTTCAATGATCATTGTACTTATCCTTTTAATTATTGTTTTCACATCTTATTCCTCATCTAGAGTAACTCACCTTTGACTCTGCCACTGATTCCTGTCTTATTCATACTTGAAGGCTTCTTATCATAAACTTATCATAAAACCCTTTTCATGGTTTTTTAATAGTCACATGGATCTTTTTTTAATTCTAACAGTACTTAAAGTTCACAAACAAAATTAAATATTTGATTACATGAAATAACAGGTACAGATTACTTGATATCTTGTATAAAGTATCTTTAATCATTTCTTCCACATAAAAATTGTCTTTCCAGTTAGACTATTCACTTCTCTAGGACAGAAAGATTGATTTCTAATTTTCATACTTCCAAAGAGTCTATAAGACAGTACTAATCCCAAAGTAGACAGTCAATTGATTTTTTTGTTGATTCATTAAAGCATTCTGTGAAATTCGCAACAAAAACAAAATCTTAGAATCAATTTATTTTGATTCATTTTAAGGTTAATATTAAATATATGACCTATGGCACTTTTGGGGAGATTGAGTGTGAATGGGACAATGAGATTACACATACAACAAGGAAATATTTCCAGGAGGTGGAGCTTCTCGGACCTCAGAGTAAAACAAAAACACAGCTGTGGTCTTTGTAGAATACTTCCTCCTCATCTGCCATCACTGTGGGCATTGCTACAAAGGAAGTGGGGATTCTGGAGGTAGGAACCAAGTTTTGTCAATTACTGATAGAGGTATTTAAGAACATCAAGAGGTAGTTTCTTGGTTGTTTAGTATACAACTGGTTGGAACAATAATAATAAATGTAGGAACTGAGGAAAGCAGTGTGAAAGAAGAAAAAGGAGTAGTAATGGAGAGTGTTCTGAATGTCTTTTGCATTGTAGAGTGAAGAAGTATGTGAATATAACTGCAGGCTCATACTTCTGTAGATATGCAAAGTACTTTGCAAAACTTTGAGTCGTATAATAAATGCTATTTATCATTACCTAGCTTTATTCTTCAATCACAAATCACTTTCAGCCTAGAAATATTAAGTAGTACTAATTTGGGGGAGATATTTTTATTAGAACTTGATCAACTGAATTAATATTGATCACCACTGAAGATAAGACAACATTCCTAAAGCACTGAGCATATCCATAATCATTTGAAATCACTAACCACTTAGCATGCCCTTCAGAAAGGAAACTCTTCTATGTTCTATTTCTATGTTTGGTGCAAAAAAGAAGTCAAATAAGCTGTTTCAGAATTCTTGGGATGTGACTTTGAAATAATAGCACAAAAACTCCATGGTTGGATGAATCATTGGAAATCTTCTGGTATCTGTCTGTCCTCTTATAGTTTTTTTTTTTGTTTGTTTGTTTTTTTTTACCACTTGCAAAACAACAGCTATAATCAATGAAAGACATGACTTATACAATCTAATGTGGATCAAAGCATTGTATTTTTCAACTTTCTGTTATTATTTGTTTGCTCTTTTTTCTTTCTTTCTCATATTTTTTTCTCCTTTAACCTGATTTTTCATGTGTGGCATGATGAATATGGAAATATGTTTGGAAGAATCACACATGTTAACCTATATTGGACTGCTTGCTCTCTTGGGGAGGGAGGAGAAAGAAAGGGAGAAAAAATTGAAACACAAGGTTTTGCAAAGATGAATGTTGAAAACTATCTTTGCATGTATTTGGAAAAATAAAATACTATATAAAAAAGAAAACAAGCCCTAGTGCCCAGTGACATCTGTGCATTACCCTACATGCAGCCCTATATGCCACTTTTAGAACTCATATCTTCCCTGTCCCAAAGCTTTAAGGAAGATATACTCCACTAGGGAAAAATACATTCATCTCCCCAAACACAAATTTGTTCAAGAATGCATTGGTAAATGTTTAACAACCTACCCTCCTAAAAAAATACCCAGACAGATACATACATACAACACATGACACATTTTTAAGATTTATATTCATTATTATTGGGTATTGAGAAAAAGTCATGTCTTTATTGATTATAGCTGTTGTTTTGCAAGTGGTAAAAAACAAACAAACAAACAAAAAAACTATAAGAGGACAGACAGATACCAGAAGATTTCCAATGATTCATCCAACCATGGAGTTTTTGTGCTATTATTTCAAAGTCACATCCCAAGAATTCTGAAACAGCTTATTTGACTTCTTTTTTGCACCAAACATAGAAATAGAACATAGAAGAGTTTCCTTTCTGAAGGGCATGCTAAGTGGTTAGTGATTTCAAATGATTATGGATATGCTCAGTGCTTTAGGAATGTTGTCTTATCTTCAGTGGTGATCAATATTAATTCAGTTGATCAAGTTCTAATAAAAATATCTCCCCCAAATTAGTACTACCTAATATTTGTAGGCTGAAAGTGATTTGTGATTGAAGAATAAAGCTAGGTAATGATAAATAGCATTTATTATACGACTGACAGTTTTGCAAAGTACTTTGCATATGTTATCTCAGTTGATACTTATAACAACCCTGGAAGGTAGATCCTAAGTAATCTATTTTATAGATTATAGAATTTTAAAGTGAAATTGAGAGAAGAGCTGCACAGGATACCACAGTTAAATGTTTATGGTAGGATTTGAATTCAGTTCTTTTTCTCAAAGTCCAAGACACTCTACACAGTACCACACAGATGGAATGTGGAATACCATGAAGTAAGTGACTAAATACTATTTTTACAAACAATGAAACTTTTGTTGATTAATGTGGTTAAAGATTTGCTTATGTCATAGTGGTGGAAATAGAGAATATGCTTATGTCACCATGGGTATTTTTAAAAAATCTTTAATGCTCCAAAGTAATTAATTCTATTGATAGAAATGAACATAGGCTTTTCACGAAACATACTATTTATTGTATAGTACACATAAAAATCAAACTTAAACAGATGGACAGTATTTTATTATCTTAATTATTATTGAGTGGTATCCAATCACACTCACCATTCAGAGGTATAATTGAATTGATCATGCTGCCATTCAGTTCACAACTTCCTTCCTTCCACAAATATTTCTTGAATGCCTGTTCTCTTTAATATCCTGTGCTATGTTGTATTTAATATCCTTTGCTATGCTTGTTAGAATATTTATGGTCATGATAAAAACAAAAACAGTATTTTTTTTTCTTTTCATAGATCAGCTACTAAAGTCTATGTACCCAGTGATATCAATCAACCATCAAGCATTTACTATATGGCAGACAGCGTCCTGGCTGTTAGGGATACAACATTTCTGATTTTAAAACTTAAATTTTATATAATGAAATAATCACACCTCGCAAGAAATCACATTCTAATAGGGGATTAGAATTTATATTGCATCTGCACATTGTCCTGAAGGCATCATTTCCAAAAGAGAGAAATCATATCTAAAATCTCTTCTTATTTCCAAAATTTTCTGTCTTCAATTAGGTACTTCAATAAACATTTGATATAATTCAACAAAGATGATTTATTAGGTGAGTACTGTGTATAAAGCATTATAGTATTTCTGTCAATGGCACCATCATTATTTCTCAAAATACAAACCAGGAAGGTTTTAAACTTTCTCATTATCTCCTGGTCAGCAGTAGGGGTTTTAATAATTAGGTTCCTAACAGTGCCATTAGCATTTATCTCTTTGGAGATGCTGAAATATGCCACTATTTCAAGTATTTCCAACAACATAATTATCACTTCATTTTCCCTGTAGAATATTGGCTGTATGTGAATTATGTAATATAGCTATTGGCTATATGTGAATTACATAATATAATTTCAATAGTTTTTTCATCACTATCATTTGATACTTCAACAGTCATCAATAGAGTCAAATTCTATCACCAATAGCAATTTTCTAATGGTAACTTTTAAATCCATTGTACAATGGCAGTTTTGCAATGTCACTGTAACAATATACAATAATTTGTATGACATTTGATACATCATAGCAAAATAGTTATAGAATGGTCTGATTTTTAAAATCTGGCTGCATCTTTGAGAGTTTGGATGTAAAATGACATTTTCTTCTTTTTTTAGTAATCAAGATAACAAAGCATTAGAATAGGATAATGAGAAAAGCTATGTATTTCCTATTCCTTGATGTTTTCTCCATCTTGAAGAGGGATGTGTGTGTGTGTTTGTGTGTGTGTGTGTGTGTGTGTGTGTGTGTGTGTGTGTGTAACACAATCCAATAGCATTTGAGTCAATGACCTGGGTGTGAAACTGAGTGACTTTGGGTGAGTCCACACTGAAACTGTCCCTTCACTATACCCAAAAGGCTATAAAACTGTGTATACTTTTTAACCAGAAATACCACTATAAGGTCTGCATCCCAAAGATATCAAAAAAAGAGAAATGATATATTTGTACAAAGATATTTATAGCAGCTCTTTTTATAGTATCAAAGAAATGGAAATTCAGAGAAAATTCAATTGGGGAATGGCTAAACAATATATAGTATATGGTTGTAATGGAATTCTATTGGACTATAAGAAATAAAGAACAGGATGCTCTCAGAGAATTCTGAGAAAACATACATAAGCTGACACAAAGTGGAATGAGCAGAACCAAGGAAAAATTGTGCACAGTAACAGCAATATTGTAATGTTGATCAACTGTGAATGACTTAGTTATTCTCAGCAATACAATGTTCCAAGACAATTCTGATGGACTTATAATGAAAAATGTTATCCAACCCCAGAGAAAGAATTTCGGGAGTCTGAATACTTTTTAAATGTACTTTTTAAAAACCTTTTGTGTGTGTGTGTGTGTTTTCTTTCACAACATAGCTAACATGTATAACATGATTTGCTTTTTCAATATGGGGAAAGCAGGTAAGAAGAAAATTTGGACTTTGAAATTAAATATTAAAAATTGACTTTACATATAATTGGAAATATTTTAATAGTTTATATTTATTTTATGAATGTTTTAATATATATTTTTGTAAAAAGAAACTTCTTTCTCATTCATAATATGAGAATAATAATCCCAATCCTATTCATTTCTTTTTAAAAAAATAATTATAACTTTTTTATTGACAGAACCCATGCCTGGGTAATTTTTTACAGTATCCATTGTACTCACTTCTATTCCGACTTTTCCCCTCCCTCCCTCCATCCCCTTCTCCAGATGGCAAGCAGTCCTATACATGTTAAATATGTCACAGTATGTCCTAGGTACAGTATATGTGTGCAGAACTGAACAGTTCTCTTGTTGCACAGGAAGAATTAATCCTATTCATTTCACATAGTTAATGGATCAAATGAATTAATGGATGTTCTTTATAACTACAAATCATTATATATGTATAAATGAAAATGATTATTATTGATAAATAAAATACACATGTCTAGTTATCCTAGGTAGTTTATCTGATATTTATAATCAGGGGTGTGCTAGAAGCAGTTCACACTAGTTTGCAAAAGTATGTATACATTGGAGCACAACTGTCAATATTTTACCAGTATAACTCCTAAAACATTTTATAAACATTACTTGAACCCAATAGGCACATAATAGAAGACATAGGGAATGGAAGTCATCACCCAAAGGATTTCTTGGTAACAAACCCTAGAACAACAACAACTAATATTTATATAGCACTTAAAGAATTGTAAAGTACTTTACATACATTTTCTCAATTAAGTCTTACAACATCCCAAGTTGTAATCTCTTCCTCACAATAACCCTGTGAACCAAGTACTGCAAGCATCATTATTTCTACTGTATAGATATGTACATTGAGATTTGAAATGAGCAAAGTAACTTTACCAAACTCAAGGAGTTAGCTGTGATATTGTATCACAGAAGCTTCTTTTCTCACACCATATTCAGGACTTTTCTCACCACATCACATCACTTCCTCCTAAGGTCATTACCTTTTTATACTTATTCAATATAGAGTTCAGCATTGCCTGAATAAAGGGGCACAGATCCATTTAGTATCATTGTGAAAATAAACTGTTTCCTACATAAGCAATTTTTCTCTGTTAGTGTCATCATGGCACTCCAACTCATCTCCCTTTGTACTAATTCTGTATTCCTGGTTAGCTGGCCTTAGGTACAAGCTGTATGCTTGCTTAATAACCCTAACACTTTCTCAGGAACTCACTCCCCAAACTCCATCCCTTTCTGCCTAGGGAGGCAGCATCATAGTTCGTGGAAAGAAACCTGGAAGGAAGGAGCTAAAGGACCGTATAACTGCCAAAAGCTGCTTCAGTTGTAGATGAATTTGAGTTTAAAAGCTTTTGAAAAACTTGCAAACAAGTTTTTACCACTCACATTGCAGTTCACAATATGTTTTAGGCATTCTCTATTTTATTGATTAGTTTTGATTAGTTTTGCTGACTTTAAAAATCTTTTTCTTTAAAAAAGAAACTTCTTTGTTATATGGAATGGGGAAGGAGAAAGAAAACAGACACAGAGGGAAATCTAAGTGATATAAAAAATATCAAAAAAATCTCCTAAAAAAGAATTCCCTATTTTAATTCCCATATTGAATTTACCACAGTCTTCTTTCTTGCTAATTTTATGTATTCTGGTTACTTTCTTTGAATAATAAGCTTATAGCTGTTCACAAGAAACTGGATCCCACTGGATGATCTTATTATGTAGTTATATAACTTTTATTTGTCTTAGGACAACAAAAATGGATGGAACATTTGCTGTTCTTTCTGTTAACAGATACAGGTTCCTTCTTTTTGAAAGTAACTTGAGAGTATTAAATTATTATAGATTATTAGTCAACATTATTTTTTTCAACCATTTGGAGTTTATTATTAGCAAGATGCCTGTCACATGGTAGATGTTTGATAAATTCTTGTGATATAAATGAATGTCTGATAAGGAGCTATCATCCCAGTGATTATTTGTTCCACCCAAAACCAAGTGAAGAGTTCTTGGAGGGTACATCAAAGTCTTTATGATTCTTAGAGAAATGGCTACTTCTCGTTCCTTGTTCCATTAATATGGTTTAACATGAGTGCAATCTAACAGACTGTGACTCATTTCCCAACTTATGTAAAATTGTTCTCTTCCAATTCCTGCTACATATTAATGAAGTTCAATTGCATAAGTGTGAAACAACTACATACTATTCTTTATTCATTAAAAAACAAGGGGGAAAGGAAAATATCAATTACATTAAACAAGCACCATGGGTCTTTTCTTCTTGACCATGGCTCTTTGTAAGCCTTGGAACCTTCCCAAACCAAGGACTTCAAAGAAATATAATCCAGAAGCTCAGATTCAAATATCCCTTTTGTCTGCAGCCATGCCAGAAACCCTGGATTTCAAAAAGGCACAGTTCAGGCACTCAGATGAAAACTGTCCTCTTATCTGAAGGTAACACCAAGCCCACAATTCAAAGACATATAATTCAACAGTTCAGGTTCAAACTGCCGTGTTATCTATAGACAAGACCAAATTCAGAGCTCAAAGAAACAGTCCAAGAGTTCAGATGTAAACTTTCCCTTAAGAGAAACTTCAGAGTGTTAATGTGATTCCTTCCTCTGAGCGATCTAATTTCTTTCCCTGTTGTCAGCCCTACTACAGGTATGCCTCCAAGCTCTCATTTCATAC
Organism: Antechinus flavipes; assembly: GCF_016432865.1. NCBI lineage: Eukaryota > Metazoa > Chordata > Mammalia > Dasyuromorphia > Dasyuridae > Antechinus > Antechinus flavipes. Next base: position 248,874,245 of record NC_067398.1, read on the forward strand.
CTTTACTATTTCTCTTTAAGCCTACTCCTGCATAGGACACATTGCCTAATTCTAATTACTGGAGTCTTTTTGTAGGAATATTTACTGCAGTGTGGAAACAGGTTGTGTTACACTGAAGGCCATTTGGTCTCTATTTCTCTTCTTGAAATGTTTTCCCATCCTATCTCACTGATACCAGGCTGATCCTCATTCCCCTTCTCTTCAACTCTTTTCCATTATTGTTTTGATTCCCATCCAACTTAATCAGTTTAGCTCAGTTTTCCTTCTTCCCTAAATCCCATTACCTCTTATTGCTGTTTTAAGTGGGAGGGATGAGGAAGAAACATTAAAATTTTAATCCTTTCCTTAAATCAACTTTAAACATCTACAAAACCATTTGAATGGGTTACAAATTTTTACATTTGACTATATAAATTTCAACATATAAATGAGTAATCAAACCAGCATTTCTCAAGCTCCTGATATGTACAGGATGTGTCCATAGTAATTTTGATTACTCTGTTGGTAAGCTCTTTTAACTGCTTTTATTCTCCAACTTTTGTTTTGTCAATTCATCTTTACATATTTATATACACATTTTCCCTTTTACATAATCACAGTCAATCTCCCTTTTACAAAATCATAGTCATTCTGATTATGCTTCCTTTGTTTTTGATTATTTCATAGAGACTTTTCAAGATTTCTTCACATTCTCTCTATGTAATGAACATGGACATTGTTCAGGATGTATCAACTCATTGAACATCACGTTTCCAGTTCTATCCTCTTTAGAAATTTTATTGTTCATAATATCTTTTGGTGATTACTTTTGACTGTATTTAGATTTTTAACTATTTTTCCATGTTCATATTGTATTCTTTTAGAATGTAAGTGTTTTAGGGTTCAAGATTTTATCTTATGTATTTTTACAAAACACATAGTGTTTAACACTGTAAGCTTACATATAATGGCACTAGATAATTGTTGATCATTGTTCAGACCTAAATAAATATAGAGCTAAAGATTGCCCACCAAAGATAAGATGTATAAAGACATTATTTTACTTTTCTTTTCATTTCAATGTTCCCAATACCTTTCATATTAGCATATACATCCTTAAAAGAATAGTAGAATGTCAGAGCAGAAAGGGACTTCTGAGGCTGACTAATTCAATCTATACCTAAATAAGAATCTCTGTTATAACAATCCCAACAAGTAGACATCTAATTTTGAAAGTCTGTAGTGAGGGAGAACCCATAACTTTCTAAAGCAATGCAGTGGAGAGAGTGCTATAGATAGGGTCAGAAGCCCTGAATTCAAATCTTGCCTCAGATACTTTCTATATCAATGTGATCTGAGGTAATTAGCCTCTCAATTTCAGTTTTCTCTTCTGTAAAATGGGAATGATAATAGCACTTGCCTCCCATGATTTTTGTGAATATCAAATGGGATAAATTATGTAAAGCACTTTTTAAACCTTAAAGCTATTAGTATTATTAAGCTTTAATTTTTAGGAAGATTTTCTTTAAATCAATTTCAAACTCACATTTTGAAAAATTCCTAACATTTCTCTTAGTTCTCTTATTTTGTATTCTGGAACAAAACAAGGTGGTACAATCAATTAACAAATATTTATTGTGTCTACCGTGTACTGGGGCAGCTAGATGGCACAGTGAAGAGAAATTAGATTTGGAATCAAGAAGACTCATCTTCATGAATTAAAATGAAGCCTCAGACACTTAAAACTTATGTGTGATTCTTGGGCAAGTCACATACACCAGTTTGCGTCAGTTTCCTCATCTGTAAAATGAGCTGAGGGAAATAGTGACCCATTCCAGTATCTCTGCCAAAAGAAAACAAAACAAAAAACTCAACCAAAAAATACTAAATGGGAATACAAAGAGTCAGACACTGCTGAAAGATTCAATACATATATGATGTGCCAGGTATGTGTCTTAAGAACACAACTAGAGTGAATAAAATAATCCCTATTTACAAGGATTTACAATCCCCATTGTAATGGGGGAGAGATATAGAAATATACATATTATAAACATAAACTTGATAAATACAAATACAGACAAAGTAGTTAAATTCAAGGGGGTTTAGGAAGAAAAGCACCAGCTGTTGAGGGAGGTGGAAACAAGGAAAGACTTCATACAGAAGACAGTGTTGGAGCTGTGAATTAAAGAAAGAAATAGGCTTTATGAGGTGGATATAAGAGTGCATGCCAGGGATGGAGGTATCCAGTACAAAGACACAGATTCAGGAAATAGAATGAGTCTTAAACTTGGAGTCAGGATCTGAATTCAAATCCAGGTTTTACCATTAACTATTTATGCTACTTTGGACAATTCACTTTCCCTCTAAATTTCTAGGTTTCCTCATCTATACAACGAGGAAGTTGGATCATCTGGTTTATAAGTACTATTCCAGATTTAGCACTATGATCCTGTATTTTGCAATTCCTCTTCCACTGTCACATGTGCTAGAATCATAGAATATCAGAATTGGGAAGGATCTTGACAATAACTGGGTTAGTACCTAATTTTTGGTCAGATGTAAGCCTGAATCCTGGTGAAAAGAAGAATTTGCCCAATGTCACATCATTGATTGTGACAAAATCAGGAATAACAGGTAGGTCCCCATTTAATATTCTGCCTTTTTGGAAAAGCAAATATAGTTTTTGAAGTGTAGGGCAGCAGCATTGCCATTGATCATTCTCCTTTACAGTCTTAGGAGGTAAAATCACACAGTGTTTATGAGATTTTAAAATATGAGGCTATTAGTGCAATGGCTGGCACTGCTAAATAATTTCTGGGAGAAATCTGAACATTTCCCATCCTGTAAGTGCCTATTTTAATATACTTAATTCATTGGGGGAGGGGAGTTATTTCTTTGCTTTTTAAAAATGTGCTATAGAATCTCAGTAAGATTCTTAAACTGAATTATAATTGTTTCCTGTCTCTGATTTGTAAACACAGAACACCAGCTAAGTAAGAAGCAGCATGGTATAGAGGAAAGAGAGAGAACTATTAATTTTTGTATCCAGGCCAAATGATACAAAATATACATGGGAAAGTAACATAAAATATGCCCTTAGTTTAGCTAAGGAGTCATGGTGGTGGGCAGGGAATGACAGAGGTTCCAGAATACCACAAGATAGCTGTAGGAGAAGCTGCTAAATGAGGGAGAAACAGGGGGATGAAGGCAGTGCTAAACTGGGTGGAACTAACATGGGGTGAGGGAGCCACCACCTGGCAGCTTCCTATTTTAACTTTATTTTTATACTAGTGCTAAGCATGGGGATGAAGGAGTGAAATTGCTGGCAGCATTCCTTCTCAATGTTGGTAATTTGGCACAAAGCATCAGGTGCTCATCCTGATCACAGTTTCAGCATGGTGATATGGAGTTTAGATGTACACCTTGGTCTGAGAGGCAGAATGTTAGATGTTGGATCTTTAAGGATAATACCTTCTCTCTCTCTCTCTCTCTCTCTCTCTCTCTCTCTCTCTCTCTCTCTCTCTCTCTCTTCTCTCTCTCTCTCTCTCTCTCTCTCTCTCTCTCTCTCTCTCTCTCTCTCTCTCTCTCTCTCTCTCTCTCTCCTCTCCTTCTGTTTGTCTGTCTGTCTCTCTGTATGTGTATGAGATGGACTATTTTGGAAGTCTGGTGAAACTAGTAGACTCCTTCTCAGAATACTAATTTTAAATATTAAAAAAAATAAAATATGTAGTATTCCAAAGAAAACAAATTATATGAAATATAGTTATAGAGCTATTAAAAATAATACTTTCATCAACTCCAAGTTTGGAACACCTACATTAGAGTGATGGGGAAGTGCCTCAGAACTGTTATTATAGCAAGAAAACAGCTTCATTATACCACAACAGGCAACACAATTGTTTCATTCATTCAGATATTGACTTCTTTTGTCTTTAAGTCTGTCATTTCAACCCTTCTCCCTTTCTGGATTGAATGTTCCATTGAAAGAAAGAAAAATAATTAAGGAAAAACATCTAATACAGTGACAATGTCTGACAACATTTACTATATTCGGCTCTTTTAGTCTCTCCATTTAACGTGATTGTCTGCAATGCTTTCCACTTAGTTTTTATATCTCAGGACAAATTTTCTACTCATAGTGTTAACACCAAAGACCTAAGTTTGAGTCTTGGCTCTGAGGCTACTAGTTTGGGGATCAACAGGTTAGAAAAGTAAGAACAGATACCTTACCTACTTTACTGACCTGTGGAAAAACACTTTTAAAGCTCCAAAGTGCTTTAGAAATGTGAGTCCTTATGTTGCTGCTTATGTTATGATCTGTGCTGTAAGAGACAAAAAGTAGCAATAAGTTTTCCTCTCCAAAATATTGTCTGTCTGTCAGTGCTTGGTCTAAAAGAAGGGGAAAACTATATCTAACTTCATCCTAGCTTTTCCCTTTCTTGTGGCCACAAAAAGTAATAGGGCTAATTCAGAAAAATTCCATTTTGGTTGGTACATACATTTATCAAAAATATCTCCTATGCAATTCTCCCATTCAAAGCTGGCCAAAATGTTGATGATCCTCACTGTGGGATGATTTTAAAGAGATTGGGAAATCCCCCCCCCACTCAGGTTACCACAACAAATGAAATTCCATCATTAGATTTCATTTTTTCTTAAGAATTGCTTGATTCCAAAGATATTTCTCATGTTAAGTGGATTAAACTCTACACGATTTAAATGCAAGTTATCAAATCTAATGACCTCTTCTCATTCCTCAACCTTTTTCAGTTCTTTGTAGTATTTCATACCATAGACCTTTTGTTTCTGGCTATTTTCTTTTCTCTGACATTTTGTGACATTCTGCTCTCCTGATTCTTCTACTCCATGGCTCCTTTCCTCTTCTACATACCATTGAATGAACAGATCTGACCATTTCACTTTCTTCTCCCATTCAATATTTTTTCTAGGATCTCTAGCATCAAATACAAATTCCTCTGATATTTAAAACTATTCATAACTTAGCCCTTGTTTACCTTTTGAGTCATCTTTGCTGCACATATGCCACAGTTTAGCCATTCTGATCTATCTGTTGTTCTTCAAACAACAAATTCCATCTCTCACCTCTGTGTCCTGCCATTAAACCTGTAATGTGCTCTCTCCTTACCTTTTCCTCTAATGTCTCAAAACCCAATTCAAGGGCTTCTTATTCCACGAGTCATTTCTTGAACCTCTTGTCTTGCCCTCTCCTCTCCCCCCCCCCCTCCCCCGGCACTAAGATCTTCTTGAAGTGTCTTAGAGTCTTGGGTTATAGCTGGTTTGAAAGAATTCAAAAAGATTCTCTTATATTTAATTTAAAAGTTAAATGGACTAAACTCTGGGTGAGTCTGGTAATTAGTAAGAGTTGGGAACATTTTATATACTAAAATTGGGTGTTTTAGTCAGTAGTCTACAAAGTTGTAAAATGTAAACAAGAGATAAAGAGTCAGAGCATGATAAATGTGGAAATATGTTTAGAAAAATTGCACACGTTTAACTTATATTGAATTACTTACCATCTAGGGGAGAGAGGGAAAAAAAATTTGGAATACAAGGTTTTGCAAAGGGGAATGTTGAAAACTTATCTTTGCATGTATTTTGAAAAAATTAAAAAGCTATTATTAAAAAACAAATAAAGTAAAATGTGCATAGCAGAAAACTTAGCAGAAAGGCTCCTAGAAGACAGAAACTGTTTTTTTTATTTTTGTATACATGGCATTTAGAATAGGACCTGCCTTTTACCAGGTGATTAATAAATGCTCACTGATTGATTTGTAATGCTGGAGAAACTGAGGCAGGAGAGAGATTAAAGAGTTTTTAATATTTTATTAATGGGAGAGTAAGATTGACTGGACAGGACTCTCGTCTCAAATTATCCAGTCAGACAGAGATAAGTATACTGGGACCAAAAAATCCATGTTGGTCCCAGGGCTGGAGGAGACTGTCGTCCAAAAGAATCCAGTGTCCAGCATACAGCCGCCAACCGCCAGCCTCCAGCAATGAATGGAGGAACCCCAACTTCTTAAATACCTTTTCTCTAAACAAAGGAAGGGGTAAGAAGAGAGGGAAAACCTCTATCAGGATAGGGAGGCCATAAATCCTAGAAAACCTACAGACAGAATGTCTGAATATGAAGAAATAAAGATATCAGTGAGGTAACTTGGAATATTTTAGAGGGATATTGTAAATTTTTGAGGACACAAAAGAGTCAGGAGGTCTACTCTCTTGTTTATCTTGCTAATTTATAACCTTAGAGCAAATAATCCTCAGTCTTACTGGGTCAGAGGGGGATTCACAACTAAAGAGATTGAGACAGAACAGTTAAAGAAACTGAGACAAGGGAAACTCGTACAGGGAAACTGAGTCAGGACAGTTAAAGAGAACTGTGGCATAACAGATTGAGAAACTCAAACACCTTCAAGAAGGCACTATTATAAATTTCTAATGCCCCCAAAATATCATGCCATCTCAAGAGAACATGAGACTATGACAAGGTCAATAAGTTGAAAAAGGAGACTTAATTGGAGCCTGGAGATGAGAATAGACATAGAAGAAGAATATAGGGGCTGTCAAGAGTCATACTTTGCTTAGGAAAGTTTTGTCATATATATGTATAAATATATACTACATAATGTACATATTTGTTCATCATCCATCTATAAACAAAAGGTATCAAATACTCCTTCCGGATCTCTTTCTCCTTCTTCTCTATAAGATATATCACATGCATGTATATATGTTTTACATACACATTTACATATTTTAGATACATATAATATATACTTATGTCTATATTCTTTATGTATAGGTATATATATACATATATATGTGAATATATACCTTTATATATTATGAATGTATGTGAATAATTCTGATATTCATTTTTCATCATAACTCTTTCATCACTATTCTCAGGAGAATGATGTCATTAAAATGTCCCCACTATAACCACCACCATCAGTGTACACATTGAGTACATTAAGTAAGATTTAGGATTCTAACCAATACTTTCATTGGTGTCAAACTAAAGTGGGAGAATGAATTTATTTTTAAGAGAACAAAATGATTGCATTTGGAGGTTTTCCTTTTTAATTATTAAATCTTTAGGACAGACTATTTGGCCAAGTCATTTGGTTCTTAGCTTTATTTTAGCTAATATCCTCTGAGGACTTGGCATCTAAATAGACAGTTAGTCAGCAGTGTTTATTGAATGCTTGCTTCATGTGCACAGGCTGTATCAGGTTGTAGCAGGGATAAAGGAAGCAAAACCCTCTGTTCTAGCTGTTTGGGAGCTTAAATCTAATGGAAGCAGACATAGCTATTAGCATCAATTATCACAACTGCAACTAATAATACCTGACATTTAAATCTTAGGAGCACTTCATCAACCCAACAATGGATTGCTAAATGTGTTCTTCAACTAAAATAATATAAATTCTGCTGATTAGATTAGATGGTCTTTTTTCTTTCATGGTTTTTCCCTTTTGTACTGATTTTTTTCTCCCAACATAATTCGTAAAGAAATGTGTATTTTTAAAAATTAATGTAAAAAATAAAAGGAAAAAATTAAATTAAAATAAAAAAAAGATTAGATGTTCTATCATAATGGAAGTATTTCAATGTGCTTTATTTTAGAGCCATAAAATTTGGAGCTAGAAAAGAGGAAAGGTTTTGTTGTTGTTATTTAGTCATTTCAAAGCTATCCAACTTTTCTGGACTACATTTGGGATTTTCTTGATAAAGATACTATTTAATAAAACCACTTTCATTTCTAAGTAACTAAAGTTGCTCAATCTAGCACATGATAAAGTAACATTCACATTTCCTAAATATTAAGATAATCAGAGGTAGTAAAGAGTTGTGTATGGAAAGAATCCTAGAATGGGAGCTAAACTCCTAGGCACTATCCTTGGTCTGCCACTAATTAGCTAAATGACCTTGAGCAAATCACTTTACTTTTCTGGGCCATAACTTTTTTGGTTTATTCAGTAAAACAGAAGGGTGGGACTGGGTCATCTTGAAGGTCCCTTCAAGCTCAAAGATGTGATTCTAGTTTCAATAATTGACCCCAATTGCCACTAGTCTAATAAGCATTCAGAGGGACACTCAGCAAAATGTCATTGTTAACAAAGAGATCTCTGGTCTCTGTTGATTCAGGAGTTACTTTAATGAGGCCATTGACTTTGCCTAAGTCCCTTGAATTCACAATTCCTATTCTGAATCTTTTCTCACATACAAAATGCAGAATAGATCTATAAAAGCAACTCATCCTCAATAGATTTGACTACTGATTTTGAACAATAGGTGCTTCTGAAACTTTGGAGGATTTTGCTGAAATGGATATTGAATGCTAATACACAATTTGCAATTAGCATTGTAAACAAATTTAGTTAATCTTAAATTCACAAGAGAGGTATATAGAATCATGGAAGGGATCTCAGAGACCCTTCTTAAAACATGATATTCATCTACCCACAATATCCTCAACTGATTATTTAGCCTCTACTAGAAGACCACCATTGACTAAGAATTCAATATCCAAGGAAGCTCATTTAACTTTTGAACAGTGATAAACATTACATCAAGTCAAAATCTGCTTTCTTCTAACCACGACTATTGGTCCCACTCTCGTTCTCCGGTGCCAAACAAAATAAATCAAATTGATCTCCCATGTTAGAAACTTCCTTTTACAGTTGTCCTGAGAATAAAGCATATTTTCTGAGAAAAGATATCAAGGGGCCAGATAACTACATGAGAAACTTAAGACTCAAAATGTGATGGTTAAATGAATATTGAGAATGAGTTATGAGAATACAAGAAGACTTGTTGTTAATTAATATTGGTGATAACTCTTATATTTCTTTGGTCTTTTGTTTCAAGAAGTCTATGTTTAAGTTCCCTGGTGACATGTAAATGTCCCTTATAAAAACTAGTCCATTGTGAGCCCTCTAAGTAGTTTGATTTGTATATGACTTGATGTAATTATGAAATCATGGGAACTGTGAGAAAAACCTTATTGCATTGTGTAAACCTAGTCCTCAGGAGCTTTATCATCTCTTGGTGTTGTATAGAGACACTTAACTAAAGACCTATGTTATGCTGACCAGAAGCAATAGATTTACAGATTGGTGTTATATTGACCAGAATCAATAGATTAAGAGTTTTCTCTAAGAGCTTTCTGACTATTCCCATAGATGCCAAACTTGTGGGCATGGACAAATGACTGTCTAAAGAAAGCCTCTACTTCTGAGTGAATGACAGAACCCACCAAAGACCTTAAGGTTAATTTACTATAGACTCAGAGGCAACTGACATCAGGATAAGAGAGATGTCCCAAGATTCTGGATGAAGATTGAGTATACTTTCCTAGTTTTATTGTTTTTTTTTTTTCCTTCTCTTTCCTTTTGTTATGTGCCCAAACACATAGAACCTAATTCAAGCATGTGTTGGCATTTTCCCACTTTGTATCCTTTTCCCTGCTGTACCCCACTCCCCAATCTGAGTCCCCTTCATTCCACAAGTAATTTATCCTATCTCCTGGCCACTCTCTGACTGGTGTTGATTTGCTTTGATTGTCCTGATTGTCTTCCACTATTCTCTGCATTTTCCCCGCCTCAGGCTTCTTTTTGGTCTTATTTGATTGCTCCTGCTCTCAACTACTGGAATATTCTAGCCTTTATATTAATCTTGATAGGACCTGGTGTGGCCCGCCAGAGTCCAAAGGCTCACCAAAAAAAAAACTGACTTCAAAAATCATAATGATATAAATTGTATCCCCTTTAACTTTTGGAAGGGCCCTGAAACTGTGTCCCCTTTAATCTATGGGGGAATGATTCTGGGTCTCAAGCTCTCCTCTGGGAGGAACCACACTCTTCCCAAGATAAGTAATCTCTTTTCAATGTGAAATCTCCACCTGACAAGCATAGTCAACATTTAGTGACTCAAACTCCCAGTTAAGTTATTTCATTCAATTTTGAATTGAATTGAAGCCCCAAGTCTCATGAGGCTAATAAAAGACAACTCTGAACCCCCGAATCTTTGCAGAAGTCTTAACAGGGTCTTGCCCACTGCTGAAGATATTTTCTTTTCAATGTAACCCCCCTTTACTATATTCCTAACAGGACCTCGCCCACTAAGAAGGCTATCTTCCTAGCATGTCTTCTTGGTGTAAATAAATCACATTCTTTGCCACATCTTCGTCCTTGTATTCTTTGGGTTTTGTGAATTCTTTCGCAAAGCCTGTCACTGGACAAGGGAATCCCATTGCTGTTAGGAGATCTCTTACCCTCAATTCCCACACCTCATCAATATTCCATATGGTCATTCTTTGGTCTTTGGGGATTTCTGATCCCTTGGTCAAAAGGAAAGAATGTAGAACTAAGCCAGTTAATGATTTTGGTGAGGTTTAGGTTTTGGGGTTCCCTTTTGTTAGGGAATCAATATGATGAGATCTAAATTTAGGGAATCAAAATGAGATTAGGATTTCTGATGGTCAGAGAGTTAAATGATGAGGTCTAGTGGCAGGTCCAGGGTTCAGGAAAGCAAATGGAGAAGTTAGACTGCCCTACACTCCCTTGGGATTCGGCACAAGGGTAGGGAGTTTTGGGGAACCCCTTCTGGCAGCACAGAGGTTCTCTGTAAAGGAATTTTCAGACCCAAAAAGGTTAGACTGATAACCGAGGTTTATTATAGGCACTGGGAAGTCAGCCTTTACTATGCAAGAATAGAAAGGCTGAATTCCTCAGTGGAGGAGTTCTGACAGAGAAGTGAAGTGTAAAGAAATCCTGACAGAGAGGCAAAAAGTCTCATCAGGGAAATAGCTGAGGGAGATAAAGAGAGGGTAGCACTGGAAGAGAATATTATTCCAGTGGGCAGTGGTTTCCTTGGCATAGCATAGCATGACATAGCTTGGCATGGCATGTCAGGACCTCTGCAAGAATTGTTCCAAGTTGGCTCTTTTTATCAACAAGCTGGGTTTCAGCTTGGGCTGGAATTTGAATAGAATTGAATTAGTCTCTTTAATTCAATAGGGTTGGAATTCTTTAGCTAGGACTGAACCAACCCCACCTAGATAAACTACTTTATCTGATTCCCTGGAGTTTGTCTCTCACTGAGGCAGAGTTGAAGGAGATTTTCTCCTTCAAGGAGTTTTAGAGAGTTTTGGGGTTCCTTCTTCAATTTTACTAACCACTTTTGATTTTCTTGGGCTATTTTACCATCTAGAGGAGGTCAGATGGATCTGGAAATCGGAATCAGTCAAATCAGGAGGCAGATTGAGCATCCTTCGAGTTTGACATATGTACCAGACATCCTTTGTAGTATTCACTTGCTGAACCTAGAATTCCCTGTGTTATACTATCAGCCATGGAATCAGCTCAAATTGGCTCATGTTGACCCCGCCCCCCCCCAAAAAAAAGAACTGAGGGGCCTCTGGAGAGCTTTTTCTCTGATCCACTTTTCTATACTCAGATGGTGTCTTGTAATATCTGAAAAACAGCCCAGCCCAGGAGGCCAGCACCAGAACCTTATGAGACCGCAATGCAATTTGTGATTACTCCCTCTCTCAATTAACTTGCAGTTTTTCTCTTTATAATCCCTATTGTTTAATCCCATCTGTATGCATGCCATCTTCCTGAAAGAAATAAAAGCATGAGTATAACCTAATTCCATTTGTCTATTTTAGACCAAACTCTGAGGCTGGCATTTTAGTGCTGTGACTCTGATAGTACAGGTGCCTAGAGACTGGACCCTCTCCCTGACTATGCTATGACTTGGTGCTACAGGACCTACTCTCCTGAAGTTCTAGACCTCATAAGTGAGTGAATCACTTGCAATCACTATGACAATAGAAGTCTCCTAGTTTATTAATTTAATACCACTATTTAATTATTTTTAAAAGGAATTATGTTAGTTTGGCATGACTTGATCTTCATAAACTCATTCTGATTCTCAGTGATTAATTCCTTTCTTTCTAAATGCTTATACACTACTTCCATTCTGCGGGTTTATCATGAATTGAAGTCAACCTGTCTATAAGAGGTTGTGTACTTTTCAAGCACACTTTCCAGTTCATAGAAATCAGTCCTTTTGCTCGTTGACAATTTAGTGACAACCCTCACATTTTGTTTTAGTTTCAGAATGATCTCTGACAGTTGTTCTACAATCCCACCAGTAATTCTTTTTTGGTACCCTGGGATGTTGTACATGGTAGTCAGTTGACTTGAATGCAGAAAGGACTTCTAGAGGCTTTATTACCATCTCTTCACCTATCTTGAGTTTCAATGATTTTTTCTCCTCTCAATCTGATGGTTCTTTTTGATAGAGAAGTTTGTTAAGAAAGTGGTAATTCTTATCTTCTTTTTTCTCTCCATTATTCATTTTTATCTTTCCTCTCAAATCAAGAATCCTTTTTTTTTTTAATGCTTTCTACTTCGAGAGAGAGAGAGAGAGAGAGAGAGAGAGCTGATGAACTCTGAGTGCAGAATGAAATATATTTTTTGTAATTCTGTTTTTTCTAGCTTTTTCTTGTTATTGTTTTTGCAGCATGTCTAATATGGAAATATGTTTTGTATGACTTGAAATGTATAATAGATGTCACATAGTTTGCCTTCTCAATGGATGTGAAGGGAGAAAATTTGGAACGCAAAACTTTTTAAAATGAATATTAAAAATAAATATTTTAAAAGCCTATTCTTTTCATTAAAATATCTTCTTTTTTGTATCCAAAGTTACTTAAAAATATCTTTTCATAATATTCCTTAGCAGCTCAAAAGGTCATTTTTTTCATACAGAATTAACAGATCTTCCAAGGATCTGGTAGTCATTTATTTTAGCACTGTTGCTATTTTTTTCAGTTGCATTTAGGCTTTTTCAAACTTTGGGTTCTAAGGGCTTCTGGAGCAGGGGTAATTATAATTATAACTGAAACTAGGAATTCTTTAAACTTGAGTTAAAAAAAAAAGAACAAAGAAACAAACAAAACCCTTCTTGAAGGGAAAAATGAGAAGAGGTGTTGTAATGGAGGCAGCAGAACAGAGGATAGTCTAATCATGGATATGGTTGTGCCAGGAAAGGTGGCAATCCATTTGAAGAAAGTCAAATGTATGTCCCTGCAGAGATTGGAGGTGGGATGAGGGAAGTCCCAGAACAAGGCTTATACAAAAACAATACCTTGAATGGCAAGTAAGAACTGAACAAAGGAGTGTGGTTGTTGGAAGATTCTGGGAAGATAGTGGAATATGTCTGGCAAATTTCAAGCTCTCAAGATTTCTCCCACAAACAGAACAAATTTGTACTTCAGGGCAAACATAGATGGTGAAAAAGCAAAAAGAGTTGGGGCAGAATAGGGGTTCTCCTAATACAATTACAATCTGAGAAGATCTGAAAAAAGACTCTGGTCAGCGGATTAACCCATATGAAGTGCAAACCCAGATGAAGGCTAGCTCCACAGAAACAGAGGGGAGCCCCAGGGCTAGCTGGGTTTGGCTAGAGCCACAGCAAGAATCACAGAAACTTTCACCTCCAGGACAGTTTGGGGAGTCTGGTTTGAGTCTAGGAAGTCAGAGTGAAGCTTGGCTGATTAAGAATGTCAGATCCGGGGACTTCCGGTTAAGATGGCGGAGAGGAGGCTCACAGCTGCATAAGCTCCGCGCTTTCTCTCACTATCCACCTCATTACAAGCCTCTGAATCAATGCTTGACTGAAAAAAACCCACAAATAGTTACCAAGAGAAGCCATCCTTGAGATCCGCCAAGAAAGGTCTGTCTTTACTGGAGGGCTGGGGCGGTTTTAGATCGGGCGCAGGCGGCGGGCAGCGGCAGTGAGAGCATAGGAGCAGAGCTGAGAGGGGGTGGGGAGTGATCGTAGCCGTCTCTGCGGGGTGAGCTTCGCTACAGGTTTGGAACCTGCAGCAAGTCAACAGCCCAGCAGAGAAGCTAAAAACACCGGGGCTGAAGAACACAACCGTAAACAGCTGGAGTCTCTCAGGACCTGGCCCCCCCCCCCCTTCCCCCCCCCTCTTCCCCCCCCCTCAGTGACTCAGCACGCTTTGGGATCTCAGAGCGCAGGCGCAGCACAGTCCTGCTAGTGCCTCACTGCTGCCACCTGCAGTCTGTAGAGGAAGCTCGATAACACACCCAGCCCCCCCCCCCCCCCAAAGAAAGACTCCAGTTTTTTCTGTTTTTCTTTGGTAGCTTATCTCTGATTAATAGACAGAATGAGCAAGAAGCTGAAGAGGACTTTAACCCTTGACAGCTTCTATACAGATAGAGAGCAGACTCTAAATCCTGAGGAGACTAAAAACAGGCAGTCCCCAGGTGATTCCCCAAAGGAGGAAATCGTCTGTTCCTCAGCACAGATGAACCTCATAGAAGTGATTAAAAAGGCTCTCACAAGGGAGCTAGAAGAAAAATGGGGAAAGCAGAGTGAGGCTTGGCAAAAGGAGAGAGAAGCTTGGGAAAAGGAGAGGGAGGCTTGGCAAAAGAGCCTGGAGAAGTCAGTTAAAGAGAGAGTGGATAAAGAAGTAAAATCCTTGAAAAATAGGATTAGTGAACTGGAAACAGAAAACAGCTCTCTAAAAAACAAAATTGGCGAAATGGAAAAAAATTCCACAGAACAAAAGAACTCAATTGGAAAATTAGAAAAAGATTTTAAAAAAGTGAGTGAAGAGAATACTTCACTGAAAATCAGAATTGAACAAGTGGAATTGAATGACTCGAGGAGACAAGAAGAATCAGTCAAGCAAATCCAAAAAAATCAAACAATGGAGAAAAATGTGAAATACCTTCTGGGGAAGACAACAGACCTGGAAAACAGATCCAGGAGAGACAATCTGAGAATCATTGGACTCCCAGAAAAACATGATGAAAAAAAGAGCCTGGACACTGTCTTCCAGGAAATTATCAAAGAGAACTGCCCAGAAGTCATAGGAACAGAGGAAAAAATAAACATTGAAAGGATTCATCGATCACCCACTGAAAGGGATCCTAAAATCAAAACACCAAGGAATATAGTGGCCAAATGCCAGAACCCTCAGGTGAAAGAAAAAATATTGCAAGCGGCTAGAAAAACCCAATTCAAGTATCAAGGAGCCACAATAAGGATCACCCAGGATCTGGCAGCATCCACATTAAAAGATCGAAGGGCCTGGAATATGATATTCCGAAAGGCTAAGGAACTTGGTATGCAACCAAAAATAACTTACCCAGCGAGAATGAGCATCTTTTTCCAGGGAAGAAGATGGACATTCAACGAAGTAAGCGAATTTCATCTATTTCTGATGAAAAAACCAGAACTTAACAAAAAGTTTGATCTACAAATATAGAACTCAAGAGAAATCTAAAAAGGTAAAGATTAATCTTGGGAACTATATTTTGACTATATAGATGTATAAAGAATACATGTATACCTTGTTCTAGAAATTGATGTGGAAAGGACATTGTACCAGAAAAAGGGTAAAGTGGGGGTAGTACATCTCATGAAGAGGCATAGGAAACCTATTATATCTGAGAGAAAGAATGGAGGGGGATGAATATAGTGGGTATCTTACTGCCTTCAGAATTGGCTTTAAGTGAAAAATCTTAAGACATATTCAATCTATGGTGAAACTTCTCCCATCTCATTGAAAAGTGAGAAGGGAAAAGTGGAAAGGGAAGGAATAAGCTAAGCGGAAGGGAATACGGGAACTGGGAGGGAAAGGGGTAAGATAGGGGGAGGAACTCTAAGGCGGGGGAGGGACACTAAAAAGGGAGGGCTGTGAGAAGCAAGGGTGCTCACAAGCTTAATACTTGGAAGGGGGGGAAAGGGGAAAGAAGGGAGGAAAGCATAAACCGGGGTTAACAAGATGGCAAGTAATACAGAATTGGTCATTCTAACCATAAACGTGAACGGGGTAAACTCCCCCATAAAGAGGAAGCGGTTAGCAGAATGGATTAAAAGCCAGAATCCTACAATATGTTGTTTACAGGAAACACACCTGAAGCGGGGAGATACATGCAGGTTAAAGGTAAAAGGTTGGAGCAAAATCTACTATGCTTCAGGTGAAGTCAAAAAAGCAGGGGTAGCCATCCTGATCTCAGATCAAGCTAAAGCAAAAATTAACCTAATTAAAAGAGATAAGGAAGGACACTATATCTTGCTAAAGGGTAGCATGGATAATGAAGCACTATCTATATTAAACATATATGCACCAAGTGGGGTAGCATCTAAATTCTTAAAAGAGAAACTAAGAGAGCTGCAAGAAGAAATAGACAGTAAAACTATAATAGTGGGAGATCTTAACCTTGCACTCTCAGAATTAGATAAATCAAACCAGAAAATAAATAAGAAAGAAGTCAAAGAGGTAAACAGAATACTAGAAAAGCTAGATATGATAGATCTCTGGAGAAAATGTAATGGAGACAGAAAGGAATACACTTTCTTTTCAGCAGTTCATGGAACCTATACAAAAATTGACCATATATTAGGACATAAAAACCTCAAACTCAAATGTAGTAAGGCAGAAATAGTAAATGCATCCTTTTCAGACCACGATGCAATGAAAATTACATTCAACAAAAAAGCAGGGGGAAGTAGACCAAAAAATAATTGGAAACTAAATAATCTCATACTAAAGAATGATTGGGTAAAACAGCAAATCATAGACATAATTAATAACTTCACCCAAGAAAACGATAATAATGAGACATCATACCAAAATGTATGGGATGCAGCCAAAGCGGTAATTAGGGGAAATTTCATATCTCTAGAGGCCTATTTGTATAAAATAGAGAAAGAGAAGGTCAATGAATTGGGTTTGCAATTAAAAATGCTAGAAAAGGAACAAATTAAAAACCCCCAGTCAAACACTAAACTTGAAATTCTAAAAGTAAAAGGTGAGATCAATAAAATTGAAAGTAAAAAAACTATTGAATTGATTAATAAAACTAAGAGTTGGTTCTATGAAAAAACCAACAAAATAGACAAACCCTTAGTAAATCTGATTAAAAAAAGGAAAGAGGAAAATCAAATTGTTAGTCTTAAAAATGAAAAGGGAGAACTCACCACTAACGAAGAGGAAATTAGAGCAATAATTAGGAGTTACTTTGCCCAACTTTATGCCAATAAATTCGACAACTTAAACGAAATAGAAAAATACCTCCAAAAATACAGCTTGCCCAAACTAACAGAGGAAGAAGTAAATATCCTAAACAGTCCCATCTCAGAAAAAGAAATAGAACAAACTATCAATCAACTCCCTAAGAAAAAATCCCCAGGACCAGATGGATTTACATGTGAATTCTACCAAACATTTAAAGAACAATTAACTCCAATGTTATATAAACTATTTGAAAAAATAGGGATTGAAGGAGTCCTACCAAACTCCTTTTATGACACAGATATGGTACTGATACCTAAACCAGGTAGGCTGAAAACAGAGAAAGAAAATTATAGACCAATCTCCCTAATGAATATTGATGCTAAAATCTTAAATAAAATACTAGCAAAAAGATTACAGAAAATTGTCACCAGGATAATACACTATGACCAAGTAGGATTTATACCAGGAATGCAGGGCTGGTTCAATATTAGGAAAACTATTAGCATAATTGACTATATCAATAACCAAACAAACAAAAACCACATGATCATCTCAATAGATGCAGAAAAAGCATTTGATAAAATCCAACATCCATTCCTAATAAAAACACTTGAGAGCATAGGAATAAATGGACTTTTCCTTAAAATAGTCAGGAGCATATATTTAAAACCATCAGTAAGCATCATATGCAATGGGGAAAAACTGGAACCTTTCCCAGTAAGATCTGGAGTGAAGCAAGGTTGCCCACTATCACCATTATTATTTAATATCGTATTAGAAACACTAGCCTCGGCAATAAGAGTCGAGAAAGATATAAAAGGAATTAGAGTAGGCAATGAGGAAACCAAACTATCACTCTTTGCAGATGATATGATGGTATACCTAGAGAACCCCAGAGATTCTACCAAAAAGCTGTTGGAAATAATTCATAATTTTAGCAAAGTAGCTGGCTACAAAATAAATCCCCATAAATCCTCAGCATTTTTATACATCACCAACAAAACCCAACAGCAAGAGATACAAAGAGAAATTCCATTCAGAATAACTGTTGATACCATAAAATATTTGGGAATCTATCTACCAAAGGAAAGTCAGGAATTATATGAGCAAAATTATAAAAAAGTCTCCACACAAATAAAGTCAGACTTAAATAATTGGAAAAATATTAAGTGCTCTTGGATCGGCCGAGCGAACATAATAAAGATGACAATACTCCCTAAACTAATCTATTTATTTAGTGCTATACCAATCAGACTTCCAAGAAAATATTTTATTGATCTAGAAAAAATAACAACAAAATTCATATGGAACAATAAAAAGTCGAGAATCTCAAGGGAACTAATGAAAAAAAAATCAAATGAAGGTGGCCTAGCTGTACCTGATCTAAAATTATATTATAAAGCAGCAGTCACCAAAACCATTTGGTATTGGCTAAGAAATAGATTAGTGGATCAGTGGAAAAGGCTAGGCTCACAAGACAGAATAGTCAACTATAGCAATCTAGTGTTTGACAAACCCAAAGCCCCTAACTTCTGGGAAAAGAATTCATTATTTGATAAAAACTGCTGGGATAATTGGAGATTAGTATGGCAGAAATTAGGCATGGACCCACACTTAACACCATATACCAAGATAAGATCAAAATGGGTCTATGACCTAGGCATAAAGAACGAGATTATAAATAAATTAGAGGAACATAGAATAGTTTATCTCTCAGACTTGTGGAGGAGAAAGAAATTTGTGACCAAAGATGAACTAGAGACCATTACTGATCACAGAATAGAAAATTTCGATTACATCAAATTAAAAAGCCTTTGTACAAATAAAACTAATGCAAACAAGATTAGAAGGGAAGCAACAAACTGGGAAAACATTTTCACAGTTAAAGGTTCTGATAAAGGCCTCATTTCCAAAATATATAGAGAACTGACTCAAATTTATAAGAAATCAAGCCATTCTCCAATTGATAAATGGTCAAAGGATATGAACAGACAATTTTCAGAGGATGAGATTGAAACTATTACCACTCATATGAAAGAGTGTTCCAAATCATTATTGATCAGAGAAATGCAAATTAAGACAACTCTGAGATACCACTACACACCTGTCAGATTGGCTAAGATGACAGGAAAAAATAATGATGAATGTTGGAGGGGATGCGGGAAAACTGGGACACTAATGCATTGTTGGTGGAGTTGTGAACGAATCCAACCATTCTGGAGAGCAATCTGGAATTATGCCCAAAAAATTATCAAAATGTGCATATCCTTTGATCCAGCAGTGTTTCTATTGGGCTTATATCCCAAAGAAATACTAAAGAAGGGAAAGGGACCTGTATGTGCCAAAATGTTTGTAGCAGCCCTGTTTGTAGTGGCTAGAAACTGGAAAATGAATGGATGCCCATCAATTGGAGAATGGCTGGGTAAATTGTGGTATATGAATGTTATGGAATATTATTGTTCTGTAAGAAATGACCAGCAGGATGAATACAGAGAGGCTTGGAGAGACCTACATGAACTGATGCTAAGTGAAATGAGCAGAACCAGGAGATCATTATACACTTCGACAACGATATTGTATGAGGACATATTTTGATGGAAGTGGATTTCTTTGACAAAGAGACCTGAGTTTCAATTGATAAATGACGGACAAAAGCAGCTACACCCAAAGAAAGAACACTGGGAAACGAATGTGAACTATCTGCATTTTTGTTTTTCTTCCCGGATTATTTATACCTTCTGAATCCAATTCTCCCTACGCAACAAGAGAACTGTTCGGTTCTGCAAACATATATTGTATCTAGGATATACTGCAACATATCCAACATATAAAGGACTGCTTGCCATCTAGGGGAGGGGGTGGAGGGAGGGAGGGGGAAAAAAAAATCGGAACAGAAATGAGTGTAAATATAATGTAATTATTAAATAAAAAAATTAAAAAAAAATAAACCTATGTATCCCTATGCAAAAAAAAAAAAAAAAAACAACAACAGCAAGATTATATCATGATTAACTGACTGATGCAGTTCTTTTCAACAGCAAGATAATTCAGGCCAATTCCAATGGTCTTGTGATGGAGAGAGCCATCTGTACCCAGAGAGGGGACTAAGTGTGAATTACAACATTTTCCACTCGTTTTGTTGTTGCTTGTTTTCTTTCTCATTTTTTCCTTTTTGATCTGATTTTTCTTGGGTAGCATTTTAATTGTTGAAATATGTATAGAAGAATTGCCCATGCTTAGCATATATTGGATTAATTGCCATCTAGGAGAGGGAAAAATATGGAACACAAGGTTTTGCAAGTGTGAATGTTGAAAACTATCTATGAATATGTTTTGAAAATTAAAAAAAATTAATTAAAAAAAGAAAACAAATAAGGTTAAGCAAAAAAAAAAAAAAAAAAAAAGAATGTCAGATCCATTTGTATTATGGAGACAACCCTGGACAAGAAGGAACCAAAACATCCGTGAGTGCACAAGCAGTAGGACACTACTGACTGTGGGCACTTACAGGTAACTGGAACTCTTGGTTTGGGGTTCCAGGTCAGAGAAGAGAACTAAAATGAAGTTAGAGCACCATCTCCCTACCCCACAAATAGGTACTTAAACTAATACTTCTTATTTAAAAAAAAAATGAACAGGCAACGAAGAAAGAACCCAGTTATAGAAATTTCCTATGGGAAAGAGAAGACCAGGGTTCATCTTCAAAGGAAGACTCTAAAGAAAAACAGCTTCTTCTACCCCAAAGAATAAGGTTAAATGGTTCTCTGACAGAGAATTTATAGAACTTGAAAAAGAATTTAAAAATCAAATAAGAGACATTGAGCAAAAACTAAAACTAAAAATAAATACAATTCAAGAAAAACAAAAAGATTATGAAAAAAATTAACCAAATAGAAAAAAGATAGTCTCAAAAATGAAAATCATTCTTTGAAAATCAGAATTGGGCAAGAGGAAGCCAGTGAAGCTATGAGAGACTAAAAAATAACAAAACAGGTTATAAAGAATGAAAAAATAGAACAGAATGTAAAACATCCTAGAAAATGACAGATCTGAATAACAGATAAGGATAATTGGACTTCCTGAAAGTTGTGACTCCCCCCTCCTCCCCTTCTCTCCTTCTCTCCCTCCCTCCTCCCCACCCCAGCCAAAAAAATGATGCAATAATGCAAGAAATAATCCAAGAAATTTGTCCTGTAGTGATAGAATGTGAGGGGAAAGTAGAAATAGAAAAAAAAATCTATTAATCACCACTTCAAAGAGATCCTTGGTGGAAAACACATAGGGATATTATTGCCAAATTTTGAAACCCCCAGATCAAAGAGAACATTTTGCAAGAAACAAGAAAAAAAATTCAAATATGCTGGGACTACAATTAGAATTTCACAGGATTTATCAGCAGCCACAATAAAAGACTGTAGTTCCTGAAATCATATATCCCAGCAATCAAAAGAACTAGGCCTGTGGCCAAAAATATATCCAGCAAAATCATCTAAAATATTGAATGAAAAAAAA
Source organism: Antechinus flavipes (assembly GCF_016432865.1). Classification (NCBI taxonomy): domain Eukaryota; kingdom Metazoa; phylum Chordata; class Mammalia; order Dasyuromorphia; family Dasyuridae; genus Antechinus; species Antechinus flavipes. The sequence continues at coordinate 248,895,834 of NC_067398.1, forward strand.
AGACATTCAATGAACTTGGAAATTTTCAGTACTTTCTATTAACCAAACCCAAACTTAATAGAAAATTTAACATATAAGAACCAATAACAAAGATCAATTTGCAAGAATTTGACATGGACAATTTTTTTTTAACATGAAAAATGTATACTATGTGTTTAAGGTTGACATCAACAATAGGGTAACTCAAAAGAAAGATTGGGGCAGAGTTAAGGTAAAAATAGAAATTGTGCTATACAAATGAGGCACAGGGAAAGAATAGACACAGAAGCATTAGAGGGAGGAGGAGGGCTTGTAGTTTTGAAAATCTACTCACAATGGGAATGAGTTAAATAGCAATACTACATATATATCATGAAAGATATAGTACCTTCCCAATTCTATAAGGAAATAAAAATAGATGGATGGGAAAGCAAAGGGTGAAAGAAGAAGACAAGGGAGGGATCCTTGAGTGGGGGTGTAATATTCTTCTCTAAAATCTAAAGTTCTCTGGGAGTAGATTTATTGTGGGGCTCTGGAAGCAGCCTTAGTTTCAGTTCAGTGTAATAATCATCTCAAATGCAGCTAGGAGTTAAAGTGCAGATCCTTTATTGCCTCCTTCAAAATACCCTGATTAGCTTTCTTAGAGGCCTATCTCCCTCCTTGGTTCTGAGAGCTCTTGCTGCTAGTCCCTTGTCTTTTCCAGCTTCAGCCTCTAGTTCCCTCTGAATCTCCAGCCAGCACAAAGGTGGAATATGGAATGAATCTGATTCTGCCTCCGAGAGTGGGCTTGTGGGCTTCTCACTTGTGAATCTCCTCCACTGAATCCTGACTTGTGAATCTCCTGAAGTGCATCCTGATTGAGGCTCCTAGATTATATATGCTCTCTTAAAGGTGTGAATCTTAAAGGTGTGAAAAATGTGAACTCTAATAAGTACATAGTTCATTAGTGAACTAGAGAACTGTTAAGTACCATGCTAAATTAAATAATTATTGTCTGTATCAATTCCAGTGACTTAGCACCTTGTAAGAATTCTAACAGATCCCGCTTTTTTTTTGATTTAGAACATAGGTGGTCATGACCTCTCTGACTTCTCAAGGAGGTAAGAATTCCAAAAAAGAAGGTGATCATGCCTCCCCTGACTGCTCAAAAAAGGAGTGAAAACACCATAAAAAGAAGTAATCATGCCCTCCCTAACATTTCGGGAAAGGAGATGAAAACACCAAAGGAAATGGGAAATCAAATCAGATTAACATATGGGAAGTATTACACATAATTACATAAATTACATAAGCACATAGTAACAAATAACCTGAATCAAAATGAGGATTTATACATGTCATTAAGTCCTAAAAATAGTCCAAAAGGAATCTATTGTTCATTAGTTCATGTGCCAGGAAGTCAATAATTCCTGCAAGCTTTGAAGTCCTGCAGTAGTCTCATCAACAGTTTTTCATCTCAAGGAATATATGATTCCTACTGATTTTCAAATACTGCAACAGTCTCATCTTGTGTTAGGGAATCCAATGATTCCTGCAGATTTTGTTCTTAAGGTCTTCTCCTTTGTTTCCAGATTTTTCTCTTTTTTTCTGTCTCTTTCTGATGAACAAGGCGAATATGGCTCCTTGGCACCCATCTGATTCTTTTTTCCATCTGTTGCCTTTTCCATCTGTAGGAATACAAGCAAACCCTTTCTCCCAAGCAGTTAACCTTTCTAGTCCCTTCTATTTACCACTTTTGGGATTTCTCATCATCATCTGGCAATTACATTGGAGCTGTTTGCACTGGACATTGCAATGTTGGTTTAAAAAGCCTGTATTCTCCCCAATTGTAATCTCTTTCTCCTATCTGATTGCTTTTTGGCTGACTGATCATATAATTCTTTTCTGCCATGTGATTGGTTTTTGGCTGATTGATCACATCAGAGTCCTGAATTTCTAAAGACTCTCTGGGTGAGTGTCATCTCTCTACCATCATGCCCCATCTTTCTTTTGTATGGTATCTTGGAGCTCTCATTTCTCTGGGTCAATCTACATTCTGAGGCACAGTAGAAGCCCTTGTGACATTTTGGACAAAGGGTTTTAGGTCTCCTCTTACCCTGTCCTCTCACTCTATTTCTATATCTACACTGGGCTCTCAGATGTCTTAGTTTTCCACACTGAAAACATTGAAAAATCTCTCTAGAAGTCCCTTGCCAAGAGGGACCCTGTCTTTCCATGTTCATCATAGTGTGGGTGTAATAAGCATTTGTGCCCACTGTGGCACAGAGTCTTATGATCTCCACTAAAGGAGCATCTTTGTGTAGTCCCCATATAATTCTTCTGCAAACCTCGTTGGCATTTTCCTTAGCCAGATGTCTGGTCATTATATCTGTAGCTGCATTATCTCCAATGGTTCTTGTTACAGCTGTTTGCAAATGTCCCAGAAAATCTGCAAAGGGTTCATTGGGACCTTGTTCTGTTTTTGTGAAGGCTTCCCCTCAATCTTTTTATCCAAGGAGGGAACCCCAAGCTTTTGTTGCAGCAGCAGTGATCTGTTCATAAGCTGTTGTGGGATAATTAATCTGTTTTGAATTCTCTCCATAATGACCTTCACCTGCTAGTTGGTCAAAAGCGACTTGTACATTAACTCCTGTTTGCCTATTGCATCTGACTTGAATCCTACATAATTAATTCAGGATACTCTGAAAGCCACAAGTTTTGTGCAGGTTCTAAATGTGTCCTTGCTATGGATTTCCAATCAATAGGGGTTGGGATTTCATAAGACAAATTATCTAGTAACATCTTAACATAAGATGATGTAGCTCCATAAAGAGTGCAACCTTTGTTCAATTCCTTAATTTTTTCCAAATCAAAAGGAGTGTATCATCTCCTTTTTTGACCTGAAGAGTCAATCTCTTCAATCACAGGGTATACATTTATTTTTAAATCTATGCCTTGTCATAGGCTTCTTAATAGGTGGTTCTGTTTGTGTCACTGACTCTCTCCCTCCTTCTTCTCCCTCCATCCAAGAAGTGTTGAGGAAGGGAGATCAGGGGATGTGAAATGCTCCTTGTGAAGTGCCACACTAAGAATTGTACTTAACTCCATTCTTATCTGATTCTGCATTTTTTTCACTTAGTTTATTTGGCACCTCCCCCTCCTGATCTTTCTTCTTTTTCCTTATTCTAACACTTATATAATTTCCTAAAGCCAGTTGTATTAAATTATATGTATTAAATGTGTCTTTGGAAATTGAGTCAGATCCATTTTTATTGTAGAATTGACAAAGTTGCTCTCTTACTAATTTCCATTCCTCTAGATCCAATTCTTTTTACATAGAGAACCAAGGAGAGGTGTACTGTGCAGTTTCTAAAAGTTCAGTGATCTGCTTCCAAATTATAATCAAACCATGGCTTTTCATAAGCCTGATAATGTTCTCTACACATTTTCCTTGAACTGGAAAAGAAGGCTGTTTTCTAAACATCTGTCCCATTTTTACTGAAATTCTACTTTAGCTCTTTAACAAAGTTTCCTTGTTGTACTCATCCTAATTTCTGGGTCGAGGAGACTTCCACTGGATCAGGATCGTGTCTGTACCACGTTTAGGTGCCAGAATTTAATGTTTTCTTCTCTAAAATATAATGTTCTCTGGGACCAGGTTTCTTGGGAGGCTTCTGGGAGCAGCCTTCATTTCAATTCAAAGTAATAATCACCTCAAATGCAGCCAGGAGTTAAAGTCCAGATCCTTCATTGTCTCCTTCAAAATAGCTTGGTTAGCTGTCTTAGAGGCGTATCTCCCTCCTTGGTTCTGAGAGCTCTTGCTGCTAGTCCCTTGTCTTTTCCAGCTTCAGCCTCTAGTTCTTTCCGAATCTCCAGCCAGCACAAAGGTAGAATATGGAATGAATCTGACTCCGCCTCCAAGAGTGGGATTGTGGGCTTCTGACTTGTGAATCTCCTCCACTGAATCCTGACTTGTGAATCTCCCAAAGTGCATACTGGTTGAGGCTCCTAGCTTATATATGCTCTCTTAAAGGTGTGAAAAATGTGAACTCTAATAAGTACACAATTCAGTAGTGGACTAGAGAACTGTTAAGTACCATGCTAAATTAGATAATTGTTGTCTCTATCAATGCACCTTGTAAGAATTCTAACATGGGGGGAGGTTAAATAGTAGCAAGGAAAGTAGAATTAAAGCAAAGAGTCAATAGGGATAGAAAACATATATCTCACATATGTACACATAAATATATCCTTTATTAACTATAGTCTGCTTGGGGGAAGTGCCAGGGATAAAAGGGAAAAAACAAATAAAGTAGAAAAGGTATGCAACAGAGAACAAAAAAACAACTTGCAAGAAATAAAATAAAAGATGGATACTCATGAATATAATTTTATATATTTATATAATATGTTCTTGGCCTTATAATTTGTTGTATATTTTGAATCCTCCCTGATGTTCTTCTGGGCACATGACAATATTCTCCTTTGTTTTGTTTTATTTTATTTTGTATTACTCTTCTGTTTTTTTTTAATAAAATATTTTTTTTAAAGGAGTGAGAGTATGCAGGGAGGATCACAATGCAGAGAGAGAACATGAGGAAATTTACCATCCCTTCATTGTATTCCCCTCCTATGTCAGCACTACCATGGCAAAACTCCAGGTTCCTGGTCTTTTTTATAGTTCTGTTTACACACATGGTAAAACCTAATTTCTTTTTTCTTTGAGATCTGTATGGACAACACAAAGCAATATTTAGAAATAAATATAAAACTGAATAAAAGGAAAGGGAAAATATTTTATGGAAACTTTATTTTTCCAAATAGAATAAATTTTTGTTACTGTTCATTCAGTACTGGAAATGAAACTTACTCTTTTCTTTTTCATTTCTTTCCTTAGAAATTCAAAAGACAATAATATGATTTTTGCACATTTAAATTCATTCCTCCATCTTCCTACCCCTCTTTCAAACTCCATCTGGGAGCTGAACTTATAGGTTGATTTATCTACAAATGCTGTTTTCCATAACTTAACTCTCAGGAAGCTACCTACTAGTGAGAAAGAGGATTTTATGTCAGCCTTAGGCCCTGCTCATTCCCTATGTGGCAGTATGTTATTTAGAATATTAGTTGCTACTTTAACTTTAGATCTTGAGAGCCAAGATGAATTTTCTCAGTGAAAAATTTTTAGGGGAAGATTTCTTTTCCACTTAAAAAAACTTGTTTTAATTTTAGATTCATTCTTTTTGGAAGCTTGGGGACATTTTAATATATTTTCTTTAGATACATTTTCCCAAAGTTTGATGAATATAAGTTTCTTGAGAGCAAGAACAAGGTCTTAATTATCTTTGCATTTCCCCTAGTATCTACTATAATGTTTTGCATATAAGAAATATTTAAAATCTGTTAATGAACAGGTGAATAATAAAATTAATTTACATGAATTTGACAAACTAGAAGTGGTTAAAACACATTGAACCACAAAACAAACATTAAATGGATCTATATTTTGGTTTCCTTTCATGGGCACTAAATTTTATATGATTTTTAGCAATCCACATTAGGATTCACATTGCTCATAAATGAATCTTCTTTAATCATAATCTTCTGTTTTTGCATGTCTTCCTTTGACTTATTCTTCTAAAATATATTTTTGTTTGTTTTCCATCATGACCTCCAGTCACTCCATCTCTCATAGTTCTCCTAATTATTTTCTCTATGCAATCTCATCTTACTCTCTCTATAATTTTGACTGAACTATAAAATGTCATCTCTCCTTGATTCCTTACTTTCATGTCATACCACTAATCATATTCTGTCTATCCACTTCCACCTCTTCCTTTTCTGTATCTACTTTCATGTTATTGAATAGTGGTGAAGGAAGTAATACATCTGATCTCAACCCATCCTTGATTGCTGTCTGACAATCTTTATAAAAAGAACAATCTTTCCCAGTTGGCTTTCTATTATGATCCCAGATATAAGTATTCCAAACCTTCTCTCTTCTTATCAAACCTCCTAAATTATCCCTACTCGTTCTCTTAGTATATAATGTTGCCTTCTAATATCCTGAGGTGGTTATCTGAGTTCCCTTAACTTCACATCTCAAAAACTCTACATCTTTTAAAAATTAAAAAAAATTTATCTTTAATATTCATTTTTTAAATTTTTGAGTTTCAAATTCTCTCTTTCTCATCCCCACTCTCAGAAGCAAACAATATATCAATTATACATGTGAAGTCATATGAAAGTATTTCCATATTAGCCATGCTGCAAAACAAACAAACAAACAAAAAAACCCAAAGGAAATAAAATGAAAAAAGTATGTTTCAATTTGCACCCAGAGTTCATCAATTCTTTCTCTCTGTAGGGAGTATTTTTCATCATGGATCCTTGGAATTATCTTGGTTCATTGTATTGATCAGAGTATTTAAGTTTTTCATGGCTGATCATCATATACTATTGCTGTTACTTTATACAGTGTTTTATTGATTTTGCTTACTTCATTTTGCACTAGGTCATATGTCTTCCCATTTTTTTTCTGAAAACATTCTCTCATTATTTCTTATAGCCTAATGTTATTCCATAACAATCATAATCTCTAACTTGTTCATCCATTCCTAATTGATGAGCATCTCCGTTTCTAATTCTTTGTCACCAGAAAATGAACTGCTATAAATATTTTTTGTATATGTAGATTGCTTTCCTGTGAAGTCTGGGTTAGCACCCTGCATGACTTAGAATCAGCCAGAGTCAGGATAAGCAAAAGTCTTTGGTCTTTCTTCTTGGTTTTAGGGGGAGAAGTGAAGGCAATGGACACAAGCTCTCCACAACCTCCCTTCTCCTCGTCCACCGTCAAAGTGACTCTGGCTTGTCTTACTCCACCCCCAAATCCCTCCTACAATTATCTGTATACATTGAAAGATCAGCCAACACAGAATACTGAGAAGGGCCATTTTTCCAGCATATGCTGATAGAGTATTGTCCAATAGGTAATTAGCCTTAAGTGCTCAGGTGTCTGATTCCAGTGCACCTATTCAGAGTTTCAGCCCTTTACACTTTCCCTTCAATTTTTTTTTTTTTTTTTTGAAATAAAAACTTAGTAGAGATATTGCTGGATCAAAGGATATACATGGCTTTATAGCCTTTTGGGCATAGTTACAAATTGTTCTCCAGAGTGATTAGGCCAGTCCATATCTCCGACTAATAGTGCATTAGTTTACCTATTTTCCCATATCCCCGCCAGCATTTGTCATTTTCCTTTTCTGTCATGTTAGCCAATCTTATAGTGTAATACTCTATCCCACCTTATAGAGGTAAACTCTATACAACTTCACTCCTGTTTTCTTTTTTTCTAGTTTCTTGATAGATGACATCTTCAACTTCTCCCTTTCAAACGGTTCCTTCATTGCTTCCTGCAAACATGCCCAAGTGAACATCAGCCTTTAAAAATATGCTCTTGACTCCATCATTCCTTTTGCTTATAATCCTATACTTTTCACTGCCAAACTTATACAAAGAGTTATGAATTCTCATTGTTTCTACTTTGTTAATAACTGCTCCAGTTTTGACTCTATAATTTAGCTTCTAATTCTACTTCTGTGTCAAAAGTGTTATCTTCAAGGTTGCCAGTAATATGTCCATTGTTAAAACCATTGAACTTTTTGACATTTGTTTTTACTCCTCGCTCTCTTTGACCTTGAAACTTTCAGAATTATTACCCTATCTTTTTTTTTCTTGAATACTCTCACCTTCTTTGGCCTCTGTGACACTGCTTTCTCATCATGATTTCAATCATGATCAATCTTTAGTCTCTTTTGCTAAGTCATTATGCATATCTTGTCCTCTAACCATAGGAATTCCCCAAGGCTTTGTCCTAGATCTTTTTCTTTGTTTATACATTTGGTGTTCTCACCAAATAAATACCCTTAATTTGTTTTCTTATTTCCAGTCCCACCTACTGCACATATCTATTTGGATATCTCATGACATCTAAACTCATCATGACTAAAGCAGAACTCATTTTCATCTCCTTTAAATACATATCAACTTCAAACGTCTCTATTTCTATACAGAGAAACCAAATTACTCTTATGCTCAAAAATCTTAAATGGCTCCCTATTATTACTAGGACAAAATAAAAAAAAAAATGAGCCTGGTTTTTAAGTCTTTCCATACCCTGATCCCAACCTATCTTCCCAGACTTAATTTTACTCTCCTTTGAATATTCTACTTTTCAGCCAAATTGGCTTACTTGAACTCAACATTTCTTGTTTACATTCATTTACACAAACTCCCATTCTCTATCTCCTATCTGGAATGACTCTTGGAATTCTTATCTGCCCGCAAGGCCAGGGTCAGGTACTACTTCTATAAAACTTTTCCTCATACCCCCATTTATTGATTCTCTCTTGCTCTCTTCAAACTATCTTTTATTTACTTATCTATATACATGGTCTATTGCCCTAGAAAGATATTCACTTACTTTTGAGATAAGGAACTGTTTAGATTTTGCTATTGTGCCCCCACATCAAGAATCTTGGATATAGCATGCATTTAATAAATGTTTGTTGAAATAAATTGAATTGCATTGAATTAAAAGACACTTTTAATGTATAGTTACTTTCAGGGACTGACTCAAAGGTTTCATTGATTGAGAGGAAGACACTCAGCCAATGGCATTTAATTCCTTTTTTTCCTTCTAAATTACGGATGTTAAATTCATAAGTCCTGAATATATTCCAAATTAAGTTGAAGAAACATGCTGCTTCATCAATAACCCTGCTGTAGTTCCTCAAATTGAATGGATTATTCACATCTCCTCTTATAATAAGTGAGTCATGCTGCAGAAGTAACTGCAGGCCATTTGTGGGGGGCTGACTTCCTGGGTAAATATGAGGATTTTTTTCTTTCCTATAAAGCAAGTCATTCCTTCTGCATTTTGCAAATATGGTCTCTCTAAGGACTGGAAAGAAACAAAAAAAGTTGCTGCCCACAATGGCAAGACTCTGAAGGGATCAATATACTCAAATAGAGAAACCCACTATCTTTGAGAAGTGCTACTTTTTAATATTTAATACTTTTCTTTGCTCCTTTTCTCTCCCTCCCTTTTTTACTTTCATCTCCTCTGCCTGTCTCTGGATTGTCTCAATCTTTAATCTTTTTATTGTCTGGAAAGCTTGGGATAGTATATCTCCCTAAGGCTTTGCACATGCAGTACAGTTTCCTCCCTGCAGAATATGAATCCTAGAAGAGACCTTTGATCATCTCTGCAAAACTTTCATTTTGCAGAAGAGAAAACTGAGGCTTAGGGAGGGAAGGATGTGTATCAGATCACACAACTAGCTTGTAAACAGCTAAGCAAAATCCCAACTCATCTCTTCTAATTCCAGATACAGAAATCTTTCCATTTTATTATATGGAGACCAGGGACAGAGCCAATCCCTCATCACCCCATCATGGTAGACCTTCATGCTCATCTTTGACTTTATAGCTTTTTTAAATATAGTACAATTTTTCCTTGTAAGGTCTTAGCATATAACAACAATGATGGAGATGATGATGTTGATAATGTAGGGCCTTAAAGTTTGCAAAATGCTTTACATAAATATTTCATTTGAGTCTCATAATAAGTATATGAGGCAACAGAGAATCACAGAATTGCAAAAGGGTTCGTAGCAGCCATGTTATCCAATCTATACCCAGAAAGAATCTTTCCATTCCCATCTATAGAAAAGTAATTGTTTAGTCTCTAAATATGGGGAATTGCCTCTAAAGAGACAACACATTCTACTTTTGACTTACTTAATTGTCTATTTCCTCATTTATTAAATGAGTTGGAGAAGGAAATGGCTAACCATTCCAGTATTTGTGCCATAAAGTTGGTCATAAAGCATCAGACATGATTGAAAGTGACTCAACAACAGCAAACAACAAATTGTTAGAAAGGTTTTCCTGACCTTCAACCTAAATTGACCTCTTTGTCAAATCTGCCTATTACTTCTGATTTTGCTGTCTAAGCCATTTTAATATATGAACACTTTTCCATAGAAAAGGTAAATAACTTCCAGGAAATAATAACATTTTAATATATGAACACAATTATGTTGCCCAACACTCAGTTTTCTGTTCTCTAAACCAAACCTCCCCAGTTCATTGAATTGATCTTCATATGACATTAACTCGAGGGCTATCACCATTGAGGCAGTTCTTCCCTGGATGTTCTCCAGTGTATTAAATTTTTGTTCTTGTTCAACTATGTCCAACTCTTTGTGATCCAATTTTGAGGTTTTCTTGTCAAAAATACTGGAGTGGTTTTTCCATTCCTTCTCTAGTTCATTTTACTGATAAGGAAACTAAGACAAATAGAGGTAAATGACTTGCTCAGACTCACACAGTCAATGAATTTTTGAGACCAGATTTGAATTCAGATGTTCCTGACTCCAGAACCAATATTTTATCTGCTAAGCCACCTTGAAATATGGCATCCATAATTGAACTAAAAACATCAGATGTGATCTGACCAGGATAGTATAGGGATACTGCCTCCTTACTTTAGGAAGTTATGCTTCTCTTATTGTCTTTTTTTTTCTTCAGATGAGGAAACTGAAGGAAAAGTGTTTAAGTTACTTGCCTATGGTTATAAGAAAAAAATGAGACTTGATCTCTGGAATTCCTGACAAAAAGTCAAATATTCACTCTCTCCACTATGCCACATAGCTTTTCATAGTTTTCAAGTAAATGGTTAGAGAAGGCTTATTAATTAAATTTGGAAGTAGAATAGGATCTTGGAGAGTGGTCAGGTTTGGGTAAGCAAATTTGAATGGATTAAGAATAGGGATTATCACAAAGTACAAGTGATGAGGCAAAAAATCAGGAAGGATGCCAGACATGTTTGCACATAACTGAAGGCCTAGTTAATAGGGAAGTGAAGGCTGGTGGATCTCTGGAGCTTGGGTATTCTGACTTATAGTGGATTATACTAAGTACTGTATTAGGATTGGTATTAATAGGATGAAATCCAAGAAGTAGGTAGCAACTAGCTTGTATGAGGATAGTAAGAGATCAAGAACATCAGGACAGAGCTTCTATACTGATGAGTAGGAATATGGAGCTGTAAGTAGCCCCTTGCACGTGTAACCTGGGTGAGATGGATTCAGTCTTTAAAAGAGGAAGAAAGAAAGAAAAAGAAAGAAGGGAGGAAGGAAGGAACAAAAAGAGGGAGGAGGAAGGAAAGGAAGAAAGAGAGAGAGAGAAAAAACAAGAAAAAGAAAGGTGAGAAAGGGGGCAGAGCCAAGATGATAGAGAGGACACACGCTTCCTTCTGAACTTCTCCCTGGATCCTCAACTAATTACCAAAATCAGCTTCTGAATTAGTTCTAGACCATCAGAATTTGCAAATATTGGGAGTGCAGTAAATTGATAGCAGAAGATAATTTCAAAGATTGCCAGAAAAGGTCTGTTTTGGTTAGTTTTGCAAGGAGGCCAGGCACAGGATGCCAGCACACACCGTGCAGACCTGGGGTGGAATGCGGTCTTTGTGGGGCAGTGCAGACTCTATGGGGCAAAGAATCTACAGAAAACTCTATCACAGTGTTGCTATTCTGCCCTGGTTGCCAGCCAGTAGATCAGCAGAGAAGTTATAAAACATCCAACACAAACACAAAAGGTAAAAAGTGAACCCCAAAGCACTGGAGTCTCATGGGACCTGGCTACACACACCCAACACCAGGAATGAATCTGCACAATCTCATCACAGTGCTGCCACTCTGCTGCCACTTCGCTGGTGCCTGTAAAGGGAGCTTGGAAAACCTTCCTTGCCCTAAAAGCAGATTCCAACTTTAAAAAAAAAAAATGAGTAAAAAGGCAAAGTGAACTCTAACTCTAGATAGTTTTTATGGTGAAAGAGAAGAACAGATTTCAAACCCTGAGGAGATTAAAAGCAGATTGTCTCCAGATCAAGCCCCAAAGGATGATATAACCTGGTCCCTATCACACAAGGTTCTCTTAGAAGAAATGAAAAAGTATCTTAAAAGAGAGCTAGAAGAAAAATAGGGAAAGGAAAGGAACACTTGTAAGAGAGTTTGGAAAAGGCATATAACTCATTAAAAGATAGATTTGATAAAGTAGAAAAAGAAAACAACTCCCTGAATAATAGAATTTGTGAAATGAAAAAGGTTTAAAAAAACTCCCAGGAAAACAGAATCTGTGAATTAGAAAAGGTAAATAACTCCCAGGAAAGCAGAATTTGTGAAATGGTTTTTCCCATCCATTCTCATTGCAAAGAACAAAACAATGCATTTAAAAACTCATTTGGACCAAAAAAAAGAAAATGAAGAAAATAATTCATTAAAAATCAGAATTGAACAAATGGAAATGAATAACTCAATGAGACATCAAGAATCAGTCAAGCAAAACCAAAAAAAAGAAAAAAAGAAAAAAAGAAAGAAAAAAGAAAAAAAGAAAGAAAAAAATAGAAAAAACTGTTAAATACCTACTTAGTAAAACAATTGACCTGAAAAATAGAACTAGGAGAGACAATCTAAGGATTATTTGACTCTCTGAAAACCATAATGAAAAAAAGAGCTTAGACACTATTTTCCAGGAAATCATCAAAGAGAACTGCCCTGATATCATAGAATTAGAAGGTAAAATATCCATTGAAAGAATTTACCGAACACCTCCTGAAAGAAACTCCAAAATTAAAACTCCAAGGAATATCATAGCTAAATTTCAGAACTATCATACCAAGGAAAAAATATTACAAACAGCCAGGAAAAAAAAATTCAAATACCAAGGAGCCACAATAAGGATCACCCAGGATCTAGCAGCTTCCACCTTAAAGCATCAAAGGACCTGGAATCTGATATTCCAAAAGGCAAAGGAACTTGGAATGCACCAAGAATAAACTGCCCTGCTAAACTGAGCATTTTTTTTTCCAGGGAAGAAAATGTGCATTCAATGAAACAGGTGAATTCCATATTTTGCTGATGAAAAAACTAAACAAACAAAAAAATTAACCTCTAAATATAAGACTCAAGAGAAGCATAAACAGGCAAAAAGAACTCTTGAGAACTGTATTTCTGTTATGGGTATACATAGAGAGTGCATGTATAATTTGATTTTACTGGATAAAAAAGGAACTAGAGATTGAAAGGGGATAGTACCAGAAAAAGGGAAAAGTAGAGGTAAAATGAGGGAAATTACATCTCACCAAAAGGCAAAGAAATCTATTCCATTTGAGGGAAAGAAGGGAGGGGGATGAACATTGTGTGAATCTTACTCTCATCATATTTGGCTCAAAGAGAAAATATTAGACATATTTGGTTTACAGAGAAACTTCTCTCACCTTATTGAAAAGAGGGACTGGAACAATGAAAAGGGAAGGGTTGAGTAAATAGAAGGAAAAATAGAAATAGTACAGGAAAGGTATAAGAAAGAGGAAGGGATTCTAAAGGGGGAAGGCTGCTTGAGAAAAGTGGTGCTCATAAGTTAAATATTGGGGAGGAGGGAAAGAGGAAAAGGAAAGAGAAAAGTATCATCTGGGGATAATAAGATGGCAGGAAATACAGAATTAGTAATTTTAAGCATAAATGTGAATGGGATGAACTTTCCCATAAAATAGAAGTGAATAGCAGACTGGATTAAAAGCCAGAATCCTACAATATGTTGTTTACAAGAAACACATTTAAAGCAGAGTGATACATACAGAGTAAAGGTAAAAGGCTGGAGAAAAATTTATTATGCTTCAGGTAAAGTAAAAAAAAAAAAAAAAATCAGGGGTAGCCATCCTGATCTCAGATCAAGCAAAAGCAAAATTTGATCTAATTAAAAGAGATAATGAAGGAAACTATATCTTGCTAAAGGGTACTATAGATAATGAAGTAATGTCAATACTAAATATATATGCACCAAGTGTTATGGCATGTAAATTCCTAAAGGAGAAGTTAAGAGAGCTGCAAGAAGAAATAGACAGCAGAACTATAATAGTGGGAGATCTCAACCCTGCTCTCTCAGAACTAGATAAATCAAACCACAAAATAAATAAGAAAGAGATTAAAGAGGTAAATAGAATACTAGAAAAACTAGATAGGATAGATTTTTTGAGAAAATTGAATAGAAATAGAAAGGAGTATATTTTCTTCTCGGTAGTTCATGGAACTATACAAAAATTGACCATATATTATTACATAAAGACCTCAAAATCAAATGCAGAAAGGCAGAAATAGTAAATGCATTTTTTTCAAATCATGATGCAATAAAAATTACATTAAATAAAAAGCCAGGGGAAAATAGACCAAAAAGTATTGGAAACTAAACAATCTCATCCTAAAGAATGAATGGGTAAAACAGCAAATCATAGACATAATTAATAATTATATCCAAAAGAATGACAATAATAAGGCAGCATACCAAAATTTATGGGATGCAGCTAAAGTGGTAATAAGGGGAAATTTTATATCTCTAGAGGCTTGCTTGCATAAAATAGAGAAAGAGAAGATGAATGAATTGTGCTTGCAACTAAAAAAACTAGAAAAAGAGCAAATTAAACCCCCCCAATCAAATACCAAACTTGAAGTTCTAAAGATAAAAGGAAAGATTAATAAAATTGAAACTAAAAAAACTATTGAATTAATAAATAAAACTAAGAGTTGGTTTTATGCAAAAAAAAAAAAACAATAAAATAAAATAGATGAACCTTTAGTAAATTTGATTAGAAAAAGAAAGAGGAAAATCAAATTATTAGTCTTAAAAATGAAAAGGGAGAACTTCCCATCAATTAAGAGGAAATTAAAGCAATAATTAGGAGTTACATTGCCCAACTTTATGCCAATAAATTTGATAACCTAAATAAAATGGAGGAATACCTACAAAAATATAGACTGCCCAGATTAACAGAGGAGGAAGTAAATTGTTTAAATAGTCCTATTTCAGAAAAAAGAAATAGAATAAGCTATTAATCAACTCCCTAAGAAAAAAACCCCAGGACCAGATGAGTTTGCATGTGAATTCTACTCACCATTTAAAGAACAATTAACTCCAATACTATACAAATTATTTGAAAAAAAAATAGGGAATGAAGGACTCCTACCAAATTCCTATTATGACACAGACATGGTACTGATACCTAAACCAGGTAATACGAAAACAGAGAAAGAAAACTATTGACTAATCTCCCTAATGAATATTGATGCAAAATTTTAAAATAAAATATTAGTAAAGAAATTATAGAAAACCATCCCCAAGATAATATACCATGATCAAATGGGATTTATACTAGGAATGCAGGACTGGTTCAATATTAGGAAAACTATTAGCATAATTGACTATATCAATAACCATATTAACAAAAAACATATGATTATCTCAGTAGATGCAGAAAAAGCATTTGACAAAATCCAACACCCATTCCTATTAAAAACACTAGAGAGTATAAAAATAAATGAATTTTTCCTTAAAATAGTAGCATCTATTTAAAACCATCAGTAAGTGTCATATGTCATGGGGATAAACTGGAACCATTCCCAATAAGATCAGGGGTGAAACAAGGTTGCCCACTATCACCATTGCTATGCAATATTGTATTAGAAATGCTAGCTTTGGAAATAAGAAAAAGAGATTAAAGGAATTAGAGTAGATAATGAATAAACCAAATTATCACTCTTTGCAAATGATATGATGATATACTTAGAGAACCCTAGAGAATCAAGTAAAAAGTTATTAGAAATAATCCACAACTTTAGCAAAGTTGCAGGATACAAAATAAGTCCACATAAATATCAGCATTTTTATACACCACTAACAAAATCCAATAGCAAGAGATACAAAGAAAAATTCCATTTAAAATAAATGTCGATAGTATAAAATATTTAGAAATCCTATCTGCCAAGGGAAAGTCAGGAACTATATGAACAAAACTACAAAACACTTTCCACACAAATAAAGTCAGATGTAAGTAATTGGAAAAATATCAAATACTCTTGAATAGGTTGAGAGAATATAATAAAGATAATAATAATACAACCTAAACTAATCTATTTAGTGCGGTACCAATCAAACCCCCAAGAAATTATTTTACTGATCTAGAAAAAATAACAACAGAATTCATTTGGAAGAACAGAAGGTCAAGAATTTCAAGTGAATTAAAGAAAAAAATCAAATGAAGGTGGCCTAGCTGTACCAGATCTAAAACCAAATTATAAAGCAGTGGTCATCAAGACCATTTGGTAATGGCTAAGAAATAGACTAGTTAGAGATCATTATTGATCACAAAATAGATAATTTTGATTATATTAAGTTAAAAAGTTTTTGTACAAACAAAACTAATGCAGACAAAATTAGAAGGAAAGCAATAAACTGGGAAAACATTTTTACATTCAAAGGTTCTGATAAAGACCTCATTTCCAAAATATGTAGAAAATTGACTCAAATAAGAATAAAAAATCAAGACATTCTCCAATTGATAAATGGTCAAAGGATATGAACAGACAATTTTCAGATGAAGAAATTGAAACTATTTCTAGTCATATAAAAAGATCCTCCAAATCACTATCAATCAGAAAAATGCAAATTAAGACAACTCTGAGATACTACTACACACCTATAAGATTGGCTAAGATGACAGGAAAAAATAATGATGGCTGTTGGAGAGGATGTGGGAAAAGTGGGACACTGATACATTGTTTGTGGAACTGTGAATGAATCTAATCATTCTAGAGAGCAATTTGGACCTATGTTCAAAAAGTTATCAAACTGTGCATACCCTTTGATCCAGTAGTGTTTCTACTGGGCTTATATCCCAATGAGATCTTAAAGGAGGGAAAGGTACCCACATGTGCAAAAATATTTGTAGCAGACCTTTTCATAGTGGCTAGAAACTGGAAACTGAATGGATGCCCCTCAGTTGGAGAATGGCTGAATATATGAATGTTATGGAATATTGTTGTTCTGTAAGAAATGACCAACAGGATGATTTCAGAGAGGCCTGGAGAGACTTATATGAACTGATGCTAAGTGAAATGAGCAGAACCAGGAGATCATTGTACATAGCAACAAAATTATACCACAACATAGCCTTTTCACTCTTTTTGTTGTTGTTTGCTTGCATTTTTGTGTTTCTTCTAGGGTTTTTTTTTCTTTCTAGATCCGAGTTTTTCTTGTACATTAGGGAGCATTTGGGGTTGGTGAAAAGTATTAAACAGTTTCCCAAAAAACAATTCAATCAACTTTTCTCTTCCCTTTGCAATTCTAGATAGTATTCATTTACTCACAATATATGCCCAAGATAATCTCATTTTCTATCTCAGTAATCTGTCCATCCAACATATTCCTAACCCATATATGCTAGTCTATACAGTGGTGAAATCACAATCTCAGTTTAAAAATAAAAAGAAGGAAGAAGCTGGGGGAAGGGAGAATGATGTCAATATTGATACAGGTTAGTTCCCTTAGTAGTATGTTGAATAACTGGTCACTGAGGGCAAAAATCTCACTCTTGAAGTATCAACTTAGAGTGCCTCCCATTATGACCTTAGTAAGGACCATGAGAAGCTCTCACAAGATGTATTAAAAGCAAAATTAATGTTTATAGTCTAAAAGCTATGTGATTTTAAACACCCTCTTTCTCCTTTTCCTCCACTCCTTCACTGTCACCATAGAAATAATGGAAGAGAAATGCTCAGGACTGAGTATCAGGTTTTTTCCATGTGTTGCCATAGCCACATAATTTATCATTTTGTGACCAGCCTGCTGGGGTTGCTCTATACTTGACTGAATTAATCCTCTAATAGTCCAGACAGGACCATGCCATGGCAGCTGACTTTAGTTCTCATAGTATTTGAGAAGTCAGAATTTTTTTCATGTCAGAATAAGATATCTGACATAATTTTGAGGAAGAGTAAATTATATATTATCTTTTATAGCTCTCTATTTCATTTGCACATGATTTTTCTCCTTTGGTAAAATCCGAAACATCATTAGGGCAAGGATTATGTCTTATTCTTTTTGCATACCCTATACAGTGATCACAATGATAGCCACATACTAGCAGCCCAGATAAAAACTTTTGAAACTGCATTAACGGTGATGAAAACTTGAGAAATGTAGCAAAGAAGCTGCTTTTGACCTTTAATAGAGTAAAATTTTTAGTGAGTAAAAGAAAATTCATATTAAGTTATTAATAAAATGAGAATATTTCAGGATTTTATTCTTTGTTCTAAAGGATTTAACCCCAGCAATACTAACAACATAGCTGCTTGTGAAGTAAGGGTGGCCTCTCCAACTGGGATAATTAAGATTTAAATCTAAATCATGGTTATCATTTTTTGTTGTTAAAAAGCAAATTTAGCTAGCTATGTGCAGAATTTCCCCATTTTTGTATCAACAATTTCAGTAATAAAGAACTTTTGAGTTTTCAGAAATAGACATCCAAAAAAGGCTTATTTTTTTTTTGAAAAATTTTGGGTAATAGCAAAACCTTATTTTTAAAAAAGAATATTCCCTCTCTCCCTCCCTTTCTTTCTCTTTTTCCTTTCTTCCGTCCTCTTTTCTCTATCTAATCCACCTCTCTCTCCCTTCCACCTCCTTTCTTTCCCCCCTCCTTTCTTCCATTCTCTCCTCTTCCTCTCTCCTTTCTCCTCTCCTCCTCCTCCTTCCTCCCTTCCTCTCTTTCCTCTCCTCTCCTCTTCTTTCCTTCTCTCTCTCTTTCTTTCTTCTTCTTCTTCTTCTTCTCTTCTTCTTCTTCTTCTTCTTCTTCTTCTTCTCTTCTTCTTCTTCTTCTTCTTCTTCTTCTTCTTCTTCTTCTCCTCCTCCTCCTTCTCCTTCTCCTCTCTCTCTCTCTCTCTCTCTGTCTGTCTCTCTGTCTCTCACTCTCTTTCTGTCTCTCTCTCTTTTTGTTTCTGTCTCTGTCTCCCTCTCCTCTCCTTCTCTCTCTCTCCTATTTTTTCTTTCAGTGTGAGTATATATCATCCCTTCAAAAGTACCTCCAAGTTCCCAAGCTCAAGATTCATCTTCCCAGAGACCAACAGAGGGAACCTATCTGGATGCCATAGTAGACTGCTAAAAACTTTGGAGTAAAGTTACAGCATAGTCAGACCTACTTGGTTTTTTTTTCAGGACCCAGAGAGGAGACAAATGCATGGAGCACTGATGCTAGAATCAGAGGACCTGAGTTCAGACGCTGCTTCTGAAATTTCTTATATGTCTGACTTGGGTCAAGTTGTTTTAGCTCTCTGAATGCTATAGAAGAACTTTCTTATCTATAAAATGAAGAGTAGATGGCCTCTAAGGTCCCTTCCAGTTGTTTATCCATAATTTACATCATTTCCTGAATAAATATAGCAACATCAGAGTTAGGGACTTCAGGAGAAAAAAATGTTGAAAAGAACTGGCAATAAGTATGAGAAGGGGGCAGCTAAGTGGCGTAGTGGATAAAGCACCAGCCCTGAAGTCAGGAGGACCTGAGTTCAAATATGATCTCAGACACTTAATACTTCCTAGATGTATGACCCTGGGCAAGTCATTTAACTTCAATTGCCTCAGGGAAAAAAGAAGAAGAAGTATGAGAAGTAAGTAATGATGAATCATTTTGTTGGTAGGTATGAGTGGAGATTATAAATTTCAATGGCACATCAACCTAACTGTATAGTCTGTTTCCAGTGTCAAATAGCAGAGGTATCTGTGAATCTAATAGGGAGAGCAAACTTTGTTTGAGGGTTAGTAGGTAGTGCAGAGTATGAAAGAGAAACAAAGGCATCCAGGAAATAATGGAATTAAATCCAGTTTGGGTTATGATAAGACAATTAGAAGCAGCAGGATTCAAGTATCAGAGAATTTGGTGGGACTGCAGTCATGAAAAGGTTTCTTGATAGACTTTTGGGTATCCAAAAATTAATAACAATGAAAATAATACTATATGTACATAGCTATTATGTTAATATAGAGAGAAGGGAGGGAAAAAAGAGAGAGAGAAAAAGGGAGAAAACAAAGATAAATATGTGTGTATATATATATACACATATATAGAAAGATCTCTGTTTATATATAGATTATATATATATATACATATATGTATATATCAGAGAGAATGAGAGACAGAGAGACAGAGAGACAGAGACATAGAATGACACAGAGAGACAGAAACTGAAACATAGAAACTCAGAAAGAGAAAGAGACATAATTACACACACAGAAATGCAAAAAGATAGAAACACAGAGACAGACAGACAGACACACACACACAGAACATTTTAAGGTTTGAAAAGTACTTTACATATATGCATATATTTATAATTTCATTGATTATCATAACAACCTCGTGGGGGGACTATTATTACATGCATTTTACACTGAAGCTGAAAAAAGTTTAAGTGATTTCTGCCATTTAAAAGTCATTGAATTAAGAGATGTATGGGATATGAGTATCTGTTGTAAGGAAGCAGAACTTGGGATCTTAGTTATAGAGCAGAAAAGAGCTCCTGATCCAACCTCCTTGTTTTAAAGATTAGGAAACTAATTGATTAACCCAAGATCACACAGTCTAAGGTCAGATACTACGCAACAGAGATTAGGTTTGAATCTAGGTCCTCTGATTTAAGAGCTAGTATTCCTTCCATTGCACCACACTACTCCATAGAGTTATATTTCATCATGCTAATGCCACATCCCATGTTATCCCAGGGTCACCTTAGAATCTCAGTTTCCTCATTTGTAAAATGAGAGGATTTAATGAAATTATCTCTTAAGTTTCCATCTAATCCCTAAACCCTAAGATACTATGAAGGTTTTTCAAGAAATATAGGAAAGTGAAACATATGGTATAGATAAGATAAATATTCTAAATTCCAAGAACCATGTACACTTCAGCTTTTTTCACTTTCTCTCTTTACTCTCTCAGTTGGTGATTTCATCCTTTCCTCTGATTTCAATTATCACCTCTCTACAGATGGCTCTCAAATCAATTATTTCCTTTCCCGATCTCTCTCCTAAACTTCATTTCAGAATCTCCAACTGCCTGCTGAACCTTACCTGTATGTCATCCCAATACCTCAAACTCAGTGTGTTACTTGCTATTTTTCCATTCCAAATCTGCCCCTCATCCTCATTTCCCTATTTCTATAGAGGATATTGCCATCATCCTGGTTACCCCAGATGTAAATCTTCTAAAGCCATCTTTGGCTCTCTCTCTCTCTCTCTCTCTTTCTCTCTCTCTCCCCCATCTTCTTTGTGTCTCTGTTTCTGTATCTCTCTATCTCTATCTCTGGCTCTCCCTCTGTTTCTGCCTCTCTGTATGTCTCTGTTTCTGCCTTAGTCTCTGTCTTTATCTTTTTTTCTGTCTCTGTATCTCTGTTTTTGTCCCTCTGTCTCTGACTTTTTGACTGTCTCTGTCTTGGTCTTGGACTCGATCTCTGTTTCTCGCTCTCCCTCTGTCTTTCTGTCTCTATCTCTCTGTGTCTCTTGTCTTTTTCCCCCTATGCTGATTCTACATCCACAATACCCCTCATCTCTATCCTTTTCTGTTTATTCTCTAGATCAAGGATGTGTGGTAAATGTTCAGCCTTCTGGAACTTAAAAAAAAGGTACATACGACATAGTTTTTTCTGCATTATTAGCATTTTCTTCATCTCTTTTTAAGTCAAGACAATCAACCAAACAATCAATAAAGCCTTGATTTGTAGTGTTTGCTGATTTCCAAAGTATAAATGCTCACACTGAAAGTATGATGATGGACCCTGGTAGTCACTGCATGAACTAGCTCAGTACACCTCTGCCCTAGACCCACCCTAGTTCAGTTTCTTAGCATATCTAACTGATTCTCTGACTCCAGTCTTTCCTGCTTTCAGTCTTTAAACAACTGCCTTATAAATATTCCTAATGATCATTCTGCATCTTACCTTTAGTGACTCCCTATTGCCTCTAGGATATTCAAATCATTTAGTCTAGCACTCTAGTACTCTGCAATCTTTCCCTAAACTACCATTCTAGTTCCATTTCACACTACTCTTTATGCTTTCTGTATTTCAATGTAAAACTGAGACAATTAATGACTTTACTAAGCACTTTGATTTGCTTGAGTTTCCTTGCTATCCAGAGAAGGCTGGACTGATTTCAGAATAAGGTCTGTCAATCAGGAGCTAGATCAAGGATTTCTGTGGTTTCTATTCAAATGAACCTGAAACCTCCTCTGCTGTGCAATTATCTACAGAACTGGCTCATGCTAAGCCCCAATGGACAGAACTCTTACACAAAACATCCTGCTCTGGGTCCCATGGAGTCTTTCTATCCTGATCCTTGCCTTATTCCATGTGCCCCAAGTTATCTCATGATTTTTTGTGAAATAGTCCCCCTTCTCTGGTAAATGAAAACTGATTGAATCATGACACCACCATCCCCTCCCAGCTTTGTGGGTTTTATCTTCATGATCCTTGCAGCCTAAACTCCAGAAAAGCTCAGTCCAACTATTTGATTTACATGCATGCCTCCAGTTTGAGAGAAATAAAGCATGCATGCAATCTCATACTGTTTTGTCTTTTTAGACCAAACTTTGGGGTTGACTACAGTCAATTGGACAACTACTCAGAACCTAGCATATAGTGTTGGGGTTCAAAGTGGAACCCCCAAAATGTTGAGGTTTCAGATCAGTGTATCACAAGGTTTCTTATAAGAATTTGCAGGCTCAGATCTATCTCCAAGTCAAGGAGCCAAGTTTATTATAATTGTAATGCCAACTAAAGCAGGCTAAATTCCAAAAGAAGTTAACAAAGAACTAAGAGTAATTTATAGGGAAAAGTAAGAGGAATCAGATGCTTATGTCACTGATATGCTAATTTTATGGCTCAGAGATGGAGTTGAGGACGGTTTGATTCAGACTTTGTGCTGCAGTACTTATAGTTCCCTGGGAAGAACTGGGGGAGAGGGGAGGACTTTCCAGAAATGTGTGTTTAGGACAGATCAAGTTGTGGGCACCCAATTTTGTTCTGCACCTTTGTTAACTTTAAGCATCACATTATTGTTGTTCATTAGTCTCAGAAACCTGTTATTACTGACCAACAAGGCTATTATCTGACATCTACCAATCTGTAGACTCAGCATCCTGGCCATATGAAGTGAACTAAGGCAAGATAGCCTAAGGGAAGAAATATATTATTTCTAACTATGTCATCCCTAAAACCAGGTAGCCTTGGAGTTATTCCTAAGGGCTGTATCACATCAATAGTAAGTACTTAATAAATGCATGTTGATTGACTTATTGATCTCCTTCTTTCCTCTTCTACTTCCATGCATTTCTGTTGTCACAGATCCCCTGTGCTTGGAATGCATCCTTTCCTCTCCTGTCCCTTCACCCCCAGCAATTTTGCCTGTTGAAATCCTTTTTCTTTTTCCTTCAAGGCTTTCCTTCTTTAGGTTCCATTTCTTCCATGAAAATAATCCTTGCATTCCTGCTAAAAGATATTTCTTTCCCCTCCAATTTTCTTAAAGAACTTTGCTTGTATCCTCTTGACTTTATCACTTATCTTGTACATTCTACAGCCTACCCCTACTAGACTATAAACACCTTAAGGCCATCTTTATGTTCAAGATCTAGCATAATACCTTGAACTTAGTAGATATGTAATGAATGCTGAATTTTCATTTTTAATTATTGGTATGCTTTGCAATGAAAACCAGTAAGTCCTGTAGTCACCCATACATTTACATTTGAATTAATCCTGATGAGCTAATGTCTGTATATCAGTTGGAAGCAAATGAATTGGCTAATTGACTATTCATGTTAGGATCAGCTTTAGAAGTGCTAAAATTTTCACTTATTGGTCTTCATTAACCTTAGGACTATTACTAGAACTTTGATTAAGCTGAACCTACTAATGCTCCATAAGAAGCTAATTTGTTGTCTTTTAAAATCTCCCAAGTTCTCAAAGTCCAGGTGTTACTAGGAAAATAATTCAATGATTTCTTTGTTTTATTGATTATATGGTTATGTAAGTCTAATCTTTTCCTAGTGTGTAAGGGTTAGGAACTGAAAACACCAGTTAAATAACTTACCTGAGAAAGAGAGAGAGACAGAGACAGAGACAGAGAAGAAGGGAGGAAGGAAAAGAAAAATCCCATTTCATAAATGTTAGAAAAATTTGCATTTTACTAGTTAGCAGGAATACTAAGCCAATGATCAGCTAAATGAACTGTGAGATCCGGGGATTCTTCCTTTTTATTTCTACTTAGAATGAGAAGTGTGTCAGACTTAGCTGGGCCTGAAGTCAGAAAGACCTGAGTTCCTGAGTTGTAAATCTGGCCGTAGATTTTAGCTATGTGATCCTGGGCAAGTCACTTTATCTAACTTATCTTAGTGTCTTTAGATAAAATGAGCTGGATAAGAAATGGAACACCCTTCCAATCTCTTTGCCAAAAAAATTCTAAATGGGATCACAAAGATTCAAATACAATTGAAAAAATTACTCAACCTCAAAGGATGAGAAAATCTTCTATCTCTAAGAACTAGAATGCTTGCAAAACTGCTTTCATTGGGATAAGCCAAGTATTATCAAATTTTTTGAAACAGGAATGTCACATTCTCAATAATTCAGGGGTATAAAACAAAATAAGGAAATTACATAGGAAGGCAGAAAACAAGCAATCTCAGTATTCTAAGGTATTTTTGTCCAGTTTCTAAGGATTATGAATGAATGTCCGGGTGAAAGATCTTGAACCTAGCTTCTATAGGAGAACAATAGAGACTGCTTTAGGGAGTTAATGATTTTCTCTTCCTGTTTTACCCCTGAATGCTGACCAAGATGGGAGAGGTGTCTATATGTGAAATTTTCATCTTGATTCTAAAGTTAAATTTTTAAAAATACTTTAATTTTAAAACATAATTTACTATGCATGTATATGTTTTCCAGCAAGCAGCACAAGATTAGATATTTAGAGCTAGAAGAGACTTCAGAGATCATCTAATATAAGTTGATTAGTTCCTCCATGGACCATAAATGAGCATGGATGGAACAGAGAATGAACCCAGAATTAAGAATCAAAGTACTTATGTCCAAATCTTATCTCTGCAACTTCTGGCTTTGTGGCTTTGAGCAAGGCACTTCTCTAGCTTCAGTTTCCCTAAATTTAATAAATGGAAGCTCAGAATTCCATATGCTATATTCTTTTTGTGTTCTGCCGTTAACTGAAAATGCTCTATTTTGGATTTTTTTTAAATTTAAAAATCAAAACTGAAAACCAAGAAGTGGGAGCAATTCAGAGGACATGTATCTATAACACTATAGAGAACATCCCAAGACTTGTCAAGTCTGATAATTGCTACACATTTTTGGTGATTCATGTAAGCACAAGTAATAATGGTGGAAGCTATCTAGAAATCATTGCTAAAGATTATGAATAAAGTCCTTTAAAGTTCCTTACTGGCTCTAATTTATGATCCTCTGACCCCAGACAAGAAGCTAAAGACCTTAGAGGGATAGGCAGTGTTTTCATCAATGCTATTGATTGCATGCAAAGGCCTCAGAAAAGAAAGGCAGATTTGGAAAGTCAAAAGCAATTTAACAAGAATGTGTTTGAAAGTGTGGTGTGGATTCTATGTCATGGCTTAAAATGATTGATTAGGAATGGTGTATATCTAAGAAGGAAAAAATAAAAAAATATATTTGCCTAAAGTCTTGCATTATCGAAGGTTCTAAATTGGGAAGTTGGAGAAAACAATTGCTTATGGATGGATATCCACTAAGTTAGACACTATTAGCAAGGAATTTGCAAAGTATGGGCCTCATATCCTTGGGGTCCCCAGCACCATTTCTGGGGATCTGTGAGGTGAACAAATATCTTCATAGTAATACTAAGACTTCATTTGCTTATTAAAATACTCTTCTATATATCTGTATGATGTCAGATTTTTTTTTCATATTCTGCAATCAAGACAATCCACTGCAACAGAATGAATGAAGAAGTACATAGACTGGAGATCCACCTATCTTCTATTAATCCAGACATTAAAGAGATTTACATAAATCTGTAAAACCAATGCTATTTTCAATGTTTTTTGGCTGTAGATAATTACTATTTTCAGAAAATATTATTTACATTAATATGTAGTAAATTTATTATTTTTAATGTGAGAAATACTGAAAAATTAGGTTTCCACAAAGTGTTGCAAGCGTTCAGGTAGTGTGGGATATAGGTACCACTGACCAAGAGATTTTCAGAATGTAAGAGGTTAAGAAAGATTCAGATCCCATATAACAATTAAGTAATTAATAGAAGTCTTGAGCAACAAGGAATTAGGGAGTAGGGAGGCACACATAAATTCAACCAATCAGAAAGAATCTTGTAGTTTTGAGAAAATCACAAACTTAAGATAATAATCAATCCAGCCCAAACTAGTTGGGGTCAATGACCTGACTTGACCAAATCAATATTATCTGCTTAATAGGCTAACTGAATATTAAAGAACACATTTCATAGGAGTTTTGCACCATTTTTGAACATGGAATGACAAGGGAAGGGGAACATGTTTATCCATATTTAGGGGGAAACATAATGGCCATATCAGAAAGATTGTAACCCGGAAAGGAATGGACCAATCCAGTCTGTGAAGGAAGATATTGTTACAAACTAACAAATATAAAGTTTCTCTCACTTCTGTGCTCAGGGCTCCCTCTTCCCAAAGAAGAGCAAACCCATTTCAGGCCAGAAATGTTAAGATGATTCCTTAAGATTCTTCTTTAATAAATTTCCTCAATATCTGATTTTCAGTTTCAAGAGTGAATTTCTAACATAATTAATAAAAATATTTTTAAAATTTTTATCAGTTTTAATGGTACATATCAGTAGCCATAACACATATAAGCAAAAAAAATCTATGGAGTCCTCAATTTTTTAAAAAGAATGTAAAGGGGCCCTAAGATCAAAAAAGTTTCAGACCTGCTTTCATACAGAGTAGCTACAATACATGAAGAAAAGCAATAGCAACATTCAGAAATTCAAGGAGGAAAAAAAAAATCCCATAAAACAGTCAACAATCAAACCAAAAGCCTTAGATGTCAATAGAATAATGCACAAAATATAGCTAACAGGCATGGGGAACGAGAGATCTTATTTCAAGGAGGAAAATGTGACTTCACTTATTTCAATGAAGCATGATGGAAACTATTTCAATGGGGGAAGACTACATGTAAAAGAAAACTGAAAGGTGTTGGGGGGGGGCGGATTGGAGGTTATTAAGAATATAAACTGAAGCAAAGCTTAAATTATGGGTTACAGTCCCATATGGAGTTGACTAACTAAATGTGGGAGGGTGTGAAATATCAAAATATCAATCAACTCTGAAAAACATTGAATATGTTCTATGTCCTGCAATCCCACCAAGATTTAATTCTTTATGTAAAAATAAACAAGCACATTCATCTCAATAGTATGAAAATTTTCTTTTATCTTTAATAAATGGTAAAATTATATGTATACCAAAGAATTGTTTTAAAATAAATTTAAAATAAATTTCTTTATGATTTATTATCAGTATTTGATTTGTATATCTATCTTATATACATATATATGTACTTAGAGTCACATAAAAATTTCTCAGGCAAAAAGGGATCACATTTGGAAAAAGTTTAAAAAAGCCTGGGCTAAAGAGGAATGAACAGTACAAGTAAGAGGTGATGGGTGCCTAGGAAGAATGAGGAAACATAGGATAGATAAGGAAGAATAGGGAAATAATCTGATTAATCATACTACAATTGGTATGCATTTTTTGGCCAAGAGTGACTCAATAGTGTATAAAGTGCCAAGCTTGGAGTCATCTCTTCAGATATTTATTACCTATGTGATTCTGGGCAATTAACTTAACTCTCTGTGCCTCTATTTCCTTATCTGTAAAATGAACCGGAGAAAATCCCAAATGAAGAATTGGACATAGCTCAATAGCAACAAAGTATCTTTTAAATATACAAAGACATCTCAAAACATATGATTATATCAATATATACTGTTTCCCTCCTCCTCCCAGCTAAAAATAAAAACCAAAAAAACACCAAACCTTTGATAAAGAGCAATACTCATATATGCACAATCTCTCTCTAAGATGCTGATTTATTTTGTGGAATTTTTCTTCTTCCTTTTTCTTTGTTATAAGATCACTCTATGAAAGTTGGGGGCAGAGCATGATTGACTGATATAAAAACAAAAGAGATCAATAACATTATATTTTAATAAGGAAATCTACTTATGAAAGACAATCCAGGATCCAAAAAGAAAGGTGCATAATGGAGTATATTTTGATGAGGATTAATGAAAGAAGTCAGTGATATTATATTGTTATTAATGCATAGATATAATATCACAGACCATCTAAACAGAAAGAGGAAGGAGATGAATGAGTATGTAAATGAACTACAAATCTGCCATGGCATATCATCCTTCCCCATAGAAAATAAGCTCCTTTGAGACATATCAAGCTGTTTTTATTTTTACAACTCAGATCCACCAACCCCAGCTAATTACAGAGCCTTGCCATATTTTTTTCAACTATATCCAACTCTTTGTGATCCCATCCCATTTGAATTTTTCCTGGCAAAGACACTAGAGGAGTTTACCATTTCATTTTCCAGCTTATTTTACAGATAAAGAAACTGAGGCAAAATGAAGTGACTTGTTCAGCGTCATACAACTAAAAATTGTCTGAGGCCAGATTTCAACTTAGGAAAATGAGTCTTCTTGACTTCAGGCCTGGCAGTCTTTGTCCTGCCTAGCTATCCCAAAGGCCTAGCTATATTACGTGAATTGATCAATCAATCAAAAGTAAACTATAGGTGGAACAATCTTTAATTAATTTGAAAGGATCATAGGGATTTAAAATTATTTGGCAAAATCAAATTACACTACACAGGAGGCATTTTGTGACTGGTTAAAGAGAATAATTTACTCTCTGGTTCTATGGATAAAACAATTCATTCTCGCAGTCTGGCCATTACAGCAGGAAACTAGTCCAGAATCCAGGGACAAAGAGCTTAAAATAAATCTTGATTTCATTTGTAATATTAAATGTAGAACTTTCTGGACTTAAATATGAAATACTTTCTCAATTATAAGAAAATAAAGGCAAAAGAATTGAAAAGGATATTTTCATTGTCATGGTGACTCATCTAGCAGGACGTAGCTGGCCTTACAGTTAAGATTAAACTTAGATCCATTTGCAGAGAAAATCAGAAAAGTCTTTTTGGCAAAAATTTAACCTTTTCTCATTAAGAATAATCAGCCACTGTTCTGCATGCTATGTGACATTTTTCTAATAACTTTAGATTTATCTAGTCAGAACTTAATAAAGCTTCACCTCAATATTGTCTCTTGAAGTCACTAGCTCCTTTCAAGGCTTATACATAGGCTTTTCTCCCTTCTTCCTTCCCTACACTAGATTATTTCTGTATGGAAAAGGGGTTAGATAAGAGGGTGGAGAAAAATAAGGGCCCAGTCCTTATTGGCAAATATGGAGTGTGTTGGTGTGTTTTTGGCTAATGCAATTCCTCAGAAGAAAAAGGAAAGCGAACCTGATCTGGGACAATTTTTTTTTTTTTTTTTGGTGATTATATTTATTTATTTTTCAATTATTTTTATTTTTCCAAATATATGTGTAATTTTCAACATTCATATAACTTCATTACAACATTCATGCAACATTTTTGTAAAACTTTGAGTTCTAAATTTTTCTTCCTCCCTTCCTTATCTTCCCCTCTCCCTAATCTGATATGGATTTAAAAATGTGCAATTCTTTTAAACATATTTCCATATCTGTCATATTGTGCAAGAAAAATTAGATCAAAAGAAAAAAAAAAAAAAACATGAGAAGGAAAAAAAACCAAGCAAACAAACAACAACCACAAAAAAAAAAAAAAAAAAAAAGGTGAAAAACACTATGCTTTAATCTACATTCAGTCTTCACAGTTCTGTGACTGGATGCAGATGACATTTTCCATCCCAACTCTATTAGAATTGCCTTGAATCACTGCATTGTTGAAAAAAGCCAAATTCTGGGATGGTCTCAGTGATATGAAATGGAATCACCTCGAGGAGACTGTAGAGAACGTGTAAACACTCTGCAATTCAATCTACTATGCTAATCATTGTGAGTGGAAGTCTCTTGGATTGAGTACAGTTTTAGAAATAGAATTGATGTTGCTTCAGTCTGTCTTGATTAAACTTCCCCTCATAGTTTGACTCCTTTGCTACAAGAATCTGATGATGTTGTAAGAGAACTTGGACCCTTTACCCCTAAGACTAACTAAATAGATATGGCTCGATGAATATGGGACTTTGTTCTTTTTTCCTTGAAATTTGTTCTTTTGTTTTAGATGAAAAGACTGTGAAGACCATGACACTGAGCTTGAAAAGGTCCAGAGAATGAGTCACCTATGCATCCAGAGCCAAGAATTTGTTGCACTTTGTAGCCTGTTACAACTGCACTAGCACCCAGGAAACCCCAGAATCAGCCGGAGTCAGGATAAGCAAAAGTCCGTCTTTATTCTTGGTCTTTAGGGGTAGAAGTGAAGGGGATGGAAGAGAATCTCCACAACCTTAGTCTATAGCCGAGAGTGTGTCCCTGGCTAACTTTATTTCACCTCCTAGTCCCTCCTACAATCCTCTATACATCAATCATTGAGCCAGTAGGGATAGTGAAAAGGACCACTTTCCAAGCATATGCCCATAGAGTATTGTCAATCAGTAGTTAGCCTCAAGCGCTCAGCAGTCCTTACCTCAGTGCATCCCAATAGTTTCAGCCCTCTACAGCAGCCAGCATAGCATCAGTGCTCAAAGGATCAAGGAGTGACCTTCAAGACCTAAGACTAGGACTCCTTAAATTTCAATGCTACTATCGGACATGAACTTGGTAGGAACAATGCTATGATGACATTGTGCTAAATTGTGTGTTGGGGAAGAAATGTATATTTTTATTTTTACTATATATTTGAATCACTATTTCTTCATAAAAGCTAATTGGTCCTAAATGGTTAACAGAACTTTAGTACTAGTCACTCACTGGTAGCTAGCAGTGAGGGAAACACAACAGGTGACTGAGCCAAAGACATTAGAGAAAAGACACTTTATCCCTCCTCAAGGAAGTAGGAATACTGGGATGGTAAGTACAGAGCACAAAACATAGTTGTTATGCATATATTGTGTATTTATTTGTTCGAGAATGTGTAGTTTTCCCCCAGGAGCATGTCAAGTCCTTGAGAATTGGTATTATTTGTTTGTTTGTTTTTCTCCTTTTCATCTCTGGCCTAGAATGCTTAGAACATTAATAGGTTCTTAATATATGCTAGTTTAATTAAATAAATGAGCTTTTTCAATCATTCCTTCCATTTTGGTACCTGTTAGTAATAATGTGCCCTGTAGTCTGAATTTCAAGACATTTTTCTACCTGAAATTCAGATATGAATCCTGCATTTTCTATTAATTATCTATAATTTAACTCTTTATGAAAATCAATTCAACTTTTAAAAATTCTATCAGACAATGAACTTGAAGATGAAACATATAGGACTAGCTTGGATAAATTAAATCCAAGTTAATTGACTATCTTTATTACTACTCTTAACAGTTTTTATTCCTAGTTCTTTTTCCTTTATAGCTTCAAAGTAAAGAACTTATTAATCCCTTCATTCATACTCTCTTATTCCCCTTCGTCCATAAGGCTTATATATACTTCTCTACCCTTTCACCAGGGGCCAGCATCTTTATAGCCTCTTTTATCTCTGCAAAAACAATCTATACTTTCTACAGGACAAGCTTTCAAATGATTGTTCCCCAACTAATTCACTGAAAAACTTCAGCTTATCTTTACAAGGTTCTTCCTTTGACTTCCTTTATTTTGTCCATTTTGTTTATTGAAATAACAACTTCAAGAATCTTTTCTTCCCAGACAAGGAAACTAGACTGTTTTGCAAATGCTTCTGACAGAAACCTTGCAAAAATTGATTTTCTGAAAGTATCTGGATCTTTTCCCACAGAATATTTTTCCCTTAAAACAATTGGAGTTAAGTGACTTCCCCAGGGTCACACAGCTAGTAATTGTTAAGTATCTGAAGCCAGATTTGAACTTAGGTCTTTCTGACTTCAGGGCTGGTGTTCTATCCACTGCACTACCTAACTGCCTTCCCACAAAATATTTTTAAATAATATTTTAAAAGACTTAGGAAAATAAATTGAAATTAGTTACTTGACACTGTATCTTTGTATTAGATCAGCACCTTCCAGAAAGGTTCCATTACTTTGAAAATTCCTCTCCATTTATGGTTCTCTTTTTTAATGTTGAAATATTCCTGAGAGATGGAGAAAAATATCATCATATGTAATGTTCTTGGTTTGGTTTTCTGGAGGTCTTGGAGCAGCCTTTGTTTCAGCCAAGTAATCACTAGGAGAATAGCCAGGTGTTAAAGTCCAAATCCTTTATTATCTCTTTCACAGTCTAGTTTCCTTGCCTGGGGCCCAGCTAGCTTTCTTGAGAGCCTTTCAGAGCAGCCTTGGTCTCAGTGCGGGGAGCGGGAGGACAGGCCAGCCATCATGAGTCTGATGAAGATGGAATGAATCTGGCTCTGAGTCTGAGTCCTTTCCAAGTCTATGTCTGGCCCTTCTGAGCCTCTCCGAGCTCTTCTGAGTCTATCTCTGGCTCTCAGTCCCAGCTTATATGTTCTACACTGAGTATAAACCAATCATTATATTCCTAGGAAACCATTATTTGTTGTAAGATTAAATCAATCATACTGAATTTAAAGAACTATTAAGTACCATGCTAAGCTAGATAACCATTGTATCATCAATTCCACTGACTTAACACCTTGTAAGAATCCTCCTTTCAGAGTTCTGGCCCATAACATCTCCCGCTTTCTTTTGTTATATATTAAATCTATGTATATTTATATTTGTGTATATACACATGTGTGTATACATAAATGTAATATGTAATACATACTTAATATAATACTACATATATAATATATATTATATATCCATTCTCCAAATAAAGTATTTCAGTAATATTCTCTTTAAAACTTAATAATTTTAATGCTTGTATGTATATGTCTATGTTTCTGGATTTATCTGACCTTTACAAATCAGGATATGAGTCTTCAAATGCCTTAGAGACAATATAACAAAGACTCAGCTGGACACCAATAGTTTCCCAAGCTCATACAGATTTAGTAACTAAAGAAGAATTTGAATTCAGATCTCCTAACTCCAACTATAGTAAACATTCTATCCAGCTGTGTCCCTATGAGGTAGAAGCTGGGCTAGACCCAATTAGATGGAGCTGACTGGAGCTAAGGTTCAAAGGGAAGGAACCAAAGATTCAGTATTGGGTAAACAACAGGATGACTAGACAAATTGTTATCCACTTTTTATTTAGTGTATACATGGAAGTATTCAAATGAAGTGCCCTTACGATTGCCCAGAATTTCCTTCAGTTAGAGAACTAATGCAGTGCCAGGTTTGGAGCTGGAGGATCTTTGAATCTCAGCTCTGTTGCTTTGTATGTATATTAACTTCTCTGTGGCTCAGTTTCTTCATCTGTAAAATGAAGAGTTGGATTCAATAACCTTTAAAATCCTTTTCAATTGTGGATATATAGTTTAAGAATTTCCCAGAATCTACTTGTCTTTTCATGTTTCACAGGAGTAATTTTCTATATGCCATAATTCACCATCATGGAGATCACCTTTCATGAAAGAAAAACATTTTGCTTTATTTTTTTTAATATTATGAAACCAACATGAAATAATATTCTATCCTTTCTGAGGTTAAAAAGCATTCTACATGATTGCTAGCTGAACTTCCTATATTTCTAGAGAAACTCATTAACTAACGTAAAGCTTAAAATGGCTATTTCATTCAGGCCAATGGAAATAATGTACTCTTTTAGTCCCATTGTTGGGGATGAAAATTGGAAGCAGGTTCAAACAGCACTCAGCACAATAATATTCTAGGGGAAGAATGAAAGGGGTAAGCAACTGAACATTTGTTCAAAATTAGAAGAAAGAATCTGGGGGCAGAACCTGATTGAAACCTACCCTTCCTTGCTTACCTAGTTAAAATCTAATTCCCAGGTACATTAACTTGACCTTTCAAGTTATGAAGAAGAAGGAAAGAAATTTATTTATTGCCAGGAAGAGACTGTGTTTGTAAACTGTTGTTTCTTTTCTAGACTTAGAGAAGATAGCAAACCATTCTCTGAGGGTAAATCTGGTTGCTGTATTGACCTTCTAAATTGACCTTCAGATGTTTTTTACTCTGAAGCATTATCTGGAGGTTTTGATAAAGAAGACATTGAAGGAAGCAGTTAAAAGGGGGGAAATATGAGCCAGATCTCATGAAAGAGCAAATGATATTGTGACTGCTGATGGTGACTGCTGACATTTTGATAGTGTCTTAAAGTTTATAGAGTGGTTTCTAGAGAAAAAAAGAGGGTCATTGAAGCATTTAAAAATTATGCACAGAGAAAACATGAGGAAGTTCAGAAGGAAATACAAACAAGCAGAACAGCTTTGAAAATACATGTTGAATTTATTTTATAGTCTTTAAAAGCAGGGGTAAGTATTAGAAATTCATGATTTCACCTATAATCCTCTTTTTCTGTATTATCATGCATATGGAAATAGTCCTCTTTGTGTATGTGTTCATTACATTCAGATTGAAAAAAATGAGAAGTGCTTTCTATTCATTGTCATAAGAATACCTAAGCATTCTGGGACTGCAAAACAGATACTAGGGCAAAAAGTTGAAAAGTGCCTTCCAAATCATCTTTTTAAACTCTGAATTCGAGGCCTGGTTCAGAGAGAAAACCTGGGACACAACCTTGAGTGGGGGAAAGAGAAGAGGGCTAGGGGAGAGTTAGAGATGGAGTACCTTTGAAGCCTATGGTAGAACTTCTAGGACATTATGGGACATCCTCAAGACCAGATCAGGACAGAGAGGAGTTCACCTACAGGAAACAACTCTTCTTTGAACTTCCTCTTTTATTAATTATCCTTGGAATCTAATTATTAAACTATTTCCTCTAAGGTCCCTTCCAGTTCTGGGATTCTGTGAATATAAATGCTATCAGTGCCTTTACAATTTCAGCACCTCTTAAGACAAAGCACTGTCTGCACAAAGCTGTACCTTATCAAGTGTTCTGACTTGTAGAATCTACAAATTGACTTTTTTTTTTTTTGGCTTCTCATTAAGTCCCTTGTTCATAAATTTCATTGAATTATCCTAGGGATAGAACTGAGAACCTTCAGTGTCACAGCTGCTATTGACTCAAAATTATGAAATTGGATCCAGTTGTAGTATTGAAAAATCTGTCATGTTATGTCCTTGTACATGAATTTACACTAGGAATTTTCAGCCTGTGAGTCAGAAAAACCTGAAGAGTCAAGAGGACATTTCTGAAAGTCATAACTTTGAGTTTGAAGAGTTTGAATCCTAAATCAGCCTAGCCTTGCCCCAGGCAAATAGCATTCCTGAGTTTCAGTTTTCTTTGACATAAAATATGGGAATAGGCTTATGATATTTTTGGTATTGGAACTTTCTTAGGAGGAAACTTCTCTACCAATGTGGTCACCTTTCCTTGCAAAGAAGGGTTTTAAGCTGACTAGAGCATTTGTACCAATCAGGCAGTCCACAATGCTACCAAATTCTGGCCAGAACTAGAATTAAAAAAAAAAAAATTGGGAAACAGCAAAATAAATAAAAAATACAATAGAAGGACAAATATCAATTTAAGGTTTTCTATGAATGGATTAGTTAGTGATCAGCCTCTATTTCTGTTTGAGTTTTATACCATTGGACTAGATTAGAGAAGGATTAAGTGATTTGCCTAAGGTCACACAACTGTTATGTGTCAGAGACATGATTTAGATCCAAGTCTTCTTGACTTCAAGGCTTGATCTCTACCCATTATGCCCCCCCCCCCAAATCTTTTCTAAATAAATAAGTAAATTTTAAAATAAAAAAAGCACATTATGCCACACTTTCTATCTCTGACCTAAATTAGTGCTAACATCTACTCTGTATACAAAAAGATGGCATAATGGGTAAGAAAGAACACTAGACTTGCATGGTAAGTTTACAATCAATAAATTAGAATTGGGAGGGAACTTATATTTTTTCACTCTAGCAATCAACATTTATTTTATATATAACAAATTATTTAATAGAAAACAAATCTGAGACTGAAAGGATACATGACTTATCCAAGATCACACAGATGACAGAGGTAGGCTTTGAACCCAGGTCCTAAGACTCCACATCTACTGCTGTTTCCATTAAACAATGCTGAAAGCAAATGGGTCTAGATTCAAGTACTGATTTTTCTACTCATTGACCATTTGACCATAGGTTAGTCACTGAATCTCTTTGTTATCTAAAATGAGGGTTATAATACTTCTGCTATCTATTCAGCAAGGTTATTTATGAGGAAAATGAAGTGCTTTAAAGATATATACATATAGGTACATATATGTATGTATGTAATTATGATGACTCAGTACTTTGTATAAAATGTTAAACATTGTAAAAGATTAAGATATTCTAGAAAGACTGAATCAGGAGAACATTGGAGAGTAATAGAATCACTGTGTGATAATCAACTATAATAGACTCAGCTCCTCTTAGCAATACAATGATCTAGAATAATTCTAAAAGACTCATAATATAAAATGTCATGTTCATCCAGGGAAAGAACTATGAAGTCTGACTACAGATCAAAGCATATTATGTTAACCTTTTTTCTTTCTCGTGGTTTGTCCCTTTTGTTCTGATTTTTCTTTCACAATGTGAATGACATGGAAATATGTTTTAAATGATTGTACATGTATAATGTATATCAGATTGATTGCCATCTTGGGAAGGGAGGAAGTACAAAAAAAATGGGAATCAAAATCTTATAAAAGTAAATGTTGAAAGTAAAAAAAAAAAAAAGGAAAAGCAAGTTGTAAAAAGAAAAAGTGTAAATTTTTTTTCT
The DNA here is from genome assembly GCF_016432865.1 of Antechinus flavipes. Classification (NCBI taxonomy): domain Eukaryota; kingdom Metazoa; phylum Chordata; class Mammalia; order Dasyuromorphia; family Dasyuridae; genus Antechinus; species Antechinus flavipes. Next base: position 248,932,783 of record NC_067398.1, read on the forward strand.
CTCTCAAACTCTTAGGAGACTTTAGCGTGGATATATGCTCATTAGCACTTTGCTGTGAACTCTCCAACAACTTCAGTGGTTCTCTTTCAAGGAAATGAAGAAGCTTGCAAAATCTATTTTTATCCTCTTTCTCTTTGTATATGTGTTAGCTCCCATGAAGGAAAAAATACTTAGAGGAAAGGTCATATAATGGTTCTGCTAGTGCCTTAAATTAATTCTTTTCATCAATCTGCTGTTATTCAGTCATTTCAGTTGAGTTTGACTCTTTGTGATCTCTTGTGAAGTTTTCTTTGGAAAGATACTGGAGTAGTTTTCCATTTCCTTCTTCAGCTCATTTTACAGATGAGAAAACTGAGGCAAACAGATTTAAGTGATTTTCCCAGGATCACACAGATAGGAAGTGGCTGAGGCAGAATTTGAACTCAGTTCTTTCTGACTCCAGGATTGATACATTATCCACTTCCACCTATTATTGAAGAGGTCAAGTCAACATGATAGAGTAAGGCAGGGACTAGCTCTCCCCCTAAGCCTCTTCACATACTTTTAAATAATGACTCTAAATAAATTCTAGAGCAGCAGAACCTACAACCAGACCAGAACAGCTTGGAGGGTTGGCAGGAAAGGTTTGTGCACTACAGTGAAAGTGGAATAAAATCTGGTAAGAGGCTGTACCAGCATGGCTCTGAACACCAGGAACAGGTCTTAAGGCAACTGAATCAATGGCAGTTTCCAGATCTCTCAGCCTATAGTTTTAGAAAGGAACTCGGGGGGTCAGCAGGAAAATTCTATCACACGTGAGTGAGAATGGAGCAGTTTAGCAGAGGCAAACCAGAACAGCCCTATCCCCAGCCCCTGCAAACCAGGAATAGGCTTTGGGAGCCATTAAATAAGCAGCTACTGCAGCTGCTTCTGGAAGTCTCGATTCATAGATGGTCAGAAGGAGATTACAGGATTTTCTTTGCTAGCACTGAGGCAGAACTCTGTTGCTTTATCCATATTCAGATCTGAGTAGGAGTCCTGGCTGGTAGTTCCTGAGTGAGGAGGAGCTCGAGCCTACCAGTAGTTGCATCCACAGTGGAACCGGGACCTTCATCACAGTTCCAAGGCAGAAAAGAGGGCTTGTGGTTGTTCACAGACCAGGGCACAGAGGAAAAGGAAGGTGTGGAGGAGAAATCTATCAATAAAGTAATTAATAAGAATCTGTTTTGGGAGATTCTGCTTTATGTAGATACTGCTTTCATGATATACAAAGACCAAAATGAAAATCCCTTCCCTCAAGGAGCTTACATTCTATCAGGAGAAACAACATGTACTAATAAATATATAAGCTGAGAAAATTAAATTGGTTCTATATCATTTTTTACTGACCCTATTAAAAGTTAAGTGGTTTTAATCCTGTAATTACCTACATCATAGCTCTTTCTTAATTCAGAAATTGAACTAGCCTATAATGAGTTAAGTTTAGAAATCCTGTTCTCCTGCTAATCACTTTTATTTTTGCTTCCAGGAAATCTCTTTGGGGGATGAACACTAGCTAGTCTGGTCTGGTATCTTTACATCGCCAAGCTATACTTCGAAAATGTCTGGTTTGGCATCCAAAGAAATCTGTTCCACTATCTCTAACATCGCAGATGGACTCAAATTCAAACAATGAAGATATATTAGCTACAGGGGAATTGTTGCTATCCCCTCATTCTCCACTTCCAGCCAATCATATTGTTTCCCTCAATGCTATAATCAATCACAACTTGTTCTGCACTTTTAAGGTTCTAATCTTTGTTCTGTACTTCCCCCAAACTGCTATGCTTCCTCGTCTGAGTCTTTTGGCTAACTGAAGCAGTCATTACACCTGCTTTATTATCATGTTCATGCCCTGTTAATAAGCTCAGGGGACTATATGCCTTGGTTAAATTTTACTCAAAACAATGCAAAAAATATATATGCAAGATAAATACAAGGTGATTTAGGGAGACACTAACAATTATAGGAATGAAATCAGGAAAAGTTTCATATAAAAGTTGTTTTTGAGTTGAATCTTGATTAAGACTAGGGGTTCTAAGAGGTGGAGTTAACTTGGGAATGCATGCCAAATACGGAGAACCTGAGCAAAGTCATGAAGGTGGGAGGTTGGATGTGGTATGTGAAAAAAAGAAGTATATGGTGGGACCATAGAATTTGTGAAGAAGGAATGTGTGTGTGTGTGTGTGTGTGTGTGTGTGTGTGTGTGTGTGTAAAAGATCTGAAAAGGTAAATTAGATTCAGATTGTGAGGGGCTTTAAATACCAAATGAAAGAATTCATATTTGAACCTAGAAACAGAAAGGAAATCCTTGACTTTATGTACTAAGAAAGTCCTCATAGTATTGGATTTAAGAGTGATAACTGGAATTTCCATCAGTTTTCTAGCATGAGAAATTGAAAAAAGCAACATGGAAATCTGAAAAGAATCTTAGACTATATTTAACAATCAGCAGTTTGGGTTTGTGTTAAGAGTACTTGCCAGTCCTTTGTGTACTTTCTTAGTCTTTCTTGGCATTAACTAGCATCAATTTGTCCTGTAAACTAAAAGATCACCGAAGGAAGGAAATACAGAGAGAATTTTGATTCAGATTTTAACCTCGACACTTGCTACTTGTGCGACCTTGGACAAATCACCTAACCTTCCAGGGAAACAGCTACTTAATTTGTAAAAATGAGAGCGTTGGACTAACTGTCATGTGAGGTTTCTTTTTTTTCCCCAATCTACAATCATTCATCCACAAGTTTCCATCTTCCTAATATTTATTATTCTCTTCTACATTTCAGGCTTTTCCCTGGGCAGAAGAAAGAGATCTTAATGTAAAACTTGGTGATTGCATATCTTCTTTCTGGTTGTGAGCCTTAAAGTGACATCCAAATATAGATAAAGTATAGGTTACAGAATATAACGGCTTATTATATTTATTTTTTTGAGATCAAATTGGAAAAAATTCTTTGTTAAAAAGTCATTTATTCATAGTTTTTAAATATCTCAACAATTTAAAAAATAGTAACCCAGACTCTTAGATATAGGTTAATTATCAACCAAAAGTAATTTTATGAATACATATATATGTATATATGCAATTACATTTCAGAAATAGATTTATCTAATTTCGTTTTAAAGGAGAACAAGTTATGACTAAAGAATATTAGAAAAGAAAAATCCAGTCTGTACCTAGCATAGAGTCTGCTTAACGGCAGAATTACAAAGTTAAGTAGATTTATGAGATTACTTAGAGTGTTTGAGACCAGAATCAGAAAAACCAACTCCAAGTCAAAGCAAAATATTTTCCATTTTCCCCAAGAATATATTAGCCTAATATTTTAGGATAAGGTAGCTCACACACAGAAGACTTCCTGACATTAAAAAAAAAAAGTCTTCTGATGACTATTAGTAGTGGCAAGAATAAATTATAATTTTCATTGTGAATTCATTCTGTAAGTGGCCTATCAACCTATAATCTCCTAATGGTAGTCTATTGAATTTCTTATTTATATCTTGAGGCTGGCAATAGGGGTGGTGTTGACTTGACCTTGTATTGTTTCTACTTTGTAAAACTATGGAAGGAATTATCTATTCAACAGAATTGCACAGACATTAAACAGCTCAGAAATTCTTTGTTCTTTGTTCTCTGTATAATGTAGTGTCTTTCCAAAACCTAACCTCTTAGAAAATAGAGAACTGTTATTCTAAACTTGATTTTGACAAAGAAATCAATTAATTAAGAAGCATTAATCATAAGTAGAATAGTGCTAGGCACAGTACTAGAAACTGGGAATGAAAAGACAAAGTAAGAGTTCTTGCCCTCAAGGAGGTTTTAATTTAATACAGGGAGACATTGTGTGTATATATACATAGTGATGAGTGAAATAGAAGATAACTGGAGAAAAGGCCTCAGCTTTATCTTTTCTCCCTTCTTTCCCCTTTCCCCCCCTTCCCAGTATTAAGCTTGTGAGCACCACTTGCTTCTCACAGCCCTCCCTTTTTAGTATCCCTCCCCCCGCCTTAGAGTTCCTCCCCCTATCTTACCCCTTTCCCTCCAGTTCCCGTATTCCCTTCCACTTAGCTTATTCCTTCCCTTTTCACTTTTCCCTTCTCACTTTTCAATGAGGTGGGAGAAGTTTCACCATAGATTGAATATGTCTTAAGATTTTTCACTTAAAGCCAATTCTGAAGGCAGTAAGATACCCACTATATTCATCCCCTCCATTCTTTCTCTCAGATATAATAGGTTTCCTATGCCTCTTCATGAGATGTACTACCCCCACTTTACCCTTTTTCTGATACAATGTCCTTTCCACATCAATTTCTAGAACAAGGTATACATGTATTCTTTATACATCTATATAGTCAAAATATAGTTCCCAAGATTAATCTTTACCTTTTTAGATTTCTCTTGAGTTCTATATTTGTAGATCAAACTTTTTGTTAAGTTCTGATTTTTTCATCAGAAATAGATGAAATTCACTTACTTCGTTGAATGTCCATCTTCTTCCCTGGAAAAAGATGCTCATTCTCACTGGGTAAGTTATTTTTGGTTGCATACCAAGTTCCTTAGCCTTTCAGAATATCATATTCCAGGCCCTTCGATCTTTTAATGTGGATGCTGCCAGATCCTGGGTGATCCTTATTGTGGCTCCTTGATACTTGAATTGGGTTTTTCTAGCCGCTTGCAATATTTTTTCCTTCGTCTGAGGGTTCTGGCATTTGGCCACTATATTCCTTGGTGTTTTGATTTTAGGATCCCTTTCAGTGGGTGATCGATGAATCCTTTCAATGTTTATTTTTTCCTTTGTTCCTATGACTTCTGGGCAGTTCTCTTTGATAATTTCCTGGAAAATAGTGTCCAGGCTCTTTTTTTCATCATGCTTTTCTGGAAGTCCAATGATTCTCAGATTGTCTCTCCTGGATCTGTTTTCCAGGTCTGTTGTCTTCCCCAGAAGGTATTTCACATTTTTCTCCATTGTTTGATTTTTTTGGATTTGCTTGACTGATTCTTCTTATTTCCTCGAGTCATTCAATTCCACTTGTTCAAGTCTGATTTTCAGTGATGTATTTTCTTCACTCACTTTTTAAAAATCTTTTTCTAATTGTCCAATTGAGTTCTTTTGTTCTGTGGAATTTTTTTCCATTTCGCCAATTTTGTTTTCCAGTTCACCAATCCTATTTTTCAAGGATTTTACTTCTTTATCCACTCTCTCTTTAACTTTCTCCAGCCTCTTTTGCCAAGCCTCCCTCTCCTTTTCCCAAGCCTCCCTCTCCTTTTGCCAAGCCTTACTCTGCTTTCCCCATTTTTCTTCTAGCTCCCTTGTGAGAGCCTTTTTAATCACTTCTATGAGGTTCATCTGTGCTGAGGAACAGACAATCTCCTCCTTTGGGGAATCACCTGGGGACTGCCTGTTTTTAGTCTCCTCAGGATTTAGAGTCTGCTCTCTATCTGTGTAGAAGCTGTCAAGGGTTAAAGTCCTCTTCAGCTTCTTGCTCATTCTGTCTATTAATCAGAGACAAACTACCAAAGAAAAACAGAAAAAAACTGGAGTCTTTCTTTGGGGGAGGGGTTGGGTATGTTATCGAGCTTCCTCTACAGACTGCAGGGGGCAGCAGTGAGGCACTAGCAGGACTGTGTGCGCCTGAGCCCAGAGCGTGCTGAGTCACTGTGGGGGGGGGGGGGGGGGGGGGGGCACGGCCAGGTCCTGAGAGACTCCAGCTGTTTGGGGTTGTATTCTTCAGCCCCGGTGTTTTTAGCTTCTCTGCTGGGCTGCTGACTTGCTGCCGGAGCAAAGTATCCAGTCCTGTAGCGAAGCTCTCCCCGCAGAGACGGCTGCGATCACTCCCCACCCCCTCTCCAGTCTGCTCCCGTGCTCTCACTGCCGCTGCCCGCCGCCTGCGCCCGATCTAAAACCGCCCCAGCCCTCCAGTAAAGACAGACTTTTCTTGGAGACTCTCAAGGATGGCTTCTCTTGGTAACTATATATGGGTTTTTTTCAGTCAAGCATTGATTCAGAGGCTTGTAGTGAAGTGGATAGTGAGAGAAAGCGTGGAGCTTATGCAGCTGTGAGCCTCCTCTCCGCCATCTTAACCAGAAGTCCAGGCCTCAGCTTTATCTAGGGAGGTCAGAAAGAGATGGAATAGACAAAAACTAGTATTTCCACCTAAGGAAACCCAAGAAGAATAGGAGAAAAGAAAGGAGTAATTTAAGCAATTATAAAAAGTTCTGCAGATAACTTCAGGAATGGCAGCTTCTGTTTGCATTAATTATTGGCAGGAAACCAGCTAATTATCTGTGAAAGAGCTGAGAGAGCCAAAATAAAATATCCAGACCCAAGTGGGAAGCTCACAGTAAATAAATTTGTCCCAAGAAGAATTCAGGGAATTGGTAGGCTAAATCTATAGAAAGTCCCAGCGATGGTATCTCTAGCATCTCCTTAAAAAATACAATTGGCCAAATGGAAAAAAAAATTCACTGAAGAAAACAACTACTTAAAAAAATAGAATTGGCCAAATGGAAAAGGAGATCCAAAAGCTAACTAAAGAAAATAATTCCTTAAAAATTAGAATTAGTCAAGTAAAAGCTAATAACTCAATGAAACATCAAGAATAATGATTAAAAAAATAGAAAAAAATACCTTATGGAGAGTGGGGGAAACTGGCTTGAAAAACAGATCCAGGAGGGAGAATTTAAAATGAGTAGATCAAACAAATCATAACAACAATCAATAATTTCATCAAAGAGAATAGTTAGGAGAAAATTTATATCTCTAAATGCTTATAAGAATAAAATAGAGAAAGAGCAGATCTAGGCATGCAACTAAAAAAACTAGAAAAAGGACAAATTAAAAACCACCAATTAAACACCTAATTAGACATTCTGAAAATCAAGGGAGAGATTAATAAAATTGAAAATAAGAAAACAATTAAACTAATAAATAAAAGTAAGAGCTGGTTTTATGAAAAAAACAAAATTGATAAACTTTTGGTTAATTTGATTTAAAAAAAGAGAAAAACAAATTACAAAAAATTAAAGCAATAATTAGGAGCTATTTTGCTTGACTGAATGCCAAAAAAATCTATCAATCTAAGTAAAATGAATGAATATTTACAAAATATATTTTGTCCAGATTTTAAAAAGAGAAAATAAAATTCCTCTTAAGACACAAATATGGTGATGATAACTAAATCAGGAAGAGCCAAAACAGAATTTTATAGATCAATTTCCCCAATGAATATTGATGCAAAAATTTTTTTTATTAAAGCTTTTTACTTACAAAACATATGTATGGATAATTTTTCAATATTGACCCTTGCAAAATCTTCTGTTCTAATTTTTCTCTTCCTTCACCCCACGCTCTCCCCTAGATGGTAGGTAGTCCAATACATGTTAAATATATTAAAATATTTGTTAAATCATATATATATATATATATATACACACACACACACAGATCTTTCTGCACACACACACACACACAAAAATCGGATCAAGAAGGAAAAAAAAACTTAAGAAAACAAAATGCAAGCAAACAACAACAGAAAGAATGAAAATGCTATATTGTGATCTACACTCAGTTTCCACAGTCCTCTCCCTGAGTGTAGATGGCTTTCTTCATTACTGAACAATTGGAACTGGTCTAAATCAAGTCATTGTTGAAGAGAGCCACGTCCATCAGAATTGATCATTGATACTCTTGTTGTTGCTGTGTATCATGATCTCCTGGTTCTGCTCATTTCACTTATCATCAGTTCATGTAAGTCTCTCCAAACCCCTCTGAAATCATCCTGTTGGTCATTTTTTATAGAACAATAATATTCCATAACATTCATATACCATAAGTTATTCAGCCATTCTCCAATTGATGGGAATCCATTCAGTTTCCAGTTTCTTGCCACTACAAAAAGGGCTGCCACAAACATTTTTGATGCAAACTTTTAAAATAAAACATTACCAAAAAGACTGCAGCAATTTATCATGAAGATAATGAAATATGAACAAGTGTGATTTATACCAGGAATTCAGGGCTAGTTCAAAATTAAGAAAACTCTCAGCATAACTGACCTAATCAATAGCAAAGTCAACAGAAATCATGAAATTATTTTAATAGATACAAAAAACCTTTTGTCAAAATACAGCACTCATTCTTATTAAAAATATTAGAGAAGATAGAGATAACTGGAACTTTAAAAAATGATAAGTAGTATCTATCTAAAATCATCAACAAACATTATATCTGATGAGGATGAGCTAGAAACATTCCCAATAATATCAGAGCTGAAAAAAGAATGCTCATTATCACCACTATTTAATATTTTACTAGAAATAGTAGCAATAAGAGAAGAAAAAGAAATTGAAAAAAATTATAATAGGCTATGAGGAAACAAAGCTATCACTTTGTATAAAATATGATTATGTACTTGGAGAATCCAGTAAAAAAAACTATTTGCAAAAATTAACAACTTCAGCAAAGTTTCAGGATATAAAATAAAACCACATAAATCATTAGCATTTCTATATATTGTCATCAAAGCCCAGCAGAAAAAATAGAAAAATTCCATTTAAAATAACTGTAAAAAATATAAAATATTTGAAAGTCTGCCTGCCAAGATAAACTCAGAACCTGTATGAAAACAATTACAAAACATTTTTCGCGAAAATAAAATCAGACATAAATGACTGGGAAAATAGTAATTGCTCATGAGTAGATAGCGCTAATATAATAAAATAACAATTCTACTTAAATGAATAGGCTTATTAAGTGCCATACCAATCAAACAATAAAATATTATTTTATATGACTAAAAATAACAAAATTCATCTGGAAAAATAAAAGATTAAGAATATCAAGAGAATTGATGAAAAAATTCAAAATAAGGGATATAGCTTTACCAGATTTACTATATTATAAAGTGTCAATCATCAAAAACCTTTGGTATTGTTGCAAAAATAGAGTGGTGTATCAGTGTTAGGTATATAGCCACAATAGTAAATGACTATAATAATCTTAAGTTTTATAGACCCCAAGATTCTAACTTTTGGAATAAAAATTCACTATCTGACAAAAACTACTGAAAAAACTGGAAAATAGTACAGCAGAAAGTAGACATAGCCCAGTTTGTACCTCACACTGTAAACCAAGATAAGATCAAAATAATATACATTATAGTTATACATGATTTAGATATAAATGATGATGCTGTAAGCAAATTAGGAGAACAAGGAAAAGTTTACCTGTCAGATCTATGAAGAAAGGAAAAATTTATCAACAAACAAGAAATAGAGAACAATATAAAATGCAACAAAGGAATAATTTTGATTATATTTAATTTAAAAAGTTTTGCATGAACAAAATCAATGCAAAACCAAGATCAGAAGGAAAGGAAAAAAGCAGTTAAGTTGAGAAACAATTGTTACAGCAAGTGTTTCTGACAAAGGTCTCATTTCTCAAATACAGAGAGCTGACTTAAATTTATAAGACTACAAATCATTCCCCAACCAATAAATGGTCAAAGGTTATAAACAGGCAGTTTCAAGATGAAGAAATCAAAGCTATCTATAGTCTTAAGGAAAAATCCTCTAAATCACTGTTGATTAGAGAAATGCAAGTTAAAATAACTCTGATATACCATCTCATATCTGTTTAAATGGCTAATATAACAGAAAAGGAAAATGATAAATATTGGAAATGTGGGAAAATTGGAAACACGAATGCATTGTTAGTGGAATTGTGAACTAATCCAACCATTCTGGAGAGCAATTTGGAATTATGCCTAAAGGGTTTTAAAGCTGTGTATATCTTTTGACCCAGCAATACTACTACTAAGTATATCTGTATCCTAAAGATAGATCATAAAAAAGGAAAGGGACTCATATAAACAAAAATATTTATAGTAGCTCTATTAGAGAGTATGCCCATCCTCTGGGATTATCCGTCAATAGCTGGACAAGTTGTGATATATAAATGTGATGGAATTATATTGTGTCTATGAAATGTTGATAGCAACATGATGAATATGGAAATATATTTAGAAGACTGTGCATATTGACTTATATCTGATTGCTTGCTATCTTGAGGAAGGGAAGGAGAGAAGAGGGAGAAAAATTTGGAAGACAAGATTTTGCAAAGGTGAATGTTGGAAAATATTGGAAAAGTAAAATGCTATAAAAATGTTGATCAAACAGATTTCAGAAAAAAAAACTGGCAAGACTTAAATGAACTGATGCTGAATGAAGTGAGCAGAACTAGGAAAATATTGTACACAGCAACAATGATATTGTGTGATGATCATCTTTAGCTCTACTTAGCAGTATTATAATCCAAGACAATTCCAAAAGACTCATGATGGAAAATGTTATCCACATCCAGGAAAAAAGAACTGAGAAGTCTGAATGTAGATCAAAACATACTATTTGCACTTTTCTTTGTTTGTTTTTCATGCTGTTTCCTTTTGTTCTTATTCTTCTTTCATGACATGACTAATATGGGAAAATGCTTAATATGATTGTACTTGTATAACCTATATCAGATTTCTTGCTATTTTGGGGAAGAGGGGAGAGGAGGCAGAAAAATTTGAATATTAAGATTTTAAAAAGTGAATATTGAAAACTGTCTTTACATGTAATTAGAAAATAATAAAATACTATTAGGTGGGAAAAATTAATGAGGACCCCCTAAAACTTTTTTATATTGGATGTATCTATTGTTAAGCATGTAAGAAATGAAAATTAATAAACATTTTAAAATATTAATGAATTTATATTGAAACATCAGTAATTAGTCCATAAAATGCTAACATATTTTATGAAAAATAATTATTTTCAAAATAAAAGAGGAATGCCATTTTTATATTTTTGCAAATTCTTTTCATATTTAGCTTTTTAAAAAATTATCTGGATTCTTATATTTGCTTCTGCCTTCAAGCTGTTAGAATTTGTTGTTTTAGTTGATCTGGTCTCATATGGGCATGTGATTGGAAAAGAGGGGTTATTGTAATAGGCAAATAACATCTTAGTATTATTTTAACTTTATAGACCCTCTAAAAGAGTCTTGAGCACACCTAGGAGTTTGTGAACCACACTTTTGAGAAGCACTGGTATGTTTTTGGATAATTTCAGTTATATCTGACTCTTTGTGAGTCTATTTGTTTTTTTTTGGGGGGGGGAGGGGCAAAGATACTGGAGTGTTTTGTCATTTCCTTCTCCATTGATTTTATAGATGAAGAACTAAAGCAAACAAGTTAGGTGACTTGCCTAGAATCACATTGTAACTGAGTAAGTATCTGAGGGCAGATTTGAACCCCAGAAAATGAGTCTTTCTCCCTTCAAGCTTGGCACTCCACCATCTTATTTACCCAGTTCCTGGTACAGGAAAGAGAGAAGTGGATATAGTTTCAAATCCCACTTAGCGCACTTAGTTAAATAGCCACTCTTCCTCCAGACTTCAGTTTCTTCTGCAAGAATAGGAACACTTATGTTTGCAAAATCTTCCTCATGGGTACATTATGAGGCTGAAATGAAATAATATATGTAAAATGTTTCTGAACACTTAACATACTATATAAGTACTGGAATCATCATTCATTTAGCTATCCATCTTGGCCATTTTGTCACTTGCCCATATACTACCATGCTTCTTTCCATTTAGAACAGCAGTTCCAGACCAAATCACCAGAAAAATTAGCCCCAATCACCAGGGAAGTTATTTCAATCACCGTTTTTTTTCTCACATTGGTCCCAACTCTCTTGATTAGTGAGTTAATGAGTATAAATTCCACTAGACTAATATTTATATTCAGATCACTAGATGAGGTTCTGTTTTACATCCCATCTAACTATTCATCTTCTTACTGCAGGTGTTCCTTCCCCTTTCCCCCAAATCAATATTATAACATTATCATTGTTTTTGTAAAGTGCATGCCAGATGATTTCCCTATGCAGTAATTCTCTAATCTTGTTATCCCTCAGATTTTCTTTGGTCCATGCTCCCACTTAGCACATTACCTGGCACATAGTATTTAATAAGCTCTTGTTTTCTTCCATATGTGTTATGCCACTATTGGAATGTAAACTTCTTGATGGCAAAGTCTGTTTCATCTTGTTTTTTTATTCCCAGTGGTTTTTCACTTCATCATCCATAGGATGGGTCAGTGAATGGGATATTCATGTTCTTCAGCTAATCCTAAGAATGAAGCACATTTCAAAGCTGTGTGGTGAACAACTTTGATGTTTAAGCATGGTGACATCCGGAATTAGATTGAAATGAAAGGGAGATGACTTGTTTAGCATGGAGTAAGAACAATCTCAGTCAGCAAATAGACTTACATTGTGACCATCCTCCTGGGTCAGGGTTTGAGTCACCTCAGAATTTCTCTAGAATATTGCCATATTTTTTAACCTGGCTGAGTATATAGAATATGTGGTCATAAATATTAATATAAAATTGCACAAATAGTGTGTCACATTTAGACAATCTAGATAATAATAGGTAACCAATAAGCATCTGTTGAGGATTTTTTTTTTCTTTTTGCCTGTGAATTGTGCTGCGCATGGTACAAAGGCAATCAAACAGGACTGCTGCTGGCATTAACCACAACTTAACTATTCACTCTCTGGATGAATTTCTTCCCTTTTCTTTTAATCAGAGAACATTCTCTATAAGTTATCTTTGTGGTGATTAATTTATTCTTTTTTTTTTTTTACTGAATAAGAAATCCCCTTCTAGTATTTCCCCCCTTAAGAGTTCATCATTTTCCAAAATCTTACACTCTGGCCAGTACCACTTAAATTTCTAGTACCTTACTTAAAATATTTTACCAAGTTTATGATTTCCGCAAATTCCAATGCCTCCTTATAGTATACATTTGACCATCTTGGACTATTAAAAGATCTGTCAGTGAAATGAAAAACTCTCAAGGATGTAGTTTTTTGGTTTGCTTCTTTCTCTTTCTCTCTCATCTCTGTCCATCTCTTTCTCCAAGCTCTGAAGGCTTTTATTCTCCCTCCTGTGGTGTGGACACTGCCATATTTTTGTTTCACAGTTTTCTCTACTGGTTTAGCCCTTATAAGAATTGTGTATATTGGGAAATGTGATAAGATTAGCAAAGACAGATGATAACAGGAAGAGATGAGATAACTCTAATTCAGCCTCTAAGTAACTAAGTGGTGAAATAGATAGAGCAATGGGCCTAGATTCAAGACTTGAGTTCAAATTCAGCTTCACACACATTAGTTCTGTGAATCTAGATAAGTCATTTGGGATGCTGCAGTAGATCAAGAGTTAGACTTGGAGTCAGGAAAATTCATCTTCTCAAGTTGAAATCTGGCCTCAGACACTAGTTGTGTCACTCAGGACAAATCATTTGATCCTATTTTTGCCTCTGTTTCCTCAAAATGAGCTGGAGAAGGAGAATGGCAAACCAATCCAGTATCTTTACTAACAAAACCCCAGAAGGGATCACAAAGAATGGGACACCATCGTACAACAAATGCCTCAGTTTCCTCAACTGTAACATGGAAATAATGCTAAGACTTGCCTCCCATAGTTTTTATTGGAATGTGATGAGATATTTACAAATATCTTAGCACAGTCTTGGTACATAGTAAATGCTCAAAACATGATTGTTCCATCTCCTTGTCAGTTCATGCCCAAGGCCAACCCAAGGGATTAGTTTTTTGTTGCTGTTGTTCATTTGTTTGTTAGTTTGCTTTACTATATGATAAGCTTTTCCCACTAACTGAACTCACCATAGGTAACACGATTCCTATTTGAATGTCCAAAATCTAATTTTGGAAAAGCTCATCATCAGAGAGGTCAGGCCTCTAGATCATGACTTTTTAGCAACTGAAATATTTGGTAGGACTAGGGATGAAAGAAGGATCAGATCAGTCCCTTTTCCCTAGCAGATGTTTTCTATTCTGTAGACATTAGTATTACTATTCCATAGTATCAAAAACTATCATTATTTAGTTTGAGGTTTTCCACTTAGCCTAAGAGACTCTAAGATACAGACTCTGTTAAAACATTGACTTATGTCATCCTAAAAGCCTTCCCATTACAGTCCTTTAAAATCCCCCTCTGGGCTTTCAGGAATAAGTGCAGAGTTTTTTTTTATACAGATGCTAATTGACTCTCAGACAGTCAAAAAGAGAACAGTCACTCAAAAAGATACCTCAGGATTTAGCTCTATGTATTAGCACAATACGGTACTGTCACTTTTCTCAGGTTATAGAAAAGTTCTAGTGATAGTCATTTATTCCTTATTCTGTTTTTTGCCTTACCTCGGGTCACTGCTACCAGGTGAGTGCTAGGAAGTGATAGTGGCAACCTAGATGTAGAGGTCCTGGTGCCCCAAACTTGGTGCTTCCAATGCTTGAAGACATCACAAGAAAAACTCTTAGCTGGTTTAGAACCAGGGAGACTTGAGGCATCTAGGGAACAGTGGACAGAGTGTTGGACCTGGAGTCAGGAAGATCTGAGTTCAAATGCAGTCTTGGACACTTATTAGCTGTGTGACCCCGGGCAAGTGATTTAACCTCTGTCTCAGTTTTCTGGATTGTAGAATGGGGATGATGTCTCCCTCTCTGAGTTATAAGAATCAAATAAGATAATAATTGTAAAGTGCTTAGCACAATGCCTGGGTGTGTAAATGTTAAGTAAATATTATTATTAAAATAAATACTGATATTATCCCAAGGCTGGGAGTGATCTGGTATATTGACCAAAGGTGAAAGCTCATTTTTAATATAGCTCATCTTCTATTGTGTTATCCAATGCTAGTCAGCAGCCCTTCATTGAACACCTAACCTATGAACTCACCATGGTTGTCTTTAAGATAGCCAAAAAGAAATAACCAAATGGCCATTCTTTTATTAATAACCTGCTGGTCTTATTAATAAAATGATTAAATGACACAAATTCTGTCTATTGAACTTTTTTCATCATAATAACTATCTTTTCTGCAAATTATAGTCTTAGAAAGTTTTTAGGGAGCATTGAAATGATAATTTGCCCAAGATCAAACAGTAAGTGTGTGTGTGTGTTAGAAATAGGATTTAAACTCAGGTTTTCTTTATGAATAACCTTTAGAGTTGTATTTCCATATAGGGACAAAAACCTAGAGAAAGGTCATATCAGCTGACCAAAAAGTTGTTGTTGTACAAAATAAGATATTAAGCATCTGAACTGATAAACTGATAAAAATCACCCCCAAAACAAGAAGTGAGTTAAAGGTCACTGCAAGCACTGAGTGCACATGCTTAATGAGTTAATTAATATTAACTTCTCTCCAAAGGAGGAGTTTTCCACTATTTCTGAATATGGGTTGTATGATTAGGGAAGGGGAACATGTCATGTAAGAACATGCAATGGCAAGACCAAGAAGTCTGTTAATTTTGTTATTCCCCAACCAAATGGGCGGATGAGGGAGGGACCTCGTGCTTCAGAATAAGAAATAAAAGGCTCATTTCTGTGGATCCGCCCAGGGATCACCCATTTCTTGCAAGAACTATAAATAAATCTTACTTCTTACACTCCTGAGCCCTTTTTTATCTTTGCAGCATATTTCTAACATTCCTGACTCTGAGGTCTGTAACCTCTACACATCATACCTTAGAAGAGAAAACATATTATAATTAATGTACTGTGAGTAAAACCAGAAAGGGTCAGGATCACTAAATGGAAATAACAGTGAACTTTAATATAAAGAGGCCTAGAGTCTAGCACCAACACTTCCTGTCTGTGTGATATTAAGGGAGTCATAACCTCTCTGAGTTTCTAGGTTATTGGTTTCTTCAGCTGTCAACAAAGTATTGGAGGACATGAGTTTTTCCAGCTCTTAAAATCCTATGCATTTATGAATAGAAATTAGATGAACTGTTAATTAGCCAAGAGAAATGCCAAATGAACAAGAGTCAAGTAAAAGGCATGGTAGGTTATATAATTTGAATAGTTGACTTGAGTTCCACTACTGGGAATTACAGGCTTATTCTTACCCTCTGCCGTGCCCTCAGTCTCCCGTAAATCAGACTTTATAAGATATCAATTATTTCCATTAACATATTTATTTACCTTCACCTACATTATTCAGAGAAATCCCTTCTATAATTGATCAACAATCAAATGTTTGTGATGTTGTATTGGGATCTATCTGCCCTCTCCATCTATTTATCTAATTATCTTTGGTTATGGCATATTATATATATATATATATACATATATATATATGTATGTATATAAAAACACACACACACATACACACACACATATATACGTGTGTGTGTATATGGTCAGGAATTGTTATTTAGTCATTCAATCATGTCCAAATCTTTGTGACACCATGATGACATGTCAACACTGTTTGGCTTGGCAAAAACAAAAGAAACAAATAAAAAACTGGAATGGTTTACCTTTTCCTTCTCTGGTGGATTAAGGCAAACAGTAAGCATTTGAGGCTATATTTGAACTCAGTTTTTCTTGACTCCAGGGCCAGCCATCTAGCTGCCTTAAAGTTGCCACTAATCAGGAGACCTGTATTCTAATCCCAGTTAGTAGCTGTATTAACTCAGAAGGATATCATTATCCCTGGGCCTGAATTTCCTCATATTAAAAAAGAAGGGGTTGTTTTTGAAAATGTCTGAGTTCTTTTCCATTTCTAAATCTATGAACTTATGATTGATTGAAATTTACCTCCTTCAAAACAGAGAAATAGTCCAACTTTATTTTTTAATGATCAGTTATTTTAGATATAGTTCTATCTTTTATACTCTAACCTTCAAATCACACTTATTGCCCAAAGTGTTTATTAAACTTTGACTTATATATAGAAGTTTTATAAAAGATTTATATACATATATATACATGTATATATAGAAACATATAGAAATTATAATGTAATAATTCACATTTATTGAATATTTAAAGATTAAAAAATCATTTTGCTCAAAGTATGTGGTTTAGGTAATGCTAGTATCTCCAAATATTATTGTTTAAAAATACATTTTATATTAAGGCTATTTCATATCATATTAATTTTTTTGGATCCACACCCACATTCCCCCACCTCCAGAAGGGAATCTTTATATAAATAAAAGCTATTAAGCAATAGATAGCATCTGACATTATATGCAGAATTCTGTTCACCTAGTCCCCTGTCTCTCAGCCAGAAGTTGAGAGGTATGCTTTATTATCCAGAGACATTATTAATTTTTTTAGTTATTCAGAGTTTGACTTCATTTAGGTGAATTTATGTTTACATTAAGTTATTATTTATAGCATCCTTTTGTTCCTACCTGATTTTACCCCATATTTGGTCATCTTCCTGTGTTTCTCCAAATTCTTTATACTCATAATTTCCTGTGTCACAGTAATATCACATGATGTTGATACATCCATCATTTGACAGAAATTTGCTTTGCCATAAAACTTGCAGCTGTGAGTATTTTTGGTACATTTTGTGATTTTTTTATGTCTCGCTTCCTTGGCATTTATGCCCTGTAGTGAAATCACTGGGTCAGACAATATGAAAAATTAATTTATCAGGACACTTTATAAAAGTAATTACTCATCATTACCATCAATCTGAACTCTAATGGTGAAACACACAGTCATTGGGTGGGTGGGGGGTCTTTTCTTAAAACAAATACTATAGCTCATTGAAGATTTGCCCCTGGTTGGCTCCATTAGACTGTGGTTGGCTTTAACTCTTCTCATCTTCCCCTTATCCAGATAAGGGGCTCTGCATGTATACAGTGTCAAAATCTCAGACAATTCTCTGCCTTTTTTATTTTAAATTCTCTGCCCTAGTTCTTTGAGTATGGTGCTTAAAACAGAAATGAAGCTAAAACTGAGACTGTTCTGTTATAGAGCCAGAATCACTCAAGTTGCTGCTGGTTTCTGTTTCTGCTCCTTTCTCAAACTATAGATTGATATCTATAAGTTACATTACGTTACCCATTTTTAGGTAACTTCCTCAGATCCCATCCTGGATCTGTAACTCAGTTCTGAAATATGAATAGCAGAACCACTATTTGTCTTCTGCTCTTCCTCCTTGTACCTATTGACCTGGATGCTGGACTTATTGAAGCTGAATCTGGGACAACTTCTTCCCCTCAAATATGTCAGTAGAAGCAAGTTCAGTCCCAGAAGCTCTTTATGGCATCTTCAAAACAGGAGATGTTCACAGTCACCACCAGACCTTTGTCACATCCTTATGCTGACCTGTGATACAGAAAAAAATATTGTCACTGAATTATTGTGATGGACAAATTGCTGCTGAAAAACATCATAACCATGAAGAAATTTTGAAAGTTAAAAATTAGGTTTTTTATCATGCTTAAGTATAGGGTCAGAGCTCAGAAAATACTTAAGTATTTTTACCTGATTAGGATTTTAGCAAATCTTATATAATTTTTAATTATATAAAAAAGAGAATATTTGTTTTTGTTTTTGTTTTACAGCTTCCACAAGGGAGACAGAATCTCACATAATAACCATGGAAAGGAGAAACAGTTTTTACATAAATAAACTTAAGACAATTATTTTTCAAGGTTTGTGTGGTGAGATTAAGAGTTTACAATGAATTAACCGAAAGGGAAGATTTATGTGCCAAAAGATAACCACAGGGTTAGAGCTGCTTGGGATCCTTCCAAAAATGAAGCAAGTCAAATTATTTAAAGTCTAGCCTCTTTTTTAACCTCTTATCTCAGGAATATCTGAGGATTTTCATTAAATTTTAGCATTCCTTAGGATACATTCCAGTCATCCAAATAACAGGAGAGGTGGCCTTGAACCTCAAATAATTAAAATCACCAAAAGGAAACCAAAATTTTCTCGTGAATCCTGGGATGCCATAACTTACTATGACTTTTTCTTGGATTTCCCAATCATAATGCTCATTCTAGGTCTTTGTTGCAATAGTTGTAGGCTATACTACTTATTCCTTTGCCATATTTACTAGTCTTATCACCACTGGATGTAAAATGGAAGAAATTCTCATGCTGGCACATGGGAATGGAACACTCTGCCCTGGATGCTTCTAGTGTTGCATACCAGATGAAGTACCTGAATTACTTATATCTGCTGCTCCTATTTGCTCCTGCTTTTCTGCTGCTGCTAGTATGATTCACACCAAAAAAAAAATGTTCTTTGGGTAGATAGTCCATGCCTCTGGCCATGCTTTAGCTCCTTTCTGTGTAAGCCACATTTTCTCTCCTCAGGTATCATAACAAAACATTCCTCAGATTAAATCTACTTTACTTGTATTCCTAACTTCTTCTTCTTGTCCTTTTATTTCTTTCCTGCCATTCTTCTGCTAATTCCTAGCATAATTATAACCTTGGAAGATAACTCCCATCCTGAACCTTCTCTACCAAACCCCCAAATAGGCATCTTCTTTCAATCCACTTTTTCAGATTCCTTTTAAATATTGTCTTTACTATTCGAAAGCAAACTTCTTAAGCTTCTTTTTTGTTTAAAGATGATCTAAAACCCCAAAACACCAACAATAAAAACAACCAAATATTGAATTGTG
Organism: Antechinus flavipes; assembly: GCF_016432865.1. Classification (NCBI taxonomy): domain Eukaryota; kingdom Metazoa; phylum Chordata; class Mammalia; order Dasyuromorphia; family Dasyuridae; genus Antechinus; species Antechinus flavipes. The sequence goes on from NC_067398.1 coordinate 248,952,322, forward strand.
TAAAAGAATGAAAAACGTAATGAGCAAAACCAAGAGACTGTTGTGTATAGTAATAGCAATATTGCTTTAAAAGCAAATTTGATTGACTAAGTCAGTTTCACTATTATAAATACCCAAATTAATTACAAAGCACATATGAAGAAAGATGTTATCTGATCCAGAGAAAGAACTGATAAATAGAAATTTGTACAGAATGATATACACATATTTGTTTACAGACATAAGAGTTTACAGACAAAATGAAGAGATGTAATAGATACCAGGAGTAGTAAATATGAAATAGAGTTGGGAGAGCATATAACAATTAACAATGGAAAAGAGAAGTTCCCTCTTGGAACTCAGCTTTAACCAGGAGAAAGGAACAATCCATGGAGTTGGAATATGCCCTTAAGCTGGCAGGCTAAAACCATAGAGGAATTTAGCACCCTAAAAGAGTTAATTAGCTTAAGGAGGAGAAAGACACCAAGAGGCATGATGGGGGGATGAGAGGAAAGATACTTCATGGCATGGGGGTAAGAGATGAGGAAAAAGGCAAAAATGGCATAAACCATGGACAGATTTATAGGGGAAATTTAACTTCAGGGGCTTGACATAACTTAGATTTCTGGATGGATACCACAAGGTGGGACTACCCACAACCTCTACAGAGGATAGGACTATAAGGTTAAACTAATCCCCATCAGTGGCCTTCACTGTTTGCCTCAGGGGATAATTTTATGAACATTCAGGCTCTCAGGGGCAGTAGGTAGAGTACTGGCCCTAGAATCAGGAGAACCTGAGTTCAAATCCAGCCTCACCCACATAATTTTGTGACTCTGGGCAAGTCACTTAACCCCAATTACCTCAAGGAAAAAAAAATCAGGTTCTCTCAGCTAACCCTACCTACTAAGTCAAGATCTCATCATGATGGTAGCCATGTATAGGATGGGAAGGGCGGGGAGGGAAGAAAAAAAAGGGAAGAAAGCAAGTTACATGATACTTTATTATATATTTAAAAGGAATAGCTATGTTCTACATAATAGATTTTCAGGCTCATGTACAATCATCTTTTTTTTTCTATTCTATAATGTTATGGAAATGTTTGTTTCATTTCTTAAGTTCAGAATAAAATAAATAATTTTTTAAAAGAGTGTAAGCTTCCTGAGGGAAGTGTCTTTTTGCTTATATTTCTGTTCCCATAACTTAGCATGGTGCCTCATACATAATAAATGATTATTGATTTGGCTTGTAGACTCGACAATTTTTTTTCCTTCTCAAATGAAGGAAATCCCCCAGGCCTATTTGATTTTTATGTTGGAGTTAAAACTTCAGAACCATGCAAACTACCCTGGAGTTTCACATAGGATCACTGAAGCCAGTGAGTGGACATGGCAACTTCTACTCTGCATTCCTTTCACATATTAGTCAGAGATCTGAGAAATCTCATTTGGGTTGCTTTAGGTCAGTATATTTGTATGTTGGATGAAGACTAAAAAAGAAAAGTTGCATCAAGTTTATTTCATAGTCTTTCCTCTGTCTCTATTTTTTTGACTCTGTCTCTCTGTCTCTGCTCTTTCTTTGTCTCTGTCTCTCTCTGTCTCTATCTCTATCTCTGTCTCTCTCTGTCTCTCTCGATTTGATTCTCTCTGTGTCTGTCTTTCTCTCTCTCTCTCTCTCTCTCTCTCTCTCTCTCTCTTTCTCTCAGTTCTGATTTTTGAGGAAATCCTGGTCCAGTTATTTTATTTTAGTCTCCTGTAACATGGCATAGTAATTAAAAAGCTAGTCTCAAATTTAGGAAGACTAGGGCTCAAGTACCGTTTCTGTCACACTCTGTCTATGTGACCCTGAACAAGTCATTTAACATTTGGAAACATTCAAAAACTATAAATTGAAGAACATTTTGCATTGGTAGAGAGAGTGACCTGCACTGATAAAGAGAATTTGCTAACTGGAAGTTACCTCCAGGTATAATGTTTATATAAAGATATTTGTATATTTACAGAGTCCTAGAAACTAGTAAAGATTTAAAGGGAGCAAAGGCATAGAGAAACATCATAGATATGCCTGGGGCTGTTATCTGCTGAAACAAAACATCGCAGAAGAAGCAACGCTCCCTTGTTCTGCTTCCTTCGTAATAGTCTACGCTAAAATAATGATAGAAAACTAGATTTGGAATCAGGAAGAACTGAGTTGAGATCTACCCCAAAATACTTATTGGGTTGACAATTTACTTCACTTCTTTCAGGCTAAGTTTTCTGATCTCAAAAATGGGATAATAAAACACTATAAATGATATATATTATTATTATCGTTATTTGCTACCTCAAAATTTTTTGCCCCCTAAATTATTCATTTATTTTATAAACACTGAGGCCATAGTGCACGGAGTGTTGGGTGGTGAGGGGGGAAGACCCAAATTCAAAAGCAGCCTCAGACCCTTACATTTATTCACCACAGGCAAGTCAGTCTCTGTCTGCCTCAGTTTCCTCATTTCTAAAATAGGAATGATGAAAGCACTCACCTCTCAGAGTTTTCATAAGGATCAAATGAGATAATATATATATTTTAAAATGCTTAGCACATACTAGACATGATAAGCACTTAATGTTTATTCTCTCCTCTCCCACAAACATTTACTACTCTCCTATCTAATACTCCCCAATTGAACTATTTAAAAAATGGAAAGCAAGTCTCTCATAATAATTATGTAAAATAAATTCTCATATTGGCCATGTCCAAAAATGTATGTCTCATTCTATATTTTCAATCTATTTCCTTTCTAGCAAGAAATAGGTGGCAATGGCTCACATAAAGTCATTTGGACTCATAATTTATCATTGCATTAATAAAAATTCTTGTCTTTCAATTTTTTTCTCTATATTATTATTGTCACTGCATAGATTGTTCTCTTTTGCAGATTTATCATCTCAGGTTCTTTAAGCACTTTGAGTCATTATTAACTTATATTTCGACATATATATTCCCTTCTGCATGTGAATGACCAGATGGAGGAATGGGTGCTAAAGAAAACTAGAGGATAGTGTTATCCAGGTATCCCAGTCTGAATCACTGGCACTATTTTTTTGTGTTAATCTTGGAACAAAAAAATACCCTAATTCAGAGCTTCAACTATAGGTCAGTAGACCAGAACTTTCTATTTCATAATACAAATAGAGAAATAAAGAGATCTTAGAGTGGATTTATCAAGAAGTGCTAAATATGGATTCAGAAAAAAAGATTTAAAAATGGAAAAATTCTCATTTTGTGGAGAGTTGAATAAAAGTTATTGTGAAATGTTGAGTCAACAAGCATTTATTAAACACTTACTATATGTACAAACCCTGAGAATAAAAAAAAAAATTGGGCTGGAAAGGGACAGTTCCTGCTCTTAAGAATTTCACAATCTAATGAGGAAAACAACATGCAAACAATAATGTACAAACAAGCTATATACAGAAGGAATTAAAAATAATCAACAGAGGAAAGGGAGTAACAGAAAGGGAAAATAGACGTAGAAGATGCGCCTTTTTTTGAGACCTGAAGAAATCAGGGAAGCCAGAAAACTGAGATGAAGAGGGAGAGAGAGCTCCAGATTTGGGGAAAAGCCAGGGAAATTGTTCATAGTTGAGAGAGAGAGAATGTTGCATTCAAGGAACAGCAAGGAGGCTATAGTCATTGAATCACAGAGTAAATGAGGTTGGTGGGGAAGAGCAAGTAGAGTAGAGCAAGGAGTCAGAAGACTGGACAGGAAAGAAGACATTTTATGGAGGACTTTAAAAGTCAAAGAGAGCATTTTAATATTTGATCATACAGGTAAGAGGGAGCCACTGGAGTTTATTGATTCAGGAGTGAAATGGTCAAATATAATTTGATTGCTGGATGGGAATGAATTAGAATAGGAAGAAATTTGAGGCAGTAAGATAAACTAGGAGGCTATTGCAAAAATTTAGGCATGAGGTGATGAGGGTCTGTTTCAGGGTAGCAGCAGTGTCAGAGGAGAGAAGGAGACATATATGAAAGATGTTGCAAAGGCAGAAATGATAGATTTTGGCAACTAATTGGATATAAAATGTAAGACAGAAAGTGAAGAATATAAGATAACAGAGTATTAGTGATCAAAAGAATAGTTGTTTTCTCAATGGTACTAGAAAAATTAAGAAGAGGAGAGTATTTGGCAGAGAAAAATGAGTTCATTTTTGGATATGTTGCATTTAAGATGCCTTTGGGACATCAGTTCAATGAGTCTATTAGGCACTTAGATATGCAAAACGAGAGATAAGGAGAGAGGTTAAAGTTGGGCAAATCGATTAGACAATCATCCTCAAGGAGTTTATAACAGAATACTAAGAAGCTGATGAGATTGCCAAGCCAAAAAATATATATAGGGAGATGAAAAGAGATCCCAAGACAGAGCCTTGGGGGACATCCATGGTTAGCAGGTAAGAACTAAATGAATACTCAGAAAAAGAATCTGAGGATAAGTAGAAGAGAATAGTATGAAACTAGAGAGAAGATAGCATCAGTATGGATGATTGAGGCTAGAGGCTTGTTAAAAAGAATAAAGGTTGAGAAAATGTTCAATTTGGCATTGATAAGTGTGGACAAAGTAGTGTCATTTGAATGAGGAGGTTAGAAATCAAATTGTAGAGAGTTAAGAAGAAAGTGAGAAGGAAGAAAATAGAGGCACTTGTAGGTTTTCTACTCAAGAAGTTTAGCTACAAAAAGGATGAGATACATAGGACAATAGCTGGTAGGGATAGAGAGCACAAATCTGATAGAAAAGAGAGAATGGAATGGAATTATTGAGGCAAACCCAATTATTGGCTTTGCTTTGGCAAGGAGATAGGTCACTTCATTACATGAAATAAGAATAAAATAATAGATAGTGAAGGAAGGCATCTGAGTGATTCAAATGAGGAAGAGGATAGAAGAGGAAAATTTCAATGAATGGCTTCATTTTTTTTGTGAAATATGAGCCAAGGTTCTCATCCGAGGAAGAGAGATCATAGGAGGCTTGGGGAGAGATGAAAAAGTTTGGAAAAGTTTCTGTAGTGAGTAAATATCACATATAACTCAGATGTGGTCTCTGGGTTGGTTTATTTTGCTGAACCAGCTTTTCCTTTTAAAAAGGCTTGTTAAATAAGAAAGGAAGGATTTATTTGGAAGTAAATGTTATATAAAAACAAAAGGCGCCAATAGGCCTTTTTAAAAATGAAAGTCATACTAACAATTTCTTTTTTGACAGTTATTAAATTGATTGGTCAGGGGAACGATGTAGAGATGGCATACCTGAATTTCAGCAAGACATTTGAGAAAGTTACTCATTATATTTTTTGAACAATAAGGAGATATACAAGTGGCAAAAGGCTATGCATAATCTTTGATCCAGCAGTATCACTAGTGGGTCTGCATCCCAAAGATATCATAAAGGAGGGAAAAGGATCCACATGTACAAAAATATTTTAGCAGCTTTTTTTGTATTGATAATATAGTGGAAAATGAGTAAATGTCCATCAAATGTGGAATAGCTGAATAAATTATGGTATATGAAAGTAATGGAATATTATTGTTCTATAAAAATAATGAACAGGCTGATTTAAGAAAGATCTGGAAAGATTAAATGAACTGATGTTGAGTGAAACAAGTGGAAATAAAAACAAGTACACAGCAACAAGACTGTGTGATGATCAACTATGACAGACTTGGTTCTTCTCAGGGATTCAGTGATCCAAGGCAATCCTAATAAATTTCAGCTGGAAAATGCCATCTGCATCTAGAGAGAGAACAATGGACCCTGAATTTAAATCAACACATGCTGTGTTCACTTTTTTTTCCTTTTTCTTTTTTTTTCTCTTGTGATTTGCCCTTTTATTCTGATTTTTCTTTCCCAAGATGATTCATAAGGAAATATTTAAAAGTTATTTTTAGGGGCAGCTAGGTGGTGGAGTGGATAGAGCACCAGTCCTGAAGTCAGGAGGACCTGAGTTCAAATTTGGCCTCAGACACTTTACACTTCCTAGCTGTGTGACCCTGGCCAAGTCACTTAACTCCAATTGCCTCAGGGGAAAAAAGTTATTTTTACATGTAACTGGAAATAATAAAAATAAAATCAAAGGAAATATACAGGTGCAACAATGGGATGACTAAATGGATTTTGGAGGAATTGAATGGATAGAAATATTGATAGGTAAATCATTTGTTCAATTGTTTACTATGTGTCAGGCACTGAACCTTGGGGCACAAATAAAAGCAATTGAAAGATCTCCAAGAAGCCTATATTCTAACAGAATAAACACATAAAAAACACATAAAGAGCTGTGGGGAATAGAGAATAAGAAATAGAGTAGGACATGGTGAGAAGACAGCAGAAACACGATATGTAGTTCTGAGCTTCTGCAAGTTAAACAAAATCATATCTATCAAGGCAGGAAATTGTAGATGAAGTCCAAGTTTCAGGAGGATGAGGATAATGGAAAAGAGATGACTTAGAAGTTTTGTGGAGGACTGAGTCCCTTCCTAGAATCAAATGAACATATCTATTGTCAATTAGGACCTGTTTTTTAAGTCAATGATCTGGGTGAAGTACAAGCCATGTAAGATTGTAAAGAAGTTAAGAAATCTACTGAATAACAGAATCAAGACTCAAATAGTTTCTGATAAGTGGGCCTGAATTTAATAAGATAAAAACTAATAGGCATGAATGAAAAGTCCTATATGTGGGATCCAAAAAGTCAATTGCAAAAAATTAGAGGCTAGGGATTGATTAGATAATAATGCATGGAGTGTGAACTAACTCTTGAAAAAGAGGAAGGCAAAAAACAGAAGAAAGATAGATTATTTACTCAGTTTGTTACATTCCCATCATTATTAGTATTGGTAAGCAAAATAAATGATAAAGCCATACAATAACTATATAAAAAAGATAATAATGCATGGAAAAGTTCTCAAGGGTTTAATGACCTGAAAGTTCCATATGAGTCAACAGTTTGTCATGCCCTTCCCCCAAAATGCTAATGAAGTCATTGTTGGCATCCAAAACAAGAATAGTTTTTTCTTTCAATTAATTGCTCTTGATAATTAGATACTGAAAATAAAGGGTGGGATAACCAGTGGAATATGGGTCACCTGGTCTCAAATTCTGTTTCCTTAACATACTAACTTCAGGTAACTTAATTCCACATTGTCCCTGGCAAGTAGAGGTTGCTGAACAGTTGCCAAACAGCATGGATCAAGGATATTTCCTTATCAGGTGCATTCTCCACCACAGAAATCATAGTTTCTAATCTAAAAAATAAAGTATCTTGGAGTGGCAAAGAAAAATGATAAGGTATAAATTTAACATTGAAAATATAATAATAAACAATTTGAACTGGCTCAGGTACAACTTTGCCTAGATGTATTGTATTTCTTTGTTGTAAGCTCCTTGGAAGCAGGGAATTAGTTGCTTTTGAATGTGTATCCCCAGAACTTAGCAAAGTTCTTGGCACATTGTTCAGTTATTCATTTATGTCTCACTCTTCATGACCGCATATGGGGTTTCTTGGCAAAGAGAATGGAGTGCTTTGCCATTTCCTTTTCTAGTGAATAAAGGCAAATATAAGATAAGTATCTTGCCCAGGGTCACCCAGCTAGTGAATTTCTTGCACTCTTCTGCACTCAGGTCTTCCTGACTTGAGGTCCATAACTCTCTTCACTGAGCTCTCTAGCTGCCTTTCTTGGTACATAGTAAGTGCTTAATAAAGAATTTTTCATTCTTTCATTCCAGATGTTAAGAATGGTTTTCTCAGGCATATGGTAAAATATAATGGATCTTGTGTGGGGCTTGACGTCAAGAAGATGTACTAACTTCTGATCCTGCCTCAGACACATACTGCTTTTGTGCCAATTATTTACTTCTAAATTTCATCTTTAAAACCCTAGCAGGTTGTGATCTGCCTCCATGCAAGGAGATTCTAACACTATAATGTTGTCCCTCTGGAAAACAAATTCCTTCTTTTATTAAGGCGGTAAACAGGTTTGGTTGATCAGATGTTATCCTTTCTTGAAAACACCAAAAAGACCATTCAGTATGTCCAACTGGCTGATCAGACCAATATGAGTTCAGAAAACTCTATCACAAATTGGGTATACACAGTTCATATGAACATTTCAAGTGGAGATGTCTCTAAATTTGTGTATCTCACGTTTCTTTTGAGCTACAGCATTTCTGCTTTTCTCAGAGCACAGTGTCTGTTTTGATGCAGGCACGCCATGCTGGGTGGCCCTTTGCCAGCATCTGCTATATCATGCTATCGATTCCAAAGTTCTTCAGAGAGAAATAAATAGAAATAATCTAGTCTGGTCTCTGAGGAGGGCAGAGTGGCCAAGCTTCTAGGCCTAGCCTTCTGTTTTCCCTTCTGACAGGAATTACAGATTCCCTTGGAGGAAGGGGTATAGAGGAAAAGTTATTTGGCCTCCCATTAAGCAACACAATGACATCCCTATGCTGTGTGTGGGAGACAGCCCTCACTAAAATTCATAAAAATTAATTTTATATTGCCAGTATTGCTGTCTTTCACACAGGCATGTAATCCTATTAGGGAGTAAGGGAAAGAGCTTCTCAAGATCTCTTCAAATTTTATGATTCTGGGGTTTGAAATTTTAGTCAGTGAACATATTTTAAATGTCATTTTGTGCGAAACTATGCTAGAATCTAAAAGGGATGCAAAAGTAAGATAGCATCCCTTTCCCAAGGAACTCACAAACTAATAGAAGAAATAAGATATATACACAATAAACTTCTTGATTTCAAGACTTTTCCCAGTCTGCCCTCTCATTTCCCCACCCCAGTTAATACCTTCTCCCCTCACATTCACTTCCATTTACTTTGTCTATATTTTATATGTATTTATGTACTTGTACTTAAAGTACTTGTATAACCAGTTGTCTCCCCCATGAGAATGTATATTCCTTCTGATAGGGACTGTTTTTGGATTACTTTGTACCCCCAGTACTAAGCATAGTGTTTTGGCACATAGTAGGTGCTTAATAAATGCTTATTGACTTGATTATGATCCCCCCATTATGATTTTATTGGCGTAATTATAAGGAACCTCTACTAATGCAGGTATAGACCTGCTCTGCATTTTACAGGCTTAGGAAATTGTCTAAAATGTGCAAAGGTTAAATGAACTATATGTATCAGAGAAAGAAATTGCTAACTGAGGTTGGCTTTCTATCCAGTGAATAACACTGCCTCTTCACAACTGTGATGCAAAGTATAATGTGGAAAATGTTAGGAGAATTCCAGGGGAGAGAAATAAAGAATACTTCATAAATCAGTTTGTCATTCCAGATGCTTAAAGCTTTGGTGCCTCCTGCCCTGGCCCTGATATGCTTGGAGGACTTGACTGAATAAAGAATTCCTTATTCTCCGAGGTGATCAGTAGAAACCATAGGCTCAGTCAGGCATCAGTCTACAAGTCCTGAGTAATTGAGTCGGGGTGCTATAAACAGAATTGTCATGGGAATGGTGAGGCAGGTCTGATTTCTAACGTAGATTTCTCTTTCAATTAAGCCACTTGGTTGGGAAAATACAGAATAAATTTGGTTTGGAGCCAGATGTCATTTTTCATGACCAGAAGAGGCAGGCACTGAAAGATTTTCCCTGCCCAATCCCCACTATTCAGATGTCAGTGGATATCAGAGGGTTCAGCAAGAGCAAAGATTAGGGAGACTTTCCTCTTCCCTGTTCCTATCCCATTTTCCATCAGGCTGTACATTGTCCTTCTCAGCTGGACCCTGAACCCACTCCCTATTCCTATCTTAATTTGAGATAACTCACTGCTTCCTCTCTTTTCCAACCTAGAGTTCCACTACCCATTTTGGAACAATTATTGGTCTGGTATCACTTAACTTATCAATGCTCTCCATTCTAGAAGTTCAACTAGTAGCTGGGTACTCCTTGGGACTAGTTAACCTCAACCATTTTCTACCCTATCCATTTCTATAGTCCTCCTGTACATCCAATTTCTCCCCTTTCTCTGAGAATTGTAATAAAAATACCACTAATATTGCATTTGGAAATAATTGCCAATGGATTCCACTATTGCTCTATTCAGTATCTTTGTCCCTTATTAGGTAGCTACCTAACAAGGTGGTGCAGAAGACAGAGAGCTGGACCCAGAGTCAGGAATGCTTACGTTCAAACTTAGCCTCAGATATTTCTAAATTGTATGACTCTGGGCAAGTAACTTTGGTTTGCTTCAGTTTCTCCAAGTATAAAATGGAAATAATATAGCACTTGCCCCACAGGGTTGTTGTGAGGATCAAACAAGATAATATCTGTAAAGTGCCTGGCAGAGAGTAGGAGCTATATAAATTTCCTCCTCTTCTTCCCTCTTCTCAGATCATAACTCCTTTTTACTTTTGTTATTATTTTCTTTGTTGTCCTTTTTTCACACTATTGTTTATATTAGATGGTAAACCTCTTGAAGGCAGGGATTGTGCCTCTTTAGTATTTGAATCTCCAGCACTTAATAATTCTTGGCACATAATGTTTTTGTTCTTCATTTTTGAATAGGACCATGATATTATGATGATGAATTGTTTGTGAACTGGATTTAAGTGAGGCAGAGTTGCACCAAGCTGTCAGCCATACTCTCCTCCAGAAGCATCAAAGTCTAGTAACAGAACAAAAGTCCAAATGATTGGTGATGGCTTGAAGCCTATTGATAACCCTCAGCTTGGTTTAACCTGTCTGCCTAGACAGTTTGACCAGTTTGTGGCTGCTGTGCATGCTACAACTTCTTGGAGACACACATGAAAGTTGGGTGAAAGTGGAAAGGGCTCAGTAAGCCCTCACTTCAGAGATGCTAGTCCTCTAGAACACCCCATATGTTAAAAAACACTCAACAAAAAAAAAATTATTCATACATTCATTATCTAATATCCATCAGGCTTTATGATTTTTCTTAAAGTTATGTTATCTTCACTAATTAAAACAGCGAGGTCCTTGAGGACAGGAACCATCTCCCATTTTTTGCTAATCTTTTAAACATTCAGCTAGTAAAAGTTTTAAAACTTTTTTTCCATTCCATGCTACCTGGATCACTGATTATAAATGTAGAGCTGGAAAGAACCTAATTTTGAATACAGGACCAGGAATATTTAGAGAATACAAGAATGTCTTTGGATTTGGCTTCACCAAGTTTTCATCAGAAAAATTGAAATTATTAAGAGATTAAACGATTATTAATGATGAATTCTGGGCTCAGAAATTCACAAAGCATTTCTTTAGACAATTTCTCTGTTTCTCATCTCTTCTGTTTAACTATAATCCTTGATTCTGGTTCAGCAAAGAGAATAGTGAGAACAAAAAACACATGCCTGACCTGAGTTCTGAATTAGGCTAAGACTTGCTCTCATTACTACATGAAGTATGCCATCAATTATTCCTTTGTGGCAGAACTGTTCCTTACAACACATAAAGAGATTTTAATCAAAAACTCATCTGTTTTACATAGCTTGCCTATTGGTTCATTAAGATTACAATTTAAATTTAAGTGAATGAATGATTGAAAAGCATTTGTTGAGTACTTATTATGTGCAAATTTCCTGAACCAACTGAGTAATCAAGTCAAATAATCAATTTACATTTATATTTGAGGGAATGGATATAGGAAGAAATCTAGGATATATAAAAAATAAATATATCAAAACAAAATTTATTCTTTAAAAATTTATATTTATTTTCTATGTTGAACTTCTTGTAAAATGATTTTTTGGCTAATGGATAGAGAGCAAAAGCATATTACCTTGCAATATCTCTTTGACCAAAAAAATTTTTTTTAGAAAGAATGGGGGAGAGGAGGAAAGGACTAAAATTAATAGCTATTCAATTATACTTTGGACAGAAAGGATGGAGAAGTAGGAGGGTTCAGGTAAATAAGAAAAGTATTTACAAGAAATTATAGCAATTTCTCAGAGTTCAAATGGATCAGAGAGGCTATCCAAATTCTTACCTAAACAGGAATCTTCCTTCAATGTGTCTCAAAAATAGCTTTTTCTTGAAGGTCTCCAATCAAAAAGAACTTGAAGGGAAACTGAGGCAGCCCAGTCATCTTTTGAATAGTTATAACTGCTAAGCAGGTCTTCTGGATCTAAAGACTAAAATTTCCTCTTCACAACTTCCTTCTTTTGCTCCTAATTTTACTTCAGGAGACCAAGTATAAAAAGTTGATTTCTTCTTCCATATGATAATCTTTCAGTTACATGAAGATACCAATTATATCACTGTTGATTCTGCTCTTCCATGAGCCAAAAGGTAAAGGATCATTTAAAAACCATCCCATTTGTGTTACATGAGAGTAAAGGAACATTGCTATACCTGATAAATACAGAGAAATATAGGAAGACTTACATGAAATAATGTAGAGTGAAGTAATCAGAGCCAGGAAAACGATACATGTTGTAACTAAAATAATGTCAATGGAAGAAACAACAATCCCCAAACAATCAAGGGTGGAAGTTATAAAGTTACAAAGAATAGGCATGGCTTCCCAAAAGAAGATACCTCTTCCCTCCTATTTGCAAAGGAAGGAAGTCCACAAGTAAAACCATTGCATATTTTTTTTTGATTATTTTGTTGTTGTTGTTGAATTGTCCAGTTTGCTGAATTTTTTTCTTTTTCTTTTAAAAATATATATTTTTTTATTATAACTTTTTATTGACAGTACATATGCATGGGTAATTTTTTTTTTACGTTAAACCTTGCACTCATTTCTGTTCCAATTTTTCCCTTCCCTCCCTCCACCCCCTCCCCCAGATGGCAAACAGTCTTATATATGTTAAATATGTTATAGTATATCCTAGATACAATATATGTGTGCAGAACCGAACAGTTCTCTTGTTGCACAGGGAGAATTGGATGCAGAAGGTAAAAATAATCTGGGAAGAAAAACAAAACTGCAAACAGTTTGCACTCATTTCCCAGTGTTCCTTCTCTGGGTGTAGCTGATTCTGTCCATCATTGATCAATTTTAAAAATATTTTTTGTTATATAGATGACCTTCTGGTAGGGGCAGATATAAAAGCAAAACATCAATAAAATTTATTTTAAAAATAAATACTGATGAGGTCCTGAATGGTATGTTGGACAGAAAGAAGTGATCCCTGAGGCAAGCAGAGAGAAGGCACTGATAGAGATTAATTTAGCTTCATGGTCCTATCCTCTGGGGAGGTTGTTCAGTCAGAAATTCAAGTTATGTCAAACCCCTGAAATCCATCCTCTGCAAGGGTCTTGGGCAGTCTCACTTTGCCATGTCCTATCTGAAGTTAAATTTCCCTGTAAAATCTACTTATGGGCTATCCCATGGCTTCTGCCTTCCTGTGAGTCAGTCCACCAAAGTACTCTTCCTTGTGGTGTTTTTCTCCTTACACCTCCCCCAGGCCACGTGGTATCTCCTAACCTCACCATGTCTTGTAATTTCTCTCCTATGCTTTACAACCTTATTTCTACTCCTCACAGCTAACTAACTCCCTTTTAGGATTTAGTCAGCAAAGGACATGGGGCTCACATGTTCAATGATGAAACCAGACCAGCCTCCTCAGTGCTCCCAGAATTCAGCTGATCTATACCTTTACCCATAAAACTGTCTTCCATATCTTGAATGACACTTCATGACCACACCCTCCCTGAATTGTTGATTTCTTTCAAGGCTCACCTCATGTGTTACCTCCTACAGGAAGTCTCTCTTCATCCTCTTAGTTGTTAGAAATCTTTTTTTCTCCAAATAATCATGTGGACAGATTAAAAAATAAAGAGATGGTAGACAGGTAGAAAATAGACAATAGGCATATGATAAAAAAATAGATAACTAAACAATAAATAGAAGATAGATAAATAAAAAGAAAGAAAGATAGACAGGTAGATAGATAGATAGATATCAAATCACTGTTGAAGTTAAGCTTCTAGAAGGCAGGTCACGTAAGCCAGTCTAGCTGTATCATCACGGCACCTTGAAGGAGAGACAAGAGGCATCATGAGCCAGGAAAGTCAAGCCAATACCAACAGTATCTTGACCTTAGACCCTGGAAATAAGAGACAAAACCCAGAAATTTAAACCAAAGGGTTTTGAGAATAGGTGTCTTTCCAGATTAGTGACCACAGAGACCATCCTAGGAAACATCCCTTGCCATGCCTGTTTCTGTAGTCATAGCCACTAAAAACCTAGAAAAGAAGATTTATTTGAATGCATTTGTTTGAATAAACAGCAAAGCCAGAGTCCTTGGAACCTTCAAATAGAAATAACATCAAAGAAGGGCTTTACCATCTGTTTTGCCAATGCACATGTAAGAGGATGAGACCTTTTCATTTGACTTACAGATAAAACTTTCCATCTGTAATTCTTAACTCCATTAGAAAGTAAGATCCCTGAGAGTAAGCACTGTCTGATTTTCTCTTTGTATCTCCAGGACTTCTCACAACGCTTTGCATATATTAAACACTTAAATGAATTTAAATTCATTCAAAGGCTGATTTTCATTTTGTTTGTATAGAGTTAACATAGCTTTGTACATAACTGATGCTTAATATTTGTTAGATTAGACTGCAAATAATTTATTTTTGGATAGAAAACATTTGAATGGGAGAAGAGAGACAATAGGAAGAGGTACAGTGAGGGGTGAGGTTCAAATCTCGCCTCTGACACTTTAACTGTCTGTGTGATTTTGAGTAAGCCACTTTATTTCCCTTGCCTCCACTTTCTCATCTATAAAAGGGACTGATGAACAGGCTTAAAGGGTCTTCCAACACCATATCTAAAATGCTATCAATGTCCTTGTCTATAAAAGCTTGCATTCATGAGTATACTACAAAAGTCCAGCGAATTTCTAGTCCCTTTCTTATATAAGTATACCTTCTTATAAGTAGACCTTTCTTATAAGTAGACCTGAGAATCACAAATTTAGAGATAATTTAAACAATAGGAGCTTATGGAATTACCAAGTGAAATTATGTATTCATTCAACAATCTTTAAACCCAGCCATTCTGGAGAGCAATTTGGAACTTTACCCAAAGGTTTATAAAATTGTTCATACACTTTGATCTGTATGTATATGTATACACTTTTCTCTGTATCCCAAAAAAATCATAAAAGAGGGAAAAGGACCTAAATGTGCGAAAAGGGCTGCTACAATACAGGTCTTTTTTGTAGAGGCAAGGAAATTGGAGTGGAAATGGAGTAGATGGTAAGAGAAGTGAGAAAATCCAAGAGAACATCATACACAGTAACATGATTATGTGATGATGAGTTGTGATGGCCTTGGCTCTTCTCAACAATGAGGAGATTCAAGGCAATTGCAATAGTTTTGTGATGGAAAAATGTCAATTACAACCTGAGAGAGGACTGTGGAAACTGAATGTGTATCAAACCATAATTCGAAGCACCTTTTACTATTGTTGTTGTTTGTTGGGATTTTTTCTTTCTTGTGTTTTTTCCCCTTTTGGTTTGATTTTTCTTGCACCTGACAAATATGGAAATATGTTTAAAAGGATTGCACACATTGTCTGCTATTGTCTTGGGGAGGGGAGAGGCAAAATAAAGATAGAGAAAAATTTGGAACTCTTACAAAATGAATGTTGAAAAATATCTTTATATGTAATTGGAAAAATAAAATACTGTTAAATAAAAAATGCTATTCTCTCATGGTTAAAAATGAGACACTCCTCACTTTACCTGTTCTGATTATTTTGAAAAATTGTGCTTAAAAGTAAGAGCATGGGTGTGTGTGGGGGGAAGGAGTGACCCCATGGAGACTCCCCACAGCTTTCTGCCTTTAAATTTGCTAGTAGAATACAAAGAAGAAAGAAAAAAAAGAAATTTAAATGACATTTACTTATTGCTAAGGTTAGTGAAAGTCTTTGTAATATCTAGATAGCTAAAGAATGGATAAAAAAGATAAGAAAAGAAAAATGAAGATCCCTTCTGTGGTAAGAGGGGCTCAACAGACAGATCCGCAATAGCATTTGTCTAATCAAATTCTTAATGGGAACATATCGCACAGTGTCAGGACTCTCAAATTCCTAGTGAATAAAGTCACTTAATGCACAAAAATCCAAAATAATAAATCTACTAGGAAGTAAGTAAAGGTTGAATGAGCGGTAGTCATTTATTAAAGAACTGTGCTGAGTTCTGGGTTACAAATAAAGAAAAAAAGACAATCCCTACTTTGAAGAAGCTCATAGGGGACACAATACGAAAACAACTATGTACAGACAAGATACAGACAGGATAAACTGGAGATAATCACAGGTAGAAGGCACTAACATTAAAGAGGATCAGGAAGGGCTGCTCATTGAAAGTGAAATTTTAGTTGGGACTTATAGATAGCCAAAGCAGTGAGGAGGCAGGATAAGCAGGAGAAGAACCATTGAAAAGGCTCCATTAATAGAGATGGAGAGTCTTTTTTCCAGCAAGAAAATCAGCATCACTGGGTCACACAAGTACATGAAGAAAAAAATAGGGAATAAGAGAGAAAACTGAAAAGGTAGGGAAGGCCAGATTATGAAGGTCTTTGAACAGAAAACAGGATTTTGTATTTGATTTTAGAGGTGTGAGAGAGTCAATAAAGTTTATTGAACAGCGGCATAAAATGGTCAGATCTGCATGTTAGGAAGACTAGTTTGATAGCTGAATGAAAGATGAACTAGAATAAGGAAAGACTTGAGGCAGGGAGACCAATCAGCCATCTATTGCAAGAACATAGGTGTTAGATGATAAAGACACCTGCATTAGGGTTGTGACAGTCTCAAAGGTGGTAAAGTGACATGTAATAGAGATGATATGAAGGTAAAATTGATAGGAAATGAGTGACTTAGCATCTATTTAGGATGAGAGAAAATGGGGAGTTAAGGATGATACCTAGTGTTTGCAACATTGAGTGACTGGGAAGGTGGTGGTGCCTTGATAGTAATTGGAGGGTTTGGAATGGGGGAAGTTTGGGGGTCTTTTTTGGGGGGAGGAGAAGATGATTCATCTTTAAACACATTGAGTTTAAGATGTCTATTGGATATCCAGTTCAAGATATCTACTAGCAGTTGGAGATAAAAGTTTGGTGGTTTAGGAAAGAGATTAGAACTTTATAAGTAGACCTGAGAATCACAAATTTAGAGATAATTTAAACAATGGGAGCTTATGGAATTAGCAAGTGAAATAAAATAGAGAGAGAAAAGAAAAAATTCAAGGGAATTAATGGAAAAAAATGCCAATGAAGATGTCTAAAATTGTATTGAAAAGCAATGTTATCAAAACCATTTCATACTGGCTAAGAAATAGAGTAGTCAATCAGTGGACTAGGTTGGGTTCAAAGGACAAAATAGTTAATGACTATAGTAATCTAGTGTTTGACAAACCCAAAGATCCCAGCTTTTGAGATAAGAACTCATTATTTGGCAAAAATTGCTGGGAAAATTGGAAACTAGTATGGCAGAAACTAGGCATACCCACACTTAACACCGTATACTAAGGTAAGGTTGAAATGGGTTCATGATCTAGATATAAAGAATAATATTATAAACAAATTAAAATGTAGGATAGTTTACCTCTCAGGTCTGTAGAGAAGGAAGGAATTTATGGCCTAGGAAGAATTAGAGTTTGTTATTGAACACAAGATAGATAATTTTGATTAAATTAAGTTAAAAGTTTTTGTGCAAGTAAAACTAATGCAGACAAGATTAAAGTGGAAGAAATAAATTGGGAAAACATGTTTACAGTCAAAGATTCTGATAAAGGCCTCGTTTCTAAAATATATAGAGAATTGACTCAAATTTAGAAGAATTCAAGCCATTCTCCACTTGATAAATGGTCAAAGGAAAGGAACAGACAATTTTCAGATGAAGAAACTGAAACCATTTCAAGCCATATGAAAAGGTGATCTAAATCACTATTGATCAGAGAAATGCAAATTCAGACATCTCTGATGTACCACTATAGACCTTTCAGATTGGCTAAGATGGCAGGAAAAGATAATGATGAATGTTGGAAGAGATGTAGGGAAATTAGGACACTAATACATTGTTGGTGGAATCCAACCATTCTGGAGAGCAATTCGGAACTATGACCAAAGGGCTTTCAAAATGTACATATCCTTTGACCCAGCAGTGATTCTACTGGACTTATATTCCAAAGAGATCTTAAAGGAGGGAAAGGGATCCACATATACAAAAATGTTTGTGGCAGCCTTTTTTGTAGTGGCAAGAAACTGGAAACTGAGTGGATGCCCATCAGTTAGAGAAGGGCTGAATAAATTATGCCATATAAATGTTATATTCAATAAGAAAAGATCAGCAGGATGATTTCAGAAAGGCCTGGAGACACTTACACGAACTGATGCTAAGTGAATTGAGCAGAACTATTATACATGGCAACAACAAGATTATACAGTGATCAATTCTGATGGATGTGGCTCTTTTCAACAATGAGATGATTCAGGCCAGTTTCAAAGAGCCATCTACACTCAGGGAGAGGACTATGGGGATTGAGTGTGGATCACAACTTAGCATTTTCACTCTTTTTGCTGTTGTTTGCTTGCATTTTATTTTTTTTTCTCATTTTTCCCCTTTTTGATCTGATTTTTCTTGTGCAGCAAGATAATTGTATAAATATGTATTATGTATGCATATATTGGAATTAACATATATATATGTATATATATATATGATATATATATATATATATATATATATATATATATATATATGTAACCATATTTAGCTTATATTGGGTTATTTGCCATCTAGGAGAGAAGGTGGGGTGAAGGGAGGGAAATTGGAACACAAGGTTTTGCAAGGGTCAATGTTGAAAAATTATCTGTGCAGATGTTTTGAAAATAAAACAGCTTTAATAAAAAAGAAGGCCCAAGACAGCATCCTAGGAGACATCCACTTTTAGTGGCTGTGATCTTGATGGAATTAAACCAAGGAGACAGAACTAGTGGTCAAACTAGTAAGTCAAACTAGTAGTCAAACAGGTAAAAGGAAAACCAAGAAAGGTTTTTATCATGAAAATCTAGAGTGAATAGGGTATTTAAAATAAGAGGGTGATTGACAGTATCAGAATCTGCAGAGAATCAGGTAAGGATGAAGTTTGAAAAAAGACCATTAGATTATGCATCTAAGAGATCATTGGTGATTTTGGTACAAGCAGTTTCAAATGAATGATGAGATTAGCAGTCTTATAGGAGAGAGTTAAGAAGACAGTCAGAGGAAAGGAAATCGAAGCACCTATTACAGGTGGCTTTCCTAATAAGTTTAGCTACATGGAATTGTGAAATGATCCAAACATTCTGGGAACAATTTGGAACTATGCCCAGAGTGCAATAAAACTGTGCATATTCTTTGATCCAGCAGATTCACTACTGTCTCTGTATCCTAAAGAGATCATGAAAGAGGGAAAAGGACGCTTCTGTGCAAAAATATTTGTAGCAGCTCTATTTGTAGTGACAAAGAATTGGAAATTGAGTAGATGCCCATTAGTTGGAAATAGCTGAATAAGTTATGATATATGAATGTAATAGAATATTATTGACCCATAAGAAATGAGAACAGGCTGATTTCAGAAAAGCCTTAAAAGACTTACATCAACTAATAGACATGATGGAAAATGCCATTTATATCCAAAGAGAGAACTATGAAGACTGAATGTCGATGAAAGCATGGTATTTTCACCTTTTTGTGTGTTCTTGTTTGTTTGCTTGATTTTTTTTTCCTTTCTCACTTTTTTCTAAGCATGACAAATATGAAGATATATTTTAGAAGAATTACACATGTTTAATCTATATTGGATTGTTTACTGCTTTGGGGAGGGGAGAATAGGGAGAGGAAAAATTTGGAACACAAGTTTTAGCAAAGATCAATGCAAAGTTGAATGGTATTTCCAAATACCATTACAATTTTTTTCAAAAAGAAGTTTAGCTAAAAATAGAAGAAATAAAGGATGATATTGAGGATGGATTGATCAAGTGAAGGTTTTTTAAAGGATAGACTAGGCATGAGCCTATTTGTAGGCAATATAGGAAAGCAAGCATTCAGTAAAAAGGAAGAAATTGAAGATAGTGAGAGGGTGGTAATAATGGAAGAGACAATCTGGCAAAATAGACAATATAAAGAGATCACGTGTGCAGATTGAAGAGATTATTTAGTAAGGAGAATGGCCACCTCTTCATGGGAAATAGGCACGAAGAAAGAGCTAATGGCATGAGATATGTAGGTGGCTTAAGATAAGGGTGGAAAAAGAGTTCTCAATGAATAGCCCCATTTAATTTTTTTCTCATTTTATTTTTTTGTTAAGCAAGGTTTTTAGCTAAGAAAGTGGAGTAGAAGGAGCCATAGAAGGTTTGAAGAAAAATATCAATATTTAGAGCTATTGTGGTCACTGGGATAGTGAGTTAATTGTTGTTGAATTGCTTCAGTTGTGTCCGATTCTTTGTGACTCTATTTGGGATTTTCTTGGCAAAGATACTAGAGTGGTTTGCCATTTCCTTCTCCAACTAAGTTTACAGATGAAGAAATGAGGCAGAGTTAAGTGGCTTGCCCAGGATCACACAGTTGGTAAGTGTCTGAACCCAGATTTGAACTTAAAGAAGATGAATCTTCTTGACTCTAAACTTAGCAATATTATCCACTGTACCACCTAGCTGCCAATGAGCTAGTTAGGGAGGTATGAAAGGAAGTATTATAGTAAGGGCTCAGGTGAGTGGAATGACAATAGATTGTGATCAGATAAGGGAATTTCCACATCTGTGAACATGAAATTGGTATATTGGTATATACTGAGAGTATGACTTCCTGACTCTCTCCCTTGCTCCCTCCCTCGCTCTTTCCCTCACTCCCTTGCTCTCTGCCTCTCTCCCTCCCTGCCTCTCTCCCTCTCTCCCTCTATCCTTCCCTCTGTCTCTCTCTCCCTCTCTCCCTCCCTCGCTCCCTTCCTTTTTCCCTTGCTCCCTTCCTCGCTCCCTCCCTCGCTCCCCCGACTTTTCCTTCTCCCCCTCTCTTCCTCTCTTCCTCTCCCTCTCTCTCCCTCTCTGTCCCTCCTTCCCTCCCTCTTTCTCTCCCTCCCTCACTCTCTCTGTCGCTCTCTCCCTTGCTCCCTCCCATCTTTGTACATGGCTGAATTGAAATAAAGAAACAAATTGTGTGAAATGAACTACTTGAGGGACAGAAAGGATAGGGTATATAGAGTTGTGAAATGATCCAGAAATGATCATTCTGGAGAACAATTTGGAACTATGCCCAGAGTGCAATAAAACTGTACATACTCTTTGATCCAGGAGATTCACTACTGGGTCTGTATCAATATTTATGTTCAAATAGTATTTTAAAAAAAGATAAATTATAATTATATAATTATGTATAGTTATGTGGTTTTATATATACATAGTTGGAAACAAGTGCAGAATATTTGCTTGCATATCTTATGGAAAGTTTTGTTTGTCAGGCTAATGCAAGAAATTATTAAACATAATAATTTAGGATTTTATTTTTAAAATATGAATTTTCATTGAAAATAATTGCTGCTTATGTACTTTTTATTAGTCACAGAGAATAAAAATATAGAGAAATTCAGTGAAGATGTTAAATAGATGCTTCAAATTAAATCCACATATATTTTGGGGAAAACATATTTTGAAGTCCCCCAGTTTGAGGGCAGAAGATGAGAAGAAAAAGACAGTGAACCAGGATGTAACATCATTGAGGAAAGAAGGGGAACATCTTGGGGCAGATAGACAATGGCTACCAGAAGTAAATTTGGATTGATTAAATTTCAAAGGAGAATACTTACTTAGTGATGGTGGGAGAGAAAGAATATGGAAATGGCAATGCAGAGGTAGAGTAATGACAACTCATCATCTTACGTCAGTGAGTTTAAAAATGAGTGAAAGTACAGCCAGTGATGGAGAAGACAGCCAGGGAGGTTGTGTCTTCAAGAAGATACCAGTTCCCATGAGAGGCAGAAGACAGAAGGAATGGCACAGGAAAGGTTCCCCCCCCCCAACTTAATAGTATTTTATTTTTTCCAATTACATGTAAATTATTTTCAGCAATCATTTTTGTAAGATTTTTGAAGTTCCATTTTTTTTCTTCTTTCCTTCCTCCCCTGCTCCCTCTCCAATTCAGACACCAATCTGATATAGGTTATACATCGACAATACTTTTAAAAATATTTCTATATTAGTCATCTTGTGAAAGAAAAATCAGAACAAAAAAGAAAAACCATGAGAAAGAAAAATAACAAAAAAGGTGAAAATCGTATGCTTGGATCTGAATTAATTCTCCACAATTCTTTCTCTAAATGCACTTGGCATTTTCCATCCCAAGTCTTTTGGAATTGTCCAAATCAATTGCAATTAGATCACTGTATTGTTGAGAAGAGCTAAGTCTGTCATAATTAATCATCACACAATCTTGCTGTTACTGTGTACAATGTTCTCTTGATTCTGTTCACTTCACTCAGCATCAGTTCATATGTGTCTTTCCAGACTTTTCTGAAATAAGCCTACTCATCATTTCTCATAGAACAACAGCATTCCATTACATCCAAATATCACCTTTTTAGCTATTGCCCAATTGATGGGCATCCACTCATTTTCTAATTATTTGTTGCTACAAATAGAGCTTCTACAAATCTTTTTGCACCTGTGAATTATTTTCCTTCTTTTATGATGTCTTTGGGATACAAACCCAACACTGGCAGTGTTGGATCAAAGGGTAAGCACAATTTTATAGCCCTTTGGTATAGTGACAAATTGTTCTTTGACTGGATCAGTTCACAAGTCCACCAACAATGGAGATATTTGGGTTGAGAAGAAGTGGAATAAAGGAAGAGGCATTGGGAAATAGAGCAAAGAGTTTGAAGGATAGCAGAATATTTGTCATGGTTAAGTTATAATCTGCACAGAGTTTGTTAATCATTGAAGAATGAGTTTGAATAGGTTTTCATTGTCCATAGGGTTTTAGGGTAGAAACTTCCCTGGAAGAGAAGAATCTGATACTAGATGAAATGAATAGTGTTTCTCTCCTGTCAGCAAGAGGCAGGGAGACCAGAGAGGAGACCTAGTTCAATGAAATAGTGTTTTCTCTCTTTACCTCAAATTTTTGGCATAATTTTAATACCTAAATCAAATATTTTTTCAGCTGGGCTAAGTATGTATCTATATCTATATCTATATATATAAATTTTATTTTAATAAATTTGTTGTCTTTGTAATACTTTGTATATTATTTTGTGCATTTAAAACTATTCTTCTGAGAATGGATCAATAGGCTTCATCAGAAAGTGGTCCATGATACACAAAATGGTTAAGAATTATTGCCCTAAACTGAAGCATTATCATTGCTCATATTAATGAAGATAGCTTCATATCATAACATAACATAACATAACACATTCTCTAAGTTAAAAATTTCCTTCTGTATTTTTACTTCAAATATTTCCAATATATTTAATTTTTCTTCTTTAATCAAATTTTAACTGTCAATTTCTTAAAAGGGAATGCTTATTACAGAAAGAACATATTTTCTATTCCAATCTTTAGCCCAGATCTAAAGGAATAAAGAATACTTTAGATAAAAGATCTCTAAACTATTGAAAGAAGGCCAATTTTAGGCTAAGATCTATTTTTATATAGCCTTCCAGTAAACTACAAATGATTTTTACATTTTAAAATAAAATTATATAAAATATAAATATGACATTAATAAATATATTAGAATAGTGAACATAAATAATTATATTAAATATAACAGAACTTTATTTTAAAATATAAAATATTCTTAGTTCAAACAGATAGTTGCTCCAGTGTCCCTCTAAGCTTAGTTTGTCCACCCTTCTTCCTTAAAGGTGTCAAACACAGGTTTATCTTATCAGATCAAAATATAATTGGAAAACATTTAACAAAATAAAAAGACCAATGAAATATAGAAAATATTACATTTAGAAATTAACTATTTAATGGTATGAGCGAACATCATTGCTTGGGATAATCTTTAGAATTTAAACTGAAATTCTTTATTTAGTGAGGCCTTTTCCTGTTCCACTTCTACAGCCTATTTCCCTGACCCCCAGTACTTTCCAACCAAAATTATGTTGTAATTATTTTGTGTAGATCTATAGTTATAATGGTGTGTTCCTTTTAGATTTCAGCAAAGTTGAAGGTTTTACAGAAAAGATTATGAGATGTTGTTTGTCCTTCATTTTGAAGGGAACCAATGACACCAATATGATAATGTCTTAACTTGTGTGTGAATTCCATTTAAAGCAAGAAAGGATTGCACAAGATCATCAGTCATGCTTTCTTTCACCGTCATTGAAGTCTAATGGCAAGACAAAGTCAAGAAGACCAGCAATGGACTAGAATGCATCAAATGACTTCAGCAAACTTTAATCAGTCCATCCTGCTTTTATTGTTACAACTTTAATTCATCCATCCTGTTTCCATTGCCACACATAAGAATCCCTGAGATTGTCTTGAATAGCATACCTAAAATAGACTTGACCATCTTATGCAGTTATATAGCTACTCATATAGACACTCATGCAAGTTTGTTTTCAACTAGGACTTAACTAACTCCTCCCCAATTCCCTAGATACTTTCCTTACTTTCTACTCCTCTTTCCTCCAATCTTAAAAGTCATCTCACTCAATACACATTTGCTTAATCATTCTGATTAATGCCCATGAGCCTTTTCTTGTGAAAAAAAAAATGGCAATCTTTGTGACCATGATAAATGTCTTAGGTGAGTTCTTCACATTTTAAACCATTCTCCCATCCCCTAGTACTTGGATACTTTATTTACCTGATACATATTCACTCAGCATCTTTGATGTCTGACCAAGCTCTAAGAGCTCTATAATTCCTGCTTTTATGGCTCTTGAAATAAATTTTTCTCATCCACCTATTTTACTGGGGAAAGTCTTTGTACATGCTTGGGGTAGATATCCCATTCTTAAATCACCATTGAGTGTGAGGTCCCAAGGTTACCCTCAAACTGGTTTAGCCTGTCTCCTTTAAAGTGTAAACAATGTATTCCACATTCTGTCAAAAACTAAAGTTTTTAGAAACACAACTGCATACAAAAAGGCAAATGAACTTGGTCCAGAGGCAGAGGTTGCCTTTGTACTTTTATTCTCAACCAATTCTTTTCATAAAACCCAGCTGGAATGTGGAAAAGAAAATTAGATACACAAGTTAAGAAGGGGCCATTTACTGAGGGGACCCACTTCTGAATCAGAAAGAAATGTTGATCAAGAGAAGCTATACTGCTCCAACCTTCTACCTACATGGCAGTTCTCAAAGCTTAGGCCTTGGGGAAATTATATAGGAGATGCTTCCACCAATTCTAGGCTTAGGATCTCTGTCCTTTCTGAAATAACAAGATAGTACTCTAAGAAAAAGAGTATTATAGCATACCTGTTAAAAGAACACAAAATACCCAGGCAAAACTGAAGTTGGAAGTGGTAGAAACTTTAACTATTCATTGAAGACATAGCCCAAGGAAGTTCAACAAATCAATTCACCCAATAGAGAAGCCATACTCTTTGAGAAGTCAGTCCAATAGCCAACTGGTCTTCCAGCAGAAAGATCGACTTGCCTAATAGAAGTGTTTTACCCCCTAAGGATGACCCCATTGAACCATCTGCCCAACTGGTACAGAGTATTTTTTTGTTTATTTTGTTTTTAGTCAGCCAAGACTAGCTAGCAGTATAATATCTGTTCTCCTGTTGACTCCTTGCCTTATTATGAACTTCATGAAAACTCTAGAGAAAGAAAGGGCATTGAAATCCTACAGTTCTGGATATATAAATTTTCCTGACCAAATGTGTTCTCTACTTGTTTGCCTTACTGCCACTATACTTTAAATTTGTGCCCATCTTTCTCCATAGACTCTGATTTTTTGGAGAAAAACTTTATAACTATTACTGTAGATGTTCTTTTGAGTAAATGCCTTTTCTAAGTGCTAACTGAGTCTACTAGCTACATGTCAATGGGAAAAAAATTGATGAGAACTCATGAGCTATATTGTTTAGAGTAGTCACCCAAAAGTTTTCCTCAAGTATCATGCTCTAAGTTCCCAACCTGCCATTGCTAATGCAGGAGAATGAATCCAGAAAAGGTGCCACATATACATTTACACATATCTTCTCATATTATATAAGCTCCTTAAGGATTGAAGAAGTTTTAGTTTTGTCTTTATCTCCTCTCAGTACCATCAATCAGTTTTATTTAGATAAGAAGAATGCCATATATTAATGGTACTTTAAATCATGGTCTGTGTGCTGACAGATAACACTGTCTGGTTCATCAATGGTGCTGACTAAGTGCTCTTTGGTTGATTGATTTCAATGCCATTGCTAAGAATCTTTCCAAGAATTACCTGAAGTAATTCCCCCTTCTGGGTAGTAGAACTAATTCATTGACAAGTGCTCTTCTCTTTTGTAGGCGTAGAAATTTAGTCAGTTCATTGTGTATTTAAAGAATTTATACCTGCTGATACTACCAGTTCCTGAATAGAAAATATAAATAACCTTCTACTTGGTGAGGATCATGGCAATTATTACTTATTGCCTTGAATTACTAGCATGTAGTACCCTATTTGTTAGGAGCTTCATGTTAGCTCCTAACATGTTAGCTCCTTCTATGTTAGCAGCATTGGTCTCAGAGTCAGAAAATCTTGGGTTCAAATCTTGTCTCTAACTGCTAGTAGCTTCATGGATGGAGACAAATTATTTAACTTCTTCAAGACTCTCACAACTGCTGAAGATTTACCAGTGAAGCTATAGATAAAATTACACAAGATACAATGTTAATCAAGAGAAGTCTCCTTTTTCTGATATATGCAGACACTGCCAACATGTCCACCTAGGTCAAGTGATCAGATTGTAGTCCCCTAAGATTTTTATAGATGTAGACTATTTAGCTCAGCCTGTTCCAAACAGAATGTATTTTTCTGTCATAGAAAAACCTCAGTTCCTATGAGGGTATGGGAAGAATCAAGCAAGCATACATTTTTTTTAACTACCAAGCATGTACATAGGATCAGCCCGAAATAAGAAGAAAAAGGAGACAGCCATCAGAGACAATCCTCCTTGTGCAGATTCTAGTTTGTTCTCTGTGATGACCGTGTATTTAAAATCAGCCAGAGTCAGGAATTCAGGTTAAGGGAAAAATCTTCAATCTTTATTGAAGTGAAGAGGTGAAAAAGGATTGCAATAGCAATATTGGCAAGAAGGAGTGTGATAGCAATATGGGCAGCTGTGACAGGAAACCAGCTAGCAGAGGGGATTGGAGATGAAGGGTCGTTGCGGTAGCAATGCGAGCAGCTGTGTCAAGATGCCAGCCAGAAGTCTCTCCTTCCGCTTCCCTTTCCACTCTCTTGCCTCCACCCACCAAAAACATCATTTCCTATACAACACATCAGGACTTGCACAAAGAGTGGGTGGGGGCCATTCTTTCTCCAAGCTTATATATTAATAGAGTATGGTCCAATTACTATTTAGTCTCATGTGCTTGGGACCTACCTCAGTACATCAACTCAAGGCCTCAGCCCATTACATCTCCCGCTTTCTTTTGTTTTAGAACACAGGTGATCATGTCATCCCTGACTCCTCAGTGAGTTAGAGCCCCCAAGGGGAGGTGATCACACCCTCCCTGATTTCTCAGGAAAGGAGGTGAAAGCACCAAAAAGGAGGTGATCACGACCCCCCTGATTTCTTAGGAAGGGAGGTAAAAGCACTAAAAAGGAGATAATCAAGCTCTCTCTGACATCTCAGGAAGGGAGATGAAAAGCACCAAAGGGAAGTGGGGGTTGATAGCAGGTTTCTGGGCTGAAGGGTCTTCATCAGCATGGGAGGTATTACACAAGCACACAGCAATAAACGCAGAGGCTATTAGTGATGACTCTCCCCACAGTCAGTGCAGGCTTGATGTGGTGTAACAAACATGAATTGTACACGCAAGTAAAGGTATAACAAACAATATAAATCAACATGGTGTTGTAAAAGATTCCCAGAAATCCTAGAAGGAGAGTATGTAAACAGCAGTCACACATATGCCTTCTTCAGCAGCCAAGAGATAGTCCAAAACCAATCTATTGTCCATTGCTTCACATGTCAGGGAATCCAATGATACCCCCAAGTTTTTGAAGTCCTGCAAAAGTCTTTTTATGTATTAGGGAATCCAATGATTCCAGCAGATTTTGAAGTCCTATAACAGTCTTATCATTTCTCAGAAAATCTAATGATTTCTGAGAGTTTTCAAGTCCTACAACAATCATATCATGTCTCAGAGAATCCAATGATTTCTGAGGGTTTTCAAGTCCAACAATTTTCTATGTCCATGAGTCAAACACCATAACTGCCATGCTTTTTCTTTTTCTTTTTTTTTTTAAATTTTTAAAAAAATATTTTATTTTATTTTATTTAATAATAACTTTATATTGACAGAATCCATGCCAGGGTAATTTTTTTACAACATTATCCCTTGCACTCATTTCTGTTCCGATTTTTTCCCCTCCCTCCCTCCACCCCCTCCCCTAGATGGCAAGCAGTTCTATATATGTTACATATGTTACAGTATATTCTAGATACAATATATGTTTGCAGAACTGAACAGTTCTCTTGTTGCACAGGGAGAATTGGATTCAGAAGGTAAAAATAACCCGGGAAGAAAAACAAAAATGCAGATAGTTCACATTCGTTTCCCAGTGTTCTTTCTTTGGGTGTAGCTGCTTCTGTCCATCATTTATCCATTGAAACTCAGTTAGGTCTCTTTGTCAAAGAAATCCACTTCCATCAGAATACATCTTCATATAGTATCGTTGTTGAAGTATATAATGATCTCCTGGTTCTGCTCATTTCACTTAGCATCAGTTCATGTAAGTCTCACCAGTCCTCTCTGTATTCATCCTGCTGGTCATTTCTTACAGAAAAATAATATTCCATAACGTTCATATACCACAATTTACCCAGCCATTTTCCAATTGATGGGCATCCATTCATTTTCCAGTTTCTAGCCACTACAAACAGGGCTGCTACAAACATTTTGGCACATACAGGTCCCTTTCCCTTCTTTAGTATTTCTTTGGGATATAAGCCCAATAGAAACACTGTTGGATCAAAGGGTATGCACAATTTGATAACTTTTTGGGCATAATTCCAGATTGCTCTCCAGAATGGTTGGATTCATTCACAACTCCACCAACAATGCATCAGTGTCCCAGTTTTCCTGCATCCCTTAATAATTCATCATTATTTTTTCCTGTCATCTTAGCCAATCTGACAGGTATATAGTGGTATCTCAGAGTTGTCTTAATTTGCATTTCTCTGATCAATAATGATTTGGAACTCTCTTTCATATGAGTGGTAATAGTTTCAATTTCATCATCTGAAAATTGTCTGTTCATATCCTTTGACCATTTATCAACTGGAGAATGCCACGCTTTTTCAATGGTGAGCACAATCAGCAACAGAACCACCCGATATTTCTTGAGTCTTCTCCTTCGTTTCAAGGGTCTGCTCTGTCTCTCTCTGTGATGCACAAGGTGAATATGGCTCGTTGGCACCCATCTGATTTCTTCTCCTCCTGTAAAAATACAAGCAAACCCTCTTCCCCAAGCAATTAACCTATCTAATTCCCTTCTATTTACCACTTTCTGGATCTCTTCACATCACCTGATGATTATCTAAAGATAGTGGAGCTATTTGCACTGGACACTGCCCTGTTGTGTTAAAAGGCCTGTAACCTCCCCAACTATAATCCTGATTGCTTTTCTGTTGGTTGATGACATTAGAGTCCTGAATTTCTAAAGACTCTCTGGGTGTAACCTCAGTTGCTATCATGCCCCACCTATCTTTTGATTGATACCTTGGAGCTGGGCCCTGCCTCGCATTTCTCTGGGTCAATCTACAATCAGAGGCTCAGTGAAAGCCTGGGTTACATTTTGGACATGGGGTTTTGGGTTTTCTCTCACCCTGTCTTCTCATTCTATCTCCATATCTACAATGAGCTATCAAATGTCCAACTTTTCCACACTGAAAGCACCTACAAGTCTCTCTGGAAGTCCCTTGCCAGAAGGGATCCTCTCTTCCCATCTTGGGATCTTGGGAAGTCTGCATCATAGCCTGGCTATAAAAGGCATCTGTGCCCACTGTGGCACAACATCTTATGAGCTCCTCTAAAGGAGCATCCTTGTGCAGTCCTAGTATAATTCTTCTGCAAACCTCATTAGCATTTTCCTTAGCAAGTTGCCTTATCAAAATGTCTGTTATTGAATTTTCCCCATTTGTTCTTGTGACAGCTGTCTGCAAATGTCCCACAAAGTCAGCAAAAGGTTCATTTGGCCCCTGTGTTATTTTTGTGAAGGCCCCACCCTTTTCATCTTTATTGTGGAGAGAAGCCCATGCTTTGATAGCATTAGCAGCAATTTGCTGATATGCTGCTACAGAATAATTAATTTGTACTTCGACATCTGCATAAGGACCTACACCTGTTAGTAGGTCAAAGGTGATTACAGCATGACCTCCACTTTGACTATTTTGTTGGGCTTGTATCCTACAGAGCTCACTATATTCAGAAAGCCACAAGTAGTTTTGTCCAGGTTCTAGGCATATCCTTGCTATAGATTTCCAGTCATTAGGGGTCAAGATTTCAAAAGCCAAATTCTGTAATAACATCTTAACATAAACTGATGTAGCCCCATAAAGAGTGCAAGCCTTTTTCAGGTCTTTGAGGATATCTATATCAAAAGGAGCATATCTTCTACTTTCTTGACCTGAAGAATTAAACTGTTGAATAATGGGGAAAATGTGGTGTTGAAATTCTGATACATTTTCCCTTCTTCCTTGGCCTTAATTAGTCTCTTTTGCAATCTATTCATAGGAGCAGCTGGATGCTGAGAGGGAAATGCTGGATGCTGGGGGGGAGGTGCTGGTGCTGTCTGCTGTCACTGCCCTCCTCCCCCCCCCCCCCCCACTATCCCTCCTCCCTCCATCCTGGAGGGTGGAGTTGATGGAGGAGAATCAATTAACCTGCTCCTTAGGTGGGGCTGAAGCTGCCTCAGATTCACTCCACCCTTGAGCCTCACTTAAGTCTCCATGCCCTCTGGGGATATGGTCATTAATCTATTCTTTGTCTTCTTCCTTTATCTCAGACTTCCCCATTTGGCTATTCCTAGAGTTTTTTCCTTTTCTCCTAGAACTTATACAGTATCTTAAGGCCAACTGTATTATATTGTATAAATAGAATGCCTTGATGGAAATTGAATGAGGATTGTTTTCGTAGTAATATGCAGAGAGCTATTGCCCAATCAATGCCCAATTATCTGGAGAGATTTGCTCTTCCTCTAAGAACCAAGGGGAGGTGCGTTTTAATGTACCCAGAAATCTAGCTGTCTGTTCCCAAGTTATAAGTAGCCCTTGATCTTCTATCAGCTTAAGCAGGCTTTCTATAGCACCACTCCTGGGTGGGGCTGGGGGTGGCAGGGTTGGGGTGGGGGATGGAGAATCTTTAGATAGGATCTGTTCTATTTCAGCCAAAAAAGGTCACTGGTTTAGTCTATTATACTCACCTAAGTTCCTGGTCACTGGAGACTTCTTCAGTGAAAGTAGGGTCCTTGGTTCCCACACTTGGGCGCCAAATGTGATGACCAGGTATTTAAAATCAGCCAGAGTCAGGAATTCAGGTTAAGGGAAAAATCTTCAATCTTTATTCTCAGTAGAGGTGAGGGGGGATTGGGATAGCAATATGGGCAGCTGTGACAGGAAGCCAGCTAGCAGAGGGAGATCTGAGCTGAAGGGCCGTCGCGATAGCAATGCGAGCAGCTGTGAGAAGATGCCAGCCAGCAATCTCTCCTTCTGCTTCCCTTTCCACCCTTGCCTCCACCCACCAAAAATGTCATTTCCTATACAACACATCAGGACTTGTACAAAGAGTGGGCAGGGCCATTCTTTCTCCAAGCATATATATTAATAGAGTATGGTCCAATTATTATTTAGCCACACATGCTTGGGACCTCAGTGCATCAACTCAAGCCTCAGCCCATTACAGTTCTCCATTATCTTTTTCCTTTTCCCAGATAGACCAATATAAAACAAATAATTAACCCTCAGCAAAATGGAGTCTTAAACTTCTATAGAAATTTGATAGTTCTGTAAAGATAGATAGATAAAGGAGATGATAGATAGATGATAGATGATTGATAGATAGATGGATAGATAAACATTAATTCAGCTGTGCTGGCCTTGTGCTAAACACAGGGAATACAATCAAAAGCAAAAGGAAAGGCTTTGCCCTCAAAGAGTTTATATTCTAATAAAGAAAAGATAATAGATAAAGGGAGCTGAAAGAGGGAGGATGTAGAAGAAAGAGTATAGTTTTGGAGTGTGTATAACTGATATGGGTGCCATGAAGATTTGGGGACAAATTCACCAATCAGAGCAGTAGATTGTAAAAGTGAAGGTATTGTCAGGATGAAGTTGCCCATGGGCAATGTGAGAAGTCAGGGGCTGAGCCAGGATATTCTCCATCTCATCAGGGAATATTTTAGCCTTTGGCATAGGAAAGTGAAGTTTGAGGGTAAGGGGTAGCAGGGTGCAGACTAACTTAATGGGAGTTGATTGGTAGGGACTTTCATAGGCTCTGGGTCTTAAGTTTTTCAGTAAGGACTTGAGTGTTGGCTATACTTACAATGAAAATATAGTGACTAAACCAGAGAACTGTCAGCATTACATTTATTTACTATAGCTATGTATATTCAATTCAATTCCACTGACATTTGTTGTTACTTCTGATAGGTAATGTGATGGAGTGGTAAGAGTTTGAATCCTTGGAATGAGAAGAAAGGGATTCAAATTCTGGCTCTGAATACCTATTATTCTGGGGAATTCTCTTTTAACAGGACCCCAGGTTCTGATTCTTTCCAGACTACCATATTTCTTCCTATACGAATGTGAATTATTATTATCCAGCACCATTTTATACATTGATAAAATGGTAATGATAATGATAATGCTAATATACTACTTACATCGTAGAGTTGTTTTGATGAAAATGTTTTTGTTAGCCTTAAAGGACCATATTATTAAGTAAGAACAGACAATTATACAGAAACTCATCTTCTCCAGTCACTGTGCCTATAACTTGGACAACTTGCACCACATGAGCAGAGAAACTTGGCTTTGTTTGGTTCAGCCAGAAATTTAGGTTTAATTAGAATACAGATAATGGAATAGGAATATAATATACTATTTAGCTACCTATATTTACTTCTCAAAAACCTAACTTCATCATTATCATTACCTTCAAATGACAGTATGCACTCAATCTTCAACTTTCACATGTGTAACATTCCTCAAAAATGTGCAAAAATAAAAAATGTGAATGTTGATCAATTGAGCCTATGCAAAATTGGGGATTAGGTTCTCATGACCACCCAAAACTCTAATAATCTTTTATTAGAGATGCTGAAAATACACTTTTTAGATACAATTCTTTTATAGTAAAACATTAATTTTGATAATATGAACTTTTCCTAATGTAGTAATCATGAAATAACTCATAAAAGTTAGGAAGAAAAGAGACAATTCCAGAGAGAATGGGGAGGGTTAGAGGTGGTGATGTCAGAAGAACCCTGAGATTAAAAATTAGAAAGAGCTAATCTGCCATATCTAATCCCTCCTTCAGTTCTGTACTTGGACTGTTCTCTAATGACAGCATTCAGAGGTCGGAAACAGTGGGACAGACCATTTTGCTCTATCCCCTTGGTAGCAGAGCAATACTATCATGAGGATACGTGCTATGCTGCAGAATCATTGGGAAGAGTGGGGGGTGAGCTGTATCTCATTTACCCACAAATTTAATCACATTTCCATTTTTTTTCAGTTCTTTCACAGTGCATTTGACAGGTTACTTTAGCACTTTCTGGAAGAGATTCATGAACACTTTTACAAATACTTTCCTTCTATTTAGGGATATAACAAATCATCAATTCATTAACACCAAATTTGGACCTAAAGCAGGTGCAGACATTTCAGCAAGAAGTTTATCTAACACTTTGTTTTCTCACTAAGCTGAATCTCTGACTTTGCATGCTTAAACTTATATCCCAAAGGACTTGCTCTAGGCTTTGAGGGCAAAATTGCAATATAAAGCTTGAGTTTTAAAGGAATAGTGTGAAAATATGCAATTAATGCACCCTACTATAGTAGGGTGAACAAGACCAATGAAGAGCTTAGTAGGATAACAGCAACTCCACAAACTTGTGTGCATCACACCTCTCATTTTTCCTCTCTATTATGCATATCTCAAATGTGCATAACTGCCAATGAAAAAGTGAAAATGAGGTTACTAATGCTTGATAATGTGAAAGTTAATCAAGCACATGTTGACATCTGAGTGTATATTATTCAGAAATACACTATTTAAAATATATAAGAAAGTGATAAATAAGGCAGAGGAATTTAAACAAATGTAGTCTAGTCATAACCTTAACTAAACAAATTATTTTCAGTTGTTGCTTGAGGTAACTTGGTGTTTTTTCAAGATTAACAGCAAATTCTTCTATAATTTTTTAATGCTTAACTTTAGAAGTGTCCTGGCTCGATCAATGCTTCAGGAGAATTTGAGGTTGCTGTTATAGGTGCCCTTTTTATTGACTGGGGTCTTTTATGATTGCTGTCACACATATCATGCTTCAAGTTGTCACTGAATACAGAATTCTGTCTGTATAAGTAACTAATATTAAATTATGGAGTAAGTCATTCTGTGATAAATTGTATTATTTTTTAAAATGACACCTAAAGACACCATAAATACAATTCCTATTTTGAGAGGTTCCTTTCTTAAGTGGAAGAAATGCTTACATTAAGTATGCTATAAGATTACCCTTTCAGGTCATATATGAAAAATGTATCAGTTTTGAAGTAGATTATAAGCTTATATAACCTCTTAGCTGGCTATTTAAAAATTCAACCTTTTTCTTCTTTTTTTAAGTTTTTTTGAAAAGCCGTATTGCTCAAGCATTGTTCTCATATGCCTGGCCCTCCTGCCAAGATAATGGTCGCTTCTTCTAAGTTCATTCTCAGGCTAATTATTAGCACTTGCTCTGGGCAGGCTGCCCAACTTAAAGCAATAACTACCTCCCAAGGTTACTGAATGTGGGTCATCTTTAGGCTAATTATGAGAAACTGCCCAGTACAGTAGGCCTCCCATACAGATAAAAGCTGCCCTATGTCTAGGGCTTGCTATAGGTAGTAGTTAAATGTTCACCAAAGTCATCCAGAAAGGTTGATCATGAGCTCAGAAAGACTTTCTATGAGCTCAGTCATATGTTCCCAATTAAAGGTCCCCAAACCTTTCAGGCCGGATGACAGGAAAGACTTTCTGATAAGTTATACTGAAAGTCAGGCTTGCTCCTTTATACAGCATGAGGAGCTTAGACTTAAATGACACTCTGACAAATGTCCTGCTGCCAGAGAGGACTTCTGCTGGAGATTCATGGCTGTCTATCCTCCATAGACAAGGAAACTGATAAAACATGAAGATTCATCACAGGAATGAGAACATTGGAGATAGTAATTTTCCAGTGCACTTTTCCATGACCTTGAGACCCAGTTGTCAGTCCTTTGATAACCCTTCTTTAATATATCAGTCATACATCTGGGTCTGTTTTCACTTTTTAGTGATGTGGCCATATGAAACAATAGAAAAATGAATTTTGAGAGAGAAAGGTTTCAAATTCTGGTTCTAGGTGTTTTGTCTGTGTGATCTAACACAGACCTTTCATCCCTGTTTTCCTCATGAAAATATGGGGCAAGGATTGAACTAGATATTCTCTTATAGCTTCAAATTTGATTCTATGACCTATAATTAATTTGGAAAGCATTTGTTGCTAAATGTAGGGAAATAAGTAAAAGAGACTAAACAACTCTTCAGCCTCTAATATTAACCCATCAAGCCCAGGACAACTCTTTTTTTTTTTTTTTTTAATAATTTTTTATCTATAGAACGCATGCCAGGGTAATTTTTTTTTACAGCATTATCCCTTGCATTCATTTCTGTTCCGATTTTTCCCCTCCCTCCCTCCACCCCTTCCCCCCAGATGGCAAGAGTCCTTTACATGTTGAATGGGTTGCAGTATATCCTAGATACAATATATGTGTGCAGAACCAAACAGTTTTCTTGTTGCACAGGGAGAATTGAATTCAGAAGGTATAAATAACCCGGGAGGAAAAACATAAATGCAAGCAGTTTATATTCATTTCCAGTGTTCTTTCTCTGGGTGTAGCTGCTTCTGTCCATCTTTGATCAATTAAGGCTCTCTTTATCAAAGAGGTCTACTTCCATCAGAATACATCCTCAAACAGTATCATTGTTGAGGTATATAATGATCTCCTGGTTCTGCTCATTTCACTCAGCATCAGTTCATGTAAGTCTCACCAGTCCTCTCTGTATTCATCCTGCTGGTCGTTCCTTACAGAATAATAATATTCCATAATGTTCATATACCACAACTTACTCAACCATTCTCCAATTGATGGACATCCTTTCATTTTCCAGCTTCTAGCCACTACAAACAGGGCTGCCACAAACATTTTGGCAATACAGGTCCCTTTCCTTTCTTTAGTATCTCTTTGGGATATAAGCCCAGTAGAAACACTGCTGGATCAAAGGGTATGCACAGCTTGATAACTTTTTGAGCATAGTTCCAAATTGCTCTCCAGAATGGCTGGATGTGTTCACAATTCCACCAACAATGTATCAGTGCCAGGACAACTCTTGATCAAAAAATCTCTAAAAAGAAAGCAATTCTAACTTTCAACTACATTATGCCATCATTAGGAAGAACATTAGACCTAAAGTTCAAATATCAGCTCACAATGCAAGCTCTCTATCCATGGGAAAATCATTTTACCAGACTCAGTCTCAGTTTCCAGATCTGTAAAAAAGTATATATTTATGCTTACACTACCCAACAAATAAAGCAATTTCCAGAAAAGCATTTTCTGAATGCTAATATATCCTATAGATTTAGAGCAAGAAGGAATTTTAGAGGCCATTTGATTTAGGAGGACTCTCTTTATTTTTTTTTCACAAATGTGGAAACTAAGGTCTAAAAAATTTTCTTGATTGTTTAAGATCATACAGATAGTAAGTAAATAAAGGATTTAAAACAAGAATTTAAATGCTGGTCTCATGACTTCAAGTCTAGCTTTCTTTCCTCTGTATTACACATGAATATGAGTAGCTCTTGCTACTTGTTTACAGCTCATCAGAGAGACAGCATCATTGGCCTTTCTCACACTCTCATTTTTTTCTGTCAAATTCTAATATTCCCTCCCTTTCTCAGCTCTCTGTGCTGTGTTTCTCCCTTAGCTAGCAGAAAAGGAGCCAGCATGACTTATGGTACAAATACAGTATGTGCTTCTGCAACAGTATGAATCCTGCATGACTAGTGTTTTCTAGTCACAGATCTCTCTGGCATCATGAGCTGACTCCCTTAACTCCCCTCCTTCCTAATGAATTTTTCATCTCCAAAGAATGACCCTTTGCAGGTCTCTGAATCTTCTGCTATTTTTACAACATGGCTTCTTGCCAGAGTCTTTTGATGGACCCAAATACCTTCCCCAGCTTCCATGCCTGAATATTCTAAATCAACATATGTGAACGAAAATAAATCATTGTTTTCTTTTGTTTTGTTTTTTACAAAAAGTCATATCAGGGTTTCCTCATAAGATGGGGTTTTGAATATGTTTCCTATAATCATAGATTCTCTCTAGTCACATTGTTTTTTATTTTTGTTTGTGGATTGCTTTTTTTTTGACTCAGAAAAAGCTATAACATATAGTTTTAGTTGCCTCAGACACTAAGAGATTAAATGAACCTTGGTTGGATCACTCATATGTCAAGAGGCAGAGCTTGTACCCAGGTTTTCCTGAATTTAGGGTCAAGTCCCTAGTTATTAGTGTGCTGCCTCCTATCATCCTGTTGGAGGCCAGTGAGTGGTACCATGGATAGTGCACTTGAAGTTAAGTAACCCTAACTTCAAATCCTTTGTGATTCTGGGCAAGTCACTTAACATGTCTATACCCTAACTATAAAAGAAAGGGAATCTCAACAAATAAGAGTTTATTAAGGAAAAATAATACAACAGATTTAAACTGGAAGGGAAGAAAAAGAGATTATATTTAATAACCTAGTAGGAAGCTTTCAGAAGATGCTGGTTTATAATCAAATACCTATATGATACATGTTTCTTAATAGTTCTGGTGCATTTCCTTAGATTTGCATTTCTTAAGATGTGGTCTGAGGATGTCTGGAGAGGGAAGCTGTCTTCAAGACTCTTATAAGAGAGATCAAAACTATTTTCACAATAATAATAAGATAGTTTAACTACTAACATGGTAAATATCTGCCAACATATTCCATGTAAACAAAAACTCTTTGAGTGGGAACCTCAATAATTTTTGATTACCACTGCCTTATATGATAGAATCAGAGTATACAAGGAAAACTTGGACCATAATGAAAAGGAATTCTGACTGTTATATTTATATTGATATTATGAAATAGTAACTACTAATGCCCAGTGACTGCAACATGCTATTATGGCAGGACTCTCGATTGCCTAAGACCAGATGGAATGATAGTTGACACCACGATATAAATGTGTAACAGATTTCCCCTTATCATTTAATTATTTTGCATGTGTATAATATGCTTTTTCCTAGTCCTTTCCAAAATTTGATCTTATTTGAGCCTCAGAATAATTAATTGGCATTTGCATAATGCTTCAATATTAGCAAAGTGCTTTGCATACATTATGTCATTTGAATTTCATAGCAATGTGAAGACCTATTGTTATCCTTATTCTATATAAAAGGACATTGAGGTTCTGAGATGTTATGACTTCTTCATTTTCACATAGCTAATGTCAAGAGTTAGGATTTATTCATTTAATAATAATAATGACAAGTATGTAGGCAACAAGCAAAGCAATAAATATTTATTAAATGCTTACTATGTAGCACTTTTTGCACATATATAATAATTTATAATATGTAATAATAATAGATGTAATCACTAGAATATATGATTATAAGCTTTTTGAGGTCAAGGACTATCTTTCCTTCTTTTTGTATCCCATGTTTAACACAGTGCCTGGCACATAATGAAGCTGATAAGTTACTTAAATCCAATTCACTTGCAAGTCAAGCCATCACTTTTCTAATATCGTTGGTCCTCTTCCAGAATAAAGAACAAATAACAACAGTAACAACTGTCTGGGACACAATAGGTACTTAATAAATATTTGTTGAATAAATTATCTCATTTGGTTTGCACAACTCTGTGAGGCAGGTGCTATTATCACCCCCATTTTATACAGTGGGGCCAGATCAATCACTGTTCTGCCTTTATCTGTATAAATGTTATTTCTCTTAATCACATCTAAGATCTTGGAAGACAGGGGCTGTTTCATATTTATATTTTTTTGTCTTTGCCTTTGTATTCCAGTGCCTAGCCCAGTGTCTGACATAGACTGATACTCAGTCATAATATCTAGCATTTATATGACATATACATATATAT
Source organism: Antechinus flavipes (assembly GCF_016432865.1). Taxonomy (NCBI): domain Eukaryota; kingdom Metazoa; phylum Chordata; class Mammalia; order Dasyuromorphia; family Dasyuridae; genus Antechinus; species Antechinus flavipes. The sequence goes on from NC_067398.1 coordinate 248,991,920, forward strand.
TTTTCAAAGCCTTTAGAAATAAAAATTTTACTAAAGCTTAAAACTACACTATGGCTTTTTGGACATTCTGTATTATCATTTTATGTGACAACCAAGGTCATATTAGGTTATACTATTATTTTATTTTAAAGATGAAGAAACTGAGGTAGGAAGGTTAAAGGACTTGCTTAAGGTCACATAGCTAGTTAGTGTTTTCAGCTGGATGGCTTGTAGTTTTCCTATCTCCAAGTCTAGTATTCTATCCATTGTGCCATGAAGCTGACAATAAAATCTTATTAAAATGAATTGCTTATTATCAACAAGAAAACAAAATCACAATAATAATAAATTAATTACTATTTCAAGCACAGAGCCTATGGGACAATTCTAATAGAAAATAAAAGATTAATTATGTGTGTATGTGTTTTAAGATATAAAATATATTTGCCACTGAACTGACCACTGTGCAAGTTTTAGAAAGTCTGTGTATCCAGCGTATTACAGCAACTTTAAGTACCACATCTAAAATCGGCACCCAAGTAGGGAACAGAACACAATCACACAGAAAATGAGTGATCTGGGAAAAGTGATTCAGTAAAGCTGTCGAAAAAAATCCAAAGAGAAATCACCTTGGGCACCAACATGCCATTACTGAGCAAAGTAAACCAGGAACGATAAATGCACTTGAAGTAGAATCTTGAAACCTCTGGGACCTGGAGGCGTGTAAAGTGCTGACTCCATCCAGAGCCCTCCCCAAGCTGAGATGGAGAAACACTGCACAAAGAGATGCAGGAATTTACTGTTTTCACTTCTCTTTGTCCTTTGTTCTTTCCTCCTGAATACCTAACCTTCTGTGCCCAGTTTTAGGTGAAAGTTATTAGTTTTAATTCAGGGGCTCTGTGGAGATTTCTATATGAAGAGTAAATCCCTAAAGGCAGTTGGGCTCTTGTAGATAAATGGGCAACTGGAGAGATTTATTATTAATACCCTTTCATTGTCTTTTTATCCATCAGCAACAATAGATACAACAATGACCTTTTCCCAAGGGGAAGCATACAGAATGTCACCTCATTTCCCAAAGTCAATGGCCCTGCCTAGAAAGTAAGGGCAAAGAAAGGAACTTTGAAATTTCAGATTTTAGGAGCAACTGAGTAGTTCAATGGATAATGCACTAATTGATGTGGAGGAGGAGGATCTGAGTTCAAATCCAGAATCCAACACTTACTAGCTCTGTGACCCTGAGCAAGTCATTTAACCCTGATTGCCCCAAAAAGCGAATAAACAAGAAAGAAGAAAAGGAAAGAAGGAAAGAAAAAAGGAAGGAAGGAAGGAAGGAAGGAAGGAAGGAAGGAAGGAAGGAAGGAAGGAAGGAAGGAAGGAAGGAAGGAAGGAAGGAAGGAAGGAAGGAAGGAAGGAGGGAGGGAGGAAGGGAAGAAAGGAAGGAGGGAGGGAGAGAAGGAGGAAAGAAGGATATGTCCTTTGGTTTTGCTGAGCTGTTTTTTTTCTCTGCCCTTTAAAATTTTTGTAACAAGAGTTGATTGCCTGCAGAGAGTAGAGGGAAGGGATATAGTTGGAAAATAAAGCTCATATGCAAATAAAAAACTGGGGGATGAGGTGTTTGAATCTGTGATTTTACTGATGTAGAGGGAAGATCTGGTGAGGAAATCCTTCCCACCAAAGCAGATGAATGTCTCTTCTGCAACTTTATAATCTTAGTCCTCCTCTTACCTTTCAGTCTTCTTACATCTGACTAGGATTAATTCTTTAATCCAAGGACAATGAGATCCTTGCTATGTTATGAAAAAGATACTCCGTCACTCAGATCTGGCCATTTTTTCTAGCTGTCCCCTATGTCTAGAATGTCCTCCCTACTCATCTTTACCTATTGGCATCCCTGGTTTCCTTCAAGTGCCAAATAAAATCTTATCTTCTAGTGGAAACCTTTCTCAACCACTCTCAATTCTATTGTCCTCCCTCTCTTATTTCCTAAACACATATACACACACACTACATATATATATATATATGTACATACATAATATATATATATATATATATGGTATGTATGTACATATATATGTTGTTTTTAGGTATCTGTCTGCTTGTTTCTTTTGAATAATATTTTGTTTCCTCCTTCCCAACTACTTGCAAAAAAATTCACATTTGATTTTTTAAAGTTTTGAATTCCAAATTCTATCCTTCCCTTCTTTTCCTCCTCCTTCCCTGAGATGGTAAGTAATTGATATAAATTATACAGGTGCAATCATGTAAAATATGTTTTCATATTAGTCATTTACTCAAACCAAAAAATAAAAAATAAAAGAAGGAAAGAAAGTAAAAAAATAGTGTGCTTTGGTCTGTATGAAGATGCTATTAGTTCTTTCCCAGGAGATAATATCTGTGTGCTTGTCCTCTCCCTCATTAGATTGTGAAATCTTGGAGGGCAAACAGTTATCATCTGTGTGTGTGTGTGTGTGTGTGTGTGTGTGTGTGTGTGTGTTTGTGTGTGTGTGTATGTTTTGTCTCTTTTGTATCCCTGGTGATTAGCACAGTACCTGGCACTTAATGAATGTTTGCTGATTAATTACACAGTTGCTTGAAATAAATTGATAGAATGAATAAATGAATCTTCTGATTCAAGATAACCCTAAAATAAAATAAAAAAACTCCCAAGTCTCCCAACAAGAACAGAAGAACAATTTCTGTCCCCTCCCACTCTGAAAAGATATATTTTTCCCTGCTGGTTTATCTCAATACTTGGAAATTCCATAATTTAGAAAAGTTATTGTTTTTAAGAAAATCTTCTGCAAACAATCACTGCAGAAAATAAAATTTCTTGGAGATTTAAAAGGAAATCATCTAGTTCATTAATAAGTATTGATTGGTTATTATTAGTTAAAAGTTCACGAATGGTTTATTCATTAATTTTATAGTGGATATCATGGCAACCCAGAGAAGTAGAGGACTTGCCCAAAGTTGTTAGTGAACAGTAATAAACTTGAGGACTCTTAAAGCTTCCTTTTCTGTAACTTCCTGAAGGAGTGACCATTAATGGGTCATCTGAGAAACCAAAACAAGATCCATTTCAGCTGGCAGAGTGAAGATGAAAAGTCAGGGACCGATGTTAGTCAGTGCTTACCATATTAATCATAGTATCATAGAATTAGAGTTACCAGGAACCTCGAAGGTCATCAAGTCCAACTTCATTTTATAAACAAGAAAACTGAGACACAAAAACATTAAAGGAGGGGCTAGGGTCATAAAAGACTGAGGCAGGATTTGATATCAGGTCTTCTTAGTTCTGACCCTACTCCATTTAGATAAAATATTTTTTCAGTGTAATGGATTGTTTTGGGAAAATGCACTTTCTAAATCCTAAAGCACCACATGGCAGTGATTATTTGCAGAAGATTTTCTTAAAAACAATAACTTTTCTAAATTGTGGAATTTCTAAGTATTGAGATAAACCAGCAGAGAAAAATATATCTTTTCAGAGTGGGAGGGGACAGAAATTATTCTTCTGTTCTTGTTTGGGAGACTTGGGAGTTTTGCTTTATTTTAGGGTTATCTTGTATCAGAAGATTCATTTATTCTTCTATCAGCATTTATTAGGCATCTACAGTGGATGTGGTACTATACTGGGAGCTTTGGAAAAATGAGGCTGTCTCTTTGCCATGGCAATGTAATTTGCAGAAGGATTGCAGACTAGTTAAATATATATGTAGGTTGGAAGGGGAGAGAATTCACATCTCCTAATTCATTTGGATGTTTAAGGCTTTCTTATTTGTAATAACATATTATGTGTGGCAGGACCACTTACAATCACAACTGCAGTGTTGGCTTCTTCTCAAAGATTTGTTCAAGACTACATACAGTCACTTCCTTATCCCATCTTGTCTGTCACTGTGCAATGGACAGTGAAATGCTGGTTTCAGAGTATACTCCTGGAAAGTCAAGCACTCACTCAAGAGAAGAGATGGACATATATGATACATGATGGGTGTGGCAAGTAGAGAGCTTAAAGGGTGAAGTTTTGTCTATCAAAAGAGTGTTCTTCAAATCAGAGTAAAGAAGAGCTGGCCCTTTTTTGTCAGCAAGAAATGTTTGCTGAAGATGGGAAATAGGATAATATACTAGTCTGACTGTAAGGAGATTAGAACAAGAGTGATCCCATCATACCAGAGCTGACACATTTCCAGAAAATGAAAACAATGAAAAACATGAAAACAAAGCCAACCAAAATCAGTGACAATTGTGTAGCTAAAAATGCCAGCTTGGGTTGGAGAAAGTTGACATACAAAGAAACTACTTTCTCTCTTTTAATCCCATTCTCTTCCAAGTCTTCCCTAAAACTAGAGAATAGAGTTTCCTTTAGTCAATACCTTTCTCCTACTTCTCATTCAGGGGTAGAGTAAAAACTAGTCAATTTTCTCCTTTCCAGCTAGTAATGACAGTACATCTCATTTTAGCCTAATGACAGAGGGGAAAATAAGATCTAAATATAATATTTATGAAATTCTTAAAGCTCCTATATTATGTGTGAATATAACTTCAAGGCATGTTCCCTTTCCTCCTATTCCCATCCTTAGAAAAATAGCTCCTTTCTTAATATAAAGAATCATATAACTTTTATAAGTGACTCAAACCCACTGATTATATCCTCTAGAAATAAGTTTCATATAAATAAACTTAAGGGACCACAAGGCACCATCTAAGTTCACACTTTGTGTATCCCAGATAAAGTTCTACATATCTACATTTTTCTAAAAATTGTATTAAAAAACCCAAGGTTTTGTCCACTGGTCAACTAGCTTTAGCCAGAGCACACTTTGGTCACTAAAGCTGATTTGGTAATTGAATGGAGGAGCCCATCTGATTCTGCTGAAAAGGAACCATAGTCCAGTAGCCTTAATAAAGTGATCCTATATCCTTGTAAGCATGGATAGTTCCTAGTTGACAACTCCCATCAATCTCGTCCAACACCATTCCTGGCTCTAGGCATTTACCCTTGCATTTACAATAAACACTGTGAATTGTACATCACTTCTGATTGGTCCTAAGTTATTCATAGCATAGGCACATCAAGTTTTAACTTTGTTTTATCTTGGGAAGTTTATCCAATAAAGCAATGATTCTCTCTTATTTGAATCAAGTCTTGAGCCAAGAGAAAGCCTGATATTGTAAACCAAGATTTGAATCTCTGACCATTAAAAAAAAATCTCTGTAGACCATAGCCATTCCCTGGAGCACTCTCTCTTGTGTGGATCCCTGGTTCACAAAGAAGGACACCTGCAAATCAAAATCAGTATAATAGACTGGATTGTGATCTAGCTGGTAAATTCAAATAATTTAAACACAAACTACAAAGATAACTCGAAATCAGAGATGAATTTTGGAGTAAATTTCTGTCACCTCAGTCAGAAGAAGAGGAAAAAAGAGAAGTTAAAACACATCAGAGAGGATCAGTTTAGCCACAACTCCCATGAGGATGCTGGCAGATGGAGATCAAAGTCTATGGAGCCAAGCCATCTCAAATGCTCATTTCTAGTTCCCTTATGTACCTTCTATAGCTTCTTCATGTTTGTGATTGCTCACCTTTTTTTTTCTTTTTTGTTTTGTTTTTTTAAATAACTTTTTATTGACAGAACCCATGCCAGGGCACAATTTTTTACAACATTATTATCCCTTGCACTCGCTTCTGTTCGGATTTTTCCTCTCCCTCCCTCCACCCCTTCCCCTAGATGGCAAGTAGTCCTATATATGTTAAATATGTCGCAGTATATCCTAGATACAATATATGTGTGCAGAATCAAACAGTTCTCTTGTTGCCCAGGAAGAATTGGATTCAGAAGGTAGAAATGACCTGGGAAGAAAAACAAAAATGCAAGCAGTTTACATTCATTTCCCAGTGTTCTTTCTTTGGGTGTAGCTGCTTCTGTCCATCATTTATCAATTGAAACTGAGTCTTTGTCAAAGAAATCCACTTCCATCAGAATACATCCTCATATAGTATCGTTGTTGAAGTATATAATGATCTCCTGGTTCTACTCATTTCACTCAGCATCAGTTCATGTAGGTCTCTCCATGCCTCTCTGTATTCATCCTGCTGGTCATTTCTTACAGAACAATAATATTCCATAACATTCATGTACCACAATTTACTCAACCATTCTCCAATTGATGGGCATCCATTCATTTTCCAGCTTCTAGCCACTACAAAGCGGGCTGCCACAAACATTTTGGCACATACAGGTCCCTTTCCCTTCTTGAGTATCTCTTTGAGGTGTAAGCCCAGTAGTAGCACTGCTGGATCAAAGGGTATGCTCAGTTTGATAACTTTTGGGGCATAATTCCAGATTGCTCTCCAGAATGATTGGATGTGTTCACAACTCCACCAACAATGCATTAGTGTCCCAGTTTTCCCGCATCCCCTCCAACATTCATCATTATTTTTTCCTGTCATCTTAGCCAATCTGACAGGTATGTAGTGGTATCTCAGAGTTGTCTTAATTTGCATTTCTCTGGTCAATAATGATTTGGAACACTCTTTCATATGAGTGGAAATAGTTTCAATTTCATCATCTAAAAATTGTCTGTTCATATCCTTTGACCATTTATTAATTGGAGAATGGCTTGGTTTCTTATAAATTAGAGTCAGTTCTCTCTATATTTTGGAAATGAGGCCTTTATCAGAACCTTTAACTGTGAAGATGTTTTCCCAGTTTTCAACTTTTTTTTTTCAAATTATAGGTTCTCAGCATATTTTTCTCAAACAAACAGAAAACCTATCATTCAAAACTCTTAGTTCACATTTCTGCAGCCTCATGCCACTCAAAACTTCCAAGTTTCAGTCTTTTCCAGAATAGGAAGAAATAATGCTGTCAGTCTGGACTATATTTCCCAGAAGCTTATGCATCTGGGTTCTTTTTGTACACAAAATCTAAATTCAAAAGACTACTCTGTTTATGTTGGTTTAAATTTAATTGTTATCTTTTGTTTTTACACTGATAATTTTATGACACTCTCCACTGCCAACCTTAGTAAACCTTCCCTTTTACCAAAGGAAAAAAAACAGGTAAGGAAAACCAATTGGCATGACATCAACTACTTCTGCAAGCACATAAAACATCCTGGATATATAGTTTCTCACTTTCTCAGTGCAAAAAGGGAGATACATGTGTGTATCTGTTTTTTGGGTCCAAGGTTGGTTATTACAATTCCAATTTGGTTAACAGTTTTCTGATGATCTGAGAACAAGTTGTTTGTGTTTCCTAATTTTGGTCATGTCCAACTCTTTGTATTCCCATTTGGAGTTTTCTTGGTAAGGATACTGAAATGGTTTGAAATACACTTCTTCAGCTTATTTGACAGATGAGGAAACTGAGGCATATAGGGTGAAGTGACTTGCCCAGGGTTACACAAATAGTAAGTGTCAGAGGCCAGATTTGAACTTAGGAAGATGAGTCTTCCTTACTGTGAGGCAAGTACTTTATCCACTGTGACATCTACCTGTGTAGAATAGGTTAGCAAAGAGAAAAGGTGAAAGGACATTCATTCCCCCACCTCCAGCTTCCTGATACCCTTTCTCCATTAAGTATGCTTTCAGAAACCCTGGTCTTTGGGACTTTGGGATTTTACTTCTTTCTTTGATATACAATCCCTAATGCCCTTCTTCATTCCTGTAGTTATTCCCCTCCAGCCCTGGGCTGCAAAGTTGTGGTCTCCTTAGTTTCTTAATAAATCACTGGAGAAGAGAAGGAAGGGGTTGTCCATCATAAACAAATTATTAGTTTTCTCTTTTCTTCCCTATTTTCATTCACTGTCCTTATGCCATTGACCTCTTTCCAGGTCATCCAAAGAAGCTCTTAGTGATGATGATAGCAAAAAGATAATGAAGGACATTATAAGGAAGAACGGATAGTTGTTCAGTGCTAAAAAAGAGAAAGAACAAAAAGCCCATTTTGAATTTTCTCATAAGATCATAGATGTTAAGCCTGAAAGAAACTTCTAACTCCCTTATTTTATAAATTGAGGAAAATGAAGGCAAGTTACACTTGCCCATTGTCACATAATAATAGATATTAGAGACAAAATTAGAATTCAGGGGTTCTTACTTCAGAGTCAATGAGTTTTTCCACTGTACTAAGCCAGTCTGCTAAACATGTAAATAAAATAATAAAGGATGAGAGGGAGAAGGAATCTTAGATATCATCTACTTAATTCCATTCATTTTACAAAGAAGATAGTTGAAACTCTCAAAGGATAAGTGATTTGCAAAGTCAGCTGAGAAAATTAATGAATAAAATCCCAGGGAAGTATATTCCTAAAGGAATAATTAGGAATGAGACCTGACCTTGAATGGAGAATGGAAGACTAAAAATCAGGGGTTATATGTGTATATGTAATTGTCCTTTCCAGATCACTACATTGTCATGGCAGAGGGCCTTATGTAGCTCAATGAAACTATGAGCTTTGTTGTCCATGGTTATCTAAGATGGGCAGGTCATAGAGAAGAATTTTAACAAAAGGTAATCCATTGGAGAAGAAAAAGGCAGACCACTCCAATACCTACCAAGAAAACCCCATGAAAAATAGAATCTAAAGTGCTATGATCTATGGGGTCATGAAAAAATTGGATATGATTGAAAAGCTAAACAACAACATATATAATCATTGTGTGAAAAGTGATGATGATGGGGAGGGACTAGGATGCATGGGATAAAGATAATGGATCAGCCTAATTTGAATTTTTAAAGGGGATCCCAGATAGTGAGGATCAAACAAACAAAACAAACAAAACAAACAAACAAAATCAATGAATCCTCTTTTTTGAGCCTAGATTACTATTGATTTTATTACTATAATAGAACAAGATTACTATATATGGAGGAAGGGTGAATATTTTTGTATATTAGTAGTAAAGGTGCATTACTAGAGATAGAAACATCCTTAGTAATCATTTAGACATAATATTTTTTGTTTGTTTTTCTCTTTGTTCCATGGACCCAAGTGTGTGCTACAGCCAATTCAGATCATTGCACTAGGGAGAGTTAATTGTTAAATTTTCAATGTGAGCATTTAACCTTTAGAAATTGTCAAATACTAAAAAGCAGAACATCATTGATTATTTTATTGATGTTCTAGACTTTTAAAAGTGATGAAAAAAATTTTAATAATATCAGTTAAACTAATAAAATCAGTTAAAATAATAAACAATTAAACTTAAAAGTATATCATAAAGCTATTCATAGTTAGAGGTTTTTTTACTGTGGATGTTGGGGGGAGCCTGTGGTTAAATATTTATGAGCACACCATTGCATGGAACTTGTGACAGTATAATGAAGTCTATGGAATCCTTCTCAGAAAAAACTGTTTTTAAGCAATTTGGAATAATACTATGTTTTGTTGAAAAACTAGTGAAAGTAGAGGGTGAAGATTCTGGGAAGAGGACAGAGTAGGTTAAAAAAAATTCCAAGCTCTCCAAATTCTCCCCACCCCAAACAAGACAAAATGGCACCTCAGAGTTCATGTAGAATGGTAAAAATCAAATAAGAGTTGAGGTAGAACAATGATCCTTTTGGGAGAATCTGAGAATATAGAAAGAAAGACACCCCAGCCACAGGAATTTTCACTTCTTAGACAGTGTGGGAAGTCAGGATCAAAGTTAGGGGAAGACTAAGGGAATCCTTACTTACAAGCTTTGCTGCCAAGATAGGGCCCTAGATGAGAAGGAATGAGCATATGACCAAAGAATGAAGAAGCAGTGAGGCAGGGAAGCTGCTGGCTTGCAGCACTTACAGGAAAGGGGAATTCTTGGTTTTAGGTTCTAGGCCCAAGGGGAGAATTGAAGAATGATCTGAGATCAGAGGCATCATCCCACATACCCAAGAACTAGAAATGATTACATCAAAAATCTGCTATAAATTTAAAAAATGTTTGGGCAAAGAAGAAAGAACCCAACTAGAGAAAGTCCTTGTCTTTTGATTAGGCTACTGAAGAAAAAAAAAAAGACTCTCGTCCCCAAAGAGTAATGTTAAATGGTCATCTGCTCTAAAAGAATTTGCAGAACTTAAAAAAAATTTTAAATCAAATGAGAGAGATTGAGGAAAAAATGGGGGGGGAGGGGGACAATTCAAGAAAAACAAAATTATGGAAAAAAAGTCAACCAACTAGAAAAAGAGATCCAGAACTTCAGAAAGAAAATGACTCCTTGAAAATTAGAATTGGTCAAGGGAAAATCCAAAAAATGATGAGACCAAGAAATAATTAAACAAAATATAAAGAATGAAAAAATAGAAGAGAATGTGAAATATCTCATAAGAAAAAACAATCTGGAGAACATATCAAGATGAGAAAACATAGAATAATCAAACTGAAAGCTATGAACAAAAAGAGACTCTTGATACAACAATACAAGAAATAATTAATGTTATCCAGAAGGATATGGAAGATAGAAATTTAAAAAATCTATTGATCACCATCTCAAAGAGATCCTATAAAGGAAATCTTCGGAAATATTATAGACAAATTCTTTGCCCTCATCATAGAGAATTTCTCCAGGTCAAGGAGAAAGTATTATGAGCAACAAGAAAAAAGTATCTCCAAACAAATAGAGCTACAATAAGAAGAATCACATAAGACCTAGCAGCAATCTCAGAACGTTATATATCACTATATATCAAAGAGCAAAAGAAGAGTTGTAGCCAAAAATATCATGTCCAGCAAGATTAAGCATAATCTTGAATTTAAAAAAAAAGGATATTCAATCAATTGCTAGATGGGTCAATTGTCAGGATTTTGCCCCCAAAAGACCTGAATTTAATAGAAAATCTGACATATAAGATTTGAGAGAAATATAAAGTAAACATCAAAAACTAATTCAAGGGACTCAATAAGGACAAACTGTATTTTATACATGGAAATGTAAACCACATATCTAAGATTGTCATTAGTAAGTGGGTAGTTAAAAAAAAAACTGGGGGTAAAGCTAATTATGATATGATTCTTAAAAAGCAAAACCATGTAAGGTAAAAACCATGAAAAGTTAAAAATAGTAATTAGCTTATATAAATTAGGTGCAAGAAGAACTAATACAAAGGAATTAATTAAGAGGAGAATGGCTAATAGTTCTGGAACCCCATTCTATTGGGAATGAGTTAAAGAAGGAACAATACATATATTTGGAAAGATATTAAATTCTTCTAAATTTATAAAGAAATAAGATGGGGAGGCAATCAGATAAGGGGGTGTAGAAGGGTGCAGAGATGAAAGGGAATGGGATAAAGAGAGAAGGAAAAGGAAGGGAACAAAAGAAGGGAGTGATCCTTGGAAGTTTAAATAGTTTAAGTAATAGCAAAGCAAATAGTAAGCAGAAGTAAAGCAAAAGAGTCAGCAGGGATAGGAAATAAGAGATATACTGCACCATTAATAATAATGATCAGGAGTAGAATTCATTAGGAAAAAAATTAGGGATAGTAGTCATTGATCTCAGACAAAGTTAAAGATAAAATGGATTCTATCAGAAAAGAAAAATAGGGAAACTATACTATAAGTCTGCCGTGTTAATCAATATTGTTTGAGACTATTTAAATAACTAGACAGTATAAGGTTGGAATATTGCTGTGGTGTAGGAAATGACGAGTTGGCGGACTTAAAAAAAAATGGAAAGATTTGGACTTATGAAGGATGATGTTATCCAGCTTCAGATGGAGGAAAAACAAGCTAAATTTGGCCTTATATAAATGTATATGAATGTATATGTGTATGATTATAGATATCTATGTATGTAATGTGTTTCTGTATATCTGTATACATGTATGCGTGTATATATAAATATATCTGCAATTAATTATAGCCTTCTTGAGAGAGATGGAGAGATGGGTAGAGGAGAAAAAAAAAAGAAAATAAAAAGTAAATAGCAGAGAACAAAAGAAAACCTACAGAGAAGCAAACAAAAGATGGACAGCTCTGAACACAATGTGTAATATTTATTATATATATTTCTTGAAATGGAAATTTATTGCTTCATATTTTGAATCCCTTTTTATGATCCTCTGTGTATATGGCAGTGTTATTTCTTTCTTTTTCTAGTTTGTATTTGCTTTAAACAGACAAATAAATAAATAAAACATGTGCAAGTAAAGATGTTTTCCCCCCATACAAGTTCATAGATCTCTGAAATCCTAGCAGTAGACCTATTGTTGAGAAACTATAACTCTTCTACTCCTTTCATTTTACAGACTAGAAAATTAAGGCCTGGAGTGGTTTCCCCCAAACGCCTAACATGCTGTCTGAGATATAGTCCACCTGACCCCCAGGATGCAATCAATCTGAGATTTTATACAATGTTGTTAATGCCTTCTTTAAAAATCTAGAACTCACTACTATCCTCTACCATACTATTAATATTGGCTAACCACTTACTGCTAGCAAGGTCTAATTACTGTTATTTGTCAAGCTAGAAGGCCTATCCCAATTAACTATTATAATTTAAGGACAATTTAACCAATTATATGTAAAGTGGCCTGTTTAGGTATCTTGACCATAATTTGACCCTTTAATTAAGCTTTCTCTGCCCTTTTTTCCCAGAGTGTTTGGAATTTATCTCAATGTATATGCACACAGTGGTTGGGATTTTTGAAGGCAGATAAGATGAAGGAGAATCAGGGATCTGGAGAGGAAGGGAAGGTCACTTTGCCCACAAAGGAGCGGAGCTAGAATAGCCAAAAAGAGCTGCAGTTATGGGCTGTCAAGTCAGAGTGATCAAGAGTATGAGGAGCCAGTCCGTGGGCCTGCCAAGGATGCCAGAATTGCCGGAGGCTCGGAGAACAATTAGCACACCTGCTGCTAGAGGCCCCAGCAACTGCCACGAGTGGCTGAGCTAATTGCCTTTTCTACTGTATTGACTGACAGATTTATGAAGAGGAATTGACTATTTCCTTTTCCATGGCAAGGAAATGGCCTGAGAATGGGGAGATTGGAGTCCAACCTTCTTGAATGGGCTAGAGAAGATCCATGACCTAGAAGAAGTTTATGTCTGCAGCAATTTGTGCTACCCATGTCTGCCACTGCTTGATGTTCCTCTGTATTTCATAGTTTACTTAAACTGTTTGGTTTTGATTATAGCACGAAATCTAAGTTATTTGTTAGGCTGTTGTTGAGTCATTTAAGTCATGTCTGACGCTTTGTGACACCATTTAGGGTTTTCTTTGCAAAGATGCTGCAGTGCTTTGCCATTTTATTCTCCAGTTCATTTTACAAATGAGGAAACTGAGGCAAAAAGCATCACAAAGCCACTAAGTGTTTGAAGGAGATTTGAACTCCTGAAGATGAGTTTTCCAGGTCTCAAACACAATGTCCTATCCACTGTGCCTTCTAGCTGCCTCAGATTTGTTAGGGAATAGGATGGATCTGTTGGGATGGGAACTGCTATCTTCATCCAGAGTGAGAACTATGGAGACTGAAGTGAATAGAAGCATGTTTGCTTGTTTTTTTCTTTCTCATGGTTTTTCCCTTTTAATCTGATTTTTCTTGCACAGCATGACACATATGGATGTATGTTTAAAGGAGCTGCACATATTTAATCTACATTAGATTGTTTGCTGTCTCAGGGGGAGGGAAGATAAAAGAGGGAGAGAGAAAAAATTAGAACAGAAAGTTTTTACAAAAATGAATGTTGAAACTACCTTTACATATATTTGGAAAAATAAAATACTATTTTAAAAAAAGATATTAGTCTAAAAAAGATAAGGGAATTGGATAAAATGAGACAGTATAGGACAATATGAATCTAGGTCCTAAGTCAAGACTTGGTAGTTCTGAGGAGTCTATAATCTCCCTAGACTCTGCCATAATGCCTTCTTCTCTTCTGACATTTCCATGCCACAGGAAAAGGCATCAAGTCAATCTTACCAGAGTGGGAAGTAGGGCTAAACTCAATCATTCATGACAGTAGTTCAAGCACCTAAGAAAAGGCTTCGGAGTACACTGATTCCTCTCCATGTCTTGGTTTTCAAACTGAACTGATTGGTTTGGTTTGGCAATATGGTCTTGTGGTATATGTCAGCTAGTTGGTATCATAGAGCATTATTAAAAGAACAAGAAGACAGAAGTTCAAACCTAACTTCAGACTCACTATCTGCATCTCTGGGCAGATTATTTAATTTCTGTCTACTTCAGTTTCCTCATCCATAAAATAATAATAATAAATAACATTTATATAGAAATATATATATATATAAACATATAACATGCACTAGACACTGTGCTGGCTGTCTTATGAACTCACTGGATCTTCACAACAACCCTGGAATTACATGTTTTTATTATTCCCATTTTACAGATGAGGAAAACTGAGGGAAGTGGGAATAATAATAGTCCTTATCTCTCAGAGTTGTTATGAGGATCAAATGAAAAAATTATTGTCAGTGCTTTAAAAAACTAAAGTTCTATATAGGTGATATGATCTACAATGCGGACTTTGACACCAAAAGTTAGGATTTGGTCATGTGAAAAATTCACAATGGCCTTTTTCTTTGGCAAAAGGTAGATTTATTTAGAGAAGAGGTTACCAACAAAATGAAGGTTTACAATAGGCACCAGGAATGGTAAATATGAAACAGAGTGGGAGAGCATATGAAAGACAAGTTCCTCAGTGGAAGTCATAATTACCCAATGGAAAGGGAGTACCCCATGAGACGGGGACATGTCCTTAGGTGGCAGGCTCAATCCTGAAAGGGACTTAGCACCCCAAAAGAGTTAGTTATTTAAGGAAGAGAAGTGCAGTTGGGAAGCATAGTGGAGTTAGGAGAGAGACCACCTGGCAGGGGGGAAGGGAAAGCATGTCATGGTGGGCTGACCCAAAGGAAGGCAGCAGCATGGGATGGCCCATAAGTATATTTTATAGGGAAAATTTAACTTCAGGGCCATGACTGGGATTTCTGTCAGGGAATGGAAAGATGGACTGCTGAAGACTTCTACAGAGGTTGGGTCTCAAAGCTTTGACATAACTTGGATTTCCCCCGCAGGTAGGACCATGGAGCTAAACTGATCTCTGCCAATGCCTTCTCCCTAATTTCCTCAGGGATCAATTCTTTGGTTACCATTCAGGACCTCATCATAGGTGCTAGCTGCTATTTTATTATCATTATTAGAAAGAATGTTGGCATTGAAGTCAAAAGACCTTTGTTCAAATCTTACCTCAGACACTACATTTGTGGACCTGGGCAAGGACATTCATGGTTTGCATTTCCTTTTCTATAAACAAAGAGGGTTAGACAAATGCCTTCTATGGTGCCTTTGAGCTCAAGATTTATGAGGCTATGATAAAGCATCCTCCAGCTGCTCAGTACTTCACAAGCATGGGAAAAATAATTGGCCTTCCATTCCTGGATCCAGGCAGGGGACTACACCTTGGGTGCATTAGTCCCCTTGCCCTTCTCTGTATTTTTCCCAGAATTTCTTTCAAAACTCCACCACTATGTGGTTCTCCATTGAGACAACCCCAGGCATTAAGAGTCTGGTGGAGAGAAAGAGGAGAAGGACAAACAGAGCCATATAGAAATGTTAGAGCCCAGGAAAAATAGGCAAATGCTCCCTCTTTACATGTTATATAACCAAATTCATATATTCATCAAAAGACTTGTATGGCTGTCTCAGGAGAATAGGTGAGGTGCAGAATTGGTGGGATAGAAGCTTTCTAAAGACTGTGGTTGTTTGTTGCTGTTTGTTCTTCCTTCGAAGAGAATTATGACATTGGGGAGATAATGCTGTGACATGCAATTAAATTGGATTTAAGTGAGGCAGGGCTGGGCAAGGGCATCTGTCTTCCTTTCCCCTCCAGAGCCACCTCGTCCAGTATCAAGGTTGGAACAGGACTACTAGAGATGGCTCTGGACGCAACCTTGGCCTGTGTAAACTATGGTATTCAACCATCTTAATTCGACTAAGGCAGCACTCATTTGGTGATTAAGGCTAGGTAGTAATAAGGGCAAAGAATGTCCTACTTCAGCTATTCCAAAAAAAAAATCTAAATAAATAAATCCAGGAGAGGAACTCCTTAGAGTTTCTGACCAAAGCAGAAAAGATTACTATTTATATTCAATTTGGTCAGTTGGGACCCAAACAAGGACCAAATGGGGCTTGGCTTAAGACCTATTGATGACCAATGCTAGTCAGATTGGTTTTAAAAGGCTATGAGTTGAACGAAATGGGGAAAAACAGATTTTGAGAGATAAAGCTCCATTTTAGCTGACATAAGAAGAATGGAGTGCTAGTTCCAAAGAGCAAATTGTAAAAATTTTCCAGTGAACACTTAAACCCCAGAAATAGGTAAATTGTACAAATCAGAGCACAAGTGGGTACAAATTGTACACATTTGTACAAATTTATTATTTTATTGATTTCTTAAACTTTAGAAGGTGATAGGGAAAACGTTCATGAGGCAGATTAAGTTTTAAAGGATGTCACACACTTTTAAAAAATTCAGAGAGAGCTATCTGTTACACATTTACTAGCTTACCCCTTTGTGAAGGAAATTCTGGATGACATATCTCCTTGGATCATGCCTTGAGACAGACTATCTTATTTATGATGAAGGGTTAAATTTAAACTTCTCCTTACTTTGGAGCCAAGGTCCAACCACCTACCTCTTCCTGTGGACACACAAATTCACAAATACTCCTCTCTAGGCACATGGGTACATTAACTTTTGACAATAGTGATTTCTTTCATGGCAAGGTAGCAAAGTGATATGATAAACAGAGATACTAGATTAGAACTCAAGATCCAGCCTTGAACATATAATAGTTGTGTGTCCTTATACTTGTCTGCCTCAGTTTCATCATATGCAAAATGGGGATAATAATAGTACCTATCCCCTAGGGTTTTTGTAAGGATTAAAATGAGATAATCTCTTTTAAGTTCTTTGCAAATGTTAAAGGACAATATATATATGTTAGCTATTATCCTTGTTATTGTTGAGGTCCATCAACTTGTTTAGTCAATCTTTTTTGAAAGCAGAGAGCTTTGATGAAATCTTGGATTTATCTTAAATGTATCTGTGGTCTTATCCATGAAGCATGTCCATTTTTCCTTTTTCCACATCCTGTGAGATTCTTGCCTACAGCTTTTAAGAAATCCTCCAGAGGGCAGCCATCCGACACAGTGGAGGTTTTTCTATTTTTCATTTTTATTGTAGTATTTTATATTCCAGTTTGTAGGTACCCTCTGTCCTTCCATCTCTTTCTCTCCTCTCTTTAGACATATATTATGCATAAATAATATACATGTGTATAGATAGATAGATAGATGTGTGTGTATGTATGCACACACCTGTTACTACATACATAAAAATCCCATAAAGAGTAGGATGGAATGAATCTTGTATCATTTGGGGATTTTATCTAATTTTAACAGATATGGAGAGGGGCCTTTATTTGTGAGGAGCCTTTAAAATTTTGCCTTTTGTTCTACTGATTCAAATGCTTTCAAAATATGAATTACAAATAACACCAGGAACTTATGATCTCTGGGGGGGAAAAACCAACAACAATCTGGGAAAGTGTGCCTCTTTCTTTCTCATGTTTTCATTAAGGATTTCCTTGATGTTTGCCTAAACCTTCTTATAAAGATTTCATAGAGATGAAGAAGCAAGCACTCAATTTAATTTCACTAACATTTATTTATGTGCAAGACATCATACTAAGGGTATACAAAAACAGAAACAAACCAGCGCCAGCCTCTTACTGAGAGGTTACAAGAAGCACACAGATAAGTAAATATATAGTTATTTGAGCAGGGAGACAGTCTCTGAAAGAGGAAACGGGGATGGCTCTGAGATGGGAGTGAGGCTGGAGGAGTAAGCAGGGAATAAAGAAGGCTTCAGAAGCAAAAGACCCCATTGGGGGCGGGGGGGGGGAGTAGTTCAATAGTAATGCAGAATTTAGCTAAAATAGTTCAAATCCTGTCCCAGAGACATGTCACTTGGGATCACCCTGGGTGAGTCAATTACATTCTCTTGAATCTTTTCCCCCCAATTATAAAATGGGCATAGCATTAGTACTTAATTCAAAGGATTGTTGTGTGAAACAATTGATATAATGTATGTAAAGTTCTTTACCAAGTAAATGTCATCTATTGTGTTTACTGGATCTTTTTAGTGGCTGATTTTTTATTTTGTAAAAGTGAGATTTTCCCTTATTTTAGAATCTTTCCTTATTTGAGATATATTGAAAATCAATTCCTGACAACTTTTAATATTGTATTGCCTACAGCAGAGGCTTCTTTTTAAAATCTAAAAAAATCAACAATACCCTTAAAATTCAAAAAATGGCTAGCTTTTTTCAAGGCTCAGCTCAAGCATCACTCCCTACATGGCATCTATACTGATCTTTCCTACTCCCCGAGAGTTCTTTGTCTATATTTATTATAATTTGTATTCATCTTGCTGCTCCCAGAACACTATACATTATGACCACTTTTTGGAATTTGCTATTAGAACTAACTCTGATCCTGATTGCAATGAGTTTACTTTGTAAAAGATGGTTGTTGTGTTTCTTAAGTGCCAAGTCATCTTAGAATAGATTAGTGGTTTGATCTAAATCACCAAGTAGGTCACTGGGAAAGTAATGACTAGAACCCAAATTTCTCGACTCTTAGGGAAGGCTTCTTTTATATATATATATACATATATATATATACACACACACACATCTACATATATGTATATGTACATTTATGTATAGATAGGTGTGTATGCACATTGTGTGTATATATGTATGTATATACATGCATATATGTATAGACATATGCATGAAACATATACATATAAATATATATAAATAAATATATATGCACACACTACACACATTATAGGAAACAACCTTGGAATGATGATATTTGAATTACTAATTCAAGTCTTAAGCTTATTATGTGACTTTGAAAAAATAGCTTATACTTTTCCCAGTTTTTATTTTTTTTAAATTTTTTCCCATTTGCAAAATGGAAATGCCATCTTCTTGACACAATACCAGGACGGTGATAAGCTAAATGAATCCAAATATATGAAATACATTTTCAGTTATTGGGAAAATTCATTTTGCAAATTCATGACCCTTTTGTACAGATGGGTTAATTTGTAAAATTGACCTAGCACAAGAAGCAACACCTTTTAGTTACTATGGAAAACATAGAAATCTTTTTCATGTTCTGTTTACTATTGTTAATTTAATTTTAAATTTTAAAAAATCTTGCCCTTACTGTAACTTAATTCACTTGTGGCTTTATAGCATATAAATGTTAAGTGGGGGAATTCATAGATCAGTTACTCAAAACAAGATTCCCCTACAATGTACAAGGAATTAGTTTGTGCCCTCTGGGGGCTAAAATAAAGATGATTCTCATGATATTTTCAAAGAATTAACAATCTAGTAAGTGGAAAAAACCAGAAGTACTGAAAAAGTTAAATAATAGTATAAGATAGAATTAACTCATGAAGATTTCCAGAGCCTCTTTATCTAGAGAATTAATAAGGTGGGGTTATCAGTGCAAGCTTGCCCCCGGGGGGCCACAATTTATAGGATGCTGACAATATTTTCCCTCTTTTGGGAAAATGGAAGCAATTGAGTTTAGCACCTAATAATTAGCTAAAAATAGAAGCTAGTAGGGAAGTTTTTTCCCTCAATCTTGTGTTCCTATAAGGAATCCCTGGGGGAGGAGATAGTAATGGATAGGGTGGTTGAAGGCGGAAGAGAAGGGAAAAAAGGAAATGTTTATTATATAGCTTTATTATATATTTAAAAAGAATAGCAAGTTGTACATAGTAGATTTGCACTTTTATGTACAATCATCTTTTTTATTATATACTATGTTATGGAAATATTTGTTTTACTCAATAAATTAAAAATAAAAGAAATAAATGTGAAAAAAAGAAGTGGCATCTCAATTTTAAAAAAATTGATTTTAGAATATACTTTGTATTGCTTGTACTGGGCACCAAAATTGCAAATTGTAGTTCTTCTGTGAATCCAAATTCTTTTTCATTGCTTTTAATATTTTTTCATGGTACTTTTGTGTTCTGTCCTATCTAGTGATTTCTTTCACTATTACAACATCATGGTGTTATTTGGCAAGATTACTTGGTTTGGAGTTAGAGGGCCTAAGTTTGAATTACATCTCTTCTACTTATACCCTTTGTGACTTTGAATAAGATACTTGCTTTCTCTGGGTTTTGATTTTTTTCATCTGAAAAAAATGAGGATATTATAGAGGAATGGCCAATAAGCCCTCTTGAGAAGTGTATGCATATACATAGTTGATGCAGTTCTTTATTTAAAAGAGGCTAAACAGCCCTTTTTATAGCAAAGAACTGGAAACTGAATGGATGTCCATCAGATTGGGAATAGTCGAATAAGTTATAAAATATGAATGTTATGTAATATTATTGTTCTATAAGAAATGATAAGCAGGATGATTTCAGAAAGTTCTGGAGAGATTTATATGAACTGATGCTAAATGAAGTGAGTAAAACTAAAAGATTATACACAGAGGAAACAAGATTATGCGATGATCAACTATAATGGACTTGGCTCTTTTCAACAATGAGATGATTCAGGCCAATTCCAATATACCTGTGATGGAGAGAACCATTTGTATCCAGAGAGATGATTATTGAGACTGAATGTGGATCACAACATAGTATTTTTACCTTTTTTGTTGTTGAAATGGGGGGAAGAAAAGGAGAAAAACTTGGAACACAGGGTTCTATTTTTAAAATAAATTTTTAAAAAAATTAAAGAAGAAAAAACAATAAAAGAAAATGAAGAGCCTAATTCTGGGAGAATAGTGATAATGTGTAATGGAAGTGTTTTGGAGAAACTTTGACGTTTTGTTATTAGTTCCGGTTTACTAACTATTAAACGATAGTCTTTTTGCTACTGTTGTGACATAGAAGAAATTTCAAAAAGTCTTTAAACAATCTAGGTTCTTTGTATGGACCTCTGCACTTAGTTTGACTTTTTTTTGCCAACAATGTGTATGAAGACAATTCTGTAAGGTGGGGAGCTTGTTAGTTTTCAGTTTTTTTGCCTATTGTGTATTCTTTTATTTTAGGTAAAGGATCTTAAGGGTAGCTCAGTGATGCAGTGGAGAGAGAGCACTGGGCTTAGAATTGGGAACACTCATTTATGTGAGTTCAAATCTGGCTTAGATGCTTTCTAGTTGTATGATTCTGGACAAGTCACTTAACCTTGTATGCTTCAGTTCCTCATCTATAAAAAATGAGCTAGAGAAGGAAATAACAAACCACTCCAGAATGTTTTTCAAGAAATCCTCTAGAGAGAGGTCATAGAGTCAGCCATGACGGAAACAACTGGACAACAAACAAAAGGACATTAACTTGGAGACTATGATTTAGTGAATTTAGAAAGGTCAGGAAAGTGAGCCATTTGGTCATTTAGGCATCCAAGAATCTAGGAGAGAAGTCTGTGCTGACTTTTGTAGCATCAATGCCTGGAAAACCAATCTTTATCTTTCAAGATCCAGATTAGAACTTATAAAGAAATCATGATACTTATGGACATGAACTTGGCTATACCAATGCTATATAGAAATAAGGATAAATCTCCCCAAAGACCAAGGGGACAGTGAATCCTTCAGATTTCAGGGTATGGGGAAAATGCTTGCATTTCTGTTCTTGCTATATGTTCAAAATAAATATGTCTTTGTAAAAACTAATCAATGTCAATTGCTTAAATGGAAATAGGATGCTAATCATATATGTGGTAGATAACAGTATATATATGGAAAATAGTAGAATAGGAACTTGAACTAATAGTATTAAAGAAGAGACATCCCAGCCCCTAGATCCCTAAACTGTCTCTAGGACAGTGAACCAGAATATATTTATTAGAGAGGGGTTAAACTGGAAGACCTTCCAGGTCTATGATAGAGGAAAATGCACACTTGAAAACAGAGAATGTGTCAGTGAGTGAAAAGAGGAAAGACAGGAAGTATGGGGAAGCAAGTGGAAAATGATAGGAATAAAAAAAAAAATTGGATCCGCAGCATTACCTTGGTCTCTCTTATCGAGGAAGAGCATAGACTGAAAGGGATACTTTGAGCTGTAGAAGAAAGAAGATAAATTGAACTTATTGCACATGATCTCTATCATCTTAGTCAAGTAACTGACAGCAAGGTTTGGAGGGTATTATGTGTTTCAGGAGGTGGAAGAAAATTTGAAATAGCCACTGGGAAAATGTGTTAGGGAATCAACAAAAGATGAATAAAAGGATTGTAGAGAAGAAGCAAGGACCCAATTGAAGTTAGACAGTCTTAATTTATAGTGAGCCAGGTGTTGATGGCAGTGACACATCTAATTAGCGATATCTTTTAGAGTAAGATGTGAGATTAGCTGATGGGGAGACAAGTAGACCTGGGTATCATCCACATTCTGATGATGAATGAAGCCAAAAGAATGGATAAGATGACTGGGAGATCAGGGAAGAGATCAAAGAGAGCCCAGTATTTTAAAGAAGAATAGGAGAAAAGTAATATTTAAGTCTTAATGGATTTCAGACATTTATCATTGAAAAGCATTATGAGACTGGGGGGAGGGGAAGTTTAGAAGAAAAAGAATATAATTAGTCTGTATGCATGAAAAACTGAGTTAGTACCTACAAGTTATAGCACATCACACAGCTGGCTTAAGGAGCATGAGAAAGCTTATTGAAAGTCCTGTTACTTCACTTTTATCTGGCAGTAAAGAACCTGTTCAAACTGAAAAGTAACTCAGGCAGTAGAAACAATCCTATATATGAATTCAAAGGATGTATGTTCCAATTTCAACTTTGCTGCTTACTCCATTGTGATCGTAGGTAAGGCATTATTTTCCAAATGTGTAAAATGAGAGGAAATGACTAGTTCTAAGCCCAAAGAGGTGTCCTCTCTTTGAAAAGTATCCCAAGTTATGTTTAAAAATAGCTGGCTAGGGAGAGAGTTAGTGAAGTATAGGAGAAAAGAACACTGGTTGTAGAGTAAGAAAGCCTGGGTTCAAATTCTGTCCCATAACTGATTATTGTGAATCTTTGCATAACTCACTTGACACTTCTTAACCTGTTTCTTTTTCTGTAAAATGATGAGATTGTACTAAGTGGTTTCCAAATTCCCTTTAGTTCTCCCTCTATGATTCTTTGAGATAAGACAAGAGCAACAATTGTTCATGCTATTCTAGCATTGCTTTAAATTTACCCTAATCATTTTTCAAATAAGTACTCATTCTGTGGAGACATAACTGGCTAATTTTACTTAAGAGGTCTTGTTATAGAAGGGAAACTTACATTATGCAAATGATAGAATATGTTAAAAAAATTTTTTTGGTTGATCTTAAAATTTGGACTTACCTGCTCATCCCTTTATCATAACTCTGAAAATTAATATCCTAGCAATCCCATTTACAAGGTGACTGGAGAAATAATTAAACCTATCTGAAGATCAGCTGAATAAGGATGATAATCCTTGCAATCCTTGCAAAGGGAGAGTAGTGTAGTGGATAGGGAGCTGTTGGTTGTGTGACTCTGAGCAAGTCATTTTAATTTATCAAGTATTTGAGGCAACTCTAAGAGAAATTATCAAATGCATTCCAGGTACCTTGGTAGCTAACTCTTCACCAGAAGTACCAGTGGAATCATGTCTGATTAAAAAAAGAAAACATTCTCATATTACCTATTTAAGAGGGTTGTTGTAAAGTTTAAGTGAATTATTTAAGTATTTAAAGTACTTTATAAAGAAAGCTTTTATTATTTTTTCTTGACATAATACAATTTTAGTTTAGTTTGAATTAAAAAACTCCAAGGTCATCCATTGCATCCTGGGGCCATTGCCAGTTGTCTTAATTTGCCAATGGTCTGGGCACTCTAGAAGAGAGTAAAACTGGTGACTTTGTGCAATTCCACCCTACAATTCAGGTACAAGTCAAGACATCATCTTGTGATGTCATCAGTCATCTTTGAAAATGAAGTATTAACAATAACCATACTGTGGACACTAAAAGCAATGCCTTTCTTTTATTTTTGTTGTTGTTGTTGTTGTTTCCCCTCCTTTCTCTTCTTTAGAAGCTATTAACATTTTGATTAATGTTGATGTTGATTCCTTAAATAAGAACAGAAATAACTTATATGAATCTCGAGCTTTATAAAATATGCTTTGCTTTTATTATTTCTATAAACACATTTCTTCATTGCCTTTTATTTGAGTCAAATCTTTAATTCCTTCCATATTATATTACTCCTTAATTTGCAGTCATGTAGTATAATTAAAAGGACATTTATGTTTAAAAGATGGGTTTAAATCACTAATGACAAGAAAAATGCAAATTAAAACAGCTCTAAGTGTTCTATCACACACATCAAATTGGCAATGATGATAAAAGTGAGAAATAGTCCATTCTGGTGGGACCATGGGAAATCAGGCACAATAATCCACTATTGTTGGTAGAACTGTGAATTGATCTAAATATTCTGGAAAGCAATTTGGAATTATAAAAAAAAAAAAAGTAATTCAACTACTGAAATACTTTTGATTTCACTTCTAGGTAATTTCCCAGGCAAAGAGAGAAAGACTCCCATAAGTTCTGACCTACTCATAATGGAATTTTTTGTGGCAGCAAAATAGAAAGCAAAATGGGTGTCCACTGATTGAGGATTGGTTAAACAAACTATTATATATATATATATATATAGGTATATTTATAGGACTAGAAAAATTGATGTAAGAGAATTATGGAAGATTCACTGGCAGCATGAAATGATAGAGAGGAAAGTAAAACAATGAGAACAATATACATAATGATCACATTAATATAATTTAAAATAAAAATCTAGAAGCCAGCAAAATTCAGATTAATTATAAGGTCCAGTCGATGTCCTGGAGAGCAGATGCCAAAATATAAATATCTTTTCTTGCTATACTCTTAGTGTGGAATGTCACATGTTGGCAATGATCATTTATTTTGTGCTAGTATCTTGGTGCTAGAGGAAAGCAAATATATCCATTATACAATGTGGTAGCTTTTCTTGATCAGTTTTGCTTAAGTTGTTTTTCTTTGTTTGGGTATTTTAAGGACTCTAAAACTTTGAATGATTTATTTCAGCTACCTGGTTAGTGATTTCCAAGACCTGTCTTTATGTATGATATATTTGCTTTTTAGAATTTTGTAATTTTAAGTTCTTTCCTTCTTTTGGGGAAGGTAAATGAATGTAAATTACTAGCTAGAAGAGATACATGCATATACCCATTTATGCATAATTGCATTCATGAGTAAAGCCTTTCTCCCTTTGCTAGGATTTTTGTATATTGCAAATGTATTCCTTCTCTCCTATAGAATCTAAGGTAACATTAATTTGTAGAAGTCTAAAGAAAAAATATAGTAAAGACCTCCATAAGGCCTTTAATTCTCTTTGGAGAAAGTAACTCAAAGTTATCTTCCT
Source organism: Antechinus flavipes (assembly GCF_016432865.1). Lineage (NCBI taxonomy): Eukaryota > Metazoa > Chordata > Mammalia > Dasyuromorphia > Dasyuridae > Antechinus > Antechinus flavipes. The sequence goes on from NC_067398.1 coordinate 249,017,380, forward strand.
GACACTAGTCAGGAATTTAAAATTGGCTACTTTCTTGTACATTTGTGTATGTTAATTGCATGTTGCTTTCTTTTGCTTTCAACTTCAAATTATCCAAGGTCTCCCCTTGATTTCTCAATTAAAACTCTGTAGATGTGTCCATCTGAGCCCAAATTGCTCCATGTCACCTGGGATCATAAATAAGATTCTCCACATCCCCTCCTGATGTTACTGATCCTCTTAGAGAATGAAGGACAAACAGCAACAATGTTGAATAAATTGGGAAAGCTTCCAATCCCATGCTCTCAATGTGCCTCAGCCAATTACCCTAACCCTCCTGAGGCCTGACTTGAGCATACAGAAAATATTTTTGTGATCAGAGAGACTTTTTCATTTTTGCTTCTCTACTTCAAATGCTGTTATCACATGATCATCCATCTGGAGAACCATTCAAAGCCAAATGTAGAATTGAAACAAAAATAGGTAGAATTAAAATTTGGCATCTAGGTGGCTTAGTAGAGAGAATAATGGACCACATGCTAACTATGTCATCTAAGACAGGTCATTTAACTCCTCTCAATCTCAGTTTCTTCATCTGCAAAAACAGGATACTAAAAATACCTACCTTCTAGTGTTATGAAAGTCAGATGAGTTAACATATACAATGTTATTTGCACACCTAAAGGTGCTAAATAAATGGTAGATATTGTTATGAGGAGAAATAGGTAGTTATAGACAAACTGTCACAGTGGAAAGAGATGGACTCTGGAATCAAAGGACCAGATTCAAACTCTGCTTCTGCCATTTACTATTCTTATGATGTTTGACAATTCACTCAATCACCATGGGACCAAATTTCCTTTTCAATAAGATGAGATGTTGCATTAGACTGGATCCTGAGATCTCTTATAGAGTTAGACCTATCTATGATGGAATCTCCTCATTTCTAAAGCCTATAAAGTCAAGCAGAAAGTCCTCATTCTAATTGCTGCAGCAAGTGGCCCTAATTTCAAAGTTTGGCTTGATACTTAAAGGTACCCTGGGATATCACTGTAATATGAAATATGGAAGGCATGAGTCAAATGTAAATTAAAACAGAAGATGAACCTTTGCTTCAATGCTTTTTATTTGGGGTTCATTAAAAAGACTATTGCAGCTTCTCAAATGTAATCCAGCCTGTTCTGTCCCTCCTATTCAAATCTGGGCCCAGCTCACTGTCCATCTGTGGCATCTATCCCAAATACATGTACTGATAGATCAATTTTATTGGTTGTCTTTCCAACAGAAAATCATAGTCAGGACAAAAGGTCCTTCCAATGTGAAGATAGCTCCAAAAAGTGTCATTAGCCTGGATTTTACATCTAATTTGCAAATCTGTCCTCTCATTCATTAGGAAGACAAAACATAAACAAACATGTCTCTGTTTTCTTGCAAGTATATGGATATGGCAAGTATAGTAACAAAGAGGTTTTGCTCTGTGATATGAATAATACTATATAAGCAAGAAACTCATGCCAGAGGCTAGTGCTTTCAATCACTGGTGGAATGGGCCATTTGAATCAGCAACAAACCCATGGCAGACAATGTGTTCATTTAGATGGTTGTACAATCCATAAATAGTCCTTTAATAAGTTTTCCAAATGGTCACAGCTTTCATTTTGTAGTGACATTCTTGCTCTATAATCTAAGAGAATGCTTCAGGGGTATAATTTCATTTTACTTTTATTTCCATTTTCACTTTATTCATCAGTCCTCTTCTGGAGAAATTAAATCAGCTTATTCCTTAGCAATGCTGTAGGATTCTTTGTAAAATCTATTGGAAGAACTGGAAAGGGTCTTAGAGGTCATCAGCTCCATCTTTCCACACAAAGCAAGAGTCTCTTCTACATCAATAAATACAGATGGTCATCACACATTTACATAAATATTTCTAGTATTGGGCATTGCACTACTTTATAATGTAACCTATAGGATCAGTAATTCATTTTCCCTCAAAAGCTACAAAACTATAGAGCACCAGCCCTAAAGTTAGGAGGACCTGAGTTCAAATGTGGCCTCAGACACTTAATACTTCCTAGCTGTGTGACCCTGGGCAAGTCACTTAACCCCAATTGCCTCAGCAAAAAAAAAAGAAAAAGAGAAAAAAAGAAAGAAAGAAAGAAAGAAAGAAAGAAAGAAAGAAAGAAAGAAAGAAAGAAAGAAAGAAAGAAAGAAAAAGAAAGAAAAGCTACAAAGCTACTCCTCCAGATGGAGAGGAATTTAGGGCCCCTCTAACATGGTGGATGTCTAAAGACCACAAAGTTGCCATGTCTTGCCCAGCTGAACAGACACGTCTCCCTATGGAATTAAGAAGAATCATGTCTATAGACAAGTGGGACATGAAGATTCTTATCAATATTTCCAGAGCCTCAGGACAAGTGTAGTAAAAAGGAAAGTTTATTGGCTTTCTCGCGAAAGGACACTTTCCAAACACAGAGAACTGTGTCTGCAAAGCAGATTACATAGACCCTAATTGCAGATTCCTCCTCCCCATTTCCCCTTCATCCCATCTGTTGGGTCTCAGGAGGTACAATTTCTTAGTGAAAATCTACTTCAGCACAAAAGCAAAGAGAATAATGTATGTCTTCTATAGCATGTCATATTCTACCAGATGGTGAAAAAATGTTTTTCATATTATGTCTCATTCTACTAGATGGTGAGGCAATAGACCCTTCCTTTTTAGTTTGGAGGTCTCAATAACTATTTAGTCTTGACTAAAGGAATTATGATTTCAAGCTCTAAATGATCTCTTGATCAGGATGCTCTGGTCAGGATGCTTTCATGGTCAGTCAAGATGTTCTGATCTGGATGTCCTCATAGTTATCAAAAACAATTTGATATATAAGGCAGGGTACAATATATTTTGAGCTTTTTGGAAAAAGAAATATCTCCTCAGCCAAAAACACCCTTTTAATCTTGAAAGGACTTCATCATCACCCTTAATAGATGCTAAATGCCACTGTGTCTTTGGAAAGTAAACCTATTTTTGTTAACTGGTCAGTCACTTGTGAGTACCTCATTTCATCTCAACATAAAACCAAACCAAAAGGCCTCCAATATTCCTAACACAGCCCATTCCATTTTAGAATGCCTAATTATTAAAGCATTAATTCTTAAAGTGAGCCAAAAGTCTGCCTCCTTTACCAGTTTCTACATACCCCCATCTGTTTAATAATCTGTTTTTTTTTTAAATTTTCCCAAGCATCTCCATCAAGGTCACCAAACTCTTATCTCTAGAAACTACTTTTTCCTCCTTTTTTGAAAATTGGGACATTTGTCTCCCAACTGTCTGCTGGCACCAGGCTGATTCTCCACAACTCTTCAAAAATGACCCCCAGTTTTCAGTGATCAAGCAAGTCTATGTAATTCATCTAGACAAGAAGATTTGAACTCATTTAAAGCTACTAGGTGTTCTCTTCCTATCTCCTCACCAATCTTAGGCTTCAGTTTCCACTTAACCATGTTTGTTCTCTCTTTTCCAGCCTAAAGATTATTCTCCTTGATAGGAAAGACAGAAACAAAACAGGAGTTGATTACTTCTGCTTTCTCTCTGTTGTTATCCTTTCACAATCTGCCCTACACAGTGAGTCTATCCCTTCCTTGTCATCATTATTGTTCTGAACAAGTTTGGAAGAATTCTATTTAATGCACTCAGTGTTTTTTGGCTAAGAAAAGACAAAAATTAATATAATTTTTGAATAGATCTTTGAGCTCATTTAAACTTCATCTACATAAAGTCCTCAAGGGAATGGCTCTTTTTAAAAAAAATTTACATTACCAGTGTTTAACCCAGTGCCTGGTATATAATGATTGCTTAATAAATACTTGATTTTTTTAAATAATTGAAGTACCATTTAATTTTTATTTCTATATCTCCAGCACCTAGCTCAGTGTCTGGTATAGAGTAGGTGCTTAATAAATATTCATTGAATTAAATAGAATCTGGATCAAATCTTTCATTTTACAGATAAAATTCAGTCATACAAATGGAAGGTTTCCATGATTTCATAGCTCAACATATGAATGGTGAAACTGTGACTAGTATGGCTCAGTGGAAAGAATATTAAATCTAGAGTCAGGAATATGGGTTCAAATACTGGCTTTGCTGTTTATGATAATATTTCAGTTGTGCAGTTGTTTTTAGTCATGACCAACTCTTCATAACCCCATTTCAGGTTTTCTTGGCAAAGATACTGGAGTAGTTTGCCATTTCCTTCTCCAGATCATTTTATAGACAAGGAAACTGAGGCAAGCAGGGTGAAGTGCCTAGAGTCACAGAGCCAGTAAGTGTCTGAGACCAGATTTGAATTCAGGAAGAGGAATCTTCCTGACTCCAGATCCAATTCAGCATATTTCCCTTGAGTAAATACCTCTTCCTCTCTAGTTCTCAGTTTCCTGATGAGATTTATGCTAACTAGTTTTGTGTCAGTGCAAGAACAACTACAGCTTAAGTTCTGGAAAGAATTTCTCAGTGATGTACCTTCATCCCCTTTGAATATCATTACAACCAAATCCAAATAAAATTTATCTCTACGTGTTTGTTTAACTTCATTCTTGAAGAGATCCATGACATCTTGAAGACGATACCAAGACTTGCATATGAATTGGATTTGAGTGAAGCTGGGCACCATACCCACTCTTTCTGCTAGAACTGTCTGAGTCCAGCATCATGATTAGAGTTGATCTTGGATGCAGTGGGAAACTTTGATCTTTTTAAACTACAGTTTTCCCCAGATCTCAGTTTATCTGAAACAACACCCATTCAGTCATTACAGAGCTAGGTAAGAAATGAGGCAAAAAAAAATCGTCTCTTTTACCTAATTAAAAAAATCAATCTGGGAAGGTAAGACCTTCAGGGTTTCTGGCCACAATTACTATTTCCATTCACTTGAAGCCACCAAAATCCAAACAATATAGTATATGGAGAATTGATGAGTGTTCTTTGAGCAATCTGATTAGTTAATGAAAAGATAAGCCTTTGTTTAGAACTATGATTTAGATTTAGCTTTTGCTTTAGGTTTAGCATTTATTTAATTTTTAGATTTAGATTTAGCCTTTTATTAAATACCTACAATGTGCCAGGTTCTGTGCTATATACACTTTACTAATATTTTATTTTATTCTCACAATAAAATAGGTAGGTAATATCCTTATCCTCCTTTTGCAGAAAAAGTAAATTAAGGCAGACAGAAATTAAGTGACTAGCTCAGGATCACACAGCTACAAAGTGTCTGAGGTCAAATGCAAACTTAGGAAGATGAGTTTTCCTTACTGTATGTCTAATATCGTATTTATCCACTTTACTACATTGCTGCCCCCATATGCTGTGTAGAGCACTGGGATACAAAAGGAGGCAAAAAACACTCTATCCTCAAGGAGCTTACAACATGCAAACAAATATATTCAAAGCAATCTATGTACAGGATACATAGGAAGTAATCAACAGAAAGAAGGCACTGAAATTAAGAGAGGTTGGAAGTCTTTCCAGAGAAGGTGAGATTTTAGTTAAGATTTAAAGGGGAGTAGAGGTAAGGAAAGTATTCCGTGATCTTCAAGGTCCTTTTCACTCTAAATTTATAATCCTGTAATTATTCCTAAACCTCTTTTGTGTCTACTTCTAGCCCTGAAAAGGAACATGGTAGTTGAATATACTTTCAATTCTGTGGTCCTGGAGGAGGAGAACCCTTTCAGGAAGTAAGAGTATGAGAGAGAAAAAAGAGATACAGAGACAAAGAGAGAAACAGAGAGAGACAAAGGGAAAGAGAGAGAGGGAGAGAAAATGAGAAAGAGGGAGAGGGAAGAAGAGGGAGGGAGGGAGAAAAGAAGATGGAGAGAGGAAATAAGGAAGAAAGAAAGAGAGGGAAGGAGAAAAAGAAAGAGAAGGAGAAAAAGCTAGAGAAAAAGGAAGTTCATGTTAAGCTTTAGATAGCAACCTCACTCTATGAGTTACAAGATCTAGCATCCTAGAAAAAGGAAAGAAATTTTGGAGCAATTTTAGTGCCTTTTAGAGAGAACAGAATGTCCCTCAGAACAAGAATATGAACAAGGGACTAAAGTCATCATCCTGAAAGTGTTCTCTGTTATTACAGAGTTTTTTTAATGGGTTGGTCTGATGGGAAAAAGCCTTGAGTTTGTTTCCATTCTAAGTAAGGCCATGTCTTCAGAAGAGTACCAGCATTCTAGATGATTATATGGAGGTCAGGGTTGAAATTGGGTTGACTGGAATACTGGGAAACTTCATGTCTAATTATCTTGAACTTATTTATCTTTTGAAGAAACTTAAAACTACAGCTCTAAATAGATCCTGTTGAAAAAGTGGAATTCATTGGAATAAGTGGGATATGGACTTTTTCTAAGTTCTTTGTGTTGCTTTTGTTTTCTGTGAAATGAAACCATATCCTTTATCCAACACATTGTTACCTTGAGTATTCATATGAATACTAGAACTCTTTTACTCACATTTCTGGAGACCTAGATATGACTTATATTCAAGCCACTGTCTGAAATGTCCTAGTTGCACTGCTGGTTTGAATGAAATGATTCAAAGGTTATGATTTGGGAGACAAGGAGGAAATGCCCACAAATGCAATTCAACCCAGGCAGGCCATGAGCTTAGGACACTAGGCCGTAGATTAATTCTTTTTTATGCCTAGCCTGAAATCTACATTTGGGTTGAGTAAAAGCTCAAGAATCAAAGAAAACTTTCACCTCAATAGAAGAAATGGTATGAGACAAAAACTGGGAAAAATAGGATTCACCCCAAGCATCCCCAAATTGTGTTAGAGCTCTGTTTGAACCTCAGTTGCCCTAATTTTTTCCTAACTCAAATCCTGCCTAAATTCCTAGCTCTCTATGATTAAAAATAACTCAATTTCCCTTCAAATTTCATTTCCTTCTGTTCTCAACATCAAGTAGATTTTCTGCAGCTGATGCGTGACTTATAAAACACAAAGGAGGTGTTGAGAGTAATAAAGGCAAGACAGGATATTCTCCCACTGGAGTTCTCATGCAGGGCTAGATAAATAAAGGACTGAAAACTATTTGGCACATCCTCATTTTGTGCTAAGCTCATTTTAACAATGATGCCAAAATGAACCTCATGACCCACCAGCAGAAGGACAGAGGCTTGGAATTATTATTTTTTTTTTCAGTAGTGAGGGGCATATTTACATTGATGAGTTGTGCTCTTTAGTCTGGTCTCCCAGGGAAAAATGCCAAGAATATCCCTATTTGCCTTAGTGAAGCAAATGACCGTACTATTATTTCAGTTACTTCATCCATATAGTAGGAATAATAATATCCGCATTCATAAGGCTGTTGTGAAGACAGAATGACATAAAACACAAAGTACTTTGCAAACCTTAAAGCACACATACAAAAAAAAAAATCAGTTGTCATCTCTGCTATTTTGCCTATTAGACATGACAATGATTTGCCTCCCTGGAGAATGGACCTGTGACCCTGGCGTCATTAGCACCATACTCTAACAGGAAAAAAAAAAGACACTGCAAGATAAAATCTCATTTGAATAAATCCCATGTGAATAAAAATAGGCAATTATAATATCTAGATGAATACAAGGAGATGACTTCCATGTCCCTGATGTGGCTGTAGAAGTTCTGTTTGAACTAAATAAAATATGATATTACAGATGTCTTTTTAAGTCCCTACATCTTTAACTGATAATTTTTAAGAGCAAAATTTATTTTTAAATGATTAAAAAATAACTATGCTGCAGAGTTCTTTTCTTTTTTGCACTTAATAGTATTTTTTCTAGTTACATCTTAAGATAGTTTTCAGAATTTACTTTTATAATATTTTGATTTCCATTTTTCTTCCTTCCTTTCTTAAGACAGCAAACAGATATAGGTTATGCATGTAAAATCATATTAATTATATATGCATATTAGTAATAATGGAAAAGAAGAATCACCACAAAAGGGAAAAACCATGAAAAAAGAAAAAAAGTGAATATAGTATGCTTTCATCTGCATTCAGAGTCCATAGTTCTTTTTCTGGATATGGATTAACTGATAACTTTTAAAAGAAAATTTAGCTCTTTAATTTTGGTACTTAATTGTGTTTGCTGTTTTTAAAAGATATCTATTCAATGTTACAAATACTTTATATGTTAACATGTTTCTCTTATGTAGAATTTTATGCTGGGGAATTTGGTGCCTTGTTGTCATTTGTGTTGTAGATATGTAGCAATTGCTCTGGACTCACTCTTCCAGAACAAAGAATGCTACATTTCCCCCTCAGGGATATAAAGGCACCTTTTCAAAGTTGAGGGTGTTTTTTTTTTTAATAATGCTACCAGCTTCATCTCCCATTCCAGTGATTCTCCTTCCCCATATCTCCCCCCTCCTCCTCAGTGTCTGCTGACAATCATGGACTTCCCAGTACCATTTAATTATCCATTAACTTTTTAAAAAATTTAAATTTACTTTAGAGCTAAGTACAAAATAAGAAAAGAAAAAAATTACCATGTACATAGCAGAACATAAAGAATTTTATATAAAGCATAAATTTCCATTTCAAGAAAACCTACATAATAAATATTATGCATTGTTTTCAAAGCCCTGCCTCTTTTCTTTACTTCCTTATGGGGTTTTTTGGTTGTTGTTGTTCTCTACTTTGCACTTTTTATTTTGTTTATTTTTCCTCCTCAGCCTCCCCACTTACACACTTTTATAAGGCTACCATTAAGCATGCATATACATACATATATACACATATATTCATAAATATCTATAAAACATACAATCTTATATGTGAGACTGCACTATACTTATTTCTATTTGTCATTAGTTTCTCTGAAGGTGGATAGCATTTTCTTTCATAAGTCCAAATCTTTTCGTGTTTTTTTAAAACTCATTATTTCTTATACCAGCAATACAACAATATTGCAATCCAATCACATGCTCTTTGAGAGACCGCCTAATGAAAGTTTTTCTTCCCAATGCATACCTTTTATTCTTGCCTATATAAATTTGTTTATTCTAGAAATGTTTACTTTAAAATCATCAAAATAATTTATTATTTTACACTTTATATGGTTTAAGGTCTGATACCACTGGCTCTGCTTCCTTTAACATCTTCTGCCTTTCTCCCCCCTGCCCACCCCAGGGTTTCTTTGGAATTCCTGACTTTTTGTTTTTCTAAAAGAACTTTGTTATTATTCTTTCTAATTTAGTCAGACAATTTTTAGTGATTTAATTGAGAAATTTATTACATAAGCAGTTTAGTTAGATAAAATTATCGAATTTTTATTATATTGGTTTTGCCTACCTAGGAACAATAAATATTTCTTCAATTATTTAAATGTAATTTAATTTGTATAAAAGTGTTTTATATTTATATTTGCAAAGTTCCTGTTTTGGCATTCTCTCAGAATTTAAGTTATCTACTTATTTTAAATGGTCTAAAAGTATATTGAATAATATGATTGACATAGTATAGTTTCTCTATTTTGATTAAATCATATTCATTAACTTTTACAAAAGAGCATTTACTGTGAACATATAGCAAGAGACTTCTACATCATGTGACCAATAAGATAGAGGACAAGACACTGACTTGCACAAACCTCTTGAAAAGGGAAATTTGGGAGAAGAAATAAAGCATTTTCATCTACCTCCATGGTCTAGGACACCAAGAAACTTTACAAGGTAAAAACTTGATGAACTAATACCAACAGCCCTTTTCCCCATCATTCCCTACCAAGCTGAGGCAGCAAGAAAACATAAGGAGATCCTAGTCTTATAATAAAAATCATCTCTACAATACTCCCCTCCCTCTTTCCCACCCAGGCAAAACAAAGGCTAAAGTCTAGGGCTGTGTCAGAATTAAGATAGTGTCACAACATAATTCAGCCAGAGAATTAAAGAACAGAAGGAATTAAAGCAGAACATGTATGACTATGGGTACTCCACTAACAACTGAAAGAATGATCCAACCATTCATTTGGAGCTAGTTCTGTACCCCCAGAAGTCACTTAGGACAGAGAATGAAGGTGGTGAAATGTAGATTCCCCAGGTTGAAAAGAGGCTGACATGGCTTTGAGATACAGTCACCAATGAAAGAGCCATAAAAGGGGGGTGCAGTAAGAAAGGGAACAACAGGGAAATATAAGGTAAAAAGATTAAAATGATTAAATATCTTAATAGAAAGAAAATTCAGCAAAAGATCTTGAAGACCTGCACATAAATCAACAGGGAAGATGATTAGCTAAGAGAATCCAAATATCTATGTGAAACAAAGGAAAATAATTTTATATCTGTGGATTTTAAGAGAACATGAAACTGCAAAATAGTATTTCTTAGTACTTTAAAAGAGAAATAAGTATTGGAAGAGCAAAAAAAAAAAAATCCATAAAGCAGAAATTACTGGAAGAAGAGAAAGACTTGAATCCAATTGAACAAGTTCCATAAAAAAAAAAAAAATAAGAGAATCATTGACTGGGTATGCTAACATATATAAGTGAAGAATAATGTGGAAGAAAAAAGCAAAAAGGAATGTTAAAAGAAAACATGATCTCCAAGAAATAAAACATTTATCTCAAAATCAGGGTGTACAGAGATAGCTTAAGGATTAGAGATTTCTCAGAAGAACAAGCCAAGTCCAAAAAAAAAAAAACCTGAATATGATAATAATGTATGAAATAATTTTAAAAATGGCCCTCCTCAGTATCTCCCCTATCCGTCTTGGCTATAACACAATCCTGTTTTTTCTGTCTCTTTTCCCTAATCACTTCTGAGTTTCTGATTATTTCTGTCTCATCTCTGGGTGTCTCCATTCTATTCCTTTCTCTGTTCCAGATGGTAGAATAACTTGGATCCTGAATTAATTTTCTATTTTATAGAATCCACAGTGTATGGCCAAGTTTTCTCACCTAATCCAAGCACTCTTCCTCTCACTGCTATGCTGATTCATCAATTGTTCTCACCTAATAAATATTTATCTCACATTTTGATACATTATCACTTACTTTAACTAGGGATGGGGTAATCAATGGATCTCTTATCCTTTCTCAAGAATTCTTTTGTACAGGTTAAGTGAGTTGAGCAGGTAACTGGCTGTTAGTATATTCTTGTTCTTTTTTTCTTCTCTCTAGTTTTTCCTTTCCTTTTCTTTCTTTCTTGGAGAATTTCAATACAGAGATGTGTTTTTACATTTATAATATATTTTCATTGTTAACATTGGTAGTTAAATTTAATGAATGTAATGATAGACTTGAAATCAAGTTCTGATTCAAATCCCACCTCTGAATCTTATTGAGTATGTGACCCTAGGCAATCCACTTAGCCTCTTTCAGCCTCAATTTTCTCATCTTAAATGATGGTGATAATAAAACTTACTTGATGTTGCTTTTAGGATCAAATGAGATAACATATGTATTTTTCAAGCCTTATAATACTATGTAACTATTATTAATTTGAGAATGAACTCCTTATAAGAATTGATCTTTCCAGATTAGAAGTGAAAATAAGTTTGGATAGAGCAGTGAGGTTATTGTGGTGCTTGAAGAGTCTATAATCATATGTGACCTTTTCAGCAAGTCCAAGACCACTGTCAGGAATTATAAAGGCCTGTAAAGATGTGGGAGGAAGGGAATAAAAAAGAATCAATGGAAATACAGTTTGAATATCAAAACACAGCTCAGGGATGGTCCAGTCCAATCTCTTTCCCTAATAAGAAGATAGGAGCATGTGGGAATTGACATAAACTTATCAAACTTGTCTACTCATGTCATTCATGGATTTCAAGATATTGAAGTACTGGCAATATTTTCTCAGTGTTAGTTATCAGAAGGTCAAAGGCAAGCACAGGGAATGAAAGACTGATATGAAGAAAGCAATATTATCCAAGGATAAGGTCATATGTTGTTGATCCTGATACTCTCTAAAGATGTCCAACTGTTTGGTCTGTGCACCAACCTCATCAATTAGACATAGAAACAATCTAAATCCACAATGAGAGAATAAAGTGTAGATGAATAATTATAATGCATCATCATAATTTCTCAAGTCCCTGTTGGTTCAAACATCCTTATTAATATGAAAAATAAACTCTTATCACTATAACTTTTTTTTAGTAGGAAGCTACAGAACATAGTGGATAAAATGAGAGTCAGAAAGAATATGGATGAAATTATGTTTCTGACATGTACTGGCTTTGTGAAATCCGACAAGTTATTCAACCTGTTAGTGTCTCCAACTGATTCTCTACAATTCATACAAAAAATTATGGATGAGTTGTTGGAGAGAAATGATTATTAAACCAATGATCTGTGGAGATCCAGAGTTTTCCTCTTTCTCTAAAGTCATGATTTTAAAAATTCAATCTCTAAAGCTAACCTTCTTCTCTATCTAGTCCTCACCCCACAATGGCTAGTACAGACATTGTATTTTTTGGGTTTGGAAAGAGATTGTCCAAGGCTGGAGTGAATTTAAGAACTAAATGACAGAAATCAAAGCTTCATTATTTTATTCATTCTCTCATTAATTGGTAACCAATCAGAGTTGATTGCCCTCCTTTTGAACATTCCTCTTCCAAGAACATATATAAGCCTTGAGCTATATAGTCTTTGGTCTAAGAGACAGACACTTAATGACCTTTATTTTTATTAAAATGTTGGTATTATTAAAAACATGATTAAATTACCAAGAAATTATGTGTTTCAAATTTTTTTAAAATGCCACAGTTGATCTGTATTGGTTGAGAAAGTTTCCATATCATGTTTCCCTACATGACAGAAATCGCAGAGATGAATGAATGAGAGATGAAAAACTAAGCTGCACAGTATAGTTGGAAAGGATGTGGACAGACAGAGTTGAAGTCCTGGCTCCATTATTTACTATCTACATGATCATAGACAAATATTGTTAATGCAAGTATTATCCCCATTTTAAAGAGGAAGAAACTGAGGCTTTTAGCTCCAGACTCTACAACTTGTTCATAGAACATATAGCAAGAGACTAGAAAAGCACCAGAGTTAGAATTCCACCCAAATCTTCTAGATTTCAAAATCTAGTGTTGTTTCAATAATGCATAATGGTAGTAATGCAGAGTGAGAATTAACTGTGCAAGTTTAAAAGAAAGAATAATAGGTATTAAGGATGGCAAGTTAGGCTCTCCTGTGGGAAAATGCAAGGAACAAGAAGTTTGAGGTCTTTTGTCCCTCTGGATAAAGAGAGAACCAAGTAAGAATATCATCATTTCCCTGAGAAGTCATATAGACTATAGACTTTGGGACAAATACTACTCATTTCTCTCTTTCTTATATGCTCTTCTTTTTGGGCTGAGATCCAGAGGATTAGGAGGATGCACTGGCAGCAATTCTTTCCCATCCACTTTGTTCCAACAATGATGTGGTCACTCCTCACAAATATTTTATAGTAAATTAATATAGAGCTTAAGAGATTCTTTCATTTTCTATATCTCTACTGCCTAGCACAGCACCTTGCAAATAGTAGTTAACAAATGCCTATTAAATTGATGGAATTGAATTTCTAATTTTCTTTAATCCTAGATTCCCTGAAATTTTCTGAAACAGAAACAAAAGACAATAGACATGGAAATCTTGCCTGGGAGCATAACACAGTCTAATACAAGATCAGTGACATCCATTTACAGCCAGAGCCCCATAAGTAGACGTTTGTTGGTGACAAAATCTGAGGTTGCTTTAAAAAGGAGTGCTCTTGTTTTTCCTAGGTCTCATTAGCAAGTCAAGATTTTTCTTTCCTTTTTCACTGGGAACGAATATGCATAGCAGTCGAATGATAAGTTTTGACTCAGTTAATGAGGCCTTCTTACTTCTAAAGCATTGACCTTTGGTCATATTCTTTACAATTGTAAAAGAAATGGAATAGTTGATAGAAAAAGCTGGTATTTCAATGTCTGTTGGTAGACCTTCGATCTCTCTCAGGTTCTAGGCAGACCTTGTCTGTCTGTCAATGTCTCTGTTTTTCTGTCTCTCCTAATACCCTCTCTCAGATCTTCCTGCCCATTTCCTAGCAATCTCTTTTTTTAAACTCTTTCTCACAGAGTATTTTCAGCTCACTCTTTGGGGAACAGGAGGGTTATTTTTCTCTAGGGTAAAACTGCAGTTTTACAATGAAAATCAATGAGAAAATAGTATTCTTTTTATAGATAGATGCTTATATATGTGCACTGCAAATAACTGATAGAACATAGACTTCTGGAGCCTAAATGGGAACATGGTTATCAAAATAAAAAATAAGAAACCTGGCTATAACATCAGTAAGAATCAGTCTGCTTCTGTGATAAAACTCCAGTTAAATACTGGCTCATTGGCAATGCTGAGTGTGAAAAGATTATAGAAGAAATGCCCTTCCTTGTTACATAGGGGGAAATGGGGCCACAGAGTATGAGGAAGGGACTACTTAAAAAAGAAGGCTCACTCTTCCTAAGAAATAGCTGACAGTCCTTCAAGATCTGAATATAAATTTACCTCTTACCCTACTACCAATATGACAGTGTACAAATCATTTAACTTCTCTGGGCTTTGGTATCCTCATTTGTATAGGCCAGACTAGAAAATCTCAACCCACCCCCCTTCAGCTCCAAGACTAGCATTCTATAATGCTATATTTCATACATTATAAATGAGAATCAGAGAAATATTACTATCTAAGGTCCCGTGGCTTTGCACACATTATATTCAGTCCTCACAAATCCAGTGAGGTAGATGCTATTTATTTCCCCCATTTTACAAATGAGGAAACTGAAGATGGGAGAGGTTACTATATCATTTTTAGAAGACAAGTAAGTGTTGAAGGCTGGATTTGAACCCAACTCCAAATCTACTGCTAGAGTTAGTATGACATAGTAAATGGCAAAGAAAGACTTGGAGCCCAGAACTCCCAGTCACTTGTCTAATTGCCTTTTTTTAAAAAACTAAAAATGAAATTAGATTATCTCCTTTAAAAATCATAGACTATATAACCCATTTAAACTTTTCTCTCTATAATTTCTCTTTTTCCATTTTTCCCACCCAGAAGGTTAGCAAAAGTCTATTTATTGATAATCCTTGACCAGGTCATCAGGAAAAATGATATTAAGGCCTTACAATGCATCTTATGCTAATGTGAAATTTTAGACAAATGATTTTCCATGAGCTGCTGAGGCAAAAAAATAAAAATAAATCATTGACTGGTGAAAGTTTCATGAGCTACTGTGGCCAAAAAAATTATCTACTAAGTAAAGTATAGAAAGACTACCCGCATCGATGAAATCACATGTATTTAACATATTGATGTGCAATTTTCCATGAGTTACCAATGAATAGCAGAACTGAGTGACTTTAAATTAATGTTGTTCCTTCTCCTCCTTTCAACATCTAGCCAAATTGATTCTAATAAAACCAAAATGAAGAAGAGGCAGGTATTGAGAATGAAGAGAAATGAAAAAGTTAAATAATCCACAAGCTGAGTAGTCACCCAATCCTTTTAATAATTGAAAGGTGAATTGACTACCATCTTAAGATGAATCATCAACAACCCAGAATTACTAACACTCACATAACCTGATCAAGCTTTGAATCCCAAGTAGTATATAGGCTAGAGCAAGGAGTTCTTAACCTGGGATTTTATAGAGCGGTTCATGGATAGATTTCAGAGGTCTATGAATTTGTTTGTTTTAGCATTTCAATCATTGTTTTTCAACATATGTAGTTTATTTTATAATCCTATTTTTTTTATGCTTTTAGAATCTTGTTCTAAGAAGGGATCCATAAGTATCAACCTGACAGTCAAAGAAAGAAATCAATGAATAAAAAAAGCTTAAGAATTTGTGTCTACCCTTATTTTCAAAAAGAGAAAATTGAGACTCAAAGGATAAATCCATGAAGACTATTTAAAGCTAGTATTCTTAACCTGGAATATGTGAACTCAAAAAAAAGCTTAAATATTTGTATTGCCATGTAATTGGGTTTTTTCATAATCCTATGTATTATTCTATGCCTTTAAGACAATTATTCTGAAAAGAGTTCTGTGGTTTCATTTGATTGCCTAAGAATCTCTAGATTAAAGGATGGTAGATTTGACAGGTGGAAAAAGATCTTTAGAAGCATTTTATCTTGGCCAGTACTATCATTTTACAAGTGAGAAAATCTTTAGTATCTATGTAAATAGGGGTTTGAGAACAGCAGTCAACAGTAACCTCCAAAGCAACAACTGCAACTGATGATACTATATAAAGTAATAAAAATGTCAAGACTGACTTAGACAACCTTTTTGAAGTACTGCCTATGGGAAATTCAGATTTGGAAGCTGTGGACCTCGGTTCAAACCCTGAAACAATGTCTTATTCTCTGTTTGGCCTTAGGTGTGCAACAATCCCTCTGGCCCTTAGCTCTTTATCTGTAAGATGAAGGGGTTGAGCTGGATGACACTATGCAGGTCTCTATATCCCAAATATTTGTTAGATATTAAAAATGACATAAGCTGGTATTAACCCTGACTACGAGGAAAGGATCTCAAGAAATATGATTTGCAAAGGACTAGAACGCATCATCATTTCACATCTTAGACTTTCTGGCAACTCTCTAAGACTTATTAGTTGCAATGACATTGATATTTACTTGTAGAAGAATTTCTTCACTCAGAGCTTCCTATAACAATAAAATCACTTTTCCAGTTCCTCTCATTCCAAATTTCAGTGCTTTGTAAAGACAGGCCTGTGGAAGTAACCATGGGAGGCATTCTTACCCCATTTTACTGATGTGGAAACAGAGGCAAAGTTGGTTGGGTACACAACATTAAATCACTAGTAAGTAACAGAATTGAAAGTAAAACTCAGGGATGTATTGAGTAATTCTTGCTTCTAGGTTGGTATAAAATTTGCCTAGGGGATTAATTGGAAAAAGAAAGATCTCAGATCTAAAGAATCTATAGAAAGAAAGTACACCTATAACATTCCAAGGGGAAAAAGAGAGAGACTTGTAGATACCACAAGGCCATGGTTAGGGAGGTAACCAGGGGCTAGGATAGGGTATAGTGGGTCAAGAAGGAATTTACTTGGAGTACATTTGTAGGGGCTAATTATTCAAGTTTGTTGTTTAGTTGTTTGACTCTGTGACACCCCCATTTGGGGTTTTCTTGGCAAAGACACTGGAATAGTTTGTCATTTCCTTCTCCAACTCATTTACAGAAGAGGAAAATGAGGCAAACAGGGTGAAGTGACTTGTCCAGGTTCACACAATTAGTGAAGATCTGAGGTCAGATTTGCGTTCAGGAAAATGAGTCTTCCCAGCTCCTTTGGCACTCTATCCATTTACCATATAGCTACACATGAATCATGGAATCAGGAAAAGCTTTGAACAGATGGTGACCCTTGAGCTGAGCTTCATAGAAAGTTAAGGCTTCTAAGAGGCAGAGGTAAGGAGACAGAGCATTCTTTCTAGTTAGGCATAATTAAGCCCAATTTTTTCCTACCTCCTAAGAGAATAATTGCTATCATCACTCTATATTTTCACACTCTGGGGCAAAGCCTTAATTGTGTCTACTAATTTCAGCTCAGCTAAAACTATTTTCTATAACATCATACTGATGCTAAAACAAACAACTTCAGGCTATTCTCTTTTCTTTCTTTTTAAAAATTGTTTTATTCATTTTTAACTCAAATATAAAAAGAAAAACAAAGAATGTATCTAGTCACAGCACCCCATTAAAAGTATTCAATATAAAACCATAAATGTCCATTCCATATTATTTATTTTTTGGAACAACTGTGTAAGAAATACTGCATATCATTTTCAAAGATATCCTGCTTTTCTGTGCTTCTTTTTAAGTTTTTTTATTCTTCTAAGTTCTTTTATTCTCTGCTGTGCAATTTTCTTTTTTTCTCCCCTCCTACTTCCCCAGAGATAAATGTGTGCATATGTGTGTGTACATTTACCCACACACATATATAATCTATATAATACAAGCATATAGATATATATCATACTATACATATTACTATTTATCAGTTCTTCCTATGAATGTAGATAGCATCTTATTTAATTGGTCCTTTGAAGATGACGAATATTTATACTAATCAAAATGAATTAGTCATTCAAAACTGTATTTAGGACAATATTTCTGTTACTATACATGTTTTCTTGATTCTAATCATTTCAGTCTTCATTATTTCATGCATGTCTTTCCAAGTTTTTCTAAAAATGACTTATGGCTTTATGGCAGTTCTTATGGCAGAGTAATATTGCACCACAATCATATACTACAACGTTCAGCCATTGCTCTACCATTTCCAGTTCTTTGTCACTACATAGAGAGCTCCTCCAAATATTTTAGAACATTAGTTTGTTTTTCTTTCTCCCCAACAATCTTGGGAAACAGACCTAATAGTGGTATTTCTGGGTCAAAAGAGTATAGGTAGTTTAAAAACTCTTTGGGAATAATTCCAGATTGCTTTCCAAAATGGTTGGATAAATTCACAATTCCACCAATATTATATTAGTGTCCCAATTTTTTCATTTTCTCTCCAATTTCTGTCACTTTCTCTTTCAATCATTTAGCAAATCTGAGAGTTTTAAGATGATATGTCAAAGTTGTTTTAATTTTGACTTCTCTAATCAATAATGATTTGAAACATTTTTCACATGATTGTAAATTATTGTGTTTTCTTCATCAGATTCCAATCATTTTTCAATTGGGGAACAACTATTCTCTTTTCTTCAGGTTTCCCAAAGCCTTTCCTTAGGAAACCTGATTTTAACTCATTATCTTCAGAGTTAACTGCCTTCTTAAAGGACTTATATGTTATAATTCTTTCCTTCTCCACTTAACAATACATTTTCTCCGCATAAGAATTATGAAATCACAGATCTAAAGCTGCACAGGACCTTAAAAGCAATTTAGCCCAATCCTTCCATTTTAGAAATGAGGAATAGAGAGATACTAACATTAAGTACTCAAGTTCACTCCAGGGTATGTGCCAAAGCCAAAATTTGAATCCAACTACAAACACAGCATGATTTCTACCATTTCAATGGCCAATTTGGTAAAATAAATCTTTTACCTTCCATTCATTTTACTGACTTCCCCTTTGGATCAGGGACCATTCTTGAACAAACACTGCTAGTTTATTTCTTTCTTTTGCTCAGACCTATATTTTAGCCTCTACCTACAGAGCAGACCTCACTAATCGCATAAGCAAGAACCATACTTTTAGCATTGGAGATGTTTTTATTCTGAGGTTGTTTAGTTTTACCTGGACTCCTGATTTCTGATGAAATACTAACTAGTTGTAACTAAAACTCTAGTTCAATTGCAAATATTTCAAAGGTTTAAGTATATTCAACCAATTAATCAAGCAATAAGAATTTATCAAATGACTACTTTGTGCCAGGTCCAATGCTAAGCACTATGTCCAGGATTGCAGGTGCAAAAACAAAATAAAATGATCTCTATTCTCAAGAAGCTTACATTCTCTCACATATAGCATGTGGATATATAAGTAAATATAAGCCATACATAAAGAAATTATAAGGTAATTTAGGTTAGGGGAGTACCAGCAGTTGGAAGGATCAAGAAAATTTTCAAGTAGATAGTAGCCCTTGAACTGATTCTAAAAGGAAGTTAAGACTTCTGAGAGGCAAAGGCAAGGAGGGAGAACATTCCAAGTTTGGGGAACAGCCTAAGCAAAGGCATGGAGACGAGAGATGGAACACTCTGTATAAAAAACAAAAAGGAAGGCATTTGGGCTGGACCATAGAGTACATGAAGAGTAAGTAATAGTAATAGAAAAACTGGAGTCAGGTGGTGAAATGTTATAAAGACCAGAGGGCGTTAGTTTGCATTTGATCCTAGAGACTTTAGGGAACCATTGTAGATTTTTGAGCATTTGAGTGCCCTGCTTCAAATATAATTTTGCTAGGGAAAAAATGTAATTTTGCCATCTTTATGGAAATGACTTAGAGACTTGCATCAGATAGACCAGTAGTCCAGGAGAGAGGACCAGAGGGCCTGAACTACAGTGTTAGCCTTAAAAGCAAAAACAGTAAATAAGTGATAGATGCTAAGATGTAATCAGCAAAATTAAATGCATTGTTGAGGAAGTGATGAAGAGTAGAGAATGACTTTGATTTTATTCTGGTGATAGAAAATATTGCGAAGCCCTGGAAAGAAATGAGGTTTATGGTACATGGCACATACTCTTAAGATAGTGGAGTCAGTCATCAATAAAGATGGTAGAATGTCAGGGAAAAAACCAGCCTAGTTCCATCACACAGCTTTTCCATAAATATTTGGAAAAAACACCAGATCAATTTCTAATGAGGAAATCCAAGAAATAGAAAAATCAATGAGTATTTTTTCATCCCAGGTCATGAAAAGGAGTTTGTGGACTCTTTAGGAGTCCAATAAGAATGGGAGCTAGCTAGAAATAACTAGTTTTATTGTGGAAGCTTTGTGGTACAAAACTGGAAAGAAGCATGAAGCTGCTCATTATGAGAAGGGTCCAACCTTGTGAATACCACAAGCATGGTCTACTCAATTTGAAGCCTACAGCAAATTGAACAGAGTAGGGATCTCAAATAAGAGGAATTGAAAATTCTTGGAATCTGCAGAACTTTCCAGATGGCTAATAGTAGTTGAGTTCAGCTATTATGTACCTGAATTTCAACTAGAAAAAGTCCATATTCCTGTTACTCAAACCTAAATCCAAGTCAAGAATTTATAGAATTCAGACCAACAGATCAGTGACCAGACTTTTTGACTTGGATCAGACCATGTTTACCAACTAGAGTCCCCAACTAGAGTTATCACTGAGGTCTTGGAACAATGCAAAACTCTATGCTGCAAGAAAGAAACAGAAGGACCTAAGAGAACAACATAAGCTCAGTCAAGACCTTTCCTACAAAGCACAGACACTGACTTTGACATGAATTCCAAAGTTAGAAAGTAGGATTAAAAAATGAGAAAACAATATTTAGAAAATCCCACTTTAAAGAGCTATTGTGGTGACAGGGAATTCAAGACACAAACCTAGAATAAAAGAATGACTCCAATATGTGTACAAGCAAAACTTAAAAGAAAAACACAACTTGGAAACGAGTTCAACTTGGAAGAGATGAACTAAGAGGATCTTTAAAATAATTAGGGATTTTAAAATTCAAATGAGAACACTAGAAGGGAAAAATGGAAAATAAATGAGAATTATGGATGAAAGAATTAGAAAGAGAATTAACAGATTTGAACAAGAGATGCATAAAAGTAATAAATGCACTGAAAATTGGAATGTTTCAAACAGAAGTTAAAGACTCTCTGAGATCACAAGAAATATTAGAAATAAAGTAAAAAAACTGAAAAACAGAAGAAAATATAAAGTATCATATAGCAAAACAACTCTGGGTTAATGGCTCTTTAGCTAGTGCCTCTTCTTTCTTCATCTTTCTTTTTTTCACTTCATCCTACTATATAGAACCAATTTTAATCTCAAATAAAATCAGAGATTTGTTTTCCCTTTTGGAACCATGGTCATTGAGGTCACACTTTCAAACTTCTTACCATATTAATCTAGGACATTGGGCACATTAAGGGCACTTGATAAATGGTCACCACTCTTTTAATAATTCTTTGCCACTAGTTTTTTATTATTTAAAATGCCCAAATTGCTTGCTGAAACAAAGGGTGACCTGATAGTATTCCTTTGTAACTGTTGATGAAATAGAGGCTCTGTTAACATAATCTACCTTTGCTTTATGTATAAAAATTCAATGTTTTCACTTCATAAGAAACAGAATTTTAATGTGATTATCATTTTTAATAAATCCAGCTACACTCAACCATAGAGGCAGATATTCTCAAAATTCTAAAACACTTTCAGAATAGACTGACCATGTAAAACTAGCTGGGATAGCAATGGGATAGCAGCTTTTACATTTTTATTGTTTCCTCTGTTGACATGCCTCTCTTCCCTCTACTTCTTTTCTCCCTTTCATTCTATTTCTCAAACTGTTTGATCCTCGGACATTTTCCAAAACTAAGTTTCTTCTTCTGTCTGAGAACAAGGACTCAGTAATGAAAAGCATGCAGAACTAGGGGTTAGGAAGCCATGGATTCAAATATCCTGTATATTTGATAGGATAATTTGCATATCCTATCAAGTAGGAACACTCCTGATTAATAAATACTTGTCCTCTTTTTTTAAACCAAATTGCAAGTCTTTCCCCTGATATTGATTAATGATAACAATGTATAATGCCTTTTATGTGCCAACTACTGATGAGCGAAAAGTGATATATTCACCGCCCTCAAGGTACTTCTATTTTACTATCATGATACAATGCAAGACATACACACACACACACACACACACACACACACACACACACACACACACATAATACATAGCACTTTTTTTCCTTTGACTGGAGGAAGGATCAGAACCTGAAATGAATATAATGGTGAAATGTAGCAATTCCTGCTAGTCCCCAAGTATAGTATCAGAGTACCTGAGTACCAGGTCATAATCTATCAGGAGTATAAGTAAGAAATGAGGAAGTAAGAAAATAAGAAAGGTATATTGTTGCCAATGTGGCAAAGCACATTTTCTGAGTATATAGCTTTTTATGATAGTGAGGAGATGACCTTGAATTATATATTTTTTCAGTGTCTAATATTTTGTCTTTTCAAATTACATGTAAAAATAATTTTAATGTTATAAAAAGTTTGAGTTCCAAATTCTCTTCTATCATCTCCCCAATTATTGAAGAGGCAAGCAATTTGATATAGATTATGTATGTGCAGTCATGCAGAAATATTTCCATATTAGTTGTGTTGTGAAAGAAACCATATACCAAAAAGAAAAACCAAAAAAAGTGAAATTATTTTAAAAGTATGCTTCAATCTTTATTCAGCCTTTAATAGTTCTTTCTGTAGACTTCATCATTAGTTTTTCAGAACTGTCTCAGATCATTTTATTGCTGAGAATAACGAAGTCATTCACAGTTAATTATTTTACAATATTGTTGTTAGTGTGTAGACTGTATTCCTGATTCTATTCACTTCATTTTGCTTCAGTTCAATAAGGCTTTCCAAGGTTTCCAAAAACATGCTCTTCATCATTTTTTTATACCACAATAGGATTCCATGTATAGTCATAGCACAGCTCCTTCAGCTATTCATCCCAATTGATGGATACACTCTCAATTTCCAATTCTTTACTAGCACAAAAAGAGATACTACAAATATTTTTGTATACATAGTTGCTTTTTCTTTTTTATAAAAAAAATCTCTTTGGGATACAGACCTATTAGTGGCATTGCTGGGTCAAATGGCATACATGGTTTTATAGTCTTTTGAGTATAGTTCTAAACAACTCTCAATTTTTTTTTCCAGTGAGATATTTCCTTCTATTTGGGCATTTTTTGGTTTGATTGTTTCTTGATTGCCTCTTGGAGTCTTTAGTTTGTAATTGCCTAATTCTAATTTTTAAGGGATTATTTTCTTCATTGAGCTTGTGTACCTCTTTTTCCATTTGGAAACCTCTGCTTTTCCAAGGAATTCTCTTTAGTAGATTTTTGTGCATCTGTTTCCCTTTGATCAATTTTGTTTCTTTTGCAGGGGTTCTCTTCAGTGTTGTGTGTGTGTGTGTGTGTGTGTGTGTTTCTTTACCATTTCTCCTATTATTTTTAAAGTACTATTTCTTCAGGATTGTTGTGTTTACTTTACAAAGCTATTGACTTTTTTATGATCTTATGTCAGTCTATCATCAGAGTGTAAGCTCTGATCAATATGGAAAAAGCTTAAGAAGAGGTTGTTAATGACTATTTCATGAAGGACTCGGGTCATACTCCCCTCATACCCAACTCTTCTCCCTCTTTTCACTTTTTTTCCTTGTCTAAAGACTTTCCACCTTGGAGATGCTTCCTCCTGTCCCCCTTTTCTGATTTTTGTCTTACTAGTTCAATCCAGCTATCTATTCATGAGAGCTTGTGCAGCTAGAACAAGTTCATCAAAGCCAATTGTTAAATCTTCAGTATGAACATATGCACCTCTGAAATAAGCCTACCATTTCTTGCTTTGCTAATTGCCTTGACTCAAGAAAGTGAAGAATAAAATCTTAATAATGAAGATTAAATTTAAACATGGATTGTGAGTACATCTTCCCTCCAGAGTTGTTAAACATTTACCAGAACACAGATGGGCTCAGACTTGATTCTCTTCAGACTTCTTCACTCTCTCATCAGCAGCCTTCACACCCTGGTCATCCTTGTGCCCTGAGGTTTTCTCTCCAGATTGGTGAGTTTCTAGCTGCAATTTCTCTTTATATTTTGCCTTATTTCATTAAAGTGTAAGGTTTTTAGGGCAGAAATTTTTTTCTTGGCTTGTATATGTACTCCCAGCTCATCACACAATACTTAGCACATTGTAAGGACTTAATTAATGCTTTATCTATCTTGCTTTTAAAATGTGTTTATCATCTGAGGATAAGCCTATATTATTCTGGAGAGGATTCATTTTACAAAAGAATATTTACTATAAAAATATAATAACAAATATACAAACATTCTTCCCAACACTTAGACCATATTCCTACATCCCCACCCACATCCTCCTGTACCACTTTATACTCTGAAGAGGGGAGGGGTTTTAAACTTGCAATTTAGTTCTGTTCTTATATAACAGTCTCAAGTTCCAAGTTCAAAGCCTTGCTTAGATTTGAGGTCAAGTACCCTGACTTCTTGGAGCTTCTCTGCTAGGCTGGCTGCAACATCCAGCTTAGACAAATAGAGACATTCTCCAGGTCATGCCTCAAGGCCGCAGGACCCTAAAAGGCAAAAGGAGTTCATTTCATGGTACCTGTACTGTAGGTCCTTTTTGTACTCAGAAGAAAAAAAGAGAGTGGATAGTAAAGTGAGCAAGACTGCTCTAGGCTGTCAGTTTTAAAGATACAGCCTATTTTTGGCTTCACAGTCAATCAAAGAAGGATGCTCCCATTCACATAGTAGGGAAACATAGGCTATTTTCCACGGGAAGCAGGACGCCTCCATGATAGGCAATCTGGGGATGCTCTAATACCATGTTACATGTGCATATGTTATAGACAAAGAAAATATGAAGAAATTAGAGAGGGGAAGGATTAGCAACTGAGCAGATCAAGAAAGATCTTGTAGAAGAGATGGTATTAGAATGGAGCTTAGAAAAAAATTAAAAATTCTTAAGAGTTTGAGAGGAGGAGGGGATACATGTTAGATATGATACATAGGCTATGCTGTGTAGAACAAGATGACCAATTTATCTTATATATAAAATTTGTGAGGGCTGATAATATATAATAAGCCATGAAATAGGTTATTATATACAGTATGTAGTATATTTGTTCTTAATATCTACATATTATATTATACATTATCATAGAATTTATATATTATAATGATATGTAATATATATTATGTACCGGAAAGTAGCCAGGCTATGAGGGTATTTAGAGACAAAACAAAAGTTTGTATCTTCAATGGCAAAGAATAAACACTTAATAATTCATTGAATTGAAGTTACATTCTCTGTCTTTTTTCCTTCTCTGTAAAGTAGCTAGGTGACTGCTCTGGTTTCTTCCAGCTCTAACATTCCATGATGACATGATGAAATCAAATCCCATCACAGATTAATGCAGTCATGCCCTAGGCATGCAAGAGAGTTCATACATGTTATATAACTTTTCCCCGACTTACAACTTGGACTCCAACTTTGGCCCACATTTAAGAAATGCATCCTGAAAAAGTACTTGATGTATTCCTATGTAGTCAGGTCTTGGCCATAGATCAGTAAGAAAGTAATTGCTGTTCTCAGCAGTAAGTTCTGAAACATTCTTTGCCAAATGGCAAAACTGAACATGATAAGGCTGCAAACGTTGCATATGCAGCAATAGCTGAATATCAAATTTCCAATAGCAATCCTTCATATATGGTCTAGCAAAAATTTTACTACCATATTGATTTTATCCATTTTGTGTCCTGAGTGAATATCATACAAGAGTCATTGCAATATGCTTTGTTTGATGGTTATATATTTTAATTACAAAGATTTTAGAATCTTGAGAGATTTCTATAAAAATACTTACAACTCTCTGGACTGATTGAGGTGCTATGACCTTGTTTTAATCATCTGCTGGTTTCTCACAATGAGCAGGTTGACATTATAGAAAGAGATATAGATATTTAGAGCCGAAACAAAGATTGTGAGCACTGTTAGAAATGACTAGATAGTTCAGCATACTTACTATGATGTGTTGCTTCTATTATGGAAAGACAAAGCAGACAAAAGAGTAATCAAAATTATAATTAACAACTGATATTAATATAATGCTTTAAGCTACATAACCTCATTTAAGCTTAAGAAAGTTTGTGGGTATTGTCCTTGAGGTATTATTATTATTACCACCTTATAGATGAGGAAATTGAATTTCAAGATTAAGTAATGATAATGATAATAGTAATAAGTCACATCACCTCTTTTTGCCTCAGTTTCCTCTTCTGTAAATGGAAATAATATTAGCACTTCTCTCCCAGGTGAAATGAGGTAATAATTATAAAGTACCTAGCTCATACTGTTAGCTATGATGATGATGATAGATGGCATTTATGTAGGACTTTGGGGATCTACATATGTTTGGTCCTCATAAGGATCGTGTAAGGTAGCTACTGTTTTATAGATGAGGAATCTGGGGCTAATCACATGGCTAGTAAGTGTCTGAGGCAATATTCAAAAGGTCTACTTAATCCAAAACCTATATCTTATTTACTCTCCAAATTACCTTCTGAAGTAACGTAATGGTAATGACATAGGTAGCAAGTGAGGGGGGCAGGATTTGAAATCCTTCAATCTGATTCTTTATGTAATATGCATATACCCTTATTCTCACAACACCTACCAAGATTCGCACTTTGGAAAAAGACAAGAATATGTAAAACATAGTCCCAGGACTCAAAGAATTTATAGTCTAACTGGGGAGACAAAAATATACATAAGTTCAACAATAATTCAATGAAATCAGGGGATTATATAATCAACCATTAGAGAGTTATATAGACACTAGATGTTGTAGATTTAAATTTTTTTTAAATAATAGTTTTTTTTTTAATTTCAAAAGACATGCAAAGATAGTTTGCAATATTCACCCTTACAAAACATCATGCTTCAAATTTTTCTTTCTCTTTCCCCTATCCCTCTTCCCTAAACAGCAAGCAATCCAATATAGGCTGAATGTGCAATTCTTCTAAACATATTTAATGTTGTAAATTTTTAAAGAAGAGCAGATTATGACAAGCAGGACTTGACAAGGAAAGCTTCCTGGAGGGAAAGAGATTTGAAGTGGGCTCTTAAAGAGAGGAATTTGGATAGGCAAAATGTATTGGGGAGGGTATTCTAAGTAGGATTAATATTATTGATCAACAGTGGGAAAGTATCCCAATTATGGCATGTTTGCAAACATAGGAAAGCAGTGACTACATTCCTCACAGAAAAGCAAAACCAGGTATCTCTAGCCTTATTCAGGCATTTTCAGTCTGGAAGGAACCCTAGGAGGTTTCCGTGGATCATTACAGGAAAGATGAGAATTTAAAGGAATTTTCCCATTCTAACTGAAAGAATAGATTGAATTCTAGCACATAGTAGGGGCTCAATAAATTCTTTTTATTTAATTGATTGATTGAAATTCACTGAGCTGGAGTCTGACTCGGAAATAATCAGTTCGAAAAATATATTTAGAGATACCCTAAGGTTTCTGTTTACCCTAGGCCTGAATTACAAAAGATCTGAGATAATTCCTCCAATTGTGAGTTAAAGAGAGAATTGCACTCCAACCCAATGGAGAAAAAGCCTCATTCCAGCTTCAATTCATCAAAGAACAGGAAGGCAAAATCAGCAGAAAACCCAGAAGAAAATAGTGTAGTGCAGATATCAGCAATTGGCAGTATGATGGAGAGAATAAACCCACAAAATACCCCAACACTTTGCAGTATCAGAGAAAGAAGCTCTTAGCCTCATAAGAATGTTAGACCCTTTAGATAACAATGGCCACTCTTCAAGGAAATGAACATTATTGGATGCAGATTTTCCAATAGAGATGTCATTTTATGAGCAGGAGTGGCCCTGGTAAATGTTTTTTTCTGTCTACATTTGTTTCTTCTTGTTACACTGATCTTGTGTGTATTCTGTTTCTGTGCTTACTGTCATGCATGGTCCTTTGGTTTACATAGCCAGTATGGAGAGGGATCTTTCTTTTCATTTAATTTGCCATTCTATTTAATTAAATGTTTTTGCTTTCTCTTAATATCTTTTCTGGAATGTTTGGTAAAAGCAACCTCCGTCAATGGTAACTCAAGAGATATTGAATTCTAGCCTCAAGACTGACTCAAACCTGGGAGAACTTTTAGAGTTATAGTGATCATATCCCACCCTATCCATGATTATGATTGAAGAGGATTCTGGTTATAAGAAGTAAGGAAAAGATTATGTCAGTTGACCTGAGCTCCCTTTTAAGTGAATACAAATAAATAAATGAATGAATAAACAAATAAATTAACAAGCAAATGATTGAATAAATGAATTAAGCAAATAGATAAAACTAATCAAATAAATAGTCAAATAATAAATCAAATAAATTTGTGGTCTCCAAAAAAGTTTTACTCTGATGTTTGGTGATATCTATTTTTAGATATTTGTTTTGGAGACACTATTGCTGTTATTATATGCAATGTTCTCTTGGTTCTGCTCATTTCACTCCATTATTTCAAGCAAGTCTTTTCATGTTTTTCCATTAGCCTGCTCATCATTTCTTTCAACACAGTAAATTTTTGTTAAGATAATATGTACCACAAAAAAGATACTAGATCCATTCAATTCTTACAGATACTTATCATGTCTAGCTTATTTAAGATTTTATTCATCTTCGTGACTTTTTTTTTTTTTTTTTTTTTTTTGCTGAGGCAATTGGGGTTAAGTGACTTGCCCAGGGTCACACAGATAGGAAGTGTTAAGTGTATGAGATCACATTTGAACTCAGGTCCTCCTGAAGTCAGGGCTAGTGCTCTATTCATTGTGCTACCTAGCTGCCCCCTTGACTTCTTTCCTATTTTTATTTATTTATTTTTTGCTTAGATTTATTTAGTTCTAATAGGTAAAGTCCTCCCTATACATTTTTGGTATCTATTTCCACTATTCAGATTTTCCTTTAAAAATTTGGGTGCTATAGCATTTGGTGCATTTACGTTTAATACTGATATTATTACATTATCTATGGTATTTTTATCATACTGTAGTTTCCCTGTCTATCTCATTTAGTTAAATTTATTTTAGCTTTAATTTCGAGGAAATGATTGCTTTCCCTCCTTTTTTTTTTTTTGCATCAGCTGAAAATGTAATAAATTCTACTCCAGTCCCTTACTTTAAAAAATAGATAGATCGAGTCTAGTTATTATTTACAAGGGTGTAGGTTTTATTACATCAAATCCTAGAATATTACAAAATCAGCTAAATAAAATTCACAATAGTGTAATAAAACTGGGCCTAAGTGAGAACAAAAGTATGAAAAGTAGATGTTGGTTAGCCTTGCAACTGATAAGTAGCTCACTGGATTAGTCTATTTTGGATAGATGCTTCAGAGCAGCAGTGAGCTGGTTCCACAATTTAGTGTAAAATGTAAAGAGATCCATATTACATTTAGGAAATATATTTACTGACTTCAATAATCCTAAAATGTTCCCTGTGTGGGAACTGAGGCAGAACTCTAAGCTAATGGCACTTTATTAAAGGGTCCATGATCCCCTCTAAAGAACTGGACCTCAGATCTTCATCATGAACTGAGATGTCCCCTTCTTCCGAGGTCTTGTTTTTTTAGGGTTTGATGCTCAAATATGCAAAGGAAGCATGATAAAATACAGAACCTCAATGATTGATAGACCTTGCCCTTGAGGGTCAAAAATGACATATCATCATGTGGGTCATAGATTAGGTAAAGCATGGGCCAACTCTACAGACTAAGTGGCCATAAGATGATCATAAAATGGTTACCTCTGCATATTGGGCAAGAGAAAATAGCCTGGTTGTACAAAAATAAATTGAAGGACTTTTTGTATAACAAAATCAATCACTTCAGCTACACTGAGCTTGTTCACTATGACAAGAAAAACAAGGGTAGAGAGCCTCTAACTAGCTTTCTATGATTAAGCAAGTGAACTTAGAATCTGCAGCTCATAGCTCTGAGTCCTAATATATAGAACTTATAATCATTACCTCTATGGAGTCATATCAAATTGATTGGTATTGATTGGAATAGGGTAGGGCTCCAAATGAATTATTTCTCACACCTAATGCTAAAGCCAAAATATGATTGTGAATCATGGCATATCACAATGAATAAATCAATGAAAGAAAAGGCACTTGTATTAATTATGTGCCAAGCATTGCACAAACAGAAAAAAAGCAAGATGATTCCTTCTTTTAAAGAATTTATATTTTAATGGGAGAAGGGAGCAAATATAAGAACTACAATTTTCATCCATTGAAAAAATACCAACACTGAGGAAATCACATATCTTATCATAACACCAGAGTACTCTTTTGTGAAGAAATAATATGGGACATAGTAGAACATGGAAATTTCCAGAGTTTCAGAAATAAAATGAAAACTATTTTCACCTTAATGAATGATGTTACTTCCTAGGTCATGTGGTCTAAGTTGTGATTCTTATCTTTATCCCACAAAGTCTGTAATTCCTTCTTGAATGGATGTATTGAAAATTGTCCCACTTTTCTCCTCAATGGGTTATTTCATAGACTACATAATGGTTTACACGAAGGGAGAATTTATAATTCACAGCTACAAGTTTTAATGCCATAAAACCAATAAATATCTGAGTACTTAATAGCACTTGACAAAGAGAAGTGTAACATTTGCCTATCCACAAGGTCTTTACAATCTATTCTGAGATATAATCATTCATTTTATTGATTGATTTTTTTTTTGTAAAGGAGTCTAAAATCTAGTTGGAGAGATCAAATGTAAGCATGTGAAATGATTTACAGCAATAAGTCTGTGATCCTCTAATCCTAAAATTATTTGAATTGGGGACATTGCTTCACTGGATTACCTCAGGTGAGAGCAATTGGTTATGACAAGGGGGGAAAAAAATAAAGGATATGCAAATATTTCTAGCCAGGCAAAGAAAAATTTGACTGTTGTAGGAAAAGAAAGATAAGTGGTAAAACATAATTTCAATTTTCAAATATTTTAGGGTTATCAAAACGATTAGATTAGAAGTAGATTTCAAACATTTAGCAGTTGTGTGAACCTGAACAAGGAATTTAATCTTTCTATGACTCAGTTTCTTCATCTATAAAATGAAGGAACTGGATCCAGTGGTCTCAAAGATCTCTTCCAGCTCTAAAATCTTTTATATTACAAAAATTATAGGAAGACAAAATTTTAATTAAATATGAGTTTTCCTAATAATTTGAGCTTTTTTTTAATAGAAGGAGAATGCCATGAGGAAAGGGCTTCAGCAAAAGACTGGATGATTGGGGATTCTTACTTCAGATATGACTTTTAGGATCATTTTCAATACTGAGTCAATGATTTTTTAAAAGTTAACCTATTTTCAGTACTCTCCATAGTATGAACAATAAATAATACACTGATTAGCGTTTTGGTAAATTGTAAAATATTAAAACAGTAATTTTCACTGGACGTTAGATTACAGGTATATTATATGTTTACCAATGATCTTGTTGAAAACAAAATTGTGACTTTGAAAAATAGACCCAATCTTGAGTCTTCATAAAGTTTCTGTAATCCCATTTAAACCCTATACTTTCATTCTGTTCCTGGGCCAGTCACTTATATGTTCCACTTGTATGCCAAGTGTGATCCACTCACACTCCTCCCCAAGGGCTCTTGGTTCACACACACCTAAGGTTGATGTTGGGGATGTCATACTAGGAACAGTCATTACATACCTCTTGCTTTTCTGCCACATGCCAGAGTAAAGTTCTAAGGAAACCTTAATAAAGCTTAGCTGTGGCTCATGCTTAGACTTTCCTAGATGTGAATAGCAGATTGTCCTTTATAGTAAAGGTACTAAATGCATAATTTGCATATTGTGTATATGCAATGTAGTAGAATAATCACTGCCTTTTCTGAAATCAGAGAAACTTGTAAGTAAATCTTAGCTCTGATACCCTGTGACGTTAGACAAGTCATTTAATCACTCTAGCTCAATTTACTCATTAATAAAATGAGGGGTTGGATTACATGACCTATGAGGTGCCTTCCAGATCTAGATCTATGATTCTAAGAGCCCATGAACAACAAATTAATAAAATGCAAAGGCCTCACTAAAGTGAGCTTAAATTAAATACTTTCCTTACTCAGAACTCAGAGAATATTGGTGTTAAAGAATTGAATTTTATTCGAAGTGAGCTGTTTGGGATGGTAGAAAATCTTCATTTCCCACCGGCTGCTCTGCTTGGTTTTAACTCCATGAATATTATATTCCTATCCCACCTCTCTTCTGGTATTTCCCCATCCTTTTTTTCCTTTTTTTTTTTTTTTTTTTTTTTTTTTTTTTTAGCATTTTAATGTATTTTGTCTTTCCCTGTTAGATTGTAAACTCCTTGAGAGCAGGGACTATGCTTTCCCCCCACCCCCTTATTTGTATTCCCTAATACTTAACACAGTGCCTGGAACATAGTAGTGATTTAATAAATATTAATTGATTATTATTAATTGACTATGAAAAGTTTTCAGTTTCCCAATTACAAGCTCCCCTTAAGTGGAGAGTGAAGAGATGCTGTGGAGATTCTTTAACACACACTCCTTAGTCATAGTCCTCTTGCATTGTCCTAACAACTCAACACAATATTATGCAATGGTCCTTCAGCTCTACATCTGTTGCCCGCCTGGGTTCATCCTCATCAAACAAGATGTTTCTCCCAGGTTAAGCTCATCATCTATAACATCGTCATCAGGCTGCTAACTCAAGTCTGGACTGCCATCATTTCCCTCAGCCTCCTCTTCCCTCTGATGGAAAGGATAGAAGGTAGATCTGTTGTTCTTTGACTTCAGTAATGTCTCACTCTTTGTGACCTCATTTGGAGTTTTCTTGGCAAAGATATTGGAGGGTTTTGTCATTTCTTTCTCCAGCCCATTTTACAGATGAGAAAACTGAGACAAACAGATGAAGTGACTTGGCTGGGGTCACCCGGATAACAAATGTATGAATTCAAAGGCCTGGCACTCTATCCACTATGCCACTTAGCTGCCCAAAGAGTAGCATAACAAACATCTTCCAATGCCTTCTTTTATTAAAGGCAGAAATTGGACTTTCCCCCCTCCCCACTCTGCATTTGCTGCCCTACCTAGTTTCAGTTCCACCTAAATGCTTGTCCCCCATCCTTTCCTGATTCGTGTGTGTGTGTGTATGCTATTTCTTCCCATTATTTTTTCTTCAATAGTAGGTTATTTTTCCAAATACATGTAAAATTTTCAACATTCACTTTTAGAAGACTTTGTATTACAAATTTTTCTTTCTCCTTCCTTCACCTCTCCCCTCCCCAAGAATGCAATCTGATATAGGTTAAACATAAACATATAAACATACATATCCTTGTAAACATATTTCCATGTTTGTCATGTTGTGCAAGAAAAAACAGACCAAAATGGAAAAAAAATGAGAAAAACAAACAATAACAAAAACATGAAAGTACTATGCTGTGATCTACATTCTGTGTTTATAGTTCTCTCTCTGGATGAAATTAGTATTTTCTACTACAAGTTTATTGAAATTGCCTTGAATCACCACATTGTGGAGAATAACCATGTATCCTTGATCCTCATGTATTCTTGTTACTATGTTCAATGTTCTTCTGGTTCTGTTCAATTCATTCAATTCATTCAGCACCAGTTCTTTCCAGTCTTTCCAGACTTTTCTGAAATCAGCCTGCTCATCATTTCTTATAGAACAATAATGTTCCATTATATTCATATATTTAGCCATTCCCCAACTGATGAGCACCAACTCAATCTCCAGTTCTTTGCCACTACAAAAAGAGCTGCTACAAACATTTTTGCACCTGTGGGTCCTTTCCCTTTTTATGATCTTTGTGTCTCCCTATTAAATTGCAAAGTCCTTTAGAGCAAGGACTATCATTTAATTAATCCTCTCTCCAATACTTAACAGAGTCCCTAGTACATAGCAGATCCTTAAGAAATGTTTATTGGATTGGATTAGACTGGAGAATTGTGAAAGGCTTTCAGATTTCCTGGGCCCTTTTAGGATGTCTTTAGTTTTAAGACTATAGGATGATCCTTTCTGGAGCATCCTCTTAGAGAAGTGTTAAGGAACTCTCTGGGAGGTTAGTGTCCAAATAATTGCACTGAGAAAGTAACAAACAATCTCTAGGGAACTTTTGAACTTTAATGTAAGTGCTGGTCTCTGTTCTGGGTTCTGAAAAGAAAATAAGTAGAAGGCAGTCAGCAATTGGAAGTATAGAAACATTTTTCAGACTCACCTGGGCAAGCATTGAGTGCTTGCAACATTCTTCTAAAGGCTGCTATTTTCTGTGCCAAGAATATGGTTGGGGAAAAAAATTTCCACACCCACCCTTGCTAAAATTGAAGTCCAAGAGAGAAAAAAAAGACAGTAAATATAAGCAATGGGTTTCGCAGACCATTTTGATACATCACATCAGAAGATGATTCATCTTACAATTTGAAGCTCTCTGACTCTTTGACACAAACTATCTTGGAGGAATTCCTAGTTACTGAGGACCATTCATAGCATTTCTTTGGGGTTGCTTTGCTAGGAGTGAGATTAAATATCTACCTCCACAGAAGGTGTCCTTCTAACAAAGGTCCATCCCTTGGAATCTTGTCAAGTTGATTGAGAGACTCATGAATTTGATCAGAAGAAACTTGCTTAGTCTTGTAACAAGATTTTTATTTCATTTGGGGAGTAAGCAAATTTTATATGAATTTCTCTTATGTGCCTAGCTTAAGTGCTGGAGATACAAAAGCAAAAAACAATTCCTGTTCTCAAGGAATTCCCAGGCTGATTTATACATTTTCCTAGCGCTCTCTCTCTCTCTCTCTCTCTCTCTCTCTCTTCTCTCTCTCTCTCTCTCTCTCTCTCTCTCTCTCTCTCTCTTTTTCTTTCTCTCTCTCTCTGTCTCTCAACATTTTTAGAATAAAAGTACTTTGGTAAATTTTGACAAGAAAAAGTGAAACAAAGTGAAACAAAAATTATATACTTTTTGTTACTTATGTACAATTATGTAAAACTTTCATGGGGGAAGGTTTGAGGTTCCACTTATTCATTCAGTTCCTTCAGAAACTATTTATTAAGCTTCTACTCCATAGAGGCCTATGCAAAATTTGGATAAGAAAAATCCTTGCCCTCCTACAGTTTACAGTATGGGGAGGAGGGTTGAGTGGGTGGAGTAAGAAACAAACATATAATAATATAACAATCTATCTAATAATGTGTAATAACAAACTATAATATAGTCGTATTTTGGAAGGTAAAGAATAATTTGCTGTGTTATTGTGTTAGATACAGTTGGGAAGATTATTTCTGATATTCTCTCTTCCAAATGGTAGTTGTGGAAATGCATTTTGAAAAATAATGGGTCAGGCTTTAAAACAATGGAAGCTTCTAGAGATGGGTAATTGAATGAAATGACTGAAAATCATATTTTGGATTATTTATGATTTGCATTCATTTAACAAACAGTTATTAGTACTTACTAGCTTCCAGGCAGTGTACTAAACGTGAGAAATACAAAGGAAAAAAATAGAACAGTCCATTCTCAAGATGCTTACAAGGTTTTGGTTTTATAGTCTCTGAGCCTATTAAGTCTATTGCTATAGGCTAAAGTAGGTTCTTTTTTCTGATTAGGGCTCTTTATTAAAATTATTATGCTATTTTTATGCTTAGTTACCTGTAAACAGGTGTTATACTCCTAGAACACTGCCATGAGATCAAGCTCTAACTTTTTTTGCCTTTCTATCCCTAACACACACATAATGTACTATACACAGTAGGTGCTTAGTAAATGTGGTTTTGAACTGCACCAAAATGAATTTTTAAGTAGGCAAATTGGATCTTTTTGTAACTGAGAAACTGGCTTTCTGTAGAGTAAAAATCCCCAATTTTTTCATTTCTCTCTCAAAGATTTATTCAAGTTTGCTTCCTGGGAGATTCTCATGAAATACACATCTCGATTTTCTGAAGGGGCCTTGGGGACCAGGCAGTCATCCTACAATCTCACCCCCACCAAATGCAATCGATAGCAAGCCTGATGTTCAGTCTAAAATTGCAGACAGCCCCAGAGTGTCACTTTGTCAGTTCCTTGAATGCTGACAAGGCTGCATGGGGAGAGAGCAAAAGGTTTGCATAGCTGAGCTTCTCTTCTTTATTGGTTTTTGAAAATCAGGCAATGTCATCCATCCCTGAGAAACAGGGAGAGATCTTTTGCTGACTAGATTTTTCCATGTCAGTAATGTAATCTTCTTGCATGATCAGTGTAGACATTATACTGATTGAAATGAATTTATTATTTTAAGAGAAAGGCAAGCTCCCAATATACTTTAAATAACAAATTCCTTACTTAGATTAAAAAACCAAACCTTGGCTCAAATACTTGGATGGATCATATTCTGAAGCTCATTGTCAATAAAATGACAAGAGTAATTGTGATGAGGAAATAGGGAGGTGGGAGAACCTGAAATCTGGTCATCAACAGCTGCCTGAGATCAATTTCATCTATCTATCCATTCATCCACCCATTAATCCTACATGCAGGAGTCTGTCTTAGTTGCTAAGTATAGGAAATGCATCCCTCCCAAAGTTTATATTCTACTTGGTTAACTGTGTGTGTGAGTGCTGGGGTGTCATCAGGTAAGAACCAGTGCTGCAAAACTAAGAGGTACAATTGAAGTAAGCCATAACACCCCTTAATCTAATTTCTTTGTTTACTTTCTCTCTGGGTTCAAAGGCAACCTAGCAGTCATGCTTCAAAATATATTCAGAATCACTCTTTCTGCTCCAAGCCCTCTCTCTCTGTCTCTATTTCTCTGTCTCTGACTTTGTCTATTGGTCAATCTAACTCTTTCTTTCTGTTTCTGCTATCTCATTTTCTAATTAGGTTGAATCTCAGCTTTCATTTTTTACCACAGGCTGATTACCTTGACTCATGGAATTCAACATCACTCTTAATAGCCATGTGATTTATTAGCAGTATCAAATAGCATAGAAAACACAAATATATATTAAACCAATGCATGACAGCTGCAATAATATGGTAGTTGGGATTGATTTATTTTCCTTCACTTCTCCTACACCCATTTTTCTAATCAGTTAGAGGAAAGTGATTGAATAGATAAAAAAATGGAAAGTTTACTCCAGCAAAATGCTCTGGGAAAGCAGGTGGAAATGGAGTTTATGGACTTTATTCCACTTTTGTTTTATAATAATTGAAACCCCTCCCATCACTTTCTCCAGTTCACTCCTACCATGTATTTGCCCTTGACTGATTCTTACCTTCCTTCCTCAAATCAAATCACAGTCTGCATAGAGGTTTCAATTCACATTTTATATTTCCTTGGTTTTGGTCACAGGGATCACAAACTTTCTACTACAATCAGTAAGAGAAGCAATATCCAAAACAGCCAGATTCTCCTTCTCTGCCTGTATAACTTCACTTGGATTTAAGTCCTTTCAAAGCCAAAGAAGTGCAAACATGAGAACAGTAAAGTATTACTCCAATACGTTTTAGTCAACCAAGTCTTTATGCCCTTTGGGTTTTCAAAGCCAGGCTACATTTGGGAAGAACATACACACACAAATTAAGGAGATGATCAGAATCAGTATGCCTAATTTAGAGGCATAATCTTTTAAAGAAATAACATGTACTGGATTTAATGCTGGAACAAATCTTAGGAGTCACCTTGTCCCATTCCTTTGCTGAGAGTCCCAGAGGTAGTGATGAAGCTAGATCCTCACCCAGATCTTTTTTATGCAAATCCAATGTTTTTTTTTTTTGTTGTTGTTGTTTGTTTTCCTATGCACCACTGCTTATTTATTACCTTTTATTGTCTGTGTTCCTCTAAAGAAATAGTAAAAACTGTAGGTGTACAGAGAAGAAAGCTATTACTATGTGTAAAGAGATGGGTTGGGTTGGGGAGTGATGGTGGCAATTTTCAAGGGAAAGGAATTAACTTGAGTTGAGATTTTAATGGTGAGTAGGAATCAAGCAGAGAAGAGTATAGAGAAAATTCCAAGAAGGAAGAATGATGGTATTAGTTAAGGCATGACAATTGAATCATGCAAATTGGGTTTTTAGATACAGCAAATAGATGGGTATAGATAGAGGATTCCCATTGGAAAAAATTGGGAAAGAAGGCAAGAAAGATATGAAAAGGCCTGCTAATGGAAGGATTTAAATGGTACCTAAAGAGTTTGTCCTTGATTTTTTAGGAAGTGGGAAGGAACTCAAGGTTTTAGAACAGGGATTATAAAAAATAATCAGGTGATTTTTTTAAATTTAAAAATAATGTAAAACTTTACTAAATAACAAAAGAAAACATAGAAAAAGAAAAAAGAATTATCACGTACACAAGCAAAACTTAAAAGAGGATTCAAAATACAAAGCAATACTGCATTATATTCAAAGCTATCCCTTTTTCTTTTTCTACCTTGTAGGTTTTCTTTTCTTTTCTTCTGAGTACTTTTTACTATATTCTTTTTCCCCCTTTTATTACCCTCACCACCCTGAAGAAGGCTACAATTAAATGTGGATACATTTGTATATGAATATATATATATATATATACACATACATATGCATATATACATGTACATGGATATCTATAATCATTCACATGTATACATATAAACATTCATATACAGCTATGTAAAGTTATACTACACTTTTGTCCTCTTTTTCTCTAAAGATGCATAACAGTATCCTTCATAAATCCAAGTTTTTCCACATTTTTCTAAATTCACCAACTAAATCCTACACCACAGCAATATCCCAATCTTATACTATACAGTTATTTTAAATAGCTTAAAACAATATTAATATGGCTGATATACAGTGTGGTTTCCCCATTTTTCTCT
Organism: Antechinus flavipes; assembly: GCF_016432865.1. Classification (NCBI taxonomy): domain Eukaryota; kingdom Metazoa; phylum Chordata; class Mammalia; order Dasyuromorphia; family Dasyuridae; genus Antechinus; species Antechinus flavipes. The sequence goes on from NC_067398.1 coordinate 249,056,549, forward strand.
TTTGATTTTAACTTTTTTATTTTTATTTTAACTTTAACTTTGAGATCAAAGCCTCCTTTTTCTTTTCTAATAAATTCTACTCCTGATCATTATTATTAATGTTTGTGTATGTCTATTATTTTCTATTCCTGTTGAATACTCTACTTATACTCATTGCTTTGCCTTGTTATTACTTAACCTACATCCCTTTCAAGGATCCCTCTCTTATCCTCTTACCTTTCTCTTTATCCCATTTCCCTTAATTCACACACCCTTTTATAACCCTCCATTCTATTCCCTTCCCCTCTTATTTATTTACAACTTTAGAAGACTTTTTTAATACGTGTGTGTTGTTCCCTCTTTAACCTATTTTCCATGTGAGTGGGATTCCAAGACTATCTAGCCTTCTTCCCCCATCTAATTGCTCTATATCAGTTCTTGATCTTGAACATCATTTCTATAGCATAATGAGTCTTTTTATCTTTTCCTACATAGTTTTGTTTTTTTTATTGCATCATACTCATCTCTAACCTCATCTTTCTTTCAAATAACCCAAGTATTAATGACAATCTTAGACATATAGTTTACATTTACACATATAAAGCATAAACAGTTTGTCCTTACTGAATCCTTTGAAAGTCTTTGATTTTTATCTTAACTTTCTCTTGGATCTTATATGTCAAATTTACTATAAAGTTCAGGTCTATTTGCAACAAAATTCTAAAAATTTGGCAATTCATTAAACATTCATCTTCTTATTAAGATTATGCGTTGCTGGGTGTGATATTTTTCAGTAGCATCCTCTGTTCTTTTGCTCTTATATAGTATTCCAAGGCCAGTGGTGTTTTAATGTAATTGTTGCTAGGTTTTGTGCAATTTCTAATTGTGGTTCTATTATATTTGAATTTTTTTCCCTTGTTCATATTTTCTTCTTAATCTGGGGTTTTGGGATTTGCCCATGATGTTTCTGTAGGGTTTTCTTGTAAGAACTCTTTTAGGTGATGATCAGTGGATTTTTTTCTATTGCTATTTTTTCCCTTGTTCTAATACTTCAGGACAATTTTCTTTAATTATTTCTTGAATTATTGGATCAACATTATTTTTTCTGATCATATCTTTCAGGCAGTCTGATTATTCTTGTGTTTTTTTCTTCTTGATCTGTTCTCCATATCAATAGTTTTTCTGAAATCTCACATTCTTTTCTTTTTAAAAAATTCTTTATGTTTTGTTTTATTGTTTCTTAGTCTATTATATCTTTGCTGCTTTCCCTTGCTCAAGTCTAGTTTTAAAGGAATTATTTATTTTTTTAAGGTTCTGAATCCCCTTTTCTAGTAGGTTGACTTCCTTTCTATAATTCTCTCTTTTTTTTTAGGGGGGGGTAGTCTTTTTTCTTTTTCTTTTTTTTAGTTTTCCCTCAATCTCTCTCATTGGATTTTTAAAATCTTTTTTTGACTTCTTCTATGATTTCCTTCTGATCAGGTAACCATTTTGCATCACTCTTTGGTGTAGGGGAGGGTTTTATTTGTTTCAATATACTCCTCTAAAAATGAACCTCAGTTTTTCTTATTCCCATAGTAATTGTCCATGGTTGGATTCTTTTTATAGCAGATTGTTGATATAATCATCTCTAGTTCTAGGGTCCCTGGTCTCAGATTCTTCTCTCTGAACTGAAACTGTAAATGAAGAACTCTTTCTTCGTATTAGTGCCCACAGCCAGCGGTTTTCCTTACCCCACTACTTCTGCATATTCTGGTTCCTTCTCACCCAGGGTTGTGTCTGGGTAACAGAGCTAAAATCAGCATTCTTGATCAGCAGAGATTCCCTCAATCTTCTCTGACTCAGATGTCAACACTCCCTACACTGTCTGAGAACTGAAAATTCTTATGGTTGGAGTAGAAGCTACCTCCAAATCCAGCTAGCTCCAGGGCTCAACCACTTGCTGTTTCAGTGGAATTAGCCTAAAGATATTTCCACTTCACATGGACCAAACCTTAGTCTTGGATCTTTCTTAGAATGTTCTTACATTGTCCTAGGAGGACCACTGTTCTGCCCCAATTCTTATTTGTTTTTACTGTACTATATTCACCCCAAGGCACTAATTTATGTTGTTGTGAGAAAAATCTGAAGAGCTTGGAATTTTCTGACCTACTCCACCATCTTCCCAGTATCCTCTCCCTCAGGTGATGGTTTATAGGACATTTTGGCAGCAAGGAAAACAACTAAGAGACTTTTACAATAGTCTAAGACCGCTAACCAAAGCTTGGGTGGGTAGAAAAGTATTACTTATTATGAACAATATCATTGTTAAGGAATTGATTGGCCAGAATACAGTATGGTTACCTAGTTAGAATTCTACACTGGATTCTATACAAGCAGGTCCAACAGATCCAATCTTTGTTCACAAAGAATATAATAAGCATTTAGGGAAAATACAACAGCCAATGATTAAGAATAGCCTTTAAGATGAAAAAAGAAAGGAAGAAAGAAAGAAAGAAAGAAAGAAAGAAAGAAAGAAAGAAAGAAAGAAAGAAAGAAAGAAGAAAGAAAGAAAAAAAGAAAGAAAGAAAAAAAGAAAGAAAGAAAAGAAAAGAAAAGAAAAAGGAAAAAAAGAAACCCAGTAGAATTAAATAACCAGTTAAGCAAAAAGTTCCTATGTAACAAAGATACCAAGTGTTCATGCTTCTAGGTTCCCATTCAGAATCAATCAACAATCAACAAGAATATATTCAGCTCCTACTATGTGCCAGGTATAGTACTAAATGATAACAATACCAAAATTTCTGCCCTCCAGGAACTTATCTTCTAGAAGTAGAATATAATTTGTCCACAAATGAGTAAATATAAGCAACACACAATATAAATATACAGGGACTAGGGTGCAAGTATTGTTGATTGTCTTTTGTTTTCTGAGAGGATCCGTGACATAACAGGGTGATATCTTGACTCATGTGAATTGGATTTAAGACAAAGTTGCACAAAGTAGGTAGTCCCATTTTCTCTTCCAGAGTCATGAAAGTCCAGTAGTAAGACAAAAGTCAAGATGATTGGTGATGGCCTGGGATGCAGTAAGATGATCTTGCCTTTCTCAATTTCTGACCAAGTTCTAAGAAAATACCCTCTTCAGCCAAGTTCTTGGCCATTGTCCTCATCTACCTATTTCACCAGGGGAAGTTTTCTTATATATGGCATAGATACCCCATTTACTCACCAGTAGGTTTGAAGCCTCTCAGTTATCTTCAATCTGCTTATCCCATCTGCTGAGATGATTTTTTTAACCAAGGTTTGGCCAATGTGCATCCTACAGCTTCTTAGAGGCACAGGTGAGAATTGGATGACAGGTATCACCAAAGATGGATGAGTAGCCTTGAAAAGGGCTCAGCAAGCCCTCATACCTGAGGTATTGTCCTCCCTGGACATCCCATACTCTCCTGTGGAGTGAAGCCCTCTTGAAGGAGGTAACTCTTGAGTTGAGTCTAGAATGGCACTAAGAATTTTAATAAGCGAACTGAGAAGGAAAGATATTCTAGGAAATGGGGAGACCACCTGTGCAATAGCACAAAGGTAGGAGACGAAATGAAAATGTTTGTGTTAAGAATAGAAAACAGAGTAGTTGGACAATTTGCAAGATAGTTTTCTTTAAAGGAATAATGAGAAATCCTGAAAAGATAGGTTAGTAAGATTGTTAAAAAAAAAAAAAAACCTTTAAATATCAAATAGATTCTGCATTTTATCCTAAAACAGTGGGGAGCTATGAATGAAAATTATTGAGTAAAGGAGTGACATGGTCATAACTATAATTTAGGAATATCAGTTTCTCAATTGAAATATATTATTTCTTCTGTTGAGGCTCAATGACTCTGGAATACTCTATTCCTATGTTTCCCAACCTCAGGTTCAATTACCATGACTCTAAGAAGAATATTGTTACTCGTCTACAAAACTTTATCACTAAAAGTTTTTTCCTTAAATCCTAGAAACTTAAAAGACTGATGTTTTCTTACAGAATTGTAGCCCTAAAGCTAGAAAAAATTTTAGAAGTCATGTAGTCCAAGTCTCTCATTTTATTGATGAAGGAATTGAGGTAAAGGAGGTTAAATAGTATCCCCTTTATCTCTTCATTCTCTCTTCTCCCTATATGTTGCTCTGCCATTTTGACACCTCCTTTATCCCCAGCACCAGGTCCTTGAGCCACACAGAAAAGATAGTGGAATAGTAAAACTACAGTAGAGACTTGAGATGTCTAACAGTTTAACAGAAGAGAATGGGATAGGAAACAAAGTTCTGTAGCCCAGGTGCTGGGATCCATCCTATTTCCCTATTTAGGTACTGGGCAATTGGAGCTCATTCTTAATTAACGCAGACAATGAATCCCTTGAAGTAGTCCAATTATGTGATTTCTCACTGCATATTTCTATCGGCTTAGAATCAGTTACCATATTATACATAACTGTAACTTCAAATAGTGCAAATTTAAAAAACATGAGACTACTTCTTGAATTAAATTTAGGGAGATTCCTCTACTGATGAGTCATTCCAGGGCCCAGGTGTGGCTTTTTCTTTGCCTACTTTCTCTTTTGTGGGTAATAACAGAATACTTTCAGCTTTCTATACAAAGGCCATTAAAATGGAAATTACAATCGTTTACATAATGCTGGAAGATTCCAATGTACTTTTTATACATGAGCTCATTTGTTCTTTTCAACAGCCTTGGAAAGAAGGTAGTACAGGTGTTATCAATTCCCTTTAAGAATTGGAAACTGAGACACAGCAAAGTTTACTTTGGCCACAGTTGCTATACTGTATGAAAGTATTAGAATCAAGACTTTTAACAGATTGAAATACTTAAATTTAATACCAATTTTCCCCATATTATGCAGCTTTTCATTTAGGCTTTGGGATGCTAGTTCAGTTTCTTGTTCCAATTATGCTACTTATATAACTATTCTCTTCCTATTAACCTTTCTGTGCCTCAATATTCACAGCTGTACAGTGGACAAGTTAGACTAGATGTCTTATAAGATTTCTCCTAGAGCTGGAAAGCAGAATTTTTTTAAAAACAATATAAACCAAAGATTGGGAGTACGCCCCAAAAGCAAACTTGGCAAAAAATAGCAAGGAAGAAAGCTAATTGGGGGGGTACAGTGTGCTGAGGGCCTTATACTTCTACAGGTAATGACATAGGTGAGTTAAATCCAAGGGGGATGAGGAGGGGAGGTAGGAATGTCAGATATAGAAAGAATCAATGTGACAATTTCAAATTATCAAAAAGACCTAAGATTTCCTTTGCCACTAACACTGAGGCCAGCCATTGGAGATGTCCCTCTTTGCTGCCATGGCTTGGCCATATACATTTTGTGATTTCTTGTTGCCTTTCATCTCTACTTTTAATGCATACATTGGCTTTATTTCACCTTTAGAAATATGAATGTTATTCTTATTGAATACAAAGATAGTTCTGATTCTAGTCCATAAGATAAAAATCTGGGAAGATGCTTCTGTTTCAGGGGCTTATAATAGTTGAAGAGGAGGATGTCTATGTTTCTGTTACATGGGAAGAGACCTGAATGATAGGCGTTCAGCACAGTTTGTTCCAGCCCACCCATGCTGACTCCTGTGCCACCTTGTAATTATAGTTTTGCAAGGTATTGGCAAAAAGAGTATGGGGTTTGAAGTCTGAAGGCTTGGGTTCTACATTCATACATCAGTCTGGGCAACAAATTAAATATGATACATTTATCAAGTACTTATTATGCACAAATCTTATTGCTATGGTTAAGCTCTATCACAAAAGTCCTCCTCTGATGCCTCATAGTAATAGTTATTCATTATATAGCTAGTTTAAGGTTGATAAAGCACTTTATATTTGTTATTGCATTTGATTCTAATAACAATCCTGGGAGAAACATTCTGTGCTTATACCCATTGATGAAGAAATTGAAATTAAGGAGGTTAAGTGATTTGGCCAACTATATAGCTAAGAAAATACCTGAGACAAGATTATGAATTTAGTTTTTCTTGGCTACAGATTTCTAAGTCAACATCCAGAACCATCTAGATTCCACATTACAATATAGAGGTTCATTGAGTTTTCAAAAGGGAAAAAAGGAAATAGGCATTTATTATAGGCCTACCATGTGCTAGGCACTGTGCTAAGAACTGGCAATACAAAGAAAAACAAAAGTTCCTGCTCTTGTTGAATTTGTGATTTAACGGAGAAGACAATGTGCAAAAAATTATATACAATTAGAAGTTTCATCAAAAATAAATTGGAAATAATCAAAAGAGGGAAAACACAAGAATCAAAGAGGACTGGGAAAGACTTCTGATCAAAGTTATTGTGTGTATCCCCAGGGCCTAGCATAGTGTTTGGCACATGATACAGTTTTGATAAATGACTGTTGATTAATGATTGATTTACAGAATCAGCTAAGTCTGGGAAGGTAGGAAGCTGCATTGATGCAATCATTTTTAACTTCTTAGACCTTCAGTTTCATAGCCTCAGGTCTCCACCTTAGCCATAGATGACTGATATCTAAGTAGTAATATTTTTGTTATTCACTTATTTTCAGTCATGTGCAACTTTTTATGATTCCATTTGGGGTTTTCTCAGCAAAAATATGGAGTGGTTTGCCTTTTCCTTCTTCAGCTCATTTTGCAAATAAGGAAACTGAGGCAAACAGGGTTAAGTGACATGGTCACTCAGATAGTAATTGTCTGAGGTCAAATTTAAATTTAGGAAATTGAGTCTTTCCATCTATCCACTATATCACCTAATTGTACTAATCTCAAAAACTGAAGGTTTTGAGCCCTATCTGTATCTGATGTGGATAACATTTTTAAGCTTTTTTTATTTTCAAAACATATGTAAAAATAGTTTTCAACATTCACTCTTGCAAAACCTTGTGTTTCAAGTTTTTTTCTCCTTCGCGTTCCCTCACCCCTCCCCTAAACGGCAAATAATCCAATATATGTTAAACATGTGTAATTCTTCCATACATATTTCCCTAATTAACATGCTGAACTAGACAAATCAGATCAAGAAGGAAGAAAAATAAGAAAGAATACAAAATGTAGGCAAACAACAGTAAAAAAAAGTAAAAATACTATTTTGTCATCTACTCAGATCCCACAGTCCTCTCTCTGGATGTAGATGGCTCTGTTCATTAGAACAGGCCTGAATCACCTTATATATTATTATATTCCATAACATTCATATACCATAACTTATTCAGCCATTCTCCAACACAATGTAAGATATTCATTAGCTTTATGTCCCCTGAGCAATTTAGGTTGAACCAAATGTCCTCCAAGGTGTTATTTTAGGATCCTTCATCTCACCATTAAGCCATATGTACTCTATTTCCAATATTAATAAGACTGAAATTGTTCTATCTGCCTGTTCTAGGCTGTGATCAAGCCTCTACACACATTTACAAGTGAGAGATCAGGCCCTGAAGAGCAGTGTTCTTTTCCTTATATCTAATGGTACCACTTAAATGCACAACTCTAGAATTTGCAGAAGGCAGGAAATAACTGTCCCCATACCAAGAACCTCACTGGTGTCTTGGGCTAGGGACTGCTCTGAGACAGCCAGGAAAACTGACTTTGGCTGAAACAGAGCTCCTGCCCATGGGCTCTTAATGATTCACTTTATTCTGGTTTTAAAATGACCAAGCATCCAATTTCTCTGGAGGATGCTCAGAAACAGATGGCTTCCAGGGTGGAGAAACTGAAGGAAATACCAATTTAGAACTGTGACACAAATTCAGCTTGATTAAAGACACTCGAGGTCAGACTTAGAGAGGAAAATGCATCTCGGTTAGGGAGCTGTGAAGTGGAACGCTTGCCTGCCATCTCCGACAGCCTTAAAGTATTGTGTCTTGGGTGCCATGTGGGTTGCAGTCTATTGGGCCTGAAATTGGCATAGGCCCACCTTGGAGCTAGATAATGAACCTTCAGGGGGGAGAAAGGAAGAAAGAAAAAAAAGAAATATGAGAACTTTAGGGGAAATGAATGGGTAGAAGCCAATAGGTAAATACCAAAAGAGATTTCCTTGAGTATCACGATGGCCCTATAGGGCATGGTAACTGTGGGCTGTAAATGAAATCAAAGTGGGGCCCTGACAGAAGTGTTGTTGGAGCCATAAATTTTGCCTCTAGCTGGTGTCTCCAGCACAATAAAGATGTAGGGAGTGTAGCTCTCTTTAATTTGCTCATAGCAATTATGACTTAGGTGCACAAACTTTTCTCAGGAGCATCCATTCCCCTCTCCTTCTCACTCCCACCCCGACTCCATCCCCTCCCCCATATTAATTGCTTTTCTCAGGACCAGAGCTGTGTGATTTTTGTGTATTCAATGCAGGCCTTATTACCATGTTAATTAAATATCTTTTCTCTATGTTTATATTGATGAAATGCCTGTCCCTGGCTGTAATTGATGATTAAATCTTTTAACAATGGAGGGATAACTCATCAGTTACTGCAGATAGAGGGGAGAATGGATTTAATAAACAGAGGAGGGAACAGAGTTGGTCCTCGGGCTGGCTAAAGAAGGCACAATTTGGGGGACACCGAGGGAAATCTCTTTTCTTCAAATCTTTCCTCAACTTATCAATGGAAGATGTCCAAGGCTTGCTTTCAGGGTAGGTAAGACTAAGTTAAGATACAATTCCAAGTTAAGGACCTAGTGGTCAAATTCTAGCAGGGGTCCTCAAACTACGGCCTGCGGGCCAGTTGCGGCAGCTGAGGACAATTATCCCCCTCACCCAGGGCTATGAAGTTTTTTTATTTAAAGGCCCACAAAACAAAGTTTTTGTTTTTACTATAGTCTGGCCCTCCAACAGTCTGAGGGACAGTGAACTGGTCCCCTATTTAAAGAGTTTGAGGACCCCTATAAGGCTTCTAGACAGTTCAGTGGCTAGCACTACAGATCTGGAATCTGCAAAATGAGTTCAGATATGATCTTGCTAAATCATTTGATCTCTGTCTACTCTCATTGGGGCTCCTACCTCAAGGTTGTTGTAAGGATCAAATGGGATAATAATCACAAAGTACTTAGCACAGTGCCTGCCACATGATAAGTGTTTAATAATTGCTTAGTACCTTCTCCTCCCCTCCCCTTTTACCTAAGGGACTTTAAACAGGTCATTTAACCTCTTAGTGACTGTTTCCTCATCATGAAGAGGTTGGATGACAGGCTTTTTGAGGTTACTTTCAGCTCCAGAATTGTAAATCCTGAGACACCCGTCCCACCTATCCCTTCCTTCCCTTTTGATCCATCCTCCCCATCCCCAGCTTCTTCTTCCTCCATCCCTTTCCACCTTTCCAACACATCCCTTCAACTGATGACACTTGGCAATCACAAGACTATTTATTGATTCCAGGTCTGCATCAAACTCTTTCCATAAGAAGGGAAAGGTCAAGCTGACCTTCTCACAGAAAGGCAGAGTCAACCAAAAAAAAAAAAAAAAAAAGAAGAAGAAGAAGAAGAAGAAACTCATTTTTGTTCTTATTGAAATGAGAGCTACATTTTAGCCAAGCACTCCTTTGGAGACATAATTAACGGGGGAGGGAGGAAAAGACACAAGGCAATGCAGAACTGATTCAGCGGAAATCACATAGGAGCTAGTTATTGACTTCAGCAGGGGAGAGGGAAACTAATCAGGGCTACTCATAGCATCCAGTAAATGAAATGCATTTTCGCCGACCGAGGGCCCTGTACTTGGGATGAGCAATTGTTAATCTATTTGCAATAAAATCTGAACATCACATAAACAATACTCAGTGTCTTAAAAAATGAAACCATTAGTATAACTGCATATGCTGCTCATCCTTTCCCAAACGAAACTCGATGAGGGATTCCTCAGCTGGGGCCAATTAGGAGCCACCACTACCAGCAAAGGCAGCTCTGCTCATGATGGGTGACATTAATGCTCCAAAGACACCGAGAAGTAAAACTCTAAGTCACCTCCTGGTTCAAGGAATAAACCTTTGAAAGGCTTAGATTCTTCCAAAAGTCTCTTTAGGTTTCTTCTCTTTTATTTGAAATGATCTTAAGATGGATTAGCTTTTCCCTTTCTGACTCTTAAAGATGAGATTTCCTAGCTTGGTTTGCTCTTTCTCTTCCTCATGACTATAGACCAGCCAAAATGAATCAGTTGTTTTCCTGCATGTTTCCAACATTCTGTCTCTAGCCCTTGGGCCTTTGCATAGACCGTATTCCTTGCCGTCACTAGGCCATTCCTTCTTGCCCCTTTAGAATCTCCTTAAAGGTTGAGTTCAAATCCTACCCCCAATATAAGATTTTTCCTAGTTTTCCCCAGTTGTCAGGTGTTGATGTCTTCCTCACCTGTGAAATGATTTTTTATCTTTGTATTTGCTCAACCCATGAAGACATATATCTTATGCTACATTTATAAATATATATATATGTATGTATATATATATATACATCCACACATATAAAAAATGATATAAAAATATTTAGTATATAATATCAGCACACACATATATAGTATTACAGGTCAGTTATGAAGGCCCAGTTGCTATATATATGAAAAATATCTCTAATATTACACTTATGTATCTATCTATTGAATAAATGTGACCTTGTCCAAGATCACACTGCTAACCATGTAATACAATAAATATAATATATTATGTTATATAGTATTATAGAACAGCAATAAGGGACTATCTGCCAAATACATACATACATACATATATATATATAATTATAATATATATGCCATATATATGATATAATAATTAAAATATCATAGAGAATATTAAAAAGAATATTACATTTTTGACAGATATTATTTGATAAAGTCTCATTGCTGCTCTGCAGTACTATGTATTTATATATTTATAAAAATTTGTATTTATATAAAAGTTATAATTTTTTATAATATTATAGATTATTTGGCAGGTAGGCCTCCATTGTCACTCTTTGTTTCATTTCTAGCTATCTTGTTAGTTTCTTTTTCCAAAATTTTTCCTATTTTCTTCAAGTTCCAAATTCTATCTCAACCTTTCCTTCACTTTTAGTAAATGACTTCACTTTCCTCTCTGCTTTCCTGAAAAGATAGAGCACCTAATTTTAGCTCCCTTAAGTGCCCCCTCCATAACTTGAAGCCTATTTTTTTTTTCACTTTTCTACCCTCCATCTCGGAAGAAATGATTGCCTTCCTCTTTGCCATTTATGTCCTTAATCATCACATCCTTTATCATTTCCAAGTGGAAAAAGATTGGGATTTCATGTGTGCCCTTCATTTATTTTATCTGACCCTTAGTTCACTCATCTGCAAATGGGGACAATAATAGTATTACTATTGACTGTACTTACAGGATTGTTGTGATACTTAAATAAGATCCAGGGATCAGGAATCATAGATTTAGAACTAGAAAAACCACGCTTGGTCAGAAAGCATAACTAAGCTCCATAGGATTCAAGGACCTGGTTTCAAATCCTGGCTTTGTTATTCACCACCAAGATGATTTTGAGGTGATTTCTTTACAGCTCTCAGCCTCAGTCACTTGGTCTGTAAAATGAGAGGATTTAACTCAGTTTCTAGGTTTCCTTTTATCTCTAAGTCTCTCAATTAAGGAAGGCAACTTGCCTGATCTCAGGGCTTACCCAACATCAGAGAATTCATACAGGGGAGTAGATTGTAAAGAAGATGAAAAGGACTTGAAAGGCAAGTTAACCCTGGCTTCTCATAGTGGAATTCATACTGGACAGAAAAGCACTGATGCAATGAATTCAGGAAGCTCTTTGGTTAGAATGGAAACCTCTCTATATACCAAAGAATAGAAGAGGGGGGACAACTGATGAATGCTGAAGCTGTGAACTAGAAATATTTTGTTGTTCAGTCATTTTCAGTCGTGTCCAACTCTTTGTGATGCCATTTGGGGTTTTCTTGGCAAAGATGCTGGAATGGTTTGCCATTTCCTTCTCCAACTTATTTTACAGATGGGGAAACTGAGGCAAATGGGATTTTATATAACTTACCCAGGGTCACATAGCTATTAAGAGTTTGAACTCAGGTTCTTCTAGTTACATGGCCAATGCTCTATCTACCGCACCATGTAGTTGCTGGATGAAAGATGATGTCTGTTTTATCCCATAAATTAAAAATTAAAAATCATACAAAATATATACATGGGTGTGTATCTATAGAAACACATACACAAACACATATACAATAGTTAAATAAAAGGCACTGTGGAGGGAAGGCACTAGCAGCCAAGGGAAGGGTGGAGGTTGAGGAAGCTTTCTATACAGTAAATGTGTCAAATGAAACTTGATCTGGGCTCCTAGGTGCACAGTAGCACAGTGAGTGGAGCTCTGGACTTGTAACAAGGAAGACCTGAGTTCAGACTTAACCTCAGACATTTCCTAGCAAGAATCCTTGCATGATTCTATGCAAATCACTTAAATTTCTATTTGCCTCAATGTCCTTCTCTATAAAATAAGAATAACAGCACATACTTCTCATGGTTGTTTTGAAGATCTAATGGAATAATAGTTACATAACATAATTGTCAATAATTGTAAAATACTTAACACAATGTTTGGCACATTTTAAGTGCCATATACATGTTAGTCAATATCATCATCATTATTATTATTAAATGAGATAATAATAACAAAATGCTTAGCACAGTGTTTGGTGCATAGTAAGTTCCATATAAGTATTAGTTTTGATCATTATTTAAATGAGATAATAATTGCAAAATGCTTGGCATACTGCCTGGGACATAGCAAGCTCCATACATAGTTTTTAATCATTATTATTATTAAACAAGATAATAATTGCAAAATGCTTAGCACAATGCCTGGCACATAATAAGTGCCATTTAATGTTACTTATTATCATTTTCATTATTATTATTATTAAATTAGATAATAATTGCGAAATGTTTAGCACAATACATGGCATGTAGTAAGAGCTATGGAAATGTTAGTTATTATTATTATTATTATTATTATTAAATGAGGTAATAATTACAAAGTGCTTAGCAAAATACCTGATACATAATAAATGCTATATAAATGTAATTATTATCTTTATTTTTATTAAATGAAATAATAATTGCAAATTGCTTAGGACAGTGCATGGCACATAATAAGAGCTATATAAATGTTTATTATTGTTATCACCCTAAAAGAAGGACGATTCTCTATGAAGCAGAAGTACTGAACGATTGTATTCCAAGTATGGTAGATGGGTGGTACAAAGGCATGATGATGGGAGATGAAAAGTACTGAATAAGAAATAGTGAGTCCAGTTTGTATGGCAACACAATTATTTCCATTAAGGCTAGGAGGAAGGATTGAAGCCGGGCTATGTACAAAAACAGAGGAGTTTATAATTGATCCTACATATAATGGAGTTTGTTGAGTAAAAAAAAAAAAAATCACATGATCAGGTGTCCAGGATAAAGCAGAGGAGCTACTAGATGGAATCTCAGCTGGGGAAAGCAGAGAGAGTATTCCAAGGCCTGCTCTTTCCCTCTTTAGATGGTTCCTCACAGTGAGAATAAAAGATGAACAGAGAGTATCTCTATATGGGTTGAGTTATGGGAACTCACACTCAATGTGATAATTGATTAATTTGTGGTGAATGATTAACTTCGTTCAGTGAATTTCAAGTGAAGAAGCAGTGTACAATAAACTAATAAGCTGCTGAGATTTAGAATCAGAAAGGCCCAGGTTTTAACTCAATCTTAGGGCTACTGAAGCATTTCCAATTACTTAGGTGCTGAGACACCCTGAGCTTAGTTTCCTCATTGTAAAATAGAGGTATTGTACTGGGTGGTTTCTTAGGTTTCTTTTAGCTCTAAATCTGGGATCCTATTTAGGAAATTTTCTTATTCTTTATTAGAACAAAACTAAGTTCAGTGAGTTAAATAGTTGCATGTGTTTTCTCTTTTGCCAAGATAGATAATGAGAAATGCACACTAATATTCTGCCTAAGAGTTGTAGAGTTCAGAGTTATTCATAGAAATTGTTCTGTTTAAAGTAAGTTCATTACTGGAGTGAAGGAAATACTGTGGAAATAACTGAGAAGACTAATTTTGGATACAATTACATTATAAAATGGCTAGTTTCCCCACCACCACCATTCCCCTCCTTTCCCCACTCCCACACCCAAAATCTAGCTTTTGCCCTCTTAGAAGTTCAAGATTGAGTGGCAAAAAAAAGAGTTCCTAAGCATGGTCATTCAGTAGTTCTTGGACTATGTGTTGGTTCAGATCAGCAGACCATAAGGTGAAACAAAAAAAAGCAAGACCTTTACCCTCAGGATGTCAGCACCCCGAAACAAATACTCATTCACCTTCTGCTAGTTATGACTTTTGTGAGAATCCTTTAATTATCTATTAGTCAGCCATAAAAATCTCAGGATAGCTAGCTATATCACAGGAACTGGTTCCAAATAATCTTATCAATTAAGACCCAAACATTTTCCAAGGGAGTCCAAGTATTTTCATTTTGATGCTATTATATGGTAGTCTGCAAAAATATGACATTAAGAAAATTATATTTGAAAGCTTTTGAACCTCTGAAATGAGAGAAAACTGCAGCCATTGATGTTTTTGGATGCTTAAGCTTAAAACACTTAAGATAATCTTAATGATAATATTAGTGTCCCTTGTATTTAGAGGCACCATTTATAAAGAATCATGTTAATCTAGGAGAAGAAAGTTCTACTTTCAAAAACAGCCTCAGCTTCTTTCTATCTTTGTGACCCTGCATAACTCTCTTAGCCTTTGGACCACTGCCAGTTTTCTCATCTATAAAATGGGGGAAATGATAATATATATCTTACAGTTGTGAAAATCCTACGAGATAATTCCTAGAAAGCATTTTACAAACCTTAAAACATTATATAAATGTGAAGTATTTTTATTACATAAATATGAAGCTATTGACAAACATTACTGATGGAGATGATTTCGTGGCATAGGGAGAAAAAAGAAGACATGAAATTGTGTCATTTTTGAAGAGAACCAATGACATCACAGTCATTGATTGATTTAAATGAGATGTTGCACAAAGTCATCAGTCTCACTCTTTCTTCCAGAGTCATCCAAATTCTGTGGAGAGACAAAAGTCAAGATGACTAGCATTGGCTTTGGTTGCAACACTAAGCTCTAAGTGCTCCACAGTATCTCACGGCAGTTGGAACAATGTTCTCATCCATCTACACTGCCAGTGGAAGTCTTCACATGATTGGGAGAGACATTCTAATTCATTGATAAGTCTAAGACCTTTTGGTCATCCTCACCCTAGTTTAGCCCAGCTGCTAAGATAATTTCATCAGGATTTGGCCACTGCACATGCTATAGCTTCTAGGAGCCACAGGTGAGAACCAAAGTTGTAAGCAATCCTGAAAAGGGCTAGGTAGTCCTCACAGCAGAGTCCACCTTCCCTGGGCAGGTGATGAGCTTCCCTCAGTTCAGGGAATCACTAAGCAGGGGCTAGTTTGCTGGAGAGAATTCTTGAACAGTACAGATTGGACTATCTGCTTGAGGTCCCTTCCCCTTTCTTATCTTGAGGAATGATTGAAATGGGTGCTAGAAAAAAATGGCTAAGACACATGAAGGGACAGGAGAAAAGACAGTTCCCCAAGGAGTGGATGCAGCTTGGCCAAATGATTGTATCTCTTCACAGATTTACTCCTTTATACCCCTTCGCCACTACTACCCAGAGGAACACATGGGCCTCCAATTACTGGGTCTGTATCCCATGAAAATCATAAAGGAGGGAAAAACACCCATATGTGCAAAAATGTTTGTAGCGACTCTTTTTGTGGTAGCAAGGAATTGGAAAATGAGTAGCTACCCATCAGTTGGGGAATGGCTGAATAAGCTTTGATACATGAAGGTAATGGAATATTATTGTTCTATAAAAATGATGAATAAGCTGATTTTAGAAAGGCCTGGAAAGATTTACATGAACTGATGCTGAGCAAAATAAGCAGAATGAGGAATACATTGTACACAATAACAGCAAGAATTTGCAATGATCAACTGTGAAAGACTTGACTCCTCTCAGTAGCTCAGTAATCTAAAGCAATCCCAAAAGACTTTGGACAGAAAATGCCATCTGCATCCAGAAAAAGAGCTAAGGAGACTGAATGTAAATCAGCACATGCTATGTTCACTTTTTTTTTCTTTGTTTTTTTCCTCTCCCATGGTTTTTTCCCCCTATTCTGATTTTTCTCCCCATTCTGATTTTTCTCTGCCATCATGATTCCTAAAGCAATCAATATTAAAAATAAGTAAACTAAGTGGAAGAAAAAAAGAAATGTGAAGGGAAACACTAGATAAATTCAAGGTATCATGATTTTGTTGATATGTTTCTAGATGTTATATCATTTACATATATTTTTTCATTTGAGATGGTCCATAGGAAAAAAAAGAAAAAGAAAATATGGGCCTCCCAGCCTCCTAGAAACTTTCTTGATCCAAGGAAACTATACAACCCAGCCTTTGAGGGAAAATAGAAAGGAAGGAGAATCTTTCTGTGGCTCTGTTTGAGGTTCTCTTACCTGGACTTATGGGAGAAAGAGGGACAAAAAGGATGGGGGTATTGGAATTGGAGGGTAGGAAGACCAGATTTTAGATCTTACCTCTCAGATGGTATTTGTTATGTTCATGTGTATATAAGTGTACTTGTCTCTCCCAATAACATATAAGTTCCTTGGGAGTAAGGACTATTTCATTTCTGAATTTTTGTCTGTTACTCTTAGCACAGAATTTGTCCATAATGATGCTACTCACAGATTCTCTGATGGATTATAGATTTAGAAATAGAAAGTACCCTAGGGGTCATGGAGTCTAACTCCTTCACACTACAAATGAGGCAACTGATTAATATCAGCAAATATTTCTCAAGCACCTACCATGTGCCAAGCATTGTGCTAGGCAGCGAAGAAATATTGTCTAGAGAAGCATAAATATAGCTAATTAGTACATGCATACTTACAAAATAGTTAAATATCAGCTAACTTGCCTGGGAGAGAGACCTTTAGCAGTAGAGGGAATTAGAAATTAGAAAGTCAAGCAACTTGGATTTGAATCTAGCTTCAGAGATTTTCTGTGTGATTCTGGGCAAATCCCTTCACTTTTCTGAGTTTAAGGTTGAAACTCCTATGTTTTCACCCAATGGGGAGAATAGAACTTGTACTATTAATCTTATGGTACAAGGGAAAAAATGCTGGATTTGATTCTAGGAGAATGGAGTTCAAATCCTGGGTATGCTACTTAACACCAACTCCAGATTATAGAACCAAAGAGCCCTGGGTAGAACTTATAAAGAGACCTATTTCCACTGATGTCAGAAAAAACTTCCTAACAATTTTGAGGTGTCTAAAACTGGATTGGAATGTCTGGAAAGGTGATGTCTCTCTCCTCCTTAAAGGGACAGAGGCTGGACAATCATTTATTAATTTTGTCATAATGGGAATTTTACTTCTTTAGGCCTCAGTTTCCCTACCTGTAAAATGGACTAGATGATTTCTGAGTTCTCTTCCAGATCCAAGTCAATGATCCTTACAAGGATCAATTACAAGGACAATAGTCCTTACAAGTTGGTTGGGAAGAAAACTCATTGAAAAATCTTAAAATGGCAGCTTGGTTGAACTTGCTCCATCCCACATTTTTGTCTCATCTCCTTAATGACAAAGGGCATGGGCCAGCAAAGGTAGACTGTTTGTAATCATAATTAGTAATTGTAATTGTAATCAGAATTCACAAAAAAAGATCATATCTTATATTCTTTCTGTTGCTCCTGGGGTCATTCCAAGCTAAGGACTATAAGGAGGTAATAGGAAGAAGAATAAATACATCTTGAATCCATATTATATGAAGATCACTTGAAAGAACTGGGCATATTTAGTCTGGAGAATGAAAAAACTCGGGGTTATGTGAGTTGTCTTCAAGATTTAAGTGGGCCATCAGTGAGGGACTGGAAGTGTTTCATCTGACCCCAGAGTATAGAACCAAAGAGCCCTGGGTAGAACTTGTAAAGAGACCAATTTCCACTTGATGTCAGGAAAAACTCCCTAACAATTTTGAGCTGTCTAAAACTGGAATGGGTTGTCTGGAAAGGTGGTGTATCCCTCCTCCTTTAAGGCTTACAAGTAGAAGCCGGACAATCATTTGTCAATTATGTCGTAATGGGAATTCTTTTCTTATAAGGGTTTGACTAGATGGAAATTGGGTTTCTTTCCAGCTCTCAGATTCTGTTATTCTCCGGATACTAGAGTATCTCACCAATTCACTCTTCTCAGATCACATTTCAAAAGAGGGCCCCGCACAAATGAATTTCATCTTTTTCTGCAAAATAGTCGAGAATACAAATTGCCATCAACGTTTGTTTTCTGTATGCATCTTTACTGGTTAGTGGCCACATTGAGAGGCAACCTGATATAGGAAATAGAACCCTGGCCTTGAGGTCAGAAAGATTTGAGTTAGAATCTTCATTTTGACACATAATAGCTATGTGACACTGGGCAAGTCATCTAATTCTCAGTGCCTCATGCAACTTTCTAAAACTATAAATTTCATGGAAGAGATTTATCTGCATTTGTTCTGATAGAGGAGGTTCTTATCAGACATTCTATAAGTTATTGAAATTAAAAAAAAACCATAACCATCCTTGGGATGACCTGGAGAAAAATCACACTGGAGAAAGTTCTCCCTATCACTTAGCATTTTAAAAAGTCAAATTAAAGGGAATTCAAGGCAGATGCTGAAATCTAGATCACAAATGCAAGGAACTAAAACATGAATAGGAATGTTTCAGGGAGGAATTATCACTAAAGAGTCTGGAGAAGAACAAGTGGTATATGGAATGGAAGAAGAGAATTGTATGCCCATAGAAATATTATCTTAGCATTCTTCATCTCCAGTCACCTTGATGGGATAAGAGAGGGCAGGAGTAAGGGGGATGGGCAAAGCTCAGTTCTAATAATTGTCCTCATGTGCTGCATTTTAGGATTATAGATGTAGAACTCAAAGAGATTTAAGGGGCCATCAAGTCCAATCCGTACTGCCTGCTTTATAGACTTTACAAATGAGGAAAATGAGGCCCCAATATCAAGCCTAAGATAAATCACATAGATGGGATTTGAACTCATAACTTTGACTTCAAATCCTGTAACCTTCTGATATTCCTCTCAACCCCCTCATTTTACACAGGAGGCAACTGAGGACCAGGAAGTTGCTACCCACTCAAGATTGAATAGTTAGTAAGAGATGGAACAGCTTTTCAGTGGAAGTCCTCTGTTCTCAGATTCAGCTTTCTTTCCACCACTCTGCCTTGTTTCTATTCAATTTATTCTAGGAAACTCTGGGAGCAGTTTTATAAAGTGATTAGAGTATTTTCCATTTTCCCAGTAGCTAAAATAATTAACTTAAAATTTTGAGGCTATTACTATAAAATGAGCAGAAAAATAAAATATTCCCAATTAAAATCCTCCTCTGATGGTGATTCTAAGTTCTCAAAAGCTATGGCAGCAGAACATAAGCCCTGGCAGATCTTATCAAGCAAGCTGGGCTCTTAACATGGCCTGGTGACTGATCACAAGTTTCTTACCTAAGAACCAGCTTTGCTAATTTTGGAGTCCTTCATTACCATATAGGTCGGCTGGCAGGTGATGAATTTATTCTGGCTATAGCAACTAAGGAAACTGTCTACTAAGGCATAAAGGGTTCAAATTTATATTTGGGAAGGGAATAGTAACACTGATGAAGCCATGGATCTTTTGACATTTGGAAGGAATAAGGGTGAGTGGAGGCTACTCTTCTAAAGTGAGTGTTAGGAGAAATCAGGCATCCCTACTCCAGTTCATTATGCAGCTGGTTGAAATGAGTCAGGCTATTTAACTTGGCTCACAAGCGATCCAAGGTTTTAATTTAGCTTTCTCAGCTGCTCTCCAGGAACATTATAGTTACTGTTATGGATATAAAAGGAGAATGTCTGGCTCTCTTCATGAAAACACTTTGGGGTTATAATCTTCTATGTCTACATCTACCCTATAGAAATGCAAAACTCTGCTGAGTAATAGAATGGGGAACTAGCAATAATGATGAATTTGTAGTGAAGAGGACTTGGGTTCAGTTCCTTTCCTGATGTTCTCCAATTGTGTGAATCTGGCCAAGCTGCTTGTCCTCTTTGAACACCAATTTCCTCATCTGTAATATGAAGGGTTTAAAGTAGAAGGCTTCTTGTATTCTTTTGAGACCAAAATCTCTGATCCTATACAAAGCTGTGAAGGAGCCAGCTCATGCTAGTTCTTTAGTCAATTGTTAAATGTTCACTGCATTTATACCTAGAATATCAGCAACCTACAAATCAAGGCTTGATTTATGATTTTGTTAAATAATTTTAACAAATTAAAGCTGGTTGTTAAATAATTATCACCACCCTGCTGATCCTATGCTTCAAAGCTCTAGCATACCAATACATAGTTCATAGAACAATAGCTATTTAGTGGAAGAAGAGTGGCATAACTATCACATTGAAGGTCTGTCATGTCAAAGAGAAAGTGGAATGAAAGAAGTGAACCAAAAGAATGTTGTACACAGTTACAGCAATATTATTTAAAGAACAACTTTGAATGAATAAATCATTTTGATTATTATACTCATATTAACTACAAAGGGCATATGAAGGAAGATGCTATCTGTATCCAGAAAAAGAACTAATAAATAGAAATAAGTATTGAGTTATTTTACATCTCCATACATATCTGTGTCTAATGGTAGTCATCTCTAGGGCAGGGGAAAGGGAAGGAAGTAAAAAAGAAAAATAAATTTACATGATAACTTTATTATATATTTAAATGGGATAGCAAGTTGTATATAAGAGGTTTGCAGTTTCATGTGAAATCATCTTTTCTTTATTATATATTATATATATTATTGAAAATGCTAGTTTTATTCCATAAATTAAAAATAAAATAAATTGAAATAATAAAAAGAAGTAAATGAAAGGAATTATAGTATAATGGAAAACATGCTACTCTTGGGATGGGTTTATATAATGGCTTACTACTTGTCTGACCTTGGACAAAGACAAATATGAGAGTAGGATACATATGATAGTAGGATACACTCCAGAATATATTGGAAGAAATGCTAGATCCTGAGTCAG